>NC_091013.1:85295895-86660062 GCF_041296385.1 Aphelocoma coerulescens
AGAAGTTATATAAAACACAATTTAGCCCTTTCTTTTCTGTTACTTGAAGGCATATTTTCAAAACAGACTCAAATATATCATATGGCTTTGTCATTATTATAACTGGCGTTGCCTTTTTTAATAAATTAAAAGGAATGAAAATATTTTTTCGTTTCCCTTAGAAAAAAACGTGAGAAAAACTATTCTACAGTCCAAGCAGATGTATTTTTAAAGTTATCTTAATATCAAGGAAAAACAAATCTATGAAAATCATACTTCATCGAACTTTCCCCCAGCCTGAATTCCACTTAAATCTCTGAGCCTGGTATTTTCCCATTGGCTGCCTGCCTCTAAAAGCCCAGAGCCAACAAAGAGGTACCAAGACTTATGTGGAATTTAGGCTGAATGAAAGACTCCAGGGCTATGTGTTGGTCATAAATTAGAGTAAAAACAAAATTCAGTTGCTTTCTTCTGTTCATTTTGCATGGTAACACCTCAAGACTGTTGTGCTCCCTCAGCCACGCCTGGGGATTGAATCAAGGCTTTCAGTGTTCTGACTGCTATCCCCTACAAAACGAATGTCTCTGTTTTAAATGTCTTGTGGTTGTTTTTTTGTTGTTGTTGGGTTTTTGTTTAGTTTAGGCTGCACATTAGGTTTTCAAAATATCTCTATTTCAGGAATAGTAGACATTTGACAAATTTCAAAACTTCCTTCTGATTTGTGAAATTAACTATCCTCGTCCCCTACACAAGGCATATGATGCTTCATATCCTGAAAACTGTGTGAATTCCTAAATGTGCGGCAGGGGGTGGGAATTAGGAATCATTAACACAGGCTCTGGCAGACTGATTATCCTTATCCTGCTGAGAAGTGGGTGGAAGGGAGTCACAGCTGATGTTACTTGAGTCCTCAGAAGTTATATCATCTGTGCTTTGCTGTATATCATCCCATACCTTCCCATTAGCTCCCTTTTCTTGCCACCTAGACTTTCACGAGTTTTGTGGTTGAGGGAAGTGTGTTGACATACCATTGGAATGATATGTAGCAGGACAGTGGTGGAGTATGACAAGGTGTGCTGGCTTGTCCCTGACTGGAGACTAGGTGTCCACCAAAGCTGTTCTATCACTCTCTTCCTCAGCTGGACAGGGGACAAAAAATATAATGAAAGGCTTGTTGGTTGAGATAAGGACAGGGAGAGATCCCTCACCAGTTATTGCCATGGGCAAAGTAGATTTGACATGATAAAATTAGTTTATTACCAACTAAAACTAGAGTAGGATAATTAGAAAATAAAAACCAGACCTTAAAACACCTTCCCTCCACCCAGGCTCAACAGCATGTCCATCTTGGAGCCAACAGGCCTTGGCTCTGTTGGACATGGGGGAAACTTCCAGCAGCTTCTCACAGAAGCCACTGCAGGCCCTTTGCTAACAAAACTTTGCCATGCAAAACCAATAAACCAGGTAACTGAGAGGATGAAAATAAATGAGATAGAACTGGGATCCTATTTGGTATGAGAGGTGAAGGGCACATGTTAGGGTAGGAAAGGGGGGGAAATAGTGACTCCCTAATTGTATGTGAAGCCTGTCACAGAGGTGGGAAATGCTGCCATTTCCATCAAGACCAAGGACCACATCTTCCTTGCAGAGTGTTAGTGGTTGAATTTCTCAGAGCTAGCCTAGAAATTTTGAACAGTGGTTATTGTGAAAACAAACATTCAGGTATTGCATACCCCTGTGCATGTGGGTTGATGCAGGCATTTTATAAGTTTCAAAATAACACACAGATCACATATTTAGATTACTTCATATACCACTTTAGTAACTCCTCTGACTCTGTCAGTGATCTCTTAGCTTCCTACATTTTTTTTTCATTCTTTGGTTTCCTTTGTTCATTTTGGAGAAAATAAGAGCAACCATTCTTTTAGAAACAGGACTATGTCTTAAACAAAAATCCCTTCAAACTTTTTCCTACCAGAAAATACTCGGGGCAAAGAGTAACTGTTTCTTTCATATTTGGGAGCACTTTTTTTTATAATTACAGTTTAAGCAAATTATTAACTAGATGAAATCTTTATGATTCTGTATTTTTAATTTCAACTGCAATTTCCAGCCA
The DNA here is from genome assembly GCF_041296385.1 of Aphelocoma coerulescens. NCBI lineage: Eukaryota > Metazoa > Chordata > Aves > Passeriformes > Corvidae > Aphelocoma > Aphelocoma coerulescens. Next base: position 85,297,991 of record NC_091013.1, read on the forward strand.
TTGCACCCACCATACACAGAACCTTGTCTAGGATTTTAAGAAGTACGGTAAAGGAGATATATTCCCTCAGGCCAGAGAATGATGAAATGTGGTAGCAAGCTTCACAGCTCCTATTATTAACAGTTCAAGGTCAGACAGAGCACCACCTTCCAAGCCTCTGTTATTTCATAGAAATATACAATTATTATGAAGAGAAGAATAATTTTCAGCTCAATTTCTTAATTTTTGCTGCCTGTGTAACCAGTTTACCATACAAATGTTAACAGGCAGATTCATTGGAAGATCTGACTGAACTGGAGATGGAGACTCCTTCAATTGAAGGGAGTATTGCTGTTCAATACAGGAAACGTGCTGCCAATTTCATTGTATGTAGCAGACAAATAGAGTACTTAAATGCCTGTTATTTTTCCCTGGAAAAACTATTTTAAAAGATCAGAGTCAAGCTTCATCTCTGACAAAATAAATCAGTCATCACCATTACTTCACACCGACCATCACTTCCTTTCTTCCTTCACTGTAATTTAAATGATGTTAGATATAGCAGAAATGAGCTCCCAGTCCTAGGCATCAGCATTCTGCAAATGATACAAAGCAATCTTTCACAGCACATCAGTTGGGAGTTCTCAGTCATACTCAGTCTCATTCCTGGTATCTGGTAAGCTCCCTAAAATGCATATTACTTAGTATAACTGACTTTCCCTAACACTAAGAGCATAAATTACATTTTCATAAACATTATTTTCATCATATCACAGTTTCTTACTAGTGAACCTAGAGGAGAATTATATGTATATTCTAGAAGACAAAACAGGCTCACCAATAAATATGAAAGGATGAAAATATGATTATTATTGCAAATGACACACAGAATCTCTATTAGCATTTGAGTTGATGAGATGGCACAGTACATGCAAATAAATTCAAAGACAATAAATAAACCAGTGAATTTTTTTAAATATATGAATAAGTGAACAGGAGCTGCAATTATTTACAGGGGGGAAGCATGAGGATGACAAGAAATATGCATTATAATTCCATACTTTTTACCTCTGACAGTAAAAGAGAGATTCTCTCCTACCATATTGGGCTTTGATCACAAATCACATTCATTGTCACATCTTGGTGCTAATAGAGACCCTCAGACTAAAAAAATGGTTGAACCATCATACCTTGGGGCAGATCACTATCAAGTTACAAGGCAGTATGTCTGAATATTGATCTTTAAGCATAAAGGAAAGAAAGGGGGAAAAAAGAAATGAAAACAGTGATGAAGTTGAGGCTTTTGAGCAACACAAAACCCCACGATTAGGCCTCTTTAAACTGTTCAACATGTGCTGGCCAGGCAGTAGCTGCAGGGGGTGCCTGGCTGTGAGAAGGGAGCAAGTAGAGGTTGTTTGTTTGGGATGGCATGGTTGGCTGGCTCCATCAGGCTTGCCTACACTGTCCTTGTCCTATAATTTGAATGCCAGGATCCCTGCAGATGGGCAGTCATTTCCAGTTTGTGAAGCATTCCCAGACCACACCATATTTCACCTTGGTGGTTATGTGGCATCTATGGCTTTGTGGCACAAGACCAGGTGAATTGTTCAACATGCAACTCCTGGAGGCAGCAGAGCTGCCCATCTCTGAAACACAAATCTGTTCAGGATAGAAGAAATACAACTGGAGAAGGACTGTAGCTGGTTTAATTTTAGACAAGGTCGTCAATCAGTGCGACATTAATTAATGTTGTATATATAATCACCTAGATGTATGCATGAATTTGCTGTCATTGGCTTCTCATTTGAGAGAGCATATTAGCTTAGAACATGGTTCTCCAACTGAAGTTTGTGAAAAATCACTTTAAGCATGTTAGTTGAATGCATGTATTATTTTAAGTGTTTTCAATTAGAAGTTTGATGCTAAAGTTGCACAGCCAACTGTGAGAAATGCATTTCACCATTGATATAAGGAGTCTGATAACTCTTGGCTTAAGTCCTTCCTCTATGTTTTTGAGTATCTTTTATCCTAATGTATAAGATTGGGCTGTACATGGTATGAGTTTCTCTTGGGTCAAGCTACTACTGCATCAGTGACAGGATAATAGTAGATGAAAACAGTCTATCAGTGAAGGATGGATTTAGACCTACACCCTGAATTATGATGCTACTGTAATTAATTTTAACTGCTGCTCTTATTTTCATAACCTTAACTTCCATTAGATTTTAGTTCAGGTTTTTAAAATGGTATGCATACACTTAGGGCATAAAGACATACACAAACCATAGTGGGGAGTCACACATTTTATCTAACCTTGTGGTCAGCGAGCTGCTGCCAGTGCAAACTCCTCTTTTTCTACCAGTTGACAGAAAAATTGAGTTAATCCTACAGCAGCTGCGTAACTTTGTCATACCTCACTGAAATGTAAGTGCTTGAACCTTAGAGATAGGGATGCTGCCCATTGGTATCTGTGCTTTACGTGCTGACTGAATAGATGCCTCCAATGAGCTCCAGAAAGATGATAAATTTTCCTAATCTACAAGACCAGTACCTCCCTCTGGAAACTGTAGAAAGAATACAGCCTATTAGTTGATCTTTCACCTGTGAGAGGAAATTCTAGATACCCAAGTGTCATATACTTTTTATTATTACTATTCATGGATGCTTTTATATTTCACAGACTTGGATTTGTACCTCAATTTCTAATCTGTTTCTCAACAGAACACCCTAGGTGCTGAGTTGTAGACAGCCCCTTTTCTAAGAAAAGATATCTGTATTAGACCTGTTAAAGTTTTGATTAAGAAATAAGGCAGAATCTTCTTTACTGGTACCCTGTTTACCCTAGTGCAATCCATGCTTAGAAAGGAAGGTGTTTCATTGCAGGAAATTTTTATGACGCAGTACAGAATGTGTGGCTTCCTATAAATGATACTTTATATGAAAACAAATAGGCAAACAAAACAAATTCAGGAACTTTAATGTTCACTGGCATAGTTTACAATATCCTGCATCCCGTAGAACAGATGGAGCCATTATTGCCTTTTTCCATGATGGAAGCTCTTTGCTGTCTTATTAATTACTCCATACTTCCTTTAATGGTTGGAATATCAATTATTGTACCACATATTTTGGGTTTTTTTTGTTTCTAAATGTATTCTACCATCAACAGTAGTCAAATTCTCATCTTGTGTTTATTTTCTCTGTTTCTTTCAAGAATTACAGAATAATGTTTGTAAGAGGAGAGTGTGGGAATATGACAAGATGCTCTGCTATTATATTTGTAAGGAAATCTTAAAAGACTATATAATTTTCAAGTGCTTGTGAAGCCAGTTTGATAGTAAGTGTCAGTTGTTTCACATGGGCTTTACGGTGTTCAGCAGACTATAAAGACTGGCTGCCTATAAAGACGGCATTAAATATATTGGCTAAATTCACCACCTTTCTCTCCTAATCAGACTGTGAACAAAGGTTTGTTTTGAATCCTGTTTATAAGCATGCATGAGTTTTATATAAGTATTATGTTAAGAACACTGAATACCTGGTGTTCGAATGGTAATTCTGGGATACTGTGGGCTTTGAAGATAAGGTTGGAGACCATGAATCTAATCTGATAGCTTTAGGCAAGCAATATACTGTTTCAAGAACAGGGAGTCATGCTTCAGTGCTCTGGGCCAGATGGCAATTGCCACGTTTGGAAGATTTCCTTCCTGCTTATTCTTCTATATTCCAAAGTAGATGGTATAAATGTATGAAATACTAAGGGTTTGCTTGTCAAGATAAACCAGTTTCTTCTAACCAGCTCATAATGGTAAAAAGTCATGTTCATGAAATGCTAGTCATTGAGTTAACCTTGAGATTGTTTCACAGTACTTTCTTGCTGGGGAGCACACCATATTTTACTCTGGATCTGCATCAACTCTTCCCATGAGTTGAATAGGGTCAAGCTTTGAGCTACATAGGAGTTGATGATTTGGTCAGATATAGTGAGGGACAGTAGCACTGAATAGTTAACTCTTAAATCTATGATCCCTGGACTTTTTCCCTTGTAGCTGCTTATGGATTCTGACTAAGGCTGGAAAGATAGCAGGTTGTTGCATGATTACAGGCAGGCAGTCATAGAATTGAGGTTTCTTACTGCTCTTATTAAATGTGTGTATTTTAGGAAAGGCTACTTTGGCACACTCCTTTGGAACCTGTGTACAGTGCTTTGTAACACCACTTATAGGTGAGACTGTAATATGCTGTGGCTCTCATGATTTGAAATGAAAGAGAAGTACAGAAAAAAAACAGAACATCTGTCTTCTATGTCTTCATAGAAGGACATAAAATAGTTTGAGTTGGAAGGGACCTTCAAACCCTATCAAGTCCAACCCCCTGCAATGACCAGGGATGTCTTCAACTAGATCAGGTTGCTCAGAGCCCCATCCAACGTGACCTTGAATGTTTCCAGGGATGCAGTATCTCCTGCCTCTCTGGGCAACCTGTTCTGTTCATATACATATGAGTGCCCATGACATTGCAGTTTCTGGGATTTGTTTTAAACTATTGATTATATCAAGGATATTAATTTGACTTGTATGTATTACTATCTGATCTTTGCCTAACTCCATACTATTTTGCTCATCAATGTAGCTACAGATTATGACTGCAGAACAGCTATAATCAGCTAGGTCAGGGTAAGTTTTCTTATATTTGGCAACAGTATTAAAGGGGAAAGTAAGCAGTATTTTCCCATGAAGCACCCCAGATTGTTATAATCAAAGCCCATTGTTTATGATGCTGGAATATATGGGCAATTTTCAAATCTATGGATTTTTTCATTGATATAACAAATTCGAGTTTTGCTTTCTACCAAAATTAATATCATCTCATATTCCCTTAAGGCATGAATTCATGGGTTTTTTTCTTGTCCTATTCCTTAAGCCAATGTTATTAACAAAATGCTAATCTGGGAATAGTGTTTGGTGGCTTTGGAACAGCTGTTTACTTGTCATTATGTTGCTAAGCATTTTTGTTAAGACCAAGTGCCTCACGGAGTAAATAATTACCTGAAGTGTTTTGAGCTTTTCTAAAAGAGTCATAAAATAGTACTATATAGTATAGTATACTATACCATTGCATGAACTAAACCCTCTTTCAAAGATCTGTCTCTTCCTCCTTTTTCTCTATAAACATCTGTGTCCTATATTTGCTGTAACTGATACTTTCTTGCCTGGTTATAGTTCCCTGATACAGTCAATTTGATTTAAACATTTACCACCACTGTTAGATCGTTAAAGTTAGAATTGCCTGTTATAAAATTTATAAAACTTAAACTGAAAACATAAAAATGAACAAAAATAAAACATGCGGTTTTAATAGTGTACATGGTGGAATAATTGCAAGTTGTGGGGCTAGATCAGGCTAGGGAAAAAAAAGATACATTCTGGTTGTACCTGCCTTCTATCTGTACATGTCAAATTTCTTTTTAATTGTTCATTAACTTGACTTCCTAATATCAGGAAAATAATATCATTACCTTAGCTTTACATTTAGATGAGACCCTTTTTAAATCTGAAGACCTGTCTGAAAACAGACTTCACAAACACTTATAACCCACTTCTAATAAGAACAACAGCAGTGGAGATTGTAGTGAAATTGCCAGGTTATCAATGTCATGTCCAGTCTGGCAGTAACAACAACAACAACAACAACAACAACAAAAACAACAACAATAATTAAAGACTTTAACTGCTTATGAAAACTGAAAATCTGTAGTTGAAGTCATCAGCTAGTGAAAATCAATGCTGCATTACTGGAGTTATTGTATGAGACTCTCAGCTACCAGAAAGTGATGCACCTCTGCTGACAGCAGTGCTTGATTAAGACCAGCTGGAAGTGCCAGCCATGGCAGGCCAGCTGGATATCTCACTTAAAACCTTTCTGCTTGGCTTGCACATACTGATAATATGCTGCAAATTGCTATTTTTCAGTTACTTTGTTTTACAACAACTGAAGTTCTTTGCTAGTGTCCTGAGCACTTGAGCTAAAGGAGATTATTCTCCCTTATCTCTGCTATTATGGAGGGCACAAACTGCAGAATAGCTCTGAATCAAGGGATACAAAACCCTTTTGCATGGTCATTTAGAACCCTAAGATTTCTTCATGACAATCTGGGTATTTTCACATCACTATCTGGGAACTGAACCTACTACTTACCCTTGTCTCTTGGTTGGCCTCTTTAGGACTGCTTCAGCAGCAAAGCATTATCTGGGTGCAGGAAAGATATCAAACTATTCCTTGTTCATGTCTAACCTGCTTGCAAGATGTTAATTAACAAAATAAATCCTAGCAGCCATTGACACCTCCCTTGGGTGACAGATGGCCAACCATTCCTACTCTGTTCTGGAGGTGATTCTTTCTGCTGCAGTAGTATTTGAATCAGGCAGCTTGCTAATTGGAGGGTCTGGGTGGGAATCATGGTCGGTGCAATGGACTCATGTGGTTTTCCCCAAGGATATTTGTAGCTGATGCAGCTGTGTCATCAGCCTCCACCATCTCACATTCCCGGTGTTTTAAGTCTCATTGTGGTGTTCACTGTATCTTTCCTCTCATCAGGGATCTTCTCCATTAGTGGAAAATGAAGGAGCAAAAATGTGAGACTAGTCAGAAGAGCATGTTTGAGAAATTTGAAGTGCACTGGCGCTGTTGTATGAAATTGAAATGTCCCTGGATAATGAAACCAAAGGCACTGCTCATTAACAAGTGAAGCCAATGAGTTCTTTTCTGTCTCAGATCTGGAGTTTGTCTCTCCTCCTCAGTTTACCTTTGTGCAATATCCAGCTTCTTGTGACGTAATCCAAAATGGTAGCTGTCAAAACTGTGTTTCCCACCAAATCTTATTTTATAGAACTGAGGAGACACCTCTATCATGAGAGGGCGGAAGAAGGCTGTGACAAGTATAAGGGATTGAACTTCAAAAGACACTTTTGGATTTAAGAGTATCTGCTCTCTGAACCAAAGTTGTATATTGTTATCATCTGCATTCAGACTGGTTTGTGAGCTTGCCTTATTTTATAGAGAGATGACATAAAATGTCAGCTTTACATATTTTATTTAAATGCATGATACAGGAAAAGCCTAAAAGAAGTACTTAATGCTTGGAAAAGTGAATATTTTACAGCTTTTAGAGAATATTATCCTTTTAAAAATAATATTTTCAGTATGTAACCAGAAATATATTCACTACTTTTTAAATAGTGTCTTTTTCCATAGTGATGTGTTTTGATCTTCAATTCAAGATTTAAAGTATTAGAAAAAGTCTAATGCTAAACAATAAGCGAAACCACATGACCACTTTAAAGGGCAGGCCATCTTTAAAACTTGCACCAATCTACAGAGCCAAGTTTGTCCGTATGTTCTTCCAGAATAATCTTTGCTGGGATTACTGGGAAATGCATTTTACGCAGAGAGCACAAAAGTCCATAGATTAATTAAAATGCTGGATTGTTGTTGTGCACCATCATCAACATTTCAGAACTGCTTGAAAAAATTAAAAATGCAGGACAAACCAATGGCACTTGTAAAAACTTACTGAAAAGTGGGGAATCTGTGAGGCAGGGTTGATATCCCAACTCACCTACAGAAGCTTCTAGATCAGTGATGAGGTTTAAAAGAGCATAACTCAAGTTAGCCGTTGGGATTTAGGTCGAATTAGCGGAGCTGTCAGTTAAGAATACAGAATATTTCTTGTCCTCTCTCCTCTGTAGGTTTCAGTCATGCTTTGGCTTTTAAATGTTCAAGTAAAAACAAGTTCCCTTGAGACAGGACCTTGGGCCAGGTGAGCCCATTGTGGTCCCTTCCAACATTGCTTTTCTGACCAGATTTTAATTTTATTTCGGGAAGTTTCCTAGGCTTTTTTTTTTGTTGTTGTTCTTAGTTTGTTTCAGTATCATGGATAAAGCACAGTACAGACCTTGCTGAAGAGAGAATGGTGTTCAAGATGTCTTATTGCCATAGCTCCAAGATGTGCTGATACAGAAAACTATAACAGCTGCAAGACCATGCTTCCTGTGCTAGATGGAAAGGGAAGTGTTGGGCAGAAGTACTTTAATATTTGCATGTTAATTTTACCTTAATTAATTACCTCAATTACCTGTTTCCTTATTCTCATAGGGAAAGATGGTGTTTGCATATGTAACTTAATTGGAAACTCATAAAAATGTGTAATTTCAGAAAAAAAAAACAGACATAAAATTTGACTTTCACATTTTATTGCCTGTTCTCCAAATGTGATTTACATAAGGACAAATTATAAAGAGTTGCAAAATAAATGCACAGTTTAACTTCCAGTTTTGTAAAGCTAACTACAGACATAAACAATGGCATAAGCAAATATGCAAAATCTTTGCTCTCCATTCCTAGATTTTTAAATCTAAGATAATCTGACAACAGCCTAGAGGTATATAATAACACTGAATACTGTGAAAATGTGATAATTAATGCCTCAGAATTCAGATTTACCTTTAAGTGTAAAACATAATTTGAATTCTCGAGCAAGCCAATGAAGAAAGGTGCTTGGAAAATGTTTATCTATGTGACTGTTTTAAGATACTGATATTATTAAAAATGTTAAACACAATGTTTTAGATATTTAAAGATAAAACATACCATGGAGACAAATTCCACATGAGATCAAATCGGAGCAGGTGGCAAAGCAGTATCTGGCCAGGCAAAGACTTCATGCTAAGAAAACTCTGAACCAGGTGGATTCCCAGAGGCTTTGTCCTGTCTGAGAAACGTGAAGCAACCAGTAGAAGGTGAAGATAATTTAGTCTTCTGTATTGAAAAATATCAATTTGGACAACAAAGAGAAAACCGCACAGAAGCTGACTAATCTCAGTGTGAATCCAGTTTCAAAATGTGCTTTCAAGTGAGTCAGCACATTTGAATAATGCTCCTATTCATGTGTCTCTTTGAAAAGGGATTTGAATTCAGTTCACATGCATATGTGACAAGTAAACAATTCAAAATCTCTGAAAAATAATATCCTGAGTTTCTTGATACAGATCTGTGAATCTATTACACAACAATAGATTATGTATGTCAAAACTGCATCATTCCTGGAATTTCAAATAAGGGCTGCTGAATTACGGTCAGTCTCTTCCAAATTTTGTTTTCAGTATTTCTTCCTCCTTATGTAGTGTAATGCACAGTCAGTGCCTGGATAAAAGACAATTTAAAAGTTTCAGTAAAAACCTGAAAGATTTAATTATGGAGTGAATTTTTTTAAAAAAAGGAAAAAAGCCACAGATGTTCCTCTAAAAATTCATAACTTTAAATTAGCATTTTCCACAAATAAAAGTGATTCATCTTCGGCTCCAGGTCTTCGACAAATTGTGTCATTTCTTACATGGTAATCAGTCACAACTTTAATTAGAAGTTGTCATTCACCCCTACATACCACATCTCTGGCAGAGATCAAGTACGATTTTGTACAGCTGCTATCCTGATTCTCCTGTCATCTTTGGCCTGACTTTGAATTGCTTCCTCTTTTTTCTCTCTTTTTTAGATAATCCTGCTTCTTCTTCTCACCCCCACTGAGCTGTCAAGAGTTTCAATGCTGTGATATGAAATCATTGCCTCTGTAAGACTGAAAAAAAAGCCCTGCTTGCACTGGATTCTGATCAAAGAGAATCATTTATAGGAGAGATGCAGCAGGAACTTCAGGGAAATTTTTTTTAGCAGCAGGACCATGTGAAATGGGAAAGACAAAGCGACAGACTCTCAAACCTTTTTGAAACCTATAACTACATGATTAAGGTTTCTATTGTATAATGTTTTTTTTTTGTTTTTTTTTTTTTTTTTTTTTTTTGTCTTTTGTTTTGTTTTGTTTTTTATTTCTTCTAACCTTGATGCCATGCTATTCAGTGCCACAGTGAAATGGGGTCAGACACGTTCATGTAGCTCCTGTGGAAACAGAACAGCCTGGAAAACTCAGGAATTACAGAACTGCCTTTTGTGAGAAAGGGAAGGGAAGGGAAGGGAAGGGAAGGGAAGGGAAGGGAAGGGAAGGGAAGGGAAGGGAAGGGAAGGGAAGGGAAGGGAAGGGAAGGGAAGGGAAGGGAAGGGAAGGGAAGGGAAGGGAAGGGAAGGGAAGGGAAGGGAAGGGAAGGGAAGGGAAGGGAAGGGAAGGGAAGGGAAGGGAAGGGAAGGGAAGGGAAGGGAAAGGAAGGGAAAGGAAGGGAAAGGAAGGGAAAGGAAGGGAAAGGAAGGGAAAGGAAGGGAAAGGAAGGGAAAGGAAGGGAAGGGAAGAAACTGGGAATATTTCACAGAAAGCAGGAAGTCCATGAGGAGAGAACACAGATTACCCTTTTGAGGATGTAATGGGAATAGGTGAGGACTTTTTGCACCACTTCCTATGTCTTTCACTCATACCACATCTGTGTTGTGAACCTTCCTGTTGCCATCCTTGTCATGACTATGGAACAAGGGAATGTTAATGCTGAGCTTGCAAAAAGCACCCTCCTGTTCTTCTGCCTCAGATTTTCTGTAGGTTATTTTGCTCAAGGGTGTTGGTGTCGCTGCTCCCTACAAATTGGTTGCAATTAACAGGACCACCCAGCCATTAAAATGAATAAATACTGTCAAAAATGGAAAAAAAAAAAATGCATTATTATATTTTTTGCACTCTCAACTCAATGTGCATTTTTAATAGATCTGTCTTGTGCTAAGGCTTGTAATAAATACAGAAAGTGGTTTACTGTGAACCTCTTCTTTAGCCAGGAATAAAAGAGGATGAAAAATAGAAATTCTAGGCAACTTCCTTCCAAATTTTACAAAACTGTTCTGACATTTTTGAGGATGCTGCAATATCCAAAATTCAAATGTGTTAACTCTGCTAAAAACAAAGAGATACTGAGCTCTATTTTTTTCCTCTTTTATTTAATCTTTTCTTGATGACTATACAATATCAGCTTGGCACATGCTGATACTCTGTCCTAATTTTTTAACTGGTTCTGATGGAATGGACACAGAAACATCAGAACTGAGGTCCTCATTGTTGCTTGTGGCTACTTTACCTTTCATTTACAAATCAAAACACAACTTAAGGCAGATACATGTTGCCCATCAAGCCCAAAGAACTGATCTCTTTCCAAGGCTTGAAGCACAGTATCCATCCACTTCTTCATTAAAGAAGAAATGTCTTCCACTTTCACAAAACATCTGTGAAGCCCTTTTTGGTTCATTTGGGCTGCTGTCTTCCTTGGGGCTGAACTGCCTCATGTTTGGCTGCAGTAAAGTTACTTTACATGCTTCTTGTCTGAGGCTGACGTAGGGAATGGTGCGTGGCTTTGATTTCCTATGGGGAAACAAAAACAAACAATCAACAAATATTTTTGTAAGCCTATTTTTGTAAGCTATGAAAACTGCTATCCGTGGGCCTGAGTTTCAGGAAGAAACCACTGAAATTCTTAGATCTTAACTCACTTCAACAATAATTCATGCAGTAAACATAGTGCTAGTAGATCTTTTCTTCCAGTACTTAGAGAAGTCATCTACTGCAGACTAACAGCAGGTGAGCCCACAGCTCTGATCTCTCACCTAAGTATCCAGGACAAGAGACTACAGAGAACTTTACGCCTGCACAATTTGAATGAGTGCATAGCCAGGATGGGAAGAAGCTGTAGCCTGCTGGTTGGATATGTAAAGAGGGGAAGTTTGTTATGTTTATGCATTTTTCTTTAGAAAGACCATTCCTGACTTAGAAATGACACAAGGAGCCAATGACCCAAGGAGGTGGTTACCTCAATTCTACCCATCTCCTATAATGTGTTGCTTGTGCTCTAAGTCACAAAACAACAGACTTTGATTTGCAGACCCCACAGGTGGCTGAGCTCCATGGGGAATGCCTCCGCAGCCACAACGTGGTGTCTCTCAGCTATTTTCCATGTCCCAACACTCATGACTTTACATCATGACTTCTGTAAATCCCAGGCTTGGAGGCAAACCTCCTTCCCCTCCCCATGCTTACAAAATAAATAGCTCAGCAAAGTGAGCTGCCTGTACTGGAGGTGGATGTTTATGCTGTGAGTCATTCCTAAGTTGGATATCACATCAAATGCAATGTGTAGGATCTGCCTCATCGATGTAGCACTTTATCTATCCCTAAAGGCATTCAAAGCCAGGTTGGACAGGGCTTTGAGCAACCTGGTCTAGTGGAATGTGTCCCTGCTCATGACAGAGAGAATGGAACTAGATGATATTTCAGGTCCTTTCTAACCCAAACCATTCTGTGAGTCTATGAGGATGTGAGCCTAGTTTATCATTAACATCTTTATTCCATTGATGTTACTGAATTATGTGTTTTGGGGGTCCTTTTTTATGCTGTCACCTGTCCTTTGGGAACATGGCTGAATTCAGCCTTTTAATTTCGCTTTGACCAAAGAACACACAAAATGCAGCAGTATCTTTCACTTTTCCTTAATCAATGTCCCTCTAAATATGTATGAACCTTCCAGTCCTATCAAAACAGATATAATATGCATGTTTTTTATCAGCAATAAATTATATTTTTTTTTGACTTTGATAGTAAAACAGAAGTCTTTACTAACACTTTGTAAAATTTACTATATGGCTTAACTTAGCATAAGAACCTGCTTCTATTTTCAAGTATTTTAATATATCAATGTTTGTATTTTCTAATGTTCAGATAGCTAAAATCTTTACAGAGATCAAACAAGAATTAGAGGCAAAACCAACATTTTCATGATGAATACCTGACCCAAAACAAGCTACTTGAAATGCAAGTAAAAAAAGTGAATATACTAATGAAAGCAAGATAAACAAAATCCTGTGGTAATATTTAATAAAACTAGTGCGTATAGGAAACTTTGAATATGATATGCAAACCAGGACTTTGGACTCTAGCCCTTGAAGATACATTTCAGCTCATTAGCTGAGTACATGTTTAATTTTAGGTATATGTAAACACGAATCTGAAATTAAATGTAAGTATGTGCATATTTTCCTTCATTGGGAACTAATTTCTGAACCAAGACCCAAGAAGATGACAAACTGCTACTATGTCTGCTCTCAACCTGGCAATTAAGTTTTTTTTGTGGGGGGTTGAATTCAGAGCTTTTTACAGGTGGTCAAAAATGGCTATCTCTTTGACTGTCATCTATATTTAATTCATCAAAATTGTGACTAGGAGCTTTTACAAGGTACTTCTTTTATTTTGCATGGTTACCTTTTTGTGTTTAATTAAACTGTTATGGACTCTCAGGTAAATATTTGTCTTGTGAGTATTATAATAAATTGGATTATTCACACAATCACAAGATTAGATATTCAGAGCCTTGTCTAAATATCTTCAAATGTCTGTCAATTTAAAAATTCAAGTTATTTTAATAAAATATGAGAAGATTGTCATAGAGCTTCTATACTTCATTTTTATTTTCAAAGTGTGTTTTATCTATATTGAGAATGCTAAAAATTCCTTACCTGTACTGCTGAGGCCCTGAACTGGACACCATAATAAAATTTTATCTGATTTAATTGTAGCCTCTCTGCCTTGTTATGCCTTGGCTGGAATACAAATTTTCCAGGGAAGAAACAGATGCATAATTTCGCAAAATGTCTCACACTTTAAGATACTATTCATTTCAAACTACTTTCATCATTTTGTAGTGCCATAAACAACCTGAATGCTAATGACTTGGATTTCAGTCGTTCCAAATCTCACAAGAAAAAAGAAGAAAAAGCCTGCTTTGAGTGTCCCTTTTAGAGAAGAATATCTGACAGTCATTGTACTTGGGTCTGACATCATATATTGCGCTATTTGATAAAATACATTAACAACAAGATTTCAGCATTATGAAAATATTCACAGAGTATATTGAATAGGTCCTAAAAGAGCTAAATAATCATGGCCTGAAATATCATTCTAGTAAAATATTGTACCTCCTGTTTTTCTCGAAATCCCTTAGAGTCTGAATCCGAGTTCCAGAGATGGAGAAGCAATCCATATATTACTCCATTCAGATTTCTGTTTTTCCCCAGTGAACTGCTTTTCAGGAATATGTTAAGTAACATGACAAAAACAAATACAAAAATGCATCAACGGTCCTCAGAGTAAAATGTCTACTATGGTTAAGATATTTCTAAAGGAAATTATGAGTCTTCATTACATTTTTCTTGTCTGTAAGAAAATAGCTATAATTTTAGAAACTTGTAGGGATGGTGATCAAACTCATAACTCTCATGTATTTGGGACACCCCCTTACACCCCCTCTTACCTGAAGGAGACATTTCCCACACTGACATTTTCTCCACATGGTTCTGTTCAATGGAGAGAGCTGGAATAGCAGCAGCACTGTATTCTCAAGAACAGACTTGCATTTGATGGCCACTTCAGAGCATTACATAATCATTCTGTCTCTTATGAGATCTTTTTGTGAGACTCTTTCACAGATCCTTTCCAGACACAGCCAGCTCCTGAGCAACTTTGAGCACGCTTGAAGATGTTGGACACAGTTACTTTCTGCTTCACAAAGAGAACTGTAGCTTTACACAATTTCTCATAATTTCCAACCCCCAGTGCTTCATCACTACTTGGCATGCCTACTAATTAACATGATTAATTAGTTTTGCTACACTTGTGACTAAAAATATTTTTTGCCTTGTCTTCTACTGGGTCTTACATATCTGCCTTTTAAAATATTCTCCATTTTTCCTATTAATATTTTTTCCCCTGAGAAAACAACAGGAAGAAAATGGGCTGTGGTGTGCCCCTGTGGGAGCTCTGAAAGCACGGGGCCTCAAATCCCCACCATCTTGTATCTGGCTTAGTACATTTTTCTTGAACCACTTTTTCCTTCCTGTTTTGGTAGGTGTGGCCGATGTCTACTACACTGGTGAAGCTAGAAACATGAAAATTAGTTGAATTCTGTGTAAAATTGACCTCTAATGTAGTTAAGAAGACTTTAAACAGTGTGTTCAGTCACAGGTAAATATTTTATGTGGAAAACATAGGGTGATGTATTTTGAAAATTATCATGCCTTCTGTGCTCTTAAAAAGATTTGTGAAGCTTCTTACCATGCAGCTAATATATTCCAACTTTTATTTTTCATCAAAGAAACTTGGTGAACCCAAAAATAGTCTCAAAGAAGAAAAAAAATATATACAGGAATCATAAGAAGATTAATCCAAGTACATAACTGAAGAACCACCCACTGACAACCGGCACAGAAATATAATATACTGCAAATGTTTTCACCAAGTTTTAATGTCTTTCATTACAGCATTATTGACTTTTATCAGTTTTACAACTTCACTCTAACTTTCAAATTCCCTCCTATTTTTTATATTTGTTTAGCCATGCTCTTATTCTCCAGATGAACTAGAAGAGTCTAACTAGTTGTCTTGTACATAGTTTTCACTTCTGCTTTTATTTCTTCTCTTTGAGAAGGTAATTTCTCCTCTGATTTATCCACTAAGCATCTACCCTATGCAATTAGCCTCAAGTTAATAATCTGTAGTAGCCAACTTATCATTTGTTCTGCAAGACAAAGAAATCAGGCTCTCTTCTAAGAATAATAATCTCCCTCAAATTCATGCAAGGGGATCACATTTAGTGCCAGTCCTTTTTGTATACAGAAAACTCAGTTTCTTTGCAGAGTAAAAATAAGAGGGCAGCCTGCATAATGCCTTTATTTCATCCCCCAAAGCTCATATTTGTGCTGTTATGGACTGCTAATATTCCTTAGCAGAAGAAATGAGAGGAAGTTCATCCAGGCCAAACCTGTGCTCTAAATTATGTTTTACATTTTAACATTGCACTGACACCTGTGCAAATAACTGTAGAAACAAATTATCACTTCCCACTTTGTTTCTGCTTTTTGCTTCACGGGAGTGGGGAGCATAGGGAGGGAGATGGCATTTCACACCTTTGGCACATGGAGGAAGATTCCTTCATTTAAATTTACATGCTTCCTCTGTAAATCCCTTCACCCTAGTGGGTCACCCCAGATTCCCTTTGCAATTCCAGAGAGACTGAGTCATTGCCAGGGAAATTCAGTTTAGCCTAAGGCAGATGTCTACAACAGATAAGATGAATCATGCTCTAAAAAAGCTTGGTTTTCCTTGTTGACAGAATGGGCAGCTGAGATTACAGGTTCAGATGTAGATATTTACAGTGTGAAGTCAGGCAGAATGAATCTAAGGCTAGAAACCTCCTCAAGGTGCTGTTGATGTCCAGCAGAGAAACTAATGTGAAATATGTTTTCATCTTATTAATTTAGTGTTTGAACTAAAGATCGTATGTTTTGGGAGGGTTTTTACTCTCGGTGCAGGGAAATTACTTCACTTCCACCTCAAGATCTTGCTGTTGGAAACTTCTATTATTTGTTTTGTGTATTTAAGCTGAAACCTGGTTTGGTCAAGATGTTTCTCACTGTATTTGCTCAGTAGCCATCTCCTGGCAGCAGCCTGTGAGTTCTGCTTTGCACCAGATAGGGACAAAGAAACATGTAATGGTTTACATGATTAAACCAAGGGTACAAAATCTGGAACTTTGTGGTGTATTCAGCACTTCATACATTATTGACATAATTTGTAAACCCACAAATACTTGCTGCATTCTTGCTTTTCATAGTTTTGCTTTGAAGGCTTGCACGACACAAGATGAGGGGATACTGTTCTTCTATCACTCGTTTTTAATTTTAGTTACATTGAAATACCAGGCAGCCATACTTGAAAATCCCTTTTTTTGCTATGTAGCCCTTAATTTAGATCCTTGTGGGTTTTTTGTTTTCTTTTAATATGTATAAATGAATCCTAGTGAAGACAGAGAGCCTTGCTAAATATTCTGCGTTTATGACAAAATTCTAATTTATACATCTCAAGCAAAATCCCATCGTGCAATCATTCCTGATGTGAGTAGGTGCAAAATTATTGTGTCAGTGAAGATATTTGCTCATAAATTACTGCAGTATAAAATACTGCTGCTTTTTGTTTATACTTGATAAAACGAAAATAGTTTCTGTACCCAGAAGTGTGTACATATACATTTTTTCTCTTTCTGTCAGGCTGGTAATCCCCGAGACACCAAGTCAGCAAGAAAATCATTCCAGTGACATTCATTAATTTTCAGGAAGTTGTCTGAACTAAATTGATAAAAACAGATTGTTATAGGTGAAATAAATTTTCCTTAAAGTTATTCCCCCTTTATTCTGAGATTCAGAATGGAAATAGTTGTTTGGGTTTATTATTACTATTATCAGATTTCACATTATCATGCAATTGTAAAAGACTTGTAATTATGATTGTTTTTCTATAGAGCAAATGAAATATAAGATTTGACAAGTATGTCCTGTCCTGTGATTATGAGTTCATTTCTGGATCTCAGAAAATGTCTCTGTGTGTTAGATAGACTTTCCATCGAAGCTGTCTACCAACCATCACTGACTCTTTGCTGCCAGATCTAAGAGAATCTCTGTTTTGTGCTGGGAGGTAATCCTTCATGTTAAATCAACTCATGCTGATTTGAAAAATTGCTGGGAAAAAAGCAGACAACTTCTAGGCAAGAAACTGTTCTTCGAGGTTCCATGTGACTCAAAACCTTTCTATTTCATTGCTTTTCCAACTGTATTAGTTGGTCTCATAAAAGCCTTGCTTCTTTTTTACAGATTTTGCTTTGCTCATGTATTTTGAATGTCAGTGCTGTGACAGCATGTGTGCTTCCCTCTCGGGGATATCTACGTGAGCTGGGGGCACAGGGCACAGAAAGGTAGCCAGACTCTGCAGGGGAATTTGTGTAGATTCAAAAATGCTGCTAGCGAGGATTTTCTTGCTATTTTCTAAGTCCGCGAGAGACTTTTCTCTCTCACAGAAGAGGTAGCAGGGAATGTAAACAACCCAGACACCTGCAACCTTGAAAAGTCTTGTTTATGGTATAGTAGAAAAATATTTTGGCAGTGGATGTTTTAGGATTTTGGCCAATCACCCCCAAGGGGTGGCTGATCCTTTGTCCAATTAGACTATGAAGAAAAAAGTCTATAAAAGAGTTTGTAAAATAATTAAATCAATCAATCTTGCTGCACAATTCCTGCCTGCTGGATCTTCTCTCCTCCTCCTCCCTATGGCTGCGGGACACAGTGATGTACCCTAGGGCCCAGGCCTGCAGTAATAAATTTATATCCTAAAGTGTCTTTCTGCAGTGGAGATGTTCCTGCTGGTGAAACCCCTGGTAGCTGGTTGGACCCATGCTACCCTGGGTAGCCAGATACATCCCTATTTTCCATCCCCCCATACTCCATCTCTTTCTCTCTGGCTTTTCTCTCCCCTCTTTAACACAATAACTGTATTACTAATTGCATGTCCCTATTTTAAAAGGGTGAGGGTGCATGTGTGTGCCATATTTCCAGCTGGGCCCACACATCTTTCTGGGAAGGATCTGAGTGCACTCAGAATCCTTTAGAGCTGAAGAGCCCAGTGACTTAGCTGAGAGCCTTGTTCTGCTACACTGTGTGAACAATAAATCTCTGACTCAGTGGGTTTCAACCTTTCTTTTTTTAGTGGTCCAAGTATTCTCAGAACAATAGCAAATGAAAAGAAAAAAACAAAGCAAAGAAAAAAAAGAGAGAGAGGTCTGGCCATTTAACTGGTAAAGTCTACTGTCAAAATTAGTGTGGTATTATATTGCCCTATTAATTTTGTTGAATTTTGATACCAAAATGCTTTTCTGAAGTGTGACTCTCCTTGGCATGAAAGGTTTTAATGATGGAGGAAACAAAGTTGTAAATGGAAAAACAGCAAAGATGCAGCTGGTCTTCAGATTAGAGGTACCTCGGGCAAACTCATCACCAGGTTCTGAAGGGAGGGACAGAATAGTGTCAGTTCTGTATCTTCAGCTTCATGGATCTCTAATTACACAGAACTTTAATTACCACAGAGGCCCTCTGTCTTCTGTTATGCCATTATTTTTTCAAAATACCCTTTTTACTTATATCAGTAATGGAGAGTGTAAACATGGCCCTGAGCCCAAAACCAACATGCAAACATATGATCAACAGGAACCTGCCCATGATGCTTCTGGCTTAATTAGCAGTGTTACCTGTGTGCTTCAGTTGTTATTATAAGGCTTTAGCTACTTTTGATTGCTGTATTAAATGCCTTGCCTGCCCCTCTCCCTAAGAAATATAAAAAAGAAAAGGAGGAGAAGGGAGGTATTTTTTAAAAATTACATTGTGTGAATTACTTATTTTTGATGCATGAAAGGCTGTCTCATGATGCTTCAGTGGAAATTACCTGTGCTGAAAATTTTCTGCCTGCATTCTGGCCTTTGCACTGGGCAAAAGATGTAATTTTTATGTATCTGGCTAAATTTAGATCAGGAAATGCACTCTTGAATTCCAGGCAAGGTGATAATATTTATTGGAGGATTTTTTTCAATTTCCTTCTTATATGTAAAGAGAATATTTGTTTTGTGTCTCTCAGCTCTGTGATCTCACTTCCCCACAAAGGAAAAAAAAAATCAAGATATATAAAACTCCTAACTCTTGTTCCATACCCACAGGACAATTTTAAAGATGTCAATGTACAATTTCTGATGTCTAGACATTACTTAGTTGTGTCAAGCTTAATTCTTTATAAAGTGTCAGTGAGACCTGCCAGACTGATCGTCTTAGAAGACAGAATCTTTCTCTTAGCTCCAGAGCACTAAATACTGGAAAAAGGAACATAATTTTCTCCACGCTTTTTCAAGACTTGATCTTGGTATGAACAATCTAGGATACAAAGAAAGGACTCCCACCTCAGCTTGAGCAGATCTCAGTAGGACCATGTCTTCTCCTGTTCCAGTTGGATATGTTTCCTATTTGAGTGTGCAAACAATACGCTGCAAGAATTATACATATGTAGGTGTGACATTAATTGCTAGTTCTCAATAACATGAGAGCTGTTCCTACTGTTTGTTCCTACTGCCTGATGATTTGGGGATGCATAGCAACATTTAGCATGAAATAGTCAGCAGAATTCAAAGTTTTTCTATGCAGACAGGACCAACTAGAGCCTGTGGACTCAAAAAAAAAAATTGTTTTGCAGCTTGGTACACTCCCCTGGGCCATCCAAACATAGCAAATGAAAACCTAGTGCCTGTTCCTTACCCTACTTCTCTGATGAGCTCATCTGTTCTGGGTCATCACATGGTTTCATTTCTGTGCCTTAGGCACCTGGGATCTCTGATTAATCTTTGGCAGAAACTGGAAGAAACTGGGTACACACTTCAATGCTTAATGGGTCTGCAAAACCTAACATCCCAGAGCTTGGCAGCTGCAAAAGAGAGCCATTGTTTCACAACCCTTTGAGATAAATATAAATGTTGACCTCTTAAACCTTAGCTCGGTTGTTAGATACCTGTTGGAATGAAACAAACTATAATAAAATATGGTTTTGTGTGTCTACAAAAATCATGAGGAGACAGAGACCATTTTATTTTTTATAAACTTCTTGAGGCTTTGTGCATCTTATTTTGAGACCATGTTTAAATCTATTCCTTTACTATTTGCAAGGTTTCCTATGTCTCCTCTGCTCTTCATCTAATGGAATCAAAGTCTCTTGCCAGATTTCTGACTCACTGAAAAGCCTTTCACACAGGCTGCCATGTAGTTAAGAACCTGCTTTGTGTAACTTTGAGAAGCTGCATTGTGTTTAGAACACTCTGTTTATTAGACAGTCTTGTACAAGTTAGGATCTAATCATCTGGATGACTTGTTGACACTAAGTTTGTGATGAAATTTGAGGTTTACTGTAGCCAAGTACTTTGCCATGCCAACAGTACAGGCTCCCACTCTTTATCTAATTTTTTTAAATCTGGGTTTCGCTGTCCAACAAAACAAACAGAGCTGATCTATGTATGTTATTTGAAATGGAAATTAACACTGTTCCTGGTTTCACAGCATGATCAAGACATAATTTAGTCATACTAACATTTTTATACTGCTTATCTAATCGGCTGTGCTTTCACTCTGGATTCTGGGCTGCAAATTTCAAGCATAATTCTCTAGGAATTTGCCTAGCAGCCAGAGCGAAATAAAGAGGTTTAACTCTGAAGTTTCCCTTCAGTCCTTTGTCACTAGTTGTTTGAGTTTGGATGAATTGCACAGTCCTCAGTCTTAATAAATGTCTAACTATCTTTGGAAGTGCTTCTTTTAGTTCCCACCATAAAGCAAGTTTCTTTTGAGTCATAGAAGCATTAATGCTCACTAGACTACTCAGTATTGTTTGCATTTCTTTCCTATTGTGTCCTTGTTTTAGTTCCAGTACTCAGAAAAAGGCTTTTCATTAAGTTTTCATGGCTCATGATGTGATGAACTTCAAATAATAAGAAGCATGAATTCAAAGAATCTTTATTTTATGTATATATAAATATAAACATTTTTTAAAAAACATTAACTACTTTTCTAGACCTTTCTAGCCTTATATACAATGCATCACAATTCAAACAATTCCTTTTTCTCACTACCTTAAGACTATCATGAACAATATGTGGGTCAATAAAAATGAAGCAAAAAACTTTTCTCAGAAAAAAACCCCTTATCTTTACATGTATTTCACCCTCAAGATGACAAAGACAGGTACTAATTTGATTCCGTCAAGACATTTTAATGCCATGGGACAATTCAACATATTTTTCTTTCCTAACAGAAAAATGAGGCAATAATAAGAAGTGAAGGTCATTGAATGTAAATCAGTTAATGAAAAAGCTTAAACAGATACTAATTTCAAAAAATGTTGCATATCTTGCAGGTAAGGGGGAACTCCACACATTTTCTTTCATTGAGAGCACAACATCAGGTACAGCAAACAGTCTGCTGATCTTCTCCTTAGGGTGGGATTTTAACTAGTGGAAACTGTATTTCTTAAAGAAGTTGTTCAGAAAGAGCAACTTCTGGCTGGTCACAGAAGACAGGATAAACCTGATGAGGGAAAAAAACACAGATTTTTAAATAAACATCAGATTTTTATGGAAAAAGAGAGTAATTCTAACACAGATTGCATTAATGAACAACTTTAACCTGATGGTTCTGAACAAAAGATGTTACTGTCATTCCCCCAAGGATTGTGCCTACCATGCATAAGGGGTGGTGCTTTTGACCTCATGGGAAAAAAAAACATCTAACAAACAAACAAACAAACTGATGCCCACAAAAGAGAATAGGAATGCAAGCAATGTTTTAGGTAGAATTTTACCTAAACATTGCCATCTTTTAAAGTAGCAATATCCAGACAAAGGGTCTCAAGGATTCAGAAAGATCTGTGCAGTGTGTTGCTACCAGGTAATTTTTTTTTTGTGGAAAGAGTTTATTCAGGTAACTTTATACACTTCAGCATGAAGAGCTTTGCTGTTATAATCATGCCCTCATTCTCCACATCTGTCTCATCACATCTAGATTATACTGACTGACTGCAACCGTATGGTTGCATCTCTTCCCGAAATAAAAATGGTTCCTTATATCAAAATCAAGGTAACATTATTTAGTTTTAGCAACTGTTGTTTCTGTCAGGATGGTGGTAATTGCATATGTACTGTGTTGAAACTGTGTATCTGGGTTTTTTTTGCCTTGAAACAGAGCTATGCTCTTATTGTCTGTGTGGTAAACAAAATGTAACAAGTCCAAAATAGTCACCTCATAACCTGAAATCCCTTATCATAAGTACAGTGTAAGGATAAGGCACAAGAAAAAAGTTATTTTCCAGGATCCTTATTTGTGACAAACTTTTTAAGTGTTTTTTTTTTTTTTTCCCTGCATATGAGTTATGAAGATCTCTGTTCACATTTCCATAAGAATGAGTTTCACAGAAGTGTGCTGGAATGTGTTCTGCTTTATCATGCACCTGAATTTTATTATTTTATTGGATCTCTCCAAATGATGTCATCCATGCTGCATATAATGTCGTGCACCCCTAAGACTTGTCAGATTAGATTTTATAGGAATTGGCCACTTCAGAAATAATCAGAGAAAAGTTACTAGGGCTAGATTCAGTTCTACTAAGTCAGATGGCCAAAGGGGAATAAATCAGCTCCTGATGGGCAGCTGACTGGCTTTTGTTTCTCTGCCACATCCCCAGGCCAAGCAGTCAATTCCCCTCTTTAGCCACTGCAATACTTTGGATCAAAAGGTTTTCATCCTGAATGAGGAATCTGACTTTTTGTCTGACCTGTGCAGATGACAGCTGAAGGCCAGTAAAAGGATTTTTGTGAATGCCAGTGCTCCTCTCTCCTCCTTTAGCAAAGGCTATTGCAAGCAAAGACCCATCTCTCACCCAGAATCTTCCTTGTTTTAGACTGGGCATCAAAAAAGGCAGGTCACTTACTACCTGCCATACTCTATCACTAGATGAATGGATAGTACTGAAGTTAAATGAGTACTGGCATTTGACACTACCAGTGTTAAAATGCAGTAATCTCAAGGGCTTGTTACAATCTGGTTTAGACCCAGGAATGCAAAGCAAGCTAAGACTCTGCATAAACTGGAAAGAACTTAGAAGGTTCAAAATATTCCCAGAAACGAGTTTAAAACCAAACGAGGTTAGATGTTGTTGCCAAAAATGGATGTATTTTATTTAATAGTAAAAGAGGCAAAGAGAAGGAAAGAGAAAAGAAAGAGAGAAAGAAAAAGAAGTGTGTGTGGGGGGTGAGGGAACAGGGAAAGGTGACAGGGGTTAGATAGAAGCACATCACCCATCCGAGGGCCACACGACGTCTCGTTGCTCCCCTCCATCTGGTCTGAGGGTCCCCTGTCACCACCGTGGCCACGCCACTACATGCTGCCACACGCCATGTCACGCCACCACACCACACGCCACCACACACTGAAGAGTGCAGAATCCCATGGATTAATGTACACTTCGGGCCAGGTGGGAATGCCCACGTGCCTCTCTTGCAGGGGCCAGCTTGACACTGTCCCTTGCAACACTGAGGGTCTTTTGCATCATCTCTGGGGCTCTGGTGCAGGGTCTGGGGACCCCTTTGAGGGGGGCCCCTGTGATGGGCCATGTCACCCCCTTCTGCTGTGGATAAGCTTCTGCACCCCCCTGGTGAGGATCCCTCAGCTGGGCTCCTCTGCACAGTGGAGGATGGGCAGTCACTGTGCCTCTGACCAGAGGTTTTTCCAAGATACCCAGAGCCTCTCCTCCCTCCACCCCTTGGTGCAAGAGTCTGTTCGAGCCTGGCAGCTGATAGCCCTGGGGCTATCTCCACTTCGGAGATGTTAAGCCCATGCTCAGTGAATGTCCCCAGCCCTGAGCTGTTACTTTATCTTATCTTCATCAGCGAGTGGTGTAAGGCCTCAGTCAGGGCCCCCTTCAGGGTGCGGTAGTCTTCTCTGCAGCTTTTGTAATACAGTTTAAAAGTCCTTTGAGAAAATGTTTAAGTCATAAAATATAATATTTCAGTCTCTGACAGGGCTATAGAAGGATTGGGAAATTATGAGATGATTTGGGTTGGAAGGGACCTTAAAGATCATCTAGTTTCAATCCCTTTGCCATGGGCAACCCACAGCTTCTCTGGGCAACTTATGCCAATGTCTCATCATGTTAAAAGAAACCATGGAGCTAATTAAAATACAAAGGTCATCCAAATCCACTACAAGGACAGTTGGCCAGAGAATGTTTAAAAGGTCCTAGGGAAAAAAATCCCTCTATTGTCTCACTACCTCTTTTGCCTCTCTGATTTCATGGCCTATTAACTCCAAGGTCAAGATGGTAGGAGGAGGTCAGGGTTGAGTACAACTCAGTGAGTGTTTCTGTCTGAGATCCTCCCTTTCCAGGTATTTATGTAGGTCTGAGACTCAACAAGAATTATGAGTTATCTCGCATTTAGGGAGTTTTAGGATTTTGACAGCTGCCTTTAAGGGGATTAATTGTAATTGGACTTTAATAAGGGCTGGGTGTCTAATTTGGGTAGAGGTGGAAAGGTTCTGCAGATTAACAAAATAGGCAGCTTAAGCATCTATGATATGAACATTCACTTGCCTGAATCTGGATGAATAGCACATGCTGATGTTGACTGAGGGCTGAGGATAGGCAGTATGAATCATGAATTGGTACTTAATCATTTAAAACCTCCAGGTGGCTAATTTATGGTAGATGAATTCAGGTTTCAGAGGGTAATCACATCACTTTATTTTAGGTATAAAAATTAGATGCTAAAGATAGAAAGCTGGTCTTTCTGTGTTCCTTCTATAGCCAACACGGAGACACTGGTCTTCTAGAAAATGAATCAAAGTTAGATTTTTACTCTGAACTCTAGAGAAGTCTGCTGGTCCTTGCTAATTTTAAATGACATGTGGATAATTTTTCCTCTATATACAGTGATTTTATGTCTATAGACTGTATAAAATCACTGTTTCCCCAGATTGAAAGACTTGAATATATATGAGTGCAACCTCAGGACTGAGATTCCAGAAGGCTGAAAATGAATCAATTCATTCAGAGGCTGGTCTGAATACGCATGATTACAATGTATAAATAAATAAATATTCTTTAAATTTTGGGATGCACTAGACACAGGGAAACTTTTGCTTAGTAAGCTCTTGAGAGATGAACAGAAGAGGAAATAGTTAGTAAAAGTCAAGAAAAATACATCAATTCATGGCTACAATGCAAACAAATTTGCTTTTCTGTCAGGTGCACAGACTAAAGCTGCCTACAGGCAGTTTTAATTGACAAGCACAGCATTCATGAAATAGATAAGCCATACAAATTCCGACCTTGCCTGTGTCAAACAGGGCAATATTAACATAAGGATTTCCTTCATCCATTTTATTATGATTTATACTGGAGGAAATGATGATGAAAAAATATTATGTGCCCATGTACTTGTTCAACATTCTGCATGTCCTTTACTGAGGGAAATATATGGCTGTTATAGCTCATGAAAGGAAAATAAAAATCCTTAGTTTTAGAGTTTGAGTAGCAGGGGAGTATAGGATTGCCTGACATAAAGAACAAATCTTTCACTAGGATTTTCACTTACACTGTCAAAAATCCAAATGGTAATGATAATTTATTCACACCTGTTGTTTGAGATTTTTGGGATGGAAACTGATTTCCTTCCCTCTGTCCTGGAGTCCAGTGTGTGACCCTTCTCTCCTAAGTGTCTCTGGTGGCATAAAGACCTAAAGCAGATTCTAAAACAATGTTTAGATCCTTTCTGAAATCAGCATCAGCATTCATGCTGGGCCACTGCCTAGACACAGAGCTAGGTATTTTATCCTGCCAGTGTGGCAGACACTTTTTGATAATTAGTATGTGCAAATTCCAATGACATTTGAAGACAGAAGAAGTAGGACTCAATTCTCTGACCACACATTAACCTGAAGTGGGGCTTTCATGATCAGTTGATTGGTTTATTTTTTATTTATTCGTTTAATCTGGATTCAGTTTCTTTTTGAAGACATGGCACAATGTGTAATGTATGAGATCAATTAATGAAAGGGTGACTGAGGTCTCACTATTTCTTTGATGAACTAAATTTAATATTTATATAAAGACATACAAAGAGACAGTGTGAAGCTAATATGAAATTTCTACTTCACATTATGACCATAATCTTGAGGTGATGATTCAACATGTGTGAAACTGATCTGAAGACTGCACACAATAAATCTATCAATATTGTGAAGACTCACTATTTTCTGGTTATGCCAGCGATTTTATGTGAATAATTACGATCTTGTGCATAGTTTATAGTTAAAGAAAAATAGCAACAACAGTTGTGACAGATGATGCAACTAAGGGCTGTGTATTTCCAGTTTTGTTCTTAGCTGTAGCTGCCTGATAAATCAGTCACAATACCAAAAGAACTACAGTAGTTTTTCATGTGACTTGCACCCCAAA
The DNA here is from genome assembly GCF_041296385.1 of Aphelocoma coerulescens. NCBI lineage: Eukaryota > Metazoa > Chordata > Aves > Passeriformes > Corvidae > Aphelocoma > Aphelocoma coerulescens. The sequence goes on from NC_091013.1 coordinate 85,324,854, forward strand.
GCAAGGGCACACATCTACAAAATTTAGACAACAACGATTTGATGATATTACTCATAAATATATATATATATAAACCAAAATAATTCATTTGGGAATCATGGCTACATCTTAGGCACTGATCTTCAAACTTAGACCTTCAAGCTATCAAAACTCCAGATGACTGAAGTCACTTAATTTTTTCAACCTTCCAAGGTGCAGTCATTAGCAGTCTCACAATATCTGTAATTGTCTTTTTATAGTTATAAAGCTTCAGCAATGGAAGGCGACAGCTTGTGCCACTTAAATGGAACCCTGCAGTGCTGTTTCCTGATAACGCAGAAGATTATGTATGGCACCTGCACAGCCCTGGGATTATGAAAGGCTGGATAAGAAAATGCAAGGAAAAGCTTGGGGAAAAGAGGATAATCTTTAGTCAGTTTGTGTCAGGAGTAACAGAAACCCTGCTGGAAAGAGCAGGATAGGACCTCAGGCAAGCTTACTCTTTACAGCTAATTTTATGTAGCACATCACAGTGTGATAACCTTGGTATGAGAACAAGCCCAGGGGTGAAGTGTTTCCTTCAGATTTGTTGAAGTCCTTGTGCTAATTAAGCTGTATGTAAACAACTCCACTGTGTGATAGCTCAGGTTTTCTTCCTCATCATTGTGCCTTCCTCTGACATGAAACATTTTTAATACCCCTTGCATCTTGGCTGCCCTGTCTTGAATATTGGGTCAGATCTTAGCTCTCCTGTTCTCTTTGAGCATCCCACTAGATTTCACTTCTGTTTTCCTATATGATATCACTCATTCCATCCCAACCACCCTGCAAGAGGCATAAACATGCATTTCTTCTTTGGCTCTGCTCAATGCTTTCCCCAGACACTTGTCTAGACCAGTACCTGAACATCATCTTCTAAGCCAAATATTCCAACAGCTTCTAAAATTTCTTCCTCTGCCTCTCTATCTTCTGTTCTGCCAATTACAAACTTAATTCTCTCCTTAAGGCAATTTATCATTTCTTGCTGCGGATTCTGTTGGTTTTTTTTTTTTTAATTTCTACTTCAGTTATATTTTCTATAAACCCAGAACTACATTATTTTCTTAACCTTAGCTTTGAAAGAACTTCTACCATGCAGCAACATATGTGTATTTATGTTCATATGTGAGGTCAGTCATTGTCATTGTTAAGACTTTGATTACAATTTAATTTTCAATGTTTAAATAAAAATTATCATAAACAGAAATGGAAAGGACTTAGGAACAAAATGTATGCATTATTTTCATTTAGCTGTTTTGTATTAAATAATTTATACTATATCATCTCATCTTTTCTGTTAAAATACTGAAAAATATGCCTTCTGCCTACTTTCTAAGTTCTTCAGTATCAACAATCTCTTGAATTCTGAAACATCGTAAAAAACAAAGAAAGAGATCTTTCTAACATCCAGAAGTAGTCCATGACTTCTTGTCTTGGATCTGGAATGCTACTCAGCTTTTCCAATTCAGTCTAACAGGGAATTTCTTTGGCCATGGTTTAAAAGCTAGGGATACTCAGATGCCTTCACACGCCTATTTCTAGAGTTTACTATTAACCATCTGTCTTTTTAGGCAGTTTTTTAGATGTGTCTTCTGAAATATCAAGGCCTGGATTTATCATATTTCATTTATATGGCTGATGAAGATGATGAACCTGTGAGAGCCATTGTTCTGTTTTCACTGTACAGTAATTTGAACAAGATGTTTGCATATTAAATAAACCAAATTCCATATATATGCTCAGAAAACAACTGAGGTCTTAGGAGGAATGATTCACCCTCTGAAGGTACCAAAGGCTTGTCATTCTCTATAGTGATGCCTATAGTGACTGATATTGGTACCAGTTACGAATGCCTGCGATACCTTAATCTTATGGTTTGCTTAGGTATTTAAAATTTGTGAGATGAATCTAAGCCTGTGCTGTTTCTAAAGAGTCATGTAAACATTGTATGCAGGCTTTTAACATTTGTATGTCCTGTTTTAGGGCTGATCCGTTGCTAATTATAGAAATCATAATCTCATGAAAAGTCTTGTTCAGGAGGGCCATTAGTAGCCAAAGAGGGAGTAAATTGAGAGCAGAGCAGAAATGAATGCAAGTGACAGTGTGATAGGAAAAAAACCCCAACTCTTGGAAGTCTCTGAGTAGGAATTCCAGAATAAGACAGAGAGAGACAAGCTTTCCAAAACAGGCAAGTCTTTAAATAGTCTTTTCATGCCTGACAATACAAATCTAAGTGGAAACTCTTAAACCTTTTTAATAACATCGATCAGATTATATTAGTCCAATATCATGTATTGATGACAGTTCTGCTCTACAAATTATCTTATAACTCAACCTCTCTTATTAATTTTCCTCACAACATGGCACTTTTATGAACAATTGCGTCTTTTTTTAGATCCATATATAAATTTGTCTAAGAGAAGGAAGCTAAGTTACTGACCGTTTCTTAATGTTTTTCCCAGCTGGAAATTGCTAGTGTATTTTCATGTCATGCAAATTTTTGATGAGAAAATATTATATTCTCATCTTCTGTTATACATTACATATTTCTTTTTATTTTTGGGGTTTTTTAAAGCAGGGAATATATTGCAATCAAAAGCACTAAATTCCTTTGCTAGGTAAGAGGTATATGCTAGAGAAAGCTATCAAAAAATCAAATCAAGTTTATAAAGTACTACAGAGATTATGTCCTTGTACTCTTGTAGGAGAAGAAATAAGAAATCAATTTTCTTTGCAATATTTATTTTTCAAATAACAATTCTAAAGCAGACTGGTAGTTTATGTGCAGAACCAGATCATTCTTTTCATATCAAGTAGAACAATTTTGTCAGACTCACTTTGCTGCTAACATGGATGTCATGCAGTTAAATACAAGCCGACAGAATGTACGACATAACTAGAGTAGATCTTATTCATAACGATCAATTTTTTTCCTCAAAAAAATAAAAGTTCTGTCTTTGGAGTGGTTTTGAACTGCCAAGGAAAGACAGTACCCTGAGAGAAGATATATTCCCTTAGACAGTTGGAGAGTTCTCAGTGGAAGTCATCAGTTAAATGGATACTACTCTCCACGTACATGTTTGTAGAGTCCTAATACTTCCCCAGCAGGCTTGGGGTTTAATGCCAACTCAGACCCACATGAGAGAGAAAGTGAGGAAACTCATGAGTTCAGACAAAGACAGTACATGATACCCCAAGGTATGAAATATCCTTTGGTCAGTTGGGGTCAGCTGTCCCAGTTGTGACTCCTCCCAACTCCTCATGCTCCCCCAGACCCCTCACCAGTCTGTCAGCATGAGAGGGCTTTGACACTCTGCAAAAGCCACTCAGCAAGGACAAAACCTTCTCTGTATTATCAACATCATTTTCATGATGTTGAAATCCAAAACACAGTCCCATCCTTGCTGCTGTGGAGAAAACTAAATCTGCCCCAACCAAAATCAGGACAGACATCTATGTTAAGTGCCACTAAAATGTATTAGAGAGAGAAAGTATAATTTTCTACATGGACAAAATACTTTTAATTCACAAAGTTTAATTTCTGAAATTATTTATTCTTTGTGTGTGTCACTTAAGCAACTGTAGAACATGGAGTGCAAAGGCCTTTTTGTGCCAAGAACTCTACCCATGCAGGCAGCTGAAACGGGTGTGCACACATGCACACTCAGGTGTACTGTTGCTAAATGATGGTGTCTGCAATGTTAACAAATGGAAGCAGCTGAAAACACCTTTTTCTTTTTTAAAATCACCAAGGTAACACCTCCCTTGAGAATAGGGAAGAACAGCGAAGAACTATAGTCACCCTAAGTGGCATAGTTAAGTAGCACAGAGACAAGGAGGTCAACACAGAATGGTCTCAATTCAGAGCCAACAAAAATTGCTATAATTCCTCAGCAAGGCACCTAATTGGAATCATGCACATTGACAGTTTTAACAATTTTACTTCATGCTCTGGAGCAATATAAAAACCACCTTGATTTTTTATCTGTCCCAAGTGCCCATGACAGCAAACACTAAATCCCAGAAATGGTCATTGATGCACATGAAGTCCCTATCACAAGTGACAGAGCCACCTCTTTCTGTGGGAACTATAGTTAGGGGTCTTGCCAAAGACATCTGGATCCAGACAGATTTACTGTGGGTACTTCCTAGTACCACCCACAAGTCTTTGTATCTGACATGGGAACAAACATGCAGCTGCTCAGTCTATCCTTTTATTAGATGGAGACGGACCCTACCCTTGCAACTACAAATGCAGGATTTGGGCACCCGAGCAAGTTAATTTGGCATTGGTAAATGTTCTGAAGGGAAAGCCAGTGGGAGCTGCTTAGGTTTCAGCAACTTTAAGGTCTGTCGTAGAATTTGTCAGAAGGTTAAAAGACTTTTCACATGAGTTGGAGCTAGTCTCAGCATTAAAAAAATAGTACCAGTCAGACTAAGTAAGATGATTCTTTTAAATGTTGTAATACCCGAGGTGAAAGGTTTGAAGCAGCTCTGTTCTTCCTCCTTTCCTTTTCCATCTGACAAGGAATATCTTCTGACTTGAGGGCCAGTGCATAAGGAGCACAAAACTAGCATGTGCCTGAAGATGTGAGGTGTGTTAACCACAAAGCTTGTACCATCCCTTGTTTACACAGTTATGCAAGGCTACAGACCACCTCTAGTCTGCTCAAATGCACATAGCTACAGAGACAGGGAAGCCTAGCTGAGAAGCCTTCAAGTTAGCTAAAACTAACTGCAGTTTACAAGTCAACATAGTCACAGGATAGAGAACTATAGCATATTACCAGTGAGTGCAGGAAAGAAGATGTGTAATTAGATATAATTGGTCTTTCCATATCTAATTGCTATTGACTGTGTTGCTAAAGCTTTAATCTTCTATCTTTATTTTCCTACCACCATCTCTTCTTTTTAATCTCATTTCCTTTATGGATGAAGAACCATTTAAACAGCATTTAAAGACTACAGACATCATTCTATTGATTGACTGACTGAATGAATACTTCTGCAGAAGCAGAGCAGGACGCCTGTGATTCTTTTCTAAGGAAAGCTCACCATTTCTTTCTGGTTAGTCAAAGCCTTGCAGCCTTCTCCTCCTCTCTAGAGACCCACAGCAGTAGGTTATATGGGACTGATGAGTGGGCAAAAACATATCAAAGAGTGCAGCTGTGGCTTGAGACTGAGAGCATTTAAGTTGGGGCAGAAATATATGCAGGGGAGGAGCTCATTTGGCTGTAAGCCTCTATAGTCTCTGGAAACAAACATGTAAATACCTGTTTCAAACTCTATTTATGGAAATACTTGTTTAAAAAGGGTAAATCAATCTAGTTCTATGAGAAGACCATCATTATGCAAATTGTCTCTCAGGGAGCTTAAAATAAGCAAGTTCCTTCTTTCAGGAGAAACATGACTGAACTGTCAAATATTACTTAGTAAGAGGATTATATTGGATTTCATTTTACTTAAGACTTTCATGGAGAACAATTTTTCTCTCTTCATTTTTAGCAAGCCACTTGCTTTTGTGATATTGGTTTGGATTCAACATTAGTCTTAATTGACATAGGTTTAGTTATTTCACTTGAGTCCTTTACCATAAACCTCCATATATTATATAATTATGTGTAAATAGAAGGATCCAGGCATGCTATAATCCATGTGCTGAGATGGAAGGCAGAAAAATAAATAGAGAAGCCTGTTTTGTGACTTTATGCCCATGAAATACATAGGTTGAAACAAAAGATTATGCAGCAGCAGACTTAACCTGATTGAAGTGTGTGATTAGTTTTCTGTTTCATTCTCTTTCTAATAATTTCCAAAATGTATCAGTATGCGATCCACAAAACAGACACTTGGAAAATCAATCAGTTGCAAGAAGCTGGGTGAATTTAATACTAAGAAAAAAGAAATATAAATAAGATCATGAGCACAAAAAGAAGAGAAATCAGGGGGAAGACGAACAGCTTCAGTCACATAATGCAATCTCATGAGGTGAGCTTTGTGCTATGGTCATTAACAGAGATCCTCAATTCTGATAAGATGTTACATCAGACCGTTGCAGAACCTAACCTTGGAAAAACTGTGCACATTGGACTTTTCTCAGGGTGTTTTAGAGCAAGACACCCACAAATATGTAATTCATTAATTTGCTTCTGCCATTTGGATCAATTACATTTAGAGCTGGCTGATGGATAAGGGGCAGGTACAGAAGGAGATGCAGTTAGATGGTCTGGAACACACCCAGGAGGGAAGCAGAATGGGTCTGAGGTAATAATTAATTTTTCCATGGGAAAATGTTTTTTGGCTACAGTGAGAGAGCACCCAGAAATTATAAAATACGTCATTACCTACTCTATTCCTTTATCTCTTCTGTGTTAGTACAAGAGCCTGCTGTATGTTTCACAGGGCTAAAGGGGATGAGAGAAGAAAAAAAGAACACCATCTGCTTGTGAAATCTATTTGCTTACCACAATAATACTGAGGTACCTGCTCAGGACATAATGGAAGTATTTAGTGTATTTCCTAACAGCAGCCACTTAGCTACAACTCAAGAACACAACTAAGTTAAAAAGAAGTTCTAAGAAATCAACTAGAGGAAAGTATTCAAGATTTATTTTGACTAATTCTGTAGCATCATGCTTTGCTTGTCTGACTTTTACTTCCCTGAACTTCAAAGAATTTCAAGCAGCATTAGAACAAATTCATCCCTGTTACTCAGCAATTTCACCCTTCATACATGTCTTTGAAAATCTGTGCTTCAGATCCAAAGAAATAGATGTTATGCAAATTAAAACAGTGTAATTCCTTTGGAATTGTCAGATGCATTCAGTTTAAACCATTGGGAGCTGCACAGAGAGAGAAGGGATAAAATTCCCATCCCTTTGATCCCAGGAGCACTACCCCCCTCTGCCCGAGCTAGAGAAATGCATGTGCAATGCATACCAACCCTGTGGCCCTGTCTACAAAGGCCCTGCTAATAGAGAGCACAGGCTGTGCAACTGGCACAGCCCTGCACTAATCTTCAGGCAGGTGGCTGTGTGAGGGGTGGAAATAAATGGCAAGGATGGACTAGGTGCACTGGAGGATAAGAACAGGGCAGAGGTGAGGCAGGGCAAGAGAATATATTGTTAGACCTTCATGTCATAGAAAAGAACCCAGCTTACATCTCTGCAGTGTCCAAGCAAGTGTTCTGCTTCTCCCTTTCAGTCAACTCCAGTTAACTGTAGCCAACCTGACAGGACAGGAGTGTGCTGGGTTCAGATATGCCTCTACTCTTTTGGGCGACAACTGTCTAACTCCAAGCTTAAGCCACAGTATGAGCTGGCCCAAGTGCATGATAGATGATCAGGGAGTTTGTCATAAAGAATGAGATCTAGCTTTAAGCTGACACAACATCAAAAACACATTACAGCCCTTAGAAGAAACAAATGCTTCTCAGTGCAGAGCAGACTCTATATAACTCATACTAAGAAGAGGTCAATCTTTTTCTCAGTTATATGGTTGTTCTTGATAATGCCTGACTTCAGTATTGAGGGATGCACCAGTGAACAGTTACATCGAGACTGATTTGCTTTTTAAGAGCAGTGTACACCTTGCTGGTACACTGGGCAATAAAGAAATGCAGACTTAGCCCCTGTCTGTAGCAGAGAAAGTCCCACACACCATTGGTTGTAAGAACGCCAATCTGCAAAACATGAATAACTGTTTGCTTGGAAGTCGGTATTTCTCAACTGGATTATGGACACTGGGAAATGTGACATAGAAAAAGACAGGCTAAGGCACTGACCTCCCTAGTGGCAATGCCCTGGTCATGCTCAAATACCTGTTAATAGACTAACAGCCAAGAATTTATTACTAGTATAATCAGAGCCTTAACAGTCTATTATGCAATGTAGCATTGTTAGTTCAGATGTAAATACTACACATAGAGAAAAAAATACAGAAAATGTTACAACTACAATGATAATAAAAACGAACAAACACAGTAATTTGTAATTGCTATACACACCCTTTTTCCTGGTGTTCTTTCTATTGTTCCTCCAAGTCCTAATTCAGTGGTTCCATTTGGGAGTGGGGTGAGGGAGTTGTCAGCACCTGTATTTTTTCACCAGGAGGAAATGTTTCATGTTTGTGCTTTTTCACTCCAATCCATTTTCGATTATTTTTATTTTTGTTAACATACTTTTATACTTGGTTCTTTTTACATTATTCCGTAATTCTGCGTCACATTTGAATTTACTATAGATGTTGCCTTTTACATGCACTAGTGTATTTCTCTATTTACTACCCCTAAGGACTATTTTTGGCCAACCCCAGGACTGTATTTTTTTAACAGATCATTTGTAGGGGTTTTTATAACCCTGGGGTATGCAGTGCCAGGCTGTGCCCCATCTATTATCCCATGTCTGCACTCCTCTGCACCATATCCTACATCTTTACTTCTCAAGATGTCCTCTTTCACACCAAGCCTGTATTTCTCTAAACAACATCTTTGATAATTGCTTCTTTCTGCTATCTGTATAAAACTATTGTCATACTTTATGAAGATAACAAAACAGAAAGAAATTAGCCACGGACACTCATAAATTAAACAAATTGCTGTCACAGCTAAACTAATAGAGTTGCAGGCTGGCCAGGTTCAGGCAGAGCAAGGCTGGTAGGCCTCACTATTGAGGCCTTGCAAACTCAGTAAAAAACCTATAACTCGTTACTAGCAATGGCAGTAGTGTATGATAAGACTACACAAACACACACCACACATGGTTTTCTCCAGAGTGATCTTAATACAGTCTACCAAAACCAGTCTGGAATACACAGACTCAGAGGTGGTAGCCCAAATCATTCCAGTTTCCAGTGATCCCATGATTTCCTTTGAGTGTAATTTCTGATCTCCCTTTCTACAGACCTGTTCCCAGCTCCTTTGAGCACCTGGATTTATGTAAGGAAATGTGTCAATAAGCCCTGCTCAGGATAAGTAGGACAACCTCTTTACAGAAGCCCAATACACACCAAATACCTAGGTGGGAAATCAAGCAACATCAGCCTACAGAGATTACAAATAATTGCTTTCAATACAGGAAATTACATAACAGCAGTATTTAAAGGCAGAACAGTCCAAGACAATGCAATGCAGATGGTTGGTGGCCTGCATTCCTTTCCATTCATGCTGGTAGTTGACAGTGTGCACGACAGTGACTTAATGGTATATTTATCACAAACAGCATTGTATAATGAATGAATACTTAATGAGCCTCCATTAAGCTTAGAAGTGCCCTGTTTTAAACCATTAGCTCATTACAGTAATAAGGTATTTTCTACTGCAGACGAGTTAAAGCAAACGCAGCAGTTCTTTGAAGCCAGATGACTGCTTAAGGCAAAATAAAAGAGAAAGCAGAATTATTAATTCAAAGAAATATAAACCAAATCTACTATACAGGGGGAAAAAAAACAGCTTTGAATTTTGGTGTTTTTTTCTTTTTCTTGGTAGCATTTTCTGGTTTGGAAAAAAGCTATTTATATTGGCAAGGTAAGAGCTTTGACTTTCACTACTGGGGGTGGAATAGACTGTCAGTCATGAATTGTCTGTTCCTGTAGTCACTTTGCCCTGCCTTTGGATTGGATTAGAATTAGCTAAAAATCATAGTATACAAGACTTTTAATAAGAAATTTTCCTTTATTTATCTTAAATTGCTTGGTCTCTTATTGCAGGCCTTTTAATACCTTAGTTTGGGAAGAAAACTTATTCCAGTGCCTAAGGCAATAGAAGCTGAGAGCTTGCAAAACATGTATAGTGTGATAGGGTTTAGAGTTATTTGAAGAATTATGTAAGAGAGATATTTAGATGCCTAAATAGAAAAAAATGGCCCAATGGCATCTTTAAAAGCACTTGAGTCATGTAAAGCTAAATGTGAGGCTGGATGTCCGCAGTATATCTGTTTCCCTAGCTGCATATCCATTTCCCTAGGTGCATATCCAAACAAAGCAATGAAAGATTTCTAGTCAAAAGAATTAGAAAATTATTACTGCAGGTGCTTTTATTGAACTTCTGATTTATCTACAGACTAATAACTGTAGGTCTAATCTAGAGTCCATAGAATTCAATGAAGTACTTTTTACTAATTCAATATACTTTATATCAGGTTTCTGTAATTATAGTAAGTTATCCTGAATGAGGAATTCATCTCAGAGAATTAAAATGTATTTGTAGATAATATGTGAGTAGAAAGTGGGAAAAATTTTAAATTATTTGCTATAAATTATTCACCCAATTATATTACATCTAGATAGATACAGGAATTACTCATTAATAATTATGTATTCCACATAAGCACTGGCAACATGATGAAACAGATTTATCATGAACGATCTGTCCATCAGTAGAAAGATTCATGTAAAGTACTTCAAAGACTCCCATTTGACTCCAAATCACCAGCTATTAAACAAAGAATGGCTGGGAGCTGCCACTGTTCGGAAGTAAGATCGGTGAGGGAAATGCTGTGTGGCAGGAGCAGTATTTTTAGTATATTTCTCTTCTCCTAGCTCCTGTTGTAGAGGCTATGTCAGTGTGGTTACTCTTTTAGGAAGCAGAATGGGAAGAGATGAATGGAGAATATGTAGGCATAGGACACTGCCTTCAGCTATTCTATTCTCATAATTTCCTATAGGGACATTTTAAACTTAATGATGTCACATATTAAATCCTTGTTGAAATTAATGAGTTTAATATTTCATCATTTCATCCATCTCTGTATCTTCAGTGTGAGCTTAGGACACTTGCAATTTCCCTCCATCTGGCTCGACCTCAGTTTGAAAAAAAAAAAGATTAGGAACAGTTATGTCCAACACATAAAATGAATTCCTACTAGATTTAAAAGAGAAAGCAATGAATTTTAAATTTAGGAGTGCCTGCTACCCTTTTTTTAATTTCATGCTTTGCTGTGCCTGCAGCCTGCTGTGTGTGCATGGCTGGGTGCAGAACACACCTCTGTGGCCTGGCTCAGTGTGCGTGCACAGGGCTATCCGTGCACTGATGCGCCACAGGAGATCACAGCGCTGTGCTTTCATGGCTCTGTGAGATGCTGCGGCCCTGTGTGTGCACACTGCTGTGCACATGTGTACACATGTCCCTCTGTGTGTATAGAATCATAGAATATCCTGACAGGGAAGGGTCCCACAGAGACCACTGACAAAGTCCAGCCCCTGACCCTCCCCAGAAGTCACACCTTGTGCCTGAAAGCATTATCCAAACGCTTCTTGATTTCTGTCAGCCTTGGTGCTGTGACCACTTCCCTGGGGAGCCTGTTCCAGTGCCCAGCCACCCTCTGGGTGTATGTGTTTTAAGGTGAAGGAAGAAATGGGCTTCTTGCTGTGGACATATGCCCAAAATACAAACATCCTGTTTGTCCTTTCCAAGCTAAATTGTGGTGCAGCTATTTCATTGTGGCTTAGCCCATTTAAGTGACCTAAAGAGTTATCTTTAAATGGACATGAGATAATTCAATCTTCATGCTGCATTAGTTCTCAGCAGAATTGCAAGAAAATTTCAGTTATAGGATTTAATAGTGTGGTAAGGAGGCAATTAGAGTGCATTGTATGGACTGTTTTATTGTAGTGATTTCACATAATACCATGAAAATAACTCCAAATCATCACCCCCAGGATTGTACAGCTTGTCACTGTCATTTTCAATCTTGGATAATGCCACCCCACAATGTGTGAGTGCATATCTGCAGAGATAAAAATAATTAAAATGGAAATTCAGAACTTTCAGTGTGGATATACAAAATGTGGCAGAGAAAAAAAAAAAAAAAAACAAAACAAAAACAACCAACCAAAAACTAAAAAAACCCATCATTCTGATATGGTTCCATTCTGCTCCATTTTCCTGCCTGTGTCATTTGACACAAGTGCATGTCAGTAGGTATTCACAGCCATGTCAGAAGCAAGGTTAATGAGCCAGGCAGAAAAAGTGTAATTCTCACAGCAGATCTGCAGGACATGAGGAAATTGGCTCTGTTAGCAGTGTTACTGAGCCTGCCATTCACACCAGATCCATGTTTCACTGTGAACAAATTTGGACCCTCAATGAGCTATGAACCAAATCTTTACCTTTATTAACAATCTGGATGAAGGAATCAAGTGTGCCCTCAGTCACTTTGCTGATGACATGAAGTTAGTCGGGAGTGTTGTTCTACTGGAGGGCTGGAAGGCTCTGCAGAGGGATCTGGACAGGCTGGATTGATGGGCCAAGGAAACTTGTGTGAGGTTCAACAAGGCCAAGTTCTGGATCCTGCCCTAGGGTGACAATAAATCCAGGCAGTGCTACAGGCTTGGCAAGAATGGCTAGAAAACTGTCTGGTGGAAAAGGATGTGGGGATGCTGGACAACAGCAGCTGAACATGATCCAGCGTGTGCCCAGGTGGCCAAGAAGGCCAATGCCATCCTGGCAATAGTGTGGCCAGCAGGACCAGGGCAGTGATTGTCCCCCTGTACTCAGAACTGCTGAAGTCACGCCTTGAATCCTGTGTTCAGTTTTGGGCCCCTCACTGCAAGAAGGACACTGAGGGACTGAAGCTTGTCCAGAGAAGGGCAATGGAGCTGGGGAAGGGTCTGGAGCATAAAACTGATGAGGAGTGGCAGAGGGAGCTGGGGTTGTCTAACCTGGAATAAAGGAGCCTAATGGGGACCTTCTCACTCTCCACAGCAACTTGAAAGGAGTTTGTAACAAGGTGGGGGTTCATCTCTTTCCTGAGTAACAAGCAACAGAACAAGAGGAAATGGCCTCAAGTTGTGCCAGGGTAGATTTAGATTGGATATTAGAAAGAATTTCTTCATGGTAAGCGTTGTCAAAATTGGAAGAGGCTGCTCAGGGAAGTGGTTGAGTAGCCCTTCCTGGAGGGATTTAAAAGATGTGTAGATGTGGCATTTAGGAACATGATTTAGTGGTGGACCTGGCTGTGCTGGGTTAACAGTTGGACCTGATGACCTTGAAGGTCTTTTTGAACAGAAGTGATTCTGTGATTCTATGATTCTAAACTTATTTTATGCAGAGAGACACTGCCAATAGATTCACAGACTCATCATATGCTTAAAGCTGGGCAGTGTCCACACCTTTTCAGGATTAATGAGTTAGTTCATTAACATCTCGATGCTACAAGCAGGGAACTGTGCCTTAGTTCAGCTTCATACCAGTTTCAGAATAACAGAGCTGCAATGTTCATTGGAGTTTTTAGCTGCTGCTTGGAATACTGAGGATGAAAATAGGGAAGGACACAGAAGTGGTTCTCAGAAGTGGTGTTAAGTAAATACCATGCTACTGGCATTTACTGCCTCCTCAGACTGCAAAGACTGTCCTGGGAAGAGATGGCATCACTTTTTTCCATTCCTCCATGTTTTCTTGTCCTGCAGTGTCTCACCTGTGTGGAGAAGGAAAACAGCTTTTAGTTAACAGTTGCTTTCTTCCCTCTGAGGGATCTGGCAGTGAGGGCAGTCCACACAGGAGACTAATGAGACTTCTCATGGACCATTACTCCCAGAGCGGGCATGTGGAAGGACTCACAGCTGAGCCTGTAATTAATAAAGTAGAAGGCTGATGCTGACTGGCAAGGTATAAGGAATCGTTTCTGGGAAAGGAGCAGAAGGCCTGTGGTTGGATCCAACACAGTGCTGGAGCAATGCTGCTGCTGCTCACTAATGGGTAACGATTGCAGCTGGAGGAGCTGCTGGGAACAGTGCTCCTCATCTGCTGCTGCACATCTGCTCAGCTGGGTGGCCTCAGACCTTGTTCCCAAGGCTCTCACAACTACCAGGAAGTGAAGCTTTGTCTCCTGAAAACTGTGAGGCAAGACACATGTTTGTTCCTGTTGCTCTGCTTACCAAGGACACTGGAAAGGTAAGAATGATCTGACAGCTGTTACTAACAAAAAAGACATGGAAAGGAGACAAGAAAAAGTAAATGATAGGCACGAGTGATCAATACTCATCACTGAGTGTGTACTATTGGTGAACAGTGGGTCTCAGCTTGTTCTCAGCTGCAAACCTCTGTACTGCCCAGACTGCTGTCTTGTACAGAGATGACCTGGAACAAACTGCAAAGCACCAGCCCTGAAATCACCTGGGAAGATGAGTGTGCTCAGTTTCCTGATACAGTTGACAGCTTTTGTTTGGACCTTGTGTTGTTTGACACAAGACTAGTTGGTAAGAAAGAGGTGGCAGTGACTTTCCCAAACTCAGCATCAGAATGTAATTCCCTGAACTTTAATTCCACCAAAGCAAGAATAACCAACAAGGATAGGCAGAAATCACGGATCTGGAGCATCCTAGAAAGCTTGGGTTCCATGGTGATCACCTCTCATTGAGCAGAGTGCCCCAACACTGGGGCTGTTGGTTGTCCCTTCCAGATATGGAAACCACTGATAAGGAAAGGTCCGATTTCTTCAGATTCACTGAACAGCAGCATTGCAGGAAGATCAGCTCCCACACTACCCCGATGATAGGAATGGTTTTGCATTAAACAAAAACCTTGAAGGCTTGTATGACAAAATCAAACTCTTTATGACTGATTTCTTCTACCTTATTATTTACTGGCTGTACACAGCAATGAAGTTCACATTATGCAGAGGCATATCTGCAAGTGTATGAATTCTGGGAGAACAGCTGAGCTTCATTTCACTGGAAATTAGCTCAGTGACTCACAGAAGTGCTGAAAGAAATGAAAGTCTGTAGCCACCACAGAGCCTTCTCTACTCTTTTGATTAAATCTCTGCTGCCTACAAGAAAAAGAATTTGCAGGTAAACCTAAAAAGTAAGTTTCTGAGAAATGAAACTGTATTTCTTCTCATTCTTACGCTAGGAATAAAGATTTTGTGTTTGGGTTGTTCAATGCTTGAGCAGGAGCATGTATCCGGCAGTGTGTGTACGTTGCCACCAAGACCCTCACAAGGATAGAAGGAGATTAACAATGGAGTTGACAAAAAAGAACAAAAAAGAGTGTGTAGTTCTGAATACAACAGGAAATAAAATGCTGTTTTTACTTTTTCTTTGAGGATAAAACTTCAATTTAAGGAGAATAACACTCTCAGCTTCCCTTCACCTCTGCATGTAATTTATGGAAAGAGCTAGACCTGCAATGGAGGGCAGGGATAAAAGGGAAACCCCAACTTTGCTACAGATGAGAAGATTATTAAAAATGTGTAACTCCCATCTTAATTACAAATGACATAATCTGCATGTTGCTTAATTCTACTGGTGACTTGCTTTAAGCAGTACCTGCACAATGGCTGAATTGTCTTTGGAAGGTCATTCTGTGTTTGCATAAAATCTCAGCTGTGACATAAATTATTAAAGTCAGAAATTTCTGTTTCTGTTACCATCTCTTAGAGGCTTCTTTTTGATTAAAACCCATTATATTGCCCAAGAAAAATTCAGCTGCACCAAAGAAACTGCAATAAATGAGTTTTAAGTTAAACAGGGTTCACTTCCTGAGAGTGCAGAGAAACTGAAAGAATCTTTATAGGGCAGGGAAAGTAATTCTTGGCTTTTAGGACTATCTGGGTGAATCAGCACTGCTGACATCAGACTTGGATCAGAGCAGGGTAGGAATTGCTTCACAGGAGAGTTGTCAGCTAAAAAAAAAAACAAACTGAAAAAAGACAAATATAATGTCAACACAGAAGATCCTTGTTGAGTGTAATTGATCAAACATAGTGGTTACTGTGCCTTCATCTCCTAATTATCAGTTAATTTGTTTTTGTTCTTACTAGGTGCAGATCAGTTGTATGAAGTGTGGCCCCTCTCACGATGACAGCTGGGTTTTCCATTTCCTTACAACACAACAGATTTGAGTAACTTGGTATTACAGAGTGCTTTGCACCCCTCCACAATCATGAAAAATATTTTATTAGATTGTAAATGAAGTTGTCTTGTTCTCTGAGGTTATTTTCTACAGCAGTTTCATTTCTTCTGTCTTTTTTTCTTATTTTGTTTTTATTGGATGCTAAAGGCAAAAATGTAAAACAGCATCAGTAAAAGGAACTAAAAAAACCCAAAAAGCTTTAATGTACTTGGAGAGAGGAATTAAATTGTACTCCCAACCCTTCAGTCTAATAGCTTATACAATATGAAATGGAACAGGGTAAGTTCTTTTACTATTTCAGCTTCCAGCAGTGTAGTTATAGGTAAAGATGTTTCATGCTTCCCATTATAAATACTCATTTACACAGCTTTAAAAAATGTCACAAAAATTCACTCTTGATTGAAACTTACTCAATGAGGTCATAACCTAAGAACAGTTTCAGAGAATTGTTGGGTGAAATTGGGTTGATGGAGAGTCAGGTAGCTCATTTAAGCACACTGAGTTACCTGGGAATATAATACCAAGAATTTTATCGATGTTCAAAATACTGAGGTGTAGAAAGATAACCTGCTGTGGCTGATGGAATCAGCACGATCACAGGGCTCATCTGAGCCAATTAAAGCATCAGTAATGCATTGTCAATAGGTCACATCAAATGCACCAGTAATTTTTAGGACACTGGCTAAGAAATGCCTAAAGTATATATAGAAGGAGGGAGGGATGACAAAGAGGTGGAAATGAGCAGTCAGTGAGTGTGACTGCTTGTCTCAACTAGCTCTTTTTTCCAAGACATCTTTGTCTTTCAGGCTGGAGCCTATCTACACACCTTTTCCTGACACCACTATTTTTCCTAGAGTGTTGTTGTTTTTTTTTTTTTGTTTTTTGGTTTTTTTTTTTTTTTTTTTTGTTTTGTTTTTTTTTTAGTTAGCTGGAGGAGTAGCATCATGGGCAAATCTCATCTAAGGATCTTCACCTGCTTCCACTTCAAGAAAATTGTGCTGCAAAACAGAATCATGGTACTATATAAATACACACACACACATATATATACACAGATGTACACAATATGTACACATACACAAATATATATACTTATATAATGGGAATTTTTCTGTCTCATTAAAATCTTTTTAGAATGGTAGATTTCACCCTCAAAACCAGAATTGCTGAAGCTCCACCTCTCCCACTCATCCCCTTTGTCAAAATCCCTAAAATTGTGATGCAAGACACAAGTGACCCACAACCTATCTCTGCTCTCATTCAGGGACATTTTTGCCTTGTACCTTGGTAAGGTAGGTCTCTATCTAACTATTGGGTTCTGGCATCAGTTCTTTGTCTCAGGAAATACTTATTTGATTGTACATTGTGCAGCAGGTAAAGAGAAGAGACTGAGGATATATATCATGATTAAGTGATTAAGGAACTAAATTAGGGCACAGCAGGATCAAGTAAAATCATGATGAAGTAGAAACTCCTAAGGAACTAGTGCAGTTTCTGTGCTTCCTTGCTTTTGCACTCTGGGTTTACAGGCATGCAGTAGGTCTCTTCCTTGTAGCTTGATGGTTTAGATGCTAAGCCCAGTAGGGCCTTAAGAACTAAAGCACATTTTGTTTTTTCAGTGATTTTCCATAAGTCACTAGTATAGCACATACAGAGGCCAGTGACCATTGGTTACACCTGCCTGGTTCTGTGGTCAAAGCAGATCAGAGATATTTCTTTCAAAATTATCTGACTTAAGAATCTGAGTTCCATTTTCACAAAGGCTTTAGCACACAGTAGCTGAAAGAAGGGATTTTTTAGGGCTTCAGTGACAAATACCTACATCCCCTTGCTTTTATTTGGAATTTGACATCCATATGCACCACTTAGTCATCTGTCTTTACCATGGTGAAATGTCTGATTATGTTTCATCTGAGTTCTGAAAATTACCACTAACAGCTGCATAGTACCTGCAAAGTGGACTGGACTTCAGCTGATTCCCACTCTTTGCAGTTGCTGTGGGAAGAGGTTGCATCCAGACAGCCCCCACTATTTGGATGACTTACAGCAACATGAAGTACAATGCTATTAACACAGATGAAATATTCTGAGAGAATAAACCCGAGAAAAAGATGCAAAATTAAGGTCTTCATTTGCTAGTACGATTTCACATATCCTGAGGAAGAATTAAGTCCTGGCTTAATAAACTCTGCTGGCTTTGCTTCAGGATTTCTTTGCCCATATCAGCTTTTTTATTTTTTCTTTCGTCATTTAGTTGATAAAATTACAAGTGAAAATATCACCATGGGGGTTATGGAAAAGAAAAAGAATACTCAGTGACTGATGTCTTCTTGCATTCAGTAGTTTCAGTGAAGCCCTCCACATCTTATTTATTTTTCCAGGCAAGGTCATTTTCTCTAAATTATAGACACAAATAGCAACTTTAAAATTCCTCCTTTCCAATAATACCCACTCACTTCTTACATGAAAATGAAGTACACCAGCCTGTAAAGAGCACAGACTGTAAAAATAATTGCATTCATTTTCATTAAAATGGCCAGTCATTTGCTGCAAAAGTACAATTTGTGGTGGCAGAAGAAAGTAATTTTTAAAATAAGATATTCATCCAACTATTCATAATATGATTTAATCAGTAGATTGTATGCAGACTTTAAATATAAAATGTCCAAAATCATCATAGTGAATTATTAACACTTGATATCTTTGGGAAGGGAGAATTACACTCCTTATTTGCAATGCTGGGAGAAAGGGAAAGAGGAAAAGACAGGTTATATCAACCAATGTGCCACATTTTTCATTCTTTAAAAAGTTTTTCATCTTCCTGCTGAGCTTGGATGATGACATCCTAAAAACCATAATATTTAATTCTCACAAGTTCCTCTGCAAGCTAGGACCTTAAAACTTATCAGCTTTTAATAAAGCATCATATTTTGGTGCTTTTGAAGATGTCACTTGAACATAGTTGTTATTCTAATCGACAGCACATATGCTTTCCAGAAGCTTGGCCAAGGCCTACCAAATTTCATACATATTGCATTAAAGCATATTTTCTGCCCTGTGGTTCCCTCATTTGTTCTTATAGCCCTTAGTCTGCAAAAACACATGCTTTCCTTCCCTGTATTGGACAAATTTGCTAGAGGCTACTCATTCAATCCCATTGGCTTGTGAGATGAAAAATTCATGTATGATGTATTTACCCCTTTTCAAAATCTGGCGCTTTTTATGTGTGTGAGGGAAGATTACCTGAAGCATATTTGGCAGTTTTGCAGAGTTCTCATACATACTACCTGTATATGTAAGCAATTTTCTAACAACATATGGTGGGCAGAAGGAAACCTTTAGAAGTACTTTGTTTTTCACTCTAGATGATTTTAATAGCCTGTAGAGATCTACAGATTTTTTAGGAAAATATGTAGCAGACTATATATAACCTTATTAAACAAAAAGCAGTGCCAAACAGCCATAACATATTGTTGCTATATTTTTGTATGGTGTCTGGTATTTCCAGTCTGTAATTCTCAGGATTAGAAGTTTATAATATGTCTTGTTCACTGAGATTCTTAGTTCATTGGGAGAAAAAAACATTGCAAGTTTAATTCTGTGCTTGTTTAAAAATAGCACAAATAATCAGAAGCTATTATAATATGTGACAAGAAAGTACATCAATTGTTTTTACTAATCTTTTATACCTCAAAGCGTGTCCCTTACACAAAGAAATCCTTTCATTCCTGTGGATCTGATTCTCCAGGGCATGAAACCCATTTTAACCTGAGGTAATTTTATGTCTTTTAATAGTATTATACTTCAATAACACTGGTGTGGTGAGGTAGAGAATTAGTGTTGTTTCTATAGGGTAGCTTACAACCCTTCCTGCAAAACCGGCAAAGGAGTCCTCTGACTCAACCCTGTTTCTATTGCTTGTGTTCTGCTGTCAGAGTCAGGTGCAGGAAATCATGCAGGAAACCTGCTCCACTCCTACTCTGAGATGGCATCTCTGGCCTCTCATTTGCTCTCTTTGGCCCCTCCTGAGCACAGAGGTCACACAATCACTTAGCTCTTGACTCAGTGGTGGTTGATGGCAGCTGCTTGGGGCACAGACATAGCATGACTGCCAGCACCTGAACACTCCTTCATGCTCTGCATGTCCTTGAGAAACACTCTCCAAGGCAAAGGATTGTCACCAAACCTCCTCGGTTCCCATGGCCTTTTCTGGCAGTAGTCAGCAAAGAAATAATGAGCACAGTCTACAATGCACAGTCCTCCCGCCTTCAGCAGCCTGTGCCGCTCTCCACAGTCTCATTTATTGGTGCCAATGAAATGCATTTAATAAATAATAAGAGAATAGCAGTGTTTTGCCATTATTTTTGCATTACTTAGAAGAGGATTATTTGTGGCAGAGAATAAAAAAGCAAAGGATAGGCAGTGCAGTGAGTTTTTGTGTCAGACCATAGGTTTCCTGAATTAAAAAACATCGCTGAAGGACACCAGAAATGAAGTGATGTCATTGAATATAGCAGTACCTTCCTTCTATGGAAATTCTCCAGAATCAATATTGTATGTAATTCTGCTAAATCAGATATACAAGCAACATCCTAATCTCCTAAATACAGATTATAATTAAGTTTCTTCTGAGCTTTCATGAATTTGCAATCAAAAGACAGCATTGATTTATATGACATAGAAAAATGACAAAGACCCCATATAGACAAAATGGCAAGACACCCTGAGAGTAGCCTAGACAATTGCTCAGTTTCTTAGTGCTGGGAACCTAGTATTTGATTTGAATTAGTAAAATGTTCAAAACAGTTCTGTATGTTATCACAGAGTGGAGCTGTGTGAAATTATTTATGCTGGCACATCTGGTAGTTCCTAACAGCTACAAAAATACAGCTCTTTGGGTTAGATTTACTTACATTTTATATCAGCCTGGAAGCCAAAAATAGCACTATTAACTTAAGTGGTGGTGATTTTACTCATATGAAATGAATGATTTAAGAAGTTAAATCAATTTGGGAATTTTTTGTTTTAAAAAGCGCTCATAATTTAGGCAGGTTTTTTTTTACTATTATTTATGAAAGATTTTTCTTATACTGTGCTTCAAAAAAATCCCTCAGGTGTGTTCAGGTAATGGTTATGTTTGTGAAAGGTGCTTATCCTCATGAAAGAACAGAAAGACTTATGATGAGATCTTAAATTTCCAACTTGCATCCTAAATTTCATTCTCATTTTTGTTACGAGAAGTTTGATTCTGGCATTCAAAGTTATTTCTAAGTAACAGTGAAGACTACAGTTTGCATGGTTTGCAAATCCACTTTTTAAAGTGAACAGAGTTTCTGCTTTCCCTAGGTGCAGAAAGGTACAGTTAAACTATTTAAAACTTTAGGACAACCTCTTCAGCCACATTTGCTTGTATCTGTGTCATACCTATGTATTTGCACACAGGTTTTCTCCTGAAGACTGTGTGACTCTTCCTCCTCCTGCTGTTCATTCTCCAGAAACATTTTCAGAGAAAGATCTTATCATCTTTTGAGGTTTTATTTTATGGATTTGATCAAACAAAACTCTTTCATTCTTCCACTTCTTGACCACTTCAGAAGGTGTTTTCTGCTTCTTTTTCCGTTTGAATTAATTTGATCTGAACATCAGAGACTGGGATGGCACTGGAGGAGGTCTCCATTTCTTGAGGTATTTTAAGAATAAACTCTTTTCTCTACATGGAAAGACCCTTGGTGTTTTATTGTCATCCTACAAACCATTTGTCATAAAATCATTTAACACAACCACCTTCTCCTTTTCCTCAGCTATTTTCAGCTGATAATCACCCCATTGACAGTAATATACAGAAGTTTCCTCCTTATGTTGTTTGTGTTCCTACTTTTTCTAGTCTTGGAGTTTCCCTGCATCTTTTGATGTGACATTCTGACATCTCTATGTATTAGTAATACACTATGAAACTGAGTCATGAGCAAATTTCATTAGCAGCAAACTTTCCATTTAGTTGAATGGCTATTTCTTTTAATATGCCTTGAGAAGATGATCATATCCCGGATTTGGACAATTTTCTCTTCTTCTTGATATCTAGGATATAACCTTTTTTTATGATGACTCCTTTATTTTTCTATCTTTTGTATGTACCTCTCTTACTTTCTAGCATCTTTTTTGACTGAATAGTTGTCCATTTAGGAGTGAAGTCCCTTCCAATGAGATTTCCCCTTGTTAGGGGATTTCCCTGCTAGGGTCAAATTTGTGACAGTACAGTCCTTTGGCCATGAAAAACATTCAGAAGTCATTGCCTTCCAGAAACCTAGTCCTCTTTCTGTTCAATTCTCAGCTAGTTTCAAAAGCAGGGTCCTCCACTGCAGTTGTTATTTGTTCATTTCTTCAGGTAACTTTAAACAACCATGATTCTGGAAAAAAAAAAAAAAACAAACCAAAAACAAAAAGAAAAAAGAGGCTATTATAGTATCCTCGTTTCCATTCAAAACTCTGTCTAAAGCAGTAGTATTCTGTGCATTTCTCTTGTGATTCCCTGGGACACACTTTTGACTGCCATCTCCAGAAATGGTAGCACAGTCATTGCCATAATGTCTGATCTCCTGGCAGACCAAAAAAAAAAAAAAAAAAAGACTTCCTAATGATGTTTTTCTCTACTGTTTGCATTCCAAATAACACAAAGGAGATCTCTGACCTTGTCCAAACCCAAGCCTGTAGGAGCTCAAGTTCTTCCCTTTTGTTTCACAGCAGCAATAGACAAATCACTAAAAATTTCTGTTGAAAAGGGGGATAATCCTTTTTCCTAATCAGTTCAGGAGCCTGACTACAATCTTGCTCTGAAAAGATTAACTACAGAATGTAAGTACTCTGCTACACCTCTGCTTATATTAATATTTGTTTCCTTTCAGGCACCTAGGCTCACAGTTCTCCTCTATCCATTACAGTAGCAGCTACACTTGTCTATTTTCCCTAGTATCAAGTGTGGAAACACCTCATCTCCCAATTTTCGTTTCTTACTCCTACTCTAAAGCTTCTTTGATGGGTCTCAATGGCCTTACCCAGACATTTCTCTACTGTAATATGCAGCTGAAGCATGTTCTTTCTATTAATAGTTCTATAAAGTTGAATATCCCTGAACTGTCATCATTTAATCAACTAATTAGTCATCTTTCCATCTTCATTATCTTTTCCTCTCACTTTGTCAATGACCTGAAAAACATTATGTTGATGATCAACTGTTCCTTATCACTGCCATCATTTTCTGTGGACTGGCACAGTGATCCTTGAGATAGGATGCTTCTCAATACGAGAGATTTATGAGAAATTGAAGAAATCGAACTGCCAAAGTATCTGGAGTGTGTATGGGAAATTTCAGACGAAAATATTGAGAATGGTTGCAGATCATGATAGTAAAACACCCAAAGTGAAATTTACAGTGTATTACAGATATGATAGAGAGATTGCAAAAAGGTTGGCTAGAAAATATTGCTAGAATAAGCAAGACCTTTTCTGAAATGTTCTAAATGTGGTCTGAAAAAAACCCTGTTATGGTTTCCTGCTTTCCAGTCGGAAATAAAGGTCTGCAAAGGTGGCGGTATAAAAGACAAGAAAGGCTTTGAAACTATTGTTACTTCTAACAAAATGCTCATGTTTGTAAGATAACCACTGCATTTTACAATTGAGAAATACACTCAGGCAAACTTGTTTTTCCCATCTCAGCAAACATTTTCTCCATTTTCAGTAGTAATCAACAAAGTCTGAAAAATCAAAATCGAAATCTCCATTTGTGCAATAATAAATGTCTCCTGTCATTTAGAGATACACAGAATGATCATATATATATTTTTTTTAATTCAGTATAAAAAACTTTTTTATTATGTCTTTGATGGTATATAAAATATCACATCATTACATGATCAATTTTGTTAGCATTGTGCTATAAAATTCAATAAACTGCTGCTGAGATTGATTAATAACCAAAACAAAGATGAAATATTGAATTAGTCTCAAAATCCTTTGTTTATACAGAAACAACAGATTAGTCCTACCATGTGCTATAAACTAAGAGGTAATGAAAGAAACAAAGGAAGCTGGGCTGGATTCTACTTTCAGTTCTACAAAGTAGGATGTGAAGACCTCTATTGTCTACACAGAGAGAATGGAAAGAGATAGGCTCTTTGAAAAGGTAATTTATGCACCCTTTCATAAACACCTGCCATTTAGACAAATCATCCTGTGGAGATGCCTATCTCCCTCATTGATTTGAGAATGTAGCTAAGTCAAATGAGACACACACTTCTGGATGAAGATGGTAGGACGCTGAAGTGCCCCCTTCACTTCAAGCCTGTGAGTGAACTACCACCCCACTGAGATCAGGAGACTTCTGTGGCAAATGACCATCACCTAAGTCTTATGAGGAGTGGCTGAGGGTACTAGGGTTGTTCCGTCTGGAGAAGAGAAGGCTCAGGGGAGACCTTATTGTCCTCTACTACTATGTGAAAGGAGTTTGTAGCGAGGCAGGGATCAGCCTCTTCTGCCAGGCAGCTAGTAATAGGACAAGGGGAAAATGGCCTCAAGTTGAGCCAGGGGAGGCTCAGGTTGGGTATCAGAAAATTTCCTCATTGAAAGAATGTTAAAGCACTGGAACAGTCTCCATCCCTGGAAGTGTTCAAAAAACTGCGTGGACAAGGCAATGGACAATGGGGTTTAGTGGGTGTGGTGGTATTCAGTCAAAGGTTAGATTTGACTTGGAGGTCTTTTCCAACCTTAATGATTCTATGATCACTATTCTTGCATCTTCTTCAAGACAGAACTTTATTACTGTATGCAAATGTTACTTAAAATATCAAATAATCTTTCCCCCTCAGTCATCCTGGTGCGTTTTTTATACTGACTTATTTCAGTGAAAATTTCATAAGGTACTGCAGAAGCTGCTGTTCCGCCCCAAGGAGTCTCATGTAGCCTGACAACTATAGCTCCTGTCTCGAATATTCAGAGATCAGTAAATATTCAAGATGCTTGAGAAAGGAGTACAGTGAAAACATGATTATGCCCATTCTTTTTTCCTCTCTGAAACTATTCTTGTGCACAAGTTCTTACGCACAAATTCTTATTCCTCATGACTTTCTAGTCTACTCATTCCCTCTGAACTGGAAGGTGGATCCAAACCAGAGGTCAAAATTGTCTCATGTTTGGTCAATATTATACAGATGCATAAGGATAAAGGCAGTCCCAAGGATTTGTTCTTTTACATGGTTTGCTCATGGTTATCATGGCTGCAGATTTTACAAGGTAGATGCTAAAAGCATGCATGAAAGGAGGCCTGAGGAGGGAATAAGCATGAATTGAGTGTTCCTTTTCCAAACCTTTACTGTGTAATCTCAATCAGTTAAACACAGCAAATTAATTGAACCACTGCACAGAACATGACCAAGCACCCATATTTTTCATTAGAATCCTAGTGGAAGTATGTACTGTGAGGCAGAGAGATTCTTGAAATTAAGCATCCAACACACACTTCAAACACACACCACCCCCCCACTCCCTGCATCATTGTCATGTTATACTCAGCATATTTATTAAAGGTCATGAGAGCCCTTCAAAATGTACAGAATAAAGATCATGGAATTCATATCTTCAAAACCTTCTGAGATTAATAACTGGAAGAAAATAAGTGAAAATATTAACAGCTGATTGAATCAAGTTAATTGGGGGGGGGGGGCAGTTCTGCATTTTACTGTTTTACCTAGTATTGGCCAAAGGCCAATCTCCAGTGCAGATATGCTGGATCTGAATAAAACCAGACCTGAAAAAATATGAAGTCTAGAATAAATCAAATTCTATGGAAGTTTTGACATAGCAGATTCACATCAAAGATTTATTCTGGTATTGCTCCCATGAAATCCATCATTGTACTGCACCTGGAAATATTATATTGTCTAGAAAAGTCACTGGAAAATTCACAGGTTCCCAGTTGTATATTAGTGTATATACTAGGATAACCTTATTTCTGTGAACCTACAGTTCTTTATGAAGATGACTGATCAACAACATGTAAAAGATTTCTGTGGACTTTACTGTAATTCTCTGTTGCAGTGCCGAAACTGCAGGAAAAAAATGACTGCTTGTTAAGGTGTGTAGAAAGCCATGTTTGAAAAGGATGAATGCATATAAGACACTGAAAGAGCAGACTTGGATTTGACAACAGGTGAACATCTTACATTTGGGATACTGCCCCTCATCAGCAGAACTCCTCTGCTTCTGCACTTCTTGAAAGGCAATGAACACAACTTCTGCAAGCAAGAGGGGAGGGTTGAAACAGGAGGTTATTGTATAATGGCAACTTAAATTTGGTCACCAAATCCTCCATCATTTCTACCCTTTATCATTCCTGTGGTGACAAGAGGTCTATCTGCTAAAGCTGTGTGCTGGATTTTGTCCAAGTGACTTCCACTGAACTAAAAAACTTCTGTGTTCTGCTTTGGCAACCCAGTGCCCAAAGAACAGTCTGGTAATGGACAAGCAACCTGGACTTTCTAGGGGTTGTGGAGGTTATTTAATCATATAGCATAAAAATAGATGTACCAATCTGAGTACATAGTTATGTGGGAAGCGGCACAATACTGTTTGAATTGCAATTTTCCTGTGATTGCTTGCTTGGAGCATTAATAAGAAATAGCATCCTACAAAATTATCTCCTAGAAGGGCTGAGTGGTGTAGCAGAGTACTCACATTCTGTAGTTAATCTTCTCAGAGCAAAAACTATCAGTAAATATCACGCTCTTCAGAGATCTTTAGTGGTATTTTTTAACTATTTCACAATTGTCCCATTTTTGGGTTCTCTGTTGCAGGTGCAGCAAAAAGAGAGAATAAAAGCCTCTTTCTGAGTTTGGTTGAACCAGAAGCCAGAATAGATGCTCACCCAAAATCAAGGTAGAAGTTGCTCAAAGAGGGCTAATAAGTGTGTGAATCAGATTTAACTTTTGTTGAGATTAGCATTACTTTTATTCTGCTTTTTCAAGATACCAGATTCTGAAGTACATTTTGTTTCTTGACTCTGCTCTTGGAAATCGCTCCCCCAGCACCTCTTCAGTAGACAGTTCAGGTAAGTGCTACAAAATTTCAGGCACTTTCATCTTGTCCAGGCTGATGTTACCTCTCTGCTTTGCCTTCTTATAAACTGGTATTTCTTATACTTCTTTCTGTTCAAGCCAAAGCTCTGCTGAAACTAGGGGGGGAAACAGTGAGGCATGGTTTTGGAATACCTATTTCTGTTCTCAATAGAGGAGCTCAGAATTCAAGTTACTAATTGTATCTTTAGAGAAGAGTCTAACCAATTATGCATATTTCACTGTGGTGAGGCAATATCCTTTTGTGTGGGAAGCCTCAGAGGCCAAGACTGTAGGGGTTTTATCTTTTCTTTCCAGTAACTCAGAAGAATAAAGAATCAAAACTGAGTGCTTTATCTAATTGTAACTCAGATAGTGAATTCAATTTAATGTCATCTGGTAAAGGCCAACTATTTCCCTAACTAGGGATATGGAGCCTGAGGGAGCAATGGAAGTGAGATGAAAATGTATAGTCAATCAAAATGCATATTAGCAAAGTTTGAATCTATTTTTATAAAAGTATTGTAAATTTTAAATGGCTGGATTATAGTAGTTTTTCTTTTCTTGATCTACTTAATATATATTCAGGTGCCAGAACCTTCAGCTGTTCCATTTCAATAAAGACGTGTCCTGGTTTTCCTGTTCTGTTTGTTCTATCCTTTTTTTTTTGGTGGACAATGAGCTCACTGTTCTTTTCTTCACATATGCATTGGTGCATATGGGTGCAAATGAATGAGGTTGCTCAAAACCATCCCTGTGTGCTTCTGTTTATACAAAGAATGTGTGCCCAACTGCAGAAGCATTCCTTTATCTTCCAGTCTTGGTTCCTCAACCCTTCAGTAGTTTTCAGTTTTAATGCACCATATTTCAAGGAGTCCAAGATGTACATGACCTTTTTCCACAAATCAATGTTTCTATTTTTCCTAGCTATTTGTCATGGGTTAGCAAGCATAGTCCCAGAAGTGATTTTCTTGTGAAGAGGTGTTTACAGCTTTCTCTATGACCTGACAGAACCTATCAACTGGCTAGTTTGAATATTGACAATATTGATATTTTTTTAAGCCACTTATAATTGTGACCGCCTCTGTGGTCCACATTTAAGAATGGACAAACCCCAGGAAAGCTCTCTCTTGCTTCTGGCCTTGGGACAGGTAACTGGGCTGGGCCTGTTCAGCCTAGTGGGGGGGGATGGGACCTGCTTGGTCTGGGCTGGGTCCGGGCCAGGCCCTGCTCAGCCGAGGCTGGGCCGGGACACAGCCATCATGGAGCCGTGCAGCCCTGTTCCACCTGCGGCTCCCCCACATCCCTGTTACGTGCAGACGGTGCAGCCCAGCTCCACCTCCCCCCCGCCCCCCGGGGTGTGGCTGAAGATTCAGCTGAAGCTGCCCTGCTGTCCAGCAAAGATCATGTGACCAACAGCAATGAGTGAATTCCAGCTGCAAGGCCTGGGTGAGATTAACCCTTTTCGTGCTGTGAGTTTCCTCCAGAACAGATGAAGCCTGCAGACATTAAGTAAAGAAAGAAGTGCTGAAACCCTTAGGGAGGAGAAAGAGGAGATGCTTAAAGCTGAAATTCCGTTGTAAAGCTAAGGTGGTGATGGACTATGATGTATCAGAGTACCCGTTGTAATTTCATGAAAGCATGGGGGTGGAGCGTTCAAACTGTACTTGGGAGCAAAAGTACCTGTGCTGGAATAAGCAAATGCTGAAGCAGGTGTATTTTGATGAGAAGTTTGAACAAGGAGAGATGGAAGTGATGAGGACTCTTGCTCCAACTGGAAGGAGAAGACCTCTATTCCTAGAGATGCTCCCAGAGATTGTCCTAGAGATGAAGATGATGAGGACCCTTTTTGCTCCCAGGGAAGGTGGAGGGCCTCTATTCCTAGAGATGAAGATGCTCCCAGAGATGGGTGAAGACAACTTTTGTTTGTGAACAGCTCGACCTTAAAAAGGTACCCCAGTAGCTCAAGACAACCCTCGAAAGCAGTTGTGGGAAAAGCTGCAAGTCGGGGGAAGGGACTCCTACATGATGCAAGCAGAGAACCAACCCAGGCCGCCAGCTCGCTGTGATACCGAAGCCATGAGAGAACTTCTTGTGGGGGATGTCTCCACAGCATGAGCAAGAGAGACTCCTCTCCCCCTAAGTGAACTGAACAAGGTTATTATAAAATGGTAAACAGACTGAACATCTCAAGGATTACCTTTTTACCGTGGGAGAAGGGGGAAAGGTGGGGGGAGGAAAAGTGTTCTGAAGGTGTGGTATGATTTTTTTTTCCCTTCCTTTTAGATCTGTTAATAAACTTCTTTATATTCTTTTAAGTTTTGTGCCTGTTTTGCTTTCTCCTAATTCTTATCTCACAGAAAGTAAATAAGTAAGTGATAATTTGAACAGAACCACTACACTATTGTTTTATTTCAGCTGGATCCACTCCCCCAAATCTCTTCCTACCACTGAAGCTTAATAGCTTCACAAAAAGTTTCTTCCCTGGAAGAAATATGACCCTGGCAAATAATGATGAATTCCCTATAAATTGATGTATCATACCAGCTAGAAGCTGTGCACAGTCAGGATTCTCCTGGATGCACATACTTGGAGGCACAGCTTGGCAAGGAGAATTGAAATATTAAGGTGACTTAAGTGACCAAGTATTCTGGGACTGGTGGCATGGTCAGCCACTGTCTCAAGTCTGTAGTCAAACTAGCCTTGTACCTAAACATTCAGTGTTTAAATCAGTGTTTAAATCCCAGAGACATTTCAGAGAAATAATCATTGAGTTATTGGCAGGGATTGTTAGTCTAAGCCTTTTTAGGATACACTGCTTATTTTCCTTACAGGCCAAACTCACACATTGCTCAAACAGTGTGAAATTCTCTACAAGAGTTGGCACAAGTATGAACCTCCTGTTTTACAAAATAGCTAGCAGTTGAGAGCACTAAATCCCTTATCTGAAGAAATTTGAACCAACATTTCCAGCTTCTGCTCATTTGAGCTTTCTGATTTTTAAAGTGCCGCATAAATATGTGAAGCTCTAGGAAATTAATTAAGTCATGAGCTTCCTGAGCATCCACCTTCTGAACTTAGGCTAGACTTTTCTTAGTCTTATTCAGGATGCAACTCTTTGCCTTCTCTTTGCTTTTGTCAACTACTTTAGCTGCACTGTACAGATAACATTTTCAGTTCTGCAACAAAAAATTGATATGTTCAAAATAAAATAAAGCTAGACCTCTTTTTAAATGTAATAGGGAAAAGACAGATATTTTTCTGGATTTTCAGAAAAATCAGGTTTGATTGTAAACCTGTAGTTTTCAGAAATTCTCAGCCATGAAAGCATTATCTTGCTTCAGGAGAAATACTATTGATGTTCATGCCTCTTTGGTCCAATATTTTCCCTCTCCTGCCCTCACTCAATGTCTTCTTTAACTTAGGTGTCAGAAGTCAGTTAGTCACCCTTTGCTTCTGTAGCAAGCAAGCTCCTCTGGATGGCATTCACCTAATCTTTAAACAGGCATATATAGTAAACCAGAAAACAGCCCTCTCCTGTCTGTGTCTTCAGTGAAGTATGCATCCAGCTCAGCATTTTGCCACTTTGTGATGAATCATATTGTGCCAAACTTTTCAGCGTGTTTGCCACAGTTCATTAGAGTTAGAAGGGGCTGTCTGCTCAGCATCATGGGTATGTCTGGGGAACTGCTGTGCTGTGAGACTTACACAATGCTGAAAAATCCCTGCTCTGAAAAGTATCTGCTCATCAAAGGTGGAAGATATGGGGCATACTATAGGGATATTATGGACATAGAAATTTGCATCCTCTTGCTCCAAAGAACATCACATCAATGCTGCTGTGAGGGTTCTTCGGGGTCTCTTTCCCTGATGGAAAATGCTTCCGAAGCAGACATGTGAATATCATCCTGTCTCATCTCTTCTAAGATGCTCATGCTTAAGGAAGTATTTTTCTTCTGCCTAATTAAACAGCATCATGATTGCTGTGACTATAACTGTCTTTAAAATAACCATGTTTATGTTCTTACCTTTATTTGCACCTTCCAAGTCACATCTATTCACGATATAAATGTCCGAATTTGTATTTCAGTGTTGCCAACTTTTATAGGCTCATGTCTTCCTAAACTAGCAATGTAATTATAACTGTCTAGCTGCTGGTATTTATTATTAATATGAATATAATGAAGTGGGTGATTAAGCAGTCACTGGTTACTCCTGTAATCACCAGACCAGCCCCCTAAGGAAACTGGGTTCAATAACATGTCACTGGAATGATAAAATCTTAATGAGTCATCAACGAGATGCAGAATTGTGAGGCTCAGCAGAGTTCAAGTCCTGTTTATCATAAAAATGAAAGGAGATGAGGCTGGGAGAGGAGGAGAAATAACACAAAATGGAGGGATAGATACTCAATTAGTGTGATTTGCATTACCTCTATTGGATATCTGACAAATAAAACCTGCTGCAGATCTGCCCTTCATCATTAACACAGTAGTTGCAAAACCTTTGTTTTGATATAGAGTTTTATTTCCACACACTCAGCTGCTGCCTGACACCTGCATTAATTCAGAACATGTCAGAGATGGGACCACCTCCTCCCCATCTGCCCCCTATGCTCACCTCCCCATCTTCCTTTCACAAAGAGTATCTGTGATAGGAAATGATTTACAGAAAAGAGTTTCCAAACCCTCTGGCATCTTGGATCTGCTTATAAAAGCTTGCCCTGATTAATTCAAAATTCTTCTTGTTCTAATAATCCTCTCATTTCAAAGCATCTTTGTAGTTCCTTCACTATCTTTTGTTGGCATGCAAACGAGCAACCTCAGGTATGGATGTTTAACTTTTTTTGTTCTCCCTTTTTTCAAATTCTTATAGGTCTGGAGAGATGTGATATAGCCTGATTTTTTCTTCCCTCAATGTATTCTTCATGTTATTAATAATTCATATTCTTGAGAAGGGAGGTAAAAAACCAAATTACTCACAGCCCTGTTAGACATAAAGAAGTGACAATGCTTCCACAAGAAAGACTGCAGGTCAAGTTCAGACTTGGGAAAAGCAGCAGCAACTCTATTGAACTACTTCCAGATTATTCATAACATCATGGCGATATGTCAACTGCTCAATAATGTATCCTACTCCAACCTTCAATTAACCTTTTTATTCTTAAGCATTTAGCTTGGTAAGTCACGCAAATTAATTTACTGAGAAGCTGATAAACACTGAGTCAAAAGAATCAGGAGCTGGATGATTAGGTGTTTAGTTATATGGTTTATTATTTATTTAAACTGAATTCTGATGAATTATTGAAGCTTTAACATTAGTAATTTTTTTTTCTTTTTATCAAAGTATGTTTTTTCTAAGTGCAAAGATGATTTTCTAAGAGCCCCATATGACATGATCTAAGGCACACACATTTGCTTCAGTAATCTGATATTTCAGTACTTTGTGCCCTTGAGGCACAATTATATGCAAGGAATTGATGCAAAAATAAAAATAAACATAAAAATAAAAAGATAAATTCAAATACATAAATCTAGAAGTTTAATACCTTCTCAGACATATTCCTCTGTCCAAAGCATCAACAGACCAGATATCATGACACAGGACCTACATGAGAGACACATTTTTCTGCAAGTAGGTACAGCAGAATCTCTGCACTGGCACTATACACCTGTGTTTAAACATGTTTCTTGCTCCCTCATAGTCAAATGACCATATTTATATCAGCTGACACACAGTGACCGTGCGTGCCTGAGGGCTCTGCCCTTGCAGCAGGGGAAGGTATTTCAGCTTAACTAATGGGAGAAGCCAATCTGCATGAAAACTTCACAGAAATGGGCAGGTAACCAGCTCCCCCTTTGTAGGCAGGGACAGAGAGAAGTTAATAACAGTAGAACTTCAGATTTAACCAAATGGAACTCTTCTCCCTAAAACTGATGTATGTCTCCATACTGCCAAAAAAAGCAAATGGCATCTGATGACAATGGCAAACACTAATTTATGGCAGAGAACAAACATTCCATCATTTAGTTCAGCTCAATTAGAGCTTTCTTTTTATTTTAAGTGACAAAAAGCTTTAGTTTTTGTATTTCAAACCTGGCAGCTGAAAGCAGTAAGAAACCTACTTGATTCATGGTGGTAGACAGTAGATTTTACAGATCCAAAGTGTCAGGGTGAACTGACAGATTCCTCTCTTTGTTTCCCATCTTCCAGTTATTCCCCATATCTCAGGATACACATGATCTTGGAAAATAGTACATGCATAATATACTTTTGCACGTATAGTTTTTCCAATGAGTGTGGGAAACTATCTGCCCTAGGATTTATGAATAAAGATGAGTGCCTGTGCAATTTCCTTTTATAAAATGTAAGTCTACTAAAAAAGTGGGAAAAGTGAGTAGTTACTGTTCGCTATGAATATTGTTGATCAGTGTCATGAATTATGCATGTATCCCTCCTGGGTCCAGTGTCCTCTGGCATTTCTTAAGCAGTAGCTCAATATTTTCTACCACTCTGATAAATCATTCAATAGAGAAAGGGTAAGTCCTGATTCTTGAGCCACTGTTCAGAGGCACTGACTGATGTGGTTTGTCAAACAGCTTAGTTTTACATTCCACAGCTGAAAGTCTGACATCCAAGTCTTTATAGTCCACCAAGGTCACAGGGACACAAGAGTTGTGAAGTGTGCTTTCAGCTTCTTGGATGATGGGAAATGGCTTGAAATCCAGCAGGAAAATTTCTCCTTCTGTAGAGGCACAGGTTTTTCTGATGTTTTTCATCATTTTCTTTACAGAGATATGAGATAAAAATGGTGTCCCAACGAGACAGTATTTCTTTCTTTAAGGAGAATTAGAGGTCAGATATTTCTATAATGTTCACAATATCTACGATAAAAACTGTTCAGTGAAAATAACCCGGGGCTTTCTTTTCAGAACTGAATCTATTCTGTACATCTCTTCCATGTATGTCATGAAAATGACTGTGTAGAAATGATGAAGGAACTCTGTTGTTGACAGATTACAGGTTAACTAAATAATGCTTTAAAGAAAAATAGTGTGGTTTCATTTCAAAATGAGTGGTTGCAACCCAACCCTGAGAACTAATAGTTTATTCCCACTGCTGTACACTACAACTTCCATTAAGTTCCCAAAGCTGTGAAGTAACAAAATAACCATGCTAAATACATCTTTTACTCTTAAATTAATTTTTCTCCTTGGTCAGCAATATCATGGAGCAGATCCTAATGGAAACCATGCTAAGGCACATGGAAAAGAAGGAGGTGATTTGTGACAGCCAATATGGCTTCACGAAGAGCAAATTTGCCTGACAAATTGGTTGCCTTCTACAGTGGGGTTGCAGCATGTTGGATGAGGGAAGAGCAACTGATGTCATCTGCCTGTACTTGTGCAAAGCATTTGATACTGTTCAGTGTGACCTCCTCATCTCTAAGCTGGAAAGACATAGACTTGACAGAAGGACCACTCAGAGGATGAGGAATTGGCTGCAGGTTGCACAGAAAGAGCTGTGGTCAATGACCCAGTGTCTGAGTGGAGAGCAGTGACAAGTGGTGTTTCTCAGGGATTGGTATTTGGACTGGCGCTGCTTCATATCTTTGTTGGTGACATGGACTGAGGGATAGAGTGCACTCTTAGAGAGTTTGTGGATGATACACAGTTCTGTGGTGCATCCAACAGGTTGGAGGGAAGGACCAGAACAGACTTGAGAGGGGAGCCCATGTGAACCTCATGAAGTGCAAAAAGGCCAAGTGCAAGGTCCTGCATCTCGATTGGAGCAATCACAAGCACAAGTACAGAATGGGCAATGAGTGGATTGAAAGCAACCCTGTGGAGAAGGACTTGAGGGTACTGGTGGATTAAATACTGATGCAGTGAGCACTTGTAGTCCATAAAGTCAGCTGTGTCCTGGGCTGCATCCAAAGCAGCTTGGCCAGCAGGGTAAAGGAGGGGATTCTGCCCCCTCTGCTCTGTTCTCATGAGACCACACCTTGCAGTGCTGTGTCCAGCCCTGCTGTCCCCAGCACAGAAAGGACAAGGACCTCCTGGAGAGAATCAAGAGGAGGGACACAAAAATGATCAGAGGACATGAACACCTCTCCTATGAAGACAGGCTGAGAGAGTTCAACCTGGAGAGAAGAAGGCTCCAAGGTGAACTTATAGCAGCCTTTCATTACCTAAAGGGGCTACAAGAGAGCTGGAGAGGGACTTCTGACAAGGGCATGTATTGATAGGACAAGGGGGAGGGGCTTTAAACTGAAAGAAGGCAGCTTCAGATTAGATGCTAGGAGTAAATTCTTTACTGTGGGTGTGGTGAGGCACTGTCACAGGTTGCCCAGAGAGGCTTGTGTGCCCCATCCCTGGAGGTGTTCAAGGCCAGGGGGGATGGGTCTTTGAGCAACCTGGTCCAGTGGAAGGTGTAACCAGATCAACTTTAAAGTCCTTTCCAACCCAAAGCATTCTATGATTGTACAATTTTATGACACTGAAAACCTTTATGCTCTGTATTTTATTTGAGATTAGTTTACTACAGAGAGATAATTGTAGGATAATTTGTAGGATATTCAAAACTCACAATTCAAATGCATAATCATGAGCATTTGTGGTGGATAGAAATGGAAGTTTCACCTTTTTACCCGCAGGGACCAAAGATGAGTCCTGTGTCCTGTATCTCTATCCAACGGAATGCCACAAAGAACATTTGACAGATATGGTTAAGACATTCATGAAAACTCTCTGAAAAATACATCTGACTAATATAAAAGCTTTATTTCAAGGTCTCAAAGAGCATAAAACACATTCTGTACTTCAAAAAATTCATGCAGATGGAGGAAAAAAATTCAAACCCATGACTAAATGTCGGGACTAAAATCTTGCTTCTTGGAGCATTCTGATAAATACAAATAGATCCAAGGATGCTGCAAGAGGACAAAATTAGCAAACAGAAATTATAATTTATGGCTGCAAATCATGTGGAATATGTGTCAACTCTCTCTTGCCTAAAAGAATGGAAATAAGGAATGAGGGAAAAGACTTCCTGGATTTTTTATGTTGGAAGCATAATAGATGAGAAGTTCAATCTCTCCAAAAGGCCATCACTCCATTTCCAACACCTTGCATGAAAGGTACTAGATTTACTTCAAGAAAGCAAGAACTTCCACACTGCCTATCTAAAAGCAGAGCAGTCCTGCAAGAATCATGTATCACATGCATTTGACAAACCATTCTATGTCACTGCTACTGATATCTTTGTTACACCTTTGTCTTGGTGCTTATTTCCTATTTTTATATCCAGCTGGGCAAGGAGCTTGACATGCTCACACCTTCTCAATATATTACATGGCTGCTTGTTAGTACTCAGTAGGGAGCTGATCATAAAGAATCCCAATTCTATTCTTGGCTCTCTGAGAGACGCATGCTGTGTGCTGCCTGGGGAACTGAACAGTCCAAACTGATGTAGTTATCCTAAAAAGCAAGACAGAAAAGGAAATAAATTGGGGTCTGACATACTGGCATGTTGGCTCTGAATCCTTGGTCTGACCCTGCAAACTCTCTTTTATACTATCTTAAATTTGCAAGCTTCCTTCTAAACTGCCATTCATGTTAGGTTTATGACCTTATATAGTAATAACAGCAGAAAAATAGATGGGAATTTTAACAGCAGTTAGGACTGAGATTTGTTTTCTTCTTTTCTATTTCTGGAGGATATAGGAGTATTTGCTGAAAGTCTCTCTTTTCCTCTTGGACTTTTGTCTTTCTTTACTTGTTTGTCTGTCTGACATGAAATTTGTCCTCAGAATTGGATGGTATCATTCACACAGTAACAGAGGTGTCATGAAATTAAAGTCTCATGTATGTGTGTTGTTTTAGAATACATTTTCCTCTGTATCTGAGTGGTGCTGAAAACTCTCGTAACAGTTATTACCAGAATCTGTTACCCTAGGACTGAACAGAAAAAAGGCAATGAGGCCCCAGAACATTTATTTCCCTTCCAAAAGGATACAAAGAGAAACAGTCCAGGGGAAAGCTTGTCAAAAGACCATTATTATCTTCTTTTTCTTCCCTTGTCCATTTCTCAAGTCACTTTAACACATTTTGTTCACGCTCAAAGTTTTTAAACAGGAGACTTGGGCTTTGTTGTCACACGAAGTCTCAAAGACAGAGCTGTAGTTAAACTGAGTTCTGCAGTGCTACCAGACATGACACAGAGCTGTAGCACTGCACCAGTGCACAGATCATTGCTGCTCACACAAAAGGATGGCAGGGCTGGAGATAAGTCTAGTTCACAGGTCAGCAGTGGGTCTTCACAGCATTGAGAAGGTGCCCTACCCACAGAACAAGTAAACCACCAGAGCTGTATTCAAGTCAGTTTTGTGACAGGTTGATGCAGAAGGTAGTTAACATGTGGATGTAATGTCACTAAAACAGTAATATCACTAAAACAAGGGATGAAGTATGTCCAGAAAAAGGCATCAAATTGATGAAGGTTGATTTAATGTCTATATGAACTCCTCTGCTCTTAATATATGAACTGCTTAGCAGAAACACTTGATGGTTTCCTAGTTTATTTCAGTGTATCTAGTAAAGAGATTTTGAAAAGATCCCACAGGAGTGATGGATTAGTTACATTTCTTTTGCCATCTAAGACCACATGTTTGTTTAAGATAATCATCTATCAGCAGGGAAGAGACAGAGGAACAGATAGATACTCCTATCCCATCTAGGATACTTACACTACCCAAGAACTCTTTGCTCGGTTTTGATTTATTTAATCCATTGTATAATATAATTTCATAACTGAAAAAAATAGCCTTGACTTTCCATGGAAGGATATTAGCCAGCACTTTTGTGTTCATCCGTAGCTTTTTGCTGAGGTTGGAGGGAAGAACATCCATTCCTTATTACCATCCACTATTTTAAATCTCCTATGCTACCTCTTCAGAGCAAAAGCAGGTAATAGCCCATGACTTGACTGATAGACAATTAGACCAACAATGAGAGTGAAATTTACCATTGAAAAAAAATTTTCCTCTTGAAAATAGATTTCTCTATTTTCTCTGTCAAAGCACTTATTTGTGTAATAAATAAAAATAAATACCACTTACTTTCAGAGCAAACGTAACCCTATATGATATTTTTACTGATACTCAACTTCAAGTAAAATTTATACTTAGTAAAAAATAATTTGAAACAGGATATTAAGTCAAAAAGTATTTGTAAAAGCACAATCAAAAAAGAGTGTTTAATGATACTATCCCAGGTGTCAGAGCAAGCAACCAGTGAATCATATTCTCAGTTTATTCTTTCTATGTAGTAGACACACAGCAACACTAAGATGGGCACCTTGCAATTCAGGTATGGGGCCAAGGCTTCCCCTGTCACCTTCTGGATCTTTTGTCAATATATGTCTCTACATTGAGAATTCATAAAATTATTTACTGTTTATGAGACATTTTCTAAACAATACACATCACAAAGTCCCACAGAATGAAAGAAAGAAATGGTGATAGATTAAATAGTCAGAGGACTGTTGCATAGTATGAGAAAGCACTGGAAGAGTGAGACGAAGGCATTGATTTAGCTACTTGGAGACATGTAGCAGAGGAAAAAAAGAGGACATTGAGTAGATCAGGTATACTGCTGGGGTTAGGAAACCAGCCTGCAAAGGTAGAGAAGGAACCTCCTGTGATTTGGACTTGCATGAGAAAGGCAGTAAAAACACACCTAGAGAAGCAGTTTTGAGTTCTAATTGTGCTTTGAGCACAAATGCACAGAAAAAAACCACTGCCACTTCCTGAGTAATTGGGCTGTTTGGAGGTTTTCTGAAATAAGAGTTGAGGAGATATCCCAAACCATTTAGAGGGGTAGTATCCATGAAAAAGGGGAACACAGTGTTTTTGAAATGTCCTCTTCAAGTCATCATCTGACAGTCTCTTCAGTCAAACCGGGAGTTTGATATTCATATACAGTAAAATGGCACCACGTGCTTTGCTTGTTTCAGAGCCTTGAAACACGGGGTGAATTGCTGCTGCTGAGAGATGGGCACCTGTGTAGTTACTCCCGAGGAAGAAGAAATGAGGAAAGAGAAGAAGGCATCTTTCATCTAAAATCAGTTGCTCTCTCTTTTCATGACAACTTGTTCAGGTAGCAAAATGAACAGCAAGGCTACCTATCCTCAGAGAGCTGTAACTCTCTCAGTCCCTTTTCTTTTCTTCCTACCTTCTGTGGGACAACCAGTTCTAAGGAGAATTGAACCAGCCCTGCTTAATCTAAAACATCCCTTCCTTAGCTCCCTTATTTAGATGCAATGCTAACACATCTTTCTCTTCCCTCTCCTGCTTTGCAGGAAACCCTGAGCACTCTTGCTAATTAAATACTCTGCAGGAAACATGCAGAGAAGAAACAGACTGGAGCAACAGGCTAGCACAGCTTGAAAGCCACCAGCTTGCTGGATGTGTGCATCAGCAGTTTGAGCAGCCTGCTCCTCGTCTAAGTGAGGGTGACCCATGCAAGAGGCTTGCAGGATGATGCTCCATGTGCTGTGTGGGATGTGGGGGAAACTGCCTGAACTCAATTTGGAAACTTGTATAAACTAAGAATCAATATTATTCTCTTTTCTTCCCTTCCCTTTCTTTTTTCCCAAATGCCACTTTCACCACGGCTTTCTGAAGCGGACAGTAAGTGTCCAGACATTCTAGGAAAGATACATGCGTATTCAGATCTTTTGGGTCATGATCACATGAAGGGTTATAAAAAACCCATTAGCAAAAACTAGTTTGTAGACACAAAAATGCTGCTAGCGAGGATTTTCTTGCTATTTTCTAAGTCCGTGAGAGACTTTTCTCTCTCACAGAAGAGGTAGCAGGGAATGTAAACAACCCAGACACCTGCAACCTTGAAAAGTCTTGTTTATGGTATAGTAGAAAAATATTTTGACAATGGATGTTTTAGGATTTTAGCCAATCACCCCCAAGGGGTGGCTGGTCCTTTGTCCAATTAGACTATGAAGAAAAAAGTCTATAAAAGAGTTTGTAAAATAATTAAATCAATCAATCTTGCTGCACAATTCCTGCCTGCTGGATCTTCTCTCCTCCTCCTCCCTACGGCTGCGGGACACGGTGATGTACCCTAGGGCCCAGGGCTGCGGTAATACTAGTTCACAAAATTCTGGTTTTCATCTGACTAAGGTTTTAGTTTAAAATACCTTAATGCTGTAACTCATCATTTGTTCATTAAACAAGCCCAGATTTGGGAAAAAAATCTTAATTTCACTCCATCTTACACATTTCAGCAAACAGATAAATGGGTTTGATGTCAAACTACACTCAAAGGGGTTTATGTATCTGAAATCCTTGAATCATGACCGAATTGGAAACTTGTTTTCTACCTTACTCTAAAATGAAATAATGTCTTAACTGATTGTGTAGACTCAGATGGAAAGATCATATTTTTAAATTTATGTTACTTTCCTTTTAATCATGTGTCCTTCTCTCTCCCTTTATCAACCTTGATTTGTCTTTTTTTTCTTACTTGGACTGTGAACTTCAGAAATCAGAAATCAGAACTGTTGTTAAAATCAGTATGCCTCCAGACAATATTTTGAATAGTTATAGTATTGCTGAAATACTCATACCTTTCAGTCTCAAAAGGGCACCATGTCTGTTGCTTCTCTGAAAAGGAGCCTGTGCACCTCATTAGGAAATTTGTCATAAAATTACTGATAATTGTTTGGCAGTGCTTCAGAGTGTCACATCACTCACACAACACACATCCTTAGCACATTCTTGCTTAGCACTGAAATGGAACCTCACTATCTTCAATATTTCCCTGCAGGGCTGTGCTACATTAGTGCTACATACAGCAGATGCACTGTTAATATTTGATGCATGGTTGGGTGCAGGCAGGCTTTCACCATGGAATTTCTTCCCTCCAGGAATTTCATTACTCCAGTGGGGAAACACTTCTATCTAAAATTTCTCCTCCTCTGTCACAGAACACACACAGCTACTGTGCAGCCACCTATGCCCCCAAACACCCTGAGCCCAGGGTTTGTCACCCTTACCGCTGTTATGATCCAGTTTTAAGGTTCTTAGAAATGCTTCTGCCCAAATTAAGGTGCAAACCAGACCATATGCCAGTGACAATAGTAAGGGTTTTATTTGATGGTAAATATGAGAGAGAGAGAGAGAGAGAGAGAAAGAAAGAAAGGAAGAAAGAAGTAGAAGATAGGTGGGGGGGCAGAAAGAGTGACAGGGACAGAATAAGGAAAATATCACCACTCCATGGATCCCAATGATGTTGGTTGATCCTCTCCAGCTGGACTCTCAGTGGTGAAGGTCCCCCAGAAGGCACAGAGTCCCATGGGTGTACATGCTCAGGCTGGGTGGGCATATCCAGCCATGTCCCCCTGGGGTGGGGGTCAGTCTCTCACAGCAGACTCTGGGTCTGTTGCACCACGTGCAGCCCTCTGGGGCCAAGCCTCTCACGGGAATGTCCCTTGGATGTGCCCTGTGGGGTTGGGGGTTCCACAGCTGGGCCAGTTTGTGTAATCACAGGATGGGTGCTCACTGCCTCTCACCAGAGGTTGCACCATGCACCCAAAACCTCCTCCTCCCCCTCGGTTGGGGGGAATCTGTGCAAACCTGGCTTCTGTGAGCTGTGCTCTCCCCCCAC
This sequence comes from Aphelocoma coerulescens, assembly GCF_041296385.1. NCBI lineage: Eukaryota > Metazoa > Chordata > Aves > Passeriformes > Corvidae > Aphelocoma > Aphelocoma coerulescens. The sequence continues at coordinate 85,366,511 of NC_091013.1, forward strand.
CCCAAACTCACCCGGGGATAGTTGCAGCTGGTGGCTTTGGCCTTTTGTGGATGCAAACCTTTCCCTCAGTCTGAGATGATTAAACAATGGTTTCCCTTTATCTAATCAATAGTTTAACTTTCAGTTCAAAGTCCCACTCTTCAGGGAAGCTTCTTCAGTTGTAGCTTCTTAATAATGAGCAAAACTTTATATGAATGTTTGAGGCATGAACTATTTTCAGTCTCTGACAACTCCCTTCTGTGCTACTGCTGTTATCAACAGTTCAATACAATAGAGATTATCTATTTCTGCATGAGGAGTTATTTAAGCCTTGAAGAAAATTATTCAGATGGTACTTTTATTAGGAAGTGTTGAAACAGGACTTCTTTACATGTTCAAACAGCTGAAATATTTAACCCAAATCAGTCTTTCCTGTGAGTACATGAAGTTTCAATGATTTATCAAAAAACCCCAAACGAACAAGGAAAGCACTGAAAATTTGCTGAGAAAGTTCCAGCTCTAGACCTAAACACAGATTTTAATGGCAAAATCAGTGAATTAGGCCCCACACTGCAGTTCCCTGAAGGTCTGACAGGCACTTCTAGAGCAAAATAAGGAATGATACAGGAGGAAGTTATTTTCTTCTTATAATTATCTTTCAGGCTGACACATTATATATTTGGGTGTTTTGATATTTGGATGAATATCAATAATTAATACATCTTCTTTTAAATGCATCTTAGGTGAGTGCTCTCATTTTGTTGTTCTGGTACAAAAATTGCATCCTTGGGAGATAAAATTGGGAACCCTTAAGGCAGCAACTCTCATCTGCATGTGACAATTACTTGTGTTATGTCCCTGTGTATGCATTTCAAGCTTAAATTGATTGAAAAAATGGACAATGAGTTGGCTTGACAGGGAAGTACCCTCTTGCAGAGCAATCTGTGGCACAGGACCATGCCATTATCATCCACCTGTCACATGTGGCAGCTTCTCCTTGGAGCACTCACACTGCGGAAAAATTATCAGCTGAGCCAGCTCTGGCAACTTCCACTGGCTGCTCGAGATCAACCAAAACCATGGTTGAAAGAGGTTAATGAGGATTTTTGTGAAGCCTGTCTTTGAGCTATCTGAGCACAACTTTCTGACTGCTCAGACAGAGGAGGGTATCTGTCTGAGAGTTAATGCACATATATTTGTTTGGGGATAAGCTTTGAAATCTCTTTCAATTTCTCTTTTCTCACTGGATTTAGCCTCTGAAGGGCATCTTCTCAGCATGGCACAACCTTGGCAGAGCCCTTTCCTGTAGAAGCTGTGTAATTTAGCCAAATCTTTTTCATCAGTAGCCTCATACCACAGTTGGAAACGTCATGAGCCAGCAAAAGCAGGTGTCTGTCAATATGCATCCAGGGTTTCACCAGGATAACTAAAAGGGTTTTAGGCTGCAGGGCTTCTTCTATGCCTCTCACTGATGTGGCTTCCTGGTTTTGCTCTTAGACCTCTCTGTGGTGACCATGCAGGTGCTGACGGATTGGGCAGCGGATCTTGGCAGGGAAAGACTACAGGATCTTCCTACCACCCCCAAGGCTGCCTGCAGGATCCCTCTTCCAGCTTGTGCCTCAGCTGTTCCTGCAGCAGCTGCTGAGCTGCTATATGGTTTGCAGCACAGCATGCACAGAAAACTCTCAATCAGTTCTGTGAATTATGATGATTTAAGTTACAGCATGAAATGGCTGAACTTATTCTATTGTAAGGATGGATGGGGAGTCAGGCTCCTTCAAGAGAGGGACAAGACCACCAATTTTCAGAGTAAGCATCTGAGATGTAGATGCTTAATTCATATGGGCACATTTGAACCTTTTAACCTGCATACCCACATCTCCTCCCAGTAGAGAGAATGGATTTCAATAGAACTAAAAAACAGCCTGTGTAAGAGAAGCACCCAATTGATTTTTGTGCATTTGCCTGCTTAAATACAAAGGATTTCTGATAAATGTTTGAAATCAATGCACCAGCAAGAACCCAGCAGCCTTTGTATCAATGCAGCTGTGAAGCCCTGAGACAGCATGGAAGCAGGCTGACCTCTCCCTCCTTTTGAGCTGGTCCTTGCATGTGCAATAGCTGCCCTGATGCTATTCAGCTCTGCACTGACATTTTTTTCCCAAGATGTGTCAGTTACATGAACAGAGAAATTCAGCAAAATGAGGGCAAGTGTAACCTGTACTTAGCATTGTCAATGCAGGGGGGGAAAAAAGGATGGTAAAAATCCATATTCCAACACAGAGCAACACAAGTAGACAGCTGATCTATAGCTGCCATGTGGTTATCATACTGATTAGACAAATAGCATGTCCACAGCACTAATACACCCTTAGCTGAAAACATCAGGAGAGATCCAAAGCTTCAGCCTAGAATAAAGTCTTATGTATTGTGATAGACAGAACAAGGACAAGCTGCTACAGACTCGTCTACATCTTAATCAAGCTCTGAATTAAGGCTTCGTCTTATTACTGTAGTCATCTATTTGTAATTTCAGCAGAGAAGGGAAAGCCACAGAGAGATTTGCAATAACCTCTCTCTTGTTCCTCAAGAGCAAAAGTACTTCCAGCAACACCGAGGCTTTTATACAGGTTTGTTTGCTGTGCACATTTGCCAAACAAATGGGTTTGGAAGCTGGTGGAATCTGGGTCAGCTGAGATGCTGTGATCCTTGAAGTGGCTTGTTTGTGCAAATATCTAATATCTGCATTCTCAAAAGTCAGCCACATTTTCTCATTTATATTCTCTTATATTTCCCTTTTTTTTTTTTAACAACATTTATTTCTGCCTTCCTCTGGAGGTTTCTTAAGAGGGAGGCAAAAGTATTTTATTCTCCCAAAAAAAAAAAATACATTGGAAAATTCAATAGTGCTTCATGTCTCTTGCCAAGCACAGTAATTACACAAGCTACAGCAAATATTTAAAGAAAAAGAAATACTTTTTTTCTCATTGCAGTCTTCATTGATGATAATAAAAGAGTGAGACAATATTAAAGAGCTTGAAATGAGAAATGTGTATGGAGAAATTGAAAAATGAATTAGCACACAATTGTCTTCCCACTGGATATCTCCTTTATTTAAAGGAAATCTTCCATTTTGGAGGGAAGGTTTTTAGGAATAATTATGGATTAAAGCTGGTTTATTATTTTTATCTTGTTATCTAAAAAAAAACCCACCCTGAAATAGGCTGGTGGAATTGATGGAATGGCTTGGTTTTCTTTGTTAGGATTAATTCCCAAGGAACAGAAATATGTTTAATGTATTGCTCTTTTAATGACTTCTCTAAAAATGTTTCCCAGACAACAGCAGAAATTTATCCAGCATTTTGGAAAGTGAGAACACAAATTGTTCATACTGAGGATAGTTTTGTATATTTTTTTATTCTTTGGTAAGATATTGTCTTATTTCCCCTCAAAGAATACCCCTTTGCTGGATAACCATGCAATGAAAGTTATATTTATTATTCCCTTAAGGCATTAGGTCAGAAAAAAAGCTTAAACCCAGAGCACTCCCTGACCCATCCCTGCATTTCCAGACCTCTGCCTGTCTCTGAGTTGCCACTGACTGAATTATCCACCCTCCCCTTAGAGGCTGACCTTAAATCCTGTCCTTATCTGCGCAGGAAAAGGCTGGGACCTGCTGCAAGGGTCAGTGGGACACACGGAGGCAGGAAAGGCTGCTGTCATTCCCTGTCCTACAGCTGTCCCCACAGGTGACAGTCATTGTACAGTCATTTCTGCTGGAGTCCTTTCAATCATCCTAAGGCCTTGAAGGTAAATAAGTTTTCATTCAAGTAAAGTCCTCAAGTGAGGGCAATAGATACATAGATGCTGCCATATCCATTTTCCTCTCTACCTCACTGGTAGTGAGTTTTCAAGGTTGGTGAGGCAGAATTCTGCTTATTTGAGCTGGCAGATTAGCTGGAGGGGAAAGGCAGGGGTGTGCTAGTCCTTTTTGCAATGTATAGGGACTGTGTGAGTCCTCTGAACATCCACCTTCTCTTTTAGCATCATCACTGCTTCACTGACCTCAGTTAATGTGCTCCCTAACTGGCATAGATGTTAAAAAATTTTATCTAATTTTTTTTTAATTTCATTCTTTTCCTCATTTTATATCATTACTCATGGTTTAACCACCTTAGTTATTTTCCCCCATTCTTTCATATTACTTCTTCTAAATATATTTTCTTTTTGGAAGTTATCATAACCCTTCACTGTGATTTTCTCTGAGCAGCATTAAAATTCCAATAAAAAAGGATAATCAGAGACTGCCTGTCTCAGTGCAATTTACCTCTACCTAAAAATGGCCTTATTTAATCTCTGGTAATATGCCCTTTATTCTGTTTTGGTATGGAACTTCTAAAATGGAAAATATGAGTTCCACAAATGAAGGTTTTGTGCTTTTTTAAACTTTTTGGTGTGCCAATTTAAAGATATTCAACAAATCCAACCTGGGGCAGTGCAGTGTTAAATCTGAATGAAGAAAACTGTGACAATTAATAAAAAGAGATACATAATAGAGTTCTGCTCCTTGAGGAGCTATCACATGTCAGCTGAGCATCGGTACAGGCAGGAGGCTGCCCAGCTCTATCAACAGGTGGGACCACTTATGCAAACCTCAGTGAAGAGAGATCTTCATTTCAGGACTCTCAGGTACCAGATTATTTCTCTTCAGGACACTGTAAGTCTCTACTAGACATCAGGCTCTGCCTCAGGAGGCAGAGGTGTCTCTGTCGGCCATAGAGTCCCCTCCTGCAGGTAACACAGCCAGCTGAGGATGAATGTAGTTGCCAAACCTATCAGGGACTTTTCTCCCTTCCACTAGATTTCTGTCTGACAGTACCAAACTAGGTAATGTCAATAGTTGCCTTTTTGTTGTATATGTCCCAATATTCAGAAGTTTCATGCATAGTGATAGGACAAGGGGGAACAGTTTTAAACTAAAAAAAGCAGAGATTTAGATTACACGTAGGGAAGAAATTCTTTACTGTGAGGGTGATGAGGCACTGGCACAGGTTGCCCAGAGAAGCTGTGGATGCCCCATCCCTGGAAGTGTTCAGGGCCAGGTTGGATGGGGCCCTAAGCAACCTGGTCTATTGGAAGGTGTCCCTGCCCATGGCAGGGGGATTGGAACTGGATGATCTTTAAGATCCCTTCCAACCCAAACCATTCTATGATTCTGTGCTCACATGGATAAATGAATTAACCTGAGTTTGGCCAAAAAGCTATCATTTATGTCAGTGAAATTTCTATATGTAGCTAAAGATTTTTGTTTGCCATTCCATCAAGGCAGTTTCTGGGGCTAGTGGCATAACATACCACAACACAAATAACCCTGAATGGGGTTTATCTTTCTCTGGAAATAAAATATTTTTTGTCTTCCTGCAAATTGCAAAACTCGAAAACGGTGTCTTCGCTCCCTGTCTGGATATTGCCCATCAAGAACAATTATAGTTTTAAATTTGGACACAGAAATACTCACAAGATTGTAATTATCAGTTTCTTAGTTCATCAATTGCTGCTTTTCCTTTTTTTTTTTTTTTTTTCTTTTTCAAGTCTTCAGAAACTGATAAAGGTGTTTCATTATTGTTTCTTTTCCACCAAAGTTTTGCGGAGGTCATAGCAGATGAAAACATTCTTTAACTAATATTTCTTTTGCAACAGCACAATGCAAAACATGGGAAGCTCTGTCTTTTTTTCTGAGGGTGGAGCTGAGATTTGTAGGATGGAATTTCTTGTCCACTGTCTCCATTGTCCCAATACCCCATCTCACATCATATACAAGTACTATCTTCCATTCAGGGTATTCAAGGGTTGTGTTTCAGTCTCTGTTTTCTTCCTCAGTACAGGATTCAGCACATCAGGAAAAACATCAGTGGGAGCAGGATGCTGCCACTAAAAACCTCTGCTCAATTTGCTTTGCCAGCTCTTTCTTTCCTTCCCTACAAGGCATGAGTGCCACAGGATGAGTGCACACATTGGCTGTTTGCATGGTCCTTGGCCACATCCAGGCTGGGTCAAGGCACCATACCACCGGACCAAAAGCAAGGAGTGCAGGCACTCTGATGGGTATCAGTGGGAATGAGAGGGGAATCAGGACAGACATGCTGGGTGGCTCCCAGGTGCCATTGGATTAATCTCTGTACTATTGATCACTGATCGCCAGGCTGCATCATCCTTCTTCCTCTTCTCACCCTTGAAGGAAAATCATTCAGAGGAGACTTATTAAGGCCAAAGAAAATGTATGTTGACTCAAGGAGAGGCAACACAGAATAATTGCTCATGACTTGCCATTTTAAATGCTTCTTACTCTGTTTTTAATGCTCCTTCATTTGAGGGAAAAGTTGTTATAAAGTGGTTGCATGTGACAGTAATTGGAACTGCGTATAGTGTTCATTAAGGCCTAAACAAGGATGAAGAGGGTGATCATCAGGACATATATAATTGATGGTGGTGTTTTAAGTATTATAAAGCAATTCTAATTAGAAAACATCCCAGGTCTTCTATCAATCATCCTTCTCTCATTCACCTTTTCTGTTTGGATCCCCACACGCATTACTCACACAGCCTGAAGCAGGTCCCTTGCTGCCTCCCCTGCGCAGTCCCAGTGGTAGTTATCGGGAATACGCCTCGTGAGGAAGGAAACTGCAGCACTAAATGCAGCACAGACTGGAAAAATATCTTGGTTCTGCAAGGCTCATGACACACACTCATCATTTGAATAACTAATGCATGTGGTTCTACTACATTTGCCCATTAATGAATGGGAAAAATGCATTTCAAAAACAACGTTTTCCAATTATATCTCAGGTTACTGTTGGGAATGGGGTTTTAGCTAGCTTTTGAGGTATGACCTTAGTGTGTGTTGGTGTGCATAAGAATAAGCAGACTTGCAAGGAATTCAGAAAGTTCTCATTCTCTTTTGCTACAAAATAAAAAAAAAAGAAAATTCAGTTTTAGGAGAGAAAAGTCATAAAAAGGGAATTTTCATGATTTTTGTTTCCACAATGAAAGCAAAATAGTTTATGCTTGAAACATTTTAAAGCTGATGTTTTAATCAAAATACAAAATTCTGTAATAAAAAATGGAAAGAGGACATTCCTTATTTTCATAACAAATGTTTTATTATCACTTTATTAACAACTTTTAGATATTTATAAGAAACAACCCTAAAGCAAGCAGGCATAATAAAAAAAATTATTGAGAGTTTTGATTACATTTTTCTGTCTAGCTGTGCTTCTGTCATCCTCTGCTAACAAGCAACTAGAGCTGCCTGAGAAACAATACAAGCTTTGAGAAAAGGCCTGAGAGCAGCCCGGCATTTCAGCATGGCTGTTAAGCAGTCACTGAGCATCAGGGGATCTCAGCAGATCCAGAGCCTGCTGAAGGATATGAAAAACTTCCCCAATAATTACATCTGGCTTTGATCAAAAGGCAATGCTAGAAAAGTGGTAAAATTGTATAACGATGTTTAAAAAAGATAAGAAAAAGCGTAAAAACCAGATTTGTCAAAGTAGTCACTCTTCAAGAGTTTCCATAATCCATCATTAAATAATTCACATTTTGGCACTGAAGTTTCATTATAAAAGAAGACCTAACAAATAAAAGTTTTCTATGATGATTGTCACAAAAGAAAAGATTGATGTTACTATAATCAAAATAAAAATATTTACCTTACAGTCAGCTTAGCCACAGACCAAACTTGCTGGTGGAGGTCTGATTCCTGATTTCCTTACTCAGCCCTGTGTTTCCAGATGCACCTCTTTCCTAAGAAATTTACATGATACACTGTAATTGTGTTACCGCCCACTGCAAAAGATGAAGGAAACCCACGTTTTTATTAATAAATCCCTTGGGGTGGATTAGAGGGAAACGACATGGAATGATCATCTTTGTACATGTTATACATGTAGGGTTTGTTGTAGAGCAGTTTGGTTGTACAGGCAAACAGGTATGTAACTGTTTTGGTTGTTGTTATCCATAGTAATATAACAATATGAAAGAATAAAAATATCACTTAAGAAAAGAAAGGGAAGGAAAGAATAAGAGCAGAAAGATCTCACCACCCATAGGCCTTGCAATGAGACTTGGTTTTGCAGCAAAGAGTCAGTACCTGCCTCACAGGATTTTCCTCTTCCCCTTATCTTGTTCAAAACCCAGCTGAGGTGGGGTGTGCTCACCCTCTGCACCTAGGCAGTTATTTGCAGCCTGCCCCTTGAATGTTTGAGCCATCCCAGTCTCTCTTCCCGTATGGCTTGTGGATACATTCTTCTCCCTAGACCTGGGACAGCTAGGCAATAATATCCCCTTTATTGTATCTCAAGTTCCTGTCACAGTCCAGATTCCAGTTTGTAGGCATATTTGGGGAGGGGTGGGCTTCGCTGGTCACAGATGAACAGTTGCTTCTTTGCAGTTTGCTGCAGGGGGCCAAAGTCCTCCAATGATTTTAGAAATGTCTAAGTCATTAACCATTTCAGTCTCTCACAGGATGCCACTGGATTTCAGATGTACAATGGGACAACAGCTGAGTCTGCATGTCAGAATGCGACCATGAGGCATCCATACTGAATCACCTATGAAGTACCACTGTGCTAGAGGAGCTAGAATTTTAATTTTTAAATAATTAAGATGAAAACATCACAGTTTCATTCAAATAATGTGAACACACGGCTTTGTCTTTTCAAAAATCAGAAACTCCTGATAGGCAGTCTTTTGTTCAGATGAGAAGTTTTTAAAACAGACAGTCGTGAAAAAGGTTCTGTGTACTTTCTTGTTGAAATGAAAATAAAAATTATTGTGGGTTCAATATTGTATTTTTTATTATTATTAGTTTATTTATGATAATGATCATAGCAACATGGGACTGGAATGAAGTTCCATGGAGTGTGGTGGCTTGCTCTTTTAGTCAGTACATGAGATGATCCCTGTAATTCAAATCCTCAGCCATCCCAGTTATTTTCTCTTACTCCTCTTAGAAGTGCTTTACTGCAGTAAATCCCATCACGTTCCCTCTGAGGGGAGCAGACCCCCTGGGAACCGTATACATAAGTCATGAAAACTCTTGAAGCTAGTGGTACATGGGGCTAAGGTAGATAAAATTTACGCCCAGTGACCTCTAGCTCCAAACTGAAAGAGCAGGATTTCTTCTCTTCACAGCTCAAACCACTGCCTATACAGTGTTTGGTGGAAATTGAGAATGCAACCTAGACTTTGCTGTCTGAGGGTGACACCTTAACCCTTTTGGCATTGCATGTCTTTCACTGAAGGATGACTGCTATTCTATTTCCCTTAAAGAATGAGAAATTGAACCCTTTTTAGTGTTTTGGGAACCTTTACTGAATAGATATGGAGTTCATTACTCTGACTGTGCTATAGTGAGATAGCTGATGATACCTTCCTTCCCCTAACATTCAATGGCATTCCAGTATTATTATGGGAAGCCATAATCCTGGCAGTGTGGAAATGTTTGATGAGACATCAGGGTCCAGTAATGCATTTTCCAGATATCCTTATTGCTCTCTTTCTGTCTTTGTTTCTCCTGTTTTATTTTCAGCATCTAAAGAAAGGGGAATGAGGCTTTAAGAATACTGTGTATGACACGCTTTGCTTAGAGGAGCTTACAGAGAGATATAAAGTCTCTAAACTGAGAGGTGCTGCTATCCTGCCCCAGGCTGCCCTTCAGAAATGGGGGAATGGTATAGCACGAGGACTGCTTTAATCCCAAACTGCAGCTCTGCAGCAGTGCTGTCTCAAAATGAGCTCTCCAGTCTCTAAGACAGGATCTGTTTTCAGTCAAGCTTGATAACAATTGAATAATCAAAACTAATCACTATGGTTACTGTTTGGTTACCAGAGTGTTCTGCACACATCTGCCTCTGTCCCCTCCTATGGGACAGGGTACCATGTTCCATCACCACGGGGTGAAAGTGACTGTGATGTAACTTCCCCATATCTGAAGGCAGAAAACAACCCATGATAAAAGCTGTAGGTAAACTGAAGGCTTGATTAGAGACTTCCTAAGCTGAAATATGTGATCAGACCCTTGGGTGTTTAATAGCTACTGATGGATCTGCTCTTTGAATTAGATTAATTGTCTGATGCTGTGCAGTGGTATCTTGTGGGTATCTTCATTCTGCAGCAGTGAAGTTGGTTATTTCCTGGTTATTACCTTTACATGCCACCTTCTCAATGAGAGGGCAGGAAACTGCTTGTCTTCACTTTCTAAGTTGGAAGAAATTCCAGAATTGGCAACAATGAAGAACAGGGAGTGAGAGACCTCAGAAACTGCTGCTGTATCCATACCAGGTTGAGTGCTCCTCACATAAAATTGCATTTTAAACACTCCTTATTTCTGAATGCTTTGAGGAAAGCTGAACTTAAGCTCAGTAGCATAAGATTGGAGATAAGTTTTGAGTTTCAAGATAATTGTCTATGAAATAATGACTTACAGGACAGTGCTTCATTACTAATGGGCAATAAGATATTCTAGGATATTTGTGAGACCAAATCCATTCATATTCTGTAAATGTCATGTTTCCCTCTGACTGAAAGGGATTTTCTCAAATCCAAATAGCTTCCAGTCTAAACAAAAGCTGGGATGGGGGATCTGGGGGAAGCCACATGTGAACAAGGATTAAACACAAAAGGAATAATTAAACACATACAGCCTCAGTCACCAAGGTGAGTAGCTCTGGTGCCAGCACAAGTGTTCTAGAGTGCTCTACCATGGTGCATGGGGGTGGTTCCTGAACCAGGGAACTCCACCTCATAGGGAGCCAAGGTCTGCCAGGAGCCTGTAGCTCACACAGCAGTGACCCATGGGACCTGGCCGGGGCAAGAATCAGTGGCAGCCAAGGCTCCTGCTCCTATAAAGCAAGCTCATGGGGAGCAGTGGCAACCTGGATCACTGCCAACAGAGTGGGCAAACAGGCCATGGCAGTTCCTGCAGGAAGGGCACTGAAGCCTTCACAGCTCCACCAGGGAGCTATGGGATCCGCTCGGCAGAAATGGTTGCACTTGATAATCTTAGGAGTCTTTTCCACTCTAAAAGATGCTAAGATTCTGTAATTTACTCCTTTCACATTCTTAAAAAAAAAAAAAAAATTTGATTAGTTTCATATTTTGTATGCTCAATTCACTTAGTATCTCTTTTTTTTTTTTAAAGGTAACTTCATGAAGAAATAGGAATTATTGTTATATGCTTTCAATAAGCAGTAATCACTGAGCTTACTGAGCCCCAACACTAGAATTTGCAAATCAGCCTGTATCTTACACAGTGGTGAACTTGGATGTGGGAGGAAAAATGACACCTGATTATTTAACAAATTTTCTGCTTTTTCGTCAATCTACCTAGAATTTTAAAATGCTGGTCCATGGAGACATCATGTGGAAGATGGCAGATGAAGGAGAGGGAAGGAAAAGTAGTTTGGTTGTTAGATGACACAGATGAATCAAATCCTGGCCAAGGTTTAAAATCAATATTATAACTGAATTTATTATAATTACTTAAATTTCTTTTCTGTTGTTTTTTGTTTATTGGATTTTTTTTTAAGCTCTTTCCTTCCATATATTTAAGCACTTCTTTGGTGTGTGGAGACTGACTTCTGATTCAAAGACCAGTGGCAAAGGCAGACTAGTGGCAAAGGTTCTGGGCAAATCAAACAACTTTTTTTTCTTTTTTTTTTTTCCTTTTTAATTTAATTTCATGGACACCCATGAGTAATTTTCTATTTACCTAACTGTCGCAGTCCAGCGCCTTAATTGTGTCTCCCCTGATGGGGGAGGCTTTTTAGAGTCTTTGCCAGGAGTCAGAGACGAACAAGACTTTTAGCCTTCTCTTTCTTCTGTAGTTGTTTATTAAGTCTTATCAGAGAAATATAAGCCACTGTCTTGACCCAGACATAGCATGAAGTAGAGAATGCAAGAAAGCCGAATTATCAAGATTGCACAGTCTTTTAAAGGTAAATCACCCAATGAAAACTTAAAATGAAAGATATTTTCACTTTTCTTCCAATATCTAGTAAATTGGTCACGTAGACAGGAACTGTGGAATTCTTTATCCAATTATCCCAAACTACTTCTACTGCAGAATATGGAGTAGTAGAAGAAGAAGGGGACGGTCTGGAGAACAACAACAATCCTCCATTTTGATGTTTTTTACTTATCTACTTACTATATTAACAAACCCAAATCCTCTAAATTTTTCACCCTGTGACAATCTTACACAGTATTCTTTCACCTAGTTCACACCAGTGTAGATTCTAACTCTTCCCAGAGGGTCGGCAATTTTCTCCAAGAACGAAGGTCAAAAACAGCATTGTCCAGGGGGGTAGAACCCTTCAAAACAGGCAGAGAAATGTTCTCTGCATTCTGGGTTCCCACACCTAACCAGCTCATGTTTCGGGGTGCTAATTAGTGAGTTTAATAAAACACTTAATTCTCCTTTCTGAAAGATAAATTGTATTTCAGAGTCAGGGAAAGTAAAAATATTAGGGCAGTGGAATGAGACCTGCTATTTTTAAAATTCTAGACTTGAATCCACTTGAATATACCTCAAGACCAATTCTTGCATATTCTACTGCGATATCACTTTAGGCAACAGGTGGGTTATATTTACGTATGTGTATAGACATCTTAATTTTCTTGACAGAAAATGATGCTTCCAATATTTATTACCCCATGGCTCATTTTGAAGATAGTAGTTTCTGTGTGAGCACAGTTAACATCACTGCTTTTGAAAAATCCACTGTGAGTGTTAGTTTTGTTATTTCAGGGAATATGAATTTTAAATACGAGTTCTTTAGATTCTCTGACCTTGGTTAAGTTTGGACCTCCAAAGAATGGCAACAAAGCTCGTGAAGGGAAGAACAAATCACATGCTGAGTGTCTGAGGGAGCTGAAGTTGTTTAGTCTTGAGAAACTGGAGCTCAGGGGTGACCTTATCACTCCCTACAGCTGCCTGAAAGGAGGGTGTAGCCAGGTGGGGTTTGGCCTCTTCTCCCGAGTAGCAAGTAGTAGCACAAAAGTAAATTGTCAAAAGTTGCTCCAGGGGACGTTCAGGTTGGAAAAATTTCTTCACTGAAAGATTGGTTAAACATTGGAGTAGTTTGCGTGGGGAAGTGGTTTAATGGCCATCCCTGGAGTATTTAAACAATTGGTAGATGTGGCACTCAAGGACATTGGTTTAGTGGTGGACTTGGTAGTGCTGGGTTAACAGCTGGACTCAATGACCTTAGAGGTTTTGTTCAAATACCCTAAAATATTCTATGATTCTATAATACACATCTGGATATCTTTTAATTCAAATGAGAAATCTAAACTACCTAAACTCAATTTTCTTTGCTTTTCTGCATGCTTTGTCTGCCTCCTGAAGGACAGAGTACAGCATTTCAAGATCCACGTAGTATCAGTTCGTCACTTAAAATTATTTTCATCACATTTGCTGATTGCAAAAATCTGAGTAGCTTAATAGAATGAGTTTTAATGAGCTTACCTCAATTTGGCAAAGACATGTCTGTGGACAACATTTCTGCATCTATATTTTTCATGAAATTGTAAAGAAATGTGGGGGTTTTTTAGCCACCTGTTAAAATTTCTTTAATTAAAATTGTACAAGCTGTTTTGCGTTAAAATCATAAAGGATAGGAAAAAGTAATGAAGACATCCAAAAGCTCTGTTAAAATATGCACACTAAACTTTGCCTGGTGCTAGTGGTCACAACTTTGTTATTATGTATGCAAATAGCATTCAATCAATGCATAATGAGGTATTTTTGTGATCAGTTACTTAGTCATAGTTCATTGTTTTGATCTGTTGCACAGTGCCATGAGCAATGAATTAAACTTCACTGTAAGAAAAGCCAGTGTAGGCCAAATTACAGTGTTGCCTTCTCTCCACAGACACGTTTTTCAGCTAATAAAATACAGTCACATTAAAGGAAGGAAAATTATAGAACAAAAATGATGGAAGAAATTTCCTCTTCCTTCCTACTTATCACAGATTTTTCTTCAATAGATCAAATTGATTAGAGGTTAAGATATATTGCTTTTGCATTGGCATCAAAACAACTGGAAGGTTTACCTTCAGAGCCTGCCAGAGCCCATTTTTATATTCTCCATAATCTCTACTTCAATAGGCCATAAATAAAAAAGTTCATTCATTACAAGCTCTCAGGTTAGAAACTGCCAGCTTTCTCCCATATGATGCTTAACATGTTTGGGAAGAATGTTTGAACCATCCGCACAGGCGCTTTATTACTGAGTTTCAGGTTCTTCCTTATTTTTTTCTTTGTTGTGTAACCTACAAAATACCTCCAAACAGGACAAGAATTGGTCCTCAGGTACCCCAAGCCTTACCATTTGCAACAGTGGTCTTGTTGTAATTTCCTTCTCCTGGGTACCTTCTCTTATCTCCGTTTCTTATCTGGTCCAATCTTTGTTTCCCCATACTTTTGGAAGGGGCTTTTAAGTTTGTAGAGAACTTGAAGAAATAGTTTGCAACTATGACAGTTTGAATGAGATTCATCTAAGCAGGCATGTACTCCTGCTGTGGAAACATCAGTATCCAATGCAGTCACTTGAGCTACACTTGCACTACCTACTAATAAACGCCTTTGGGGTTTATAAGCCAAGAATATATGTTTTGGAATCAATTAAATTTGCAATTAACTATGGTATTTAGTAGTGCAGACATTCACTGGAAAGGAACTATGAGTTTCAGGGTCAACAAGTGCAGTTTCCACTATCACAGGAGATGACTCTTATCCTTGGCTTTCTTATCCTGGATTTCTATAGGTGTTACTACCCTTTAGTATCCATCAGATTTAGCTCTGTGACTGAGTCCTAATGACTGCCTAGGATGCCTTGTTCCATAATGTACAGGCTGAGTCAGAGCACCTTAAGTTAGATGTGGCCCTGGATTTACTCTGCAACATCTCCTTTCCATATTCCACCTACTTAGTCTAAGTAGTAACAATATTTTAGCAGATCCTTGGTTTCAAGCTGTTGTCCAACATGGCAACATTTTACAGTTATCTCAAAAATTCTTTGTGCCAGACTATTTTCTTTTTTAAAGCTACATTTTTCATGTAATTAAAGTAAAAGAATAAAATTACCTAAACCTCTGAGCTTTTCCTGTATAAGACTGGACTTCTCACCATAGGGTCTGAGAACCTCAGTGGGATTGAGTGTAAGACACATTAAGAAAGTTCAGACAAAGTTACTGTCTGGAGGAATCATTTCTGACCATCACTAGTAGGTGAAGCAAGAGAATCCACCACTCCTAACTTTAGAGACTAAAATGATTTAGGATTGTGTGAATTCATCAAGAGATTGTCTATCCAGGAAATAGGAAATTCCCTAGGATAGCTGGATCTTTGTGGCTGACGAGACCTCTAAAAATGCATAACATCTTCCACTGACTAAGAGATGAGGTCCTAAATTAGGCAATTCTGTTCAGCACCTGAACTGAGGCAGCATAAATCTGGTCAAGGATGCAAGCATCATAAATACTTTAAAGTTATTTAATTTTTAATTCAGCAAATTCAGGCCTGACATATGGAGTTACAAGGGAAGTCTTTCTTCCCTTTAGAAGGTACACTTATTTCTGGAATGTTAAGTACCATATTTTTCAGAAGGCTCCCCCTTCATTATTGCTCCCTGATTACGTTAATTTATAATTATAATAATGCAATTTTCCTATTAACAGCTCTTTTGATAATAACATCCGTACCAGATGCTGCTTTATCTTCTTCCTGCTTTGTGGAGCTTTCCACAAAGGTGCTCTAGCACCTTCTATAGATTGCAGATACATTCTTCTGTAACCTGAATGTTAAGCAGGAAACCTTTAAAAACTGTTCTTCTCACTAGAATTAACATCAATTCCACAAACAATTCTTTCCAGTTCAGTCAAACTGATACTTCTTAAATACATTAAGTTTTCCTTTTAAGGCTTTTTGCAAGATTCTCTCCTTGTTATTCAGCATCACAGTAAGGCTGATAGTCTTCACACACAAAATGACTTGTCAGGGTTCCTTTCTCCTGCAAGGTTTATTTTCTCCCGGAATGCTGTTCTTTCAATTTTGTCTAAACCAAACCTAGGCTGCATTAATAATTTCTGCCTCAAAAGGCATCAAGTGAGATCTTCCAGAAGCACTTCTCAAAACAGAAACAACTTAATCTTTGGGGTTTTTTTCCTTTTCTTATCATTCCCACTGGGACAGAGGGAATGATGTATCCAAAAATAGACTATAGTCTGATTTTCAGTGTAAATATTTTACCATGATGGAGAAAGTAGCAGCCTCTACTATTCAGAAAGCCAGGAGTCCTTATTTTACATCCTGGCTTGCCAGTAACTTTCAAGTGATTTGTTTCATCATCAGCTACATGTCCTTCATCCCTTTTCCCACTCTCATGTTATTTTTCTGGGCTTCCTAGCTGCCAGTGTAACACAAATAAAGTTATGTGACCAGACTGTAAGTGCCTTCATTTCAATACAGGTCATTCAGAAATGTTGTACTTTACTCCAATTGCAATTTGGGGATGTAAATTCCTCATGCAGTCAAACATTCAAGAGGTGGCTTCATTCTCTGGAGGAGTTTGAAGCTGTTGTTTTGTTTCTCATTAGCAGCAGACAGATTACATTTATTTTAGAAGCTGAATTTCTGCCATTCCATTACTCTACATCTCTCCCTGGATCTGGCTCCAGAAATCTTAGTAAGATCCAAGTACCTGCTGTTGTGTTTATAGATACTAACAGAATCTGGAGTATACACAGTGATAAACACCAGGTGAAAATTAAACCAAAACACATATCCTTAAGGATTCTTCATTATAAAATGTAATATCTTTTTAGCTAAATTAACCACATAAAGCACACTCCTTCAGCTCAATTTTATTTCAGAGAGGAATTGTGAAAAGATTGGTTTGCTAGCATGTGGATATCAAACCAGCTTCGAATTGTAATGAACAAAAAGTAAAGCAGCCTTGCTGAGAAAAGTCACTGGACTGCAGAGCCAGGGCTTTAGATGAACAGTGCATAATTTTAGAAAGCAGCAGTCTTCCCTCCTTGCTGGAATCAGGCAAGAAAGTTGTTACTGCAACTTGCACTGCCAGCTACTGGCATGTTGCACCCTGGAAAGCACGTTTTCCCATTTCATAGAGCCTGCCGTGAGAATTCCCTGTTCCTTTAGTACTATTAAGCAATGCTCTGTTGCTCTTGGTCATGGCAAAGTGATTTCTAGGAGAAAAGGAAGGAAAATCTGTAATTACATATGTCCACTGTGTAATTTCACAGTATTTTTCCTTACCTAAGTATAACAGCTAGAGACCAAGTGATAAATCACAGTGGACTCAGATGTTAAGAAATGTGTGGTGCCATTGAAACCCTAGAAACATGATGTCAGCTCATTTTGCCCAATCTTTTTTTTTTTAAACCTCTCAGTGGGGATTTTCATGGAGGCAGAACAGTCAGGACATCCAAATAAGGTGTTCATTTGAGTCTTTCATTTTGAAATTACTGCCTCGGCTTGCCTTTGTTTTATTATTTGAGGTTATCATGTATTGCAGTAAAAGGTAATTTTCAGAGTCCCTATCAAAAGAAAAAATCCCTTCAGTTTTGTTGACAGGAAATATTTCAAAACAGAAGGAAAAGAATCCTGGATCTTTTTTTTTTTTTTTTTTCCTTGGAGAACTTTCAAATGTGTTCCAGTTCGGAAGAAAGCCAAGTATCAAAATCCTAAAATTCTTTGGAAAGTCCAAGAGGCATTGTCTGAAATTGCTATGCTGCTACTCAGGTCTGCATTCCCTCAGCCAGCACAGCCTCAGCATCTAGAAATAGTCTCTGGGTCTAAGATATCTGGTATTAGCCATGCCATTGATTTCCTTGGTGAGTGAGACTAGTCATTTGCTCTCACTCTATTTCACTGTCCTTATCTACAGAAGGGGAATAAATGATACTGACCTTCTTTGTTAAGTGTTTTGAAAAGTTTTGAGGAGAAGGGCATGGCATTCATCTGCTCTCAGCCTCTCCAGAGATTTTGCAGCACAAGTGGAATGCATTCAAAGGGCCTCAGTCAGGAGCAAGGTTTGCCAAAGCAGAGCAAGCTGTCTGGAAAACAGAAACTGAAGAGAATAATAAGAGCACATCAAAAAATAGTAGATGATCCTAAGTAGAAAAGACTTCAAGATGTCCACAGAAATTTTAAAAGTTTCAGAGAAGGTTTTCAAAGGCATCCTAGGAAATCTACTTACATTTAGAAAGGTGAATATCATAAGAAAAGTGAAACAGAAAACCCAAGTATCTGAAAGACCTATACCAGGATAAGACTGTTACAGCCTGGAACTCTTTCTCTGGCATTCAGGGTGAAAAGCTTTGACCCAAACAACACCCGGTCCTTTTTGCTGAATAGGAAGCTGCTAGTCTCTTCTAACTCTGCGTTTCATACAGGCTGTGCTAGCTGAGGGGCTGTATATCAATCCTCTTACAAGGACCATCAAATTGTCCTGCATGCTAAAGGTTTCTCCTTGCCCAGGTGAGAATACTAATGAGCATCTGAAAATTCCTAATGATAAAAGCAATAGCAATAATAGCAATAACAGTAGCAGTAGTAACCTTGAGCCCCGTGAGAGGCAAATTAAATATTACAAATGAAGTATTATTTTCATGACATAACAAAAAAAAAAAAAAAAAAGAGTTCTCCACAGCAGATATACTCCCTATACCAAATAACTACCCTGGCACCCTTAAGCAATAAAGAGGATTTACTGCTAGTTCTTGTAATACAGGCACTAGGAAGGTCCCACCAAAATTGTTAGAAAACATGCTAAAACCAAATCAGAACTCACTTCCTCACACCACCAATAACAGAATTAAATGTGAAACTCATTGCCACAGGATGCTATGGAAATAAGAGGTAATAAAGAGGGTTTAAAAAGTACAGGGATCTTCCTGAAGGATGAGTCCAGCAGGGACTAGTAAATAGGATCATCCAAAAATAGCCTTCAGCTCAGAGAGTCAGCAAATCTCCAAAGAATTTCATTCTCCATTTTAACGTAATGTCTTAATAATCCATTATGGTCTGATTCATATCAGGCTATTTGCATGTTGAATCTGATCCAGTACCTGAGCTGTCGCTCAAACTTAACATGAATATAAGTTTGGGCTACTTTTTTTATTTTAGACCTCATGAAGCAGTATGATCAACAACAAAAGAGAAAAGCTGACTGAAAAAGGCCCTGGAGTTGCTCACGGTAGACACTGGCACAGTGTGTTATGTTGTGCAGTACCTATGAATAGCTTCTTATTTTTAGAGTCACAGTAAGGTGCAGTAAAGTGCAGTGCCATCTCTGAAATTTAATGAACCCAGCATTCCAGGAAATGAAAGTAAAAAGGTAGACCTTAAAAATGTACCTTGAAAGACGGCTCAGGCAATTCATCTTTTCTATTAGGGAAATCACCTTTGTTCTTAGGTTACTACAGATATATCCACAATATCATGCTACGTAACATATTCTCTTAAAGAGTGACATATCCTCACATAGCTACAGGGAGTTGATATTTAATCTTTGGGGGAAAAAAAGAGTAACTCTGAGGGAGCACAATTGGTTTTGCCTGGAGGTTAAGGGAACAAGGCAGAGTTCTTCAAGTGTGTGACCTCTGGATGAGGAAGGTTATGGATCTTTTTTTTTTTTTTTTTTTTGGACAGGGGGTGGGTTCTCTACTACTTTACGGTGCTCCTTCTTGGCAGAAACTCTGCTTAAATTTCACAACTGCTCTCTGGCCTTCCTTTTGTCCCTTCCTTGCACATCTTTCTTACCCCGCCCTGGAGGAGGTTGGGTAACAGTAATGTCCCTTCATTTAAAGTTAGGGCTCATGAACCTAGCTTACTCAAGTCTTAGCATCAACTACAAGCTGACCCAGGTGCTAATGTCACCCAGTGCCCAGCCACCAGCTCCTGGGTGTGTGCCAGCCATGGTACACGTGGCTGTACTGTATATTTAAATGGGTTTCCTAGCTTCATTATTCTCTTCAAGTAAATTTGCAGTGCTTCCATGCAACTACAGGCATAGGGATGACAATCTGGTCCCAGTTCTGAAGAATATCTGGGTTTGAATATTTGAACCCCATGGAGGTCTACAAAGAACAGGGAAGAGTTTTTGGTTAGTTGGGTTGGTTTTCTGACTGCTCCTTTAGGAGGAGGTACCTTAGCCTTCCTCAGGCCGAGGGAATTTCACACCAATATATGTCAGGTTTTAGTGTGCTGTAGGATAGACATTAGTCCTTCTGTTATTCGGACTCACTCCCTCAAATGACATAGTTTGCTCATTTTCATCCTCATCCCCACTCACCTGCAGTCCTGAAGGAGACAAGATCAGTAATAAAATAAACCAGCTTTAATAAGCAAGATTCATGGTCAGATTGTTACCTGCAAAACTGCAAACGTTACAATCAATAGAATGTAACCACAATCTTCAAGTAAATTTAACAGTTGAATATTTTTCCACTTGCTTAGTTTTTATTAGATTTTATTACCTTTGAATTCCTAAGTTTTTATTATGAATCCATTATGCAACTGCAGAAGTATTCTGCTTTCAGGCTTCCACAGCCTTCTGAACATTTGTCTTAGCACTGGACTCAGTTACATCAGCTGGGCTTGTTTTATTTTTTTTTTAAGGCAAATGAGGTATTGAATCATGTGAACACCATAAACTGTCTTATGGTGGGGTTTTTTGGTTTGGTTTTTCTTGCTTGTGGTTGTTTTTTGTTTGGTTTTTTTTTACCGATCCCTATAGGTAGAGTTAAAAAAAGTACCATGTTGAGTACATGTAAGAACACATTCCACTCTTTCAATGCTCAGACTATGTTTATAAAGCATTCTATGCCTTTATAATATTTTACATGTTTCTTCAATTAAAATTACTGTTCAGCTATTTTGCTAAGCAAGTGTGGAGTGCATGCATGTTATATCAACAGTGCAGAGACAGATTTAGTAACACAACTTTGTCTATAGACTTCCTCCATCCTACACACTAACTCTTCATTTTAGAGCCTTTAGCATTACAGGTGATTTATGCCAACCTCATGATTGCAGAAACCTAGAGTTAAAAGGATGGACAAGACCATCAGTAATCCATCAATTACTAAGGAATCGATTCACATCATTTGCAATTATCTCACCATGGGCTATTTAACTGTAGCTTTTCATCAGCAAGTCTGCCCTTTTGGTCTGTGTCCTCTCCAGCTCAATTTCTGGCTTGTCATGCAAGCTTCCAAGTCAGATCCCAGCTGCCACACAGGAAGCAACAAGTCACCTGAATTCCAAGGCTGATGCTAAATCAATAAGAGCAGTAAACCAGTACTTGGAAATTATTTTCCTGGAAAGGGACATTTCTCCCCTGTCACCGCCTCTTTCGTATAGTAGCAGTTTCACAGATGAACACCAGAGATGCCCATTGAGGTCAAACATTCTCCTGTGGGAAGATGTCCTAATATAAAAAGAACAATGAATTAACCTACCCTTTTTTTATTCTATAAAGTACAACTGAAAAAAAATAAATTTTCTTCAGCGCTTAAACAAAATGTAACTGCTTTAAAGCTTGTCTAAACTTGCAGCTTGGCTTAAAGATGTCTGTCACCAGAAGGACAGTCTCTGTGCCTTTTTCACGTCTTAAATTCAGCCAAAGAAACACAAAACCACTCAGAATTGTCCATGAATGATAACCAGTTCTGAAAGCCTTGTAGGCCAGAGAGATTCGAGTGAATTTGGAAGCACTTCCCTGAACTGAACTTCCACAGAATTCTCCTTGGAAAGAATGACAGGTTAGTGGGATAATTTCTTTTTTTTAAAAAGTGGAAAGTTGAAATTCTTGTACATGCTTACAAATCAGGTGTGAGAAACTATTATTTGGAGAGATCCTGCATCCAGAAAGCTAAAAGTTACCTGCAAGTATTATTTCCACCAATTGAACAACCCCTGACTATCCACATCATCTTAGAGCAAGTGGAATATGCTATTGCTTTAGTGTAGTCTGACTGCTATCAAGGAGACAAAGTCAATCACACTCACTCTTTACTCAGAGACGTAAGATAGGGGTGATTTCTGCACAGCAATAGGGCTACCTCGAAGCTCCTTTCAAGGTGCTGTATTCCACAGTGGTTTCAACCACTTGTCAGTCACAGTCAGGAATATCGAGTCCTTAAACTTTCAGAGATCAAGGGTATTGCCTGAACCAAAGCCATGTATTCAGTGAACTCTTAAAGAAAGCTTTCTCTGCTCAAAGTTAAAAAGGAGATGAAAAGCATTACTCAAGGTCATTCTGAAGCAAAAGGTTGATGCTAAAGAGAGTGACCATGACTCGTGGCCATAAGACCACACTCTCTTCTTGGGTCACAGGTTTCCCAGTGCTATCAAGTGAGGGACCTCTGCATTACATGCTGCAAAACATTCCTGCTGTGGATACTCCTGTGATTATAAAACTGTTTTGTTATATTCACACAATAAATCTCCCTCCATGTAGGAAAAGATAATATGTTGTTTGGTAAACACAATTCTACGGCTAACATCGAGGTTGTTGGGGTTTTTTGGCTCACCTGTCTCTACCTTCAAACCTCCTCAAGTGACAACAGCAAAGACACTCTTGGAACATAATGCTCTATTCAGGGACTTCAGTCTCTTCAGCTCAGCAAAGAGAAGGTGGTGAGCAGCTAAAGTCTCTTAGACTCTACATGGAGAAGTGTGGCAATAGGGACCTCTTCAGCTTAGCAGGAAGAGATACAATACTCTAGTACTTAAAAGGTGTGAAATAAACAAATTTAGACTTAGAAATAAGGTCCAGAACTTTATTTCCAATGCTATTTAACTGGAGAAAAACTCCTTGTATTCTAGGGACTTTCCTAACCAAAAAATGGATGCTATTTTAAAACGTACAATAGTATTTCAGACAGATAAACTATTTAAAAATAAGTCAAAGATAAACTACATGCATGTCATAAAAAATGCTATGTTTCTACAAAATATAAAATTTATACAAAATATTACATTTGAAGTGTCTCATTTTAAAATCTAGGAACTACTGGAAATAATAAGGATTTACATCAAGAGATAGTGGCCTAAGGAGGAATGGTGATAATGCATCTACTTCAGGGGCCAAACAAATTCAGCAGAACACTTGAATGGTGCCTTATTACAAATCCATGAGGAAGAATTTAAAACTGTCTCTAGGATCTGGCTGAGGTGAGAATCCATTGCACTGTGAAAAAATCTAAGATTGTGTGGGCCTGGTGCTGCCCACACTGTGGCTGTGCCTGCTGTGGTGTTGAAAAGCATCATAACCAGACAAGACCCCTGCAAGGGGCTCTCTGAGGTGAGTGTCTGGCCACGTCATGCTTGTACTTACATGGCATCTTTTACCTGGTATTGGCATGCTGGGCTGAGCAGGCAGCTGTCTTCTCTGATATATCTCCTGCCCTGACCAAAAAAAATTCATATTCCTGGCCAAGCAACAGTGATTTTACTCTTAGTGATGCTCCTGCTTGGATACAAGGAGGTTCTGCACCAGCTTCTCAAATCAGAATTCAGCAGCATCCCTCCTGCTCCTCTGCTCTCACTTTCACTGTATGATGTTTTGGCCAACCCAGTGCAGTTCATCCCTTCTTTGCCCAGAGCTCTTTATACCTCTCACATCTGCACAAGGACAGATAGCTTCAACAGAACCTGAGACAGATCTTAACACTTGTATTATGTTGTTCTTATCCCTGATAAAAGGGTGCACCCAAGGAGTTACACTCCCTTCATCTGCCTGTGTCACTCCTATGGCACCCCAGGGCTTTCAGAAAGAGAATGACATGTAAATCAAACAGTTGCCATTGATAACAAGTAAAATCTAATCTAACCAAATCTGGCCTAATCTAGTGTAACTGCTATTATATATTAATGTGTGGTTTAATAAATGCAGTTATATCTATAACATTATAGTTCTGTAGTACTCTATACTGTGTTGCAATATAATTATAGATCCATTGCACCAGGAAGTCTTTTGATTTGAGAAAGAAAAAAGAGATTAGAGTTGAATAAATTATAGATTAGAAGGGAAATAACAAATGGACTGCAATGGCTCAGAGAGCATGGGAATTTGAATTTTTATAAGGATTTATTATGTTTACTGTATCTGCATTAGTAAAAACTGCAACTGCCTGAGCAAAACTTTTTTCAGCTGACATAGCACACAGCATTTATTTTTCTCTTTTTCCTAAAGAAAAGAGAGGCTTTTTTATGAATTAGTGTACTGAAATACTAAGTTTTATATTATCTATAAACTAAGGTAGTAAAAAAAGTCACATCATTTTAACCTTGGAATCCAAAAAGGAATGTGGTGGATGTGTAAAAATTTAATGCTCTCCCGTGTCTGGTTAAGTGGTCAGTGCTGATGAGTGGGAGTTTTAATTTGTCTCACAGCAGTATATTTTCTTGTCATTTTCTTCCCAAGGGTTCTCTGAAGTTTGGGCTGCATTTCCAAAGCAACTAAGCCAAGAAACCAGTCTGCTGGTGAGGAGATGAGGAGATCCTTACTGAAGCTTTTCTGGTAATTTGAAGGTCAGCAAAATATTAAGCTCTTCTCCCATATCAGAGGTGTTTTCATTGTGCTATGTGTCTTGCAACCAAGTTGTTTCAGTCTAAAGAAGAAAAAAAAAAGGCATTTATGCGTGGTAGTTGGAACGTGCTACATTTCTCCCTCAGATCCCAGACCTGGAGTTGTTCAGGTGCATATGGTACCTGTCTAAATAAAGCTGGTGTCATGAGTTGCAGTTGTATGATAAGCATATAAGACGATAATGACCTTACTCTACAAAGACTTATGGCTTTTACAGTATCTCACTTGGCTGCTGTGTTCTGGAAAAACAAAATATAAATAATTCATCACTAAACTACGCTAAAATACATTTTGATGCAAGCTCCTGCTTCAGCCAGTGACAGTTCTGGATGAAAAGCTGAACTGGTCTGAACAAACCCAAAAATTTCCCTTCTTTTTATCTTCTTGTCTTAGATCAAAGCAAATGAAAAGCAAACACAGGCTCTCTGGTTGAATGGAGTAAACAAGGCAGTTTCATAAGCATGGGTTTTCAAAAAAGTTATGCAGATATTTTACTCTTTTAACTGTTTACTAATATGTAAATCCAAGTCAAATGTAACTGAATGGGTTGGTTTGGATATTGAGGTATTTGCTATTTTTCAAAAATGTTTATTCTCCTCTGAGTTCTTCCCTGTGCTTGTGTAAAATATTGTCTTTTCTTCTCTCTGACAATCCTGACAACAAAAGATGATGCAGTAAAAGTCTATGGACTACGTGTTTGTGTGGTTGTGTGTAGTGCTTGCAAATCCTATGGGATAAGAGCTGCCACATAAACGTAAAGATAAATCACAGTCTTCTTTGAACTGATGACCCTTTGTTGCTGTCTTTTTTGACAGGCTAAGCAGCATGAATAGCAATTCTCAGAATAAAATGCCACAATAAATCCTGTTCCTTGCTAATTTTTCAAAATCTAGGCTATCTTCATGTATTTAAGGACTTAGTGTTGAGTATTTTCTTCAAAGTGAAAAATAAATAAAAGGCAAAGTTTAGGCTAGAATAAAATTTCAAAGCAGCTCTAAACTTGTGGGTTTGATTTGCAGTTTCAGAAATGAAATATGTACCTCTGACTGTAGCTCTTGCTGAAAGTCAAGAAAATTGTGCTACTTTTTATCTTTTTATTTCTTAGACCTACCATTTTTCTCTCTTTTTCTTTTTTTCTTCCCTGCTGGATGTTTTCCATAAGCCAAAAGTCCATTACCCACAGAAAAGGCTCTGCTGATTTCTTTGAAACTTTGTGCACTCTCAAACATTGCCTTAAATATTGTGTATTGTCAGTGTCTGGGCTTAAATTTCTAACCCAATGCTTTACCTGAGATACGTAAGCCAGGTTGTCTTGGGGTGACGTTATGATGTGTATCCCATATCGCTGCCTATGCCCAAAATTAATTTTTGTGCCTTTCTGTGCCTCTAAACTGAGCCTGAGAGGGGGAAGGAAAAAACTGAGCAAAACTTTTTCAGGGCAGTTTGCAGCTTGTTCAAGGTCACACAGAGATAGCAGGTTTTTTTTTCAGCTGCGGGAGGAGAGCGAGGAAGCACCCGGCTTGCTGCTTTCCAGTCAGCTTTTGACCAGTTGTTTCAGCTTCTTGTTCTCCGGAGAGAGAGAGACTGAGAGTTGGACTTTGTTTTTCCTTCTCTGGAATTCCGGATTTTCTCCCTTTTATACTGGACTGTTTTTTTCAACCTCAGAGCACATCGGGAGGACTTTCCACCGGGCACAGAGGGCCTGGCCCTGGCCCAAGCCCCAGCGCCGAGGAGACCAAAGGGAGGACTCTTAACACTTTCCCAGGTTTTTTTTTCCTCCACAGTGAAACATTTTATTATTTAGCCTTATTTTCCTTTTCCCGTGTGTTTGGTAAATAAATAGTTTTATCTTCTTCACTTTCCTTCGAGGAAAATTTATTTTTTCCCGAACCTGGGGGGGAAGGGGTAGCTGTGCCTTCTCTCAGAGGATATATTTCTAAATTTGGCCAAACCGGAACAAATTTAGTGGCGCCCAACTGCGTGGCTCGAAGGAAAGTGAAAAAACGGTGCTAATTACATTTTGGTTTGAATTTGCTTATTCTGTGTTGGGGTAAAGTAATCACCATGGTGGTTGAGTTCATAATGTCTCTCTGGCTTGATGTACTCATGTCTTTTTGGTCCTTAGGCTTCATTGAGGTACTGGTTTTTTTTTTGGTCCCTAGGGTTGTTTGCCTATCCACAACTTGCTCAAATCTTGTCCCTGATATGTAAATTTTACAGAGCAGGGAGACGAATCAGGATTTCTATCTTGCTGTGCTCGGTGATAATGATTTATAAGAAGTTGACAGAGGTACGGGCAGCTGTTCGGAGTGTGTATGATAAGTGGTTTCTCCGTCCTAACCCCAGTCCTAGCTTCAGTAGCCTGTTTTGGGAATTTATTAGTAATTGCACCCAGATTGTTAGAGGAGGAGGAGACGAGGTTTCCCTTCCCTTTAAATTTGATAGGTTATCTTTTGAGAATGTTCAGTTTCCCCTGGATGTTAAAGACATCATCTTCGTGGTATTGTATCTCCTAAGCTTCCTCCATATGTCTCGCAGCTTGTCTAGAATGAGAGCTCAGATTTCCAGGGTGACTGCTGAGACACCTGACCCAGAGGTGGAACATCCTGAGTGGTGTGGGGAATGGGAGGATATGGGCCAAATCTTGAAGAAATTCTCTGACTCAATGGTTTGCAAGTTTCCCCCTGAACAAGTTCAGAAACCAGCTGAGGTGGCGAAATATCTGAAAGAGAAATATAATGACAATTCCAATGAGAACAAGCTCCTTGCAATATGTTGGGCTTTGGCATATGCCTATCGCACACTGCAGCATGTAATGGTAGAGAGACAGGAAGATAAATCAGCAAAGCCTGCAGATACCCCAGTCACTCAGGCTGCAGATAAACCAGACAGCAAGCCCAAACCAGATGGAGAGTCTAAGCCACTGACAGTGGCTCCTGTCACAAGGAAGAAGCACACCACCAAAACTGATCGCCCAGTGAAAGATGATGATGATGCAGGGGAAGGGACCTCAAAAGATGCAGGGGAAGGAGCCTCAAAACCACCATCTGACTCAGGCACAGAAACCATTACTGAGTCCATGTCCATAAAGGACCTTCACAGCCTAAGAAAGGATTACACCCGACGGTCCGACGAATCCATAATAAGTTGGATGGTCCGTATTTGGGATGCGGCAGGTGATGATGTGATGCTGGACGGTGCTGAAGCGAGGCATTTGGGATCCCTGTCACATGATCCAGTGATCGACCAAGCGATGAAAAGGGGGGCTGATTCTACCAGTGTCTGGAGACGAGTTTTAACAGGCGTGGCTGAAAGATATATGTGTGGAGATGATCTCTACATGCAGCAAACCCCATGGAAGACCATAGAGCAAGGGATCCAACGCCTGAGAGAACTAGGGGTGGTAGAGGTTGTCTTTGCAAATGACCCAGGATTGAGGAGTCCAGACCGGGCCAGAGTTATTCCATACATGTGGCGAAAACTCATACACCTTGGGCCACCAGAATACGCTTCTGCTTTAGCAATAATGAAACCGGACTACGGTGCGAATGAGACTGTGAAGGATATGGCAGTGAAGCTCCGAGCATATGCAGACTCTGTGCATGGCCCAACACATGCAAGAATCGCAGCTGTGGAAACACGTATGCAGAAAATGGAAGATAAGATGGAGAAGAATCACCAGGAGATTAAAGAGTGCCTTCTCCGCGGACGTTCCCCAGAGAGAAGGCACATCCCACGAAGTGAGCTGTGGAATTTCCTGTGTGACAGTGGGGAAAACATGAGGAAGTGGGGTGGACAACCCACTTCTGCTCTGGCAGCACGAGTGAGTGAATTGAAGGAGCGCAAGTCTCAGAAAGGAGGATCTACCAAAAAGGAAGTAGCTCCAGTTGCCTGTAGCCAAACTGCTGGAAATGATGGAAAAGATGATGGCATGTCCAATTCCCATGAAGGAACCTCTAAGATACAGGCCCAGGGAAAGAAGGATAACCAGGCATAGAGGGGCCCTGCCTCTAGCCAGGTAGAGGTCAGGGAAAACCGCGTTTTTTGGACTGTGTGGATTCGTTGGCCTGGTACATCAGAACCACAAAAATATGATGCCTTGGTTGACACTGGTGCGCAGTGTACAATAATTCCATCGCAGCATGTGGGGGTAGAATCTGTTTCTATTTCTGGTGTAACAGGTGGATCACAAAATTTGACCTTGGTGGAAGCTGAGGTGAGCCTGACTGGAACTGAGTGGAAGAAGCATCTCATTGTGACTGGCCCAGAGGCCCCGTGCATTTTGGGCATAGACTTCCTCCGGAACGGGTATTTTAGAGACCCAAAGGGACTCAAGTGGGCTTTTGGAATAGCTGCTGTGGAGACAGAGGGCAGTAAGCAATTGAACACTTTGCCTGGGCTATCAGAAAACCCGTCTGCAGTCGGCCTTCTGAAGGTGGAAGAACAAAAAGTACCAATTGCTACCTCGACAGTGCATCGCCGACAGTACCGGACAACTCGAGATGCTGTGATTCCCATCCACAAGATGATCCGTGAGCTGGAGAGCCAAGGGGTGGTCAGCAAGACCCACTCACCCTTCAATAGTCCCATTTGGCCTGTGCGCAAATCTGAAGGAGAATGGAGATTGACTGTGGACTATCGTGCCTTGAATGAAGTGACTCCACCACTGAGCGCTGCTGTGCCGGACATGTTGGAGCTCCAGTATGAGCTAGAGTCCAAAGCAGCAAAGTGGTATGCTACTATTGACATTGCCAATGCATTTTTCTCCATTCCTCTGGCAGCAGAGTGCAGGCCTCAGTTTGCTTTCACCTGGAGGGGTGTGCAGTATACCTGGAACCGACTGCCCCAGGGGTGGAAGCACAGTCCCACCATCTGCCATGGACTAATCCAGATTGCACTAGAAAAGGGTGAGGCTCCAGAACATTTGCAGTACATTGATGACATCATTGTGTGGGGGAACACTGCAGCAGAAGTGTTTGATAAAGGAGAGAAAGTTATCCAGATTCTCCTGGAAGCTGGTTTCGCCATCAAGAAGAGCAAAGTCAAGGGGCCTGCCCGAGAGATCCAGTTCCTGGGAGTGAAGTGGCAAGATGGACGGCGTCAGATTCCCGCTGAGGTCATCAATAAGATCACTGCAATGTCTCCACCAACCAACAAGAAGGAAACACAAGCTTTCCTAGGTGCCATAGGCTTTTGGAGGATGCACATTCCTGAGTACAGCCAGATTGTGAGCCCTCTCTACCTGGTTACCCGCAAGAAGAACGATTTCCATTGGGGCCCCGAACAGCAACAAGCTTTTGCCCAAATCAAGCAGGAAATCGCTCACGCCGTAGCCCTTGGCCCAGTCAGGACAGGACCCGAAGTGAAGAACGTGCTCTACTCTGCAGCCGGGAACAATGGCCTGTCCTGGAGCCTTTGGCAGAAGGTGTCTGGTGAGACTCGAGGTCGACCACTGGGATTTTGGAGCCGAAACTACAGAGGGTCTGAAGCCAATTACACTCCAACAGAGAAGGAAATCTTGGCAGCCTATGAAGGAATCAAAGCCGCCTCAGAGGTAATTGGCACTGAGGCACAACTCCTCCTGGCACCCCGACTACCAGTGCTGGGGTGGATGTTCAAAGCAGAGGTTCCCTCTACCCACCACGCCACCAATGCCACATGGAGCAAATGGATTGCTCTCATCACACAGCGTGCCTGTATCGGAAAATTGAATCGCCCTGGGATTTTGGAAATAATCACAAACTGGCCAGAAGGTGAAAACTTTGGTCTCGCTGATGAAGAAGAACAAGTGACACGTGCTGAAGAAGCTCCACCGTACAACCAACTGCCATCAGAAGACACACGCTACGCTCTTTTCACCGACGGTTCTTGTCGCATCGTAGGGATGAAACGAAAGTGGAAAGCAGCCGTATGGAGTCCCACACGACGGGTTGCTGAAGCTACTGAAGGAGAAGGTGGATCAAGCCAACTCGCTGAACTCAAAGCTGTTCAACTAGCCCTGGACATTGCTGAAAGGGAGAAGTGGCCAAAGCTCTACCTCTACACTGATTCATGGATGGTAGCCAATGCTCTGTGGGGATGGTTAGAAAAGTGGGAAAAAGCTAATTGGCAACGTAGGGGAAAACCAATCTGGGCTGCTGAAGAGTGGAAAAACATTGCTGCCCGAGTAAGAAAGCTGGTTGTGAAAGTCCGCCATGTAGATGCTCATGTCCCCAAGAGTAGGGCTAATGAAGAACACCAAAACAACAGGCAGGTAGATCAGGCTGCAAAGATAGAAGTGTCACAGGTAGACTTGGACTGGAAACGCAAGGGAGAGTTGTTCCTAGCTCGATGGGCCCATGATGCCTCAGGCCATCAGGGCAGAGATGCCACCTATAAGTGGGCACGAGATCGAGGGGTGGATCTGACCATGGACAGTATCTCCCAGGTCATCCATGACTGTGAGACATGCGCTGCGATCAAGCAGGCCAAGCGGGTGAAGCCCCTGTGGTATGGTGGGCGGTGGTCCAAATATAAGTATGGGGAGGCCTGGCAGATTGATTACATCACACTGCCTCAAACCCGCCAAGGCAAGCGCCATGTGCTCACAATGGTAGAAGCCACCACAGGATGGTTGGAGACCTACCCTGTGCCTCACGCTACGGCCCGGAACACCATCCTGGGCCTCGAAAAGCAAGTCCTTTGGAGGCATGGTACCCCTGAGAGAATTGAATCTGACAATGGGACTCATTTTAAGAACAGCCTTATTAACACCTGGGCTAGAGAACATGGCATTGAGTGGGTGTACCACATCCCTTACCATGCACCAGCTGCAGGCAAAGTGGAACGGTGCAATGGATTGTTGAAAACCACTTTGAAGGCACTAGGTGGGGGAACTTTCAAAAATTGGGAACAGCATCTAGCAAAGGCCACCTGGTTAGTTAACACCCGAGGTTCCACCAATAGAGCTGGTCCAGCCCAATCTGAATCCCTGAATACAACAGATGGAGATAAGGTCCCAGTAGTGCATGTCAGAGGTCTGTTAGGAAAGCCTGTGTGGATAAATTCTGCCTCGAGTGCAGACAAACCCACCCGTGGGGTGGTCTTTGCTCAGGGACCTGGTTGCACATGGTGGGTAATGCAGAAAGACGGAACAACACGTTGTGTACCACAGGGAGATCTGATTGTTGTGTGAAATGCTTGTATACCCCTGCTTGCTGATTGTCACTGTCACTGTTCGTATATAGCTGTGTATATATATATATGTATTAATGTGTGTGTAGAATTAGAATATCTTAGTTTGGGCATTGAGCCAACAATATGGGATAAGGGGTGGAATGTCTTGGGGTGACGTTATGATGTGTATCCCATATCGCTGCCTATGCCCAAAATTAATTTTTGTGCCTTTCTGTGCCTCTAAACTGAGCCTGAGAGGGGGAAGGAAAAAACTGAGCAAAACTTTTTCAGGGCAGTTTGCAGCTTGTTCAAGGTCACACAGAGATAGCAGGTTTTTTTTTCAGCTGCGGGAGGAGAGCGAGGAAGCACCCGGCTTGCTGCTTTCCAGTCAGCTTTTGACCAGTTGTTTCAGCTTCTTGTTCTCCGGAGAGAGAGAGACTGAGAGTTGGACTTTGTTTTTCCTTCTCTGGAATTCCGGATTTTCTCCCTTTTATACTGGACTGTTTTTTTCAACCTCAGAGCACATCGGGAGGACTTTCCACCGGGCACAGAGGGCCTGGCCCTGGCCCAAGCCCCAGCGCCGAGGAGACCAAAGGGAGGACTCTTAACACTTTCCCAGGTTTTTTTTTCCTCCACAGTGAAACATTTTATTATTTAGCCTTATTTTCCTTTTCCCGTGTGTTTGGTAAATAAATAGTTTTATCTTCTTCACTTTCCTTCGAGGAAAATTTATTTTTTCCCGAACCTGGGGGGGAAGGGGTAGCTGTGCCTTCTCTCAGAGGATATATTTCTAAATTTGGCCAAACCGGAACACAGGTCTTGCTTGTCTACGAAATGTCATAGCATTTTATCAAAATACTAAATAAATTTTCACATCTAACAGCTACGCATGCAAAGAATCTGTTACCATGCTGCTTTCATTAAGAAAGAGATACAAATTAGTAGTTCCTATAAGTTTACTGATCCTTGCTTTTAAACTTGTCTTTTCACCAACAAAAATAACATTTACATTACAATTGTCTGAATTTGAAACATGCATTATTTGGAATTTTGGACACCATCAAACCTCAGAGATGTCAGTGCAACGTTAAAGCAACTGCAATGAACTGGCTCTGATAATACCTGCAATAGCAATCTTAGGGTTTGCAAATTCAGAAGTCTTGTTAAGGTCATGTTGAAAAGGAAGGTGCCTCTAATCTGCTCAGGAGTTGGTCAAATTGTTGCAAAAAGTGGCACTGTTTTTATTATAGTCTGTGAGCTGATTCACTATATTTCTTTCTGACTTCCTCCTTTTTGGCCCATGGTTTACTGGACCTGAACCAGCGACTCCCACTGGTTGAGAACACAGAGAGCGCCCTAAACTCATTAGAGGCATGGAAATTTGCCATCCTCATTGTGTACCACTAGCTTGGCAAGCTGATATGATGACACATGCTATTCCCAGCATAATCCATCTAGTTGTCTTTCTCCAAAGGGAAACATCACTTTTATTAGAGGCCAAAAGTGATAGATGACACTGGGATTACAGGACCTTCTGTCTTCATTGCCAGAAAAAACCTAAGCAGTGCCATGAGTTGAAGTGTTTCTCAAGTAAGTGACTGTCACCATGGCTATGCATAAATGTCAATATCCACTTTTAGCTTTTGACCTTTTCATTCAAACTTCTAATTCTAATAACAAAAATCCTGAGCATTTAGAAGGGAATATGACTCCTATTGAAGAACAAACATTGTTGCATAGGACAACTAATATCTAAGGACTCATGATTCATCAAAGAACTGGGTTTTGTGTCTTTTGATGCTCTGTTCTGAAGAAGGAAATGCAGTGAATAGAATATGTATTTATTGCAACTTGGTAAAGAGAATGAAAATTCAGGCTGGCCTAAAAGAAAATTTAATAGTGACTCAGAAATGATGTATTTTAGAGGAAACAGTATTGCTTCAGGGGCGTCTTGCATGTTGCACCTCTTCATCCAGTAATGTTAAGGAAAGCTCAGAAAAACTTTGCTAAAAGCAGAGGGATTAACTCAATAGTCATTGCATCATCTGAAAGAGATTGAATTAGCTTGTGAAGCAGATGATATTATTGCCTTTTAAAATGTAAAATTCTGGCATTGACATAAGAGCACACAGAACTGGTCTTGTCTCTCTGTCACCAGGCAGGAGATGGACTGTGCAACTCAAAGGACCAAGTCCATAACAATGTACCATGTCCCAAATTCCATGAATTCTGCAGCTTAGATTTGCAGCTTTTTGCACATTATAACCACTCATCTTTCCATAAGTGGCGTCTATCTTGTTTTTGGTGTCTCAGCTAGATGAGAATTACTTCCTGCTCCTATGAGTTTCCTTAAGAAGAAAGAGAAGACAAAAGGAATATTATTTTTAAAATTCTTTCTGTGAACTTTCTTGCCAGTGTGGCTTTTGAGCATTTATTTCAATTGAATTATTCTTGGAAGCCATGAACAGAAGCCATCTCACCACAATGCTGATGTCTGAATCTGAGCCAGCCTGTGCCCAGGGTGGGCACCTTCAGGGAGCATGTCAACTCATCTGTCAATTTTAGACATTGACTATAGCATAAGACTACTCACGTCCTAATATACTCATTTCCTTCTTTGGGTTCTGAAGAGAATTTTTTGGGTTCTGAAAAGAACCCAAGATATACAGAAAGTGTGTGTGTGTGCATCTGATTTGAAAAAAAGTCCTGTGCTGTGAACACATCAAAGTATAATGGTTCTTGGGTTTAGGATGATATGACAGAATGTGTTGTCTAAACAGTTTATATCCTTTGGTTGCTTTTTTCTTTTTTTTCCCCTTCTTCTCCTTTTTTAAAAAAAATATTTCTGTAATTTAAACAAGAATCTCATTTTCCCACAGAAATTTTCACATTTTTGTGAGACTCAAAATTAAAATATTTTAACCAGTAACTAAAAGAAAGTCAAAATCAGAGGTTTTTTTCTCACCTGTATTTCTGTTTCTTACAGATCCATACTAACTATAGCCTCTACATGACATTACTAGTTCTTTCTTAAGGGCAGAAGAGAAGACAACATCGAAGTCTTCCCTGAAAAGGCAATGGAAACTCATCTCTAAGAATTTGTTCCTTAAGCATTTTGTTCAAGGTAACTCAAACTCCTGAAACAAGTTCTAAGAGTTAATTTTGGATTTTACAGTTGGTGAACATGTAAAGTAGCTGTGAGAATGCAAAGATCTATTGATCTTTGCATTCCTACTGTGCTCAGATATCCTTCAGGCACTCATACAGAAAGATCAGCACTGGTTTTTAATTGTATGTCAGTTTCACATGATGTGTCTGAATCCTGTGTCTTGTATAAACGGAGCTCTTGACTTGATTTCCCCACTGTGCTCCTTACTGTGCACTAAGAGAAGAGCTTCATCTGCCTCAGCAAAACTCCTGTTCTGTTTAACATGGTATGGGGGCACTCAAAACACAACTGGGAGCTTTGAAAGTTTTGTGCTGAGGCTGCCACCACCTGCATGGCACCAAGGTCTCACCTCGAGAATAACTACTGAGTGTCTAGCACTTCTATTTGCAGTAGGAAGGAAATCAATCCTGATGCACCTAGGGCATAAATATTTAACACTTTTTATCTTATCTCTTAAAAGTATTTTTAATTAAAAACTGTGACATTTTTCTTTTTCCTCCTTGTAGAAACCTGGAGAGGGCAGGAGTTACGATAATGCAGTGTAAAAACCTTATCTTTGGCATTTTTAGAACAGCATCATACATTGCTTGCTAATTGCAGCAGAATATTTTTAGAGCATCTTAAATTTGTTCTTCTTTCTTAATATTCCCCAAAGAAATATAACAGATGAAAAGGTAAAAACCAAGTTGTACTTCTAGATGAAGAGTCCTTTAACTCTTCCATAGATCTGTTAGCATTAAAGGTCAAGACCTTTCCTTTTTTTAAAGCAGTATGCAATCTGCTGATCTTGTCTAAGCAGCAGTCAAAATGATTTTGTAAATGGTATCAGATTTTAATTTTTAACGAGGCTTCAAACTGCTGCCATAATTTTTTTTCATATTTATACCAGCAGGCAATTCTATAACTGAGACGGGTTTTATTAAACTTGTTCTGTGTTTAACAAAACAAAAAGCAACTGAAAATAACAGCAAAAACTCCATCTCCTTCAATGCCGGATGCTAACAGATTATTTTTCTTCCAAGAAATGATTGTGTAAAAATGAAAGAGAAATGGGATTATGTGAAAACCCCTGTTTATATGTGTTAGGGGTTTTTGTTGCCGTATGAACACACTTTAAACTGTAAAATCCTAAGGAATAATCAGGGATCTATTTTTGCCTCACTCTGTTCCTATCTCATTGATAGGAAAGCCAATTGTAGATCAAATTGGCTTTGTATAACTTTTTGATAGATAAAGCATGTCTTTGGAGCTATTCTTCCAGGTAATATCTGAATTTTCAAGGATCCATATGCCTTCTGTTGGCAGCAGGTGTTTCAAAAAGAAGTTTATGAACACATTTTTGGGCTGCTTTGCAATGCAGACTCAGGGGACTTCAGGCTACAAACCAGTGTGTGAAATACTCTTCCTTTTTGTTATTTCCTTTTTGCTGTAATGCAGCATGACTTCACCAAATGAGGTCTTTATATCTATATTGATCTTGAAATAGCTCGTATAGGAAGTTGATTATTCAATCACAATAAAAACCTATGTATTTGATTACTTTGCTATGGTTTTTTTCCTTACTTTTCTTTCCATGCAGAAGTAACTTTTTTTTTCCACAAACTTCCTCAATATTTTTATAGATATTCTAAACTCCTTTCCCCTCCCCCTACATCTTCTTGTCTCTGTTATCCTCCCTTTGATTTTAAATTTTTAACTAGAATACAAATGCTTCTTCTACTGCTGAAATGCATTATTAAAAAAAAAAAAAAAGGCATCTGTTCCAATTACCTTCCTATTCACAGGGCTGTGATTGACTTGAAACACTTTCCCCAGAGAAAAAGATGCCTTGATTTCAGGATTGAAACTCCGTTGCTTGTGATAGAAATACTTGCAAAAGAACCTCAGTGTTTAAATCTGACAATTTCTGCGAATGCTTTATTCATAACCTGAGGTTCCTTCCTCATTGTAAGGCAGAAATGTGGTACACAGAGCTTTTTCAAATATAGGCAACAAGAATTAGGGCAAAACACTGCTGCAGAACAACACAGCAGGAACCACAAAACAGTAGCACAGACAGATACAAAATACCCTTGTTTAATTATAAGGCATCCACTGCAGTCTGATAAATTATTACTGCTCGTTATTGTTGCTTTATAACATATCCAAGTGGATTCCAAAATTCCAGGAATAGAACTAGGTCTTCTCATGACAAAGGCTGTAAAGATGTGTAATAAATGTTTATCTAATCTTCAAAACCTCCTAAAGGCAATCAATCCCATGTACTACAAACAGTTATCTATTACAAAACTCCTTTTGTTGAGCTCTGGAGATGCTTGATCTTCTCCATCAACTTTGCAGAGAATCCCTTTGACTAGGTTGCAAACACTTTTATAATTAAAATTAGGTGAGATGAGTCCCACATGAAATAAATGCAGATAAATGGGCCATATTTAAATCAAAATATTATGTGCCTAATTAAGCTATAAAATCTATGATGGAGTTTACTATCAAAACAGTGCTGAATAATTCAAGTCATCTACTCTCCCAGTGGAGGCAAGAGAAGTGCTACAACTGGAAAGTGTGTGGCAGATGCTTATGAATCGGGACCAGTGTTAAATGTGTTCTCTCAGTGTCACACAGAAGGCCAGAAATACTTCATTAGTACAAGAATCTTAGGATGCTGAATGGAGTTTTCAGTCATTCAGCATTTTCAAGCTGAAGAAGGGTGGTCAAAAAGGCTAAATCCAGCCTCACATCTCCTTTAATCTCCCGCTATAGTCAATGGAATGAAACAGGATCCTCCAGAGACTGTTACTAAGGTGTTGATTTAGGTGCCTGCTCTAAATTGGCCTCTCCATCAACTGCAGTAGAGGTTTGCAACAGATTAGTCTCACTCAGCTAAAGTCAACCTTTTGCATACCTGTTGTGCAAAAGGCAGGATAAAGCCTTCATCTCAGACAGGAAGCTGTGTAATAGTGTCATCATTTTGTTTGATATTAAAGGTGCCTACAGTTCTCCTAGATCTCCACTCATTTTTCACGAGGAATATGCATCTTGGTATAGCTGCTATGGTTGTTCAGCACATGTACTTTTACAGGTAAAATGCCCTGAGTCTAGCCCATGTTGGTGACTGTACTTTTTGCAGTCTAATGATAACATTGACCTCCCCCTGTAGAGCATTCTGGACAATATAAATTCTGCCCACCTCCCATAAGCAGAAAAACATTATTTTACTGCCTTGGCTTCAGGAGATGCACAAGGATGTAAACAGCAGTACTTTGGCAATGACAATAATGCAGTTAACACAAGAGAAGAAAAAAATGCCATCCAGGGGGACGTGGAAAAACTCAAGAAATAGGTCCTTGAGAACCTCATAATGTGCAGCAGGTCCAGTTAGAAGGTGCTGCACCTGGGTCAGAGCAATCTGAGACATGAGGGAGTAGAATACATTGAAAGCCCTGTGGGGAAGGACTTGGAGGTTGTCACGGATGACAAGCTGAACATGAACCAAAGGTGTGTGCTCACAGCCTAGAAAGCGAGCCTCATCTTGGGCTGCATCCAAAAGCAGCGTGGCCAGCCGGGCGAGGGAGGTGATTCTGCCCCTCTGCTCTGCTCTCGTGAGACACCACCTGGAGTGTTGCGTCCATCTCCGCGTTTTTCCTCAGCACAAGGAAAATGTGGACCTGTTGAAGTGTGTCCAGAGCATGATCAGAATACAGAACTTGTGCTGCTGTATTCACCCACTGTTTTATTTACCCACTGTTTTTCTTATTCCACATTGTTCCCCCCCCTCCCACCCCCCCTCCTTTTCCTTGCCCTTAGCCCTGGCCACTCCCTCGGGCTCTCCCTATTTGTTCCTGTACCCCAACTCTGCCCGTGTACAGCCCCTGCGATCTGACAAACCTCCCCCCGGCTCCCGGACCACGATGTCTCTGCCTCTGGGAACCGGCTGGTCAACATGTAACAATAAAAGTTCCTCTGAGGTGCACATGGAGGGACCTTTCTCGCCTCCTGTACTGTCACCGTGCTGCGGAGCCGCCAGCTAGCGGGAGCAGGGACGCGGGGCCGTCCGGAAGGGCTGCGGGAGAGCGGAGCTGCCGCTCTATCCTGAGCAGCCTCGCAGCGCTTTCCGAGAAGGCTGCGGCTTGCTCAACCAAACCAAGCAATGCAAGAACTCAATGAGATCTTGCAGTACTTAAAGGATTGTAAAAAAGAGGCAGCGTGATGCTTTAAATGAGCAGATAGATAGTGACAGGTAAAAGGGGGATGGTTTTAAACGAAAAGAGCAGAGATTTAGATTTGATGCTAGGAGTAAATTCTTTACTGTGAGGGTAGTGAGGCACTGGAACAGGTTACCCAGAGAAGTTTTAGATGTTCTGTCCCTGGAAGTGTTCAAGACCATGATGGATGGGGGTCTGAACAACCTGATCGATTGGGTGGCATCCCTGCCCATGGCCGAGGGGTTGGAATGAAATGATAATTAAGGTCACTTCCAACCCAAGCCATTCTTTGACTCCATAAAAAAATGTACTTTTGTTTACAAGGTTAGCTTATATGAGAAGGAGATGCTGCTGAAGATGCAGCTTTCAACATTATTTATAGGCAGTTTGGAGTTCAATGAATGACATCTGAAGGAATGATGAATAATTTTTCTTTTTAAAAATGCTTCTATGAGAAAGCAAAGCTGAACCCTACATATGACCTACATGAACCCCGGATTTTTTTTTTTTTTTTTAATTTTTTTTTTTTCATGCAGGTCAGCTGGAAAGAAATTTCTTCTCTCTGCCACCTCTGATTTCCCTGTCAGCATTCAAGGTCCAGGACCATTGGATGGTATCAAGCTATGTAGTCCAAATGACATATAAATGGCCCTGCTTCAGTCTTTCTCAGTTTAGAATTGCTATTCCAGTTTGGAAATATAACAGCTAAGCATCTCCATATTACAACGTATTGCAAATTTACAGACTACAGTTAGAAATCTTTCTGAAATTGCTTTTCTCAATGAACTCAGGCTGTTCCTTTGAATGACTTACTGGTAGCTCCAACCTTAATGAGGAGGGGAGCTTGATCACTTCTAATCACTTTTGCCCAATGAGGATTTTTCCACTTCAGCCCATACAAGGGCTACCAGCATTGCTAGAGGAAGAAGAGAATCAATTTCTACCCTTCTACACAGGGAAGCTACATAAGATAAAGGAATTGATGGGAATCTGGCTATGGATCTTGTAGCTTGCCAGCATGCATGTTCAGCTGAGGCAGAGGGAAGAAAGATCTACTCTAGAGGACTTACTGGTCAAAATTTTTGCTACTTATCAGCTTGCACCCAACTCTGAGCTTCAGGTAACATTTCTAAATATTGCTCATTAATCCAGCAGGATTGATGCCACAGAGTGCTCACCATCAGTGGTGAGTATAAATTACTGCAGGATCGTTATGCTAAAAGTGCACTAAATAGCAAAATTAAATGGTCAAAGCCAGAAAATGGTGCCAAGGCTGTATTTCTGTATGAAACTTAAACTGAATGCTTACATGAATGTTCATTGTAAAGCCACTGTTAGTGACATATTCATCTACCCTTTAACACAAAGACAATAGCTTATCACTTTGCTTTTTCTACAACTTTCACTTTCTATATATAGCATCTTGAAATTGTGCACACTGTTTCTCTACCTTACTGACAAGCTAATTTGACTGAACCAGAAGCTTCCATAAATAACAACTGTAACTAGGTTACCACACTATGGCCCATTTATCCTCTTTAGCACAGCAGTCCAATAAGCAAGAAGAACTCAAGAATTTCCTTACTCTTTCTAAACATGCACAGTTGCTGATCTTTTTTAAAAGGGCAGGAACTGGAAGAAGGAAATAAAGGAATTGAGCAATGAAAACTATGTCATTTAGAACATTAAAAAACTTCAAGAATCCTAATTTATCTCTGATTCTTCTACAGCTTACTAATCATCCTTTTTTTTCAATAGTTTCAGGAGATGATAACAGAAATTAAAGATCAAATTTTGAAATTTCCCTTTTCCCTTGGGAGTTTTGTACTAGGCCCAGAGCTATTCTAAAATACACATGTAGCTATTCTAAAAAATTCTGTTAGTATCTTCCTTCATGCTCAAATAACCTTTTCTGCAATAGTGTTCTTGCATTTTGCAGCTGGTGATATCAGAAAGTTTAACTAACTTTAGGAGAATTGCATCTTCTCTTCTCTGATTCTCAGTAAGACCAAACCTCTGAAACAGAGAGCAAAAGTGAATTAAATGAAATGAGGAGAGACCTGATCCCTTTTGTGAAAACAAAAATGAATCTAAACTTCAATGCCCATGTATTTTGTACTGTAAGATTGAAACCCGTAATCTGAATTTAGACATCTAAATCTGCTTGTCCTTCTATAATCGTGCAATCACTGGGAATATAGAAGCAAATTTAGCATACAGTCTGTCTGCTTCACACAGAGATGTTAGAAGCAGATTAATCATGCCCTCAAAATAGCTATTTCTTTTCAGTGATTTGTAAAGAAAGCCTAAAGGGGCTATGGAGGATGGAGATACCTACATTCATCCTCTGCGTGTCATTCTTGATTCCATCCAACATAACAAACGATTTTAGAAGAACAGGATCAATCTTTTGAAGGAAATCAAATTAGGGTACTGTACAACATCCGTCTCCTCCCAAGAATGCAATTCTTAGAAGATGTTAAAACTCATATCCAAACTTTCAGATAACATGAATACTTCCTTTTTGCATCAGGTCTTTCTAAATTTCTTCTTCATAGATAGAGAAGGGACCTTAAAGATCCTCCCTTGGAAGGGATGTTAAAGATCCTCTAGTTCTAACCCCACTGCCATGAGCAAAGACATCTTCCACTAGACAAGGTTGCTCAGAGCTCCATCCAGCCTGCCCTTGAACACTTCCAGGGATGGAGCATCCACAATTTCTCTGGGAAACCTGTGCCAGTGCCTCACCACCTTCACAGTAAAGAATTTTATCCTAACATCAAATCTAAATCTCCTTCAGTTTGAAGCCATTCTCCCTTGTCCTATCAGTACATGCTGTTGCAAAAAGTTTATCTTTCTTGTAGGCTTCCTTCAGGTATTGGAAGGCCACACAATTAGGTTACCCCTGAACAATCCCAAATCTCTCAGTGTTTCCTAAGTGGAGAGGTGCTCCATCCATCTAGTCATCTTGGTGGCCTCTCAACTCACTCCAACAGGTCAATGTCCTTCTGTGCTGAGGACCCCAGAGCTGGATGCAGTATCCAGGTGGGGTCTTACAAGGACACAGTAGAAGGGCAGATTCACCTTCCTCATAGCAGAATCACTGCTTTTGAGTTCAATCTAAGTATCTGCGTGAATCTTCTCCCTAACACATGCCATGGAATTATACCCACTAATTCCTGTAATGATCCAGGCAATTTCTGCTTGACCTGAAACATATGTCCTAGAAAAACTCAAATCCTTTACTTGGGTCAGAGGTTTCAAGTGATGGAAAATACATTCTAGGCATGTTGTCCTGACCTCTTGTCACTAAACTTGTACAGTGCATTTCTAGTTTAATTTTGTTGAGCTTCAACTTTCAGTCACCGAATTGTTCCATCTACTTGTCTGGCAGATTAAAGAGCCTTGCACTGTTAGAAGTTGTCTCTCTGTGTAGATATTTATAAATGTGGTCAAGTTACCTCTTAACCTCTTTTTCTCAAATTATTTTTACAACATTAAAGAAGAAAAAAAAAGAAAGGAAAGATGAAAGAAAGTAATATTTAGCAAGTAGGGGCATCTGGACATGTTCTGCTGAAAATCAATGCTACAGTTGAGTGGACCTGAACAAGGAGCATGTCTATTAATGATTTGCAGGGTATGGTTTCCAGGAAATTCTGTGAACATCAAATGATCATCCTACTGGTTTTGTTGATGCTAGTTGAGTGAGTATCACCTGCCCTCTACTGAGGGCAAGGTTACTGCTGGCTGAATCGAATGCAGAGCAGCAGCTGCAGCTTTTCTTGCCAAAGGAAAGGTGCAATCTGCATTGATTTTTAAAGATAAAGGACTAACAGTGGGATTAACACAGTCCACTTTCTCTTTTATTTTAAAACCTAAATTTTAGCACCTCTTCTAAGTAATTTAAGGATTATTGTCTTTCTTGCTTTATGATTACTCTGGGTCAAAAATGTTTCACTTCCTTTTTTAAAATGGCAGCATAGTAAGAAATCAGGCTTTCTCTGACACTGATTAAAAAATATTGCTTGGAGGCAAGCATCC
Organism: Aphelocoma coerulescens; assembly: GCF_041296385.1. Taxonomy (NCBI): domain Eukaryota; kingdom Metazoa; phylum Chordata; class Aves; order Passeriformes; family Corvidae; genus Aphelocoma; species Aphelocoma coerulescens. The sequence goes on from NC_091013.1 coordinate 85,409,740, forward strand.
CAGGAAGATGGTAGCACTTTTAACTTATTGCAGTAAACATTCTTCTAATTAATTCAGTTAAAGAAGTTCGTCACTACTGGAACTGCAATACACGTCTGGTTATGCCAGCCTATCTGCTGTTAGGAACGGTCCTAATCGTTTGTGGCAGCCACAATTCGGCTCAGCTTGCCCTGAATAGGAGATCACTCAAAACTCAGGTTAGTTCTGAGCCATTTTCCATCCTGATCAGCATTTCTCATGGACCTGCTGTCAGCACAGCCCTCTGATTCCCAGGAACTTGCTGCTTTTTTGAAGTGGCCTGAACTGATTCAAAACAAATGAGCTTGGGAAGAGTGTAAACGTAGTTATTTATGTATTATCTATTTCACTGCTCATGGTAAAGCTACTACAGGCTCCCATCTCAAACAGAGCACATCCTAGACCATGTTAGTCAGAGATATCTAATTTAAAGTGCCTGTTGTACTGGTCATTCCCTCTGATACAGGTCTTCCTCTAAGTGTCTTGCAGCCATTTGGAAAGAGCTCTACATTTATTTTAAGTGTGTAAACAGCTAAACCAACAAAAAACAAATGGGGCCAAATTATAAATATGGTGAAATTTATGAGCTGGACATAGTGATAAAGGATTTTGGAGCGATACCCAAAAGCAACTAGGATATAGCAGAGAATTTCCACATGGACAGGACGGGCAGATCTTTTCTGTCCACATGGAAACAGCCAGATATGGGCAAGTTCCTATCCAAAGCTATTAGTGTGCTGTCTTGTCTCCCAGATTTCTGCCTCTTCCCAACTCTAATCTGTCCTTTCTATTTCACACAAAAAATTTGTGCATAATTTCTTGCCCAAAGCCCACGTTTGTACATTCATTTTCTCTAAGAAAAGATGTTTTTCTGTGTTATAGACTAAGATCTAAAATCATATTGATACCTGCAGTGCTGTTCTCACCAATTTAAAAAAGTGGTGTGTCATTTTCGTGTTATAGTGAGCAGAATAGCAATGAGCAAGAATTGAAAAATGTTGTTGACGAAATTCCATATGCTTCAAGATCCCCTGAGATTCACAGAGCAGATGTGAGCAGAAATGGGAAGCACTCTGAATTTCTCCCCACCAGACTTTTACCTTAGAACAAGTAGCCAAAACTTTTGAAACTTTCCAGTCTCTTGGGATGCTTTTGTTCTTGATGTCACATAGAAATGCCAGGGAATGGAAAAAGACTAAAGATGACTGGAAAATGAAATTTTCTTCCCTGAAAAATTATTTATTACTTGGGTCACACGGGGAGTTTTCAAGAAATAAAATGAGCTTCTGAAAATCAGGAGCAAATCTTTCCTGAAAGAAAATATTCACAGGATTTCTGCTTTCTGGGAATTAAGAGGTAATTTTCCAGTGTATCCTGTCTGTCTGAATCTGCTAACTCTCTACCTGAAGCTCCAGGGAGCAGATGTCTGAGGAGGCAAGGGAGACAAACTGATGAGAAATATTAGGCTGCATCAGCTCCCAGTTGTTCATCTAATGGAATCCAGCCCTAACCTTTCCAGCATGCGAAAAAGTATGAAGACAGGCTTCTGCTTGCACTATTGTTTTACCACAGAAACATCTTTTTTTCTCATTGGAAGTAAACTTTTAAGTATGTTAGGTCCAAATGCAGGAAGTAGGGATCATTTAAAACTGAGGCTGTTGTGGTCTACACAGAAACCTGTTAGTGCAGGTTTATACAGCTGCACAAGTTACTGCTTATAAAACTAAGCAGCCTTTCAAATGCTCATGGGATAAGCTTGGAGCAAATATGCAGGAGAACAGTCATTTTCACACACAAAACTTTGCTTTTATCCAGAGGTTCTGGATTTGTGCTACCACAAGACAAGAAAAGACCGATAGCACCCTGGACATACAATGGGTTTGAGGCTTGTCTGTGCTAATTCTTTGTTATCTACAAATGAATTAACCAGTTCCCCAGACAGGGCCTGAACACTGAGCAGGGCCTGCTCATATTAGTTTATATCTCTGTCAGTGACTTTTTGTGACTTGGAGTGTGTGATTCAGTGGAAAAAGACAGTCATTTTCCATGTCACTTTTAGGTGGTTTTCTATATGAATGAATACATGGATCTGCACCCATGTATTTAACTGCATTCCCATACATATCTTTGTGCATATTCACATATCTTTGTGCATATGCAAATATTCTTTGTATAAAAGCTTGTGAAAGGTCAAGATGATCAAATATTTCACTCTTCCCATGTTACATTCAGAGTGTGAAAGTAATCACTTTAAAAAAAAGTAGGGGAAACAGACAGAATGAAGTAATTCCTCCTCTCTCTCCTTTGTCTTACATCTGGCCTTCTCAATGTCTGTTACCCAGCTCCTGCAGCTCTCTGTGTGACCAGGGGAGCTGGAAGGAAACACAGGAATAATGCAACATTTGAGCAGCCCATCTGGGTTAGGAAATGTGGGAAATATGCTGTACCCACAAGAATTGCTCATGATGCTAGAGTGAGTTGGACCCATACTCTCACAGGATACATGCTTGTATTAGCAAGGCTTTTGCGGAGTAGTTCATAGATTATGGGTAGAAACTGCAAATTACCTCACTCCCCACTTGCAAGTTAAAAGTAAGATTCATCCTTGCTCTTAACCTGCCTACTGCCTCCATGCAAATCCCTTTTCACTTGGGCTTTGTGAATGAGAGTAGTGTTGGGCACTGTAAGCCTCTACTCTGATGTCTTTCTGCACAAACCCTGTGAGATCAGGAAACCTCAAAAATATTAAGTCTATTATGAAGCTTATATATCAGTTTTTCATAAGCCACTGAACTGGATAAAGACTGTTCTGTGGAAGGCTGAGTTTTACTCTCCAAGTGATAATATAATTTATTTTTTTCTTTCAGATACCAAGCAATTTTCCAATCTGCTGTTTGGACTTCAAGCACAGTTTTTCTAATACACCATCTAGCATGCAGCGAACAAGAGAGATTTCTCTATTTGGTGCCCTTGAGATAATCTCCACTTTTATAATTTATTTCTTTGTCCACAAAATCCAGGCTATCAGTACTATAAATGATGAAAAATGCAATTTTTCACCTCTGCTACCTGTTAAAATGCTGAGTGCACCATTCACCAAGGTGCTTCATTTATGTAACTATGCTAATTTTCTTCTATCATCCTCCTCTTCATCTTGAAATGCAAAAAGCTAAATTCATTAAGGGGCTTTAATTTTGCTGGCTGGCACAAATTATAGAAATGTAGTAAATTTATCTCCAGTAAAACTTGCAAAGGTGGAGTTTGAATGAAAAATGCTCTTCCGAAAAAATATTCATGGGGTTTTAGCACAGGTTGCATAATTCCATTCCTGCTCCCAAAGAATAATGACAAAACTACTGGCACTATCTTACTCCGATTAGTTGTTTCCCTTTGCCTCAGCCTCCCTGGGGCAAATACAGCTCTATCTTTCTAAAGATAAACAGTGTCATTCAGTCGTCAATGTTTTCAGGTGGACTGCAAGCCAATATTCCCTTTGAATCATTGTGTGATGAATAAACAGGGATTTGGAGTTGATAAAAGCTTGAACTCGGGGATTGCAGCTCCATCTATAGTCCCCAGTCCAGGGTGGCTGTGGCTCCCAGGAGCTGGCATCTCTCAGGGGAGGATCATTACATGTTTGCCTAGGTTTTAGGTACTGAAAAGACAGGTATGGAGGGCTGAGGTGTTTGCTGCCCTCCCCTTCTGGAGTTATTGAAAGGTGTTTGCACTGAGCTTCTCTGGAGCACTGCATCTCAGTTAGGGCAAGATGAAATCACTTATTGCTTTATATCAGCGTTCCAAGCTGTACACAGAACAGCTCAGGAGCAGCTCCATAGATTTATTCTATGACACACCGATAAGACAGCTTCAGACATTTCAATTTAATGAATTATTATCCTTATACAGTTCTCCTAAGCATCCATTGCTGACCGCTGTCTGAGACAAGATATAGCTAGAAAATTTGTTTAACCCAGTATGAAAACTCTGAATACTCTGATCTCACAAAAAGTTGATCTGAAATCCTTCAGTAGTTTTGCATGAGAATGGAACAGTAGAATCTGATGCCAGTTTTGTCTATTTAAAATTGTTTAACTTTTAGATGCCCTAACAACCATACTATTGTGCTGGCGTTTAAATGCTGGAAACCTTATTTAATATGTCCTGCCAAGTATGAGGGCTAAAATCAGACAACTGAAGCCTAATTCAGGTAATGAAATTGTGTTCTAAAAATAAAAAATAAATCAATAGAAAGGGAAAGTATTGCATTTCTCTGATTATTTTCTTCCAGACAGTGAAAGAGAAGAGCAATTTCAAAGCCAATGTGGATTTCTCAGGCTCATGTGGCTATTATGTTTTAACCTGCTGCTACTAGAATTTTGGAAGCATGTCAGATTTTTCCTCAGTATTCTTCACTGGCAAAGTTGAAGTCAAATCACTGATTTCAAAAAATCAAACTAAGACTAATGTTACTTTTTTCAAGCAATGACTATCTCATTCTAAATAAGTTATAAAATATACTACAGTAATTGTCCATATCTCTTTGAGTTGTAGAGGTGACAATACAGAGGTTTTAACTATTTGTACAGACAGTAAAATCTTTGCCCCACTCTGGTAAAGGACACAACCCTATCAATTTAATATCACTTACACAGAAGAACTCTCCAAGAGAGGTTTTCAACGAAAGCTAAAGCTGCAAACTCTTTCAAAAGCAAGTATGTCAGGGACTCCTTGTTTCAGTGACTTGCTGCTGAACATAGTTATTTGTTGGGGGGAGAGGGGTAAAGACAAGGAGGCAAAGCCTCCTGGTTCATGAAAGGATTCCTTCTAAAGGAAATACCCACAGAAATGGGAGCAGTAAAGATCTGCCTGTTCAGTGACCACATTAACATTGACTCTCTTAAAATTACAAGAATTTTAATGATCAGGATAGGATCTGTTCAGAGCTTATACATGAACTGAGAATTTGACATTTTGCTAACATAATATCAGGATTTCCAGTATGAATAAATCTGACAAAAACCCCATGGTCTATCCTGTATCAGACTGCCTGCTATGCCTAAGTCCTGCATGTATCACAGGCACAGGGAATATGAACAATCCCAGAAGTATTGGATTTGCCTATGGAACACCTGCATGTGTATGTTTTGTGCAAGGTACTGCTTTTTCCTGACGTTTAATTCTTCAGGCCATGGAATAGAACCAAAACATTAATCTACTGACCTCGGCATTCTTTACATTTAGAAAAAAATGTATCACAGGATTATGTATGTTGGAAAGAACCTTTAAGATTATTAACTCAGCTGTTAACCTAACACAGCCAAATCCACCATTAAACATTTTCCTAAGTGCTTCATCCACACAGGTCTCAAATTCATCCAGGGATGGTGACTCAACTGCTTCCCTGTGCAGTCTGTTCCAGTGCTTGAAAACCTTTTCAGTGAAGAAATGTGAATAATAGTAGCATCGTTTTTCTCTGTTGTACTACCAATTTCCAAGTAGTGGCATGGCTCTATCTGAACCCTAACAAGATCACAGAGGTCAGGGAACCCTTCCAGCATCCATTGCAAGGGAAGGGAAGAGATCCCATTTACCTCCACTGCAGGATCAGGATAGATGACACTTGAGCTGAGGTTAACTAAAACTATAAATCTGGTCAGAGGATGAATCTCAGAGGGAGATACAAAGCAAGGTAGATTAGTCACAGGAGACCAGGACATTTTGTTTAAAGTTATGTTATTGAAGTAGTAAATAAAAGCTGTTATCTGATGGTCCTGGTAGTGTGTGTGAAACCAATCAGTTTCCCCACACTGAACACTCTCATAAACATTTATGGCCAATAAGCCATGGCTTTGGTGAACAAGACAGTGCAGCTCTCATCACATCAGATCATCTTTTCTGGAAAACATCTGGGATGTAGAGAGATCTTTTTTTGTTGATACCATACTGAACCTTCAGACAAAGGCCACTGGCAGTATTTCTGGCCAAATCTCTTTGGTGGAACTTCTTCTTCCCATCTAAGAATTTTTGACAAAAAATGCACCCTTGTATTAGTGGGAAATTTATTTTCATTTATTGAAATATGTCCAAAAATTCTAAGAGAATATGGTATAGTTTACTTGGAGGAACCTAATTTATGTTTTCGCAGTAAGCCAAATTACTGTGACACCCTGCTGCTATTTTTTACAATCAGGGCCTCATTTTTATCAGAGAAAAATGCTCTTTGCCAAAATTAGACTCTGCACTCTCTGCACTGCTCAGTTGCATTGCAAACGAGGAAAGAGGCAGATATATGAGGCTAATGCCTTCTCCACCAGTTACCCACTCTGAAAATTGGTTTGACTACTTGAAACCTGCTCAAGTGCACAGAGAAATGCCAGTGCACTCAGGGTGAGTGAGATGGGCAGCATTGCAGCAGCTATTGAAATGCAGAGCATGAAATGTTCCTGATGTAGGAACAGCATTTGGCTAGGGGTTCTGACATCTCCTGGACTCTCTCCCCCCATCACCTTTGGACTCTGGAGCTCAGCAACAAAATTCTTTGCAGATCACTTAGGATACTGAGCCACTCTCACTTGGTTCTGCTTCCTGGAAGGGTATTCCAGTATTTTTCTCTGTTCTCATTTCTGAAGGGATGTAGAACAAAATTGGACCCCTCATTCATACATACAACTATAAATTACAAGGGCTGTAGCAAAACAAGTGTGAAGATGTCATGACTAGCAAGGGCAGATACACCAGACAGAGGGTCACTAAGGTGATACTGAGCCAGTATTTCTCTCTGCACTGTCAGTTCCCTCACACAACATGAAATTACTTCTTCCAGAGTAGATAGGATCAGCTGTCCTCTCTCTTTGGGCTCTTTAAACATTTCTATTTGCATTCCCTCTGGACACATAAGTCAAAATAGATCATCACAAGTTTGCAAGCTAGATGCTTGGAAGATTGTCACACATCTGTGCTAAATTCCCTAAGAACAGAACTGACAAGATATCTGTTAGAAATCATTATCTGTAAGCCAAGGAAGAGATTTCTGTATAGTTCTGAGTGGAGGCTTAGGGCAGTGTATCAGACTACAGGGAAACTAAGAATTTTGGAGAACTCTGCTTTTAATCTGATTCCGGGGAATTATAGTTTGACATTGCTTTGTCTTTTTATTCTCACAAAGGCCCTTTTTTCCTTTGTCACAGTGAGGTCTTTCTACTGTTCACATTAGAGACTTTACATGAGCCTTCATAATTGTTTCTTATAAAATACATTGATTTCTATCATCTTGTTTAATGACGTGGTACATTGTTTATAAGATAATGCAATGAACCCACATTGAACTCATTCTATTATCCCATAAGTAATGCAATAAACTGCTTAACAGGGCAATTAAATCAAGCGATTTCAGGTTAATGTTATTAGACAGTGTTCAAGAACATGCAACTTTTGTTTTGAGGATTGCCTTTCCTCTTAAATATTGGAAAATGTACTTTGCTAATGTTTTTGTTTGTATTCCCTAAGGTACTAATCATATTATTCATTGCTCAAGACCAGAAATATTATAGCAGCTTTCCAAACAGAGGAGAGAGTTAGTGTAGCCTCTAGTAACTTGCAGCAGAGCAATGGATCTAATAACCTTGGAGAACTCCCCAGGGTGTTATGCAGTAGTGTTCAAAGCTTAGGGGAAAAAAAAGACATTTCATTATACAGACAGTAGAAAATCAAATACATGAACAAAATGTAAAGGTTAAATACATTATGTGTTGAAAAAAAAAATCAGGCCACCCAAACCACCTATCATATTTGATTTTAATTTTTGAAATGGACCCTAATGATTCTTTTTTAGAATCACTTTTTTTACATATACCTTTTTTTGGCCCACCCAAAATTGTAATTCAAATAATCTGCGCCACACAGAATTACATTAAGACCAGTTCCAGTGAAATTAAATCTCTATTGTGTATCTTGAGTCTGCTCTAATGATTACTGCTCCACTGAGTACGTAATTTAAAGTCTCTTGTTAATAGATGAGGTGCTGAACACCAACAGCTAGCTCTTCCAGACTTCACAGCTGAAGAGCTATCTTGCTTACAGCTGTAGAAATCTACTTCCAATTCCACTTTCATGGAACAACACTGACATCTAACAGCAGGAATAATCCTAATTAAATATTATTCTATCATTTCAAAAGGGGTCTCTTAGCTGATATTTTTCTTTCTTAAGGTTTTCAGAAAGAGTTGAGTATTCCAAAATTAAGAGCAACTGTGGACTTCTTCCTAGATTCAGATTTTCAAAATATGGCTAAAAAAGACCTGGATAAGCAAACAGGTAAAAAAAAACCCAAAAAACCAAAAACAACAAAGCAAAACAATTGTTAAATCCATTATGCTCTTAAAAACAATATTTTGAACTCAAATTAATAAATAACAAAATTATGATAAAATAGTAAATATTGGAATTGTCTGCCCTTTAGGCTGAACACTCTCAGCTCACTCAGCCTTTTCTCATAGGAAGGTTGTTCTAGTCCCTCAGTCATCTTGATGGCTCTGCACTGGAATGTCTCTAGAATGTTCAAATCTCTTTTGTACTGGGAAACACCACAGATGTGGTGGCCTCAGCAGTGCTGAATAGAGGGAGGATCCCCTCCTTCAATCAGCTGGCAATACTTCTGGGCCTAAAGCAGCTCAGGATTCTATTCACCTTCTTTCTGGCAAGGACCCACTGCTGGCTCATGTGATGTTTTACTTGGTGTCCACCAGGACAAACTGCTTTTCAGGTGGGTGATCTCTAGCACGCATTGGTGACCAGGGTTGTTCCTCCCCAGGTGCAAGACTTGTTGGTGCTTCTCCTTGTTGCACCTCATGAGGTTCCTGTCAGCCCATACCTCCAGCCTCTGATGGTCCCTCTGGATGGCCACTCCTCCTAGCTTTTTGTCATCAGCAAACTTGCAGAAGTGAGTTTGTGCCATCACCCAGATCATAAACGAAGGTGTTAAAAGGGACTGGACTCAGTACGGACCCCGGTGTATACTGCCAGCTACTAGCCTCCAACTAGACTTTGTGCTATTCATCACCACTCTCTGGGTGGTTTTCAGTCCACCTCAGTGTCTGTTTGACCAGCCCATTCATGAACATCTTGTCTGTGAGGATTGTATGGGAGGCAGGGTCAGAGGCCTTCCTGAAGTCCAGGTAGAGGCCCACTGCCATCCATTCATCTACCAGGCCAGCCATATCACACAAGTTTATCAAGTTGGTCAAGCATGAATTCCCCTTGATGAATGAATGCTGATGGCTCCTGATGATTTTCTTGTTCCCCTTGTGCATGGAAATGGTTTTTCAGCCTTCACCTTCCCAAGGATAGAGGTGATGCTGACTATGCTATGGTTTCCCGGGTCCTTCTTCTTGCCTTTTTTTTAAAGATAAGAGTGATACTTACTTTTGTCTAGACTTCAAGCATTTCTCTCAGTCACCACAACTGATCAAAGGTTGTCAAGAGTGACTTTGCAGTGACATCTGACAGCTCTCTCAACACTCATGGGTACATCCTATCAGAGTCTATGAATTTATGTATGTCCAAGTTGCTTAAGCATTCTGTAACCTATTCTTTTCCACTGATCAATTTCCTCACTCCATCCTTTACCTCTGGTCTTTGGGACCTGAGACTCCTGGGGTGTGCCACTGCTTGTAAAACCCAAGACAAAGAAGGTGCTCAGCCATGTCCTGTCTAACAGGTCCCTCCTCTTGTTGAGCAGTAGGCCCACATTTTTCTTATTCTTCCTTTTGCCAGCTATGTACTCATGGAAGGTCTTCTTGTCTTTGACATCCCTGGCTACACACAGTTCCAAATTGGCTTTAGCTTGCCTAAGTTTGTCCCTGGATGACCAGATAATGTTTCTGTATCCTTCCAGGTTACCTGCCCTTGCTTCCACCCTGTGTATGCCTCTACCCTGTATAGGCTTTCACAACTTCATGTTGAACTCTTTTTGAATTCCATCCCATAATCTTTTACAAAGGTGACCTGATTTTTCAACAGTGCTGAGCACTCAACACCTTCTATCCATAGACTTGAGAAATTAGGGTGATGCAGCACTTATGAGGAAAAACTCTTAAGTCCTAAACCATTGTTCAGCCTCTGTTAAGAAAATTAGGAATTCAAATTTTTTCTTTTCTTTTTTGTTAACGTAATCTTAAACTGAATTTCTTTAAGTGCAAATGACAACTTCTCCCATCCGTATCAGGTGAATGTTTGCTGCTTTTGAGTCCAACTGTGGCTACTTTAATTATTTGTCTCAGGTGCATATTTTGTGGTTTCTATTTCTATATCACTGTGTAAACTGTTTGCAAAAAATTATTCACATCCAAGCATCTAATCAGTTCTTCATAAATCTTTGCTATATGGTTCTCATAAATACCTTTCAACCTGCTGCATGGATATTTTATGAACACCAAGAATTCTTCACATTTATACACATTTTTAACAAGTGCTGAACAGACATTAATTAAACAGGACAGAATTTTCAGAACTGTCTAAAGAAGTTAAATCCTGGGCTCCCCTTGAAATCAGCCAGAGTAAGCATTTAAACTCCTTGTGGGAGTGTAGAAATCTCATTTGCAATCATAATGTTCTCAGTGATGGTAACTAGCATTCATCCTTTAAGACACGAACTGCTTGAAATACACAACTAAGTAAATGCCCCAGGACTGCAGATTCACTAAGGGGCATTGTTAGCTTGGAAGGCTTCCATCTAGCTGCAAGCATGACAGCCAGGTTACATGTGCTGCTTGAACATTCACGTCCGTCAGGAGATGCAGGAAGTTGTTTGACTGGCTGAGATGAACCTCACTGGGATATTGTGATCTGCTTCTCATCTCAGAAAAAGATAAAGAGAAGGCACATCTTGGGGGCCATGTGAATTTTCTAGACCTTAATTCAGAAAAATAGGTCTCCTGCAAACAAGTGACTGAAATCAAAAGAAAATTGAGGTTAGACAAAGAGGTTAGAAATTCCACACAAAGCAAAGCATGTCAGGTTCACCTAACAGCACAATGTATTTTTCATTTGTTTTTGTTTAGCACTGTTCCTGAACATTCTGAAAAATATTTTTTGACTCAGCTGTACATACATAGTATTTCCACGCTTCAATTTTTCCTTTTACCAAACCTGAAAAATGTTATTTCCCTCTGCTTTATTTGGCATAAAACTAATCTACACCAGAAGGGCTGACTTTATTATTAAAGATTGCTTAAAAATTACAGCTTCTTTTTAATATATGGACTACATTCCATTGAATCCAATCTGTTACTTTTCCTCCATATTTTTTTTCTTTTTTGAGATATCTATCTCTAGCATAATTAACTAGCTAGTTCAAAAATGTAATTTATATCAGTTAAATGGGTCTGAATTACATTGTGCTTAGAGAGGAAAAGTGAAATGGGAAATGCAAATTTGAGTTCATGTAAGTTTTTAAAAAGTGAGAACTAATCCTCCAGGGACTCAGTATTTGACAAAAAAATTATATGAATGATGTATGCTCAGAAAAAGCAATGCTGATAAGGAGCCAAATCCTGATAGTTCTCAAGTGTGTGAACAGAGTGAGCCTGATTTTTATTTATTCTCTCACTCCACTTCACACAAGGATGGAGGGAGAACTGGAAAGGTGACTCTAAACCATTTTTTTTGCTCCTTACCTTTCAGGCCTACATATGAGAGATTCACATGGAAGCAGCATCTGCCCAGCTATCATTTCCATAACACATTTTCTGATTCTTCAATGTCTCTTACTGAATCTCTGATTTTGGACACAACTGTGTGTTCCATGCACTAAGGTAATACAGGGCCCCCACATGGCCACGGTCCCGGTCAGATCCCCATGCTGGAATCCCACCCTCCAGACACCTCTCTTGAGCTATGTATGACAGAGATATTCTTCATCCAGAGCCTGACACTCAGGGTTTGTCACTCTGTTTTAAGGCTCCTATGAGTCATAGAAATGAACTTTATGCAGTTAAAGGTGAGGTTCAACCACACTAATGTCATTATAAACAGGTGGCAACGAGTGGAAGCTATATTAGATCACTATTTCAAGAAAATGCTACAGAAAATCAACAAGGCTCTAAAAAAATTCCTGCTGGGATCTGGACAAAGTTTTCATCCCTCCATATTCAATATGGACTGGAAGAGAATTCAAAATATTCAGAAAGAACCTAGCTGCAAGATAAATACAGCTTGCCTTGGTCAGTACAGAAAAATAGAAGCTCAGAGCATTTTGATTGCTTTCCTCCCATAAATAAATCATGGAAGTAAAAGAGGATTTTTTTATGCTAAATGAAAGTTGTCCACATGACTGGAACCAACTTTTGCCAAAAATTGTGAAGATGTGTAGCGTGAATAATTTATAAGAAACTTTTCAGAAGAAGACATGAAAGCAAAAGCTCACTCTCCACCAGTTTGCAGAAAAGGAATATGTGACATAGCAGCAGCCCATTGCCAGGAAATGAGACAAGTTGACCCAAAAGATCTGTTCTCATCTGTCACTAAATTTAAGAAAATTTTAAGGCACCTTTCTTTGCATTTTTGTTTTTTGAGGAAGGCAGCTGAGTGTATCATCTGGAGCTGTTTCCTCCTAGTTCTACAAAGCATGCTGTATTTATGTGCTTTGAAAGTCAAAGGTTCTTTGCTATCACATAAAATAGGAACATCTCACAAATTGTCAGTGCTGGGATTTGCATATATTATTACCATACTTCCTAATTATTTCTGGTTCTATTTGCATAATGAAAAATGGAATAGTTTCTTCTCAATAACAATAAATATAAAAATGTGCCTGTCACTCCTCCATAGGGAAGGAACTTTAATTGTTTTGATCTAAAGCCTAAAAGTTAAAAATTCAGAAAAAGCTAAATAAAAAATAGGATGAAAAACCAAACAAGATCCTCTTCAGAGACATCCAGGATTTATACGGAAATAAATTTATCATTACCAATATTTTTACCTCTACTTTACTGACAGATAAGTCAGTATATCTTCTCAGGTGAAGTGTCTAAATGACCAAAGAAGCATCTTGGTGATCTTGCAGGAAAGTAGATGCTTCAGTGCCATTTGCTTTTGTTTTACTATTAATGGGGCATGTCTTAGCTGAAATGGTTGTGAAGATTTGTGCATTGTGGTGACACTTTATCCTAGCTTCACTTAGAGAGAAGAAACATTTTATTGATCACATATCTGTCTTTTGTTAGAGGCCATCAGCCAGAACATCAGGCACACTCACTTGCTTTAGTGGCGGGAAATTAATTTGTTGGTGTTTGGTAGAGATCAGAATAAAAAATTAACAATTATATAAAATCTCCAGATATATTTGATCGTTTTTCATGCTTAGCACCTAAAAATATGGAATGGATAGATTCGTGCTTGCAGTACCGTGGTGGGAGCCACAGACTGTGAGCTCAGTTCCCATCCCAGGCAGAGGATTTTTACACGATACAGAGTAAATCACTCCAGGAATAGTTAAAGAGTCACAGCACATTGTCATGCTATGTGTAGAAGAGACAGCTCTGAACAATGTGTCTGGACCAATTCCATGCAAAGGCAGTAGGCTGAGTGGAGAAAGAACAGCCAAGACAGTCTACTTCAATCAGTTAATCAGAACTCTCAGGGAATCTGTGCAGCCCAAATGGACTGCTTTACTAATATCACTGTGCACCTTCCAAATATTGGAGCTAGGGACAAAGCATGATAAACTGCAGAGAAGGGGATCCTTATGTTTTTATGGCTTGCCATCTGCAACCTCCTTCACAGGATAGTTTTGCAGGTGTCCACAAGTTGCACAATGATTGAGTAACATGATAGAAAAAGTTAATTTAAATAGACAGAAATGCTGAACCACAGGATTCCAAAACACACAGAAGTCTCTGAACATGAACTACTGTCCATTATCATCTGTCTTTCAGTACCACCTGTACAAAAAATTGCTTCCCCTTCGAAACAAAAAGTTTGACAAGATAGCTGACTTCAGGAGATAGTTCAGCAGGAATATGAAGCCACCCACTGGGGGAAAGAAAATCTTTTGAAACATCTGAAAAAGGTGGTAATAGGAAGGGGAATGACCAAAATCCTGCAATCTCCAGTAAGCAGATGTGAAATCTGCCATTGACACAATCCTGGTATGAGCAGAAGAGTAGTGCTAGGGGTAACAAAGGCAGGAGATCTTCCTGAAGATTATTGGCAAATAGATTTTCTGAGTTACCACTTAAAGAAGGATACAGGTATGTATTGGTGTTGGTTGACACCTTCCGAGGATGGCCTGAATCTTAGCCTTGTCACACTAACACACAAAAGAGGTGGTGAAAGTTTTGCTCAATCACATGATTAAATCATGAGCTGCTTCTCTGTGAAAATCTATAATTTTCTGGAAGTCAGAGGCTCAAAGATTGCCATTACCCCTGTGTGATAGTCCAGATTAAGGACAGGTGTAGAAATTTGACTAAATTTCTCCTCAGTTCTGTAGAGAAAGGTGTATTTAAAAGGGGCTGTAGCCAGACTGTACCATATTGTGATTTCTTTAGGTCTTCTAGCTAAGCAGATGAGAAACAAGAATACAAATAGAGACAGAGAGCAGAAGGAAATTAAACATATAAGAGTAAGATTTATAGTTAAAAAGGAAATTTGAGGAGAGAGAGAGAGAGCATAAAACAGAAACCCTGAACAATCTAGTCTCAAAACCAGAAGTGATAGACAGCAAAATCACTCTACCAATTAAAAAAATTAGAATTTCCATGCAATGTGCTTTTCCTGAAACAAATGTTGCTTGTTTAGTGCAAGGCCTCCCGATAAACAGAAATAACAAATAATAATAATAATAATAATAATAATAATAATAATAATAATAAATAATAGTAGTAATTGTATAAGTAATAGTGCTAACATACTTATCTGTTGAGTATTATTCTACTCATGTATACTAAAGAGTAAACTCAAAGAAAAAAAATGCTAAAATAGGTATTCTACTGAAAAAAACCATAATGTGATAGAATATAAATATTTTCTAATTAATTTATATACCAATAGGACCCGTACATCTATTATGTAAAATTAAGCATCATTTTTCAATCCTAAAGAGGATTTTTAGATTTTTAAAAGAAATTCCTTTAAGAGAAGTTGAGAACACTCAAATATAACTTTTAAAAATGTAATGCCTGTTTTTCATTCATTGTTACTATGGGGGAGCACATTTGTTTGAAATGTCTCTCTTGCACGTACAAATCAATAGAAGAATCCCAGAGTCAAGTATTAACCTGGTATAAGTTGCTATGCACAATAATCATAGTTTGCATCAGCCAAGGAATCATCCCATGGTTTGGTTTTAATTAGCAAAGAAAATGTTGAATTTTTATTTAAAGCATAACTGCTCTCTTTGGATTCTTTTGTCCAGACAAGACAGCTTGGAGCATCATAATATGCTTTCTCATGAAATTTTTAATGCTTCCTTTCACTTTAAGTGTGGTCAGGAACAAATATTGAGAAAAGTGGAGGGATTTTTTTAGATTGACAATTTCAATTGCAACCAAGGCTGCAGAGGAGGAGAAGAAAAACATAACTCTGGAGAAATTGCCTACCTGGCAATCTAACAATCAAGTACAGATGTATTTTAGTTTTCTTCTGTAAAATGAGTGTCCTTTACATAAAAACCAGTAAGACAATAAATTCAAATGCCCTTTTTCCAGTCACACATATACTACTTATAGAAAGCAATACATAGGAAAATACTAGAATCAACCTAGAACAGAACTTCACTGTGAAGTGTTTGGTAAAATATGGTATATATTGTATCTTATATATACAGTGTACATGTATAAAATGTACATGCATATAGTATCTCTGACCCCTTGACAAAGCTCCCCAGTAATTGTCCTCATTGCATTTAGATAGTGCAATAATAGAGCAACATCATTTAACCCATTTTCCAGGTAGCAAAACTGAAGACAGGCTGGGAAAAGCAATTTATCACACTTGTTGAATTGTTAGAATTTAAGTGCTCAGTGTCCTGATGTGTTACAGTGTTCTCCAGAGAGGGTCACACCCTGGTCTGAGGACTGATCAGACAAGCCCAAAAGGGATTGAAGAGGGCAGGGATTTTTTTGTAGCACTTTTCTCTCAGGTAGATAGGACTGTGCTTCTTGCAACAGATGTAGGGGTCACTTCCTAAGAGAGAACTTCTGTTTTGCTGAGAGCGGAGCACAGCTCTACTCTCTTTAAAAACACAGGAGTCAGAGGTGACCATAGCATCCCTCTCTAATGTAGCAGCCAACAGTCAGAGAATGTCTTCTGAAAATAGAAAATTTAGGCTTAAGACTGGTGAAACCATCACCCAGGAGAGCACCAGAAATCTTGATCTATGGGCCAGGTCATTGCTCTGGAGACTCTTTCTGTGATTCAGTCAGTAACACTTAATGTACAGTGACAAACTCGAGACAAAAGCCCAATGTCTATCCCATGAGTGGCTTACCCAAGGGTTAGGGAGTCATGTATCCACCTGAGATCCTTTGGTGTCGCTCAGGGTACACAGAGGGACATTAGAAGTGGAGTCCTACAGAGTTCAGTTGCTAAAATCAGTAGGCAGCTGAATAGGCTTTCCAAGATTGAAATTTGGAACATAAAGAGCTGAAAATTTATTGGAAGCCTTATTTCTGGCACTTAAATTGTGGTTTGAATCTGACCTTTTGTTTAACAGGTGTGACATCGTTCATCTCTGCACTTTGTTCTAACTGTCAGGAGGAGTTAATTGCAATCCATATGCTAAAGTTCACTTCTACAGAACCAAAATCTAATTATAACCCTGAAATTCACGTCATCTCATTTTCAGAGAATAGAGGTCTTATAGATCCAATGAAAGAGGAACATATACTCAGCAAATCCCTTTTCCCATGATGGTTAGGAATGGAAGATAGCTCTGCTGTATGTATTGATTTGAGGATTTCCTGAAGTTTCTCTAACACTGAGTTTCATCTAGTGTGAATGTTATAATAAAATGGGGTCTTTTGGAATGACAGACTTGATATCTGTTAATTTTCATTCCAGGCTCGTGTGAATAAAACCTTTTAGCTGCTGCTGCTCCAAGTGACTCAAATGACAGTAAAACACCTACAGACAGATCTTCACCACAGGGTTTGATGCAGCCTCGTGGTGGCACCTATTAATACCATGCACTTCTCCAGCACCTTTTCTTCAATGACTTCAAAGCACAGCTGGCTCTGACCAGGCCTGTGAGATTAGTGAGGGATTTACATAGGAGACCCTTCTCAAGATGTAAGCACATGCTGGGAACAGCGCTGAACATAAAAGAACAATACAACATCACACAACTGTTTGCAACAAGGTTTAAAAAGAATAGGTTATCCTTTTGAATCCTGCTCGAGTCTACTGGGAGAATGCGTGCAACTCAGCCTTTGAGCCTTCCCATGAAAGGCAAGGGATTTGTACTCCCCAAGGTAAATTAGTATAATGCCCTCAAATTCCAGTTATTTCAGTGAAACAGTAGCAGCAGACCAGCTGTTTTCCTCAGATCTAAATGAAGGCTGGTTTTTTTTTCACAATTAAATGATACAGGTGCAGTTGAGGGAAGAGGATGACCTGTAAATGCTTTATTGTTGTTATTGATTCATGAGCCAGGAAGATGATATTTTGGCTTTTAGCTTCCACAGTGGCAGTGGTTAGAAAAATGATCATTTTGCTTGTCTTTTGACCATATCTGACATAACATCAATAAGACAAAGTAAGCAGGGCACCCTGCAGTGCTGTTCTTTTCTCTGCAGACTCACTTTTCAGAACACACATTTTCAAAAGGCTTTGTTTTCTCATTCATATGGATCAGCCGTAGCATCTCAAACTACAAACAGTGCCTTGTATTTTCCCAGTAAATGTAGGAAAACAGAATCACGATCATGAAAATCTGTATGGACTTGTTTTGGTTTCATTGAATTACATTTAAACACTTATCTTAAAATTTAAAAAGTTGTACTCCTTATGGCTGAATAACTGCCCAACCTCTTGGGACATCAGACCAGAGGAGCTGATTTCAATGGCTAACACTTGACCTGAAAAACTGGAAAAAATTCAAAACTCCTCTGAGGAACACTCAGAAGCAGAAATTAAATGGGACATTCCTTTATCCCAGTGTGATGTCACAGAAAAAATGCTTTCCACCTGCAGACTCACTCCACTGTGTGGTTTCATCCAATATTTGTGACTTCTCAACAGTGGTCTGGTCTGCATACATTTGCAAAAGGCATAAAGTTATTCCAGAAAGTCTATGACCATGATTGCCCCAAAAGAGGACAGATCAACAAGCATATCGGCCTGTGACATCTTATTAATGAAATTTAATGCTTTGAATTCTATCCACCTTTTCCTCCACAATCATCGGAGGACTCAGCAGGACCTATTCCCTATTGAACTTAAGAGTAGAGCAACACTGACCTTGGCGGACTTGCACGGAGTCACATAATCAAAATTTTGGCTCACTGTCTGTGGCAAATTTTATTGCCCAAAGAGAAGGAAAAATTTCTTTCCACTTGTGAACACACTACACATGAAGTAATGATCTTCATTTCATAGCATGGCCTGTATTATTGTCAGCAGCTTTAACCATCACAGAACAATCAAAAGTACCACAAAAGAAAATCAAAAGCATTCATCTTCAAATTAAAAAAAAAAAAAAAAAAAGAATGTGGGATCACTTCATTCTTTTAAGTCATCAGAGAGGAAAAATAGTAGTAGAAATGATTTGAAACAAACCCAACCTCGTGACAGCAAAGTATTACTTTGTGTAATACCAAAAGATTGTGACCCGTAATAACAGACAAAATAGACAAAGTTTTTCATATGTATATTTTATTCTTGTGGGATTTTCTGAAGAAAATTACTGTGAATAACTTGGCAAGTGTGCTGAAACAGAATAAAATCTGTAAAGCCAAAAAAAAGTCATCTACACTAAAGGGCATTAAGGAATAGTATACATCTGTAGTCCTTAATCTGAATGTAGTCACCCAACACTAGGAAAAACATACCTGAAATTACAAAATCACCACAGGGAAAAATAAAGGGCAATAGAGAGAGCATGAATAGAGGTGTCCCAAAGGTTGGAATCGCTTGGCTGCATAAGAAGAAATTAGGAGACTTATTGAGAAAATTATGAAAGATATGGTGCACAGGGAAAATCATGGTTAAATTAAATTGGAAGTGAGTTTAGAATGAAAAAAGAGATATACATCTGTATGCAATCCATATTCAGCAATTTGGGTTTTATCGTTGAAGGGGGTATTTGATTTAAATACTGTGGCAGAAATTCTAAAGGGTTGGATAATTTTATGATCACTAATAACATTTGTCATTATGTATGTTGCCATTATGATAAGGATAATCAACTCTCATGCTATAGGGCATAAAGTTATCACCAGTGGGACATGGGAATTTTTTTTCCTAGCTATTAGGTGTCCATTTAGATTTTTCTTGTTCGCTTTTACTAGTCAGTTTAGTGAAATATCCTCCAACCCACACAGGTCAATTCTTGCTGCTCTGAAGAGACCTTATATAGGCTGTGCAGGGGTGATTTTTATCCTGCTAGGCTGAAAACCCTCCTTTTGGAGGGGAGGGAATTTCTTATACTGCAAAACAAAAATGAATATAGGACTGTCATCAAAATTAATTAATAGCCAATACCTTGTCTGTATGCATTAATTTAGCAGATTAAATGGATCTCGGGGTCTGAATGAGGCTATTTGAATCTGAATGAGGAGGGGGGCTATTCATAGACAATATTGATCAGTTCATGTTCCTCCAGGAGAATCATCTTAATTGGGCAGGAGAAATTTGTCTTGAATCAATATCTTGCTGGCAATAAGAGTTTGATGGTGGAAAGATAATTTGAACTGAAAAAACTTAAGAGATTATATTTGATAGCATGATTGATAGCAGTACCTCAGAGACAGTGAAGAAGCAAAAACATGGAAATCAAGAAGAGGTGCTGTTAAATGCTTTACTACCCTTTCTGAACCTCTCCCACTGTATAATACATTCCGTTTCACTTCAAGACCTTGCTTTATCCCTGATGAATCAGTGTAACCAGTGCTTATGAGAATTCTGACCTCAGCATTCTTTGAAAATTAGGCTAATGTGAAACTTGTCAAAATTTTGAAATTTTCTGTAAGTTTTTTGTACTTGTAGATGAAAGTCTCTTTATTTTTGAAGTTTTTAATTTGAGAAGAAAGTAATTGCTTTCCAAAAATTCAAATTTTTCAAGTGCTTAGATCTAAAGTATAGATTAAGGTGAATTTATAAGAACAAAAGACTACTTTACATTCCCTTTTTAAATGTGTTTATGATAACTGAAACTAATTTAAATTAATTTTTACAAGAACAAGAAAAAAGTCTGACTACAGATACTCAGATTTGCCTTCAACAAAAAATAAACTGTTCTTTTCTCTACTCCACTGAATATTCCATAGCTGAAGCAGTAAAAACTCTCTGCACAGGTCTTGCTTCTGACAGTTCTGTTATGCATCTGTTGAAGGATTAAATTCAACTCCAGGTTCAAGTGATAAGTAAGCAGAACCTGGAATATATATATCTTATCCCTCATTATATTACAGATAGACTTGGTAGCCTGGAGACCAACATTTGATAGGACACATTTGGTTTGTGATTATTTCATCTTTAGATGAATACAGAAATAATAATTTGTGCATTTAACATGCTTCCATTTTGCAGGGGAAATTTGGTTTGTTTGCCTACGTGCAGCATAGCCAGCTCAATCTTCAGTTATCTTATGGCTGTCCCTATAGGTCCTGTGTCATCCCAAGCAACCCCATGGGGCTGCCAAGGGGAGCCCACAGATTCCCAAATCATACCAGAGACCCAATGCAGAGAGAGAGAGTAATGGCTCCATGTCCAGTATATTTTTTATTAATTAAATTGGTTATTAGTCCTAAGACAGCTTCTACATCCACAAAGCCTACAGTACTGGAGTGGAAAAGTAGATGTGCCCCTTGCAAGCAGCCCTGCAAGAGACACTCTTTCAATATGGATGGAGGAAGGACATAAGGGCCTTGAATAAACATTTACTTATGGAAAATAATAAAAGCTAGCACAAATCCAAGGTTAACTGAAACATATAATTAAACTTCACATTTATTTTAATAAAATACAATATTGACTTTGCTCTTTAAAGTAGATTAGGTTGTTGACTTTACAGCAGTACAATAAACAAGCACTAAGCTTTTTACTAGCAGAACAGAAAATTAAAGCTGGTTACGACAAGACAAATGAAATGAGTTTATTCAGGACTGTATAAATCATCAATAAGAATTCTTAATCACTTGCCTCCAAAAAAGCTAGATTATTTGATCTACAACAAAACTGGGGCTGTGTCAGCAAGTTGGATGCAAATCAAACAACATTCAGACATCTCAAAAATTCTGAAAGTATATGTCTGGAATACAGATGAAGACCAGAAATTCAGTGAGGCCTTCTTAGGGTAGTAAAAACATAAAGAAGAGCCCTTTTTTTACACTGAGATGTGGTTATTGAAATTAGTCTCTCAACAGCATGGTGTATCACAGATGAAACACCATCCCTGGTTTTCTAACCTTATTTTCAATGTGTGCTTTTACAAAGACTTCTCTTTGTTTGATGCATGCATTTTATACACACTAAAAGCTATACAAAGATAAGCTGTTCATGTTGATGCTTAATCATATTGTATTACCTTTCACTAAAGAGCCACACAGTTCCCAAAAAAGTTCCATGTAATTTAAGGCTTGCAAGGCACAATAGCACACTTTGATTCATGAGTTTTATATGCAAAGTCTAATTGTAATGTTTGTGATCAATAAAGATGTTCACTCTGGCATGCAGTAAATTTGTCAACTATTAATAGTTTACTATCTGTTTACCTAAATCATAGTCTACTCCTGCCTCAATAAAATGCTTGTTCCTGATCTTTTCATACCATATAAATAAGTATTAAAAGCAAAATAAAAATAACTATAAGTAATAAGAAGTTTATAACTCCAAAATCTATAATGCAGAATTCAGATATGGCAAGAATTACACGTTTACCTGAACATGGATCTGGTGAAAGTTGTTCATAATTCATTATAACAGCTGAGAAGCCCATCTGTTTGGAGAATGGTCAGTCCTATTTTTTTTACAATGTAAGGATTTATTTTGAAAGTACCAAGCTTAAACTCTTGCTTAAAGCTTTTTTATTTCAGAATGCATTTTAACATTTGCTCGTGGCTTACTGATAAAAAAACCAATAAGCTCTAGAAGGAGGAAAAATTTTGAAGATATTGTACTGCCATAGTCTTCCTCTTATGACCACTCCTTTGAATCTGAATAGGTTACAAATGAAGGACACATGGAGGGGATTAAAGCTTCACAGACTTCTCTTGCTTATTCGCCCCTTTCCATGTTACTATGGAAGAGCTGCATATAAAGCAGAAGTTTGGCCAGATGATCTCGTTACTACAATATACAGAAGATTTTGGTCAAGTGTTGGATAAAGAATAAAGCATGGAGGTAACATGGAAGATCAAACATAACTAAAAGAAGATTGTGTAGGGTTAGACTGCTAGACTATTTTGCTTCTAAAAAATAAAATAACAGAGTATCTCTGAAGATTTGTACTTTGGTGAATCCTTTGATTCAATACAGCAGGAAAAATTATATTAGCAGGAGAAGATAGAAATTGTAAAGTTAGAGAAGAGGTGAAAGTGCAAATAACAATTTGTTGTGTAAATTAAAATTGGTTGTCCATGAAAGAGGAACTGTTAATCTAGAAGAAGATTATCAGTAGAGTTCACCACAGTTTAGACTCAAGCCCTCCTTAAAATTATCATCATTGAGCAAAATACAAAAGCGTGGATGTAATAATCGCTCAGAGTTGGAAGACATCTTTTGTTCAGAGAAAAAGCATAATATCTCACAGAAAGAAATCCTGGATGCTTCAAAGAAGTGAACTAATCATAACTTTCCCTGTGAGCTGAAGGGTCATCACATAAGGCAAACAACACAGCGGGGAGAGTGAATTGCTGGCGTGATGTTACCACTCAAACAGAGAGGGCATCCAGGGGTGCATCACCTGGAGAAGTGCCTCTAGAGAAAGAATGTTTATACCATTGTAAAAGTGCTTGCTGAGAGCTCACCCAGCATCCAAGAAAATGCAATTACTTTTGACCATGTGGGATCACGGCTAATAAATTCATTGAAAGTAGTGAGACCTCCTCATGACAGGAGATTAAAGAAGCTCATTTTGTTCACCTTAGAAGACAAAAAGCTGGCCAAGGTGCAAATATCAGTGAAGAGAGAGACTCATCAGTTCATGAGAAAGCAGACATAAACAGGTTATGAATATATTTATGCCTGAAAACAGAATGATGCTAAGCATCATGTTCTGGGACAGTCTACTGGCAGAGCAATGGGGACACAGGACTTCAGAAAGGTAAACAGGGCTCCTGCCCAGAGATCATATTCTGTGTCTGCTTACCACATCATGGAGGTGGTGTTGATTCAGGAGAGCTTTTTGTATGTTCTTGGCTATAAAAAAAAGCTGAGGAAAGCCTTGTCAGGATAAGTGTCAGCCATCAAGGAACTACAGTGGTAGGAGGTAAACTGGGAGGGGCTAATTTATTCCCCCATTAAAACAAAAAAACAATCAAATAAACCTAGGGATTTTCTTAGCTAAGTCTTGGGAATAAAGCAGAAGAATTGAACACACAGAGTGGACAATGGAATCTAGACTTGCTTATCCATGTATTTCATTCTCTTTGCCGAGTACAATTTCAAGACTAAATTTAGGCTTCTCTGGGACCAAGGCTTTTGTGACATTTAAGATTGTAAGGTGTCCCTCTGAAGAGATACCCATTCAGTCTAACTCACTATGCAGTCTTATCGTTTAGCTTCTGGCTTGAAAGGGCTTAGTTTAGAGTTCAGGTACTGATTTAAAAGACAGAAAATCTGTAGAAACATTCCTATTAAAACTAAAAAAAAAAAGAAACAACTTAGCTCAATGACTTTGCTGGAATTAATTGTTCAAAGAAATAAATTCAGAGAAACTGCATGGTTTAGTTCTTGAAATAAACAGTAGTCCAATCCCTTGGAAAATATTTTTAGTGGTGTAGCAGATCCTATACACAAAAGGTTAGAGAATATATTTAAAGGCAAAAAAAGTCCCGGACAACCTACTGTGAGTGAAATATAACTCCATCATTCAGTACTGCTGTTTTCTTAAAATGTTGTTGGTCTGATGTGGAGACTGACATCAAAATGCAAGTCAAAATATGTAGGAGTTTCAAACATGTGTTAGATATTGTTTTAGGCTGATTTCTTTTGACATCCAGCTGTGTTTGTGTTTGGGAGCAGTGCTTGAAATCAAGGGTCATCTCTGCAGGCAACTATGCTGGGAAAAATTAACTGGCGCAGTAAATGGAAAGGGTTTGAGTGAAATACCATTCACAGCTGAATGGGAATACTTCATACTGGTTACAACAGTGGGGAAGGTTTTCATAATATAAAAGTATTTCTTAACAGAATATGTGACAAAGATACTGTTTTCCTTAGGATATTAATGAGTAATAATTTCACATGCTTCCCTCACTCTCCCATTTCAACAAAATCCAGATACACCAGGGTACTGGCTGAGAAGAATTACTCTAAAAATATTAATTTCTTCCCCTTAAGCCCCCAGTGCTCCAATGGCTCATCAGCTTGATTCTTCTCACTGTTTCTAGAATTGATCAGATCCTAGGAATTTAGATAATTACTTGGACCATAAAAGACTAGATTTTGTATAGAGTGCAGATATGAATAAAAAAACTCAATTAGCAGAGTACAATTCAAAACCCTAAACAGATCAAAGAATGTGCAAACTGATGGGAATTGACTGTTTGCAGCTGTCGTGTGTGAAGAAGGGGGTTATGGTGGGTTTGCTTTCTGTGTGTTGCAATGAACAGGAAAATACATTTCTTATGTCATGCTTACATTAGGAAGTCACACCGTACTTTCCTTGTTGGGATTTAGGTAACAACAAACCAGAAGGCATTCGTTTTCACACATCTGGTGTGGCAATAATACAGCAGGTCACACCCACGCCCTGTTTCCTTTCAATGCCTGCTTCCTGAAGAGCCTGCAACTGAAGTTTTTTTAGAAATGCACAAAATCATACTGAGATGATGGGAGGGAGAACCTGGTACATGTAGCAGTCCCTTAGTCATTGAAGACTGATGGGATACTGAGATCTGCACTTATAGTTCTCTTTATTGTTGGATATTAGTAACTACAATTAGAATTATTTATACACCTGCATATAAATTTCCATCCCTTCTCTGCTTTCTGTGCAAGCCACAGTATAGTGAGGGTGAGATGTATTTGAGAGTCATCCTGGAACCCTTTTTAACCCCAAAGTGAGTAATAGGTTCCTTAGTTACAAAGTTAGTAAAGGCGTCTGCTCCTCTTAAGCACATAGACCAGGGTATAGCAAACTGTTCTGCAGAATTGTCTTTTTCCCCATTGATTAACATTAGTTTAGATGATAAGTGAAGGCATAGATCCTTGCACTCTAAATATCTACACTTGCTCAGATGAATCTCATTTTCTTTGACAATTAAGTTTGTCTACTACATAAATGTTTGCATAGCACCAGTATATTAAAAATGGGTGAATGGTAGCTCTGATCCCTCTGCCCAGCCACTTATAGCTGTTTATTGAAACACAGAAATTCTGCTTGAGAATGGGACTCCCTGAGAATTAGGACAGCTCTCTGACTTCAGCAGTAACCAGCTCCAGGTGCTTCTGGGAAACAAGCAAAACAATCAAGAAGCTGACAATGGAAAAAGATGAACAAAGGATTTCGTAATTACAGTTTGACTTAATTTCACCTTGAAATTGTAGCTTCTCCCAGGTTCAAAAGCTTGTTAATTAGTTCTAAAAAAAATCTTATATGTGAATATTCCTTCTTGCCCTATAAATGTGCATTTCATCTTGTACTCTAGGTAAATGCAAAGCTTTTGTAACAGCTTGCTACTACCACTCCTTGGGTATTTCACATGGAAATGAACATATCTAGCCCATGTCTACTATACTGGCCACATGGTAGTATACATATTTTTATAGAAACAATGCAAATAACAGTTGTCACTGTACCAGTTTTTGGCAGATGAAGCTTAATTGAGCAAGATGCTAAGCAAATTGATTTCATCACAGAAATTCATTCACACAAGTTCTTAAATCAGTGATTTCCACCCTTTGTCATTTGCAGTGTTTTCAGAAATGCCACCTCTGGGACAAATACTAAATAGCATTGTCTTGGGGAGACTTTATGATGTTGTATCCCATATCGCTGTTCTATGCCCAGAAATTAATTTTGTGCCTTTCTATGCTTTTAAATTGAGCCTGAGAGGGGGGATAGGAAACCGAGGGAACTTTCAAAGCAGTTTACAGTTTGTTTTCAAGGACACAAATAAAACTCTCTCTGCGTTCAGCAGTGGCAGGAGCGGGAGGAAGCACCCTGCTTGCTTGTTTTCCAGCCAGCTTTCGGCTTTCTTTTTCTCTGGAGAGAGACAGAGTTGAACTTTTGTTTTCCTGGGACTCCAATTTTTCCCTTCTTCTCTGCTGGACTGTTTCAACATCAGAATACATTGGGAGGAATTTCCACCGAGGCCTTGGCCCTGGAGGTGGGCCCACCACCCCGTCCCAGCTCCAAGGAGGGGGAGAGAGAGATCTGTGGAAGAACTCTGAAATTTTCCCAGGTTTCTCTCAGCAGAGTGAGAGGTTTTATTATTTAGTATTATTATTCTTTTTCCTGTCTGTTTGTTAAATAAATAGTTTTTTATCTCTTTCACTTTCCTTCGAGGAAAATTTATTTTTTCCCGAACCTGGTGGGGGAGGGATGGTTGTAATCTGCCTTCTCTCAGAGGATATATTTCCAAATTTGCCCAAACTGGCACACATTTATGGTCTCACATTTCTTTGCTGTTCTCTGAAGTTGCTTTAGAAGTCACCGGTTTCCAAAAGTGTCATGTAGCACAGGCTGAAAGTCATTGTCTTAAATGAGGTAATCCTGTTTACCTAACCACAGAGTTATATGTTTAAGTAGGACAGCTCTTCTAGTGCAAAGCATTCAGACCATTTAGATATGTGTGTACAGTGTCAGATACAATAAACCCCCACTGTGTTTAGCGTGTATAGGAATTTCTACAAATCTGTCATTTCTTCTGTATAATATTTTACAATTAAATAAGTACAATCTCTGGTTCATGTATTTAATCTTTTTCTCCATGTCAGCATTGGAAAAAAGTCTAAACCACCAGTACAACATTTCCAGAGAAGAAATAGGAGTGAGATTTAAATGTATTTTGTCTTTTTTTTTTTAAATCTGAGGTGGCTGATGCCTGTTGTCTGTGGAGTTTTCCTACTCATTCCCATGTCAATTGAATTTCATTTACTGATTGCTAAGGAAGAATCTGGAGGATTTAATTTATTATATCCATTTTAATTAACCCTCCTTATTCAATGCTAAGTTCACACTGCTACAGTGCATAAACAATTTAACATGTCCTCAATCTATCTAGATTTTTATGGCTATGGAATACTGGGAAACTCCATAGCTTGGTGGCTACACTAAAACAGTGTCAGTTTTTATTCTTCATGCTCTCAGCTGAAGGTCTGTGTATGGAGGGAAGGATACAACAGAAACATATCTGAAAAACTGCTCATTTTGTTCAAAACAAACAACAAGTGGGGGATTTTGAAAGTGCTCAGTGTTGGCCTAAAACATTTTCAGTTCTACAGAAATGAGTGGTAAAACTCTTGCTGAGTTCAACAATGCATGGTTTTAAAAACACCACCATTGGCTTTCTTTATAATAAGACAGAGTTACAGCTAATCCACAGCACATGCAGTCTCCCAGGTTCATGGCTTTTTCAAAATCATTTTGCAATACAAAGGCCAAAAGCATGGCTACATCCCAAGGAAACATAATTTTTCTTTCTATATTTAGAGGTAGTCATGCTGTTTTTTTTAACTGCTTCATAATAGGACTGTACAGCTCTAGTTTTGGCCTCCATGTTTCCCAAAAGTCTCTGCATTATAGTCATTATACGTCTCTAGCAGGCAGCCTTATTAAACTTGTTTCTCTCTGTTTCTATCCCACTGCTTCTGCCAAGTGCTTCACACACAGTTTTTCATGCTGTAGAGCACCTGGTTAAAATGATCCTATCTTCACTTTTTCATCTACTTAGCCAAATTTTTTGGATAAAGAAACAAAATTTCATAGCTTTTGCCCCCAGAGACATTAGACATAATGTACCAGAGTATACCATTTTCCATTTAGAGCATTGATGCTAGAATATCAATGGATAGGAGTCAAAAGGTGAAAACCTGTGACTTCATTCATTAGCTTATTTACATCTATAAATGCTTGGCTTCAGCTGCTAATCTTTGGCTGTGTATGTGATATTTGGGAAAGAAAAAGTAACTTCAGCGTCTCACCCTTGATATAATTCACGTCAGTTATACATAGATCCTTTAGAAGTTCAACAACTTTTAGATTTATATAATTTTCAAGTGAAAAAGAAACAATTGTTTACATTTAGTCACATTTAACTATGTTTTCAAAATAGAAATATTAGTAGAAATAAAGAAAAACTGAATTTCTCTCCACTCTGAATTGGTAAACCAGTATCCTGTCCTGACAGAGAAGCACAGCACGCTTAGTGTCAAGGGGCTTGAAATTTCTGATAAACAAACCTAACATGCACTTAAATATAAAGATTAGCTTGAATATAAGGAGAATCATGACTTTGGAATGCCAAATATGAAGTGCTATGCAGGGGACAATTCTCTCAAAAAGTTTCAATGTAGGTGTTTCAAATCATCCTAGAGAAACAGACTTTTGACTCTGAGGAGACCAAACATCCTGAGGTTAGAGGTAGTACTTCAAAGGCATTTTTAGCTTTGTTCTGTGTAGGGAAGCATCCATTACTGTCTGGACTCATCCATAAGACTGCTGGACCCAGTTGCTATAGTCAGCCAACGCAGTTGCTGTGCAAGACCTGCCACCTCACAAAAAGAGCAGCTTTATGTAGAGATGACAACACTCATCTGCCCTGTGCAAAATCGGCTGAGGGAGTTAAACCAACCCTGTCAATGAGTTGACAGTAAGAAATATGCAGAAAAACTGCCTTCTCTCAAGAGTTTTAGTTTGTCTAAGTAGGCACATTTTCACTGGGAAACTTCAGACATTTCTTGGGTCACTCTTTGCTGATGCAGAATCTTTAAAAATCCTTGCAAGCAGAAGAGAGATTTGAGCATCCTTTGACTTATGAAGATGTTGGTAAGGGCCTTTGACAAGTGGGAGGCTCAGCAGAGGGCACATACAAGACACTGCACCTGTAGGCAAGCCATGTAGGCAGACACCTCTCTTGACATTGTCTAGGTTTCAGCACTTTCAAGATGTTTTTTAAAGGTTTTACGTGCTTATCAGAGTCATCAAGCATCAAATTCTTCTTGGATCTTTGCCTTTCAGAGGAGAGTCTCAATGTATTTGCACTAAGGGGAAATTTTTTGATCATTTATATCAGCAGACAAATTAGCATTAATCTGAGATAAAGTTCCAGGGGACACAAAACAGAATGCAGTTTTCACATGTATTAAATAGTCAGAAAATTCCTATGGTGGTTACCTCACCTGATGAACTATTTTAAAACATCACACATCTTGTTCTCATTAAGGCCATATTGTGCATAAATCGACATGGAACTAAGATAAGGCATGACCCCCTTCTCCCCACTTCCACAGAATGGACAGGGTGTGGAGGGTTTTAAGAAGCAGAATAATTTATTTTAATTAATGTATATTAACTAAAATATTATTATTATTAAATTATTTTAAAGCATATTTATTTCATAATTAACCTTTAAGAACATCCAGTGTACTTTCAGTATGCTTCTGTCTGCACAGCTGGGTGCCTCAACAATTTTGAAATGTGGCACTTTTGGAACTTTTACCTCAAGAAGAATCTGAAATACAAGCACTGATTCTATTGGTAATTTAAAACTGATGCTGGCCAATGTTTATTCTCAGCTTATTCCCTTAATATGGCACTTACCTTATCTTTTGTGATAAATTCTCTCTTACAAACTTTACTGCAAATGGATTCACTTAATGATCTCACTTCCATCAATTTTGCTTCCATTAAGGATAATTTGAGAGAAAATGTCCACTACAGAAAACAGCAGCAACAACAACAACAAAAAGGATATTTGTTACTTCTAAATATGGCAGAGTCCCATCTCTTTGACTTCCTTTTCTCTGTGATGATCCTGCAACAACAGTGCTTTAAGACAACACTAGAGTGATGTGACTTTGGTCTCATCAACTCAGATGTCTTTGCAATTACAGCTACAAAAACAGTGATGGGCCGAGGAACATTTCCTTCATCATGTTTGAAACAGTGGGCTGCTGGCTTGCAGCACATAGCCAACGTTGCTATGGTTTTGGATGGCCAAGGCTGTGAATTACCATGAATTCATCCCAGTGGAATAATCAGGGAGACAAAATAATCTGTGTCATCATGGCCAAAAGTTTTGGTCACTTTTGAAATATCCAGAGTTTGATATTGCCCTAAAACAACCCCCAGGAAGCACACTAATGTCCCTGAGGTTGCTAAAGGCCTAGAGTTGGAAACAACAAGTATTTATGGCCCATTGTGATGGCAGATCTGAAAAATATTGGTGTGATAGCATTGTATTAGGCATCCTGCAGAGATTTCTCACATAATTCTCCCAAGTTCTCAGTGTATTTGTCTTTGGCAAACAGTTTTGGTTCAAGAACTTTTTTAATTCTCCAGGCAATAAATTTACCCCTTTTGTGAAATTTTCCTAATATTCTGTGAAGTTAGCACTAGAATGAGCAATGAACTGTGTATTCAGGCTCAATAACTGTGTCATGGAAAATTAAAGTTATGAGTACCTTTACAGAGATTAATTTTATCTCAGTGGCTTCCCATAAAAACCTGAGGGGAGGAGTCAGATTTTCAAGTATTATGGCTCAATTTCTTCCCTCTGCAACACAAAAGGGAGGAAGGAATCATGACTGATCTCAGATGGGACAGGCCATCCTAAGCACTTTTTAAAACCCCAGCTCTTGACCAGTATTCAGTTTCCAACTTTGCCTATTGTCAGAACCCAAGCAGAACTTGCTGTTTATCTGGTCACTCCAAAGAGATTTTGCTATGTTGGCATCACACTATGCAGTTCTGGTTATCTCATTCCAGGACAGAATAAATACACTACAACTTAAAACCGAAAAATTAAAAGAGGAATTATTAAATTATAAACTCTTTAATTAGAATTGTGAAGGTAACTAGGGAGTGGTTGTTTATTTCCTTGAGTACAAGAAGAGAACCATCCAAAGAAGTGGTGAGACAACATATTTAAATAAAATAGGATTTTTTTTCTTCATGAAGTGCAATTAAAATGTCAGTAGCACTGCCACGGGATATTGTGACAGCCAAAACAAAATTAATTGACAATTTCTCATGAAAGAATTCCAAGCATGGTGTTTTTAAAAATTAAATAATGAGTCTTTATGAGGACAGGTAGAATTTACTGGAGCAGGATCATCCCCTGCCTACTATGTTTTTGTATTTTTTCCTATTGTAACCACAGTGAGACAATCTTAATACACCTATTATCAGAAAAAAAAAAAATACAATCCAGATGAGTCTTTGTTCTGACCCAATATGACTCCTTTGTGTGATTATGGCACATGAAGCTTTTCCTATTTCTGCTTACAAAAGCCATCTTTAATATCCCGTGGTTTCTCAGATGCAGATAGAGAAAAGCAACAGAATTGCTTTTAAACTGCTTTGAATACCCTTGTGAGGTAGAAATACAAGTCCTTTTTGAGAAACAAGCTTAACTGTTAGTGACATGTAGATCAATGCCTGCATTATTTATAATGTTCATTTCCTCACTGCAAGTATCAACCTTGAATTTGAACTCATAGGTTCTTCTCTTCTAGAATTCCTATGTATTCTTCTCTTTGAAGTTTTTCAGGCTAACAAAAATCTCTGCAAGTTTGTTTTTATTTTCTCCCAGACTGTCATAAATTGGTGAAAACATGAGAAGATATTTTACAATAAAAACCTAGGGCATAGGTTAGGCAGGGTTTGCTTTTTAGTCACCTTATTTTCCACTTTTCAGAAAGTGTGACTTTGCTGTAAAGGTTGTCGCTCCCCAGTGACACACACACGCCGACAAGTGGGCTACAGGAGCCCGGTTCTGTCCTTTGAGCTGAAGAGAAACATGACCATAATTGAGAGCTCTTCATTTAGCCCCAGAAAAGACAGTGTCAAATAAGCCAAAAATCATTCAGACTCCTGCACTTATGGACAGTATGTTGTGTCCATGCAAGTCTGGGAAAATGCCCCACAATTTCTTTTACTTTTTAAGTATTTGAGCTTGTAATGTTTTTATAATTATGCAGCCTGGAAGTTGATTTCTTCTCCCAGTATTTGTGATCCTAATTAAGCCTCACATTTTTTATTAACTCTGCATCCTATTTTGTATGGGGAAGCAAGCTCTGGAGACACTGTTCTGTTGTGTTGTGACACCCAAGGCTTTGCATCTCTCTAATTACTGAGGCCTGCTTGTGCTCCATTAGGATACTGTCCTGTTTAATCCTCTCTTGCTTTTACAGTCTGGGAATGGTTTCTTTTCCTAGTATTTGAAGTTCAAATTAAGTCTCATGTTTATTAGTAAGCGCATCATTTCATAGGAGAAACACAAGCCCTCTGAGAAAGATCAGAGAGTGCTGTGCCACTTAGGGATTCCCGCAGCACGGAGGGGGTCGGGGCAGGCAGCAACAGCACAGGCAGAACTAGCTTTATAGGGAACAAACAAACAAAACCCCTCACATCTTCAAATGATATTCAAAGGCCACAAAAAAAGCCTGAAGCTTAGGAAGGTGCTATCAGTTACCTTTGATAAGGGTTCAGAAAAACTAGGGAGGTCTGAATGTAAGCTATCCGTAAACCAAATAATCATGGCTTTGTGGCCTGGGCACCAGAAGAAAAGACGACAGGGACAGTAGGGTGAGTGGCAATGACTATGAAACTGAGGAAAAGCTTTTTATCCTGTTTTGTTCTGTCCAGGAAAGTATCACCCCCTCTTGCCACTGTGACCACTGACATGTACTTGTGCAAAGCCCTCAAGACATGTCATTTCAAGGTGTACAAATCAGGACAGCTGCTCTGACAGCCCTGCCTTATAGATACCCTGCTCTCATGCCTCTGTCCATTATAAGTTTTAACCAAGACTGATGTAACAGCCTCAAAAGAAGCAGTACTGTGAAGTGGTGAACATGAGCTTCTATTGGCAGCCCAACCTCTATTGCTGGTTCTGCCATGGGCTTGCTTTATGTCACGTATAGAATTACATGAATGGTTTCTTATCCAAAATTCTCTTGCTGCTTTTCTCTCTAATTCCTTTTCCCTGATGTTTTATCATGTTCTAATCAACATCACTCTGCTGCTGACTCTGTATCTGTCTCTGATATACAGCTGACTCTGTATCTGTTTGCAGCTCAAAGACATCAGCTTAAATGTAATAATGAGATGTGACAGCAAAAGCAGCACAATTTCTGTGAGGAGTCTTCACCCTGCAGTGGTTTCAGTTTTTTTTTAACTCACAAGAATATCATCCTCAGCCCTGTGAACTCCTGCTTGCTTTGCAGATCTGGACTCACTTATCTGTAATGAAACTGGAACAAATGGGGAAAAATTTTCTTCTGCCACATGAATAAAAGGACAGCAGTCCTAAGAGGTTGCAGCCATCTGCAATCTGGATTGGTAGAGATTCAGACAATCTTGTGATGGCTCCAAAACTGAATTGCTTCAATTTTCAATAAAGATAATGGAACAGTAATGGTCTTGAATACAGGGAACAAAGGGAGGATGACCAGTGATGCTATGGAAATAATAAATAACCGTGTAGAAGAAACACTTAAAAAATGCAATGCTATCCCAGTCTTGAAGGACCAGATATCCCACATCTGGCCCAGTGTTACAAGTCTAGCAGCAGGGAGTTTTAACTAGACTTGTGAAGCCTGAGGAACATTTTTATGACTGGAACAAAGCAGGTATAGCTCATGTAGTGTGTGGATGAATGCTGAACTGCTGAGCTAAGGGCTGCAAGGCTCTTAAATACCAGCAAACAAAAAGCAGTTAAATGAAGGAAAGTGATAAATAAGGAAAATGGGACAGTTTAGCAAACATTGTCAGTGCCAGACTAGTATGAGAGCTCTCCTTGATAAGATAACTGATCTTATAAACAAAAGATCTAATCTACCTGGAGTTCAGTAAATCATTTAATGTAGTCCCACATGGGACCTTATTAGTTAGGCTAGATAAAATGGGAATCAGTACCAGAACTAGAAGGTGGAGAATAGCTAGAATAAAGACAAGCGAATTGGTTGTTTCAAGAGGGAATTGCCAGTCTGCAGGAAGGCTCCCAGTGGACTCCCACACACATTGCTTTTGGAATCAACTGCACAGGTGAAATTTGCTGATGCTACAAACCTAATTATCACAGAGTCTGTCTGAATCAGCTTTTTACAGCAAAAAGACAGCTTGCCCTGTCCTCAGTCCAGGCTGATGGGTGTAAGCCACATCTGATTCAAAGCTGTATAACCAAATATCTGCAGGTCTGATATACTAAATGAGGAACCCATGAGCAGAACCCCAAGACATTTGCAAAGGATCTAGTTCTCATTGTTGGGTTAGACTGTGGTTAGATCAAGTCCATAAAGGGTTATTCTTTTTTATACTCCAAAAGAATAACCAAGATGCAGGACATAAAGAGGAAGACGGACTGTAGATTAGAGTAAACGAGGCAGGGCACAAGGAACCTGAGGTCTAGAAAAATAACATTTTTCCAGATGTTCATTGTTATCAGGAGGAAATGTGAAATAGAAAAACCTAGGTACATTAATTCCAGGATGAAAGTGATCCACAAATGTACTACACCAAGGAAAACACCCTCCTAATTTCAAACACAGCTATGTTATTTTGGAATGCTCTAGTAAGACTGCATTTCATACTTTAACAGAATTACAGAATAAATTAGGTTGGAAGGGACCACAGTGGGGTCATCTGGTCAAACTTCCCTTCACAAGCAGGGTCATCCTAGAGAACATGGGACAGGATTGTGTCCAGATGGTTCTTGAGTATCTCCAGTGAGAGAGACTCCAGAACTTCTCTGGGCAATCTATTCCAGTGCTCGGTCACCCACAGTGTAAAGAAGCTCTTCCTTGTGTTCACGTGGAACTTCTTGGGCATCAGTTTCTGCCTGTTGCCTCGTGTCCTATTGCTTGGCACCACTGAGAAGAGCCTGGCTCCATCCTCTTGGCACCCTCCATTCTGATACTGATTGATGAGGTCCTTTCTCAGTCATCTATCCTTGAGGCTGAACAGGTCCAGCTCCCTCAGCCTTTCCTTGTAAGGTAGATGCTCCAGTCCTGTAATAATCTTTGTTGCTCACTGCTGGACCTGCCCAAAGAACTCCATGTCTCTCTTGTGCTGAGGAGTACAGAACTGGACACATCACTGCAAATACAGATAGAGATATCCATCACCTTTACAGGGATTGAGGTGAGTCTGACTGGATGGTAGTTCCCTATGTTCAACCACATTCACAGGGACAAGAAAGGTGAGCAGAGAATGCTGCAGATGACAATATGAGCACCACAGATCCTTCCTTCTGGGACAATTTTTTTTTTTTTTAATTGTTTCACTACATACACGTCTGTGTCTTTATTCCTCATTTGCTTACTGTGAATGCTGTTACAGTGGGATTCTGTATCATGGGTGGAGCTGCACTTTGCTTCCTTCTGGCTAGTACTAACTGATAACGTGAGCTTTTTTTCTTTGTTTCAGGACAAAGTCACAAGAGTCAATTTAGGCCATAACAGTAAGAGAAAAGTGTTCATTGAATTAAATGCTGATCTCAGCAGGGAGGAGGTAAATGGGTTCCATGCGGTAATTTAAAAATCTGTTCCTTATTGTTTCTCAGCTGTTAGCTGTTGCCTTCCAACTGGGCCTGTGCTTGACTGTGTACTAATTGGACCCAACAAGTATTGGTAAGAAGGGTCAAAGAGCCAAAGTCTTGGTTTGGATCTTGGCCTATGATACAGGGAAGTCATGCTCTGCTCAGCACCTGGAAAATGAAATGCTTATATAAAACAGAGGACAAGGTTAACACAAGAACAAATTGTTTTAATCTGCTCATAAATACATTTTGGCTGGAATTATTTCTGAAATACTTCTCCTCATCATAGCAGTGGGATTCTGGAAAATCCAATTTTGGAAAGCATTGCATGATACCCCATCCAGTCAACATCAGAGAACAGGCTCAGCAGTTGTGGGCACCCCTTCAAGTTCTTTGTTCTTACCTTCGAGAGAATTGATAATAAAACTCTGTAGTAATCCATAACTTAGGTCATAATATACGGCCCAGAAAAAAAGGTGCTTGACTTTTGATTCCCAGGTGGAGTTTGCAGAATTGGCATTTACAACAACCATCTGATCTCATTAGATATAGAAGCCATCCAGAGATGATAAATGTGGAATCCCATAGCACCATTTTTGCAGTTACTTTTTAAGAGCTGAACAGTATGTAATGCCAAGGTGAATAAAAAGGTTCTGCTTGAAATATTTCTGTCCTCATGTGTTGACTTAAGGAAAGGTGTGCAGGTGATACAGGCTTCCCCCAGACCATGAGTCAGGCAGACCTAGTGTTATCTTGTTAGTAGGTATAAGGACACAAAGGGTGAATTAGAAGATGGAATTTAGAAGAGGTAATGGGCTTAAGGCTCAGCTGTGTAGCAGCCAGTGGCAGGATGACACCGTGTATACGTACAGATTCCAGAAAGCACTTGGTGCACATTAACTACTCTGCAAACTCATATGATCCAACATGTTTGTTCAGCCAGCTTCTTTCTGTCTGCCAGGTGGGTTTGTCTGTAGTCTCTGATTTCTCTACAACAATCTGGTTTTGTGCATGTGTTTCCTCTTAAAAATATGGCTTCAAGAAAGTTATTTTCTCATTAGATTTTCAGAAGACAAAATGCTGATACAAAACAGCTTTCAACATTTTCACTCATCACTTACAAAAGTAAGCATAGGAAAGGTGAGCAGATAAGATTTACTGTGCCACTTTAATTTGTATTTAATAAATACCACTCATAAAAGATAATGCTCACATTACTATAATATAATAATTGATTGAATGAGATGGTGAAATAAGAAGGGCCATTAATTACGATCACAGTAAAATTTTACATTAGTACTCCTCTTGAATTTATGGAAGAAGGGAATAGCTGCGCTGTGCACTCTTGGAAATCAGAGAGAGGTGCTTGGTTTTGAGCTGTGTTGGGACCAGAGGCTGAACTACACAGTTGATTCCTATTGTGTTTCTTGCTGGCTGAGGCAGGATTTTTCATGAACAATTGCCACTGATTTGTTCTGGTTTTTTAAAGTCATTTACTTCATTTCAGTGAGCAATAGGTAACACTGTTAAAATAAATGGATGCCACCAGACATATAAATGGTGCCTTGGCTAATGAGCCCTCTGTGTCTCACAGAACTAAGATATCTTTTATCATCTCAGTTACTAATGTAGACACAAGTGAAGAGCTGCAATATAAGCTACAGCAACCAGGAGAACAAGTGGGTAGACATATTATTTTCAGCTTGTTCTTTGAGGTGAAACTAGGGGTATATAAAATATGAAATGAAAATAAAATTGGTGGTGTTATATATTCATGCTTATATACAAAAATATATGTGTATATGTATATATATATGTAAAGCATCGTCTGGAAACTACAGACTTTTATCAAGTCAAATATCTTCTTATATATATTTCAAGATCTGACTGAATCATTAGATCATCTGTTTAGCCTTCAGGATATCAAAGGACACATCATTTCAATCTGTTCTCCTTTACTGAATCCAAGAAGTTAATTTTGCATATCAGTCCAAAAGATTTCCAGCCAATATCAATAGCAGGTGAAACTCTTTGCAATGGTTTTAAAATTTGTGTTGATGCATTCTTATTGATCTTCTCTTCTACATTCCCTCTCTCTGTCACAAGATCAGTAATTTTCTCCTATGGAGTCAATTGGTCCCATAAGAGAGATGGGGGATCATCTAAGAGATGCCAGGGATAAATCCCTCTGAACTAAACAAATGAAACAATACCAGAAGGGAAGGTAATCCTGGGGATCAGAGCAACCAAAAAGCATCCTGAAAGGCACTTGCAATGGATCTTCTTGGGATCAGGCACTCAAGAGTGGACTCTAGGAAACAAGAAGAAAAGGGGTATGCTGAAGGCTTCCCTGAACTGAAAGATATGGAAAAAAGATGGGAAATTTCATATAGGGTGACAATTAAGGTATACTGAATCTGGATGACAGCTAATAGGGTGGAGGAGCCCTTAAAAAGCCTGGAAAACCTTTGAGACTGGATGAAAATTTATGTGGACATGCAGTGCCCTTTAGCCAAAAGAGCTGTCTGAAGGTGAAACATAGTCAGAAGATTCTGAGCAACATCTTATCCAGTGAAAGTTAATCATGCTCCAAAGGGAAATGGCATAGAGAAACAATGCTTGTATTCATTGCTTAATGTGAGAGGGAAGGTTGAGTGAAACAACACACATCCTCTTAACAACGCAAGGTAATTCTTCACTGTGTTTCTTAATTATATACCATAAATGTTAGTCACAGTTCAAGTTACCTGCAGTTAACTGTAATCCACCTGCATAAACCCAGCATAAATTAGCCAGTTTGTACAGGTTGATGTTAAATTTTCTTCAGAATAGAGTACATCTGATTGCCAGTGGAGATGCGGGGAAACATCTGTAATCTTATTCCATAAATCTCACTTTCCTATCCTGGAGCACTCTTAACCACACTTCTTAACACAAGATCTGAATCAATACAAATTTTTGTCCTTGTCTGTCTGTTGAATCTTCTAAATCCTCTTTGCTTGTTCTGGGTAAAAAGAATTCCTCTTGAGGCAATGGCAGTTCTCTGCTTGTGAAAATGACAGACTATTAGAAATGCAATCCATTCTGTGGCAAGGGAACAGGACTTTTATTCTAGATTTCCTTACGAATGAATATATTAGAAAATGTCATTATCAGCAGGCTGTTTATGACCAGAAATATTTTCTATACCTTAGTGCTCCTTATATCTTTAGATTAGACACTTGTAAAATAGGCTATTATGTGTAATAAAAAGCATTTAATGAAACTTTCATTTGGAGGACATTGAATTCAACAGACTTAACTTTGACACTGAAAAATTTCTCACAGGAGATGATTTGCATGGAAACCACTGGGGTCTCATTTTAGTTCCTGTAATACACCAGAACAGTGATTTTATCATTTCAAAGTCATTTATAAGAGCCCGGAGCTACATGACACAATGGCAATGCGTAGGATTGCAGCAGTACATCATCTGCATAAGTGGCATAACTTTCACTGCTGTGATAATCATTTACAGAGCCTATATCATACATATAAACATGTTTCAATCAGGAAAAAAAAAAAAAAGAAAAAGGTCTGATTGATCAATTATTTTCCAAAATGTCTTATCATTATGTAGCACATGTTTGTCTACATTAAAAAAAGGACTGAAAGGTATAATCAGTATGGTTAACTGATTAGGTTATCATTTTCCTACCTTTTAGTAGACCAGATTATATACTACAATTTTTCACAGTTATGTACAACAGAGAAGTAAGAAATAAATACAATTTACAAAGAAATTTATGCCAGGTAATCCTCTTCACTGCAAGAAAACACTCTAATTAATACTCTAGAATGAACACATTATGGATCTTGGACAGACTCTGGATTCAAATCTTTATTTGAAAACTGTTAAATGATAGTCAAACAGACCCACCTAGTTAAGAGTCACAAGCGTGCAAACAAAAAGGGCACGAAAGGAAATCAATGCAAATGTAGAGCCTCCAAAGTAGAAGGATCAATGCCCTCTGATGTTAGTACCACAGAGTTAGATTTATTAAGCACCTAGACATCTGAGAAAGAATTTATATAAATACTTATCCCCTCTATAATAAGGATTTATATTTGAAGTTCATCTTTGCAAAAGTCTATTATACTAGGCAGCCTCTTTACTTAAAAATGCTCCCTCCAGCAGTGACATTTCTTGTATAAATCACTCCCTAACTGCTACAGAAACTGAAATGGGATTTTAAGCTCCTGATGGCAATTCTTCAAAAACATCCAAATTATTTTGTTAAGGACAATTTAGGTGAAATTTTTTAAAGTTATTTGAGGACCTAAATGTTACTGATTTCATGGGAGCCAAGAGCCTCCTGTTGGTAGTCCATGGACTTTTCTTTCTGCACTGGGACAATGAGACATCTTCCCAGCAAAACCAGAGCTCTTTTGGTTGGTTGGAGACCACAGCAGTGGGCAACAGAAGCAGGACAGGCCATAAGTCACTTCTCCTGGTGGACCCACTCTTTCAGCATTTTCCTAGCAAAGTGGGCTGCTTCACAGATTCTTATTTCAGGCCCTTCTGCATGCAGCATGTATGCACAATGCCACTGCATGAAGAAACTCAGGGAAGTGGTTTGTTAGGTAGTATTCTCAGTACCCAGGCAAATACAAAAACACCAGTTTTCAAAAGAAATTTGAACAGTTGCAGAATTGCACTGTAGTCCAAAATGATCTGTGGGGACCAGAGAATAACCCAGTTCTCCTAATGGTTTCCCTCAAGCTAAATCCTTCACTGGCAGGGCAACTTCATATCACAGGGTTTAAGTACAGCTTTGATTTGTGCTGACTGAGATAAATAAATAGGAAGACTGAGATAAACAAATAAGAGCCAGCCCACATTCCCAGCCTATGATGAAAACAAGCCCAGTCACACAACATGTATAAAGCCAAGCACCAGGCACCAGAGATGTGGCCTGGGCTGTTTTGAGAAGAGACAGCAGAGGGAAGAAGAGAGATTGTTCCAACTATTTTGATTTCCCATCATTAACTCCACAGTTAAGTTCTCTCTATTGCATTTATATACTTTCAAAGGTACATCACTTTTAATGTATTAATTCTTCCTAGTATCTGAGTCTCCCAAGTACTCATGCGTGTCTCAGTGCTCTTAAATAGTGGCTATAATCAGAACAACTGTGGTTTTAACAGTTCTGGTTTCACTACCTTAAGGTAGTAAAAATCATTGAAAGGATTTTTCAAAATTGTTATGCTGCCTTGGTGCATGAACACACGTGTGAGCAGGTTTGCCACTTACAACAGCCTCTGCTTGAAAGAGGCAACACAGAGAAGGGAATGATTTGTTTGCAGTGCTATCAGGGGAATGTTCCCCCTCTACCCATGTGTGTAATCTGCTTGCTCTAGCTGTCAGTCATTTTTCCTATGCACCACTCCACAGTATTTACACGGAATGAAATCCTGCTTTTTGAACCTGTTATTGTCAGTCACTGCCTGTGCAAACTGACTTCAGGGCTTTTTTTTTTTTGAGATTTCAGGCCTCTGCTGTTTTTTACTAGAAACTAGTGCCTCATTTGATGTAGCACAAACTTATCATCACAGCTTCTCTTAAGTATTTTCATAAGAGATACTTCCTGTTTAGTAGTAGCCCAACAGCCGTTTGGCAACTGTGCAAAGTATGCATGGCATACCGGGGAGTCAGAGTATTTCTAATTGTGTTTTTATCTTGACTAGGACACAGGAAGAACTGGCACCATAGGAACCCCTGACTCTGTGGGGAAAGAACAGCTCGTTCTCAGACCCACATCCGCCTGCAAAGCTTAGCTTGAGACACTAATGCGTGTTTAAGCATTAACACTGCTTATGTTATTATTGTGTTATTCAGCAGCTGTAACAACCTTTGGGGATACCTTGCAGTGCTTGCTGAGACAAAGTTGTTTGTGAAGCCAAATTGCATTGTGCCTGAATAAGACCCAAATTTGGACAGATACTTACATTCTTGTAATTACTTAGTTTTCGCCTTGAGTGCCCATGCCATGAGGTTCCGTACTTATATTAAAGATGCTTCATTTTGTCAAAGTGAAGGGTGTTCAGCCTGCTGAATGTTTTGCTTAAGAAGGGATTTACTTTCTCTCGCCTTTCCTGGTTCCCTGCAGTTTCCCCCTGCTGATGGATGATCTTTCCCTAGCGACCCTAGAGAAGGTATTTTTCCCCAAGTGTGAAATTGATTCCAGCTGACAACAGAGTGTGTCAATCACTTCCCACTTTTGTCATCTTCAAAGACTCCTCTTCCCCTTATTTAAATTGTATTTTCATAATAGAAAATTGCTTTCAGATGACTTAATGAATTCCTCCACTCTATTAAAGGCTGAAAGCAGATGAAATACTGCAGCGTTCAGATCAAGTGCATTTTTATAGGGAAGCTTTAGCAGGAGCTTCAGCAACAACAGCAACAAATTTTCTGCATCAAGACATGCCCACTAAAGGAGTAAATCAGAGTGGTAGAAATGGCATTTTCCACTAGCATCACTGCCAGAAAACAAGTCCTAAATTGTATTTGGACCTTATGGATATACTTGTGAAGCTCCTGAATTGCTGGAGCTGCCATCAATTTCCAAACAACTAATGTGATCCATTGATCAACTGAGATTTGCATTCTTTCTTGTTGATATAGTGCTGTATCTTCCATTGTGATATCTCTTTAGAACAATAAGGATGACTCTGGAAAGCATAAATGTTGATGGCAAAATATACTGAGTAATCTCTATTGGCTATCCACAGTTAATCTTACGATACTAAGTAGAGAGAGACATAAACTGTTTTCTTATAATGATACCCCTGATCACTGGGGCTTAAAATGCAGACTTGCTCAACAAAGTAGTAGTTGATAAATACAGCTGAACTATTAAACCATCTGAAGCTATGCTTTGAGACACTGTAGTGCAAATATATGCTGATATTTATGCATCATTTATTCATGCAGTTTATTTAAAAGCAGCTTAATTTTTAAGGCCTTTTTTGTACAGAAGTGTGAACTAGAGTTTCTTTATATTCTAAATAAATAGTGGTACCTCTATTTGGAAATCAGGCTTTTTAAAATCCTAATACTGTTTCTTTTGATGATTTGGGATTTTTTTTAAACCAGCTGGCTGGTGAGTTGGTATGGTGGGCTTCAACACATGATTAAAAGCCAGTATCTCCTGGATTAGAATGAGTCAGACTGATTTACCAGGCCCACTTATCTATGTACTCATTCAAATGCAAATCTAGAATAACTCCTCTAAGACAATGAAGTTGCCTCAGTTTTGTCCTGGTATGCATGATGTCAGAAACAGGACTACTGTGCTTGCATGCATAAATCCCTTTGCCCTCTTACTCACCTGGACTTTCATCTCAGTTTCACATTTTTTGGTAGTAGTAGCAATAGTATGGACAGACTATTTGCAGTTCAGTCCCTTTGCACAATAGACCTTAACAGTGCAAAAAGCTCCATAAAGGGAGAGGGGAAAATGAAGTGTGTAGGTGAACAGGTAAGGCGTAATATGTAAGGCCTAACGAGGACATAATTTTGTACAGAAGTCTCCACTTGAAGTTATCTTACAATCCCCTGATTCAACAGAATTATATCGTGGTTTGTAACCTACACTTTGGTAAATGTAGCTTTAAACACCATGGCCTTCCCAATACATACCTCTGGTTTAAATTATCTGAGCTGAAATCACAGTCAGGCACAACACACAAGCTCTGAGAAACAGGCAACAGTAGTAGTTATTTATTTCATGAATAATGATGTGATAAAAATAGTCTAGGTGCTGCAATACAAAGAAACTCAGTAGTACATGCAATGGGTTTTGGAAAA
Source organism: Aphelocoma coerulescens (assembly GCF_041296385.1). Lineage (NCBI taxonomy): Eukaryota > Metazoa > Chordata > Aves > Passeriformes > Corvidae > Aphelocoma > Aphelocoma coerulescens. The sequence continues at coordinate 85,453,693 of NC_091013.1, forward strand.
AAAAAAGTGATTAATTTTTCATATAATGTAATGCATATCTGAGCCAGGGCACCCCTAGCATATGACATGATATGTGTGAATGATTTGTAGACCGAACTGACGCTGATGAGTGATGACACATTGGCTTTGTATTATTGCCTAGTTTATTGCAGAAAAGGTCTAACAGGGAAAAAAACCTTGTCCTTTTCTATTAGCTTTTTCTTAAATATCACAATTGATATGTCTTAGAGGTATAGCACAAATCTCACAGCTGAGAAACTAGCGGCTCCAGGCCATCTTTCAGAACATGACTTCTAAGTTGCACAGTAGTATAATTCAAGGCTATCCTGCAATACCCTCCACATCAAAACATATTTTTAAGAGAATGTTAGAGCTGACTGCATTGACAGAATCCTTTTCTTTCCTGCTCAGTCTAGAACTTGTAGCATTAGCAACACTTGAGATAAGGGATGATATCTTATCATAGATATGGCTTACACAGCTCCTGATGAGGTTTGTATTGCAAGTGCTTCTGTGAAGGAAAACTGAATTTTGATTTCATGTTTGTGAGCAAAGCCATAGGGTGTTCCGGCTTTCCCATGCAAGATATGCCATAATTGTATGAACAAGAACTTTTCCTGCATGTTAAATCCCTTCCCTGACAAGAGTTTCACAGCTCAAAGGCTAGTCCTGATTATATTTTTCTCATAAATAGCACTGATTGTTTTCGAATGCAGACTTCGGAACCTATTAAGACCCACATGTAGAATCATATACGTTGAAAAAGGCCTCTAAGATCATCATGTCCAACTGTTAAACTGGCTCTGCCAAGGCCATCACTAAACCATGTCTCTAAGAACCACATCTACATCCTTTAAATACCTACATAGATGGCAAATCAATCACTTTCCTGAGCAGCCTGTTCCAGTGCTTGACAGTGGACATAATTGACACTATTTATGTGAACAATTTTTTTCCTGATATCCAATCTAAACCTCCCCAGGCACAATGTGAAGCCATTTCTGCTTATTCTGTCTCTTGTTACTCAGAAAAGAGACCGACCCCCATCTGGCTACAACCTCCTTTCAGGCAGTTGTAGAGAGCGATAAGGTCACCCTAAGCCTCCTTTTCCTCAGGATAAACAACCCCAGCTCCCTCTGCCACTCCTCTTCAGTTTTATGCTCCAGCCCCTTCCCCAGCTCGGTTGCCCTTCTCTGGACATGCTCCGGCACCTCAATGTCTTTCTTGTAGTGAGGGGCCCAAAACTGAACACAGGATTGGAGGTGTGGCCTCACCTACAGGGGGACAGTCACTGCCCTGGTCCTGCTGGCCACACTATTGCTGATCCAGGCCAGGATGCCATTGGCCTTCTTGGCCACTTGGGCACACGCTGGATCATGTTCAGCTGCCCATTGACCAGTACCCCCAGGGCCTTTTCTACCAGGCAGCTTTCCAGACACTCTGTCCAATGCCTGTAGTGATACATGGGGTGTTATGACACAAGTGCAGGATCCAGCACTTGGCCTTGTTGAGCTTCTTACAGTTGGCCTCAGCCCATCAATCCAGCCTGTCCAGATCCCTCTGCAGAGCCTTCCAGCCCTCCAGAAGATCAACACTCCTGCCCAACTCAGTGTTGCCTTTGAACTTAATGAGAGTGACCTTCTGAGAAGCTCCTTTTATTGCTCTGATGAATGGATATTTTACTTGCCTGGCACAATGTTAGCAGAGAGCCCCATTCAGCAGCACACCTGGTGTGTGCTGTACTGCAAAGTAAACACCTGAGGTAGGAATAATTTCTGCTAATTTCAATCCTCCAGATGTGGTGTCCTGAACTACACACCTTCATTTACTGAGAAGTGACAGATACATTTTGATATTTTAGGGCTTTACATTTAAGGGTATGATTGTATGAGATGTGATGAGCAGACCATTTCTGCAGAAAGTACAGAATATCATAGAATAATCATAAAAGGGTTTGGGTTGGAAAGGACTTAAAAGACCAGGTAGTTCCAAACCCCTGCTATGGTCAGAGACACTTTCCATTAGACCAGGTTGCTCAGAGCCCCATCCAGCCTGGGCTTGAACACTTCCACAGATGGGGCATCCACAACTTCTCTTGGCAACCTGTTCCAGTATCTCACCACGCTCACAGTGAAGTTTCTTCCTCATATTCAATCTAAACCTGCCCTCTTTCAGTTTAAAGCCATTCCCTCATCTGTGATCACTACATTTCCTTGTGAAAAGTCCTCTCCAGCTCTCTTGTAATCCTCTTGTAATAACCTAAAGGTATTATAAGGTCTCCTGGAGCCTTCTCTTCTCCAGGGTGAACAGCCCCAATTCTCTCAGCCTTTCCTCATGGGAGGTAATGCTCCCCTTGCTTTCCATTCTCATCCCAGGCACATATTTGTGTCTTTTTCCTTGCAGAGTTTTTGTACTTAAATGGATTTTTATTTTTTCACTAAATCAGAAATGAATGGCGAGTACTGGATCTGCTACTGAGATGTTTGGTTGGGGAGGAAATAAGATTAGCTGTTAAAACAGGTTCAACTCCCTGTGAATTCAGTGTCTTTAAGTACTTATCTTAGCCAGGATGAATTATCCACTGGAAGGACTTGCCACTCTCAACAGGCTCTGAATCCAACTTACGCTGAGTCATTGCTAACACAAAGAAGGCTACATCGGGGTTAGCCAAATCCCCTAGTATTTCACTAGCACATAACAGTACTAGTCATGCACGCTAGTGTGTGCATGGATCTTGTTCCAAAGCAAGAGAATCATGGGGGTTTTCTTCGTTTCATTGTGTTCTTACCAGTTTTTCAGATGCCAATTGTGTTGGGAAACAGAAAAGATGAGAGAAAATGCTAATCAGGCATTTTACAACAGGATCTGGTAGATACTGCTCCTGGCCTTGCATATATTGTCACTGCAGAAATAATTTTCCATATCTTGAGTATTCTGTGCCCAAAACTGTGATACTAAAAAGTTATTTTCAAGAAGGGAAACCCTTGAGTTGCGAAGCAAGGAAATCAAGTGGTATGAAATGACATGTTATTGGGGCTGTGCTGTTAAGATGAAATGGACTGTGCACATTTTGATCTTTTAACTGTAAATTGTTGCTTGAGAAAAGTAGTCTTGTTTGCAAGGCTATTTGGAAAAAATGTCTGTAAGCATTTTTGTAAGTCATGCTCCATGTTGAAGCTTCAACACAACTCTAATAAACCACTGAATTTAACAGCATCCCTGAAAAAAAAAAAAAAGAAATATTGAAGACACTTCCTCTTCAATTCATATATAATTTTCATTATCATCGGAGCTGTGGAATTGATTTGGGGGGTCTCATGTTCTCCTTCACCAAAAGTATTATTTTGAATTAAAGAAAATTCGAAGTTAAATAATACTGTGAAAATGAAAGCTAATTATAATATTTTCTATATTCTTTGTTTCAAAATAGATAATGCTTAACTCACTTCCCAAGTTCTTGGAAGACTTTTATTCCACAGAAGAGCTAAATAGTGCAAAATAGAGCTTCTCTAGAAGTTTCATTTTATTTAAAGACCTCCTTCTGGCACCAGAAAAAGAAATTTATATAGGCATGGATAGTCACTTGCTACAGACATGAATATGAAGCTAGAAAGGGCAAGAAAGATTATGATGAGAAAAAGCTTTTGAAATAAATGAATGTGGAAAACTGGGGCAGTCACAAGTCATGGATTTTCTTTTGGATTAATGTCCATTGCTTTGTATATTATAAAATATTACTTGCACCTTTCGAGAAGAACAATTATAATATGAGTCACAATGGATGTACCTTAATTGGAGAAATATAGATTGGGGTTTTTTTCTAGTCAGAAGCTTAAGGGAGCTTGGGATGCTATAAGGAAATATTTATTAATATCATTAAAGCTTTTCATAATCACTTCTAGATGACTAAAAGCCTCTGGGTGGAATGAAATTTGGGGTCTTCCCACCACATAGGAAATGACATTGTGATTAACATTAACACTTATTACCCATATTTTATCCTGAGCCAATGTCTAGTTCAGGTACCTTGAATATGAAAATAAATCAGTCCCATACAAGGGAAGTTTCTTCCTAACCCCGAAGTAATTACTGGTAGCTATAATTTTAAAATCATATCACTTTACACATTTATCCCACAATTACCAGAGAAACCTTATGGATTTACATGACTTATTAAATTTCATTAGATCTTTTTCACTAATCTTTTCTTGGCTGTTACTTTATTTCACTTATATTCTGTATTGCATGTACTCCTTCGTGGATGTTGAAAGGAAATGGGAGAAGTTTTCAATGTGTCCAACAACTTTCAAACTACAAAGCTTTGAGGCAGCTTTCATCTACTGCCAGAATATAAATGGTGATGTCTATTAATGGCATATTTATGTTGAAATATATATATACACCAACACTATAAAGTACATACTATACTATGTGTATATGTAGCATCATTTTTAAAGAAAATTAACCTGGAAGTGAAAGGTTCATGACTGAAAATTTTGTATTTATTACAATTTATTCCTTATATGTGGAAAATAAAGCCACTGAACTGATAAAGTTATTTGAATCATTGTCTTTTCCTAAATGAAGAAATAATGGTAAAACAATGGAAAATAATTATCCATGATGCAATAAAATCTCATTGACTTTTAATCTGCATCCTTTCTTCCAATAAATGTATTCCACTTTCTAAATCAGCAGAATAAAAGAGGACATATCTTAACTGCTATCTAATTTTAAGGCTATGCTTAGATGAAGATAACATTGTTTTAGTATCCTTGTATGCATCATCAGCAAACTCCCAATAAAGGCCTCTAGGCATCTGGAGACAGATTTTCTTCTCATTTACATTGCAGCAAACACCATTCATGAAAATTAATTGAAAGGAGAATTTAGCCCACTGAGCATAAATCCAGTTTATGAAAGGCTGTTAAACCTGACAATATGAATTTACTTCAGGATGAAATTCATTAGATGTTATTTCAACCTGATATGGACTATATATAAATTAGGTTTTATCTCTTTGTGTTTTATTGCTTATTTTAGAAAATTTACCTTTAATATGAATAGCTACTCTAAAACCTAAGGTCCTGTCTGTATTCTATCTCACTCTGGAAAAGGATATGCTGCAAAGTTTAAGAAAAAGCAAGAAGTGGTATAAATGCTCATTCATTCTCTGAGAATATGGTATTAAATGCAAAACTATTCCAATCTACTCAGCATAAAATCTTGTACTAAATCACTTTATCTTTGAATGCACTTGCTTGCAGGTTGCATGCATTGTATCTAGCTTTAGTCCAGGACTGTAACTTCTATGCAGCTAAGCTTTAGACTCCCTTCCTTTGAAAGAGAGAGAGGGACAGGTATTCCTAGAGGTGCCAGCTGATCTTGCCATAAACATGTTGGGTTTTTTAGCAGGGGCTGCACTGCTTTGTAGAAGTGCCTGTTTCTCTCTACTGCTTGCCTAGACAGCTGATTTAGACCTAACTAAATTCAAGTGAGATTAATCCAACTAACCCTGGCATCTAGGAGCTTCAGGAAGACTATGAATCCTCTGTCTATTAATTTTATCACCGTCTGAAATCACTGACTTAACCCAAAGCTGGTATGTTTGTATGTTTGTTTGTTTTCCTTATATTCAATTAATTTGCCACTGATAATAGGCAGAACACAAGAACTGATAGAAAAGTGTATGAAAGGGGATTTATATGTCTGTAATTCATGCCACTGAAAGCACACTAGAGGCTCAAGAGCTTCTTTTAAGAACAGATGCAATTGTATAAGTGTAATTGACCATGCATTTACCCATGTTTAATAAAATTTGGACATGCACAGAATAGCACATTTGACTGAATGTACGTGGTGGAGTAATTACACTGAAGAGAGTAATTGTAAGTCAGAATTGGAAAGCAATGAATACAGAACATTTAATTATAAGGTAAGCAAACACATAAAAGCCTGCCGAGAATATGAAGGTGAACATTGGGATTCAGCAGGACAATAAAACTGATAATAGAAAATGTAGAGGATGCACAAGTTTTTGACAGTGCAAGAGAAGGACTTTTAGCAACAAAAACTCTTGGGTTCAAAACTGTGCATCAGATGAATGTTGGAAAGTAAAAAAAGAAAGGCCCAGCGGCGCTGGCGGGGGGAGAAAGTTGCAGTCCAAAACCAATGTGGTTGATAAGAGCAAAACTCCGTTTATTAGCAATCCAAAGGCACTTATATAGTATAACAGCTTGTTAACCCCTAAGTGGCTTAAAGCTTATCAAAGCACATTTCTACTTCTACCTAACTGGACTTACATTGGCAAGCTTTTACTAGTTATGTTATGATTAAAAGAATTCAGTGTTCACCCTCCTTCTCTCCCAGTTAGCACAGCTTATCAGGACAGCTGCATCATTTCAAAACTCCCTCTTTGTTCCCAGCCCTGCTTGTTTTCTTCACATAAGTTTTTTCTCACACACAGGCCTTTTGCTTCCAGGCCTATTGCTTGTACAGTTCTTCTATAGATCCCATAATTCTATCAATGATCCATGCCCCAGATCCTTTAATAATTGCAACAGATGAACCCATGGATAAATTATGTATTCGTCATTTATTCACAGTCTTGCTAATTAAAAACCTGGTCTCTGAAATTACTGAAAAATGGAATCATTTTCTGTTTGCCACTTAGTCAAATGATATAGTTTTCAAGATAGCGCTGATCTGGTTTGTCATGTTTGTATTTTTCTTGGTCGATACTCACCCAGTCTTAATTCCAGGAATCCTGAAACTGAGTCACTCCTTCTTCATGCTTAACACTATGGACAACTTTTGTTCCCTCTCATGCACCAGCAGACAAGAAGTCTAGATGCCTGTGTCTGTAGAGAGCATGAATGCCAGGAACTTTTTATTGCCTTAAGTTATGCTCTGCTCTCCCTAACAGTTTTCATTTATGAATCTGAATTATAGCCTTTTCCCATTTTAAGGCCAAGTAAAAAAAGTTAAAGAGATGAAGGAGGAAGGGTAAAGCTACAGCTGCAGGTGATGGGTCTGCTGGGAAATAAGAATAACTTACCCAGAAAGAAAAAGCTGAGAAAGACTGGTAAGACACAAGGAAAGAAAATTTCTGTGGATTAAGTACTAAATGAGATCACGGTTCAGCCACAACCTTACTTTTGGGATAATCTTTAAATTGTCTCTCTCTTCTGCCCTACTAACCCAAGATAAATCTGTCTGCAATTATCTATTTAATACTTCCCAGAAACTTTATTTTTTCTCTGCTGTTCATACCAAAATTCGGCTTATGCAGAACTAAGTTTTAAACCTCAGGTTTGCTGCTATTAGGTCCAAAATATTACTGGTAAGTTAATTTTTTTATTATTATTTTGTTAGTAGTATAAAGGATTGGGGAAAAATAAAAAAAAAGAGGAAGAAAGCTATTCATCAACAAAGTCAGTTTTCCAAGAGGCTCCATGATCTCCTTTAGTTTTCAGAGATCTTGGATCATGAAAATCTATAGGTCCTCTAAATGACAGCAGATGGGCCTGGACAGGGTCACATCCAGGAAAACTATGGGAATTGTGTGGTTATAGGAAAATGGATTTCAGTTGCAAAGTGGCACCTAATCAATCTTCTCAGTTCTTAAATAGCCACGAAATCACTGAAGTCTTTAATCTTTCCTGAATAATCCAAACTCAAAAAAACTCAATAGACATTCCTCACAGATTTAGATTGTTCCCAATGACAATTTTCTCCTGAAATATCTTTCACACAAAATGTAAGGCTAAATCACATATTCTCCTTTTTAAGACATGGGACAACTCATCAGACCTCAGCCCTAGTCCCCAATTCCGCCACTGTCAAACTGTGAATCTTCATCACCTCATGTCTCTGAACCTCTTTTGCATTTTCATTAGTTTGTCTTCTCTATATACTGTGTGAAGGCTGATTGTAACAGTGACCTACTGAAAACGCCGTATGCATGTAGACAATGTTCTCTAGTGGGCACCTCTGTGTAACATAATGAAATAATGAAAAGTGTTCCTCAGCTCTCTTGTTTCTGGGAGCTGTTGAGTACTCATTTTCGGCCCAAATTTCCCTGTGAACCTTGGTTTAAGGGGGATAGAGTAATTAATTCCTTAGTCACATATAAATGTTCTTTATTCAAACAAGGACATCTGGGTGCATTTTTCAGAACTGGCCTCTATCGACGACATTGTAAACAATATTCTGTGCAAGTTAAACCAGTTGTCTTCAGATTAATCCTGTTTGGGTTATGTTTCATTATGAAGTCGTTTCTTGCAGAAATAAAAAGGTATTTCTCCTGTTGCAAATACCAGGCTGGAGAAAACAGGCTCTTTGAATCAAGTCAATGGTGAAATGTCTAATTTTTTCCTAAGGATAAAAACCATCAAATAAGTTTCTTTCTCCTAGTAATTAATTTAATTATTATTGCAAAATGTTTAGTCAGATTTATGAAATTGTATACTTTGCAAGGAGGTTTAATAGTTTAAGAGTTACTTTCTGGAAGTTATTGTAAATACAGAGTCAATAACATTCATGGTCATATAAACAATATTGATTTCAGCCTCTCACTGTGGTAAACTATTCTAAACCTCCTTTTTTTTTTTTTTTTTTTCAATACAGTGACATAATAACTCTTAAGACTTCCATAAAAGCAAATAGAAGTTAAACATAACTCTACTTAAAAAATGAATGCCATTATACATACTTAGCAGTCTGGAGCATAATGTTTGGATATTGTGAGAGGAATAAGCACTGGGAAAGGAACTATGTAATTTAGAGGATAATTATGGAATGAGGACACATATTTTTTTAAACATACCTATTCTGATCCTGGATTGCCTCTGTGATTCCTTCACAGCCAGAGAAGTAGTAGAGGGCAAAAGACACAATACACAATTAATTTTCAGTAATCTCTTTGTAGGATTATCTAGATTGCAGACAGTTACTTACAGATGTTACGGTGCAGACACATCACAACTGGATAATTATAGGTGTTACTGTCTCAAGGACAGTGGTTAACCCTGGCTAAGTTTGTGGATAGTCGGGGGGGATTGGCAAAACTGACCTGTTACATGTTTAGCACAGGTCACAGATCAGATGAAAACCTGATGTGTTTTTCTGAGCACAAGGTGGGAGGGGCAGAAACCTGGATATCCATACTACCCTTGCAAGACCTCAGGGATTTTTTTTTCTTCTGCCCTGTGGTAGTCACATAATCCTGTGAAAGTAATGCAATTTCATCTAACTCCACATCTGATGGAATGGTTTGAATAACAGCTAAGAGTTAGAGCTTGACATGTCAGAACTGACATTGTAGGACCATCACAGACAAAATTGCTGTGAATATGTATGGGCAGTGGGACAGGCAGGAGAGGGGAGGCTGTCAGTTCTTGAAAAATTACAATCCAAGTGTAGGCAAGTTAGTTTATTAAGAAACTCAGTGTATGGTTGTCTCTTGTATAGCTCAGAAGGAGAGGATGGGAGCTGTGTTTTCCAAGAGTCAACAATCCACGTCTGCATAATATTCCTTTGACAACCAATAACTTTGAGATTTAGAATTAGAGATAGGAAAATGAGTACCACTTTCTGGTCACTTCGGAAGTGTCATCATAAGTCCAGCTCATAAAAACTCAAAATATTTGGTATTGATTTTATACTCACCTGTAAGTGGTATTAAACATAAAGAAGAGTTTACTTGCCAACATGCTCCGGGTTTGTTGTTTTTCTTGGCTACTGTGCAGCCCATCAGACTAGACTGCAGATTGATTTCTGCTGAGGTCCATAATTTATATAAGCTTTTTCAATAGGTATTGGACACCTGTCTGTGGCTAATAGTAGAGTTAAATCTTATAAGAAAAGGAACTGGGTTGCCAATTTAGGCCTGAATCCGATATTTCCAGCAAAGAACAGACTGAGCTTTGTTTCGTAAAAGTGCAGGCCTTGCAAAAGTAGCTGGAGTTAGAACTTTTAAGGGTCAGTGTTTGAGTAAGACTTTAAAGAAGAAATAATGAAGGGTTGAATCTATTGCATTTAGAATCTAGGTTAAAAATACCCATACCCAAGCAAAAAATAAACCTGGAATAAGGGCTTTTTTCTTAGGATTTGGGAATAAAGATTGAAGATGAGTGTATTTGCATAGGTGAAACTAATTTCATAGGCCTTGACATTGTCTGATAGATCAGAAATCTAATATGCTGAAGTCCAACAGATTCTAAAACAGTCTAATGCTGGGAGCATTGCTTCACTGAAGTTTTAAGCTACAGCTACATGGTGAATGGGGAAATTGGCATGGTGGTAAAACTTTATCCACACAGGGCAAACAACCCTTTATTTGAAAGTTGTATTTTGAATTGCCACAAGAAGCCTGTTCATATTTTGAGCTAATTGCAGTGTCCTGAATCTCAAAAAGTCCAGCTCAATGAAGCTGAGCAGAATTGACTGCAATAGTTTTTAAGTATTTTTTGAAGAAATCCTCTGAAATCAGGGTGGTTCCTCTCAGTCTGAAACCTGGGTCATGCTTAGTGTATTGTCAAAGACTACGTATATCAGGCCATGCAAAACTATCAGAACATTGTTTACACGACAGTGGCTGCTAGTTCTATTTTTTAAGCCACAGCATGAATTTCTTTTACTTCCAGGGATACTTTAATTCCCCCATCCATTTTCTATATCTCCAAACTGAAGTATGCTGCAAAGAAAAAACACAAAGCATACCAGCACCACTAATCACAGTGGAGACAAGGAGAAAACAAGAAACTGATACGTTCAGAAAGTAAAAGTAATCTGACATTGTCATGTGTTGGTTGTTACAAAAATTCTAACATTTATCACATCTCATGCCACTGTATTTCATCTGGATTCAAAGAAAAGCCTCTGTGCAGGAACTGAAGGTGGCATGTCTCAAGCTCATTTCCACTGAACAACTGAAATGTTGATGTACGCTGCTGCAGCCTGAGCGTATATCCTGAATTTATATTCAGATCTCTGACAGAAGACATTTTGTATATCCAGTCACGTGCCATGGTAAGGCTTCGTACATTCAAAGATTACTCGTGTGGCATCCTTATGGAAAATTCATTTCTGCAAGGGGATAAAGATTAAAAATAAAGACGTGCAAAGATAACTTAAAAAATCACTTGCTAATTTTCAAATTCCTGACTCTGTATTTCTGAACATTATCTCACCTATTGAATATTTTCCAATTTACACTGTAAAGGCAGCTGTACTGGCTCATATCAAAGTTCATCAACAGTGCCAATAAAGGATAACTATCTCCATAAATCAGTGTGTAAAGGAGGGATGGTGGAATGGGCCATGGGATTGCCATGGGATTGCCTTACTTCTCTCTTACACACATGTGCACTGAGTTTGCTAGGCTACAGTCCATTCTAATGCTGCTCCAAAGTCTCTTGACTGATGTTCTCACTGTGCTTTGCCCCAACCTTTTATACAAAGCTCTGTTTAACCTCTGGCACTCCTCAGCCCACCCTTCTTGACCTTACTCAAGCCAGACGTCCATTGCACCAGGAAAAGGAAGACAGGCATTTGGTACATTTCTGTTCTTCTGTCTTGACATATTGCCAGGCAGAACACGAACAGGGAGCTTTTACCACCTTCTTGGATGCCTTTGGAAACAAGGAGATGGTGTCATGTTGTCTAACTCTTTGTCTTCACAAACTATGGGGGTTTGTTTACGCTTTTGAGCCTATGATCTTCATCACCATCATTTACTGATCCTCAAAACTATTTTGTTTTGCCCAGATTCTTTTAAGTAGACCCTTTTTTTTTGTTTTGTTAGGCAGAAGCTGATGCCTTTCCAGAAGAAATTAACCAGATGGAGCCATGACCCTAAATCAGTGCGCAGAGATCTGCAAGAAAACAGTGTGTTGCTGATTGCTTCTCTAATACTATTACATCTTCCAACTATTTTCAGCTCAGGGGAGTCTCTGAACTGGCTGTTATCTTGCATACTTTAGAGTCTTTTGAGAATTTCAGTGCCATGTGCTTGTCTAGTTGGATCTTCAACCAATGTCAATTTTGGCTGTACACAGCATTCTTTTATAGGAAGGCCCACGATGATAGCACATGTTCTGTGTAAAACCACTGCTTTTGTTGTTTGTGTGAAAACGACTTCTACTCTCATTATTTGGCAATCAATAGTTCTTGTCTTAAAAAGAATGACAAATAATTGAGTCCTACCTATGCCTTCCATGCTACTCATAATTTTATAGAAACTTATCATATCTCCTCTGAAATCTTTTGCTTTGAGGACAAAGAAATCCTCACCTAATCAGCTGCTTCCTGTAGAAAAGCCTTCAATATCTTTTAACCCTTGTTATCTGTTTCTCAGCTCTTTCCTATTCCCTTTTAAGAATAAGGAGAAAAGCACAACACCCGATGTTCCAAGGGCTTGCAAAACAAACTTGAGCTATCTGTACCAAGAACTAGCATCTTGTTCTGTCTTTGTGACCTGAAGTGGAAGAAAGAGATCATCTCACACGGAAACTACTTTTTGTCTCAATTTTTTACTTTTTCCTACCTTTTATTTTACACCATGGACAAACCTGCCATAGAAGCAGTGACAGACCTCAAAAAGATTGGGACAAAAAGCCCAGAAGTTTAAGAGGAAGTCAAGTTGAAAACCCACATGTATAAACTGCATCAGTTATGACCTCAAAAGCTTGAGAAATACAATATTGCAGGAAACCCCTCCCACACACACACATGAAAAATTCTCTGGGTTTTACATGTGGAAATTAAATGGATGCAACTGCTATCATCAAAATGAAGTGCAAGTGGACAAAATATGTGTGAAGACAAAAGGGAAAACCTCACCAGTGTTGATTTGTGAGTTTATAGTTTGACATTAAAATTGCTTGAGCATTCTTCTTAAGGTAAAGAGGAATAAAATCTCAAAGGCACCTATGGTCCATTAGCAGTAAGCTAAAAATAGTCCAAGGAACTAGGCACACAAACAGACATATTTTGCAGGTAAAGAAGTAATGAAAGCTACTCAGAAGTTAACTTTCTGGTCAGAAAATATTTTCAGCCATTTGAGTGAATAAGTAATTGTTTCTCAATTACTGCATTAGGAGTCATCTGTTTCTTCACATTCCCATATATGCAGCTTCCACAGTAATGTACAAGTTGGAGGGAGAGATTTTCTGCAGAATTCGAAACATCATTTGGTTTTGACCCTTGTGAGTATGTCAGACACTCTGAATATATACTGTAAGCCTTTAACCTAAGAAAACTTATCCTCTTTTACTGATGATACGAACACATGGTATCTAGCATGACAACCCTGTCATGCAAGAATTAACAGATTTAACAATATGCATATAATCCCCTTAACTACTGTAATTATTCATATGTGCAAACTAATGTATGAGTAAACACATGTGCAGAGTGAAGACAGCTGTCATTTATTTTTTTTAATTTCAGAGTCATAGCCCAAATACTGGGAACAGAGATTTCAGAAGCTCAATTTTTACATTATGATTTGTTCTATATTTTCATAGTCTGGAAAGATATAAAGCAAATATTTTAGTTTGGGAGGGAGAGCTGAAATCCATCTGTGACTGGGAAATATAATTGCACTGCCTTACCATCAGAGTAACATCCCCAGAGTCTGTTGTTGGAACGGAGAGCAGAGTCGAGCTGATGGCACTTGAAGTACCCAGAATGACAAACACCACTTGCTTAATAGCTCTACTGCCCATTCACTTATGAGTAATGCTGAAGTAAAGCCTAATTCTCACTTCCAACCTCTCCAGCAAATATGCTCTTTGCTCAGTATCTGACCTGTAAAGATATGAATCTCTCTTGCCAGTTTTTTTATCATGCCAGATTTCCTGCCACAATCTCTATCCCACATCCTGCCTCATGAAAATGAAACAGAAAAGATGCAGAAGCAAATGTGATGTTTGGGTCTCACGTGAAACAGGACTAAGAATCGCTAAGATATAGAATTTCCACTACCAGGAGTTATGTTAAGCTCTTGAATGGGATATGTAACTTTTCACAACAGGTTTGTATGCCCCTGATGGAAGTGATGAACTATTCACTCAACTCTAGCAGTGATGTATCCCAGTGTACACCCAGAACATAACCACAGAGTTAGTTGTGTAAAAGCCATGAAGCTAAGTGAAACCTCAGACATGTGGAATGCAAATCGCTCACCTCTGATGAGCACTGTATTCACTTGATTGATTTTAAATGGCTGTGTAAGTGTTCTCATACATGTTGAACCTGCATAAAAAAATTAAATAACTCCCAGTGGAATTTTTCTGGTATTACACTCTGAAATTGAACTTAACTTGAACAACAGAGTTTAAATACCTTGGGATGTAGTTCATCATAGCATTATTTTAATTTTAATTCAGAATCATAAAAATGTGGGTGACAGTAATTTTAAAAAGTGTCTCATCTAGGGTATAAGCCTAATTCATTACTCCCAGTATTATTCCAATGATTTCCATCAGATATAAAACTGGTATGGTGTTTTCAAGTCACGTAATTTTTGATTTTAGATTTCTGAAAAAAATGCATAACCAAGCCACCATTTTGAATCTCTTGCCAGAACAGATATTTTTCAACACACCTTTTCTAAAAACCTTGGAAAGAGGAATGCCTTGAACTTTCTCCACTCTTTGTCACTCTTTTTATTTGCTTTATCTCAGTGTCTGGATTTGAACATTATGGTCTTAAATAGAAGATTACTGCCACTTTCTCCCTATTTCTAATCTGATGTGTCTATGTGTGATTGAGCTCACTAAGCCTACTGAATCTTTGGTCTTTCTACTGTTACTGAACTTGGTCAAAATACCTCTTGGTACACTGCATCACTAGAAAGTAGCTCATCTCCACTTGATCTAAAGTTTATTCCAATTTAAGCAGAACTTGTCATTCTGTTGCTTATTTAAGCAACAAATTGATTTTTTTTTTGTAATTTCATTTAACTTTTATGCTTCAATTCTTATTCTCTAGAACACAAATGAAACTGAGCTTTATAAATCAAAAGTCAATATGACCAAGAAAAGTTCAGTAGTTACCAAAAAAAATCTGTGATTTGATGCCTGTAAAATTAGAAGCTTGGAAAGAACAAGTTAAATCAAAGGCATTTCCTGTACACAGAAACGCAGGAGTGTCTGGGCTTCCCTCTCTCACTTCCACTCACTTCCCTCATTGCTATGTCAAGACCTTAATTCAAACCCAGCAGAGCTGATGACAGACTGGCCACACATGGTACTTTCTTCAGCTTTTAACATATAAATCACTTTGTCTTGGTCCCTAAAATCATCCAAACATTTTCACCATATTGTATCAACTAATACTAAAGGAGAGGGGAAAACAAAACAAAATAAACAAAGCAAAACAAAGCAAAACAAAACCAAACAAAAAACAAAACAGGAGGGAGGTTACAAGTGAGTTAGAATATTTTAAACCAGATTGTAATTCCTGTCTCAGATTTTCTAACTTTTCCAACCTGAGCAAAAAATGGTCGTAAGGCTCTCAGCCTTGCCTCTGAGCCTACCTCTCTCAAAGCTGACGGTATACAAAGAACTTTCTGCTGTGACCCTACATGAAAAGCAGAATAGGGAGGTCAGTGTGTGAGTGAGTGCAATTTTAAAAGCTTGCAGAGGAGAACATTAATTGAATTTCTAGTCAAAAGCTCATCATTTAACAAGCATTAAACTCAAAGTAAGAATTGCCAGCTGCAGGAAGAACTTAACCCAGTGGTATTCTCTCTCTTGGACAATTAAAGTTTTCCCTCTTCAGCCATCTCTCAAGAAGCTGGCACTGCCTGATTCTGATGCAGGAATTGGATTTCCTGCATTACTTACCTAACTTTCTGACATGGCTTTAGGAATACAGTCTAATGTACCTCATTATTTCCTTGAGCTACCAACTGAAATATTGATAAGTAAATGACAGTCCCTGCCACTAATCACAGAATAACATTGATCATTTAGAAAGTGTTTAAATTAGTTGAGACACTATTTAAGACTCTCTGTATATACAGAACACATTGTTTGAAGTATGGAGACTTGTTTGCTTGTTATTTTTTAAATAAATAAATTAAATAAAAAGTAATAAAAAACCAACCAAACAGTGTTGTTGAACCTCAGAGCATTGTTAGATTGACTTAGGAGGTTTTGAGATCATGACTTAATAAAAGACTTTGCATGTTACATGCAGCCTTTAATTTAGGAATTTTTAATGGCAACAGATGAGCCATTTTGCCCCTACTGTATTAGTGGCATCCAAGGACCATCCCCACTTTGATAAAGAAGAAGCAAATAATCCCTCTCTCTTCAGCTGGGAGAGAAGAATAAATGTTTCAAGAATTTAGGACTGGAAAGAACCAGAAAGAAAATTTATGACAATAAGAGGTTTCTGAATGTGACTTTATTCAACACTGCAACAGGACTACAACAGCTTGTGTCACTTTATGTGTTGTGAGAAGTGTCACCTGCCCTGTAGCTGCTACCTCAGAGCAGTACAGGACTGACACAAGTGCTGCCCTGTACTGTTTGCTCTGTCTAGAGGTCTTGGACTTTCCACAAGGTCACAAATGGCACTGGCTGCTTTTCTGTTAGGAAATAAACAGTCTCAGTACAGAATAATTCAAGTGCCTAAAGTTAGTTGCTTAGCACACGTTAGATATCTTGGAGTGGCTGGCCTGATCCCAAGAGTTCTCCTGTGTTGCATATGGCAGCTCTATGGTGTAGAGGAATTGGGTGCAGTGTGGGGGAAGATGTTTTCATTTTTGTCTTTGTTTCTCACTACCCTAGTCCATTTAACTTCGCAATAAATTAAATTATTTTTCCTTAAGTCTAGTCTGCTTTGCCTTTGATGGTAATTGGCAAGGGATGTCCCTGTCTTTATCTCAGCCCATGAGCTTTTTCATCTTATTTCCTGCTTCTGCTCTGTTGTGGAGGAGGAGTGAAATCTGTCTGAGTGGAGGTATGGGAGCCAGCCAAGGTCAGCCCACCGGAGAGGAGGCTGCCTGCCTCGACAGTGAGACCACTTTCCAGCTGTCAGGAGTGTGACAGGGCTCTGCAGAGCTGGTTTATGTTGTTGATCTGAACCACAGAGCCTTGGGGCTGCTGAAAGGGTGATACTGCTGTGGGAGCAACAGGGCCTGAAGTGTCTGTTCTGGTGCACTGGTCTGACACAGCAATAGAGGAGTTTGCTTATGAAGTACAGAGTAAAGCTGGAAGAGGTGCTCCACATGTGCAGAGCTCACCAAGTTGGAACACTAGCCCCATCCCTAAAGTCTTCCCATATTCTTTTATCTGACTCCAGATACATTTTCACTGAAGAAAACCTGAGGAAAATTACAAATGCTTGTAATGGCTGGATTATCTGTCTATCTCAATCACATGGATGATGGTCTACAGTCTCAGGAATATTTAAGCCTCTTTGAAAGCATTTCTGATGTCTTCATGAGCAGAAATGCACACACTATTAGTGAAATTATTGTCTGGCTTGTCTCCTTTTATGATCCCACTACAACAGGATTTGTAGGTGCTGAAAGTGCCTGAATATTGGGCTTTTTTCCCCAATGGTCTACTTACTTGTGGAATTTACATGTTTCATCACTGCTATGACTCTATTAATTGCTGAAACAAAACTCATGGAGAAATTTCATTGCCTCTGCTGGTGGACTGGCATCATACTCAAATAGCATTTGATTTTTTAAATGTTTATTAAACAATAATTGGGCTTTTTAAAGCGTATCTTATTTGCGGCAACCCATCTCCTTGCTATATATGCACAACAGAACAAACTCCCCAGGGCAGGGAGACAGTATCAAGTCAGCCCTTTCTGCAATGCTGCAGTGAGCATGGAAAGCCACTACTGAACTTATGAAGAACAAATAGGTATTTTGTTTTTTAAGGCAAGAAAGATATTGTTGTGTTCACAGGTCATGTGTGCAAATTGATCCTACCACATACTCTAAGACAGATGTTTTCAGTGACCTTGGGTAAATTTCTTAAATATGTATTTCTAAGTGTGTAGACACTTCATGACGCACATAGACACTGAACTTAACCTCAAAAATAACATTTCATCTTCATCTGCCTCCTTAGGCTTCTAAATGGCTTTTAAAATCTGATCTTCATGTTTTGTGCTGCTATTCACCATCTGGTAAATGATGATAAACACTTTTCTCCCACTTTTTGGGTTGATAAGCCTATAATCAAATAAAATCTCCTGTTTTGTATTCAAGGTTTATCTGAGACAAGTGGATAAATTCTGCATGATGCAAACTGATGCTCGTCTTCTCCCTTTACTTGCCTTCACCTTAAACTACATTGGTGTTTTTTAGGAACTTGTCTTTTACTGTCTCTTTGTTCAGTGACAGTTCAGCAGTCTGAATTGGGGCTTCAGGAATCTGCAAATTAATCATAGAATTATGGTGACAGAATTAATTCATGTATATCCTGTGTGCAGGGATGGGAAATTCTATAATTTCTTAGTGTGGGTAATAATAACTATAGTACTAGCAATGAAACTGATTTCTTCAGAATAAGTGACATTGGTGGATTCCTGAATTTGCAGTGCTTGAACATGGTCTTTCAGCAGATTCAGTGCACCAGAGCACAGGATTTTCATTTTCTTAAGGAAGCATAGAAGGAATTTTTCCTTCTTTTGGGAATGTTTGATATAGAATTCTCTCACACAGATATAACTGGAGTGTCATTGTCACAAAATCATAGAACAACAGAATGGTTAAGTTGGAAGGGACCTTAAAAGATCATCTAGTTACAATCCCCATGCCATGGGTAAAGACACTCTTGACTAGACCAGGTTGCTCAGAGCGTCATTGAACTTGGGAATTAAAAGAAAAGAAATATATCCTTAGCTGAAATAGTACAAAGACCAGTATGGCATACACCTAACACAGCACTGTGCTATGATAAGGGTCTTTAAGTTCCATATAAATTTGCATCCAGGTTAGGATCCTCATACAGAAGTTGCTGGAAATGACAACTCACCACTCTGTTTTACAGTAAATTACGCCCATTTTGTGCGGGTCAGAACACCTGACAAGGCAATGACAACTTTTGTGCAACGCGACAAAGAACCAGGCTGACAGTATCAAAATATTTCCGCAGGTTGGTCCCTAGTGTGGCTGAACTGTGAGCAGAGTGTGACTGGAAAGAATCAAAGATCATGTCTGCAATAAGGATAGATGAGAAGATCCCCAAGGAAGTGCCCCAGACCAGCTCCAACAAACGCGGCTTGGCTGCACACCGCCTCGTTAGTGAAGTTAAGAAGCAGACCTAGTTGTTTTAAGCCCTGTCCCTGGCTAATGTTTCTAGAAACTGAGATTTTTGTGGTACAATGCAAAATCCCTTTCTGCAGTGTCACATCAAATAGCGTGGAGAGATCAAGAGATGGTGTTTTACAGCATTTGTAAGGAATGGAGCAAGATGCTATGTAAGCTGTGAATTCAGCAGGAAATTTCTATCCTGGGTACAGTATTGAGGGTTGTCTGGGGTTTAATTTCATCCTATTTGGAATAAATGCAAGCATTTTTAAGGATTCCTGAAAAAGTCTGCTTTAGCAAGAACTGACAGCTTAATCTTTAGGTTGCTAACTTGAAGGGGCAGCCAGAGAGAGATCATCTGTGATTTTCTTAATGGAAAATGGAAAATTAGGATAATATTTTTAAAGCCTGGAAAGCTTCTCTGACAGCTTCTACCTTCCAATAATTTCTCACTTCTCTAGGACTTCAGAGAAGTCCTAAGAATAATTCCACTTGTTCAGAAAGACAGAACTTTCATTCTAAATATAAGCAAAACTTTTAATGAAATCAGAATGACAAAGGCAGGAGAATTTATATTTTCTTACTTTTTGAATCACATTGACTATTTATTTTAAAGGAACCTTGTCACTGATAAGCCCCACAAAAGGTAACAGGAAGACAAAAATATATTAAGTGTTCTTAATGTTCATAACTAGTTTTATTCTCATACAGTTCAACTTTGCCTTGAAGTTGGTAGGGCTACATGTTAGAACTATCGGGGAAAACTATACTGATTTTGCAAACATCATTGGAGACCTCAGTAGAAAAGTGCTACAACTTCTAAATTTTTAAATGGCATAAACCACTCTCCATGGCCTGTGAGAAAAAGCTGAGAAAGTTGTGGTTGTTCAGCCTGGAGAAGAGAAGGTTCTAGGGAAACCTTATTATGGCCTTTCAGTTCTTAAAGGGGGCCTACAGGAGAGCTGGAAAGGGATTTTTAACAAGGGCATGTTGCCAAAGGATAAGGGGTAATGGTCATAAACTGAATTGAGGGTCAATTTAGAATAGCTGCAAAGAATAAATTTTTTAACAGTGAGAGTGGTGAAACACTGGCACAAGTTTCCCAGGGATGTGGCGGATGCCCGGTCCCTGGAAACATTTAAGGTCAGGTTGGAAAGGACTCAGAGCCCCCTGATCTAGTTGAAGATGTCCCTGCTCACTGCAGGGGGGCAGATGGGCCAGATGACCTTTAAAGGTCACTTCCAAACCAAACTATTCTGTGATTTTATGATTCTATGAAGATACTGTAAGTACTTCAATGAATTCCTCTACGTCTTGGTTTGGGGTGTTTTTTTTTTTTTTTTAAATTTAGGATTCCTAATCCTAAATCCTGGATTTCCTCACATGTATAATTCATCTTCAGTTTACAGACTGTATGGAAAAAAAACCCCAAGTTGTCCATCTGACAGATCAAACAACTAAACCAACGTTCTACTTTTTCATGTGGTATCAGTGGTTACTTTCAAGAGAAAAGTATACACCACAAAAACTATCCTGTTTGAGAAACGAGGCTTGAAAACATTCACTGCCAATTTTTCAGTTAAAGCTGCTAACTTTATTAACTTGATAGAATTATCATGGACATAAAACTGGAGAAAAGATAAAAAAACCTGAGCTACAAGTGTAATTAAGGCAATGTTGCTGTTGTAAGATCTGAATATACATTTACAGCTTGAAAATGAACTTTCATATCACTTCTAAGTCAGAGTTTCTAAGCACTTGTGTGAGTTCCCATGTATCTCACAATAAGAGAGCTCAGAGAGCAATTTCTCAGATGTATAAATCTATGTGAACTGAATGTCTATTTCTTATCAAGTTTTGGTGTCTTTTTTGGGGGGTAGGCGGTGAGTGTTGACATGTATATTAAAAATGAAGAGTGAAAAATCACTGGTAAGGAATGTTATCAAATCCATTGGTAAGGACTTTCTACCAAAGATGGCAAATGAAATTTTTTATCAGAAAGTTTAGATAAATAAATTTACATAGTAGCATAGCAAACTCCTTTTTTTTGGTTGTTTTCTTAATTTTAAAACCATGCTAAATAGAGATTTAACTATGTTTTCCTCCTTTTTAAATCTGTTTTTTTATACCATTTCATATAAAGTACCCAATATTTTCCTACTAGTATTTGATAGCTTCCTCAAAGATTCTTTTACTGCTCTTAATAACACTGTTCAGTAGTGAGTTAGACGGTCTTGACTATTCAAAGGAAAAAATTTCTGAAAGTTTACCCAAACCACTGAAAAGTGAAACTTTAGTCTTTCATTAAAAGCTGTACAAAACCAAGACTTTTTGTTTGTTTATTTTTAGTACATATGGACTGAACAAGTATGGTTCTCTGCTGTTTTGGGACACTTAGTGATCTGGCTGGCATAGCACAAATACTTGGGAAGCCACGAACAATCCAAGTCCATGCTCTGTCTGCAGGAAACAGTAGAGGAAAAGACATCGTTCCAGAGTGTTCCAACACCATATGGCAAATAGCATTTTCTGCTGGTATGCAGCACATTTTAACTCCAAGGATTTTGCAATTATATTCAACTAATTAGCATAATTTATTTTTTTACCAAGCTGTCTTTCCTCTTAAAAGGAAAGGAAATTCAATCTCCACCCACTGTGACTACTGTTTTTATTAGGTGTGTAACTGTTGGAAGAGGAAAAGGGATTTTAAGGGCTACCTAGTAAATACATGCACAAAATTTATCAAGAGAGGAGACGGAGAAAGACTGCCAAGCAAACTTTTATTTAAATTCTCAGTTTCTGACAGATACAGATTTGCTTTTAGGGTCATCAGAGAGCTAAGTATACATACTTAAATAGAAAACCTCCTCAAAGAGTCAGCGTATGAATGTAACTGTTAGCAGCCCCCCTTCCCATCCACTGCTGTTGACAACATCTAAGGTCAGCATTGTGTATGTGAATATGTTTGATGTCAACTGCTCTTCAGGTGCACCTTTCAGTTTTTTTCTCTTGTGAAAGAAAATAAAAACTGGCAAGAGAAACTCCTTTTCCTCAAAAGTATCAAGGAGCAAACAACTCTCCTGGCTCTCATGTTCTCCTTGTCAGAGTGATATATCAGGCATTTCAGTTGTATTCATGAGCCTAATGTTGGTCTGCTCTTGCCATTTCAAGCCATGTTATTAAAAAAAAGGTTTATCATTGGAATGAATCTTATTGTGGGATACTGTGTACCATCTTCCTGGACTTGCTAAGATGAAGGTAAGAAAAGGCAATAAAGTGATGGGAGAAGGACCTCCACCAAGGTAGGATGTAAGTATAGACTTTATGTCCCACACAAGTCTCAAATTCCTAGATCTGAACAGATTTTAAGTGAGGAAAAGAATTCTGCAGCAGTTGTACAGGACTGCATACCAGGTATGTTGAGGACTGTGTAATGCTGCTTTTGTAGAGAAGGCAGAAAACTTTCCAACCCCTTGCTCATAGGAGCATGGATCTATTTTTCCCACTTTCTAATTGTCTTCAGCAAGGTAAAGAATGGGACTGTTATATCTGTTTTTGCAGAATAAATACAGAATCTGGAATGTTAAACTTCCTTGGCAATTACATTCAGTTTTGTTCTCTTATTCCTGTTTATTATTATTTCTCACATACGAAATCCCATGTGGCTCCTATTTTCAGAACAAATAAGATTTTAGTGATGATGTCTCCAGTTTGGGTAACCCTCCAAAAAGGACACTGCCAAGGTCATAGACCCATTTTGTCTCACCCAACTAAGGCACTTTGAAGTCAGATATTTGCTGATAAGATCGGTATCCTGGGTTCTCTTTACAGTCAAGGCAAAAAAATAGCCAGCTCCAGAGGACAATTCATCTGCATTATATTAGAAACTTATTTTAGGAAGAAAACAATCATACTCTGAAATTGTCTACTTCTGTTCATTGAATTTACAGCTACAGTGATAAGCTCCAACATAAAAGTCTAACTACTTGAGTATGTTTACATAATGTCCTCTATGTCAGGGATCAGTAATGCTTATCCAGACTACTGAGTCCTTTGTGCTATATAAGGCTGCCTTAAAAATGCCTGTTTTCCCTAGATCTTTCTGCATTCTCTGGGAACTAGAGAGAATGCTATATAATACAGATAATTAAGGAACAAGAATGATTGAGCCAAATTAATGAGGTACTTTTACCTGTGGCTAGAACTGAGACATTGATGCAGCAGGATCTTGGGAACATATCAGGAGGATTGAAGACTTCTAAAACCCAGGACTGAAGGTTTCATGCACGTCATTGAACAGTGGTTTCTTCTCACTGTCTGACCTATGTAACACAGGTGACAACAACCATCCGTGTGACAGGTGGTGAGATCAGCACACAGTCCCCCTCAGAGGACTTTTGCTGGGATACAGCAGTTGACTATACTGCTTCAAGGACCAGAGCAGTGTTTCATCAAACTGCATTGGCCCACGACAACAAACTTACATAAGAGTTCGGGTGAAGGTTTATGCCAATTGTAAATGTGCTCAAGAATGAGCACAGTGAGGACTGTGCTTAAAAACTGAAGAGCCTGAATTCCCAGCTTGCACAACTCTCAAACACCAAGTCACTGAGGAAGGAAAAGGGAACCTAGGGTCATGTGGTAAAAGTAGAGTCAGATTTTTCTGCTGTTCAAATACACCTGCATATGTATTAATACCAATTTTCAAGTGAATTGTAAGAGTTCCTGTACTTCAGTCTAATGACAATCTCCCCTCTGCCATGAGCTACAGAGTGCTTTGGGCATCAGCCTGTCATGTAGCCCTGCCAGGAGAGAAGTGCTCCTTGGGGGATAATGGTATCATTTGGATAATGGACACTGGAAGTGATTTCGTATGCTTACTTAGCATGCTGGGTACTGAAAAAGGAGTCTGCACATAGCTTGCTTAAACTATTTAGCTGTCTTCATTTGACTCCTTAAAATCTCCACAGACTGGCCTAAATCATAATCCCATTATGGTTGGGGGCAAAACGTCCGTGGATCTCACTCTCTCCTTTTCAATTTCACTCTCCATCACTCTTTCTCAGTCTTACCCCTGTCAGCACTTCTCATGGAAACAGAGCTGAAAGCAGCAGGATCTTTCTCCCCTATTTCACCACTTGATGCGATGCACAGATGGCTTTTCCTTTCACTCCCTCCCTCCTCCTCACACAATTCCAACAGAGTAGTAGGAGGAGGGCTATATGCAGCCTGCATGTTGCAACACTTAAGATGGACTAAGGACGGTCACAGTACCTAAGTTTAAAATGAGCAATTCAGATTTTTTGCTGTGCTGGGACTATCAGGCCTCAATTCCCTGTAGCATCACAGGAAAGAAACAGTCACAGTGGTTAACTTATGCCGCTCTTGCTGGTGGTCTAAATATTTCTCCTACCTTGCTCCACAGGCAGTATGGGATGCCAGTCCTTAATAGCCAGAGGTTGTAATTGCTTATTTGTCTTCTGAATTTAGACACTGTAATTGGAGTTTCATTTCATATAGAAGCCAGAATAGGCAGCCAGACCCCAGCCTTAAATCACAGTCTGAGCTGTTCATTGCTCTCATGAGGTTATTAGATGCCATAGCAGATGGCCTGAGGTACCAGAGGAGGAATTCCAATTATACCCTCAGGGCATCTGATAAAACTGACCTCTCATACATTTCATGAGACCCTCACATTAGAGTGTGTAACCTCAGGACTGTTTCAGACATATCTGCACACAATTCATTTTTTTCAATGCAGTTTTGCCTTGAATCACATTGGGCAGATAACAATGTTCCCTCAAATAATAGTAATCTTGTTTCCACTCCAAGCTGACAAAATTTGCTTTCACTTAAATAAAACCAAGAATTAAAACCAAAAAAATAATATAGAAATAGTGAATCCAGTATGTGGAAATAGTAAATAGTCTACTTTCATCAGATGTAGAGCTAGTGGGGCTGAGAAAGAAAGAGAGAGGCCATCAGTGCTGGCCAGAATGGTGCATTCACCATATGCTACTGCTGAATATCCAAGCTACCCTTAATATTAGGCAGGGGGGTTAGCCATGACTGGGTCCAGCAGTGTGACAGCTGACATGACTTCTTCAGTCTTGCTTGTGTGTCTCTTGAGACATCTATTTCCTTAGAGAGTTGTGCTGCCCTTCATGCTATAAACTTTGTGTGTATTTAAAAGCTTACTTTAACAAAGGGGACAGATAGCTGCTAATTCCTCTGTAAGGAGTGGGTAACTGCTGACTAATATTGAAGCCATTCCCCAGGTCTTCCAGTTTTGGTGTAGCTGTGATGGCCTTTACATACAATGGAATATTACATTGGAATATGGTTCCTTCTTTGCCTGACACAATAGACTCCTCAGGACAATAATTTTCAAACTGTTACCTGAGCTTTCTTAGCATGCAACAAACTTGAGTAAAACCATCTCCAAAAAGGTTAGTACTGCTCTCTGATCCCTAATACTCAAGAAGAAACTTTAACAGGATAGAAGATACATCAAAACATATGCAGTGCTTTGTCTACGGTCACTTAAGTGCAATCCATTAAAAAATCTTTGAAAAATACCCATTTTCTTGTAATATTTCTGGCAAACAGTTTCTAGTAAATGATCAATATGTTGGTGTTTTCAATTGTTAAGACTTTACCTCTAGATTAAATTACTCAAGGAATGGTTTAAACCTGCATAACTCAGTGATAAGCACCATGTAAGAGATCAGAGGAAAGAGGCAAAGAGACAGATATTTTCATCCTGAAAAAAAGCCATGGCTCTTGAATGAAGCAAATATTACACAGAGAACCAAATAGTGCTTGGTTAAGAACACCCTTTTTTTTACTGCTGGAATGACTGACCTCAACAAAATTATTTGGATTTGGTCTCAATGGTTTCACAGTTCCTCAGTGCTGAGTTGGAAGCTGATTGAAGCACACAGAAAAGTATATATCAAGCAAATAATTAGTCTAACTGGGGAATAGATTTTACATGGTTGATTCCTCAGGCAAACCACCAAGAAGCTTTATGGTGGTTTTAAGTAACAGCTGCATGGAGGGACTATCAGTTTAAACAGGGGCTACTATTAACCTTAACTAGTAAGATCTTGAGCTCAGCTGACTGTTGTGTTCAGAGTACATTTGAATAGTCAGGCCATGTTTGATATAGTTTCACCTTTCTGCTTCCTTCTTATCCAATATCTTGACTCTGACACTGGCCAATGCAGGCTGCTTAGAGAAAGAGGCAAATAACCTAACAAAAAGCTGTTGTAGACAATGGGTGAGTTTATGATACACACAGCTCTGGCATCACCAGTGTTCTTCTCCTCAACATATCCACTGCTGGCAGTGTGGCTTCTCAGGCTGTGTGTACCAGGAGATCAGGACTTCTTGACAGAGCCCCGTTTCCAAACCTGTATACACATTCTTTTCTATTGTTTGCTTGAGATGTGGGAGAGCTGCAGGGGTGGTAAGTTGGACCAACAAGGACATAGGCATACATCAGATTCTGCTGACCTTTGGACCTACAAGGATGAGAAGCAGCAGCAAAGAAACAAGATAGGCAACCTGAAACAGCAATATATTAAACTATATTTGTAAAATTTTCCAGAGCACTTCTGTCCACACCTTAAGACAAACATGATATGACTCAACAGAGTTTCTGAAAGATTATTTTCTTTTTATTTAGTAGAGTAAATCTGAGGAACAAGCCAAAACCAGTCAAACTTACAATTGCTATCAAATCCAACTTTTGGGCTCAGGTCAAGGTCTGGATTTTTCTTCTTCTGCCTTTCATAGGTTTGTTTGAAGTCCAGCTAGCCCACTACTATCACAAAAACTCTTCCCTTCTCGCATCCAAAAGGAACATCCTTTGTAATCTAGGCTTCCCTATGTCTTTGGGAGCCTACTCTACTCCTCTACTTTCTAAACCTCTGGGCCAATAGCTAGATTCATTATACCTGGGGGTTTGCCATGCAACAGACCCTTGCCTCCTGCAGACATCTGGAACATGTTGGCTCTACACAGTTTTAATAAGCCACATTAAAATGTATCAAAGATGCCCATAACAAAATACAGTCATTATGATTAATTACTCTAGATATCCTCTCAGGGCAATTAGATCAGGATGACTACTGCACAAACATATTCAGGATGATTCCAATACCAGGGACAAGACAGTAAGCTACTTGCAATCCTGGCACAAATAAATACTATAAATCAAGTAGGCACATGCTAGAAGGCTCTTTAAAAAAACAGAGCTGCATAAAGGCATTTCTTGTAGAATCACTGCTCATAGTAGCAATCAGAATTCCCTCATGACTTCTTAAGGTGTTAAAATTTTTCACTTTACAGTTTATCTCAATTGTTAAAGTTAAGAATTATACCACAATTCCATGAGCTGATTTTAACAAAAAGATGTCTTTCCCTTTGGGCAGAGCCCCAAAACATCATATATATTCTTAGAATGTAGAAGTCTTTGCTCCCAAGACTGAATAATTTTTGCTATATTTACAACCAAAACCCCTCCAACTGTCCTGAGATAGCAACATATATGGCTTACTGAGAATCAAGTTTATGAATAAAAAAGGATTAAGCTGGCTGGCTCCCAGGATTATTAACTAAAATATGGTTGCTTATCTTTAACTGTAAAGTAGCAGTGTATCCCACCATGGCCCATTTCCAGAAGCTATAAACATTTTTCCTACTACATTTGCAGTACAGTTTTCAGGCATCTATTGATAGTTGAAATTCAAAAATATCATTAATTTTCCAGTTAATGTGTTCAACCTCCTCCACATGAAGAGTGCTTAAATAAAATAAAATCAGTGGAATGACTGGAATGACTAGTCAAGATCTCAGATGAATGTCATTTACTGCTAATATTCTGGCAGTAAAACTGGACTGCAATTATTAAGATCTCTAGCTAGAAACAACAAATACTTTGAATTTTGTATGCCTTTATCATTTTCAGGGGTTTTATATACACAAAAAACCCATGTGGTGATCTGCCAGATCTATCAAAGTTATATGCATATTAACTCTGGAAAGTGGAGTCAGTATATCCTTAACTGTAATCTATTTATCTATGTAGAACTGCATATACACATACCAAAGCAAAAAGGTAATACTTTCCACTTACAGACAAAAATTTTCCTGTCTATTTTCATGGAGTGGAACAGAGCTTGGCAGAACAACTTTTCACTTTATTTTGCTTCAAAATACTTTAGTTGTGCAGAAGGTTTTACAAATAAAGATTCATCCACAGGTTTTTCCATCTCTCCAATGACATTTTGTCCTGATTAATGAAGAAATTAAATATCTTCCTAAGGGGTACATACAGGGCCAATCACACACTTTGAAAGCAGATCTTGCAGCTCTTTTGGCTCATAATGAGGACTAAAGTCAGTAACTGATGAGTGTTGATGAGAAAATACTCTGCTGACATGATATATTCTTCCTCCTTAGTCCGACTGGGTGCACCTAAACTTTCTAAATGTAGCCCTCAGGATTTCATGTGAGAATTGTACTTCACTCACAGTTGTTAATTCATTGAATCACGGAATGATGTAGAACAGAAAGGTCCTGTGAAGGTCCTCTAGTATGACCCCTGCCCTAACCAGGGCCATCAGTGATTGCACTGCTCAGAGCTTTATCCAGTTGAGCTTTGACAGTGTCTAAGGATGGAGAGTCCAAAAGTGTTTTAGTCGACCCACTTCAAGGGTTTCTGGGTTTTTTTTAAAGCCCAATGAGACATTATATATGTCTTATTATAACTTTTGTCTGTTGCACCTCATCCACTCTACCTGCAAGCACTTTAGTTTTAACTTCCTACAGTTACCAAATAAATCTGGTCTGGATCAAAAGAACCCTGAACTGTTGTACATGGTACCTGTATTAGAGATTAAACTGGTGTACTGTAAAGGGCTTTGTTTGGACAGAGTCAGGACGTGACATGAGGTAAAGCATGCCCTAAGATGTTTACTGTAAACACTACCTCACTTATTATAGAATCATAGAATCATGAAGGTTGGAAAAGACTTCCAAGATCATCAAGTCCAACCATCGACCAAACACAACCATGCCCACTAAACCACACTGCAAATTGAAATGTCACATTGCAACTTGCTACTGTATTCTAGCAGCAAGACTGGAAAAGCCAGTGCAGCCCATTTGAAGTAGTTGATTTTCCAAAGTATAAGCATGTACAGACACAAAACTGACTGAAAAATCAGACTTAAGCATTCTCAGAAAAAAAAAAAAAATGTTTGGTCATACGCATTTTTATTAACAGTAATTGCATCTCCACTGCAGCAGCAGATGCTGGCATAGGATTACTAAGACACAGACAGTGTTGTACAGCCTCAACAGGACTGGAGACAAACTCACTAAGAAACACATCAAGTGACTTGTCCAGACTTACAGTTGGAAACATTTCTTTCAGTTAAGAGCCAGTTCTTCAGGACGTTCCTATAGTTGTGGGAACAGCTTAAGGGAGCTGATGATGATGAGGAGGAATGGTGACGTTTTCACCTAATACTTATCCTCAAAGATAAGAAGATAAGAAAAGGGCTCAGCATTTCCCAGTGGACAGCTCTGCAACATTGCACAAGATTTCAGCAGGGTATTATTGAAGTTGAGTTAATGGGATGAGGATGCTGGATCCTCAGACAGGAAGGAGGTCTGTGCATCCTAGGAGACCACACACAAAGCCTGCATAAGTGTGTACAGAAAAATGACATTGCTAATGAATCCCGCAGACAGGAGGAGTTTTAAGACTGCAATATGAAACAATTAATGGAGAAGGCAGGTCTGAAAATACACTAAAGAATAACCTCACAAAATGGAGTCTTACAGTGTCTAACAGGCTCTAATGACAGCTGAGACTTAGGATGTGTTACTGCCTTCAGGAATCACCACCTTTCCTGGATGAAAGGACTGGTTTTAGCTCTGTGCTAATTGCAGGATATCATCTCACTACAGAGTGAAGGCGATTATCTCCAAACATAGAATAAGTTGACTAACCCCAGATAATCAACAAGACATTATCTTTCTTTGCCAGGCAACTAATTAAACAGGTTCAAGCTGCAATAATGTATGTACATAATTTCCACAGCGTTGTAGTTACAAAAATTAATGTCAGGTACCAAAAGGAGCAGGAATAAGGGATGGATTGTTGAAAGATAATTAGGTAATTATTACCTAAATATCTAGAAAAGTATATGTGTTTGCACTGTAAAAATGCTCAGTTACAGATTATCTATTTCTCCCACAAATTTTTGTCATCTCTCTTTTGTTTCTCTGACTTGCTCTATGTCATTGTGCAATACTTGGACCCCACACCTTTCACCAAGTCAGGAATACTAAGTCAGTGGGTGCTTTACCAAATGAATTTCAAATTTTTTTCATACATTTGCAAGCAAATGAGGGAATGTAAAGTTTGGGGTTTAGTGTGTTTATATCGAAATTTGCTACTCAAAATACCCCAGCATCCTGGAATGCATTGTCAGGATTCCTCAGTATAGTACAGTGGATACATCCATCCTTAAAAGGAGAATGAAGCTAAAGAATGAACAAATATCAAAAATTACTAAAATACACATTCAAAGGCACCCTGGGTTATACAAATCATTCTTTCATCGTTGGATTGAATGGCTTCTGTTGTAGTTGCTAGGTTTAGTTTAGCAGGCTGCAGCTTTCCTGAGAGCTCAGCAGGGCTGCTTAGGGCAGAGCGACCATGGTCTCCCTCCCGCAGTCCATTTCAGACGGCCCCGCGATTCTTGCTCCGGCAGCTCGCAGCCCTACAACCAGTGATGGTAAAGGAGGCAGAGAAGGGTTTAAGAAAACTTTTAATCACATCCCGCCCCAGCGACCCTCAGAGGCAGAGAGACCTCGAGATCCGGGCACAGGGAGCTTTTCTCAGGGGCTCAGGGGCGGTCCCTGGGCAGGGTTGGGGTACAGGAACCAATAGGGAGAGCCTGAGAGAGTGGCCCGGGCTAGGGGCAGGGGAGAGCTGGAGGGGGGATATGGGATCAGAAAAGCAGTGGGGTAGACAGATTACCACAGGCTTCTTGAAGGAATAGGGCATCTCTGATCTGTATTTAAAATGAGCCAGGGGCAGGGAAGGTTTTGACCCCGCTTTATAGTCCCTGATTGTACTTGTTTCAGAAACCATCACTTCCTTTTGTCCTCTCTAATTTTGAACTAATACCTGGCAAACAGGCAGCTCTTCAAAGAACAGTGATCCACAGTAATGATGAAGACATTTGAAACACAGACATACAGTTTTGTAGAATTATCAGTTCCACTTTTCCCATACTACACATAGTCATAGTCATAGTCATAGTCATAGTCATAGTCATAGTCATAGTCATGTTCAGAAACCCATCTCTGCAGTACCTTGGAAAGGAAGTAAAGATTTTTCTATGTGATTTTTCTATGTGACTTTTCTATGTGTAGGTTCTCTCTCTTATTCAGAAAGGTGATTGTGGAATTCAGTGTGCTCAGCAGAAGCCAGTCACTATTTCAGGCTCTCTTCTGCAAACCACCATTCATCAGCTTTAAGGGTTACATTGCAAATGCCTCACACCGATAACTGGACAGCCGGCTTGCCAACATCTGCCTGAGGAGTTGCTGACTTGAGACAAAAAAAAAAAAATCAGCTTTTAAATTGTTTCTATAAGTACAGGAGTTCCCATATTAAAGTGGCCTGGTGCTAAAGTTTCAGACTATGTGATGGAAAGTTCTGGAAGCTTGTTGTGACCATCCTCAATCTTCCCAACGATGCAATTTTCCTACTCTTACTATTTTGCTCCAGGAGTTGCAAGGTGTACCAACACCCTGTGAACACTTTGTTCTCATTCTTTCCACTCAAAAATCTTTCCACATTTCAGAAACAGCTCAGTGTCTCTCAAAGAGCCTAGTCTGATGCATAGGACTTTTCCTGTGAATGACACTGTAAATGCAGGCAAGAAGGGTGCCAGGTGTAAGATCCTAGGAAAACAGTAATGTTCTGGAATAGGCGTGAGCATATGCTGAAGGCATAGGTGTACATACAGAACCATTTTCCCAGTTTAAATCAATATCGCTCCATCACCTTTGATGGAATTGTGTGAGTCTCTCAGCAGAAAGCAAATATCTTTCATTTTAGTACAAAAGCATCATCATCTTTTATATGTCTTGGAGTCTGCAAGTGGAACTGAGGACATTAAAGGGATGATTGTGCCCAAGCAAATCAACAATCAGTATCGAAAATGCATTTTTTACAGTAATTATTGCCAGAGCATTAACAACTTAATTTCTCATTTTCCCCTCACTATGTTAAGTCTTTAAGTTCTCAGTTCACTTGAATAAAATAATTATATTTGGAAAATTTTTGTTTGATGCTTCATCTTGATGCACAGAAGTAGTTTCTCATTTTGTGGTTTTGCCAATTAAATAAATATAATGCCAATACTGATAAAAGTAATGAGTGAACATGTTTAACCCTTACTTCAAGCTGAGGCTCAAAACTATTTGAATACCTGTGTGTTTTTTCAGCATTGCAAAAGTGGATTTGGGGCAGAAGTTACCAAGCCCAGAAAAACTAATCCAAATGCCCTTCTCAGAGGCTGGTTGCCAACCTTCAACTTTTATTACAGGATAGTTTGGCTGCATAACTGTTAAAAAGTTAAGAGATCTAATTTTTTATAAAAGCAGAGTAGTTTTTCTCCTCATACTGTAAAATTGCTGACCCATTATTGAGCATATTTTCAGCAATAAGGCTGCTCTTGGACAGAGCCTTGAAAATTTCACCTTCCAAAAGTTTTGGAATAGAAGCTATTACACAATCTGAGCTATAACAAGCATCATTATTCCCTCTAAAGCTGCATCTTAACTAATTCTGTTGTGGACAGTAGGAGTTAGGTACTGTTAGGCCCTGTAAGCAAGGAGATTTAGAAAGAGGAAGGGGAACTAGCTACCACTTTATGTCCCAAATCCACAAAGGCTATGTGGTACTCATCCATCAGTGTAGTTGCTGGGAAGTAGATGCCTAAATTATTTTGAGTCAGATGTACTTAAATACAAAGTCCCCCATAATCCTCAAGGTCTCTACATTTCTCTAAGTCTAAAAAGTGCCCAGTTGAAAGAAGAATTCAAAACCAGATGTGTCTTATTAGCTTTTTGTCAAGAAATTATAAATTCTGTAGTGGATGTTTCTTGATATTCCTTGCTAAAGGTACTGTGAATTGTCTATGTATGCAGAGCAGAGGACATGAAGAAGGATATGAAGTTTTCCACACCCCAGAAGAGTAAGCAAACCACTAGGCCACTGGGTTTTAAGAGGAGTCAGAGGGAAGGAAATAATTTGGTTTGAGAACCAAAGTGCAGAAATTAAGTTTCCAATGTATCAAAAACTCCTAAAGCCAGTGAGAGATTCGGTGAGGAAGAATACAAGATCACTGCAATGCTAGGAATTAGTCACTCTTCTGATTGTAACTGTCTTTAGACAATTTACTAATTTCATATCTTCTCTGTCAGCACAGTTTTTGAACAAAAGCATGGAAGAAATTTCTGCTGACAATGAGAAAGACAGCTCAGCCAGTCCTGATCAGAAGCTAGCCTAGGGCTTGGGGTACTCACCCAATACAGAGCAAGGTATGCTTTGGTATTTCAAAACATTTCTGAAGCAGAGGGGAAACTCCAATCCTTCTCCAGTTAGAAATAATGGAAAACATATGTAAAATGAACCCTTTCTCAAACCATAGTAAGCTTTTCTTTGCATTTAAAGTGATAAAATTATTTAAGACTGAACTTTATTATTCTATTCTATTTTCTTCTCTTTACACCCCCAACATCACATTCTCAATCCATCAGTACCTGATCATCATTGCAGCAAGCCTCTTGTTATATCCCAAGCTGTACTTCTGGGAAAGTCATGCTATTTTTCTCCAGGTCACTGGTTCCTTTTCAAATTTAAATCCTGTGTCAAATTTCCTCTCTCTTCATTTCCTCTCTCTCATTCCTGTCCTCATATGCCCTCCCCTTATATTGAGACAGAATACAGACATTTGTATTCAGAATTACTTAACTGGTTATTGACTGTTGTGGAAACACTGAAGCTTTGTGATTAATTGATCACACCATGTATACCACACTGGCAAGTTCTCTTGTGCCACACAGAACCAGGATTTCTGTTTTCATCACTTAAAACATTGATAAATAAAACCAGAACCACTCAGTGCTCCTGTTTAACTTATCCACAGACGTTATTTCGAATACTCTGTGTTTCACATGCATCAGACAATGTTTCAAGAGATATTTGATATTCTTCAGCCTTGTTCTTCCCTGACAATCATGTATTGTACCAGGACACAAAGCTATCAGCAATTTAAGGAGTTCTATGGCAATAGTGTGGCAATCCTATTTAAAAAAAAAAAAAAAAAAAAAAAAAAGGATTCTTCCAAAGAAATGGTGCTTGAAGCATTCAGCATCTTGTCTGTGTGTAACCATTCATGGTTGGTGCTCCTTGTCCCAAAAAACTGGCGTGCCCCTGTGTGTGCAGGCATCGCGCCATCCTCAAGTATAGGCAGCCAAGACATCATCTATGAACATCAAACGTTTTCTGAGATCATAGTTCACAGCCAAGAATATTTCAATGGTTAGCTTCTTTGTCGGTGTAGGCAAGGAGAAAAGCAAGCCAAGGAGAGGCAAGCTCCCTCAAAAAGTCACCCATCCTGAAAATGGCAAAAACTTACAGTCCAAAGCAATCAAAATGAGTCTCCCCCAAGAATATCCTGTATTCAGATACAAAATCTGCATACAATGAATTGAACAAGAGTCTCACTGTAGCAAACTTTTTGGAATTCAGCAAATTTGCTGCTAAATTGCAATAGGACCGTCCAAGACACTTAGCTCAGAGGTCATCAGCTCGGAGGACACCCAGCTGAACATCAACACCAGCTTTAGTTAAAAGAGAACCAGCAATGTAGGACGAAGCCTTTGGAGAAGTCTGGAATTTTCAGTACTTTCAATTGTATTTACTTGTACAAGCCTATTTTATAGATATCCACAGTTTTTGGTAAACATGGTTGTTACCCCATTAGACTTGTAACAATTTACAGAGGAGCTCTGCTTCTCTCATGTGGGGAATCAGGAAAGGAAGAAAGAGATATGGTTTGAGCATCATACTAAACAAGATAATTTGTGTCTTCATGATTTAAAGAGCTTTGCTGAATCAGCACTTGAATGTATATGATCAGTATCACTGCTCACAGGAGTACTGTAAAGATGTGAAAAGATGGGATGCATGCTGAATGTATACTGAGTGGCAAAGAGGAACAAGAAGTATGAAAGGAGGAGTTTTATTCAGTGATGACATTAGCTGGTTTAAGCCGGACTGTTGCAGACAAACCTCTGAGGTGGAGTGTGTATTGTGCACCAATTCCTGAAATCCTCATTTTGTGTTGTTTTAGGTAATACATAGCTATGCCAGGAAACATTATTGTTCTTTTGAGTCTGTTTTGTCCATTCCATGGCTCCTGGTATGACATGTGAATTGCTCTCAGAATGCTTTTTGGGTATGTGTGGAAAGAATTAAAAAAACCCTACCAGGCTACTCATCTTACCTTTGACAATTAAAAACAAAATTCAGTTTAAACATCCCAAATACCAGGTTTATATACAGTATTTTCTCTTTTGTTGTTTAAAATTAATTTAAAATTTACTGTAAATGCATTTTGTTTGTATTTTGTAATCAAGCATTTCAAATCACTTCAAAGAAAATTGAAGAGTACAGAAGTGATCTCTCCCACATTCCTAAAGCATGCCAACAGAAAAGCAATCATGCTGTAGTGGTTGAATATGCTCACTCTTATCCCACCCAATCAGATATTAGGCCCACTCTACTGCATAGACAAGTCACAACTATGACCTGCAGCCTGCATTATTTCAGTTCATGATATTACAAAATAAAATCACCTATTATCAAAATTTCCTATTAGCTAAACCACAGTTCTTTGCCTTAGCAACAGCAATCAGTTTGGAATAAAATACTGCCCTTGTTTCAATTGGGATACAGTTAATTTTCTTCCTAGTAACTGATACAGTGCTGTGTTTCAGATTTAAGATGAGAATAATGTTGATAATTCACCAATGTTTTAGTTGTTGCTGAGCAGTGCTTCTTCTAAGTCAAGGACTTTTCAGCTGCTCACGCCAACCCACCAGTGAGAAGGCTGGAAAGGCAAAAGAAGCTGTGAGGGAAAACAGCCAGGGCAGCTGACCCCAACTGGCCACAGGGATATTCCATAATATATAGTTTCATGCTCAGGTTGTAAGCCAGGGGTAAACCTTGCTGGGGGCAGCTGCTCAAAAGCTGGTTAATCATCGGTCAGCAGGTGGTGAGCAACTGCATTGTGCATCACTTGTTTTGTATATTTTTATTATTATTACTATCATAATTATTGTTGTTGTTATTACTGTTTCCCTTTCCTGTCCTATTAAACTGCCTTTATCTCAACACATGGATTTTAGTTGTTTTTTTTTCCTTCTACTTTTCTCCCCTACCCCACCTTGGGGGTGTGAGTGAGCAGCTGCGCAGTGTTTTGCTACCTTCCAGGATAAACCACAGCAAGTACATTGCTGATTTACCCTTCTGCACCAATTTCTAAGTTTTCAGAGATCTGGGTGTGACTTGTAATTCAACGTCTTCCTTAGCTACACACCCATGATCATGTTCCAATGTTCCCATGTTCCAATGAAACACTGTGAATGACTAACAGCAGCAAAAGACTTAAAACCATTTTCTTGTGGAGGACTTCTTAAGTAGAAAACAATGTTTGTGTCCCTCTATTTTTCTAAGAAAATTTAAATGGAGCATCTCAACCAAATCAAACCCTTACATTTGGGCATTTTATGATAAATATTAATGAAGTTGTATTTATAGTATTTTGTAATTTGTACTACATTTTGCATTCACCTGTCAGTGAGCAGCTAGCAGTATTCTTTAGGGATCAGTACTGGAATCTTCAATGTTTAATGCCTTCATTAGTGACCTGGATGATGGGACAGAATATACTCCCAGTAAATTTGTGTTTGATACCAAACTGAAGAGAGCACCAGGACAGGGCTGCTACTGCTAAGAACCTGGACAGCCTAGAGAAATGGAATAGGAGGAACCTCGTGATGTTCAAACAGAGAAAAGTGAAAGGTCCTGCATCCAGGAAGGAATATGCTGGTGCAATATTATAGACTGGGATCCAGCCTTCTGGGAAGGAACTCCACAGAGCTTCTCCACATAGAGGTCCTGGTGGATACCAAGCTGAATGCGGGCCAGCAGTGCACCATCACACAGAGCAAGCCAATAGCCTCTAAGAGGTCCAGGTGAGTGATCTTCTATTCATTACCTGGGCATCTGAAGCAGTGTGCTCAGTTCCAGACTTCCCAGTACCATAAAAACTGTGGTATTATTGGAGCAAGAACAGCCGTCACTCCCTGCCACCAAGCTAGACAGGAGTCTGGAGCACACAACACCCAAGAACAAGCTAAGATTGATGTGCTTGCTCAGCCCAGAGAGAAGACAGCTCAGGAAATCATGATGAATTCCAGTTAGATACTAGGAAAAATATTTTTCATAAAAATGGTCAAATACTAGAATCCTTGGAGGCATTCCAGCTGAATGGGACATGGTCCCTGACAACCTCATCTAATTAGACCTCCTTTGGACAGGAGATTGGACTAGACATCCTCCAGAGCTTCCCTTCCAACCTAAAATATTCTGTGATTCTTTGATAAAATCTCTTGTTTACAGCAGTTACCTTCTTTGCCTGGGTACTGACTCCTTGTTTAAATTTAGGCCTGGTGACACATACCATGTAAACCTTTTGAAGACTAAGCAGAGAGGAGGCAAGTGAAGTTTAACAGAAATCAACACTGGTAGAAATGAAAGCTGTACTATTCCAGGTCAATACTCAAACTGTATTTCAACAACTACTTTGAAAAGTAGAGAAATAAGCAGATACGGCACTTTATTCATTAAATAGCTTACAATTACTGTTTAAAAAAAAAAAACCAAACAAACCTGTGATTCTGTATCTACTTTGATGGCAGTATCAAGAGTGAAAAGGGGTTTTATAAAGTTGTATTTGTGTGCTTTAAAAATAAATTTTAGAAGGACAGGAAAAGACCAAAATACTCAAAGTAAATGTTCAAAAGACAAACAAGGTTCTGCAATTTTGAAGACTGATCTTTAAAAAAATACATCTTTTTGTTCTTGATATTTAACTGAAAATGGAGAATGAGGCATCAAGTACTAAATTAGCTTGGGTGGGTTTTTTCTTGTTTTTCAGAGATTTTTATTACGTGAACATGGGGTGTGCCCTTTTAATCAGGTGTAGGACTTGTCTCATATCTTGTCTCCTATAGTAGCAGCAGATACATGAGAAAAAATTAAACTTTGGTAGAATAAAGCACCTTCATGTTAGATAGCATATTCCCCTCGTATTAGTGATTGGCTTTAGCCTTGTAGTCTAGAATGTTAATTATGTTAGCTGTACTGTTAATTAGAACAACACTGTATGTTAGTGCAACCCTAGTACACCCCTTCTTCTATAGTGGAGATGTGTAATTTCCTGTGGCAATGAGTTCTTCAGGCTAATTGTACATTTTGTAGATAATTATAATTGTAGAAAATTTTGCATTTCATCAGCTTTGACTGTTCTCCATTTTTATTTTATTAGATGCCCTCTTGTTCAAATATTTGAGACAGTCAGAGGAACAGCTCTTAAATTTACTTAAACAAGTGAATGCTCGTTCCCATAGTTTTTGCAACCTCTTTTTTGTTCTTCCATTTTACACAAGATATTCACACAATGTCTGCCTGAT
The DNA here is from genome assembly GCF_041296385.1 of Aphelocoma coerulescens. Classification (NCBI taxonomy): domain Eukaryota; kingdom Metazoa; phylum Chordata; class Aves; order Passeriformes; family Corvidae; genus Aphelocoma; species Aphelocoma coerulescens. The sequence goes on from NC_091013.1 coordinate 85,492,844, forward strand.
TCACCCCTGGCAACAATACCTGAACTCCATCAGCCTGGGGTTCACTTTCTGAGTCAATCAGATATAATGCAGGTCTAATTCAGAAGTTATAGGTCTATTGCATAACCTGACCTAACGTGTCTTGCAAGCTAATTAGCAAAGTCTGCAACGAATGGGCAGACACAGCCCCAACTGATGAAATCTTAGAAGCTGCAGAACTAAATTAGACTGAGTCCATTCACATTTATAACAGCAGTCCAAGTTCAGAGTCAGGGTAGCCCTCCCTTAAAAACTCCCCAACACCAAATTCTGTACGCAAATTAACTTAATTAATATGACATCTTTTAGAAAAAACTCACACCTGTTGGGAAATTCAGATTACCAGAGAAGTCCTGCAACTGTGTAAAAAATTTTTCCTCCTAAATTATTTCTGGTTGACATGACCCTTAATATTTAAGAAAGCAAAATATATGTATTTGCTTTCCATGGCAAACATTATTTTTTAATGAAAGAAACCCACATGTGGTCACTTGAAATTTTATTTATTTAGAAATTTATTTAGAAATACTGCTGCTGGATCCCTTTGGAGCTGTAAGGGAGATTCCACCCCCTTCATCTCTCAGGCAACCCTTTCCAAGCAGCCTGTCAAAGCTGTTGATCGAGGTCATGATGTTGCAGTTCAGAAGTGAAAAAACATGGATTACACTGATATCTCTATTTGGTCAGCAATTGTCCTCACTACCACTTTAGGACACTGCTCCTCTAAAAATAAAACTAATATATTTGTGTACTATTAAAATAAAAACATAATATAAATATATCGGTTACATATTTATATGCTAAAACCAACTAAGATAAAGGCAATAGTGACAAAAGTCTAGTATTGACATCTTCAGAACTCCAGATTAGGATATGAGCCTTGATATGAGCTTCCTGCTATGGTTACTAAAGCATTTATCTGAAGAACATGGAAGCACAAATTCCTTGGTCATTGCAAGGCAGCATCTCCATAGGCCATTCTAAAATCAGGTCAATGCTTTGCAGAAAATCTGTGATAACTCAATTCTCAACAAGACTTTTTCTTAGAAATATGCCTAAGAGTTTATACAAAAATAAAAAAACCCCATCATTTAATGTGACAAACTGTAGAAGCAGATACCTTACACTGACTCCTGTGTATTACCAAGGCAAGGATTTTGATAAACTGAAGAGCAGCCATGTTACTATTATAATCAGCAGATGATTATTTAGCCCGTTTGAGTGGAAATAGCTGACACTACACTGAGCACAGCTAAACTACACTGACCAATGAATACAAAAGGCAGAATGAGTCATACAGTCCCTGTGTGTGCTAAAGGCTGAGAAACCGGGTTAGTAGTGTAGTTTATTTCCCCACAATCTGACTGAAGACTAGATAGATCATGCAGGAACAGAAGGCAGAATATTACTTCTCCTGATTTAGGGCAATTTTTATTACAATCTAGCCTACAGTGAAGAACAATCTGTGAAAAATAGATGTCTATCATCCTATTTTACTAGCAATTTTTACTAGTAATTTTTTTTTTAGACCGATACATCACCAGGAAAGACAAGACTATTTTATACCTGTTAGAAGGCTGAAAACTGAAAGATTAAAGCATTTGAACAACGTAGCTAAGAGAAGAAGTGCTAGGGAGGAGTCAAGAATAAAGGTCTGCGTGGCAGCGTGGCACAAACATGTGAAACACCAGTAGGCTGTTTAGCCAATTGTTCCCATGGGCCACAGTTTCTGGGAAGAAGGGTTTTCATTCTACCAAGTTCCTGTGGAAGAGGAACTGTTGTCTTGCACAAGGGCAGCTGCTCCCAGGTCTCAGTACCCACATTTCATGGACTGCACTTACACCACATGGTGGAATGGCCAATTCCCAGTGGTTACCACACACCATGCATTTCCTATGATTTGAAAGTTTTCCAGAGCAATGTGATTTTTCCATCAGTTGTTTCAGCCTTATCTTGAGGACCATAGCAGCCAAAGATTACAATGGAGATAACAGCATTATTTGCAAGGACGCAGGAAAGGAATCTCTGTTCTTCCCAGGAGGAAAATAAAACTTGTTTAAGCTATTAGACAAGGATATGAAAGTTCCTGGGATGCCATCATGGCTCTGCAGATACCATTATGAGCTAATTCATTTACAGACAGAATATCCACCAGGGCTTTCTATTGACCTGGAAAGGCCATGGGATGCAGAGCAGTGAAGAAAAAAGCTCCTGGGGCTCTCACAGATGCCTCTAACAGCAGCAAATCAGCCTTCCACATTCAGTGGTTTAAGTTAATCTCTCTCTGGTGCACGTTGTGGTGGGTCAGCTGCACACCCATGACTGATTATCACATTTCAGCTGGGGAAGGGTGTCCTTTCAAACTACTCTTTTGTTAATCTGATTATACTCTTCCATTTTTCCTGTATTCAACAAAATCACATTAGAACACATCCAAGGCAAAAAGTCTGCTTTTGTCAGTGGTTAGAGAGTCAAGCACTGAGATTCAGTTTTTAAGGTGATACATTTTTTAATGCTGGTAATACAAACTGGAATTACGCATGTTAAGGTAATTAAATCTCATGCTTCCAGGAAAAATGTCTCTGTCCTACTGATAGTCCTGGATATATGATTTATTGAACAGATGTATCTGTATCAAACACTGCTGAGCACAGAGCAGTGGCTTGATGAATCTATTATGTCCCCTGAAGGGGAAATCACCACTCTTCTGGTTTGTGCTACTCACAAGCTACATTAGCATAACAGATCAGACAGAGCAGAAGGCAACTACTGCTTTGGGAATAGAAGGCCAGGATCACATCCAAACTACAAGGCTTATTAGTGGAACAAGCAAACATCAAATCAGCATCTGCCGGGCCTGATGGGATTCACTATGGGATGCAAAACTGGGAGTCAACATATTCCTTGGCACAGATCAAAAACTCACTAAAATCAGAGATGTCACCAAAAGACCAGAGGAAATCTAAGTGTGGTGCCAATGTTAAAGTATGGGGAGATGAGAGTAATAGACCAGAAAATTTGGCTTCTGTAGCCGTAAACATGTTGGAATGAATCTTTCAATAGAGATAAGGTGGTTATTAAACCAAATCCAAAGGGGCAAAATGATACAGTGGCAACAGCTTAATGTTTGCCATGTCAGTAACAAAGGAACAGCTATGACCCTCTGTTTTCATTTTGCTCCATGGAGTTGGCTAGAGATGCTGACTTTGTATTGGTCTTTGCCATAAATACCAAAGAAGAGCACAGGAACAATGATTTTCAGAACAGAGGAGACACAATAATAGAAAAACAGCACATTCTGGAGGGGTTATGTTAAATAATAAATAACATGTAGGTATCACATATGCACATGTATATAACACATACATATATGTGCATATAATATGTAAATACTAAGTAATATGCATTATTTATCATAGAAAATATCAGACTGAAGTATCTAAACAACTGGAGGACACAGATGGAATTCAGCACAGAAAGCAAGAGACATGGACAGAGCTGACAGGAATAAAACTATAAGGCAATAAAAGAGCCTTTTTTAGCTTTTTCCTTTTTACTTATCCTTTTCTACATACTAGAAAGCAAAATTGGAACCTACAGTATCAATGAATGCACTCCTCTCTTACAGTAAATATTGCTCATGAGCTTTAAGGATTTTCTGTATCACAATGGACAGAATTATCAGGGGGCCACTGAATCAACCAGTATTCATTTATGTCCTCCATTCTTCTGACAATTATTATTAAAGGGGAGACACTGGGAGAAATATATGTACTGAGACCTGATTGCAAATGGAACAAGCAAGTTTTATTACATTACATGGGTACATTACTAATAGGAATCCATACTTGCAGAGAAATTAACTGAGCTAGTGAGTGAATCAGCATCAATCTTCTCCATTCTGCAATATTAATACAAATTACAAAAGGCTCACGCTAGAGATCACTTTCAGAGACAGCAATAGATATTGCCCTGCTTAAATGGATGTTCCAGGCAAACAGACTATTTTAATCATGGTGTATACTTCTGCCTCTTTGAAAAACTCAGTGTAAACCTTGAGGGCATCCTTGTCACTAGAACATATGGCTTATGGTTTTGCATCCCCATCTTCTAAAAACACACCATGAGAGGTCCTTTTTGGTTTCAAGCATTCATTTCTTATTTTTACTGGAAAGGAATAAGGATGCATTATTTTCTTATGTATAATTTTATCCAGCAGCTGGATCCAACTGCTTCATAGATGTTTGCACCACACAAGGTAATGCCAGTAAGAGATACCTAACTAAAGGATGAATAAATTTACCAATAAATACTAGATAGAAGCAGAGGGCTTGAGAGTGTTTCTGCTAGCAGCAGATATAGGTATAAAAGCATTTAAGGAAAGAGGTAAGTCAAGATGCAAGAGAGTTTCTGCTAAAGAGTTTTTTCAGGATATTAAAGATATTCCCAACTTTTCCTTATAAAATACTTGAGGACATTACGGGAATGCAGCCGATTTGTTGTCACAAAAGGCAGGCATCTACCTGTTTCAGAAGCTCAGCTCCAAACTGAATGTATCTCAAGCAAAGTTACGCAAGATAACATATGATAAATGTACAGGAAACAGAAAAAGTCAAATTTAAGAGAAATTGGACTAGCTTCCATATCTTTGAATTTGCAGTGATATTCAACACTGAGACCTTTCTCAACTTACATAATATCTTTTGAGAGGATAAATCTCTCTGGATGTTTTCCCTTTTCATAATGCCAGAGCAGGCAAAAAGATTTTCCCTTCTGATTCTGGGGCGGGGTGGGGGGGGGCGGGATTTGAGCTGCTAGGAAGAAGACTTGAAACCACATACATTTCACATTTACTGTTTAGAAAAGACTTATGCCCAAGCATGAATCTTCAGATCCTGATGAAATTTTGTCCAAGGAAGTTTTTTTTTCCTAGAAAATGTTGGTCAGTCCTTTCTGATCCTGAAGGATCATTCATGTTTTAGGGTTGCGGGGATGACCTAACAGGAAAGTATCTAAAAAATTATAATCTTAGGTAACATCTAGGTCATGCCAGTGTAATGAGGCAGAGATATTAACCTCCAGAATACAAATGCTTTTTTCCTGCTTTATGTTTGTCTTTTATAATCCCTTGAAAATTCCCAGTGATTTGCATCAGTTACTTCTGTAGATTGGTATTTTTTAATACTCCTTACATTCATGCAACTATAAGCCTAGAAGATTTTTTAGGATGTGCTTAAGTTAGAGATTCTTAGAAAAGGAAAAAGGGGGGAGAATGTGGACAGAGGAATTCTAGTTACTCAGACTCGTTCTTCTCCTTGGGATGAAACATCATTTCATGACCACTATGCTGGGTGGTCAGCCACCCATTTGACCTGATCTGAAGAGGGACTATGAATTGAGAACAGGTTGAAATTAATTCCTGGTTAACTTAATGTATTATCTTTATGTGATTATTGCACATTGTTGGATAGCTAACACATGTCGGTGGTTTGACACTGGCCTGACACCAGGCACGCACGAGAATCACTCGATCACCCTCCCCTGCCACAGCTGGGCAGAGGAGACAAAGGAAAAAAAATTAATGAACTCTTCATGAGTGAGATAAGGACCAGGAGAAACAGGCTCAACTTAAAGTTACAAAATGAATTTATTACTAACAGAATCAGAGGAGGATAATGAGAAATAAAATAAGCCCTTAAAAACACCTTATCCCCCCCAGCCCCTTCTTCCTTCCCACCAACAGCGCAGGGAGACAGGGCACAGGGGTTTTTGGGTCAGTTCATCACCGAGATTTCCTTCCACTGCTCCAGGAGAGGAGTCCTTCCCCTGTGAGACCGTGGGGTCCCTCCCCCTCCCACGGGAGACAGTTCTCCTGAACTTCCCCAGCGTGGGCTCGCTCTCAGGAGCAGCAGCCCCACCGCCCTGCTGCAGTCTGAGCCCCTCCCACGGGCACACGGCCCTCCCAAAACTGCTGCGCTGGGGCTCTCTCTTCCACAGGGTGCAGCCCTCCAAGGACAGGCTGCTCCAGCCTGGAAGCAGGGCCCCTCTCTCTCCACCGGGTCTCCCACTGGATCACAGCCTCCTCCAGGCATCCACCTGCTCCCGTGTGCGCACCTCCCCCAGGGGCTGCGGGTGGATCTCTGCATCCCCCGTGGATCCCCACGGGCTGTGGGTGGATCTCTGCATCCCCCATGGACCCGTGGGCTGCAGGGGCACAGCTGCTTCACCATGGGCTGCACCACGGCCTGCAGAGGAACCTCAGCTGCAGTGCCTGGAGCACCTCCTGCCCCTCCTTCTCCATTGACCTTGGTGTCACCATGTTGTTTTCCCTCACATGTTCCCACCTCGTTCTCTGACTAGAATCCAAAATCTTGTGACTTTGTTTTGAATTTCTTCTTAAATATGTCATCACAGAGGTGTTACCAACCTCCCTCATTGGCCCGATTTTGGCCACCAGCATGTCCATCTTTCAGAGCCATCAGAGATTGGCACTGATGGACATGGTGGAAGTTTCCAGGATCTTCTCACAGGAGCCACCTCTGTGGCTCCCCTGCTACCAAAAACCAGGCCGTGCAAAATCAATACAACACATTACCTGGAAATGAATATTTATTGCTATGGGATTGCCATTAGTGTCTTATTGTAAGTTGAATTGAAGCTTGGAGGTTTTTGCAGGGAAGCTTTTATTGTTTAAATCAAAACTGTCATTGTTGGCACCTGTAAAGGTTTTGAACTACACTAACCTAGTGAATTCAAACCTTTGAACTACTACAAGTCTGCAGCAACCATGAGGGAAGAATCTTCATTTAGGAAAAACATAGAGAACACGAAGACAGATTAGCACACCTATAAAGGTAATCAAAACGTAATCAAAACTACGACAGCAGAACATCTTTTAAAAATTGTAGCTAGTTTTAAACATCATTTAGCAGAACACTGGCATGGCTGGGTAAGAAAAAAAGTATAAATCAGACCTGCCTGGAGGGATTTCAAACAACATGTTTCTTCCCTTATATTTGCAGGCTATTAAAAACATCCATGCTGACTTGAGCAGCTTCTATTATCTGTCCCAGCCCTTACCCAGTCCATTGCATGTGTCATGGCAAGGAAGGGAGACAAAAAAATTTAGCTCATTTTCTTTTAAGAAAAGAGGCTTGCATGATCACATTACTATTTTCTTTCATTGCTATGCCCTTCTCTAGTCACATTCTAGTGTGTTGTTTAAATGTGGCAAAAGGTGTTTAAAATAATTAAATTCATGTACTTTTTTGACTTTTAAGTGCACAGATGAATGGAAGTTTCACATCTCCACAAAGCACAGGTCGATGCACACATGGGAAAACACTACCAAATACAAATTATGGGTTGCTTCAGACATAACTCACAAATGGCAAATTCAAGGACAATCAAGATTCATTAGCTCTGATTCCCCTAGAATTGCTTCTTTATTGCTTCTCTTTTTAATAGGTACTTATTTTTACAAATACTAAGGTGTACTGGATATCACAAGACTGACTGAAGCCTGTTGGAGACACTCTGAGTGTGTCCATTGGCTCCAAAGGTTTTCGGACAAAGCCCTAACACAGCAGGAGATGACAGATTTCAGAGATGTATCTTTGTGATATATGCAGTTTGTTTCTGCTACTGCTCTCTTATTGTTAACATCACAGAAGATTTATATACCACACTGGCAGTCAATAGAAATGGCAATCAAAAGGTAATGATGTATTTCCCAGGAGCTGGAATGTGGAGCTTTCACACTGTCTACCTTCAGGGTTTCTAACTTAACTGTTCAGTCTTGCTGAGTTTTATATTCCCCCATTGTTAAAGATCATTGTTGCCCTCTCCAGAGAGAATACTAATACAAACCCCTCTATGAACTAACCCTTCAGATGGATTTCTTGCTCTTCATAGTGCACATGAAAGTTAGACAGCATTTAAAAATAGTGTGAACTTAGCCTTGGAGAAGCTGGCATAGCTCCTGAAGATGATGTGAAAGAACAGCCTCCATAACTTACCCTTGTGTGGCCTCCCTTAGTAAGCTTTTAGGACTCAGGCAAGTTGGTTTTTGACACTCCATCTTTTTATGTGCTTGCCACTGGGTATTTAGCATGGACACAAATATTACAATCATCCATAAATCCACTCCTCTGCTTCCTACAGCCAACTCTAAGTTTTGGCTCACTGAGCTCCTGACATAGAGTATTCACAGCCAAACTAAGTGCTTTTACTCCTTTTCTTCTACCAGCTGGCAATCCATATATTTACTGAAGTCCAAAAAGCTCTCTAACATTTTGACAAGTCCCATGTTAGCATATGTCTTCATGATATCCATCAAAAAGACATGGCCATCAGTTACAAGAAATGAAGATTTAGGCAACCCAGGATCCTGATCATCAGTTCTCACAGTACTCTATCATCAGTGCTGCCATGATTCCCTACATCTGTTATACAGGGTAAAACAGAAATGAAGGGCTGCTAACTTTTGTTTCCACCGTTTAAATCCAAGGCAGATAACAGAAGTTCATCACTACTTTTTCGTCTCATAACTATTGCTGGACTTCCACTGTGGAAGAGACCATCCAGGTTTCCTTCCACTAATGGCCTGTAAGACTGACACTACCCAGTCTCCTAGAGATAAGGACACTTTTCTAGTATTGAAAAGCCTAAACCTTCCTCTTTATAATTCAGACTTCTTACCATTTCTTCTTGTAAGGATGTAGGAACAAAACCGTCATCAGAAATCAATGGACAACACCTACTGAAGTCACTGGTAGCTGTACAGGTGAAAAACTCCTGAAATTTTTTAAGTGGTCTTGTTCTCCTACGTAGGAGAAGGTAAAATATTATACTGCTTGCACACTGGATTTGCTACTTTTTTATATCCCTGCCAGTGAGGCTAGGACTGGGTCAGTGATGGGTGATGGTGGAACTGAGAAGATGGAATCAAATGCCTGTTACTTATGTCAGTGATTCTAGCTGAGGCTAGTCCTGCTGGAAATAAAACTCCACTTGTACAGGATTGATATATTTTGCCCTCAGGTATATAGCCATAGGCTATACTTCAGCTTCCCTGTGTGGATAAATTACAAAATAGGTAGGAAATGGTCTGGAGAGGTTACCTAGTCAAGTCCTAAGTCCCATCAGAACTATTTACACTTGTGTTACCTGTTCCTAATAACTTCTGTTGATAAAAATCCCTCAAATTCCCTACATAATATATTCCCTGTGCCTCTTTTACTAGCTCTTACCTACAAAATTCATGGCATAAGTCTTAACAGTTCTATATAAAGGAACAAAGACTTCTCACATGACCAGGGTCATATGTCAAATAAAATAAGAATGCAGTCATCTGCCACTTTGACCTGTGGGTAACCATCAAGGTTCTGAGTAATCTGTACTCTGACCAAAGCCAGAAGCTCTTAGGAGTTTTATACTTTGCAAAACTTGTTTTCCAGAGAAATAAAATAAAACCATTTGGCATGGCTCAGCTAAGGACTGTGTTTACACTGCCTGTAAACAGCCAGCAAGGAAGCAGAATCCTGACAGATTACTGTGGCATTCCTTGCAGCACCAGCCAAAATCACAGAATCACAGAGAACTGAGGTAAGAACAGATCCCTGAAGGTCATCTCATCCAACACCCCCTGTCTAGAGTAAGGTCAAGCAGAGCAAGTTGCTCAGGGCCATGTACATTTGGGTTTTGAATATCACCAGGGTGGGGAACTACTCAATATCTGCAGGCAATCTGCTCCAGTCTTCAATCATGTTTACAGTAAAAATGTTTTTTTCTTATTTTGGCAACATCTTAGAAATAGGATAAGCAATTGCTCTGAATTATTAACGGGATTGGTTATAAAAATGTCTATAAAAATAAGCTAAAATAAAGGAATATTTCTGCCAGTATATTAGTGGGATAAATCACAGCTAAAAACCAAGTCAGAGCTGCAGGGTATCAGTAAACTCAGATTTATGTACTATCCGAAGCAAACAGCCTGGAAATCTATGGAAAAATAATGCTCTAATACACATGCTGACCCCAGAGAAGTCTCCTTCTGCTACTCTCAAAACCTTGTTCATGGGCAAAGAGTAACACACCTAAAGGCAAAATTTTATTCTTAATATAAATGAAGTCTTAACAGTCTAATTCAAGAATCATTATTACTCTAGATATAATTTACAGCAAAGAATAAAGAACACATAGTAATCCAGTTAGAGACTTCAGTAATGACAATATTACTATTTAAACTGTAACAAATACACTTAGTTTTTTTTCCCCTGAAGAAAAAAGATGCCTCTTCTCCAAGGAAATTAGTGACAGGACAAGAGGACATAGCCTGAAGTTGCACCAGGGAAGGTTCAGGTTGGACATCAGGAAGAATTTCTTCATGAAAGAGTTGTCAAGCACTGGAATGGACTGTCCATGTGGAGTCCCTATCCCTGGAGGTATTCAAGAAATGATTGGACATGGCACTCAGTGCCAGGTTCTATTTGATGAGGTGGTGATCAGTCAGAGGTTGCAGCTGATGATCTCAGAGGTCTTTTCCATTCTAAATGACTCTGTTATTCTGTGATTCTTTATTTTACAAAATTTTGCATTTTTACATGTTAGATACTATTTCTTTTTACTTTTTCTTATCCCTAAAGTCTGTTTTTTTCAGTCATAGGTCTGAGTTTCATTAACTACCATCATTGAGTTGCTTATAGTTTCAGCCTGTGCCCATTTCTCATAATCCCATGCCTGTACTTCTCTGCACCACATACATTGTCTCCACTTCTCAAGGCCTGTGTTTCTCTACAAAACATCATTGTGTTAAGGTCATAAGTATTTCACTTCACATGACATATTTATTTACATTTTGTTCCTGCTATCTACCTAAAAGTCAGGGGATATCATACAAAGATAAGGAAGTGATGCAATTTAGCCGTTTACACCTGGTCAATAAAAGGAATTGATGTCAAGGCTAAGTGAAGTCAAAGATGAAGGCAGGTCAAACAAAGTTCACACAGAGGAAGCCTGACAAGCCCCCCTCTGAGAACTTGAAAACTCAGTAGATACCCTGTGTCTGTGAGTAGCAGTGATGCATTACAGAGCTAGATAGGCACACTTGGGAGGGGATGACTGTGCTTCTGAGGTGAAAGCACATCAGCTTCAGAGTTCTAGAAGGCCCTCTTCAGATTTCATGCCAGGGCAAGTTATCTTTATCTACCTCTTTATCTTGCCCAAGGTGCTAGTAATGGAGGTTTCTGACATTTCAGCTCTGATATCTTTAAAACTCATTCACACAGGTTTGAAGTACAATCCTAAACCACCACCCATTCACACTTGTAGATTACTCTATAGTTACATGCATTTTGAGAAATAACACACTGCATCTGTCTGGTCTGTCTGGGCTAAATCTCTCTTGATCCAGATGGCTTTGCCATGGAATAATGAGAGGTAAAACCTGCATTTTTAGGTGTTTTTTCATTAAGATTGGATGGTATTTCAATAGATAAGAACAAAATATCCTCCTGTGACAGTATGAAATTTGTGTGGTTATGTCAGAGTGCATAATAACAAGAGTACTAGTCTGCATGAGGACACACAGACACACAACTCCACAAAGCTCAGTGGCATTATAACCCTTGACTTAATTCCATCTTCCTGGGGAAGTACTAGCAGCATGCTCTGAGATTAACTCATAAAAACAATATAAAATGTCTTAACATGATCATGGGTAGATTTTTTCCTTTGTGATTGACTCCTCACTGGAAGACCCTCAACTGTTAGGATGAAAGGTGATCTGTAAAGGCTACCCCTCAAAAAAAAAAAAAAACCAAAAAAAAAAAACCAAACACCAAAACCAACCAACCAAGCAACCAAAAAAACCCCAGAAACAGGTAATACATATTTTTTTAAATTTACAAATTCCTATTCCCTGTGAATACTGTTTAAAGAATATAAAAGATATATTTCTTCAGAAGGAGAATAGCTTCAGAATACTGGTATGTATACCAGGCTCTCTAATTAGTTAGCATTCAGATTACAGAAATGTTTTTATAACACTGTAAGAGAAAAGTTTCCCCATAATAACATGCCAGAATAATAAAATATGGCCAAAGCATCTTGCAAAGGCATGATTTTCCATCTGAAAATGCTGACTCTATGCAATAAAAACATTTAAAAATCATACAGTAATTTTCCTAATTTTCACACTTTGATAAAATTAAAAAGTTTTGAGTTGTATCATTCTGACATTGAAGATTTATTACAGAACATATTATGGAAGTTAAAACAATGTAGATGAGTATAAATGAAATATCTTCTGAAGTGATCTGTAAGAAAAAAACAAAACCAAAACAACAGCTCTTAATTTGAGATGAAATAAAATCGTAAAAATCACATAAATTACTGTGGGACAGAATTTTTGTTTTCAAGCTCGTACTAAGTGTTCTGTTAGTTTGTCACATCATGTTTGAATCTTGGACAGTTAGAATAGGTAAAGTAAATCCAAATGTTCTCATAATAGTATTAGTATTGGTCTGAAAGTATATTACTTTCCCCAGATACCTAATTTCCTCAGAATAATAATTACTCTTTCAAAGAGATGAAACTCCTTCTTCAGTTACTAACTGCAACCTCCAAAGATATTTCAATTTTTCTCAACCAACATTAATTTAAAAAGACAGATTTGCAGTGATTTTCGGAGACTGATTAAAACCAACAACAATAATAAGAGATGGGAAACTTTTTGGTTTAGATATGACAAGAAATTCTCCATTAGAGCTGTTCATTATCTTGGTTTGGTCCCTAGTGAATTTCTAACCTGTCAGAGGAATCTATGGAATAGGGAAATTCCTCTAGGTTTTTCAAAACTATCTTTAAATAAAATATGTATTAAAAGTTTTTGAATAAAAAGGTTGGTCTTCTAACAAGAAAGCCTATTTCTGTTACTGAGTACTGAGACAAAGATGGTGATTCTGGATCCTGTGTGACTTGTGACCACACTGTCAGCTTTTTATAAGGTATCCTGTACTGAAAATCTGCAATGGTACTGTTTATGTACTAAGAATGGGATTTTCAAAGGTAACTCACTTGCCTGAATCCCACTGAAATCAAAAGGGCCTCCAAGTACATATTTTCAAGTACTTCTCTGCACTATGGGTGGCATTCAGTCCATCTGACCTCACCCACTCTGAGAAGTAACGATACCTCTTGTATTCAGTGCAGCCAGTGGATCAGGAGGCCTCCTAACCCAGGTGTTTAAGATTCATTGATATGAGAGCTTAGACACCTTGCAGTTTTATGGGAAATTGGCTTAGAGCTGAATATCCACACTTTCAAATGAAAAATCTGTAAGCAAGCCTAAACTGTAAGCAAGTAAAAGTACATTTTGATTGGTTGTTTTAAACAATAAATTATGAACTTTATGAAATTAGAAATTATTACAGCTGCTATAGGCATTGTGATATTTGAGTATGGTCTAACAGCACTATTTGCATTTCAAAAAGGTGCTTTTTCACAGACACTGAAGCAGGTGATATGCATCTCTCTGCCTTTTGCTATCCTGCAAGTATCTACGTGGTACAAGGAGACACACGTGCACATTTGATCTGAGAATTGAGGTCCAAGTCCATTGTCAATAGCAAAATAAAGGCTCAAAGTTACATCTTTAAAGACCATATTTTTGATGTTTATATTGCAGTGTAATAAGAATAAGCAATGGATAAGAATAGTAATAATGTAATAAGAATATTGCAATGTAATGAGAATAAGCCACATGGAATAAAAGCATAATGCATAATAAAAACTACAACTTAACTGCTATAAATGGTGGAATAACTGACATAGCTAAAAATATTAATACAGAAAATTACCTCTCAAGAGGAATAAACCATGAAAATATGAAGAGTTTTTCTTTATAAAAGATATATATACTTGTTCTGTGTTCAGCAGATAAAGAGAATAGACTGACTGAAAGGGTCTGAATAATGATGAGAAGAGAAATTTAATCATCTGAATGTATCCCACAGTTTGCCTTTCAATATACTTTAGAGTACAAGTCAGAAAGACCAAGAAAGGTTTAGTCAGACTCTACAGAACAATTATCAGAAGCTGGCACTAATAGAGATGCCAGCTTATACAGCAGAACACAGACTATCTAGTTCTTGAAATAAACTGGAGACGGGAAGTTGAGGAAATGGTCTTCTACAGTGTATTACAAAACCAGGGAATTTATGATGTGAGAGATGGAGGAAGGGAAAGGTGGAACTGACCATTGAAAAACAGCATTCTTGCCTCAGGAAACAAAAGAAGGAGAATAAAGACCTCAAAAAAAATAGCAAACTGAAATAGTTTGTGGAAGATAAGTCAGAGTCTACAGCTGTAGAACTAAAGCCACAGACATTTAAGTTAGGTGTCACTGAAGGCAGATGGTGTCCTGGGTGGGGCATCAGGCACAGCATGGCCAGCCAGGCAAGGGAGGGGATTGTCCCATTCTGCTCTGCACTGGGGCAGCCTCACCTCGAGTGCTGGGGGCACTTGTGGGTGCTACAACAGAAGACATTACAGAACATCCAAAAGAGGGCAACAACGATGGTGAGGGGCCTTGAGGGGAAGCCGTATGAGAAGTAACTGAGGGCACTTGGTCTGTTCAGCCTGGAGAAGAGGAAACTGAGGGGAGACATCATCACAGTCTGCAGCTTCCTCGTGAGGGGAAGAGGAGGGGCAGACACTGATCTGTTCTCTCTGGTGACCAGCAATAGGACACCAGGGAATGGCCTGAAACTGTGTCGGGGGAGGTTTAGGTTGGATATCAAGTAAAGGTTCTTCACCCAGAGGGTGGCTGGGCACTGGAACAGGCTCCCCAGGGAAGTGGTCACAGCCCCAGCCTGACAGAGCTCAAGAAGCATTTGGACACTGTTCTCAGGCACACGGTGTGACTCTTGGGGATGTCCTGTGCAGGGCCAGGAGTTGGATTTTGGGTGCCTTTTAACTCAGAATATTCTATGATTCTGAAATATTTTTGACCGTAAGGTTATGTAAACATGAGGACAGATCACCTAGGGAGATTTTAGTCCCTCTGTCACTGGAGATTTTCAAAAGCAGCTCAGAGGATCATCTGTCAGGAAAGACAGAGATATGGCTGATCCTTCCTCTGGAGTGGCCATGCCAGTCTTCCTAAATTCTCTCCCTTTGATTTCTTTGATTTTTATGATCTGTGTTAATTAGCTTCCCAAATCCTTCTTTGCCCTCTTTTTGCTGTGTTCTCCTTAGGGAATATATGTCACATGAAATAAAAATGTATTCCTTTGCTGGAGCCTCATTTGCTCTAAATTCAGCAGTTACAAAATCAATACCAGTTAGACAGCAATGAAACCTTTTTGCCTTCCTTTCTCCAATCAACTCTGTTTAAAGAAAAAGGAGGGCTATTACACTACATATAAAATATTGATCTGAAAGATACTAAAAGAAAGAAAGCATAAGAAAAGCTGAGATTTCTGTTTTGGAAAAGTCTAGCAAGACTGTTTTTTATTTTGTTATATAACAGTCCTGTTTATTGTCATTTTATTTTACATTTGGAATATGGATGAGCAACCCTCAAATGATTCCCCATAAAGCAATATGGGAAATATTTAAAATGCACAGCAAGCTGCTAGGCCATGTCTCTTTGCAAACACCCAGCTCTCAGTCCGCAATCCATTTCCCTCAGTTTCAGCAACTCTCACTAGAACTGGGATTTAGGTCACCAGTGCCATTCCAGTCAGGGGGTGATTTTATTTGATCAGGAGGAAAAGCTGATAAGCAGAACTGTCAAATGCATCCTGGCAAGCCTAGCAGTATTGGTGGCAGGCAGTCCCACCTAGCAGAAACCAAGGTATTCAGTGGGGCAATTCCCTCCCACAAAACTCTGTGTTTTCAAATGTATTATTGTACATAAATGTCTTCAATTAGCTAAAACAAGGTTTAAAATGCATTTTATTTAGTTCTGAAAATAGACATAGTCAATGACTGTTTGACATCTTAATTTTATGTGCTTGGCCCTGGAGTGGAATTTAATATTACACAAAAACTTGGAATGATGTTAGAATAATTATTGGAGAGATTCCAAATACCCTGAAAAACTGCCCTACTCAATAAACTACATAGTCATATTCAGTACTGTTTGTTTCACCACGGCAATGCATCTTGAATTTTTCTCTGAAAAGCAATGAGAAGAGGGACTGAATCCTCCTCCTGATTTCTCTCCAACTCCTACACACACTTGCATAGGTAAGGAGTGATGGCAAGTAGGAAGCTTCTGCTTCAAACTGCTCTTATTTTAAAGGAATCAAAACCTCCTTTTCAATTGACTTTTAGATTACAACAGCAAACATCATTCCTATTACTGAGTCCCTTTCAGCTCTGTGGCTCATACATGTGCATGCACAAACGCACGGCTAGCTTCAGTATCCAGTCGGTGGCAAAAGAGGCAGGAAGAGTCTCTGTGTGCGTTCCAACAGGAGCACTTATGGCTTCTATACTGTCGAAGGTTACAGAGGCCAAGGCGAGAGCAATGCTGAACTCAGAGGTTTCATCTGGGGGTGGGGAAAAGGCGGGACTGGGGAACGGGGACCAATGGGGAACTCTGGGGGAATGACGAGGGGTAGAGGCTGCCAGCCAGCCGGGGGAGCTAAACTGGGATAGATTAACAAAACAGAACGATCATCCTGGGACAAGCCTTTCTGGTCACCCTAACCTTGACCGATAAGTCTCTGGCACCAGAGAGTGTCTTACCAAGAGCTCTCTCTGTCCCTTGTGCCACAGGCCAATTGGCCACCACACATTCCTCCATTAATGGAGACTGTTCTTACAGAAGTGTGCCAGCCTTGCTGTTCCTGAGAAAACCCCTCATGTGAGGCAGGCACAGGAGTATCTGCTCTCGGGATCACAGTCAAGCTTACGCATGACAGAGAGGCCAAGGTGCTGTGCTACTGTCTGAGGTACATCAAAGTTAAAAAACTGAGGCAGCTTCTGGGGGTGCTCACATTAAGAACTGGGTGGCAACATAGTGGTAGGTTTTGGGATTGAATTCTATTTCAAACCTACTTCAGGACTGGACACAGATCCTTAACCTGTAATCAGGACAGGACAGATAACATCCAACACACAAATCTTGACTTTTCTGGCTTCTGGTCAATTGAAATCCTTATCTACAGGAGTCAATTTATGCTTTGGAGAGATGAAATAACAGTTGTAGATGTCACGTGTTTGGGAAAAGTCTACACTGTTTTGTGGGCATAGATGGGACCAGTTCTCTTCAACATCTTCATTGACGACTTGGATACGGGATTTGAAGGGATACTAAGCAAGTTTGCAGATGATAAAAAAGGAGGAGTTACTGACTCCCTCGAAGGCAGGGAGGCCCTGCAGAGGAACCTTGATAAATTGAATGACTGGGCAATCACCAACCATACGAAGTTTAACAAGGCAAAATGCCCAGTTCTGCACCTGGGATGGGGCAATTGTAGATGGACGTACAAACTAGGGAGCAAGAGATTAGAAAGCAATGCCACAGAAAGGGACCTGGGGGCCCTGGTCAATGGCAAGCTAAACATGAGTCAGCAGTGCCCCAGCAGCCAGGAGGGCCAGGTGTATCCTGGGGTGCCTCAGGCACAGCATCGCCAGCCGGGCAAAGGAGGGGATTGTCCCGCTGGGCTCTGCACTGGGGCGGCCTCACCTCGAGTGCTGGGGGCAGCTTGGGGTGCCTCAATAGAAGAAAGGCATTAAACTACTAGGAAGCATCCAAAGGAGGGCCACAAGGATGGCACAGCCACATGAGGAGCAGCTGAGAGCACTCGATCTGTCCAGCCTGGAGGAGACTGAGGGGAGATGTGGGAGACATCCTCACAGTCTGCAACTTCCTGATGAGGGGAAGAGGAGGGGCAGGCACTGATCTCTTCTCTCTGGTGACCAGTGACAGGACCTGAGGGAGTGGCCTGAAGGTGTGTCAGGGCAGGTTTAGGTTGGATATCAGGAAAGGATCTTCCCCCAGAGGGTGGTTGGGCATTGGAACAGGCTCCCCAGGGCATTGGTCATAGTACCACCCTGACAGAGTTCAAGAAGCATTTGGACAATGCTCTCAGGCAGAGTGTGACTCTTGGGGATGGTCCTGTGCAGGGCCAGGAGCTGGATTTTGATGCACCTTATGGGTCCCTTCCAACTCAGAATATTCTGTGATTCTATGAATTCACAGCTTCACTAATTCAGTTTTTCTATTGGCTTTAATGGAGTGATTAAACCTTGGGCTTACTTTTAGAGGAGTGACTTAGTTTCTTCCTCTCTAATAAGAAGAGTGCTACTTCAAAATCTCTATGCTAAACAGAGATCTTGGCATGGTAGATCATAATAAATGTTTAGTTTCTAATCCTACAAAGACATATAATATGCTTAAATATAAGAATGTCAAGCACTACAGAGGTGCTTCTCAGTTTGGACTGAGTTTTCCACTCTCTTCCATGCTGCTGGTGTTTTGAAACCTTCAAATAATCTGGTGTTTTGAAACCTTCATTATTCAGTTTGCTCTTTTTAAATTATGAACAGAATTTGTGAACTTCATAGCCACGTTATCAGGGTAACTAAATTTCATTTCAGTATAAACTTGTACTGAGATCTTGGCCTGCAAATCATCATACAAGAAAGAGTTGTCAGAGTTGTAAATATTAAAGTACATGGCCAGACTTTTAGAGATGATTGGCATTAGCACTGGAAACATGAGGCCACCAGAAATTCTCTTCATCCGAAAAATACATTAAAATTTTAGGTCTTTGATTACCCTTCCTTGCACATGGATTTGTATTTCTATATGGAGACAGTCAGATATAGTGCTTATGCATGTTCACAATCTTGAAGATTTTTTTTAAGACTTACAGAGATGTGTGTCTGAACACTGGTGAGCAGCATTGAGTCTTGGTGGAAAATCAGCTTAATTTTCTTCTTCATCTGTTTTCATTTTCCCATTTTCGCTTGAGAGATTCATCCCACATCTTATTATAACTTTGTGGCAATTTATTGTAAAGTTTTGGTAGATTTTCCTAGTAGGATTTAGTTATTGCAAGTTGTAAACTGATATTTTTACATCCACATTGTGACATTGACTTTTATAAAACCATCTAAATTACTGTTGCTTTGAAACTAAGCTGGAAAAAATATACTACAATACCAGACTTTAGTTCTGGTTGAGGAAATTGTTTGACAGAGACAGAATGATTCTATTGTCTAGGGACTAAGTCCTCACCTGAGAGGAAAATCACCTCCTTCTTGTAAAAGTAATTTAATAGAAGTGACTGGCAGACAGCCCTCTGCCCCCTCCACTCTCAGTGTTGTATGCTGTCTCTCAGCTGAGAACTTGTGGAGCACATCTTTCTCTTAAAGATTAACACATCTTTAAATATTTCATGTATAATGGCACAGCCTCCATGGGAAAGACTGAAAGCTATCCCATCAATTCACTGATAAGCTGGATGTCAAGGCAATCCCCAAGGAAGTAAAAGTTTGGACATCTCCAAGCAAATTCAGAAATGGAATCTGTATCTGCCACATCCTGTAGAAAAACCCCAAGCTGCCAAGTATCAGATAAAAAAGGGGCTGCACATCTGCTGCTGCTTTTATTTCGGACCAAACCCAGCAATTATGGTTTGGAAATTCCTTACTGATGCCTCCTGCAGACAGCCTGGAGGAATGCTGCACTGCTGAGCTAAATACAAGTTGTATAAATCACATCACAATAGATTAAAACACCTACAGTTTTTAAAAATATCTAGGCACATAAAGGTGAAGATAGACATGTCTGTGGGATCTTCACAGGTCCCTAAATGCCTAAATATGATTTGGAGATTGCATAATTAGGAGTTTTGCATTTTGTGTATTTGAAAATCTCACTGGGATTTACATATTTCACCCCAAAAGTCTCGCTTTTAACTGACCTTTCAGCAAGCAGGGTGGTTCTTTCCCTCTTCACTCCTGTTTTATACTGTTAGCAGTGTTGTTTGCTTCATTTGTGCCAGAGCACAGCAAAGAAGAGTCATGCCCAAGGAATGTCTCTTTGGATGCACACTCAGCTTCTGCTGTCAGTTTGGGATGAATGCCAGCAGCCCTGGTGTCACTGAGATCTCTCAAACCTCACTCTGTGCACAGTTGCTGCTCGATACTTATATAATCAACTCTTGATTCACCAGCTGATGCCATAAAGATTTTTGCCTTTTCTTTTATACCCCTGTTATACCTTTTTACAACTTCTGTATTCCTAGTGCTTTTTGCCTACATTCTTGGACTTGTTTGTTAAGCTAAGAGACTAAACATTTTAGAAGCTTCGTAGCCAGGGATCAGTGTGCCCCAGACCCCAAGGTCCTCTCCAGAACACATTCTGTAAACCAAGATAGAACCATCCAGGGGAAGGTTCCTTGGGGAGGGAGGGGCTCACTTGAGCCTCTCATTGGGGAATCTTTGATCGATATGCTAATTAGTAAAACCTATAATGTTATACCCAATGTTGGGGAGGGGGTCAGGACAGACAGACAAAGACAGATAGAGACTCGGCAGGGAGCATCTCGATGCATATGACCTGGACGTGTACACCTAAGGATCCTTAAAATAAATACCAAGGTAAAATCCCTTTTCCCCTTCTAACCGTGTGTGACTCTTGATTTTAAGACCAGGAAAAGGCATCAAGCTAGTAAATAGACAAAATATACATACATATCTACTGAGACAGAGTAACCCAAGAGGCTCAGCTTCTCTGCAGACCCTTTAATATTAAAAGCACCCAAGATATGCAGTTATGCAGTGATCCATTTGGGAATGTACACGTGCTAAGATATATAGATCTAATATTTCATTTTGGAGAAATGGTTTATTTCCAGCAGTAAATATGATGTTTGTGAAATGAGAATAGGCTATTTCAAACTGTTATAAGACCACTGAATAATTGAATTATTACTCATCAGGGGGCAGTGTAATTTGTTACCTGTGTGATTCCAACACTCTGAATCAAAGTAATTACATTCATGGTGTCATTTAGTGAAATAATGCCATGAAGGTCTCTATGAAGAGAAAGACAATTGCTGAAAGGATTTTGTTGAAATAATAGCACCAATTCAATTGGTCTTCTTTCTTCATTCATTTATTATACAGCTAAATAGCTCATTCAGCTCTGCTTTGTTAGAGTAATAAATATAAGCTTTGCAAATAGTATCTATGAAGGAAAAAAAAGCACAGCTTCTAAGGGGAAAGTACCAAATAGGCCTTTTTAGGATCACAAATGTGCAAATGGCAAATGGTAGAATAAAATTACTTGGAAAAAAAAAGAGAAGAAAGAACACAAAAGCAGATTTTAATATCCTTTGAAAGTTCAGTGATAAGATTCCACTAGAGGTTTGTCTGGTGTAAAGAACTGGTGGGAGATATCTGAAGATGGTTTCAAACCACAGAGCAATCACTTCTAAATCTCATGAACTAGGCTTCAGAAAACTATGAAACTGGTATTAAAAAAAAAAAAAAGCAAGGAGTCATTTTAAACAGTAAGTATTTTGGAGTTGTTACGTTATGTTTGTCTACAAACTGTAAGTATGCAAGCATTCATGTATGAGAGTATGAAGTGGTTTCTATTGTGCTACTTCATCCACATCTTACACCGAAATGCATTTATTGCCAAGACTTTTCCGTGACGTGGGACAATCCCGCACGCACTCTTTTGAGAAAACAAAGAGAAAGAGCTGAAAGCAATGATGGAAGCTGAATGCATAGCTTACAACCACTTTTTCGTAAGATTTACTTTTGCTTTTTCTTGAAAATTATTTATACATTGTTGAGCATGACCACAACCATCTTTGACTTTCTTTAGGCATTTGGCTCCAGTGTGACTTAGAGAAGCACATGCAAGAGCCAAAAAAAATGGGTGTTACAGAGTGGTGACCTGAAGCACCTTTTTTCAGATACCTAAATCAGTCTTAAAAAAAGAGGTTACTCCCCACTACAGCAAATTACTGATGATGGCCATGATGATTCTGGTGAGGTTTTTTTGATATTCCACAACATGTTCATGCACTCTATGAACACAGGTGGTGAACTTTTAAAGCTGTAATTGGGTTTTCCTAGGTAGATTCAACACTGACCTGGAAACCATTGACTACCTACAGTTCTGAGGTTATTTCCAGTGGATTTCACCAGCACAATATTAATAATCACAACAAATGGCACTAATGATCAGGTGTGAGAGAAGAACAGGAGAATATGCTTGTTCCTTGTGAAGCCAGCACAGAGCCAGTGTATGGAAAGGGTGGAACAGCAATTAGTGAAGAGTTTCCTCCACTGATATGAACTCAGTATGAATTGTCAGCATTTTCTTGAAGCTGATCTGACAGTATGACCTTGTTTTAAGCTAAACAGCTATCTGCTTGAAGCTATTTAGGTGTTGTGAAGCTTTGTGGTATACTTGATAATACTTCAGAACCATTAGGATATGAAAACACTTCAGGCAGGCCACTTTTTTCTGTGAACCCCTGCTTACCTCTGTGAGGTCTAATATTTTTATTTACCCTAAGCTGTACTGTCTGTTCTGCTGACACCTGTGCTGGTACCAGAGACATCCCAGAACTGACCGGTTCAGACAGTGGGAGAGGTCTTCTCAGTGTCTGAGAGGGGTCTGTGTCTGGTTAACAAAAGACATGTGCCAGTTCCAATAAGCCCTTGAGCACCTCAGTTCTGTAGTGTTTTTAATTCCTAGCCAAAGGCTGAGACTCTGATAACTGGAAAAATTTTGCCCTAAAAATAGATTTCTTCACATTGTTGGATTCATGTAGCATTTTATACAATTACAGCCCTTGGAAAATTTATGTTCCGCAGATCTGGGTAATAAATCCTACACTCTGCAGTACTAGCGTGGCTGTGTTAAAAGCCCTTACTGCTGAGTCTAACATTTATTATTGGGGAAAAAGGTGGAAAACAAATCCACACTTCTGAAAGTGTTCCATAGTACCACAGTGTTTTAGCAAATTCTGAACTGCTATTTTCATCCATGGATTTATCATGGGGATTTATCATGGTGCCTACACACAGAAATAGCAGGCCTGTATGCACATATTTTTTGGAATTATAAACAAAATGGTGATCTTTTTTAATAGGAACACAGTCTTCTGATGTGTGTAATCATTTGAGGAAGCGGTCTTTCAGTTGAGTAATTTAAAAACAAGAGTGGTTTTTGCTGAGGGAATGTTTTCAGTCCCTTTTGAAAATCTGTCTCATATTCTCTTGAGGTGATCTTCAGGAGCGTGACAGTGCAGTTCCACATTAGGGTATCTCAAGACATAATTTTATCCTGAGATATACCTATAAGGCAAAACCAGCATAAAAGATGTTTGCCTTTCCCTGGTTGCCTGTTCCTTGTATTCTGATGGAGATACACTCTAATACAGATCAGTGAAATGATCTATTTTGGAAAGCAAACATCTTCCACTAGTTTTGTACAAAAAAAAAAATCTATTAACACTCAGTTTATCCTAAATCGAGAAGATTATCAGGCCCTTTTTCTTCACTTATCATTACAGGGATTTGCAGTTTTCTCCTGGTCTCACTGTGAGACGTCACAGACAACTGTATCCATGGCACAGAGCAGTTCTGCAAAGTGCACACAGCCTCCTTCCAGCAAGGCTGGCACTAGCAGGCACACAGAACCATGGTCATAGGATGGTTATGGTTGGGAGGCACCTCTGAAGCTCTTTTAGTGTCACCCTCTGCAGTGAGCAGGGACATCTCCAGCTACATCAGATTGCTCAGAGCCACTCCAACCTGATCTTGAACATTCTTGAAGCAGCCTTAAGACTTGCAAAGGAAAGCCCTGAGGCAGGTTGAAGACTAGCAAAAAGTATTGTCCACACCAAGGTATACATTTTCCAAAGTCTTTCTTTTTTCTTCTTTTTTCCTTTGGAAATGCAGGTGCTGGCAATCTGGGCAAGCTTCCAAGACATGTAATTACATTCTATCACGTTACATTCTCCTTGCAACTGATATTTACAGTCGTGACACAGTAAGAGACCATGGACAGTCTTGCAAGTAGACAGCAGCAGTACTATATTATTTAAGGCTGGAACACTGGAATTAAAATGTTAGCATGCATGTGTGCTATATGAAAAAGAAAAGGCATTTATATAGGGAACAGAGAGAAGAGCTGAAAAGAAAAGAAATCAATCAAATAGGGAGGAAATGTGACAGAGGTAGTAAGGCAAAAATTACAGCCTTTCAGTGTTCTTATTAAGGAGGGCACAGGATGGGCTCAGAGTCCCTGGCCTGATTGGCATCCCCTGTGAGTTTATGGCAGATGGCGAAGCTCCCCTCAGGAAATGCTGTGTGCAGAAGTTCTGAGGAGTTATCACTGGGAACGGCTGTCAGGTGCCATGGTTTAACAACTACAACATCCAAAGCACAAGGTCATCTCCACCTCTTCAGCCTGGTTAATGAAAGCACTTAGGTTCCTGGAGAAAGGCACATTCTGAAAACATCTTCATTTACCTCCAGGGCTGTGTGAGTAAAAGCTCTGAAATCAGAAGCCCTCTCCCCAGCATGGATTGCCTGTGCTCCATGTGGCATCCTGGCATTCACATGCTAATGACTCAGGAAAATGGTGCTTTCTGAACAAAAACTGGTTGAGAGAAGTCCTTGTTTGAACATAAATCCCTGATTGCTTCCAAGCAAATGGAAAGCTTGTAGTTAAATATGTAGTAAATGTGGGTTATTTCTAAATATCCACAGCTCTCTGATTGAAGGAAAATCATCTGCCAGAGACAGCAGCTGCTTCTAGTGTTCTGACCTCCTTCCTTCCTTCCTTCCTTCCTTCCTTCCTTCCTTCCTTCCTTCCTTCCTTCCTTCCTTCCTTCCTTCCTTCCTTCCTTCCTTCCTTCCTTCCTTCCTTCCTTCCTTCCTTCCTTCCTTCCTTCCTTCCTTCCTTCCTTCCTTCCTTCCTTCCTTCCTTCCTTCCTTCCTTCCTTCCTTCCTTCCTTCCTTCCTTCCTTCCTTCCTTCCTTCCTTCCTTCCTTCCTTCCTCTCTTGCTTTCTTTTCTTTCTTACTTGCTCTCTCTTTCTTTCTTTCTTTCTCTTCCTTCCTGCCTTCCTTTCTTTTTCTCCCCTCCCTCTTTTCCTTTTCCTTAGGTTCTTACTGGAGAGTTTCTAACACTCAAATCCTCCTAGATTAAAATATCATTCCCCCTTGAGCTAAATAAGCATCCTTGGCTGCGCAGTTCTACTGAGTCCAGTGGGCCTGTGCCAGTTTTATGGTCTTTGGGGAATTGACTTGTTCACTTGGGCCTAGACTCAATACATGCATGTTACAGGTTGGGGAGCACAGGGTCTGTGCTTGAGGGGGAGAAACTTCTGCACTTCTTTCATAAATAACTGAGTTTTACACATCTTACAGGCTTGACATCTTCTGAGCTTTGTTTTTCTGGTGGCTGCAAGATCTAGCTTCATTGTCAGGAGAAGTTTGGAAAGAAAAGGGAGAGGAAGAAGATCCCTAGTTAATCAGTTATGGTAAGGACTTGATCTGCTCAGCCGTCTATGCATTTTAGGAGAGGAATGAATATAAAAACCAATAAGATTCCAGACATAAAAATCAAACAGTTTTGTTAGTATAAAAATGTGCAGCCTGTGCACACTTGTTGCCTGTTTGTTCTGTCAAGTTTGATCTATGACAGAACATTAATTGAGAGTTTGGATCATCCTGGAAGCACAGTGGTAGAGTATGGTGTTGAATTTGCCCCCTTAAATCCATCGATACTGGGAACTTCACTAAGCTGGACTTTAGACTGTATTCACACAATAACTGGCAACTGCTCTACTTCAGCATGAGTTCCTGCTCATCAGCTCACCCTCAGCCACTGACCATGATCACAACCCCAAAGCGAGTGCAATTGCATCATGGAAGCTGACACGCTTTGCTTGGTCTTTGGAGCGAATGCCTAGAAGGTAAAAGGCAATAATTCAATTTCTTGACATCTATCTGCTGAGAACAGCAGTGTAAGACTATGCTTTTAAAAAGGCACTAAATGTGTTAGGTTTTCAGTTCTCACTTGGATTTGGATGATGTGATTTTTAAGGGCGTCCAGAAAATCTCAGGAAAAAAGACACCAGGAAGAATCCTAACTCTTAACTTTAAAACCATGTTTCCAGTTTTGAGGAGACACACAGAGCTTTTAGTATATGAGGTCTGAACTATCTTATAAGAGCCAAAAACCTTTCTAAGATGCTATTTAATACAGATTCGGTCTTATTTAACCCTCCTCTGGACACTGCTCCTATAGTCTGCATATATATTTGGCTTTAAGGTATGACAATAAAGCAGGCTAAAAATGTAGAGCTGTTAATCAGAAACATAGTTTATTTGATGCAGTATTTATTAGCTCATTTAAAATGGCTGTTTGAGCTGGTGTGTGTTGTTATTTTGATAGGATAGAATGCCTTGAATTTAATGAAGTTAGCTGTATTTGAAATCACTGATAATAAATGCCTTTCACTTCAGTCGGGTTGGGTTTTCAAAAGGATTTATGAAATGTTAGACCAATAATGTCAGATCATTGCTTTTGTGGAAGATGACCTGTACATGTGACCATCCCAGCTGCCCTCATCTGAATCCTTTGGGAAGATAGGGTTTCATGACATGGAAATGAATTGAGCCTAGCAGTCTTGTATGCTGTATGTACTGCACGTCCCTGGGCCCACATTCAAATTCCATGTTGGAATGACCTCTGGGTGAATAACAGCACCTTGTCCCCAGTGTAATATTGTTGTGTGTGGGCTACCAGGGAAGAATAACTCATGCCAGCCAGCTCCGTGGTGTGGAGTCAGGAACTGCTGAACCACAGAGTGTATCTGCTCTGCAGTGCAAACACTCACTGGCCTGGGTTAGAAACACCCTGACTCTGTGGGCTGGCACTCCTGCTCCTGAGGGTTGGTCTTTTGAGCTGCTGACCGTCTCCAAGGAGCTCTTTATGGGCCTGGGGAAACTGAAGAGATTCAGTGGCTTTTACAGACTTACATGTGGCCATTCCTGGCTAAACCCAACACTGGATGTAGCTGCCTCTCCTACGTGGCTGTGCCGCAGGTAAGACACCTGCACTGCTGCTGCTCAGAGGTTTCCTAAAATGAATGTATGCATTTTTTATAGATTCCTTAATGTGAAATGTCACATTCCTGGCAGAGAAAGCATATAGTCTTTTGAAGTGTTTGTAAAAAATGTAGGAATGATAACTTTTTTTTCTTCTTCAGGTTCCCCTATATCTGTGACTAAGTGGTGGGGTATTTGCAAAATTTAGAGAGGGATCAGAAACATGGCACTGTATTTGAGGTTCATTTGTAGAAGGTAAAGTAGCATATGTTATGAGTCAGTTAATCTCTTTAGGGCTTTATCCAGCACAAATTAGGCTCTGTGGTCACCGAGTCACAGCAGGCTGTGGGCTGCTGTAGCCTTGGAGCTTTATTCCGATTCAGCTGCCAAGAAATGAACTGCTCTGTGGGTGCACAAATTGGCTTATGCTCTGTGAACTCCAGCCAAGCGTGAGCAGTTTCAGAGGCTTCTCTTTCTCTGTGCACAGCCACATGATTTCATTCTCCCCACCTCTCCAACAACCTTGATGCTAAGATGCAGCCTCTAGAAAATAAGGAAGGTGCTAATTCAGCCTCATTAGAAATCAGTAAAGGTTGTGAAATAGTTTTAAAATATGTGGAAGCCCTCATTGCTTTGGCTGTTACAAATGCCCACTGCAGGGATTAGCTCTGTGCTGCTGCTGAAAGCAGGAATTGTCTTTTTTTTCTGTTTGCTTTGGTTTTGCTAGTTTTTTTTGCATTTTGTTTCTTCACTAGTTGCCATCAGTCTATAGCTGGAGATACTGCAAAGCCAATAAAAATAAAATTACTTAGGTTTCCTAAGTGGAAAAAAAGGAACTGGAAGGCATAGTTTTAATTGCAACTAATATCTTAAGGAGGCTTGACAAATCTCAGTCTTAATTCACTTAACAGAGATACTGACCAAATCATAGGGAAGTCACAAGTTCTCTCATAAAGGTGTCAGGATGTCTGGCCCTACATGCAACTTCCTTCCCTACTTAATCCTTGACCTTGGTAAAGAACTCACCATATCTGCACTATATATTGCCCATAATAAATGAGGCTATAACTAGTTGCCTGTGTCACAGCAGTAGTGTTGAGATAAATGAGTACTTACTCTTTGCACAAACTCCATCAAAAATCAATTTATTGTTACCATATTTGTTTTTGCCATGTTATTTATTTATTTATGCCACTCATATGAATTAATGAGTCGCAAAAACATTGCTTAGTTATTTTCACTTCTACTCTTAGCGATTCTTTTAAGTGATCATTCCTGGAGAAGGGGTTAATTTTGATACATTTAAGTATAAAATATGTGGGATGTGCACAAATGTGACATCCTGAACACTCAAGACATTACTTGAATATCCGTGACAAGAAGCTGTTGCCACTGATGCTTGGCCAGGAAACATTGCCAGAGGAGGCCAGACACAGGGCTAAATGCCACCTTGTAAAAACACTGAGAACTCCCCATTTCTGTGGAGCAGGAGCAGGAGCAGGAGGGCATGTGGAGCAGGACTCCAAGAAACAGTTGGGCTGCCTATTGACATGTTATTTCAGCTGAGCACCCACAGCCCTGCCTTTCCCTGCTACAGAAAAGTGCCTAAAGCTGTGATGCTGCATGCCTTGGACTCCTGTATCCCAGCTCAGGTTCAAGAAAATCTCCTGCTTCAGGCTATTTGGGATTCAAAATCTGAGTGGATTTTTGTGCAAAGTAACCTGAGAGATCTGATCTGGCAGGTGTGCTGAGATCACACTCACATTTGCTGGCAGCCCTGACTTCAGCATGAAGCATGGCAACCACTGTACTTGAGCTCAAAAACACAGCCAGACGATAAAGTGCCATTTCAAGCTATTTAGCTCATGGCATCTTAAAAACCTGTCAAATTTAGGTTCAGAATGAACACCCAGTAAGATTTAGAGCTGGTAAAATCTATGATTGTACTTATCAGGTAGAGCAAGGCACAAGGAGGCTTCTTGTGCCTCTTGCCTGCTTCCCTGCCTGGCTCAAATATTTTGTATTCACTCAGGATTGTAACACAGCTGCCACAAGTCCACTTCTCATCAATAGCACTGACTGCAAATTTTACAGTGCAGAATAAATATAAATATAGCATGAAGTCTTTCTTAACTCTCCTTATTATCTAAATTATGGGTCAGGTATGCAGCAGCCTAAAACAGTGTGTTGTTAAGGGATGTTGAACCTCATGATCCAAAACAGAAATCCAGTAGCTTGCTTATGGATACCCATTTGTAATTTGCCAAATGCATTTTATCTGTGAGTAATTTTTCAATTATTCTGCTCTGTACCCAATAGCAGTTGCAAAAATATACTTGGACTTGAATGTATGCAGATGTTTAAGGGGGTTGCTATATTAGGGCATGTGGGACTGACCCTCACACATCCATGTCACATAACTGGTAGAAATACTTCATCTGGTCCTGGTAATCCTTCATTATATTCTTCATTTACAGAAGCTGCAACCTACAGAGGGTTGCCTCAAAAGTACTCAGGTACCTGTAGCAAGTCAAACTAGCTTGGGACAATCTCTAAAATGTTATTTTCTGTCATCTCTGCTGGGGTTTTCTGCTCTTATTGAGGAGTGCTGGTCTGTATAAGACACAAATAGAGACAGTTTTCCAAGAGATTTGCCAAATGTTTGTCACATTAAAATTGTCATAAACCCATGCTTTTATTATTATTTTTATGACTAGGTCCCATAAAGGCAACAATTAATTGAGTTTCTACAGAAATCTCTGAATGTTAGGAAATGTAGAACTTTCAGCACAGAAAGTCCTTGGGAGACAAATTCTTGAAGGACTGGACCCTCCAGATGGAGCTTATCGTCTCCTTTTTATATATATGTTTTATGCAGCACCTCTACTTCTGCTTTAAAATAAGAGCAACCAAAAGGAAGGTTTCCAGCCTTTCCACTGGATCTGGCAAACTTCAGATCCATCACATGTATATTTGTTCAGCATCTGATGTTGTATAGACCCTGCAATTAATACAGCCACAAGAGTATGTAAACATAAACACAAATTCATTGGGACAAAACATTAAAGGGCCAAGTAATTTATGAATATTGCTTTTAAATGTACATTAATCACTGTCCAAGGGGAAAAAAAAAACCAAACCAAAAACATTCATGGAGACCTATTTGCTTTGCAGTTAAATCAAATTTAGGATAGGGCAAAATGCTTCTTAGCAATTAAATTCTCCTTTAATTCTTACAGATTTGATAGCGAGATCAGTAGATTCAGTAGATCAGTAAATTCCAAGACAGAATTCCAAGTGTGCATGAACAACAGTACATGACAGCATGACTCAACAGTACAAGCAGCAGGTATGGACAAGATCACTAGAAAGAGACTTTCACTGCAGAGCAATGCTGTCAGCTGTCCTGTCTGTGAAGGTGACAAACCAGGAGGAGCTGCTGGACTACCCCTGGAATTAATGTCTTGAGTGCATTGTGATTTCACAGCCCTGACATACAGCTAAACCACAGTTATAACCAAAGAGCAAATTTCATTTTCCTACATAGAACTCACATCCCACAGCTCCTGACACAGAGTTGTTCCAGATGGTGCTAAGCTGGACGCCTGCAGAAAGTTTTTGTAGTATTAAGGCAGACTCCAGTTCCTCCATGGGTCTGTTTCACCGAAGCTTGGCTACTCAGAGGTGTTGTAATGCAACAGTGAACATGGCATGCTGCTCTGGGTCTCCTTTCCTTTTGAATAATAATCCAAAAGCCAGGAAAGCATATTCTGTTTTTCACTGATCAGCATATAACTTTGTTGAAAGTGGGTCAGACCATCATGCAAATATATGAGGATCAGCCCATCACTGTGGAAAGAAAAGCCTGGGGAACAGAAACAGACTTAAGGATGACTTCATATTCCTTGAGGCTTTCATAGGGGAAGAGAAAAAGCAAAAAAGAAGCAGTGTTTGTAGTTTTGGGTCCTGGTTTGCATAGTGTCTGAGATCCCCATTCAATACCACTGATGTTCTAGAAATTAGGCCAGAAATCATGCTGTTCCTGCTGTGATGGGAGTGACAGGTGCCTACTCAGATGACAACTGAAATGCTCTCTCTGCGCTGGCAGGGCAAAGCCCTGGGCTTTTCATCCTGAATGTTTTTTTTACCAAAGCAACAGATTTGGGTTTGGTTACATCTTTTATGAACGCTTTTTCAATAAATTAATCAGAAGCTTCAGGGGATTTAAGGCTTTTAAAAACAGATCAATTCTTTTGCAATTCCCTTCTCAGAGCTTCAAAACTGGATTTCTTCCCATTCAGTTTTTCATATTTCCATTTTGCAAAATTGAAGGTCCGTGAGCCAATGCAGAGTCCGTACTCCCCTTGATTGGAATTTGCCTCACAGCCACTGTCCATGGGGTCCAATGAGTGAGTGCTCCATGTAACTTGCCCAATTCAAAGATCTGTGTCTTTGATTCACAGTCACCATAATCATGTATGTCTGAAACAAAATTCCTCCAGCTCGTTAAAAAGCTCCAAACACCATCTTGTCTCAAATTGCCTCTCTAAGTTTGGACAGGGTGAATAATCAGCAGAGCTCCTGCAGTGCCTTTGGAGACTCTCTGCACCTGGGGAGCTGCATACTTTTTCCAAATTCCCCTTTGGACCAGTCTGGCTACTCTCGATAGCTATAGTGAATTGCACACATTGCTTTGAAGCTTCCTGGCATTGTTTGGGAAGCCAGTTCCTAGTTAGTAACTTTCTTATATTCAGAAATAAAGAGCATGGAAATCACCAATAAGCTCAGGCTCTGGAGGACTTCAAAAGACTTAATTCTGGATAAAGAGGGTTCGGGCAGAGCCTGGAACTGCAGCTAGGAGTATCCCCTCTGTTACACGAAAATAGGAGGAGAGGGTATATGCAGTTTGTTTCAAGCACTTCCCTTGTTAGCCAATATGGTAGTACCCTTTTGTAAGAAGAGACACAAAGGAGAGAACAGAAGTCCCTACAACCCCACAAAACCATCCCACACACCACATATTGCATCATTTTTAAGGATTCTCCATAAAACAGGTGCACAAAAGGCAGGCTATTTGTGGTCTTTTGCTGTTTGCACAGTAAAAAATCAAGGCAAAGGAGACACAAGGGCATAGTCATAGCTCATAACTTTTTACAACAAATACACAAACGTACCATTCCTAGCAATATACTTTCAATCTCTCTTGTCTTATTTCTAGTTATTTCTATAATATATATAGTGCCATGTGCACCATTAGAGGTCTCGCAAGCACTTTGAAGTTCTACTGATGAGATACCTGACATGGACACAAAAGAGATGCCAATATTTCTTCAGTGTGGTCTTGACTCAGACAGGTGTCTTGGCAGAGTCCTAGCAGTAAGACACAGGGTTTCTGAACCTGAGAATCCCTGTTAATATTAATGAAAGCATACAAGACCTTGCAGTGATGTAGAAAACAACTGAGAGAGCAGAGCAGTGTTTGGGGTGAAGACAACAGCATAAAGAAGAATTGAAAACTGAACCTACTGGTCCTGAGCAATGTCAAGTCTCCTGGTGCTGAGGCTGCCTTGGAAACGCTGATGTTTGACTGTTTCAAGTTTGGTTTTTCTTTTGATTAAAAAAAAAAAAAAAAAAAAAAGCTTGTTTTTTTTCTTTCTTTTTCTAGCTAGCATAAGACCTTAGCAGTCTTTAGCAGGAAATCTCTCAAGACTCAAAATCAATACAAGCTGAAAAGGGTAATCGTGGTAAAGGCTTTTCTTTTGGAATCCCTTGGCCAGAGACAAACTTTGCATTTGCCAAGAATATATATACTCCAAGTAAAAGCATGCATATGCAGTAGGGAAAAGGAAAAGGACAGTCCGGCTGATGTGGGTTGACAGCAGATCTGTGGCTTTTCAGTCTGGCAGCCCACAAAAAATTTCTAAGGGATCTGCAAAGGGTAAGAAATAAAAGGCTTTTGTCAGTAGGCTAGAATATGGTACACAGAGGTCTACACTTCCACAGAAAAACTTGTAAGAGTTTGAAACTGAAAGAAGTTGAAAGCCACAGGAGTGGAGAAGCATGTGAAAGAGAGACAGAATGGCTGATAAGTTATAAAATTGTTAATATCCAAAAGCCTTAGAGAGAAACTAGTGTAAATACACACTTTCTGAAAGATGACTTCCCGTCAGAATCACAGAATCATGGAATATCCTGAGCTGGAAGGGACCCACAAGGAACAGCAAGCTCAGGACTAAGGAAAAAAATGAGTAACAACTCAGAGATTCATCTGAAACCTGTATTTTACTGGCACCTCATGTCAACACTTACTATAAAAATAAACTAAAATATAGACAGTCAATGGGGTTATATCTGCAAACAAGGGATTACAGTAGCTGCTATTTACTACAGCATTGGTTAAATACTGTTCTTTCACCCACAGGGGAAGAAATTACATTTTTTGATGGAAGATGGTACCTGGTGGCCATGGTTGCTGATGGTCAAGACAAGCAAGAGAGGACCTTGGCTGAACTGGTGTCTGTAGGCTGAGAGTCTGGCCCCAAAGGCAGCAAGACTGCAAGGACAGAATCACAGAATCACAGACTGGGTAAGGTTGGAAGGGACCACTGGAGGACATGTAGTCCAACCTCCTTGCTCAAGCAGGGTCCCCTAGAGCAGATTACTCAGATTTGTGTCCAGATGGCTTTTGAATGTCTCTAGGAAAGGAGGTTCCACAGCCTCTCTGGGCAGACTGTTCCAGTAGCTCAGTCACCTGCACAGTACCTCATGTTTGGGTAGAACATGAAACACAGAGGAGCAAGACAAAAGAAGTGGTGAACCAAAGAAAAACACTTTTGTGCCGGCAGCCCTGAAAAAGGGACAAAGTTAAAGGCATTTGAGGCACTGGATTTTTAAACTGTGTTCAAGAGCTGCCTCTAGGGGTTTCTGCCAGGTTCAGGGAAGCATAACTTTGTGAATATTCATTGTAAATAAGGAGGACAGCACCAAAAAAAGCTGTCTGTTTTCTGTCATCAGTTTCTCCTCATAATAGAAACCCGGCCAGTCCCCAAACACTAATGGCTCGGGCCAGGGGGTAGTGATCGAAGAAATTACTCTAGCAAAAGCCATATAGTTTGTAGAGATTAAGCAAGTGATCCAGGCCTAGGAGGAGAACCATCTTTAAAGCTGATTGCTGTAAATCCCACTGCCTTCAGCAGAAATTAGAGGTGCACTTAACAGCCAAGTTCTACTATAATTATTAGAATCATCATGCACAACACTTTCTGACCAAAGCTGAAAATATATTTTCAAAAAAATTCAGTAGAGTTATGGACAATTAACCACATTTGTAAAATCCAGATAACAGGCAACCAGCTAAACATCAAGAGAGGTGGAGTTTTCTGAATAAATAACTATTTTTTTTACAAATCATCAGTCTGCTTCTGATTTACAGACAGATAAGTATGGAATGCATAGTGATCTCTAACAGATGGGAAGAGTGAATTCTTTATACTGTGAATATTAATCAGTTCATTATTTTGTTATTTCTACATCTCCTGCTTTCTGCTCATCTCTACTGGAGTGGTTAAATGCAATTTCAATATTAAAAACCATCATCCTAGCTTGTGAGCCATCTAGGGTTAATTACAATGAGTTCTTTTTGCCAGTCTCAGTTTTCACTCTGGGCATACCATACCTGCACACAATAATGAGGCGCTGGTGACCTGGATGGCCAGAACAGCCCTACAGAATTAGAGGTGCTGTACCATAAAGGAATGACATCTGAGTAAACAAGGCTCTAGCATGTCCACTTGAAGCCCAATTATTTTTCTGCCATGTAGGAAAACCTACACAGCTCCATTTGTTATGAAAGAATGACACAACACAGCTACATGAATGGGGAACTTCATACAAAGCTCTTTTTCTTCTGTGCGCGCACACTTTCATGTTCGCTTTTACAGGTTCTCTGAACAAATATAGCCCATTAAAAAGCTCCCATTTACAAGCAACACTGCTTGGATAATATTTGTAAAAGTACCTGAGGGACTGGGAAACCAAACACTGAAGATTCCAATGCCTGTCACTTCAGAAAGTTTTCAACTAAATTTTCAAAACATCAGAGTCTCAGAGCCACTTGAATGGCTTTGGCTATGAATGGGATTTGGGCTTTGAAATCATAGAATCATAGAATCAAATTTAGGTTGGAAAAGATCTTTAATATCATTGAGTTCACCAGTTAATCCAGTACTGCCAAGTTACCACCAAACCATGTCCCCAAGTGCCACATCTACCCTTCTTTTTAATCCTTCCAGGGAAGGTGACCCAACCAATTCCCTAGGCAGCTTTTTCCAATGCTTGACAATTCTTTCCATGAAGAATTTTTTCCTAATATTGAATCTAATGAGGAAAGTGGCTCAGTGAGCACTTCTGCCAGCTCCCTCAGTACCCAAATCTTGAGCTTCTTGCATATTCACTAACAGAGAGTCTTTTCACCCCATCAGAGAGAATACCTGAGGAATGGAGGAGGAAATCAAACCCAAATCCAAATTTCCTGCACTTTAAGTATTTCTTGCATTAATACTGTAAATATTTTTTGCATTAATAGTGGTTAATACTAGCTATTAAAGGGGATTGATAATAAAAGCACTGCAAAGAATGGACTCACCTTCTGATTTTCCTTTCCTTTGTAGACCAGTTCTTGTTCTTCTTATTCTTTTTGCAATTTTCCAGAGAAATGCCATACCGGAAGAACTGACAGAATCATCAAGTGGAATGATTAATGTAGCAAGTAGGCTTTTGGTCTGCATATGATGCATAGGGACAGCTTTATCATGAGGAGTAATAATAAAATCCTATGTCTGGTGGTATCTGGGATGTCTGATATGAACTATAGCCACTGCAGAAATTCACTCCAACTGACTTTCTGCATTTTGAATGTCTTTCAAAACTGTGCCTTCTCAAACTGGAAGGGACTTACTGTGATTTCCTAATTTACATGGCAAAGAGACTTTATTCATCTGTAGTGTCAAAGGTAATTGTTGGACTAATGAGATTTTATATTAGACGTTTATCCAGCTAAATAAACAGACCAGACTCAGCTTGTGATAATGGCCAAGAGATTAACTTGAAATGTGCAAAAGAAAAAGTGAAATCAGGGAAAAGTATTTCTTGCTGCAATATGCAGACAAACTGCAAAATTGAAAAAGGCACAAGCTCTTCCATCATGTGGTGTCAGTCATAGAGCTCAGGACAGGCTGGATCCCTGAAGGATACAAAAATAGCTTTCAACCAATTCAAACTAATGAAGTAATTGAAAGCAAGCACTGATTGTCATCTTTGATGTGGATCAGCCTGGAGAGTGGGGAATATGTTTCTCTCATAGGGGAGATGGAAGCCTTCACATGTGGCAAGAACAAGGAAATACGGTATGGAAACCCCAGCCTTGTGCAGGAAGGCAAGCAGTGAGTGAATGAAGTGTCTGCCCTTCCCTTCACCCGCCCCAGCTTGATTCACTCCAACATTACCCTGCTCTCCTCTTGCTCTCCATTCCACTCCACATGGTTCATAGTGATTGCTTCTCCTAATCCTTGCCACACCAGTTTCCATCCAAGCTTCCCACCCCAATCCCAGCCATCAGACTTCAAGCACATTCAGTTCTCAGCTCCCTGCTCCTTCTCCTGCACCAGGCTCCTTGTCCAGTCAATCCCAGTTCCCTCCCAAAAGTTGGATCCTTTTCCAAGACATGCCTATCTCACCTCCAGTGAACTAGTGACCTGCTCCGTGCCCTCTAATTCCAATCCATACCATCTAGGTCATGTTTTCACTCATTCTCCATAGTATCTTTGCCCAGGCTCAGTAATTCTGCCCCCTCTCTGTTCACTGTCCATATCACAATCCAGGTCTGCTGGAAGCTGCTGACCTGAGGGCTGCTAAGGTACAAGGCCATTAGAAAGAGTTCAGGAGGAACTCACTATTTTCTTACCTAGTACTCTCTACACTCTGTCCCCAAGCAGCCAGGCAAAGTCTTATTGATGAAAAGTATCAGATATTCTTAGCAAAATAAAAACATGAAACAACAACAAGTTGTGGGTCCCATCTCCATTACTGAAATATTTCCACCCTTGCTGGATGCTTTAAAGCCCTGATTCTTAGGCAGAAGAAGTTCAAATAAATAAGACCCTTTAGCAAAATTATTTGGACATAAACTGCCACCTTAAGTTTGCTCACTGGAGCTTGGGGACAGAGATATTAATGCAAGAGACAGTCTTTTTGAGAAAAACAGCCAAATAAGACTGGGAAAACCCTCCAGAGAATCTCTGAGAGCAACAGAGGTTTTCCTGAAGGGAAACAGAATTTAAAGACTGAAGGGGAATAATGTACTATACTGAACCATGAAAACACTAGGGAAAATGAAGGGACACTCACTGTATCCAAATCCTCCATAAATTTTGACCTATTGCTGACACAAGAGATATCAGCAAGGAAGCTGGGAAAAGCATTGAGGGGATAGTATGAAATAAAAGGTGCTTGGTCTTGGCATGAATTTTCCTTTCTCATAAGATATTTTGCCAGCTCCCTTGCAATGCTCCCTTTCTCCTTCCCTTGGTTTGCATAATCTCCTTCTAGGGATTGTAGTAGAGCCTGTATTGCCCTTTTGGTTCTTAAGGAATCATTATTTTACTTTTTCTTTATCGAGTTTTCTTCCTTAAGGGGACTTTTTCCCTAAGCCCAACAATACAATAAACCCAGAAAATTCAGTGATCAGTGCCAAGGCAACATGTTAAAGACATCAAAATATACTATATTATGGAAATCTACATTTAGGGCTTGTGCAGAAACTTAGCCTAGGGAAATGCTACAGAAAAAAAATGCTGTGGCATTTTATTGTTGGTGGTCTCAGCTTAGACTAAAGACAGAATTAATATGACTATCTATCATTCCCCTTCCCATATACAGGTCCTTGGCTAAACAGAAATGTTTCAAAAGGAGTGATGGCTCAGAATAAATCCAGCTTCTACTTGTGGGGCCAAACATGGCCCCATTGCTCCTGTCAGTGGAAGATGTAGCTTCCATTTGACAGCCATTCCAACATGATACAAGGATTCCTCCTATTTCTCCATTATGGGAGAAGCTGAGTTTATGTGAAAATATGTATTTCTTTGGGGAATGAACCAACATAATCCCGGTGAGTTTGCATGTGAACCTTCCTGGTTCCTTGCACTATGCCGGAGGACATTTACATAAATATGACAAGCAATGCAACAGTTGGTTTAAGACTGCATGCTGTGTTTCTCAGTTCACCAAAGGTCATATCCTTTGGCAGGGATAAATTCCTGAAGCTTTTCCTCAAGAGCTCAGAATGCCAAACAATAGAAAATTAACAAGGTAACTTTCCCCAGGTGACAGGTGAAGTTACACTCCTTCTCCCTTCCAAACTCATACATTAAATGTGCAAGCATGCTGTGAAATAAACACAGAGTAGCTTAAAGAACATCCACATAATAATGAACTTAACGTTGCATGAGTTGATATGTTCAGCATTTGTTTTGAAAATTGCTTGCATTTAGTCCTTTTGCCCTTGTTTGGTGAAATTGACAATCCATGCTCAGAAAGGATCCAGAACCCAAACAGAGGAAATGCCAAAGGCCTGCAGTGACACAGAACAGAGCATGTGGATGTCAGCAGTGCACTCTGGGCTTCTACTGATGCCCAGGAATTTCCTATCCTGTGATTACAGGTCAGACATTCCACATTACAGTACCCCAATGGTCTCCCAGAAAGTCCATGTCCTTCTCACAACTGGGGTTATGCAAATCTCCATCAGGAAGAGTAAATTCCAACCTGAAGAAAGACAGCAGCTGTTGGAGGGAAACTGAGGCATGGAGGGTAAAATTACCTATGAAGTTGCAGTAGATCAAAAGTCTAACTTTAAAGCTGAGTCTTGTAATTTTTAGCCTGGTGCTGTACCCAGAGCCCCATCTTTCTGCTGTGCTTATACTACCAGATCCTGTTCAGAAGCTCAGTGAAAATGAATAAAAAAACTATTGACTCAGTAGTCTTCTCACCTTGCTCTCTAGCTCAAGAAATAAGCATCCCTGTTTACTTAGAAATATCTACAAAAGACATCAAAAATTCCCCATTAATTTTATACTCATTAACTTCTCATACATGCTTGACTAATTTGTGTGTGTCAGGAGAATGCTGCCATTAGTGAAGTTGACACTTTTCACTCGGATCAGAGTGGTATGGATCTACTGGGCAACCGGCTGGGCCTGCACAGAGACTTGTTAATATTTATTCACTGTGTTAGCAAATGCATTTCTGAGAGCAGGAAAATAATGCTAGTGTGTTTTCCCCTTTTTCCCATTCCTTCCTTACATTTACCTGACTCCCCTGCATTTTTGGTTTTTTTGAGGAAATATAAAATTCTTAGATTCTGGCGCTGTTCATTGAAGAAATGACAAATTCCCCCGTATCAGCAATTAAACTGGAGCCATGAAAACAAGCTCAGAGATTTTTCCTCCATTCTTTCAGGCAAGAGAAAGTTCATGCCCACAGGTTTGCTGCAGAGAAGCTCAGCAAACTCATTAATACTCCAGGAGCAGGTAATCAATCCCTTCAGGTCAAAGAGGAGAGGTAATGGTATCAAGGCTTAAACAGCAACCCTTCAGCAGTTCATCTGGTGTTGGCTTCAGATTATGGAAATTCATCCCTGAGGCTGAAGGCTGGGTTTTGTGTATTCTCTCCCCATTTCACATAATCCTAGACTGTGGCTGGGGCATTTTTTTTTTCTTTTCTTAAAGGAAAAGGCTTCATAAAATGCGAAGAGGCAGAATAATACTCCCTCTGGAAGTAAATGGATGTCCTACTACAAAAAAACCTAACCTCTGAAGTGCATAAAATACATAAAATGCCTACATAAAATGAGAGCATAAATTCAGGGCAGAAATGTTATGAAAGGTAAGAACGGTGCAAGGCACTTTACGCCCTTTTCCGTACCTGTAGGCCTGTGGCCCTTGGAAGCACAACATATTTACACCTGGAAACCAAAAGAGTGGATAATTAGTGAGTGAAATATCATTTTCTCTTATCTTACTGCTGTAGCTGCCCTGTTGCCATCCTTAGCACCCACAATAACTTCTCAAGCCTCAGCTCTATTCATCAGCTATGAGCACCCCCAACAAAACACTTCCAGCTTAAATAAGAGAGCTATTCTTCGTACACAAGGCACTAATTTTGGTAAAGGGGAGGATCCCATAAGAAATGCCTGGTTTCATAATGTGCACTGCTTAGTAGAGGCAATTTATTTTCAGCACTACCTGCATTCTTTCTTTAACAATAGCTCTAGTTTAAGGCCTGTTTACTGACTTGCAGTATTCTGTTTGGTAGTGCAAGAAAGGACAGAATAAATTACAGGATGTCAAGAATTCAGGGAAAAGTGTGCACTGTAGAAGCACACGGTTTCTTCCCAAATAGCGTGGGCCTTTCAGATGGTGCCAGACAGAATGAGAGACCCGCACAGAAATCCTCTGAAAGCCTGGTTCAAGCGCTGCAGGAGGGAAGCAGGTCATGCAGTGCCACGGGAGGCCAGGAGAAGGGCTGGGGGTGAAGCAGAGGGCGGTGGGTGCAGAGCTTGAGGCAGCCTTTCAAGCAGCAGCATGGAGTGAGCACTGAGCTCTGCTGCAGCCCCAGGCCTTTGCGGGGCTGGACGGCTGCCCATGATGCTGCTCCGTTTCTCCAGTGAGCACCCTGCCTGCTGGGATCCGTGCAGCTCAGTCCCAGCTATCAGGCCAGAGGGAGCAACTGCTTAGCTGCTTTCCACATAAAGTCTTATCCTTTGTGCAGCAAGAGCTACACCCTGGATCAACAAGACAGTGCAGCTGAAATAAGTATTGTTTGCCAAATGAACTGAACTTGTTGGTCTCAGACCACTCCTGGGTGCAGAGAACTGCACAGCCAGGGCAAAGGCATTAATTTCCCTGTAATTTTCAGTTTTTAAACAACTGGGCAGCAATTAAATTAATTTTTGTAGGAAATATCTCTTAAAAACTGATCTCGTATGCCCCTGGGCTCTGTGGCAGTAGTGGTAGTGTATGAGTAAATAAAGGGAGTAAAAAGGTTAAATTAATTCAACAAGCAGATGCTCTAATCCAAACGGAGGCCAGTTTTGCTAGAAAAGCTATCTCTGAGGTCCACAAGTGCTCCCACAATGGCAGCAGAGCAAACGAGAAACAACTAGGGTTTAATTTTACCATCAGATTTGCTAATCTGACACAGATCTGTTATTTGCAGTTATTGCTGAATTACACTGCTGTAGCACAAAGCACAATCAGACTGGAAGATCAAGTATCAAGTATCAATGCCTTAAGATTTCTTTTTCTTTTCATTTTTTCCCCTATCTTTTTGATATCTATTAAAGATTTCACAATGTAGAACTTGGGCAATAAATTGAATCTTAGATTAAAATATGCAATAGTAGAACAGTGTTAATCTCAGTTTACTAGCTCACATGGAAACTAAATCCCATATCATCCCTTCCAAAAATGATTCAAGCAGATTAAATCTGACAGGACAGCATGGGGTAATTTGTGCTGTGGTAGCATGCAGTGTACTAGTTTTCAGATAATTTCTCATTTCCAGGGCGTTTGAACATTTAGCTTTGAAACTCTGACACATAAAAGGAGAAAAAAAATTGAGGAAAACTGTTTTCTCTCTTTCCTTCTCACCTTTTAGTTCACTTTTGAAGAAGCAAAGGGACATGAAGATGGATTGCCATCTATTGGTGTGACCAGGAAATTCCATGAGTGAAAATACAACTCGAGTACCTGATTTCTAAAAACCTAGAGATACTCAGTTTCTATACATAGCACTTGCTTAAGCATATTAGATGCTGTCTACCATGTACCTACAGCAAATTAAATTACCTATTTAGACAAAACCAGATTTCCCTCTTTTTCTCCTTTTTCTCCTCCAAACAATATACCTGGATTCTCCAGTCAGGTCAGTTTTGAATGCAGTCAATAGGTACCAGGGATTGTCTTTGTATTCTGCTATTATTTATAGAGGCCCTACAAGCTATATCCTAGCTCTGAAAATCAAATTAGAAAGAATTAAAAACCAAATGTCTTGTTTATAATAGCTCATTTTAGCAGAAGAATTTTAGGTAACATGGGAAGACACAAGAGATTACCTTCTTTGCAGAAAAAACTCAGAGAAAGAAAAAAGTGGAAAAAGAAAATTAATTTAAGGATTTCGAGGCATAAAGACATTTCCTGATAGGCAGGAAGAGGAGAGATTATATGAGAGAAAAGGACCAGGAAGGAAGCAGAAAGAGAACATGGGAGAAGAGATGAGACCAAACATGAATATTTCATAGTTTTAGCCAGCTGGCCCCTCTACCCACCTTTCCAATCACGGAGTAAGTATTTTGTAGCTAATCTTTAAGTTTCATTGACTCTCAAAGCCAAGAGCAGACAAGCTGCCTCATGGATGATGCTACCTCGGGTGCATGTCACCACAGACAGCTGGATATTGTTCTCTCCATTCACCACTTGAGAGGTTCACATGGCATTTTTCAATTTCATTCACAATAGCACTGATTATGGATATAACACTGTTTATTATGATCCAGATACTTTTGCTTAAAGGCAATTATTTCACAAAAGCAGAACTAAAGGAATGACAGCCACCAGCAAAGAGAATGATGATGATCTCTTCCCCCTTCACAGCTGGGTCCTGAGCAGGACATGCGGTCTGGTATTTAGACTCTATCCATCTGTGCCCCCACAGAAATGGTTCTTAGCACAGATTGGAGTTTTATTTCAGGCTATGATTTCCCTTTTCTATTGCTCCAAAAATTCATTTTATAATAGTTAAAAGAGGTATGTCTTTTCTTCCTTTCCTCCCTCATAAAAGGAATGTGTCAGCACTGGTTTAATCATCCAGCCTTACACTGACATTTTCTATACTTCTTCTATCCATAAGCCTCCATCTGCCTTTATATTAAGTTTCTGCCCTCCTCCTAAGCAGCCATGACACCTTGCACAGTCTTCTCTTCTTCCATTGACACAGAGCATTTCTCCAATCAGCATGGCTAATGTGTGGGAGTTGGAGGGCATTTCCCTAACACCCTGGGAAATTACTCTGAAACAAGGATTCACTCTGCAAACCCTATTATTCAAACTACAGACTAAAAAACTTTTATTTTCCCTGTGATCTTAGCAAGGAGAGCATGAAATGAGAAGATGGGAGGTAGCTGTTTTCTCTTCCTGAGGGTTGCTGCCACCAGCACTGAGTTGAACATGCAGAGGAAGGCTGGAGTGCTACAACCCAGCAGCACATCCCTGTTCCCTGAGCTCTGGGCTATCACACTGGCTGGTACAAGCCAGCATATCCCCTTTGCTTCCAACAACACCACTTCTGGGCATCAAACTTCTCTCCAAAAGAAACTAAATTAAAACAGCATGCCCATGTTTGAGAAAGAGACTTTCCATGAGTTATTCTCACTGTCAGTAGAAGGTTAAAAGTGGCTAGAGTTAGTGCATAAGCAGACTACCAGGATGCTGCGCAATAAAGCATCTCAGAGATATTTACCAAGCAGATTGGTTGATGTTAATGCCTGTGAGATCAGCGTGGGAATGGCCTTTGAGATACATAATGAACAATATTATCAGAGTTTAAGTGCAGAGAATATTAGATTGCACTTCGGACCAACAAAGGGAGAGATTGTCTTCTTTACTATTAAGAAACCAATTTATAGTGTTATGAGGTTCTGTGTCTCTGTTTACCAGGAAACAACACATAGCTCTGATGTTTATTTATTGTGTAAACATTTCTCAGTTACTTGTTCCCCCCGAAAAAGCAGTTGGTGGTACTATTATTGTATGGGAAGCCTTCGTTACACTACAACGTTTTCTCACTTTGGTACTGGGAAATGAAATGCCGAGCTAAACCCCATTACAAGGAAAAAGCATAATAATTACTAACTAAACCATACAACCAGTTTTCTAAAGCAAGAGAGTTTAATATTAAGAGGAGGAAAAGTCCACCTCGGGGTTCTGTTTTGGTCAACTAATTTGCAAGTGAAAAGGCACTGCAGACCACTTTCAACCCATCTAATAGAGGTGCTGAACTTTGTCATCA
The DNA here is from genome assembly GCF_041296385.1 of Aphelocoma coerulescens. Lineage (NCBI taxonomy): Eukaryota > Metazoa > Chordata > Aves > Passeriformes > Corvidae > Aphelocoma > Aphelocoma coerulescens. The sequence goes on from NC_091013.1 coordinate 85,537,095, forward strand.
TTAACTACTGAGGTGCCAAAGCTCAAAAAAAATCATGCAGCGCCCTAACAGGGGGTTAACCCATGTTATTGTCCACAACTCCCAGATCTTGGCTCCATATACAGTGAAGACAGAAAAGTACTCCCAGGGCTATTGGAAGCCACGCGGGACGAGGAGCCCGGATCCCCGGCGGGGGGAGCGAGAAAGAGAATCCAAACCAATATGGTTGATAAATGAACTCCGATTTATTAGCAGTCTAAAGGCACTTATATAGTATACCAGCTTGTTAGCTCCTAAGTGGCTTAAAGCTTATCAAGACACATTTCTATTTCTACATAATAGGACTTACATTGGCAAGTTTCCACAGTCTTGTTATGATAAAAGAATTTTGTGCTCACCTCCCCTGATTCACTCCCGGACAGCACACCTGCAAGTTCTTTACTCCCTGAATTTTCTCAGGCTGATTGTTTACCTTCACACAGGGACTTTCCCATGGAAAGTGTCTCTCACACACACAAGCCTAAAAACTTCCAGCCCTATTGCTTTCACAGTTCTTTTATTGATCCCAATAATTCTATTCCCCAACACAGGGCCTTTGAGGTAAAACACCCAATGCAAGATTTATCTTGCAACAGATTGCTTAGGCTATGTGGAAAGAGGCAAAGTACAGCCCCAAGATACTTTGCTGATATTTGGCAATAAAAAATTCTTGTAATAACCACTGTGAAAATCCCTGTGAAAGAAGAAGTGTGTGGTAAACACAGGCCCTGTCTCTTGCTATTGACACCAAGTTGTTAGAAGTACAAAACCACTGATTTGAATGAAAGAGAACCACATTTATGCACTGGACTTAAGACTGCTTCCATCTCATATCATCTAATGCCTTTCTGTACATCACTCATTCGGGTTAATTCATATATGGAAATACATTTTCTTCAAGAGTCTACTTTCTTGAGCTTTCAGGAGTCTTGACAATAACTTTGAATCATACCACATCTGACAGCAGGGAAAGTCTGCTCATTAACATTATGGAATAACTATCTTCAAGCACTCAAAAGAAATTGTTAAAAAACTCTTAATGGGTGTATGTCCTGGGTTGCAGTGTATTCTATTACCATCCTCATGAGCTGTTGAAATCAGGTGGGGCAGTGTTTCCTTGCCTCCTCCCCCCAGACTATCTTTCTGTTAATGGCCCATCATTGTCCTGCTGCATGACTCAGAGATAACTCCCTCCAGACTATCTTCTGTTAATGAGCCTAATCAACACTTGGCCTCATGACTCATTACCCCATTGTGAGATGCTCCACCCAGAGGGAGGAACCAAGCATCTCATCTTGGATATAATCTGGGACTCTGAGCACCAGAGACACTGGCTCCACTGGATTTCCAGAGGACAGGAGCTACACAGCCACCACTGGACTTTCTGAGGAAGAGCAGACCCTTTTACTACAGGATCACTGCTTCAGAGGACTGCAGCCACCATTCTACCAGACTGCTACCACCACCCTGCCTAACAGGGACTCAGGTTGTATCTTGACTCTGTCAAGATACAGAACAAGTGTTTTCTTTTACTTTTTTTTCCTTTTCTTTAATTTCCATTAAATTGTTATTCTGACTTAGTGCCTCCCACTGGTTTGTTTTCAAACTAGTACAGTGTAATAATAGGCTACTGGAAATATGCAAGCTGAATGTTGTAAACAGGTGAATTCTGAAACTCTGGAGTCCTGGGAGCTAAGTCTATAAGTTTCTGTGATAGCACAGGATGAATCACACTCCAACTGTAGAAGGAGCCTATGATGATTCATTCAGATTTGGTCTTCATAGTTGCTTCAGTTAGGACAAGGAAATTACCCCATTTTCACCCCTACCATTCAATTACTTCCACAGATTCAGGGTTTTGTGAGACATCGCCAAGTAAGAGCTCCACTGCTATCTTTTAAATGCCTGTTCATACTTTAAAATGTTCACTTTAATGATGCTGGTAAAATTTGTTACTCTATGAATACAGCTAGGAGAAGACCTTCAGCTATTTAAGTCATGGTAGTAGCATGTACACAGCTTATATAAGCTATTTGCAGAAAGAAGAATTTCCCCTCCTCCACCCCTGCATATTTTCCCAGCATTTCTGATATAAAATGTGCAGCACAACAGCAAATAAGAATTTTATTTCTACATATTGGACCGTGCGAAACTAAGAATGTAATGAAGGCAAAGATCCAGAAAAGTCCTAATAAAGCACCACCACGTGGATATTTATTCCATTCTCTATCAATATTCACTGTTATCTAATTAAGAATGATAGATTTTTGGAAGGGAGATTGTCACGCAACTTCAACAAGATATGTCTTGAAGTCAAGCAAGGTTTGTCTTTGGTATGAATTACATGTTCTGCCTGAAAATACTGGATATGTTCTGCCTGTTTCATTCTGGGACAGTATCCATCACATATAAAATTCACATTTCATTAAGTATTGCACTATCCCTAACGTGCATTTCAGAGTTTTGGTTGTGGATGGAAGACATTTTAAGATTAATAATATTGATTCCATAGACTACAGATTTGGCAAAGGTTATTTCAAAAGTCAGGGCTTGATCTTGCAGCCAGCTTCTATTGACCCATTGGCTCTAACGCACTGTGTACTTAAGGAGAGCAAGGTCTGATCATCTGTGTGCAAAGTTTCAGCATGGACTACAGGAGGGGGATCATTACAATAAGCAATATGAAAGCACAGCACTAGTGACATGAGAGTATTGACATAATGTAACAGAACCTGAAATCAGCATTCTCCAGCACAGCTAGAGCCATAGTTTTCAAATTTGTAATCATGCTGAACAGGGGCCTAAACCCGCACCAAAACAAGTACGTCAATTTTCGTGCAAATTAGAACAAGAGAGTCAACATGATGGGAAGCATTATTGAGAATGCTAGTTCGAGGACTTCCTTCTTCCCAATTTTTGTTTCTCATTTTTTTGTCAAGGCTTCCACACAGGAGATGTAGCAAGTTCTTCTGTAAAGAGAGACCAATGAAAAATGCCAGTAGACCTTCCTGACAAGGAAGTTAAACCATGTTTTCTCATCTACATACAGAGACATGTTACTCATTTGGGTCATGCGAGGAGCAGAGCCTTGGCATATTCTCATCCTTTTACCGAAAGGCTGTTAAGTCATCATCAAACCTCTATCATGCAGTGGTACTAGTAGCTCTTCCCACAATCAGCTTCCCCCAGTAACTGAGTAGTCCTTGCTGGGCTTCCCTCTCAAATACACTGTTCCCACTGCCACCAACAAAGGGCATCGCACTTGAACACCTGTTCTGTTGTCCACTGTCACTTCATAGGTGTTGCTTCTGCAGCAGAGTTCTGGGACTCAGCCTGCTTCCAGGAGCTTTGTCTTAGGGATAAATTTAACTCTTCTTGCATGTTTTCTCTCAATTTCAAATGGCACAATCCATTTCCATGGTACAATAACTCCTTTTGCTGTCAACTCTTATTTTGACAGAGCACTTGTTTCTGATCCTGTCTCTTCTTTATCTACTTTGACAGAACCTGTTAGAGCAGAGGAAAGGCTCAAGGACTAATTCTAGTTCTGTGAAATATTCTGTTTTTGCGTTGCTGTGCAACTGATTATTATTTAGCATCTACAGTTGTAAGCCAGTAAATATTAACCAACATTCCTGATCCTACATGCTTTTTCAAAGAACTCAAGTCTTTCCTGTAGGCAAGCTCTTTGAACATCACAAGTTATTGTGTCTTTTGTACAAAGAAATTAACATTAAAAAATATAAGAAATAAAAAAAGAAAAAATCAGGCTTGGTTTGCTAATGTGGGTTGCAGTCAGAAACTGGAAAATGCTTCAGAACTTGCAAGGCAGCATTGGACACTACATTTGTGATCATCTTCACTGAATTCTGCTGATATGATTCCACTGAGCTTTTAATACCAGTTTGTTATTTCTTAACATCTGGATCCGATTTAATAGCAATTACACACGTTGAAAAGAGCTTGGGGTTTGGGGCTTTGAGAGGGCAGGAAAGGTGGCTTTTAGTAGATGAATGAGCCTTGAGTCATTCAAAGGGAATCCCATTCAGGACAAATTATATACTTTTTCCTTTACCTTACTGAAATACAGCTCAAAAAAAACCCCATCCAATATCTTAGTCCAAGAATTTCAAAACCAGATGGAGCAGGGTTCAAATGCCTAAACTTGAGCATGTAGCACTATTTTGGATCCACTGGGATATTCAAACATCAGTATGGAGCTGTCAGCCATGTCATCGGGAGGACCCATGCCACTCTGGCTGGATTCAAGTATTCCAGAGGGAGCACTGAAAATTAGCAGCCACATTTGTAACCCTTGGCCATAACAGTTGAACAGGAGTTGGACAGACATTGCAACATACAAGAAGTGATAGAGAGAGTCATTGGTCATCTGGAAAAGTTGAAATCTGAGCCTTTAAACTAGCAAGAGCAGCAGTAGGTCGAAGCCATGGAAAATAAAAAATATTAAAGATACAGCAGCTTCAACGCAATTGCCTTGGATGGTTGTGTTGGGTGCTGATCTTTACGTACCAGAGTAAAGAGGAGCTAAGCAGGTTATCAACTCAATTATCAGTAAGAAGAAAATGGAATACAAAATGCTGTCATGTGCAGGAGATATTTGATTGGCTTTTGTCATGTGCCAGGAGAAAAACTGTGATTCCAGATCAAATTCTCCCCTTGTATAAAAATGAATTTTGTCGCCACTCACTAAAAGGAAATGCATTCAATTACATCCCAAGAGAAGTCAATCCCTCCATTCTATGCACAAAGAAAAGATACTTTAATTCGAATTCTTTATATTCCACAGTATTTCCATCACTGATTTGATTCGTTGGGGGGCAGCAAGCAAATTTTATTTTGTGTGTCAATAATATGTGGTGTCAATAATAGTTGTGGGGCCATTATTACAGAAAGTAGACATATGGGGTGGTAGTTACTAACTAAATGTAGATTTCCATATTTGAACTAGTCTCTATAGGCTTCCTTCATAATCGGGAAGAGTGGGGGGAAACATATTTAGCTGTTAATTTTCTTATGCTAAAGTAGGCATCTAAAATAGGCCAAAAAAATGCACCTTAGTTAGAAGTGTCCATTTCTCTTCAACAGTAACATGGGACTTTGGGTATCTCAGAAGTACATGTCAGCCCTGCAGATGTCTATAGTTAGATGAGATTAATTCAGTCCCAAGGATAAGAAGATATGCAGATTATGTTAACACCTCTTAACAGCAATTACCCGTATTATGAGGTATACTCAGCTGTGGATTAAATGAAAAACAAGCTTAATGTTCCTTTGCCTTCAAGCCCATAATAGTCCTGCTACTGCAACATTCCTTCTCGTGGGAAGTAATACACCAGTGATGATATACTGCTATTTAATATGACAATTTATGACACGAGTTGGATATCAGTTCTGTAATGCCCCTATTAACGTATTTTTCAGCATCACAGTTCATCATGAATGTCTACATTAAATATTAGGAGAACAGCATCTGTCTTGTGCAGAGAATTGCAGTAGAGGTGCTTAAATTGGTATAGATAAAAATGTACAGGTGTGGAAGCAGCACAAAGAATTACATGGCAGGAGGAGGGCTAGAAGCAAATGATACATTGATGTCACTTAGATCAGGAGGTCATCAAGATCCCAGCATATCTCTCTGTTTCTTCTCAGGATACCCAAACTGGGAAAGAAAAGACAGTGTGTAAATCCTGAATGCTCACACGTGGAACAGGATGCAGAGACTAATCTCCAGTTTATATGGGGAAGAAAAAAGGCATATCCAAAATCACCAACCTAAGCCGAACCCAAAAGACATGAAGAGAACTTGGCCTATTTCTCTTGTCCCCTGGGTCATAGAATATAGAATCATTAAGGTTGGAAAATACCTCTAAGAAGCCAGTAAGCCAGCACTGCCAAGTCCACCAATAAACCATGTCTATAAGCACCACATCTACAGTCTTTTTTGAACACTTTCAGAGACGGTGACTCCAGCACTTCCCAGGGCAGCCTGTTGCCACGCTTTCAGTGAAGAAATTTTTCCTAATGTTGAATCTAAACCTCCCCTGGCACAACTCGAGGCCATTTCTGTTTGTCCTGTTGTTTGTTGCCTGAGGGAGTGACATACAACTGTGTCCCTGGGGCAGCACTGGGAATTTCGGTCTGCCTGCCTGCACCTCAGCATCTTGGTGCTGCAAGGGAAGAGCGACTATTTCAACATACATGATTTGGTGTTGCACGTGCCTGTGGAAATGTGTGGATTAATGAATGAAATCAGCTCTGTTTTAAAATACAGTCACCCTCCCCTCTCTAAGATATGCTGAGATCTCTGATGCTGTTGCTACAATGCTGCAGTATTGTTTCTGACAAAGTACCTCTCTGTCTCTGTCAAAAAACAGCTCCTCATCAGCCTAGATCCTCCGTTTTCTTTCATGTCAGTAAATATCTGAGGGCAGGAAATATTTGACACTACTGTAACACTAAAGACTTCGAGTATTACACCAGATTTTTGGAGGCACAGTTAAGAAGAAATTCCAGTACTCTTCAACTGTTAATTTCAGACCAGCAGCATGACTAAACTCACAATTACATTATTTCACCTGGATGAAACCAAAGAGAAAAATGGACAGTGACAAACCCTATCCTAGAAAGCACTGAATTATGGGAGACAGGGCAGTTTACAACTGATTATGTTCCACAGCTTTGTGAATGAACAGGTTGAAATCTGGCACTTACCTATAAAAAAGAAAAATTAATGACTGGGTAAATTATTAATTCAAAAGAAAAAGAGCCAAGCCCTTTGCTGGCATAAACTACCACAGCTCTATTGATTTCAAACAAGAGCTTATTTGCATCAGATGAACATCCAAGCCATATTTTATAACATGCTCAACTTTGATTAATTGTTATTCCAGTCCTAAAAAGAATTTTTCATTCCTCAATTATTTTCACACTATACATAAAAAGAAAACAAAAAGCCCTGCCACTGAATACACCAATAAATATTCTTTACCTGTAAGACAATTAATAATTCTTTTCATAATTTGAAGAACATTAGACTTGATGTTCACAGCTGACTTGTCTTGAAAAGTGAGCAACTACATCTCCTACACTCATTTGGGTGGACTTAACAATGTTGTCTGTGTTCAATTTTCTGTTTTTCTTTTCACAAATGTGTTAGGTCATCAGGAACACCTCCTGAACAGAAATCCCCAGAAGGACACTTTAAATGTCTGGACAAAACTGGATGTGGTTTTGTATGTAACTGTTGTAGAGGTGGCTGTATGAAGCCATCTGAAAAAACTCATATCCTCATTGTTCAGAACTACAGAAGTATTATTCATGCAGCAGTCTGGGCTTCCATTCTTCTGCCTTTAATTTACATATCATTACAATTCTTCCTTAGAAATAAAAACCCCCGCATTATTCTGCGTCCTGTGCTCCCATGTGATACAGACCAGGTTTTTCCTTGATCTGCCAATGATTTTATGGTTCATTCCCTTTCCTTCTGTATTATTATACCAGCAACATACTGGATGTTTAGGAAAATCATGTCTGTAGGCTGTAGTCTCCAGATGTGTGAGACAGGGCAAAAGGAAGGGGAAGGGAGAGAAAAAAGCAGGAAGTAAGTAAATGAAAATTGAGAGGGAGAAAGGGGCAAGGGAGGGAGGAAGGAAGGAAAATGAGGAGCTACGCCATGGCTACAGGAATCAACACATCAGATTGCTTTGGGAAATGAGTGAATTCTTGAGGTCCAAGCACAAGTCATGAGGTGTTTTCTTCAGTCAGATCTCCTCTGTGGATGCACTTATGCATAACAACCTGTTTACATCTAAATTTTTTTTCTCTGATAAATCTGCCTTACTTGTGTTTATTTAACAGCTGATTTTTTTCAGTGTCTTCATACTGAATACACCAATATATTTCATCTCATTCAACCATGGTGTAATACCTGATGGGGGTAAATACTTAACCTCTCCTTAATTTAAAGACTATTTAGAATTATGTCATGAACCTGGTCTGTGCTGTCAAGTGTCATGATCTTCTCTGACTTCATATGCCAAGCAGCCTTGGACTAAATTTATACTTAGATGGGAGACCTTCTGAAGAATATATCTATTAAAATTTAAAAAAAAAAAAAACAAAACCCACACAGTAGTTTTGGTAGCTCAGAACACACGGTTCTGTGAGTAGGCATTCTGAACCTTTACAGAGAGGCGTAATAGAATTTGCTATATAAATTATAAAGGATTATAAAAGGTTATATGATTTTAAAGCACATTGGAAGATTCTTTAATAGGGAGTCTATATACTGCTATATTTTATGGTCCTGACCCTTTCACAGTGACAAATCATGATTGATTAAAATGGTCACATAAAAGGGTATTTACTTCAGCAAACTACTTATAAAATACGCTGTGGTTCCTAAATCAGGCTCTATTGTCAACCATAAACATCTATAGACGTTTGTAAACTTGATTCTGCCATTTGAAGATATGACCAGAAAATATTCTATAGTGTATTCTAGTGTGTATTATGGGAGCAACTGTTTGATCCCAACTGTTAAAGAAATGAAAATATATTCTTTCTTGAGGCTGTTCAAATCTAATATAATAACAACTATGGAAGGAAGATCAGTAAACACTGATTTACTCCTGTGGGTTATTAATATTTTCTCATACATCGCCATTCTTTTTCATAGGGTCATAGGGAAATTCAGGTTGGAAGGAAGCTCAGGAGGCCTCTAGTCCAGTCTTCTGCCCGAAGAAAGGCCACATCTGAGGTCACACCACGTTATGTGGGGCTTTATCCAGTCTGGTCTTGGAAACCTTCAGACACAGAAGCTGCAAAATGCCTCTGTGCAGGTTGTCAATCTCCTGTTTCCATGTATTCCCACTGTCCCTCATCCTCCAACCATGCATCACTTCCTTAGCTAAGGCTTTCCTTTGGTTTGTGTGTGGTCATAGCTATATTTTAGTTCCTAAACTGGATTTATATTGGTGTACCTTAGTACCTGTAGAAAGACCTGGTGATACTAATGAGATTATGCCCAAGTGCAAAGGCATCCATACCTAGGACAGGACTGCAGACTCTGCAGACCTTCTATGTAAGCAAAGGAGAATAAACATCAAGTTAAAAAAATATTTCATAGAATTCCAACTTGCCTTTTAAACAAACACATTTTCTGTAGATCTCACTTGTTAAGCAACACTAAACTCAAACACCAAAATCAATTTTAAAAAATCCCAAAAACCCCCAACAACAACAAAAAAATCAAAACAAACCCATAACATCCCTTCCATTAGACGCATATATAATTTAAGAAGCCTAATTTAACAAACCTGGGTGTGTAAAAGAAACTGGAACAGTAGATATATTTAAAACAGCCTAAGTCAAATCCTGAGAAGCTTTATATAATGCAGTAATGATCTACCTAGAATTATAAGAAATTTTCGATTCAGTATGCCAACTTATCCCACATATTTAAGGACAGAAACAGGCAAATAAATGAAGACAAGATTTGAGACTGTGACTTAAAAAATAGAGAAAACGGGAGTCTAATATATGCTGTCAGATAAAAGGAGCCTGAAGGGAGATGATAACACAGTTTAAATACCCTGAAGGAAGCAATATCAAGGAATGAAGAGAGTTATTCACACTATGTAGTAGAGCTAAACCAATTTGTGTTTAACAGGACCTGCAAATTAAAAAAAAAAAAAACAAACCTACTTCAGCAAGACAATATGAACATTTCAGGGGAACAGTACTGCATAACTAACTAGGACTCCAGCAGGGAGACTGCCACGCTCTTCAACTTTCTTAAAACCTTTGTTCCCCTGCTGGTTAGCCACGTAGACCCTGGTGCTGCAGCTATCCCATCTCGCAGTGGGGTGCCCACCCTTCACCCATGGTAATCCCCTTGGCTGGCTGGAGCTCCGTGCTCACCTTTACCCACAAGCACAGGGTCAATCACTGCCCACACAGCTCTCACCTGTACCAGACACCATGAGAGCCAGCCTGTTTCTGGGAAGGCTACTTCAAAAGCATGAAGACTGGGAAGCATCTCCGTGTGAAGACTGGCCCACAGCCTCAGAGTGGTCACTGGTGGGACCCCATTGCACACCACCCACCAAGCTGCACCATCCTTAGCACTTAGCAGTGACCACCATCAGCAGACCAAAAGCCCTGTCATCAAGGGCTTTCATTTGATCATTATCATATGATGCCTGCACCACACATTTTCAGGAGGTTTCTTTCAGATTACTGAACTAGATTGCATCTAGTCCTTTCCTGTCTCCTGAATGCTCACTACCAACTAAAATGGACCAGGTGTGCTCCTCAGATACCTCTTCCAGCCTGGTTTCATCTGAGATGTTTCTGGTTTCGATGCTCTGAGACTACTCTGAACAAAAGCAGAGAAAATGTGGATGGTGGGAGTTCAATTCAAAAGTGCACTCTTGATCCAAATTCAAATGATAATGGAGATTAATCCAATTGCTCAGAGTTTCCAGGCAATTGCCTTCTTAGCCCTCTTCACCTGGGTGTAGAAAAATCTGGGCTTTATTCCCAGCATGAAGCTCTTTTGTTTCTGCATTTTTGCTTTTGCATTCCTCACCCTCATGCTCCCAGTTTCTGCAGGGACCATCATTAATATCTATGATTTCAAAGTTTCCTACTTTATCTTCTTCCTACTTTGTCCCTGATATATTTATTTTTTCATTGGAAATGGCAGTCCCTGTATATCATGTTTAAGAAATATACTTCTGTTTTTCTGATACCTTCTCCAAGACCAAGGATCCAAAGGAAGTGGAAGGAAGATCTCCAGAGACTGAGAGGCCCCAAGAGGGAAACCACTGCTTTAAGGTTCCCCACAGAGGAAAAGACGAGGCAATAATCAGCCTGCAACAGTAACACAGCACTTAGGGTGGATGACCTACTTCTGGAGAGGCAACAATGCCTCTTCAAATGCTCTACTACTCTCTCTCTCTTCCACCCCATCTCTCCCTTATGGTTCATGATTAAATCAGAGTAATCATACAAGAGAAAGAAAATTCCACATATGTTACAATTAGATTTAAAAAAATGCCCTTTCAAAGCTCAGCATCACAGATCATCTTTGATTTTAAAGACATTTCATTAGTCATGATGACTCCATGTAGGCCTGAATACATTGCAATAATATTGAAGATGACAGCACAACAAAAAAATAAGAGAAAGTGAAGGCAGGCATTGTCTTCATTATTCCTTTATATTGCAATATCTTCTGCAGGATAAATCAAGTGGATTTTACAAGCTGGGTGTTACAGCACAGATTCATTTTTCATAGCTTTCATACACATTTTTCTGCATTAGGCAAACAACTGCCAAATAAAGGCTAAACTGTGCTTCTGGAGTCAAGCCACCCCTCAAGCAGTTCTGCATAAATCACACTGTGTTTATTGGTAGCCTCAGACAAACAAGCAGTAGCCCTGACTAATGACAACAAACGTAATAAAATAGCTATGCCTCATTGATTCTAGAAAAGAGGAGAGAGGTAGCAGGACCATATTCCTCCTTGTTCTGATGTTACAGTGATTTTTCTGTCAGTGCCAGACAGGACAGAAATCCTTTCTCGAATTATTTCTCAAGGAAGGAGCACCCAACCAACAGCAAGTAAATTAGGTATGACACAAGTTACCTGGATTTTATTCCTTGCTTTGATAAAGACTTCCCACCTGACTCAGACAAGTAATTTTTAGTATCTCTCTGTTCCCAAGCATTATGTATGAAAATAATTACTTCAGTGTGTATTAAGAAAACGTTCATTGCCTATTACTTGACACTATGGCAAGGAGAGTCAGACAGTCCAAGATCTTTCACATGTGGGATGATTCTAATTGTTTTGAAAGATGTTATATACAAGCACAATAACATTGTTATAATAAAAGAGCCTGATTCATTATTGTCATTATCTTCCCAGGAATACATATAAAAGATTATACCTGAGTAATATTTCATAGTGTTTTTCTCTAGAGCCTGAGAAACCTCTGGAATGTTGAAATACAAGTGCCAACATTCCTTTCTCAAATCAAGACTGAACAGAGAGGATTTAGAGCAGCAGCACCACCTGTCGGTAAATTTGTCACCAAATTACCTAAAAAGCAAACAGAAAATAATAGAAGCAGACCATGAAATGAAATGCAAGATATAACCTGCAAACTGTATCTTCTTCTGTATCATCTTACTGCCAAGACCCATGTGAAACTAGGACCCACATCAAGAGGCACCCACATTATTAGTGCCACAGAACTCTTCTTCCACATGAACTTGTTCTTTTATTATAGGCAATGGTTTTTTGAGCCACAATTTCACTCTTTTCCTCCCAGCAATTTTGCAGAGCAAAGGCTGCCTAACTTGTGCAGAAGCTTCAGATTAAAACCAGGGTGGTTCTTCAAAGCGAGGATACACGGGAAAGAATGTTCCTGGAAGAGGCAAAGCCATTGTAAGTGGCAAACAGTTTATCAAGCTGTCAGCAGTGTCACTTCTGGCTGCGAAATCTGAAAGAGCAACAAATGCAAGGTTAGCGAGTGATTATTACTTGAGGAAGGGTGGCATTCACATAACTGTGAAAACAGGGAAATCTCACAGTTCTTACTGATGAGATTGTTCTTCCAATGTGGAATAGCAATGCAGATACCTAGAAGATCATAAGGAAAATACCCATCTCATAACCTTAAGCTCTGAAACAGGCTGTAGCATGCAGATATTTTGCTTGCTAATATAGTTTTCTATGGAGATGTTAAGCAAGGATTATGGCACACTGTAATAAAGCCAAAATGACACAGAAATGAAACTGCCATCAACTGTAGAGATATGAGCAACAATCTGGGGAAAAAACAAAACAAAACAAAACAGAACAAAACACAATTTCACCAAATAAGCTTGAAATTAGTAAAATCTATGGTCAGTCTAGTATCACACAGTGTCACACTTTTTACATTGAGTGCATGAGCCTTTCTAGACGAAGAACCCATCCTCTGGCAGGTGCTGTTGTGCTCAAACTATACCATGTAGTTTACACAGGCCCATTGCTCACATGCTTATCTGCCACTAGGTATTACTGCAAGGCACTGTTCCTGTGGAGGCTTTGATCTATGGTGCTGAGACCATCTAAGGCAGACCTGGCCATCACATCACTTGTTCTGGAGCTGAGCATCCACCCAGAAGAGCTGTTCCAAAGCTTCCATGCTCTTCTACTGCCAGCACAAGTTCGTTGTGCAATGCACCTGCACCCACCAGGATCTATTCTACAACCACAAAATTCTGGATACAACGACCTCCAGCTTCCCTTGCACAACAAATATGGATTTTTTTTTTAACACCTCTAGTAACTAATTGCCTGCTCACATATATTTTGAAATAACTCATTAGTTTTATTATGGATTTAGGCGTAAACAGCTGGTCACATGACTATTTACATCCCTCTTTGGAGAATTCTGAAACCAGCCCAGCAGCTGAAATTACAAATACATACCCTGGCTTTGCTAGTCCTACTTCTAATTGCTCATGCCTGAGAACATGATCAGTGTCAGCAGTTTCAGTGCTTAAGTTTCTCCTAGTGGTTACATATGATCAACTGCACAGTCCCTCTTTTTAAAATTTCTCACTGACTGACAGATGCATTTGTTTACAGCTTAATAGACACAGGCTGCAGACTTCAATTACATCATTGTGATAGGATGAAGGGAAATATGAGCTGTGTGAAGGACAAGTGGCAGTTGGGTGTCCTCATTCCTCACTTGGTCTCTCACTGCCAGCAATGGAAAATTTCAAAGGGGTCAACATAGGACACTTACAGAATGAGGTCTTTTCCACCTTTAACTGCAATAGCATTTTCACTTCAGTTCTAGGAAAGCAGCTCTCCAGAAGGTTTGTACAATCCGGCCTCTTTGCAAGAACTGTGGTGGTCACTGCTCTCCAGATGGAAGCATTACCCACAAATAAGTGTGCTGACATTTTCTCCTCTCCTCTCCTCTCCTCTCCTCTCCTCTCCTCTCCTCTCCTCTCCTCTCCTCTCCTCTCCTCTCCTCTCCTCTCCTCTCCTCTCCTCTCCTCTCCTCTCCTCTCCTCTCCTCTCCTCTCCTCTCCTCTCCTCTCCTCTCCTCTCCTCTCCTCTCCTCTCCTCTCCTCTCCTCTCCTCTCCTCTCCTCTCCTCTCCTCTCCTCTCCTCTCCTCTCCTCTCCTCTCCTCTCCTCTCCTCTCCTCTCCTCTCCTCTCCTCTCCTCTCCTCTCCTCTCCTCTCCTCTCCTCTCCTCTCCTCTCCTCTCCTCTCCTCTCCTCTCCTCTCCACATTAATAAGTCACTAAGAGCAGGAAGTAGAGGCCAAGCTGTTTCAGATGACTAATAGAGTTCAAATAACCCAATTAATTTAGTGTCCAACCTAAGGGACCTTAAAAGAACCTCAATTTTTCAGCAAATAGTCATTCAGCATTAGATGAAGATATAATAACATTCATTAATCCCAAAGGAGATGCCAAGTACCAATTTAAAGTAAATGGGAACATCTTTGAGTTTCATTTGGACTTCTGAGACTTTGATATAAAAAAAACTATATATTGTTTCTAAAAGATTTGCTTGTACCTATCTAGAAATTACACTTTTGTAATTTTTTGGCAAGTTTTTGTAATGTAACCGTGCACATTTGAAATTGCAGTCACTGTGCACTTCAAAACAGTGCTGAACTGAACTCCATATCTGAAAAGCGTTTTTGAATAATGTGGTCCTTTTTTCCCCATTTTGTAACAAAACAGAAGGATAATGTATTTTTTTTAACAGTAATGACAAAATATCAAAGCACTCTACTTATTAAGAGCATCTTTTCCTTCATCAGCTCCCTTTGATTTCATGTCATTGTTTTGGTTCCCCAAAATAAACATTTTGTCTCCTTCTTTTGAGATTAAACAGTTAAATACAGAGAGAGAGCTGGTAAGCATTACACTAATGATCTCTAAATACAATTTTAGTATATTCATTATTTATGACAAGTATTTGAATTTTCATTGAATAAGTTCATTTTGGCTTAACCTTCTCCTAGCTGCTGCCTCAAGAGAAAACAGGGCTGTTGGCAAACTACTGTGGGGCTTTTCAAATGCCCAGGTGTTGTAATGTAATCTACAATCTTACCTCTGGCATCTTTACAACACCTGCATGTTTGCCTAAAAGAGACCTTTCCTACAAATACGCTTTCCCAGCATATATGCAAAATGAATGTCTGAAATTTGTGATTATCTCAGTATCTTTGCATGTTTTTCACACAGTACATACCCACTGGGTCTCTACCATGTTTTCTATATCTGTATTCTAATATTTATAGATCTATTGATATGTATATCTACTTATAATTTGTATTTCCTGCCATCTTTTCCTGTGTTCTAAACCAGCTCATTTCATATCTTCATCACTGTCACTGTTGTGGCTCCACTGGAAATTCTGTACACACTGCTGTATACACAGTGCCCCAGACAATTTCATATTTATACTGTAAAGAACAGTAAATGGGGAGAGAAGCACACATGATATAATAGTCGGTTGTTGTTATCTTCTGTGTGAATGTTTTTCTCCGTCAGAACTTCAGCAAGAGGAGACTAGGAAAGCTGCAGTCACTATAAAAAGCCAATTTTAAAAAGATCATCAGGTGCAAAATTGTAAGAGTGGCAGAGCTTGCTCTGAGCCTCTTCCTTTTTTTTCTTTCCTGCATAGCTCCAGCAGCTCCAGCCTCATTACTTACAAGTCAGACCACTTATAAGTAAGAGACTGATGCTCTTTTGAACTGCTGTTTCAGTTTACTGATAGCTAGATCAAGCACAGAATGACTTATTTTTCTAGCTTATTTTATTGTGGCGACTCTTCCTAATGTCACACTGAAGCCTAGCTCCCTCTATTTCCAAACTATCCAGTAAGTTTTAAGAAAAAAAAAACACAAAACAAAAAACCCCAACAATACACAAAAATCACAATCATAGTTACCATAGAAACTATCTCTAAGATACAGAACAATTTCTTAAAGAAGTCTGCAGAGGAGTACTGAGTATCATCAGAGCTGCGACACAGTGGTTAAGAAAAAATGAGGGGCAGGCTGTGCTCCATAGCCTGAATTTCTCAGCAGTTTCTTGCAGTGATGACGAGTGTCTCTGTTGAAACAGGAATGGCTATGTGCACAAAGAGTATCACAAGTAACGCAGTTCTGTGCTCGCAGCAGGAGCTCTGGCTTGCCCCAGGTCAGAGAGAGTCCAGCTGTGTGACTTCTGTGTGTCGCAGAAGCGACCTCGCCATCAGGAAAGGCGCTGCTGGGCGCGCTCGCCGGCTTCTTGGCAGAGGAGACACGGCAGGAGCCGGCGGCATTGGCTCACGTTAGCTCGGAGATAGAGAGAGGGGCTTCTGGTAAGGCTTCTAACAGGTTTATTGTCACAAGTCTAGCAACCAGAACATGGCAATGATCATAATCACACAGGGAGGCTTTTGCCCTCAGTTTTATAGGGGATTTGAAAACTGCGGGGAGAGGGAAGGCAACCAATGAGTTACAAGCCAGGAGGATACAATTAAACAAGAACCAGTGGAGGAAACCAGGAGGTGGGAGAAACAACAAAGAACCAGTGAACAACCGAGTAACAGAGAATTTTCCCGAGCAGGGGAAGGCAGTTTGGACCTGGGCACAGCCCAGGGAGGATGCAGCTTAAGCTTCTGAGCCACCCCTCGACCCACCCTCCGAGTCCGTGTCCCGGGAAAATTCGATCCATGGGAGGGCCTGGGGTTGATTGGCATCTCGCTGCCCCAGCCCAGCAGTGGGCTGGGTCATAAAAACAGACAAGTCCATCACAAGTGCATCACAAAACAATAAATCAGAGTAATAAAACTTATCCCTTCGCATCTTCAAGTTGCTACCCTTGATAAGAGTATGACTGGGGTGCTGCATCAGTCCCAGCCAATGGATATCACTCTGCATTTGTGTTTATATCTGTGAAAGAATGACAAGAGTTCCTCTGGATGGAAATGTGTTATCTGGGCTTCTCATGGTACTGACATCTTCCAGTCTTGTGACACTATGAGGAAAATAAATCTCTTGTCATTTCAGCCCATAAATGGCTCCCTTTGGCATTAAAAAGTCTGTAAAAACCATAATTACAATTGCAAAAAAAACAGAGACAAAACCCAAGTAACAGATCCTACATGCATTCCCAATGCATGACATCTCAGGCATAAGTGCAGACACTTTTCTACTCAAAGACGCTGCCAAATGAAAAAAATGTCAGTGCTATTTGTTCCTGCTACTAAAAAAAATATGTTTTCTGAACCGCATTTCAAAATCACTTTGTATTGAGAATGCCTTCTGGAACACAATCCAGAGCTGTTATAGGAGAATTCTGCTACCACCTTCTGGCTGACAGAAACTCTTAGCACTTATTTAACCAGCATACACCAAGTTCATAATGCGTTTGCTGTTTTTCAGTCTGCACACTTTGCATGTTACTGCCCCATCTTCTTTAATACATAAATAGGAATTAAACACAAAAACTTAAACTGCCATTTTGCAAACCTTTCTGTTTCATAATTAGGAAGATTTAAATTTTTCATAATCAAAATGAAACTTCTTGACATAAAACTAAGTGGGCTTTTTCCACGTCTTATCTCTCCCAAAAAAGTGTTGTGATTCAATCCAATGTATTTCATTATCAATGAACAGAGAAATCCATTGTTAATATCACTACAAAAAATACCTCACAAGATGTGCAGTCTTGTAAATTCTTTTGCATACTTCTCCCATTGCATGTGCAATTAGTCCCACTAACTTCACAGCATCAGAAACAAAGGGGATCGATATCCTGGACAGCTGCCTTTACTTACACTTGCTTGCAGTGAACTGAATGAAAAAAAGCATAACCAGATCATAGCCTCCTTAGCTGTGCTATGACCTTTTCTACCTTTTCTAAATACAATTTATTCTTAAAACTTCTGTAGCTGCCAAACAAAATCAAGACTTTTTTCTTTTGGTCTTAAGTAGCCAGATGTCAGCTCCAGAAAAGCCTGAAGCTGTTAAATTCAAGTTTCAGAACCGTTATGACAAAGAAATTTACACTGTGTATTTACACATTTAAAATACCCTTATTTTGGAAACATCAGATGTAGGGACCTATCCAAGACCTTGAATGAATTTGGTAATACTGAGCAAGTGAGAGTAATCATGAGGAAAGTGTAGAGGAGCAAAGTAAAGGTCATCATTTATTTCCCAGAACTAAGGCCAGGTCACTTCTAATGTAAGCCCTTTCTGTTGCTGAAACTGGTGCTCAGAACTTCAACCAGATTTAGTTGTTAGTCACCTCCAAGAGAAAAGAAGAAAAAAGGACAAAAAGCTGGAGATGGAATCTCAAACACTCCATGAAAATATCCACCAAGGTAAAGTGAACCTATTACTATACTGTAACTTCTAAATATCTGATCTGTATTTAGAGACTCATAGAACCGTTAAGTTGGAGGAGGGACCCTAGAGATCATCTAGTTCCAAACCCCCTGCCATGGGGAAGGGATGTCACCCTCTAGACCAAGTTGCTCAAAGCCCCATCCAACCTGGACTTGAACACTTCTATTCTCTGAGCAACTTATTCCAGTGCCTCACCACCCTCACAGTAAAGAACTTCTTTCTAATACCCAACCTAAACCTGACCTCTTTCAATTTAAAGCCATTATCCCTTGTCCCATCACTAAAAGTCCATGTGGAAAGTCTCTCTCCGGTTCTCCTGTAGTTCCCTTTGTGTACTGGAAGACTGCTCTAAGGTCTCCCTGGAGCCTTCTCTTATCCAAGATGAACAACACCAGCTCTCTCAGTCTGTCTCCAAAAAAGGGGTGCTCCAGCCCTCTGTTCATCTTCACGGCTCTCCTCCAGACTTGCTCCAACATCTTTCTTGTGCTGGGGCCCCCAGAGATTAACACAGCAGGTTGGATCTTTTCAGAGTGGAGTAGAGGGGCAGAGTCCCTGCCCTAACCCTGCTGGTCACACTGCTTTTGATGCAGCCCAGGACATGGTTGACTTTCTGGGCTGTGAGAGCACATTGCCAGGTTGTGTTGAGCTTCTCATCCACCAACACTACCAAGTCCTCAGGGCTGCTCTTATTCCATTCTCTGCCAAGCCTGGACTTGTGCTTGGGATTGCCCTGATCCATGTGCAGGACCTTGCACTTGGCCTTGTTGGACTTTACAAGGTTTACACAGGCCCACCTCTCAAGTCTGTTAAGGTCCCTCTGGATGGCATATTTAGTTTCAGTTCTTCTCCCACCAGTATTCCTGTAATCCATCGACTTTGTGTTCAAACTGATTTGGGTCACAGCACTAGTGCACTGTATGTAGCTACACGGATTATCTTAGTATCTTCTTTCAACTAAGGAGTTGAATTTTTAAAATTTCACCATAGCATTTATGTTTAATTATTCACAGATTGTGTAATATTTCAATCTTGTTTCAGCTGCAGGAAGGATGAAAAAGGTCATTATAATACATGCATCACTGCAAGTTATGACAAAGAGACACTCTGGAGAATGGCTGTACAGACTGCATCAAACAGGTTTTACTTTCTGCAGCGAGGTCAGAGGCATAGAAAAATTTAAATGGAAAGCATCAACATATTATCCCATATCCTACTGAACTCAGTTACAAAATTTCCAGTCTCCTTAGTAGCGCCTGAAAGCAGACTTCTGAAAACTGCTTAAAATACTGTAATGTTTTCTAGATATTGCAGGCACCTACGTTGCTTAGAAAATTACCTTTGAAAATTCTGCCTTAAATGAATTCCAACAATCACACAGCAAGCCTGTGCTAAAGTCTGATATCAAAGGAGGTGGTGAGCCTTAATGAAGCATCTACTTAAATTCAGGTCATGCTTTAGCAGCAAGCACTCTGGTGGATTATTAGAAGAGGATGCTGTTTAATCTCTCTTACCTCCTGGGAAAACCTGGCATTAAAAAAAAATGACAAAAGGGGGAAAAAAGTGTTCTCTCCCAAAAAGTCAGTTGTTCTGCTTCTCCATGAGATGTGACATTTTAAGATGTTCTGCCCATCAAATCTGAACACATTCAGTTGAACAAGACAGTTTCTTGCAAACTCTGCAGGCTTTTGGCTTTTAGCTTTACAGGGATTTACATTTGTATTTTAAACCACTGCTAAGCTTCCTAAAGACAGGATTGTTTTATTATTTCACATTTTGATATTTCTAGATCTGAAACAGAGCTACCTGCCTTGATTTTAAATGAGTCCTCAGAATCCATTTAGATTTCAAGGTCTCCCTCGCTGTTCCAAGGAAGTTGAGGGAGCCCAAAATGCCCTTTGCCTCTGATTAGAAGCCAAAATATGCTGGTGTGACAGGTGCTACCAACACAACAACTCTAGCCTGAAGCCTGAACCTTGAAAACCTTCTCCTCACCGTCCTTCATATTTATTGAAAACTGATTTAGTTTGGGGCAATCCCATATTCAGCAGTTCTGCACGAACAATGTCCTGATTTGAAGACGCCAGGATGAAAGACTCCTCACCCAACAAACTGGCAAGCAAATCAGCAGATTCTGCATTTTGAGAAGTGAACTGAAACATCCTGTTTCTTTACAGGTTCCAGTTCTACAGGGAACCCACGCCATTTCCAATGTTTAGAAAAATGCCTAAGTCCCATAATTCATGGACAATATGGAATGACTTTTGACTGGTAAAAATTCAGGGTAGCTCTTTTCAGAGGAAGTCTTTGTACAGAATCTAGCTGTGTGGAAAAAAAAAAAGAAAGGGGTGTTGGGGTTTTAAGATTTCTAGTTTTTTTCCTGTTAAAGGAATTTTCCCCATACTGTTCCTAATTGCTGGGTACTTAAGAAGCAAAGAGCTGGGGGTGGGGTGTGCCTGGCTCCTTTTTTGTTTCACCTCGGTGTGGGGTCAGTTGGGCCTTGGCGTTCGGGGGGGAGAGAGGAGCTGCGGGTTCTTTTTGCCCGCTTTTTCTTTCTGCTGGAAACAACACCGGGATCCCAAAGCTGCCTTCCCTGCCCCGCTGGAGGCCGGGCCGTGGCCTCCCTGCCCCACCGCTGTTTCGAGCCTTCGCTGCGTTGTAGCCGTGCTCGCCCTGCCTGCCTGGACCTCCGGGGGGTTCCCCGCTTGGATACATCGCGTCTGCCATCCGGGATTTGTGCTCATCCCTGCCGCTCCAGCCTGCCATTCCAGCCTGCTGTTCCCAAGAGTCCAGCCGGACACCGGGATCGGCTGCCCAGGGCTTTGTGAAGCCTTTGTCCCATCCCTTCCCCGGGATCCCAGGGCACCAAAGCAGCCGCGTGCTCCCCGAGCTCGCTCCGGAGCGCCCCCTGCAGCCGCGGGAGAACCATCGCACCTGCCCTGCTCACCGGGAGCCGCCAGCGCCCCTGCCGGCTGCGAGCGGAACTGCACCCGAGGGGAAAGGGCCCGACAGCCGAGAAGGCTGGGACTGGGTTTGGGATTGTTTGCTGTTACTGCCATGGTTATTGGTGTTTGTTTGACTGGTTATACACATATAGATATATCATAGTAAAAAAACTGTTATTCCTATTTCCCACATCTTTGCCTAAAAGCCCCTTGATTTCAAAATTATAATAACTCGGAGGGAAAGGGGTTACATCTGCCATTCCAAGGGAGGCTCCTGCCTTCCTTAGCAGACACCTGTCTTTCAAACCAAGACAAGGGGGGGGGGGGGGTGGGATATAAATCCCTCTGCTGTCAGCCAGAAAACACATTCACTGGGTCAGGACACATGCATGCATACATAAAATCCAGAATGTACATTCTTCTGTGTTATGTCTCTTCAAGGTAGAACACTGCTTCCAAAATTGTTTAATTGTAGAATTTCTAAAGTGAGAAAAATAGAGTAGTTGTAATTAAAATAAAAAGTGTACACTCACAAATCTTTAACTATTTCTCAGATAAGATGTCTTAGAACACCTAATACAAGATCCAGTTGTTAAAGGCACCATACAAGCTTGTCTAGCATTCTGGAATCTAACACTCTGGACAACTTTGAAACTGAAAATAAAGGACAAAACACATAAAAGTTATCTTTTTCATGTTTTAAGTTCTAGGGAACCAAAATCCAGTGATCATCCTTTATTCCTTATCACTCTGAATCTCATATGAAAGGTTTCTACACAAAATATACAGGAATAAATTAGATTTAAGTCTATCATGCCCACAAGATGATTATCTAAATCTTATTTGAACAAGTTACTTTCTACCTTTACAAAACTGGGTTGAAAGTCTCTCAAGCCTTCCTATCAAGCACAGAAAATGCCTTTTTGAAGCTAGGCAGACTTCTGTGAGATGAGTATTATGTACTGTAAATTTGTAGTGTTCTGTACAGGCCGAATACATGTGATTTCAAGAGTTGATTACAAACCATTGTTTGCTTCTGTTGTGTTCTGTGAAACAAAAAACCTCATTCTGCTTAACGTCACGTACAAAGATGATGGATACAGCTCATTAACCTTCAGAGATCTGACTGTGTTAGAATTGACAACAAACTGAGTTTTCAGATTAATTTTTATTTAATGTGATATGCTGCAGAATTTTGAATTACGAAGCAAATACATTCTTTTCTGATTTCTGTCTAGGAGATATAAAGGCATGTCTCCATATCACTGAGACAGCAAACAGGTGTGGAATATACATGTGATACTTTTTGGGAACACATGGATTGTATTTTTCTTTTCACAAGTCTTCTCTGAGTGTTAGAACCAAACTCCATTACTAACGTCATAGGAATGCTACTGCTTAATCCAGCAAATACCATGCTGCTAAAACAACTCCTTTTGAATTTTTAAAAAGTATTCTTAGAACAGAAGTTGATGCTGCCTCTACAGAAACATAACTTTTTTTGCATTGCATAAAGCCAACAAATGTTGGTTCCTTCTAAAACGGATGTATGCTTGCACACTATGGATGAAATGCAACCACGGTCACAGAAATAGCACAGAACTTATTTTATGGATATAAATCACATTTTATTCTCTGTGGCACTTTCACTGACAGGGAAACAGGTGAATTTTATGTTATAAGGACAATTCTTCACCTTATGGTAATGATGCACATACACCTACTTTAAATATGCAACATTTCTGTCAATCTTCTATTTATAAAGGCATCTTACAAAAAGAAACAAATGCTTTTATATAGAAAGAGAAGCATTCTTACATCTCCCCTTTCTTTCCAAACTCTTATCACCACTTGTATTTATATATTAAAATGCTTCTGGTAAATAGCAAGAAAGTGGGTTTTTTTCCTGCTTGAAACTACAAGAGGCCTCAATGGGAACTGCAGAGCAGAGGTGAGCACTTGGCATTCGATGGCTCAAACAAACGTGTATCTTTATGTGAGACACACAAAAAGATGCCAGCAGAGCGCATCAGGCATAAACTCCTAAGTTTGCAAAAGTTCGGGGCTACATCAGAAGCAGTCTCCTGATTATCCTTTAAAAGGAAGCACCTTTTATTGTTCATTCTGTGCACGTGTGCTTCGGGATTTGTCATATGCTGTACAAACACCTAGGCAATTCTATTTAAAAGGCTGTGCAAAAAGATGTTTAACTAGGAGAAATCAGTTTGTATTTGCGTGCAGAAACGTAGCTGTCTCTAATTATGTATTTAGAACAGTATGTAGTGACAAGAGAAGGAATGGCTTCAAAGTGGAAGGAAGTTTTAGATTCAGTATTAGGAAAAAATTCTTTATTGTGAGGGTGATGAGGCACTGGGACAGTGGATGCCCCATCCCTGGAAGTGCTCAGTGGCAGGTTGGATGGGGCTTGGAGTAACCTTGTCTAGGGAAGTGTCCCTGCCTACCGTGGTGGGGCTGGAACTAGGTATCTTGAAGGTCCCTTCCACTGCAAACTATTCTATGATTTTAAATACAACCTCTATAACGCACACTATAGAGGATATGTAAGTTGACCAGCTGTCAGGAGCAGCCAGGCAAACTTTCGGAGAACTAAACATAAATTAGTATTTCTCATAGTAGGTTTCTGACGCTGGTTTCTGCTTCAGTGCAGATGACACAGCCTTTTAATACGCACACACGAGCACTTACTTCAAATCAAACTCACAGACATTTAGGAAGTAAGAATTAGTACTTTCTAGTTACTGGTTTTTCTACGTAGCCCTTTTTTTTCTTTTTTCTGAAGTGACTTAGAAAACCTATATTAAAACCAAACCAAACCAAACCAAACCAAAAACAAACAAACAAACAAAAACAAAAACAAAAAAAAACCAAAACAAAACAAAAACAAACAAACAAAAAACAACAACAACAACAACAACAAAAAAACACTCAAAACAAAGCAAAAAAGCGGCAGAAATTCTCCCGCGGCAGCCGGGCATTCCCCCACAGCTGCAGCACCACTCCAGGCCCACTCGCTCGGCGATTCCGCGGCCCCGCAGCAGCGCCTGCGCGGCTCCCCGCCCGCTCTCGCCGTACCCCGAAGCTTCGTGAAGATTCCGGAAGGCTCCGGCCGGCTCTTTCCGCCGCGGGAGCTGCCCCGCCCCCGGTGCTGCTGCTCGGCTTCCTTCCTCCCTTCCTTCCTTCCTTCCGTGCCTCCTTCCTTCCGCCGTGCACTGCCGGGCTCGGCTCTCCCGGGCGGCGGGGCAGGAGGTGCCGCGGCCATGTCGCTGCTCTGCTACAACCGGGGCTGCGGGCAGCGCTTCGATCCCGAGAGCAACACGGAGGGTGAGAGCGGCGGGAGGGGCCGGGGCGCGGGTGCCTCGGGAGCGGGGGCGGCCTCCCGGGGCTCTGCGGGGCGGTGTGAGCCCGTCCCGCCCGGCTGCCGGGCCCCGCGGCGCTGCGGGGCTGTCACCCAGCCCGCGGGGTGCCCCGGGGACACGCGTCTGGAGCCGGGGCTGGCCCGGCGCTGCTCATCGCTGTCATGTGTGCTAAAGCTTCTTAAGGTCAACGTAGGTTTCTCTGCTGAGGGCCTCTGTGGGTGTTGCATACATCGCGGTTACCAGCGGCTTTTTTTGTTTGGTTGGTTTTGTTTTGTTTTGTTTTTGTTGTTTGTTGGTTTGGGTTTGTTTTGGTTTTTTTTTTTAGTCCAAGTGTGTGGACTTGCAGCAGGTATTTAAATGTGTCTGAATGGCACTCGTGTGTCTACTTTGCCAAGTGCCTTGAGCGCTTGCAGTGCTTCTCTTGTGTGTGCTGAGTATCCTGGTGAAACATCTTTAAAGCTCTGTCATTTTGGTTTTCACAATCCCGCAGAGGCTGCAGAAGAGTGATCTGAGTTTTCAGAAGGCTTGCCTTCACCTCGTTCATGAAGTAACTGTTGGTTAAATTTCTAGAAACTTAATTTTTAGTGACCCCCAGGGTTAGAAGTAGTCTAACCTGTTCTAGCCTGTGTATTTTCTGTGATTTAGAACCGTGTCAATAAAATGTGTTTATTTTTCTGAGCTAAGTGCTTTCCAAAGAGGGAGGTAGCATGTTGAGTAGGACTCGCTAACATTAGTAGCAGGAGAAGCAGGCACAGTTGTGGAATGCTTCCATTTAGTGATCTCTTCCACCACAAAAGGCAAAGCAAACATGGATATTTATTGTAAAAGAAGAAAAAAAAAATTCTTATTAAGACTTCATGACCTGTACTCGTTATAAAAGTATCGTTTCTTTACGGTTTGTGATCAAGTTGCAGTAAACTAGGTCAGGTTGGCATGGCCATATGCTAACTCTGTGGTGCTTGGGCTAGGGAAAACCATTTCATGTGATGAAATTAGTTTCAGTAAATTACTGAAACATGTAGTGGGTGTCCTAGACTGTGTCCTAGACTAAGCAGTTCTGAAGGTAAATGTAATTATTCACAGATCACTACAGAGAACCAGGTTTTGCATTTGGGTGACCCCTACAAATTTCTACTTTCACCTTTAATGATAGAAGTAAGGTGATGGGAGTGTGTGCACAGTAGCATCAGTTTCGCTATGAAATTGACATCAAAAAAGTCCCAAACAAGCAACGACAAAGACCTGAAAAACTGTGGTACTTGTGTCTCCAAAAATTATCTGAGGGTTAGAGAAAATGGCTTTGAAAGACTTTGGTTTTCCTGGTGAACGAAAGTTATTAACAGCAGTGGAGAGGTAACTTGTTTTGGGTTGTTTTTTTTCAGTGACAAATGTAGGATAGCAACCAAAGCCTGGAATCTGATCTCATACAAATCAGAAGTAGAATATGCCTTTATCTGCTTGTATCCTAATTTTCCAGTTTCCCCCACTTAGTGTGGGATGGGATCCTTCTTTTTGTCAGACAAGAAGTGAGTGCAGACAAGCTGATGTTTTGCCGTCCTCTAGCAGGGAGAATGCTCAGAGTGCTCAGTGGACAAATCCCTCTGGCTCTGCTGAGCCATTGCAGAGCTCCTTGTGCTGGCATCTTCTCTCGTGGAGCACGCAGGGCCCTCAGGAGGCAGCAGCCAAGTGGGCTGTCATTCGCTCCATGATGTACCTGCTGCAGAGCAGGCTCCAGGGAGCAAGGAAAAAGGACTGCCCTTGGCCAGATGGATGACCAGACCCTTTCTCTGTGTCTGCCTTGTGAGCTGGAGCATAGCCACCGCTGAGTTAATTGATTATGAGATGGTTCTGGTCTCTAAAACAGTTGCAGTTATTAACAGCACCTCTCTATTGATGAATGCTTATGAAGAATTAGAAGTATTCATTTAAGTCTTCTGAGTCAGAAATAATCTTTGCTACAAACAGAGTTTATTTTTGATCTCATGATGCTTCTAATGACATAATTTCATACTTTTGGAAAAAAATAACCTCTACTTATATTTTTATTTAATTTAACAGTGAAGTCCTGGTCTCTATGCAAAATTACCGGTTTTTTTCTTTTTAATTTTGCTGTGAGGTTTACCAGTATTAGCTTTTCATTCTGAAACTGAAGGAATTGATAGAGGTTTATGTCTATATTTGTAAGTCTTGCCGAAGGACCAATATCCCAAAATATGTGCTTTTGAGTTAAGGTGGGAACTGATGTCCCTCAGACTGTATTAGTGTATTAGACTTAGGCACTGAATATAAAATCAAAGCAAGTCGTACAAAACAAGATTTCTCTAAAAATCTACACGTTTATAAAAAAGAAGAAAACAACCACATTTGAGTTGGGTTTTTGCCTATTAAATATCTGTAGGCAGATTGCCAATAAAGTTATTTATCACTTTTTTCTTTTGCTTCTTATTATGTGTTTGTGTCACTTTTAATTTTAAGTGTTTATTTTAAAGGCTAGAAGATAGTGTTTAGAGTCAGATCAGTAAAATACTACCCATGCAGTAATGTCAGTGAGATGTTATATAATCAGAGCAATTCTATTACATGTGAAAGGAATACAAGTAAAAAAGGAACAGCTGTGTAATGCTGATAAATGTCTATGAATATAAAGACTTTAATTAATGGAGGTTGTGTTTCAGTGTAGTGTTTGTACAGAATTAATTAGTAATAAATAGTATTGACATGTAAAAATTATGCATGTGGAAGACTAACCTTTGGGTTCAAGTCCTTAGGTGGCCTAGGATACTACAAATATTGAAAAAAAACCCAAGCTAATTATGCTTAAAATTGTGAACTCATTATTTGCATTAAGAGAATTTTTTAACAGAATGCTTCTCAATAGAAAGCTCTGATCAGGTGCAAATAGATGGATTTGAAGCAGTAAACCAGTACTTTCTGTCTGTCAGGTTCAGCCTTAGGGTCACCGTTTTACTTCTGCAAAATTACCAGTAAGGCCTGATTATTGATGGAGGCCAGGGATGGTCCATAGAAAGTTTACTTGCTCCACGTGGAAGTAGTAGTTTATCTTAGATACCTTCTTTCTAGTTTGTGTTGTAGAATACTTAAGAAGAAAAAAGTCCTGATTATTTATGTTTAATATGTGCACTCACAGAGCTTTTTCTGTGGAGTCTGGATTTTTCCGAGTAATGATGTGCACTCGGGCAATGGGGCAGCTCATGGCATACATGAATTGCAAATGTGACATTTTTGCTGGGTTTGTAATCATATGAATAAAGATTCTTGGTATGCCTCAATATTAATAATAATTATAATTGTCTTCTAGATTCATGCACATACCATCCAGGTGTGCCTGTCTTTCATGATGCTCTCAAAGTAAGTATGCAACTGTCCTTTTAAGTATTATCTTTCTGGTTTTTTCATATGCATAAAATAGTGTGCTGCTTTTTCTTTTTAATTCCAGATCTTTCAGTATTCAGAAACTGATGTTTAGCCTATCATGAGCAACCCCAGAAAATTAGAAAAGCACAGTTACTCATTCCTGAAGAAGAAATTTAAAACTCTGCTCATATGGTCTAAATGCCATGCAAGTCTAGATGACTTATTTCCTGTTGGTTGGCTGACTTTAGGTCTCTCAGCAGTTTAATTAGGTCCTCTAAATAGGACTGTGGAGCTGTTGAGAGGTTTTCATACTCTTTCAGTTAATTAACCTGCTTGGAATTCAGAGCAGCTGCTTGTGGTCTAATGTGGCCAGGGCACTAATGTGTGTGTGACATTTGTCTGCTGTAAAGAACAGTCACGTTCATTTAATCAGCCAAATGAGTATGTTGGTTAAATTGGGACTGGTCACCCATGCCTCTTATGCAGCTGTCCAGGATTCTTGGGCTCCA
This sequence comes from Aphelocoma coerulescens, assembly GCF_041296385.1. NCBI lineage: Eukaryota > Metazoa > Chordata > Aves > Passeriformes > Corvidae > Aphelocoma > Aphelocoma coerulescens. The sequence goes on from NC_091013.1 coordinate 85,565,767, forward strand.
TCTTCAGTGATCAATTAAATATACCTGTGACTGGTCTCCAGTGCTCAGGCCAACTGCACAGCCCATGCTTGGTTTTGTGCTAAACTGTTTTATGACTTCAGGATCTCCTGGATGCCTGCAAAGTGCTTACAGGGAATCCTTTGAGGTACAACTGCCAAAACAGTACTGGAAATCATTCTAATAATTTGACTGTGTGTGGTCAGAAATCTGGTGTCCAAAGATGGAGCCTGGCACTTTCTACTCTATTAATATAGATGTAGCCTGAGTGACTTCTCTTAGAACACCAAACTGCTGTTTAGCTGAGCTTTGAGGGGGGTGAGTGGTTTTTTTCCTTGATACTAAGGAGCTGCTTCTACTCAAAGTGCATCTCATCCCGGCAATGTGATGTCTTTTGGCCTTGTGAAAGCTTCTGCATTTGTGCTGGGCAGTCTGTTTGCTGTGAGCTGTTGCTTATATTGCAGTACCTGACTCTGGAGTCGGCCATCGTGTGCCACTGGCAAACTGGGACAAATGCTCTTAGATCAAATACTGTACAGTTGCTTAGACTATAGCAATTTGTTTTGTACAAAATTATAGTTGTACTCATAGCACAGTACAAAAATCTTCTACATAATCATAAAGAGAGAAATTATACAGTTAGCTCAAAAACTTACATTTGCTCCCTCTTTCTCTTATATACGCACTGTTTATAAACAGGTACTGCTTTCCCCGTTATCCTTCTCCAATCTCTTGGCCTAATTAAAAATATATCATAATTGCATATGAGCAGTTTTCTTCCTGCTATGAGTTCTAGATAATCTGGGTGAGCAGGGTGAATTTGTCTCCTCAATCATGGAAATGGTTAATATTTTGAGGGTATTTTAGAACCACCTACGTAAAACCCATTGTGTTGCACCACTTAAGCTTTCAAAGCTGTGGTGCATTAGTCAAGCTGTTGCCTCTAATAAGATTCTTTGAGATCTAAGATATATTATTCACAGTGGCAAGACAATTTGCTCTAAAATTAAATTTCTGGTTTATGTAGTAAAAAGTGCTCTTGATTGATGTAGTTGGATAGCTGTGCAATGCACATATCCAGCTCTGTTGGTGGGAAATAAGCAATTGGAAGATTTGAGTGGTGCTCAAGAAAAGAAAAAAAAATCTATCATTTTTGGAAGAGGGCCTATATGTTGGAGCACGGGTGAGCCTGGTCTCAGGTGTAGTATTTGTTTGTTTTGCTTACATGTTACTTTATGAGACAAAGTAACATTCCTATTTACTGTTGTACAGAGTTGGCACCTAACTTGTCATGGAAGTATTGCCTCACATTTACTGAACTTTTCTGATTAAGGCAGTATGAGCAAGCTAGAAGAGTTTTGTGGCTTTTAAAAATGCAAATGGTAATAATATCCACAATAGGGAAGAAAACATTTGCTGATCTTGATGTGCCACATCTTTTAAAGGAATATAATTAATATTTTGCTGTTGTCAAGTCTGGTAGTCATTGCTGTGTTGTTTTTATTCCAAAATGCTTATAGGGTTGGTCATGTTGTAAGAGGAGAACAACAGACTTTTCTGACTTCTTAAGCATTGTGGTATGTACTCATGATTATTTACAATTTTTATACTTATCAAATGATAGTGATTAAGTGGTATGTATACTTATATATTTTAAATTTGCCTGCTTTTGTTGAAACGGTCTTAATTCTTACATGCTCTATTTTTCTTCATATAATGCTGAAGTCAAGTCTCATTTTCAATTTCATTTAATGATTAAAATTATCTAAATAGGTTTCGATAGAACTACTTGCTAATAAAGAAGGAAAGTCAACATTTATTGCTGCTTTGCTTGACTGCAGAAAGTATGCATTTTTCTTTTAACTTACATCCAAATTAGGAGATTTTCCACTTTACCAGTAGGATTTCCTTTGCAACCAGTGTTTAGAGTGGGCTAAGGGAGAAGATGGAGTTGAAGAAATGAGTCAAGAAAACTTGTTGCAGTTTCTGTTACTTTTTAATGCACACTACACTGCATGTATCTATATATATCTATGAACATATGCTTTCCACAATAGGGCTGTACAAAGGGTCTCCATAACAGCGAGAAACCTCCTGAGCCTGTTAAACCAGAAGTCAAAACTACCTCTGAACGAAAGGAGCTAGCTGAACTGAAACCCAGATTTCAAGAACACATAATTCAGGCACCAAAACCATTGGAAACAATTAAAAGGCCAAGGTATGGTACATGAAACTGAAGTTTTTCCAAATTTGTAGTCAGTTGGCCAAGTTAAAGCTTGTTTGGTTATTCAGTGTTGCACATTTCATACAATGTAGAAATTATGAAATTAACCTTAGAAGACCTTGGTTTTGGTAGCAGTGATGATGTTTTCTTAAGCTTCAAAATAAGAGAAAAGAATTCTGGTTATGACAAGGAAGTACTGGATCTCTCAGCACTGAGATCCACAAGAAGTAAAAATTTAGGTTTAAAACCTCATAGCTTAAAATGCCACTAGTAACTGTGTTTAGTGTTTTAAACTAATAAAAATAATCCTGGGGTGCTTGTATTTAGATTATTTTGTATCTCTGACTTATTTTTGTAGAGTATTTAGGATTTCCAGTTGAAAGCCAAGACTGCCTTCTAAGTTTCTAGTCTCTTTTTTCATAAACAATAAGGATTGGCGTTTACAGATGTAGCTTGTTTGCTGAAGGGAGGTTTGAAAGGAAGAGCCTTGTAGGAAGATTACAAGTTACTACTTTGTCTTCTATAAATTCTTTTTCATTAAATTGACACTAATGCATGGACTTTTTTAGCCCAGATGAGCCAATGACAAATTTGCAGCTGAAAGTGTCAGCTTCCTTGAAACAAGCTCTTGATAAACTGAAATTGTCATCAGAAAACGAAGGGAAAAAAGGTAAGAAAGCAGGGAGATTAGGTAGGTATGTGATGATAGTTGTCCCACAAATAAATGAAATGCTGATCTTGTAATTTCTGAAGTGATAGTTTCATGTAATTATGTTCTTAATCTGGGAATTACCTTCCAGTCCAGGGAATCTTGATTGCAGTTAAAATGTGGTTAACATGGAGACTTAGTTGTCAGGAGCAGTACATTGTCCTTAACATTATTTGAACTGTGTTTTTTCTAAGATTTCCTGGTTAGAATGGATGTAATGGGAACATCCATTTCTGAATATGTGACTGACAGAGTTACCAAGAAATGAACTTTACTCCCTATTGCTGCAGAGACAGTATCATATAAAACCTTCATAAATTGGTGAAATTCCTCTGAAGACTAGTTGGTTCTCCCTCATCTGTTTTTCCTCTTTTTTCCTCCCACATTTTATTTGGAATTAGGTTCCAGAACTACATTGCTCCTTAAGAAACTTTATAATTTCAACTACGGTTTGGCTATTTTATGCTCTTTTGTTCTTGTGCCAAACTAATTTAGCTATTCTTTCTCCATGGTACCCAGATTATTTCCTTGTGTGTATTTACAGACAGCAGTTGAAGCCTTTTACATTCTTAGTTTTACAAAACTGAACAAGGTGAACAATTGTTCTCTTCCCCTGTGATTGTAATGATTGTCTTTACCTTTTTTTTATTTACCTCACTTAAAATGTGTAAAGATATAGAGCCTAGAATTTGATGCTTAGGTAATACAGTGTTCAGAGTGTTTCTTTGTACCTCTCTGGCAGATTTCAATGCCAGACAGAAAATAGAAGCTTGAAGAGGGAGGTTTTTCTAATCTCCTCCTTGGCTCATTTTAATTCTTAATAAAAGCAAAGTGTTCCGTAGGTTACACAATTCATTTTCTATTTTCTGTAATATTCTGTTTACAGAGGAAGATAGTGATGAAATCAAGATTGGGACGGCATGTAAAAATGCAGGCTGTTCAAAAGTAAGTGGTTCAGTTGTACTCTAAATCCAGCTGCTCAGCTATTAAGTGAGCAGTTTTGGTTTTTTGTGTGCTAGAGGTAGATTTGGAAAAGGCACAAAGTCCATTGGGTTTAACAAATGCACATTTGATAACACGCTTTAGTATGGACAAATGTGAGTTGTTTGCAGAAACTCTTAAGATTGGTTTTTTTTAAACCTGTTATGAACTTCTAATTAGTAAGCTTGTCAAAGCCATGCTACTGACATGTTTCAGCTTAAAATATTAAATATAAAATTGGTGAGAGGTGGCTTACTGATAACACTTGAGTTGGTCTTGGTAATCTGTATATAGATCAGAAGCATCTACTGATCTTATCAGTTAATGCTTCCTGAATGAAGAATTAAAAAGTCAGTGTTTTAACACTTCCAGCACCAAAATGAGTCATTATATTACATAGTCATTGTAAGTGAAAGTTACACTGACACCCTTGCGTTGTGCAAAATGAGACATTAGGATTTAAATAGCTATTTTACCTGACAGATTTTGCATTACCTATCAAAGCTCTGGTGGGAGGAGAACTTTGGCAGTCTTTGTGTTGGGAAGAACTGATCTGATATTCAGTGGCTAAGTTGTGTATTGTTTATTTTACTTTCTTTTGAGAATTCATGTGTTTCATGAATGATAAATTTAATTTATTTTCAAGGTAAGTTATTGTTTCCTCTGAATGCTCAGAGTATTTTAAACATGGATATCTCTGAGGATCTAAAGTTACCTTTATAATCACAGATGGTGTCACCATTGATGTGTGCCATTGAACTAACATGAAGTACAGCTTCTTAGCAGTGGCTTTGTTCTGTGAATGAAGGTTCAATGGTTACTTCGAGAAGCTAGGACAAGCCATTAGATCTAGATTATTTACCCAAAAGCTTTGTTGTACTTTGGTCAGTATTTCTGGTTTGTGTTGTGGGGTTTTTTTTTTTGTTTTTTTCCTTGCTGCAAATCCTGTAACAGTAATATACTTTAAATGCTTTGTCCCACCAGACATACGAAGGACCACACAGCACAGAAGAAGTATGTATATACCATTCTGGTGTACCTATATTCCATGAAGGGTTAGTATTCAGCTAACTTCCATTTTTGTACCTATATTCTGTGAAGGGTTAGTATTTAGTTACCTTCAGGGTTTTTTTGACTAATCTGTTGTGTATTCATGCTTTCTTTGAAGATATTACCTTGATTTATTCTGTATTCCCTCTTCAGACAAAAATGGCAATGCTTGAAGAGGGTATACAAAAGTAAAAGTAATATTGCATAAAGGAAAGATCTTAAATGTTCACAGTAAACAGTGTCCTAAACATTGTTTGTTAATTACTTTGCAAACTTTCAAGGATGAAGTATTGGAGCTGTTGTAAAAGAAAAACTTCTGACTTCAATACATTTTTAGCTCAAGAAGGCTGCACAAGAGGAACACACGTATGGACTAAAAAGGATGCAGTAAGTAGCATTAAGATTGCATTCTGTAATTGGCCACTCTCAGTTTTGAATACTGAAATGCAGTTTGTAGCTTGATTGAGTTATTACTGTAGCTAAGCTATTACAGATTACTACCTCTGACATAATGTGGAGGATACTGTGCACAGCAGGAAAACTGAGAAATGGAGTGTGAAATAATCTGCGGTACAGGTATACTTGATTCTTTAAGAATATTATAGAATATAATAATGGAACAAAACACTTGAAAAACATTATGTGGTGACAGGATGGATACAGGTGAACACAAAGTTCTTGTTATGAATATATTGTCTGTTGCTGAGGCAAAATGGGTTTGACGTTGCAAACATCAGGGATAAAAAGTGTAGTTATTCTAGAGCAATTCAAAAATCCTTTACTTCCTTTAAATCTTATAATTGCTGCTTGCTTTGAAGATTTATATTTTTGTTCAAGAATTATTTGCAAGTGCAGAAAGTAGGGATTAAAAAACAGCTGAAGTTGTGAGCCTAAAGCAGGAGACTGTAGAAAAAGAGAGTAAAGAATTTACCCACATTTAAAGAAACTATGTGTATATTAACTGTATGTGTATTGAGATAATGGGCTTCTGTTCAACAAGGGGTTTTTTACTTTAGCTTTATGTTTTTCTTTTGAGGGCTTTTTTTCCACAGTTTCTTTTTTCTGCATCAGAGAACAGAGGGTAACAAATGTTTTTGCAGGAATATGAAGCATTCTTGGAGTCATGGCACTGTTTTTCTTCATTCAGTTCCTTTCCATAAACTGTTGGCTAACTGTAGTCTTGGAAAGGAAGTTGATCCACCAAGTAACACTTTTTTTGTTGTAGTTTGTTTAAGGGGCGGATACTGAAATACTTAGTAAGAAGAGTTGCAAGTGGAGTCTTGCAGTCTCCTGTGAAGATGAAATACAGTCCTTTATTAGCTATGCCATTTGGCTATTAGAAGTAGTTTATGCTGTTAATCTTGTACCTTTTTTCTGTACCTTTTTCCTTATATAGGGTAAGAAAGTAGTTCCATGCAGGCATGATTGGCACCAGACTGGAGGAGAAGTGACTATTTCTGTGTATGCTAAAAACTCTGTCCCTGATCTGAGCTACGTAGAAGCTAATAGCACAATGGTGAGGCTCTACCTTAAGATCAGCAACTTGAACTTAGGAAAATCTGCTCAGCTTTATTTACAAGGCAGAGATAGCATAAGACTCTTTTTTGAGTAACTGCTTTTTCTTGGCATTTGCATTTGTTCAAGTATGTATATCTTTTTTTCTCCCTTCTGTTTGGACATCTGCACTTTAATGTGTGGGTTTTTTAAAATCCTCAATACCGTATGCCAAAAAAAACCCCTTTAATTTGACTTCCATAATTAAAACCCAAGCGTGATGGATTTGCATCACCGTATGTGTGAATAATTATAGATTCATCATTTAATTGTATTTGACTTAATGGAATTTAGTGCCATTCTTCATTGTGTGCTGTTTCACAGCTACTATATTACACAGATGTTAAAATGCTTCTCTGATTTCTTAATCTAAACTGATAAGCTACCAGTGGCCACTGTTGACTGCAACTGTATCAGAATCTGTTAAAATAGATACTCACTTCTGTTTCTGAGGGACAATTTCATTACTTTGGTCATTGTAGGATCCTAGCCCTTACATGGTATATTTTGCTTAAACATGCTTGAGGTGTCAAATGTTTTATTAACATGATAAAATTTTCTAATCTTCTGTTGTTTTTCTTGTTAAGATAAATATCCATATTGTATTTGAAGGAGAAAAGGAGTTTCATCGCAGTGTTAAGTTATGGGGAGTAAGTATAAAAATTTTTTTTCTATTAAAAAGAAACAAAAAATCAAACAAAAAACCCCAGAAGGAAAACAAAACATAAGCCTTTAGCTTCCTCTCTTTCAAAATGGTTTGGTTTTCCTCATTACTCTGTTTGTTGAAATAATTTCAGTTGCATGACATTGAGTAACTGCATTTAAATCCAAATATAATGCCCCAGGAGATCCAGTGTGACATCATTTGGATGCTGCTTTGCACAGAAGGTGACCTTCCAAGGTCCTTTCTGGTCCCAACACCATGGTAGTGGTGTTGCAGAAAATTCATGCTTATGTATGTTAGCCAATGTATATGTTAGATATGCATAGGCACATGTTTAGGCCATAAGCATTCCATAGCTTGGGAATGGGAAAGAGCTGACTTCTCAAGATACCAGAGGGGTCTTCATCTACATAAACATCTACTGAAATTTAATGATGGGGTACTCCCTAACTTGATTCCCAAATATCTATCAGTCTGTTGAATTGAAGCATGAAATACCTTTTCTGTTGCAGGTGATCGATGTAAAGAGGAGTTACGTGAATATGACTGCTACAAAGATTGAGCTCACTATGAGAAAAGCAGAGCCCCTTCTATGGGCAAGTCTGGAATTACCAGTATCCAACACACAACCAAAACAGGAAGGTTCAGATCAATAACGATTCCAAGAGACAAGTTATTTCCCATGATGAAGTGGTGACTTGCTACTGTAATCAAATATTTAACTTTTATATAGATTTCTTTTTTTAATGCTAGATCATGTGTTCCCTTCTAGAAAGAAATTTGACGCACAGTAAATGGGGGTGTAAACTTAAAAGGGTAACAGTTATTTCTGCTCTTGCTCCCATGGGTATGTTTATGCTAGATGCAGTGTCTCCATGGGAGTTTGGAGTAAAACAGCTATTGCCCTTTGCTTGCAACCTTCCCTGCCATGCACTGACTATCCCAGTAGATATGCTCTCTGTTCACAGTGGGTGTCTTTGTTTTTCAGCTGTTCTGTTTAGACTGGATGCATTCAGTAGCCCGTGTTAAATTCAACACTGTTAGGAAGCATACGGTAATGCAGATACAAAAATCAAGAGTTTGAACTGATTAGCATGCAATTCCACATCTAGAGTAAAAAGTTACATAAACAGAAATATGAAGTTGTACTCTCATAGACTTCCATGTTCTGAAACGAAGGATTGTTTCAATACCTGTTGGCTATGGAGGGATGAAATAAATGGTATTATTCCAAGGATTTTAGTATTTGCTGACTCCTGCTGTCTTTCATGTATCAAAGCAGATCAGGTTAAAATTTTAAAAATTGGCAAGAAGGGATTTATTTTTTAACTCCTTTACTTTTGCTATTTGAATAGTAAATAAAAAAGCAAATGGACAGTGAAATGGCTGGATAACTTAGCATTTCAACTGTGAAGAGTATGCAAACAGCAAACTATTATAAAATTGCCAAAGTATATATTTGACAGCCTTTAGAATGTATATTCTATCCTATTCTACAACACTGAAAATCTCAAGACTCTTCTCAAAGTAGGTGGATATGTCTAGTAGGAGAAGCCAGGACACACTGTAGGTGTCTTGGTAAAATGATTTCCAAATAGATGTGTATTATCTTTTGACTCTGAGGATGGTAATGTAAGAACTGCATTTATGTACAGGACAAATCTTAGGAGAAACAACATGCTTTAAAATGTCTGTCTCAAATTGTAATTGTACCTTTGAATCAAAATACTTAAAAAAATACTGTATTTCTTGAGGTAATTAGAAATCAAGACCTTAGTTTTGTTTTCAGTTCATCAGTAAAGGTATGTGGCTGAAAGCAGGATAGTTGTAAAGATGAGATTTTTTTTTTTTATCCAAGCAGCAACACATGCAGTAATGTTGCTTTTTCTTTCTGCTTGGAATAGTTCCTTAATTTTGGCTTGCAGCTGAAATTAAAATGTTTTCCTATAATAGTAACACAAAATGCACACTGTTATTAATTGTGCCTAATCCTATATATGTAAAGAGGTCTTGTGGACTGTGAAAATGATGGATGCTCACCTACTAGCCTTGGCAACCCTGGAATAGTGCCAAGAAAAACACAGGGTGTTGTAAAGGCATTCTGAAGTGAAATACAGATTTCTAAGAATCTTGCTGTTTTCCAATGGGTATAATTTGACTTGAGCTCAGACTTCTGTCTCTAACAGTACTTGAAGTCCTACTTCATGCTTAAAGTAGTAGGAAATACATTACCAAAGAAACCATCCCTGAACACCAAGAAAGTAACACCGGTGTGATACAAATATAACATGTATATATATATATATATATACACACATACATAAAACTTGTTTTGGTGCTTCTCTGCCTTCTTTTCAAGATCCATTTTCCTCGATCACTTAGTTTGAGCATGGTTGCTTACTCCCTTGGGCCCTTTTTAAAAATTCTAGCTCTAAGATCTGCTGAATAGATTGTATTATCCTCTAATAATGCCTTTTTTTTTCCTTTTTTTTTAATTGAAAGTGTCAGGTACTGCAGAGTGATAGGGTACAAGTTTATAAAGTGTGTGCCTGCCAAGTAGTCCTCTGAAAATTGAACAGATGTTTTCTGATGTGTTCTGAACCAACAAGTGGGGCACTTACTAGTATGACACTGAGAACATCAGTGGATGAAAAATTCTAGATAGCTGTAGCTGCTAGCATGCCATCTGTGTTTGTGTGTGCAGAACTCTGAACTTGGACAGCAAAATTAGTAGTGCTTAAATGCCAGAATAAAGTTCTTATTTAACAAGCAAGTTCAAATGTGTCTATCCATATGGATATATAAATATCCTAAATATGTTAAAAAATGTGGAAAACATAATTTTCACTTAATTTGCATCCTCACATGCAGTTGGTTTACATAATGTAAAACCCATTTTAAAGAACTACGTGGAAAATGGAATTCCTTGGGAAAACAGAATTTCTGTTTTGAAATGAGTCATGTTCTGCCTTAGTACCCTAAACGGAGAGAAATGTGGATGAATGGACCATCTGCTGTGACTCCTGCAGGCTTTGGGATCCTGTAACTACTTGTTGCACCCTTCCAAACCACGTTCTGCTGGTAGTTGAGTCACCTTGGCCATAAGTGGAGGGAGAAAGCTCCTTTAAACATGGTCCCAAATTCTGTTTTTTGCTTTTTATTCATTCCTCCTGCTCTTCTCCTGTTGTTCATACTTTCAGCACAAAACTAAAGATACTTCAGATGTTCTATTTTGTCTCTCCTTACCAGTGGCAGTAAAACCGCACCTAAAACTTACCTTGTTTAAAAAAGCAAGCAAACAAATTAAAGAACCCATAAAACCCCCCCCACCAGCTTTGGTGAAGCAAGAAGGTATTGATTTTACAATAATAGCATAGTTTCTATGGGATCCTTTTCAAAATAAAAAGATAAACCTTCACGTGGCCTAGACTGCCATAAACTGTCTGTTTAACTGCAGCAGTTCTTAGCAGTTTTTTATAACCATATGTCTGCCTCTATCCTGAAGCTGCAAGATCTGTATCACCAGTGAATTTATGTGTTTTGAGCAGTTGCTCACAACAGATTTCAACATACCAAGGAAAATGGTGATCCTGGTATTTCATGCAATGACATCTTGACATGCATGGTGGTAGTAGACACTTTGATGGAATATTGGCTTGGCTGTAACTTTTATTAGTAAGTGTGGAGAGAAGGCAAGGCCAGCTGTAGTACTAAACCAATCATACTTTCCCAAAAGCAAGATTTGTCAAGTAAGCAAAGTGATTTTTGATCACAGTCTTTCACCTGTCTGACACTAAATTGCAAACCAGGATGAACAGGAGTACTTGGTGTTGAATTTATGCTTTTTTCATGTTTTCAAAAGTTGTGCTGTATTTATCAAATTGATTGGGTTGATACAGCCTAGCTATATTTTTATAAGTGTTTAAGAGCTGTAGTGTGTTTCAGTATGGGTTTATGTGTTACACATGTAGACAAGCATGTTACACAAGTCAGAACTGACTGTCCAGGTGCATATAAAACTTTACCTTCACAATCCCTTTATAATATGGAAAATTGCATGAGTATACAAGTTTATGACAAGAATCTTAATCTTTTTCCTCATGTATAAGCCCATTTTCCTACCTAACATAACACATTTTGTACCCTAACATTACATCCTAGGTAACAAGTGATAGGATGAGAGGAAATGGCCTCAAGTTGTGCCAGGGGAGGTTTAGATTGGATATTAGGAAAAATGCTCTTCATGGAAAGGGTTGTCAGGCATTAGAACAGGCTGCCCAGGGAAGCAGTGCAGTCTGCACATCCTTGGATGTGTTCAAAAAACATGGATATAGCACTTAAGGACATGGTTTAATGAACATATAGTGGTGGTGCTGCCTTGGTGGTTGTGATCTTAGAGGTTTTTCCAGTCTTAACAAATCTGTGATCTTGTAACAACATTTCTTGGAGAAATTGGAATTTATGTTAAATGTTAATACACTTAAGCACAGGGCTGTTCAGCTACTCTGACTCTTAGGTCATACATGGCACTGATACAACCTGACAAAAAATCTTCCATTGGATGGTATTCTGGATCATGTACATTATCAAGTCACCATTTCATTAGTTTAGGAATTAGTTTTACTAGGAATTTTGCCTTGGAAAAAAAATCTACCTATTCTACATAATGATGCATTTTTGGCTTGCATTCTCTAAACATGGCATGAGTATTGATTAAATACTTTACCTGTTAATCATTATTCTTTCCCAATTTGCTACAAATTTTTTTTTACCTCCGTCCAGGAAGGAGATCCTTTTTAAAGTAATGAATTATGTGTCTGGAACACTGTTTTAGGGTGGTAATAATTTTTGCCATTATAAGAGTCTTGAATTACAGTTGAAGAGGAGATGACTTTTTGCATGGCTGTTTGATCCTGCACATTCATAAAACTTACACGCAGAAATTAATCTCATGTCTTCATGCTCTAGTTTTTTTCTAAATGTATTCAATAAAATTCTTATTACATGCTGGTTGCATTTGGGGTTGGTTTTTGACTTCTTTTGTTATGGGTGAGAACTTCCCTGTCGGTTTGCAACAGGGTTGTTGAAATAAAATGTAAGTGGACATTTTCCACGTGTGAGTTTATATAGGAGAGAAACTGCATCACCAAGGGCTTTTTCCCCATGTGTATGTCCTTTCTTTGCCTGTTGCTTTCTAATGCTACAGCCCAGTCAGGATATGTGAGTTTTGCAGAAATCTGAGTGTGGTTACTGAGATGTTGGCCTCTCACATTCACAGAAATAGTTCAGTCCAAGTATTTTGAGCTGTCACAAACTTAATGGAAGTGGAATTATTCCAGATACAGCAGCTGTTTCTAAAGTTGCTGAAGATATTGTTGCTCAGATAAAAAAAAGATACTTTTCAAAACCTCTGGCATTCACTCAGTGTAGAAAAGGGTTCACCTCTTGAATCCTGTTATCTTCTAGGGTAATAAATACTTGGTGTTTTCCCAAAGTTTGGGTGGATGTTTTAACTAGAGGTAACCAAGATACTGTCACAGATATTACCAACTAATCCACAGGTTACTGTGTCAAATGAGTGTTAAGCAAAAAAGGAAGCATCCTTTTGAATAAAATACTGTTGTTACCTACTGGAAACAAGTATTTGGAAAATTAGTTCCTTGTTAAATTTTAATGAAAGCTGCATTGCAACAAAATTCATTTAAAGCTACCTGAAGGCAGAGCTGTTACCTTACAATGATCTATTAAATACTTTCAGTCCAGAAACCTTGTTCTCTGAAATGTGATTTAAACCTATGATAAATATTGATACTGCAATATTATTGCTGAATTCCATGCTTGGGAGAAAACTAACCTAATGTGCATCTAGCCCAGTGTGCTTAACTTAATTTGTTCCTCCTTAATTGGAAATCAGGCTTGTGTATAAGGAGGCAGAGTTGTGCTTCTATACCCCAAGGGACTTAATTTTAGAGGTTTTTTAAGGGAATGCCTTGTAATCAGGTTATATCATTATATGCATAAAAACCCAAGATTTAAGTGTTCTGCCTGTAGTGAAAGCAGTTAAGATTTGGAGTGTCTACTCCTGAGCAAAACCTACAATAAAGAGGTAGTTTTAAGTTCTTTAACTGCAGCTTTGTGAACTGGCAGCTTGTCAGCTCTTCTGTTACCAGTTTTACTTCACTGGATTAGTAACTTAACTGGGACGCTTGTGCTTTCCAAGAGCAATTAACAACTGTAAAGAAGAGAAGGCTGGTAAAATGAATGGAGGATATTGAAATGTAGTTCAAAATAAGCTTTTAAGAGAAAGATTTTCACATATTAATAGAAAAATAATTGAGAGAAAACATGCTAAGGATAATACAAGGCAACAACTCCCACTTGCTAAACTTGACAGTGTTTCATAGTTTTCTCACATACTTTTGTAAGAGTTTGTCTCCTTGCTGTGTGAGCACCGTGGCATTGATCAGCACTTCTTTTGCTGTTATTTTTCCTCAACATTTTACTTTACAACACAGCCAATTAAATTTGTTTCATTTATTATTACACAGTTGTATTGGCACACATTGCTTGAAGAGTTGGGTATGGTTGGGACTTGTACAATGGAAAGTGGCCAAAAACTTCAGTGTGGTTGAGTGGCAATACCCAAATGCTGAGTGGATAATTCTTAAGCTAAACCATGTGTAATTTTAATGAGTTTTTCTATTTCACAATTGTATTATATAATGCACATATGTTTTACCTTAAACTGTCCCATGAGGGTACTTAAATAAGCATAACTCTTCAGGAATATATTGCAACCTGCAGCATTGTACATCCTCCCTTTTCCTCCATGCATTGCAGGTGTTCTTCACTGAAGTTGTAAATAGAGTTTTGTGCAGACTGAGCAGCAGCTGTGGGAGAACTGATAGATTTGGCCAGCTTCTCCAGCTTCTTCTCTTCTGGTAATTGTGCTTTGAGTGTAAAGCTGCTTGAGAGGCAAGTGCTGAGTTCTGCAGTTGCACTCTGAATCCTGTATAAATATCTGGTCCTCAGGCAAGTTGTTCTTTATCAGACTGTAGATGACAGGAATATTTGCAAAACCAAAGTCCAGTCAGCCTGAATTAGATGGGCAGGGGTGGTTTGAAAATACAGAAAGAAAAGCTGGGCTCGTTTCATCCATTTCTCAGGTTTACCAGGACTGAACACTAAGTGTATCTATGACTATGGAAAGTAGCTGTCCTTAATGATTGTTCTTTAAAAAATTTGTGACCTCCCCAAAGTAGTCCCCGAGTGCTGATCTCTGCTGGCAGTTCAATGAACACAGGATTCCCATGGCTGGCAGCATGGCAGAAGCTTCATTCCAGCTCTGCGGGGTCCCCGAACCTGCCAGGCTTGCTTTGTCTGAATTTCTTTTAACCTGCCTGCAGCTTTGTTCTTGCTTGTTTGGCTGTTAAATTTTTCTCATGGCCAGGTGACTATTGTCTTAATTGGTTTACCTTGTTTCTCATTCTATAGTTGCTTGGTGTAGACATAGTTTTATATAACCACTAAAACTAAAGCAGATTTACTGTGTAGAGCAACATACTTCTGATTCTAGTGCCATGTTGCAGAAGGATACAAGCAGGGGCCTTGAAAACTGGGGCATGGGATGTGGTGTTGAGAACCACAGACATGGGATGATTGGAGAAGAGGCACTTCTGAATAGTGGAGATCCCAGGAAGATAAACAGCTCATAAATATTATAACTGCTTTGTTCTTTCTTTTCCTTTTATAATAGAGACTGATCATTCTTTGATCACACAGTTATGATTTCAAGCATACCAATAATGAACCTGTCTTTACTTACGAAGTGTGTTTCTTTCTGCCTGTAATGAGACTGGCAGGATGTTTGTGTTTGACTCCTCTGCTGTGGCAGTGGGCAGCACTGCCCTACTGTCAGTGCCCACACTCCTGCAAGGGTAGTGCCAGAATAATTTGGTGTGTGCTGCAGGCTGAAGAGAGCTTTAGCACAGGCAGGAGGTGTCCAGGCATGCAGGCTCCGGCAGAGAGTATGGAAATACGGCTTGGGAGAGAGCTGAGGAAACAAAAACCGTGCTTCAGTAGGGAGGTGTTGGTTCCAGAAATATCTGATAGGATGAGTGACCTCAGAGAGATCTGAATCTTTCAGTGCTCAGTGTTCACAGCTGACCATGTTTCCTCTGCCTGAACTGCTTCTTACGGGTTACGTAAGGGTGTGTTGTCACAACAGTCAGCAACTGTGACTTGGGACTTCTAAAAGTACAGCCAAGTTTGGAAGCAATGTGGATGGCAGCATCAGGACTATGTCAGCTGCACTGTCAGCAAGCTAGCAAAGCACATCTGGGGAAGGTGCCATGTGAACTTAGCAAGTCTATTCTTATCTGATACCCTCCTGTGAAATGCTTTTCTATTATTGCCTCTTGTGTTCTTTCCCTTACTGAAAGGTTGGAATGTGTTTGGAGTTTATTTGTACCAGGTCCAGCCCTTCTGCATGAAGTGCCTAACAAAGCACTCTTACTCCTCCTCCTCTTCCTCCTCCTAGATTCTTTGAGCTCCCCAAGCTGAAGAAGATGTTTAAGGGTGCAGGATCCATCAGGAAAAGCACTGTGTTGATGCTGGCAGGAGCATCCTTGGCTTCATAGATTCTAACTGGCACAAGTCTCAGTGGTGTAATGGGAACAATCTTCTACCTTAGCAAAGACTAAATTCAGCTCCTACTGGTTTCTCCAAGGACACTTTCTGTGAGCAGGTGCTGTTCAATGAGGAACAGAGCACTTTGGTTCTGCTTAGAACAGCAGAAGCAAGATTTCTGTATTCCATTTAATAAGTGTTGTCTTCTCTGCTTTGCCATAGGGAAGTTCATGATGTTCACCGTCATTCAGCTTTTTCAATAGCACTGTTAACTGTACATGGAAATCCCATGAATGAAACTAGAGGAAAAACACAGGTCATGCTGAGTATGTCCAGTTCCTACCAGCTGCAGGAAGAGGTCCCCAGATGAGTTTGACACAGTGTCACCAGGAGATTCCAGCACCCAGTGTTACAGATTTCTTTCCAAAGACAAACCAGAGGTATTTCAGCCATAAGAGAATCTGAATCATGGGATCAAAGGTTTGGGTTGGAAGGGACCTTGAAAGCCCATCTACTCCAACCCCATTGCCATCTTCAACTAGATCAGGTTACTCAGAACCCTCACCCTGAATGTTTCCAGGGATGGGGCATCTACCATCAGTCTGGGCAACTTGTTCCAGTGTTTCTCCATCTGCACTGTAAAAATCTTATTTGTATCTAATCTAAATTGACCCTGCTCCAGTTTAAAACTGTTACCTCTTGTACTAATGCAACAGGTCCTGCCAAAAAAGTTTGTCTCCAGGCTGAAATAAACTTCCAGGCACTGGCCCTTTGGAACTGATTTTCTAAAGAGACAATTGACCACCCAAATATCCAAGTGATATTTTGTTCATCCAAGTTTAATTTTGCCATATTGTTCAGCAGCCCCAGTCTAGGCTGAATGGTCAGTTTCTCCCAGCTGTAGGATTCACTGATTGCTTCATCCAGGCTGAGTGAAGGAACTGTGCAAATGGAATTGGGGAAGGACCAAGTAGGTGATCTAGTGTTATCCATTTGTAAGGAGAGTGTGAAAAATTCCCTTCCCACACTTTAAAATTAAGGGCAGGCAGAGCTACACTTTGGACTGAGGAACAGAGGCTTATTTGCTTGTCTATAGAACATAAGATCCTACTCATTGAGGAAGGAAAGGCAATTGGAGCTCTGAGTAACTGATCCTTTCAATACCAAGAGTAAGGGATTTTGTGGAAATCAGTTAGTGTAAGCCATTTATAAGTGGTTTGGTTTCCTTATTTATAAGTGTTTGGCTGTCGCTTCCCTCAGTAGAAATTAATAGACAGGAATGGAAATAGATTTAATCTATTTTGTATACTTCTCAGGATGTAGCTGGCCATGATGAATCTCACATTCACACAGTTATCAATTAAGTTGACAAGAGGAACAAAGCGATCAATGCCAGCTGTGCACTCAGCCTGTTGGGAGCTGTAATTTATTCTTACAGCTCCAAACTGCTCAGGGAAACAAGGAGAGATTGTATGTTCTTTTGCAGCAGCAAGGTAACAGTACAGAACCTCAAAGGCTAGCTACCACTGAAAGACTGTGTTTACTGGTGAAACATTTGTTCACTGCCTTATACATTTCTGTGAATGAAGGAGGAAGCAAGTTTCATCAAATGCTTCCTTTCTAGTGGAAACTCCTTGTTTGCCTTATACTCTGATGATGCTACAGCAGCAACAACTGACAGATCCAAGGTTGGCTGCTGCTCATAAGGAAGGAGCACTAGTGGTTTTCTCCACCATCTAGATATCCTAACCCTCCTTGGGGGCACATTCAGTACTGCCCACTGCAGTCAATGTAGTTATGATGGAGCAGGAAGGAGAAAGGGAAAAAAACCCAGATGTATCAGTCACATCATTGCAAGATATCCTTAAGCAATAACTTCAGCTATGTGGAGATGAACTTACTAACTGTGAGTGTCCCCAGTTAGGTAAAAGTAAAGAGAACCACAAAAATGTAGTCACTGTTCATAGGATCATAGAATAGTTTGGGTTGGAAGGGACCCTAAAGATCCTCTAGTTCCAACCCCCTGCCATGGGCAGGGACACCTTCCACTAGACCACTAGCCCCATCCAGCCTGGCCTTGAACATTTCCAGGGATGGGGCATCCACAGCTTCTCTGGGCAACCTGTGCCAGTGCCTCACCACCCTCACAGTAAAGAATTTCTTCTACTCTAAACCCACCCTCTTCCAGTGTGAAGCCATTCCCCCTTGTCCTATCACTGCAAGTCCCTGTAAACAGTCCCTCTCCAGCCTTCTTTAGATACTGGAAGGCTGTAAACAAGGTCTCTCCAGAGCCTTCCCTTTCCTAGGCTGAACAATCCCAGCTGTCTCAGTCTTGTCCTCATGGGAGAGATACTCCAGCCCTCTGATATCTTCATGGCCTCTTCTGGACTTGCTCCAACAGGCCCACGTCCCTGTTAAGTTGGGGCCTCAGAGCTGGAAGGAGCACTCCATGTGGAGCCTCACTAGGGCAGAGGGAGAGAATCACCTGTTCTGTGCCCCAGCATCATCTACTCCTTATACTGTCTCTTATCTGCAGGCTGGCAAGGTCAGTTTTGCACTCCATTTCTCAACAAAAGAGGTAAAGCATGGACTGTGGAAGTGCAATTTCCTCCTCATGAGCCTAAGGCTTGACTTGTGAAAAGCAGTTGAACAGTAAATTATGAGGACAACATCCACAAGTACACAATTCTTTGTCTTTCATGAAGGCTTATTGTAGGGGATGCCAGTGAAAGCCTCTCTTCTTGGTGGCATATATCCCCCAAAACAACCTCCCACGGGAAGTAATTTCTTGTTCCCTTGTTTGAATTCAAGGCATCTGAGATGAGAACAACTCCTCTGTCCCTCTTCTCTAATTCTGTCCTTTTTAGTACCACATCTGTTCTATTCCCCATAAAACAAAGAGGATTTTACTCCCACAGCCTGGTGCAATTTATGGTTGTGAGAAAAACTGTAGTATATTTTGCATAAGAGAAAAAATTGGTTAGTGTCAGTTCCCACAAGTGATTCCATAAAATTCTAGCAATTTTATTCATTTTAAAGCATGTAAATGAGAATTATATCTAATGGGCAAATGAAGCAAGAATTTTTTTTTTTTTCCTTTTTATACAAATTAAACAGTTTTATACAACTGGCCTTCCCATGCATTTCAGTTCCTTTTTGAATGCAAAATCAGCTCCTGCTGGGAAACGTTCTTCAGGTCTTAGTTGAAGACAGAATTATCTCAAGCCCCATGTTAATAGTAACAATGTCCTCGAGCTCCTTCAGATAGAAAAAATATGAAAGAGATCGCCCAGAAAAAATAGGAACAAAAGCTGCCATGGGTTTGGAACAAGAGAAAGTGCCAAAAAGAGCAGGGAGGTCAGCTTTTGGTTACCCCCCAAAATCTTTATTTTCCAAAGTGCAGATAAAGGAAGGAGATGCATAGTGACTTTCAGAGGGATGGACATGCATTCCACTGAGAACATGCTTCTGCATTTCTCTATATAAGCAGCTGCTTTCCCTGATTATCAAGAATGGCCAGTACTGCTTTGGGAATCAGTAGGAGGGTCACTTTTTTATTTTTTTAAGGAAAAGAAAGCAAATCAGTATAAAGAGCATTCACCAGTCTTGCAGAATAGATTCTGAAATGCAGAGATGCCTTTGGTGTCTAATATTATAAAAGTAATTATCAGAACAAGACAAGTGGACAGGCCAAGTGTTACATTTTTTCTGTCAAAATATGTGCTGTTGAACACTGCTACAGACAAAATTTGCAGGTAGCTTGGCAAATAATGGTTTTTGCAACTGTACATCCAAAACACTGGGTCCTCAAAGTTGACAGATCTCTCAGAAAATTTTAAGCAGAAAATGATTGTTCCTGCTTCCCCTGCTTCCCACATCCAGATTTGCTTCCATCCAGGGCTGTTCACAAAGCTACAGTTCTGTCAGTACCAGAGAAGCAGCAATTCCTAGCTCAGGAGTTCTCTGACACACAGAGCTCTGCTCACCTGCCATGCAGTTTGGGAGGCTGGAGACTCAGGTGGGACAGGCACTCGGGGAGATGGGGCCACTGCAGTAGCCTGATAACTCTGCATGCCAGACTCTGCTGTGGGAGTTTTCAAAGCCATCATCTTATGCCACTTCCTTCAGTGTTCCTGCTGCTGCCTGCACAGTGAAGGCTGCAATGGAAATCTGCCTCTTCACTTCTTCCCAGGCTTCATGTTGATCAGCTTTGCTTTCGATATCAAACATGGCATCATAGATTCCTGGGAAGGATTCTCCTGCATATTTGTTGTGGCTGCTTGGAGCAAAGATAACATGTCTGTAGGGAAAGAAGGAAAATGCAATTATACTAAACAAAAGAAGCTATTACTGGGGTGTGTGTTCATTGTATGTGTGTTATATAGAGCAGCTGTGAATCCCAGGAAGATCAGAACTTACTAAATACACAGGAAACTGGTATTTAAAAGGACAGGAGCAGTCCCAAGAGCAAAATCTATTGGAAAGGGCACAGATTTAGGTCAGGTGGCCTTCTCCTTGGGAAGAAATGACACATTTGTCTAATTAGGAACAAAACCATGTTACATTTTTTGAAAATGGGAGCTCAACAAACTTGTCAAAGTAATTTGGCAATCTGGAACAGGGAATAAAACTAGTTATAGGTGTGTTGTGAGAAATGGAACAGAAACCTCAAAAACAACTAAGTAGTGCATGATGATCAGCAGATTACTTACCTGGGAAGGGAATTTAAAAGGAGAGGAAAAAAATCTGTGGGTGAATTCTTGAGAAAAGCATCAATTCTTCAGAAAAGAAGTAATCATATTGGATCAGAAAGGCACAAATCCCAATCTTATTTTTTGGTGTGGGTTTTTTTCCTAAATAATGAATAGCTACAGATCTCCTCAACTTGATTTTAACTATGAAGTATCGAAGCACATTTATAGCATGTGAAAGAGTCCTCCCAAATGAAAAGAAACATTAAAATTACATTAATAAATGCAAGCAAGTAAGAAATAATAATTTAAAAATCCCAGACAGCTCTAAATTATACCTAACACCCAACAAGAAGAACTCCAGAAAGAAATTATTTCATTCTTCCCAAAGTGTGAATGACAGTTTATCCTAGGAGGATGGAAGTGTGATTCTCAGTTCTACCTGAAGAACTGAGAACGAGAACTTCTGGCATGGTGTGAAAGCCATGCATCAGTGAGTCAGATATATCCAGTCATTGGGAAAAAGGGGATACTGAGAGCAAAGTGAGGTGGTCACATGCCTGACACTGAAAGCTGGGTTCTCGTCAGGTATTCCTAATAAAAGCACTGGGTTTCTAGAAAGGATATAGTAGTTAGTGGTTTAAGCTTTTTGGAGCACCTATAGAAGCAGCCAAAGCTGTGACAGATGGGGCTCTGCAGCACAGCTCAGGGGCCTTTGTCCTGTGTCAAAAGGTCTCTCCAAACTCTCCCCAAGCTCTCCCTTCTCAGCTTCTCTCTTCAACTGACCCTCACTACACATCTGTTCTCATTGTTGTCTCCCTTCTACTCTACCCTCTTTTCACGTTTCTTTTCAATACAGTTCACTTTCCACTCAGTCCTCACTTTGCAGATGTTCACAAGAGCAAGTTGTAACAGCAGTAGTACTGAACACCTACAAGTAAAAGGCAGAGTATGATGGTGTTGTGCTAATAAAAAGAGAGCAAAAAGAGAGGAATTTGGCTCCATGAGACTGATGTAGCCAAGGAGTTCTCCTTAAGGCTTGTAAACAAAGTCCACTACTCACTGGATTGTACCTAAAGCAATGTGCTGAACTGTAATTCCTGAGACTATACAGCAATTCAGCTGACCAGTCAGCTGCAAAAATACAGTGCCTTAGACAGCAGGTCAAGAAACTTTTAGCCTCACCTGTAAAACTTCCTTCCTGGCAAGCCCAGAGGATCAGTGAAAGCTCTTTCTAACAGCATCAGCTGATCGTTCATGATGCGCACTGCAAGTGAACTGCAGGAGAGGGAGGTGGAGAAATGTCACACAGTGGGGAAACATGACTTCCCAGTTTCATTTAAAACACTTTTCTTCTCTTTTTTTTTGGCAGGAAAAGAAAAAAAAAAGACAAGTGTGGTCTACAGTTCACAAAAAAATATGAGGTTGGGCAAATGCAGATATTGAATCCATGTTATATTAATGCATTGGTATTTCTGTGTTAGAAAACTCAACAAGATTTCATACTATGCAAAATAAAATGGGAAACTTCCTGAGAGTGTCATATATTTGCTTAGTATTAAATGGCACTGGAAAGATGCCACCTAAGAGAGGGGAGAAGAAGGCTGAGATATACATCAAGATGAAGATAGCTAAATTTTGGTGTCCACCCATAAGCCAAATGTCCATAGTCCTGTTTTAATCTATACAGTAACATAGTAAGGATGACATTCAGCTGCCTAAACACAACTGGTACCATATGTGGCCTCCAGTCACTGCACTCAGAGGGCACAGGAGTCCTGCAGGGCCCTTAGGCTTGAAAGCATCATATAGATATCTCAGATACTCTGAAGCATCATCCTCTCCTTGAAGTGTGCTGAAAGTACAAATTCTGGCATCACCTACAGCACTCAATCGTAGGTGTCTAAATAGAGATCTCAGTCCAAGTCTAACTTTCATTGCTACCTGCCTTTCCATGTATTACAGTAATTTTAATGACAACCTGATACTAGTAATAAGCTCTACAGCTCATACTATCAATCACAGGAAACATTCTTATAGCTGCCAATTCATCTTAGCAGACACTGCCTAACTCAGAGTTCAAGGGCTCTGTTCTACACTAATCAGAGAGAATCCTTGTGTAATAGAAGACATAAAGAACTTCCACTCTGGGTACCTAATGTAAATATATAGATGTATATAAATATATATATTTATGTATATAAATAGATGTAAATATATACATTATACATATATAACTTTTTTTTCAGACTTACTCTTTCTTGTCAACTTGTTCAAGTCTCCTGTGAAATTCAGCAGCAGCCTTTGAGAAGTTCACCACAGCAGAAAAAAGAGGATCTAGGAATGGAAGGACTACATGAACAACTTCACAGTATCTACTAAGCCAAATATACCTTTCAGTAGCCCAGTGGGAGAACTGCATCTGTCTTGCTGATATAATAGCATTAATTTTCTTGTCTTTATATAATTGTCTTTATATAATTGAGGTTTCCCTAGTGCAGACTTTAAAGAGCTGCACTACTAGCAAATACCTTTTGCAATGAGACCAACAGGAAAGCAGAGTGCTTGGTAAAGCTTTCACAACCATACATCTTCCCTCTGCCTTGCAAGGAAAAAATTGGCTGTCATTGCAAACTGAGAGCTCTGCAGTTTCCTGTTTAACAAATGCCCTGCAGTGTTCAGGTATAAAAAGCCTGACTTCCATCAAAAATACCAGTTGTTCCAGAGGGCTGTGGAAGAACAGCAGGATTTCACTCTGGGAGAAAGATGTCCTATTCACAGCACAACAGGAGAGTGTGATAACGTGCATTGAGCAGTGTTAGGTGAGGCACAAAAGGCACAGCTGTCGTGGCACACAGTGACAGACACAGTGGATTAAAGCAGCCGAGTCCTGAGCTTTCTGCACGCTGGAGTTGCAGCACAGGAGGTGTTGCTGCCATGGGCCCCGGTGCTGTCCCGCCGCGCTGCCACTCAGACCCCAGGGGTTTGCCTGGCTGTGTGCAGTCAGGCTGGCAGGAATGGCTGCTGCTTCTTCCTGCCCTCTCCCTGCCAGTACATCCAAGTCATGTGGAATAACTTAGTTATTAGCAGCAGGCTTTCCTTTTAATGGCAGTAGCAGCTGTGATGATTTTCTTGCGGAAGGCTCTATTTAACACAGACCTGGGAAAAGTGTCGATTTATGCAAGTAATTTTTGTAGAATAAGTAACAGGTGGATGTTATGAGGCTAACTTCTGGCCCCAACAAAACTCAACTCAATTAGAAAGAAGGAAAGTTTAAGACTTGTAAATTTTGCCCACGGGTTTCAGAAAACTTCAGCTAAACCAGAGTATCCTCGCTTCGATTGCACAGGAAGATGGGACATACGATTAGATCATCTCCTAAATCCAGTCCTCTGTTGGCAACTGTTATCCCTTCACTGTTTATACATTTATCACCCAATTTCACATGACAGGCTTTCTGTTCCCAGGACTCCTATTGAAAGCTGTTCCTCAGTCTCATTTGCTCTTCTATTTCTAGCAAACTTATTTATTCATCACGAGCCTACACTTGCTTCTTCTTGTCTTGATACTGTTGTTTAGTTGATGCAATTGGAGGAACAGGTTTTGTGTATCCAAGTTGTTTATGGACTGCAGCACAGAGGGACGCATCACCTCGTGAGGGTGAGAATTCACACTTGTCCACAACCCTGTGGCAAGAGCTCTAAGTTTCCCAGGGGCAGAGTTCTGCCCTGCTGACACCATGGCTATATCACAGCAACAGATTATATTTCAGAAGCAGTAGGAGGGGATTTAAGAGAGAAAAAAAAAAAAAGAAGATAATCTGAAAATATGTAAGAAACTTTCTGTTCGTGTTCGCTAGTTATTCAGTGTTGTCAATGTTGGCTATTTTAGAAAACATCACATTTCTTTTTTCCCAATTGAAAACATTATTTCCTGATAGCATATGGCTACAAGCACATACTTTATGAAAAAAAAAGGTTTCTAGCCTTCATTGTTGCAGAGGAACAGCTAAAATATGAATCTAAATGTAAATAAGAACCTTAATCTATTATTTTAAAGGACAATTATATGATTTATTCAGACTTAATCAACAATTTTCTGACATCCAGTGTTGTCAATAAGCAATTCTATGAAAATTCTGAGTGAAATTAACTTTAAGTTTCACAGTATTGTAAAAACCACCTATGTTGTTTAATGTACTCTGGTGCAATAGAATAAATAAATTAGAAATTATAGGTTTGTTCAAGAAATAATTTAAAATTCATCAGGCATCAGAGAAGAGCCATGAAAATAATGAAAAGACTGAAAAACATCCCTTGTAAAAAAATGGTCAGAATGACACATTTATAAAGTTGTTAAGGAGAAGTTTCAGTGTTATCTGGGTGAAAAGAAAAGCGAAAAGATCCAAAAAAAGCAATCAAAAAGATTGCTTCTAGATTCTTGGAACAAGAATAGATGCATTGGTCTGGAAGGAGTTTGTGCAACTTCTAATCTGAAAATAGATAGAAACTCAAACAATGAAAATAAATTTTTTCACAGAAATTTTGATAGATATTCTATTGCTGCAAAATAATTAGATTTGATCTTACAAGACATGCTGCAGTGAACACTAGAACATACTGAAATAATTCCTTGTGTTTTGCAGAATCTCAGACCAGATGATCCATCCCACAAGGCTTCCTCTGTCTCAAGTGGCCTTTTTACAAAAATAGTCAAATTTTTCAAAATAGTCAAGAATTTTGCACCTAAACCATTACATGAAGTTTCAAATGTATTTTTAATTTCCCCCAAATGTGGGTTCAATTTGAGTTACTTACAATGTTTCACACACCCCAAATGAGGACTGCATCTCCAAAAGGCAGTTTATGTCTCTAAATCATGGGTTTGTCAGAGAGCAAGTGAATTAGGACTGACTGAAAAATCTCCTTGGTGCAGAAACACAAGGAGTGATCAAAGCAAGAAGGAAAAAAGAAGAAAAAAGGGGGAGACAGAAAATGACTGTGGAAGATATCCCAGCCTGGCTACCCTCTGCTGCTTTAGACCTGTTTTATGTGCTCCAGAGCAATGTGCTCAAGTGCCCAGCAAATGTATGAATGGATGTATTAATGCAGGAGAGCTGGAGAAGTGCTCCTGTGCCCTAAAAATGGCAACCAGGCACCGAGGGGGATGGTGAAGCTCCCTGGGGTCAGATGAAGTCTTTGGCTGAAGAGGAATGGACACCCGTGCCCCTCAAGTTCCAAGCAGTTGCCGTAAGCACTTGACTTGTCTTCTTTTTTAAGCAAGGGAGTGAGAAGCAGGCTAAGATACCTCTTTGTCCTACATTTGAGGTCCTTGACTGCCCATGAGCACTGTAATAATGCCTGTCATTAATAATATGCATCAAAGTTGTTATAACTCTCATCAAGACAGTGTGTCAAACCTATGTTGTGTTTAGGAAAAAAACTAGAGGCTCTTTACTGTGATGGCAAAATTCAAACAGGAAAGAAAGGAATAAATTTGCAGAGCTGTGACAGATGTAACATGTCCCTGCACGATTCTAATTAATGCACCTAAGAAATAATCTTGTGGCTGTAACTCACCAAATGATACTTTGTAAAGTTTCAGCTGTTCTTCATGCTTCTTGGCCAATTTATAAATTCTGTTGCTGTATCCTTTTAAGGCTTCTCCATAGTCTCTACAGTCAAATGGAATGACCTGGGAATCTGCCAGTTCATAAACCAGTTTGCCTCGTAGCTGGGCAATTGTTAGCTGTTTCTTGAAGGTGGGGTCGTAAAATTTTTCCACTAGCTCAAATGTCTCATACACAGTGTGATAAACAGGATAGTTGCTGAATTTGTCTGCTTTCTGGAAAAGAGCAAGAAAATTCGTCAATGCTCTGTATTCTGACTGCAGTTAGGAGATGTATTGATCACTTTACGACTGATGTTTCATTATGGTTTCCAAATCAAAAAAGCTATTTGCTACAAAACACAATTTACTATCCTTCATTTTTGTGTGTTCCTATTAAAAAATTAAACCAACCTGAATCCATGGACTGTTGCACAGGATTAAAGTGAGCAGGCTTCCTTCTCTCTACCTACACAGACCAGCCTTCAGTTCCATTGCACAGATTGCCTTCTCCAAGAATGAAAACAGTTTGGAGTTTGGATAGCAAAAGTCCTCAATCACAGCCTTTTTTTTACCTTGTGTAGCTCTTTCTGAACACAACTATGGAAGTTTTGTATATTAAGAGGACTATTAATAGCATGGTGGAACAAACTATCCACCTTCAATCAGACTCCATAAATACCTTTCCGTAAACTTGACATCCTATAGGATATACACATCACTGTAACGTTTTATTCTCCAAACATTTAGGCTTCTTGCTAAATTAAGAAATGTCACTGATATACAAACCATTCAAAGATGCTTTGAAGCTTTTTTATTAATTATGAATAAATGCTTTTAACAGGATGACTGCTCAGCACTATCAAACTTCTTCAAGCAATCTGTCAGACTTACCCTGTTCTTGGTGTAACGAGCTCTGCCTGATGCAATTCCCAGTCGCTGGAAGTAAGCTTCAAAATCACTGCCCGACCCCAGTTTATTTATTCTGCATGTTGAAAAGACAACATCTTAGTGAGAGCACTTATGAACAGTACGGTAGTAATTTATGCAAAATGCAGATTTTTCAGAGAAATTGAGGTCAGTTCTTCTGAAGGGCACATCAGGGACACTAGTAAGATCAAAGACTAGATGAGTGGCAAGCTTAATTACTTAACTGATTTTATTCCAACACTCTGATTTAGTATCCAATATTGCTAGAAAGATCTTTTAATTGTAGCAATCCTAATTATGGCAGCGATGACATTAAAAATACAAACAAACACTTTATGCACAGGAGCCATAAAACTATACCAGACATGTCTCTGCCGTCTTAAAACATCAATCGTCTATTTCCAAACTAATACGAATTGGGCAGCAGTGTGTGTAAAGACAGATGTGTTTGTGTACTTGGCACATTCCGCCGCAGAATCCAAGACCGATAAATAATTCCCACTGCGGAAGGAGCGGTCGCACCCGGCACCTGCGGGCCGCTGCTGCCATCTGGTGGGGAGGTGCGGCGTGGCAGGGGAGGAAAATTGCAGTAGACAGACCTAATATTCTAAGTGTTTTAAAATATTTACGTTTGATGCTCAGTTTTAGGTGTACATGTCTGGCCTGGCGAATAATAAATGTTTCTCAGCTAAAAAGAAAAAAGTTTCTTCTGTTCAGCTGAAGTTAGTAGACATAGTTGGTATGCATTTCTGCAAGGAGCTGTTTGCATCAACTAAGAAAGATCGGATCTGGTAGCTTTTTCAAAAGAAAGACATCTCTGTGAGTCTAATGAATCCAGAAACTCATCTTAGCAGGGCGAGAAACCTGCACAACATTTTGGTCAGATCACAAAAAGGGGCGGTTCTGTTTACCTTACATCAGTAATGCCACACTGTGAATAAGATTTAGCCTTTCTGAGTCATAGGTTGAAAGAGTGTTTTGGAGTTTTAATACCTTCAAATATGAAGTCTTAATACACTCATACATAGATTTGTAATATAATACATTTACACCCATTGTATAAACAAGGAATAATTATCACAAGTTTTTTAATGACTGCTTTTTAATTACCACTCTAGGCAGCTTTTTTCAACTGAGCATTTCATTATCCTAATAATTTTGATTTTATCTCATCTAGTAGGTGACTAAACTATGTTTTGAACTCTTTCCCCACCCTGCTTTTTTTTGATTGCTTTCCACATTGCATTTCTCCTAATAAAAAGGCCTTTTAAAAGTATGAGGTTTCATTTTACTGCAGGAATAATGTCACCATCATTAAATGAAAATAATAAAATTTTATTTTATTTTACTATAAAAGATATTGCTAGAGAGTCACCTTGTGCTAAAAGGTTTTGTGTTGCTGCCATAAGTAGCACACCTCGAAAAATTCTGGTGAGTAGCTGTGCCATGATATGATTAAAATACTGGGGGAAAAAACCCAAACATATTAAGAGCTTACCTGGGATAGGTATTATTTTCAGTCGCGGGATCTTTCTCAAGCCAGCTCTCATAAAGAGACTTATTTTCATAACCCTCATCAGGGCTTAAAATCTGGAGAGGGAAATATTAGATCTCACTGGAAGTACCTCTGGCTCGATTTGTTATCAAAGGAGATCTTCGCAGCTCCCTGCATCGTTCTTGACCAGCAGCGTTGCTGCGTGCTGGGAAGTGAATATTGGTGCTTCTTTCACACATTTATGCATTCCCAACAAGGAAAGCATGTCACAGGCACTTGGAACCAACCACAGACAGTAGGAAAGAACAAGTTAAAAACTTTAGGATGCTACCTGGAGCTCATCTACTACAGGGGGAATGTGCGTATACACACACAACAGCATATAAAATACCATGGGACTTCTCCAGAAACTAGGGTGTCCCAGCTGCTTTCCTTTCAGCAGGCATGGGGAGATGACAACCAAAAGCCTGTTTTCCCTGCACAGCAGCAATATTCTATCAACACAGCTAAACCTAAAATTTGACTGCTTTTTCTGTAGGAAAGGTACAAAAGAACTGTACTGGAAGGAAGGGTCCAAACCAGGCACATTACAGCTGTGCCAAGGGGACTCAACCAAGCCTGGAGAATCATTGTGCAAGACACTGTATGTACAAATGTAGGTCTCACCCCTACCTTAACAAAAACCCCAAAATCTCTGTAACCAGGATGGAAAAAGTAAGTATTAGTGCTGTCATCATGCTGACAACAAAACTATGAAAGAGTATAAAATAAGTTGACCAAAGCTCTTAGAAAGTCTGTGGCAGAGTGAAAATAAATCAAGACTCCAGCCCTGGTCTCCACCTACACTTAAACAATCTTTGATAGACATTGTCCTTTAAAAATATTTAAATTTAAACCTATAAGATTAGTTATTAGGTGCAGAGGAATGGATTTTTTTTCCCAAAATAAAAAGCATAAAATATTCATGGCTAGATACACAGTCCCACCATATTGTTGGGACTTAAATTCGACACCAAAAAACATACAGAGTCCAAAATGAAATTCCAAATAGTTCTGACCTCTGAGATTCTGTCAGCAGCTAGGAGGAAAATAACAATTTTGTGAAATAACTGCTTGGCTGCTGTCATTTTCAGGGTACTTTGGTCAAGCCCTAGGGCTAAAGTGAAAATGGCAAATTAATAAGAGCAAGCTGAACTCTGACATATGGGAGCAAAAGCACTCTATGCTCTGGCAAAGATGTTATTCCGACAGCTCTGGTCATGTAAAAAGCATTGGTCAGCTTTTTCATACAACACTGAGAGCACAGTAAAACATAATATTTGCCCCGACTTAGATCCCTATCTAGGCTCAGCATAAGCTTCCTGCTAACTCAAGGGAAGATGCAGAGTTCTTTAAGTATAAATGCAAAAGGAGAAGTGATAATCACAGGGGAATTGGAATTGAACTGTTGCAGGCACTCTCTGGTGCTGACCAAATGTCTAAACCCTGGCAGTAAAGCAGGGCCAAAAAGACAGTCAATAGGTGAATGTCCCATCTGTATGCTGGGGACCACACTTAAATGAGAACTCCCTGAAAGGAAACACTTCATGTGTACACTACACTTTTTTCTGGTGAGAACTGGCTCACTAAAAAACAAGAAGAGCAAAGAGATCTTTGGATGTTGGATAACTGGATGTTGGACTCCTTAATAGGAACAGAAATAACTTTCCTTTGGACATGCATAATCAGGGGTCAGGCTGCCAGGTTTTCTATTGTTTACATCATGCTTCCACTGTTAAAAGCTAAAATAACAGTGAATATGGCATTAATTTTTTAAAGTCAGTCTCAAGTACTTTGCATGGTACTTTAATGGCAGTTTTCTACTCAAACCAGCAATAGTTGAATAGTTGACTTAAGATCAAGAGCAAGTTACTATTTTTAGCCCAGAGCATTTTTTTTAAACTTTGTTTATCTTTCACAGGAAAATGTCTTCCTGAGTTAGTGGCTTACTGCAGACAGAAAGTAAATTATTTTATCAAGGGCCCTGCAGCACGAAGGACATGAAAATTTTTATAGTCAGAAGAGAATGCTCTTCAGTGTGCCAAGTGTCAGAGCTAATATTGGAACAGCACAGCTTCTTCCCTCTGCAAGGATGAAAGATTAAGATAGAAAGAATTGATTGGAAAATAAAAGAAAGGAAAAAAGGAAGGGAAAGGGGCAAGGGGCAAGGCAAGGGGTAAGGCGGGGCAAGGCAAGGGGTAAGGCAAGGCAAGGCAAGGCAAGGCAAGGCAAGGAAATAATGGGAATGGCATAGATAAACCTCCCCAGATCTAAACCATGGCATCTCAGGTGGTAAAAGAGTACTGTGTTTCAAAATAACTCAGGATGAATGCATCTGGCAGGATGGGAGATTGGTACCTGGAGTCATCCTACCAAGTGCCGTTACAGGGCAGATTTTTACACTGGACCAAGTGACCTGAGTTCCCTTAAGATCAGGGGGGAAAATAGTGCATATAGTACTATACAATAGTAATTAATTTGGTCAAATTCATCTCATCCTTAAGGCACCTATTTCTACCCAATGCCTTTACAGGGAGCCCATGTCACTCAAGTCAGACAGAGCTGTCTTCTGTTAACTGAGATGAATCCACATCTGAGGATGGTGGCAGTGGCTCATGAGAGGTGCCTAATCTAGTTAACTCCTCACATGGCAAATAAAGTTCCATGCTTTAATGGATCACAACCTTTCAGCGTTACGATAAAGTATCCTGAGAGATGAAAGTAAGGGAGGCACGGTTAGAGCACTTGTAATCATGCAAATCCATACATCAGACCTGTTACAAAACCTTCTCAATCCTTCAGCATTTATCACATATTTCAGGGGCTCAGTGAGATATGGAGGAGATTCAGGGGAGCAGACAGAGAGAAAATGGTAGCTAGCCAATGTGAAAATTTTTTCCTTCAATGTTTATCACTTTAGAGAATGGATCTTGTTGAAGCGTTTTGCCATCTTGCTTTTATTATTATTATTTTTACTATATATTGCAAATAAGATCCCACTTATGTCAGTAACATGTTTAAATCTTTTTAAGAATACTGAGGAACTGTGAGCATGGACTGTTTACTGCCAATGGGATGTTTTGCTATTCATTTTGGTGGGATCAAGATTCTTCCAGCACAGCAATAAAATAAATCCGATATTATTCAATAATCCAATTTCATCAAATAAACTTGGAATCTTACTTATTCTTAGAAAGGCAGAAAAAATAGACTGATTCTATACCTCTTTTGTCAGATTATACACCAGTTTGTTGAGAAGAGGGGTACAGTCAACTCTTAATGTGTAGTTACCTGAAAATAAAACAAAGACATGGAAATTTTCCCTTCATGTACCAATGGCATTATCTTCTTAGTGGATTAAACCCAGCAGTCCTTTCTTAGATAAACTTTTTGACTCTAAGGGAAGAATTCATATCTTCCCTCAGAATATATACAGAAATAGACTGCATGGTCTCACTGTACGAGTTACTGCCACTAAATGACGATCATGTACTGGGTATAGTACATCCACAGTAATGTAATTAAGCCTTCCCATAGCTCTAAAGTATGCCTAATTATCCCTCATTAGCTACAAGCCCTTGTCACTCATACACTTCCCAAAGCTTTTGTTAAACCAAAGGCAAAAAGTAAGATGATGGAAAAAATACCACATAATGTTAACCATGTTTCCAAGGAGAGTCAGAATTTGAGAACTGGAAATTCAAGTTACAAAAGTGCTCAAAACAATGACCTGCTTTGCTTCTTTTCATTGCCATAGGACAATAAATAGAAATAATTTGCTGTACAAAAAGTGGTATAAGAAGTGTTGTGAAGAACATAAAAAACCCCCCCCAAAATCTCAAAAGAGTATATGGATGCTATGTGTCTACAGGGGATTTTACTGCTCAGTCAGGTGAGAGATGTGTCAAAAGAATGAAAATAGTTCATGCCTCAAACACTGATATAAAGTTTTGCTCATTATTAAGAAGCTACAACTGAAGAAGCTTCCCTGAAGAGTGGGACTGTGAACTGAAAGTCAAACTGTTGATTAGACAAAGGGAAATGCATTGTTGAATCATCTCAGGCTGAGGGAAAGGTTTGCATCCACAAAAGGCCAAAGCCACCAGCTGCAACTATCCCCGGGTGAGTTTGGGGTGGGGGGAGAGCACAGCTCACAGAAGCCAGGTTTGCACAGACTCCCCCCAGCTGAGGGGGAGGAGGAGGTTTTGGGTGCATGGTGCAACCTCTGGTGAGAGGCAGTGAACACCCATCCTGTGATTACACAAACTGGCCCAGCTGTGGAACCCCCAACCCCACAGGGCACATCCAAGGGACATTCCCGTGAGAGGCTTGGCCCCAGAGGGCTGCACGTGGTGCAACAGACCCAGAGTCTGCTGTGAGAGACTGACCCCCACCCCAGGGGGACATGGCTGGATATGCCCACCCAGCCTGAGCATGTACACCCATGGGACTCTGTGCCTTCTGGGGGACCTTCACCACTGAGAGTCCAGCTGGAGAGGATCAGCCAACATCATTGGGATCCATGGAGTGGTGATATTTTCCTTATTCTGTCCCTGTCACTCTTTCTGTCCCCCCCACCTATCTTCTGCTTCTTTCTTTCTCTCTCTCTCTCTCTTTCTCTCTTTCTTTCTTTTTCTCTTTTTCTTTCTCTTTTTCTTTCTCTCTCTCTCTCTCTCTCATATTTACCATCAAATAAAACCCTTACTATTGTCACTGGCATATGGTCTCGTTTGCCCCTTAATTTGGGCAGAGGCATTTCTAAGAACCTTAAAACTGGATCATAACAAGATGTCCAAGATACTTAAACCAGCACACTGAACATGGTGTTCTTTTCCTTATTACATACTTCTTTTCCAGTTGTTTTGCTTTCATATTTTCTTTAATGCATGAAGCAAGAGACATGTTTGAATAATCAAGATTTAGAACAAAATTGTTAAGGCAGCAGCATGTTGGCTTCAAACCAACTAAAAAATATGCGTTACAATCCATGGTGAGAATATGAAGCAGTTGTAAAGCCATTATTTCATTTGTGAGATTTTCTAGGCATGAAATTCAGCTCTACTTTTTACACAGCATGTAGGCAGCATAAATGAAGAAACAGCTCTAACCCTCCTTATTCCCCAACTCCAACTGAGCATTTAGAAACTGGGTTTGGCTTTTCTTTCTTTCCAATCCTTTTGTGACAGACAAAATTTTCAGCTGACAGGAACAAAAAGAGTTCCTAAATATGCCTGTTGATATCCATTTTATTCACATGCAGGAAGCCCAAATAAGTTGGGTTTGACATAGGAAGAGTAATGCCCTGAATAACTGAGGTTATGATGCAGAGCAGCTTCACAGGACTCTTCTATTATTTCAGCACAGACAACAGCAACAAAGGTCTTTCTGTAAAAAAGCACAGCCTATTTTCAGAAGGATTTTGTGATACAGATCACAGTGTTGGGCCCCCTCAAAAAAAAAGGCCAGTTTCTAAGCAGCATTCCTGAATGACATATTCTTCTCATAGTCTGAAGGACAACCATAGTTGGATAATGGTGCATAAGGGTTTTTTGTGAAACAGTCTTCAGTGCTTATTTTTCTAGAAAAGTCCTGCTGTAATAAATATATAACTCCCTGCTCCTGGCAATCAACAAAGGTGAGCACACTGTTTTCAAAGCACCAAAACGTCTCCCACCCCACAAAGTGTAAGCCTGAGGTCTTATAATCATAATAATTTACTGTCTCAAAATATTATAATGCCACAGGGAAGGGAGCTGGAGCTGTGATCAGGACAAGGAGCAGACTGTCATATATTAAAACTACAATTGTAAATTAGAGCTAATGCTGTTAAGAGACAGTTTAACATACAGAATTCTCAGTTCCTTAGCACAGAATAATAAACTCCTTCAGGGGAGACGTTCTTGACTCAGACATGTGGACTGCAGCTCATGGATGGCACTATTTGCAAAAGAAAGCAGCATCAAAATTTAAATTGTTCTCTCTCTCCACTTAATTCTGTATTTGCAACACTTATTCTGTACAGCACAATACCCATCTCAAGCGATAAATAATTCACAGAGAACTATTAAAAATTACATCTGTGAAGTAAAGTAAGGTTAAAAATAAAAAGACCCACCTTCTATAGAAGAATCTGTGTTGATGTAAGCGACTGCCCGTTCCTGAAGGACTTTGGCGTTTTCCTAGAGTTGTAAATGTGTAATTGTTACTTTCAATTAGTGGAATTTAGTCAAGAGCATGTTAAGTACATTGTTTTTTACAGCATTGCCTTTAAGATCTCAGTCAGGATAATTACTACTGTGCACCTTACTAATTATATTGTTTGAGGATGGGTAAATGATCTGGGCACATGAAATTCACTATTCCTTTCTGGGACTTAATTTGTGGTGGAAAACATCCACAAAATGTAGGTGCTGCCTGCTGCATCACACAGGAGCAAGATGGAACAGGAAAATTATTGAAAAGAACTGTAACATGATAAAATAGGGTTATTACATGCATTTTAGCTCTGCACTTCAGGACTTTCTGAACATGCAAGATGTGACTGTGAGGTCAGCTAGAATTCCTCCATGCTTTTAATCCCTAGTTATTCATATGCTCTCCCAGCACTGAACTCAATTTTAACACTGATAAACCAAGCACTCCTGTCATTTCTACAACCTTCCATTTCAAAAAGGGATAAGTCAAAGCCTGAAATTCCCTACTAAAATGCAGTTGATTTACTATTTGGAGTCCCCTAAGCATTGCTTTCATGCTAAATGTATACACACATCTTGTTTATTTTTTTTGCAAACATGTAATTATGTTTGAAATTGATATTCTAATCAGTAAGTGGTATTTCACGAGGTTTTGGCTTTGTGACAGATATTTTAATTAGGTTAGCAATTGTTACTTGATTCATTCAATTTATAACCCAACTAATAATTTGTAAGTCATGGGAACTAAAATTTTAATTGGTAATTGATAGCTACATACTGCATTAATGAAATTAATGTCTTAGAAAAAACAGTAGAGGAGACCCTGCAAAAGAACATGACAGGAGGGAGCAAGCCTGTATATGCCTACGTGGGGCCTTGCCTGTATGCAAAGTCATGTTTGCAGCAAAAGAAAGTCCTTTGTTTATGAGCAATGGAGATCATCTGTGTAGCAAAAGGATGCTGGCACAATCACAGTTCTTTCTGTTACACAGAAGATGTTGAATATTATGGGTTAATTTTCCTCGAGATTTAATACATGACAGATCTGGCAGCTGCAGAGAAGAGGAATGTAAGCTGTGAGGAATGTCTCTAGAGAAACTGAATCTAATTTAGGCCTAAAAGAGTAGTAATGCACACCACCAAGATGAAGCAAGGAAACAATAATATCAAAACACAGGTTCAAATATGAACTGTGCTTACAATTTTCTAACCTTATACGGCTGTCATTTCATGGAATAATGAATGATCGATTACTAGATACCAAATTATTAAACAAAACTCATCACAGAACAGCAGTAGCAATATTTAACAAATAGAACATAAGAAAACTCCCTAATTTATTAATGACTTGCTCAAGAGAAATTGATCCTTTAAGTATCATTGTTTCGTATGCCTCATAATTAAAACAATTGTGTGTTTTTTTCTTGACAGCACCTAAAGGTATGCAGACATACCTAGACAAAGAAATCACAAATAAAGTTTTATATACAGCATACTTTGCCACCAGTAGAGTTCAGGTGGGATGGAACTTTAATGCCAACTCCTTAAAATTTCTCAGTAAATGATTTAAAATAAATTACTTTTTCTTCCTCTGTTTCATAAACCAACAGTAAGATGAAGAGACTCTGTTACAGCTGGAAGACAAACAGTTTATGAGCGAAAAAATTAGTGCAAATCTGAAGGAATAAAAATCTCAGTTTTGTTAACAGAAGAATGATGGAATCCCTTTGGTGTTTGGGAGCCTATTTCTGGGTTTGTTACCTCCTCTGACATGTGCCATTTTGCTATGTAATTTTGTGATTTGCTGAAATGCATGCCAATAAACTAAACTAAAAAGATTAAAATTTTTTATTTGATAGATTCTGAAAGCTCTATCCACATAGCTAAATATTAATGTGTAAATAAAATTCTAATAGAAGAACAAGACAACACATTTCTATTAAACCATTCAATACTAATAAATTGACATAGTTCAGCAGAAATGTGTTTCATCAGGCAATTTTCTGCCTGCTCTATTTCTAATTTGGATTTTACAGACAAAGCAATGAAAACTCTCATAAGACCTATATTTCTTATTGGGGTTGAACAAATCTACTAAGAACTGAACATGCCCAACAGGAAAAGGAAGATAAAAGTATTCAGAACTTCACTTCTGAATTTCCCAACATTCTTCTCTCAGGCAGGAAAAGGAAGATAAAAATAGCATGCCCAATAGGAAAAGGAAGACAGAAACACTCAGAACCTCACTTCTGAATTTTCCAACATTCTTCTCTCGGGCAGGAATTTAGTCAGGGATCCTCCTACAGAATTAATCGACTGTCCTGCCCCTGAGACTCTACAATGCTGGAATTCACTGGAATTTTGAACTATTCACTCACAGATTACCTATCCTTTCCTTTGCCCACTAAGACTGATTTTCATACAAAGGGCTTGGCGTGCTGATGGATCACGGCCTCAGGACCTGGACTTAAATTTAGAGAAACTAAGGAATTTCTCAAATAGAGAGTTAGAAAATGGACTAGTCTGTGTTATATAAAATACTATCATTCTGTTAAATGATGGGGTAGATTTCCACATAGAGACAACTGAAGAATATTAGCTTTGAATCAAAGGAGATTTTTAAATCTTAGAAGAGTTATTGTACTTATGTTGTAAGACAGTAGGTAGGTAGGTAATTTATATAGATATATGAGTGCCTCACAGCACCTGAAGGAGTCTGTTGTGCTCCAATTTTACCATGAAGTTTTTGATTGCAGTCCAGGAATAGATGCTGGGTACTGCAGCCACCTGCAACACACTTCCAAGTTTTGCTTTGCTTTACACAGTTTTTTATTTACCTCAGCCCACTCTGTGGAACCCAATAATCCAAATTCTTCTGCATCCCAGCTGGCAAAAATAATAGTTCGCCTAGGTCTCCAACCTGCAATCAAATAGTTAAACTTGAAAATTTAACTTAAAAATCTACTAAGTACAGTTAATTGAAATTGCTTTAAAAATAGCACTTAACTGATATAACAGTAAAAAATCCTCTCTAAAATCCTTAGAGGAATACATTATTGCAGAGGCATTTCTTTTTAATCCAATATTTTTGTTCTGCACAGCTAAAAGGGTACCATTACACTCATGAGGGAACAAATTCACCCAACTACCACACAATGCTACATGTGCCTCTTTTCAATGAATTTGCATCTTTCGTAATGAGAAATAAAACATTTTCTGGAGGTGAAAAGTTAAATCAATACAGCAGCTTATGAAAACACTGTCCCTCAAAGCTCCTGTTTTCCATATCCATTATTTTACACCTGTAGTAAGTTACCTTCCATCTTCATTTTACCAAAACTCCGTACAATTTCTTGCAGAACAGCGGCACCAGTTGTTGGATCAATGCCACCAAACACCCAAGAGTCTCTATGACCACCTAAAATAATATATCTGTCTGGAAACAAACATACGCCATCAATGCATAATTAAAAATGCACATGGATTACCTGTGTTTGTTTTTGACTGCATCCTTACTTGTATCAAATGAAATACCAAGTTCAATACCAGTGCTACAAGTTTATTTTTTAAGGGAATCTGCAATCATTCGCTTACTCTACTGAGGTTAGCAACTAAAGACAAGAAATATTTAATAAATATTTTTCCATCTAAAAGTCTTTCATGTGTATGACCTGCTACTAAGTATCAACAGTATAATGTTAAGGTCCCAAATCATCACTAGTTTTCTGTAACTTGAATGATGTTAAATTTTGCAAAGGCAAAATGCATGACTGATGTAAGGGGAAACCTCCTGTAAAATGGCAGGCAGCATAAAAAAACATCTCTGACATCTACCATTGTAGCATTCCCATTAAAATGCATTCTTGGGGATATCAATGAAAAATTGTGTGGTGGGAAGGACAGAAAAACCATTAATAATTTCTTAAGACTCCATATTATATGGGCATCTAAAAATGTTTAAGCTTCTTACAACACAACTTCAACAAACACAAATAAAGAAGGAATTAAAGTCATCAAGCACCTGATGCTCACCTGGTTCCAGAGCTCCTCTGAGGATGCCAATGACATTGTAAATTCGTGTTATTTTATTGCTTGTATGAACATGCATTCTGACTTTTCTGAAATGAAAGGCAGTGTGGAATATCCATTTCTGACCAATAAGCCAATAAAAAAGCCAATACTATTAATATATAAACCAGAGTTTGTGCCTCTGTTCTGCTTTGTGTTTTTTATGTGTGTTCAGCATTGTCATGCTGTCTCAGAGCCCCATTTTTTATTTCAGCTTAGCCTGTTGGTGATGCCTTAGAAAAAACCCTACAAGCTGGTCCAGTCTATAAATTTGTAAAGATTTACAGAATTTGTTGAATTTTTATTTATGGGAGCCAATCAGATAATTGTGTACTAGAGGAGTAAACTGAAAAACATGCACAGTAATTAAAAAAAATTTACATTTTGACCAAAATTATAAATGAGGATATGCATACGTTTATAAAGAATACATTTTGATATTCTAGCACAGGTCCATGTAATAATATAGAACTTGGAGAAAAGTTCATTAGGAATATTCATCCAGGAATAAATTGAAATCTCTGTTTAGGACAGCAGACCTAAGTGATCAAGATATGTCAATCATAGAATAGTAGAATGGTTTGGGTTGGCAGGGACCTTAAAGATCATCTAGTTCCAACCTCCCTGCCATGGGCAGGTAATCTTCCATCAGAGGCAGGAAACAAGAAGCACAGTTTTTGCTTCCCTGTCCCTCACCAATAAAATCCACTTGTGAAATGTCATAAAAACAAAGGGAACCCAGGTACTGGGAGAGATAAAACGAATACAGTATTCATCCCCCTTAACCTGTAGGAGAAACAAAGCACCAAACAATGGGGGGGGTTGTGTCTGGCAAAACCTCAGGAGTTTCACATTTGAAGTTATCTTTCAGCAGCAGATCTGCATAGCTGTCAAAATCAAAACCTACTTCAGGACAGCCACTGGATCTTTGCCCAGAAAATAACTGGCACCAGTGCCTTGAGCATGCGCATATGTGCACACTTTCCATGTGCAAGTGACTTTCTACCTAGAATCAAAAGTTCATTTTGATATGGAACTACTCTGAGAAAGAAGTTATGTGCAGAATTAATCCATATTTACAAAAAATGTTATTCTGCCAAGTAGGAAGATGTTAAAAAGTGAATTCAAAAATACAAGTATCGCGGATGAATCATATTGTTTTCTCACTGTTCTTCTTCAAGATACTCCAAAGAGCACTGTAATTATGTCAAATATGCTTTCTTATTTAGTTATTCATACTTTATTCATTTTCAGCTAGTGTTAAAGCAGAGCAGGAAAGAATAATGATAAATTAAGTCTTTATAAAATTAAATATTCAGACATACTCTTGTTATCCAGGAGATGGAGTAGTGATAACGATACACCATTTTTACCCTGTTCATCGAGGTCCTCTACCAGTCCTCACTGAATAATAACTCATGTAAACTGAAACTATTTTTATGTGGAAAAGTCACACAAAAGTGATCTTTAGATTTATTGCAATTTATTGCCAAATGTCATTGTCATGTGGCCTGATCTGCTAATCTATGATCTTTTTTTAATGTAATTTATTTTCAAATTCTAATAATTATCGCCAAATGTAACTGTAGCAGAAGGTAGCAAATTTCTCCCAAGTATCTCTAGATGTATCATTTCAGAGTCTTTCCTTCAGGGGGATTTTTTTTTTTTTTTCAATATTGTATAAACAGGCAAGTATTAAAACAGACCTTGTAGAAGAGTTGCCTGTGAATCCTGGCCCTATGTTATAAGACACATTGAGACTTCCCTTCCAGCTGCTGTCTGGAGCTGCAGGTCCTCCCATTGCACTGTGAAGTGAAAACCAAGACAAATGCAGTTGACAAGTAGGCTAAAATCTTAAATTCCCTTAATAATTATTGTAGCAAAACCAAGATGACTTTACAAAATTCCTAAAAGCGTTATTGCAAAAAACAGATTGCTTTGAATTTTCCACATTTTGTAAAACACCCATTACTACAAAAGAATAGCAAATACAAGTAACAGCATAGATTTTGCCATCTTCATGTGAAAAATTTATCTATACATTTGGGAATACTGACTTCTGGTGAGGAGGACTGATGTATACTCACCGCAGTAATACTTCTGCATCATGATATCCAATGGGATGAACTGGGATTTTGGGAATCCCTACACCTTCGTTAACTTTATATCTGAAAGTGTACTCTGAGAAACCAGAACAAAATGTCAAGTTTATAGTGTTCTGAGCAACTTTTACCAAACTGGAAACACTTCTGAGCAGTGCAGCCACAAGCATATATGCCTCTTTTTAATTCTTACATCAGTTCTCACATACTGCTTCTAGGAAACCAAACTGTAATGACAGAACCACAAACCCAGGAATGCATCTGCACAGCTGTGCAAAAGAAGTCCCCAGGCTTGATGCAAGCTTACATTTGCAGTCCAACCATATTATAACTTCTCCTCCAGGCTGGCTGTGGGGAAACCAAGCTGGTGTGTGAGGTGAAGATGGCACCTGTGCAGCTGGTTGACAAGGTGCAGAGGACATCCACAGATGCATTTACCTGGGTTGAAGATAGGCAATGTCCCTCTGAGTGTGGTGGGCTTGGCACACACACTCTCACCTGGTTTTAGGTTGTCTTACACCCCCAACAGTGGTCACACAAGCCCATGAGCTTTCCAGAAGGACCCCTCTACAGCCATCCCATCAGCAGACAGCACTGGCAGGCAACTTAGTTCAGACTGAGTTTCGGATGCCAACAAGGACAAGACAAGCACATGGTGCCAACTTTTGAAAGACTCCGGGCTACTATTATTTTTGCTACAGGAATTAATTCCCCTTAAAGAGGATTTTAAACTGGTTTTCTGCTTGGAATTTATGATCAGCAAGGAAACATACCTCCATGTAAAGCTATTAGCCCTCATTGATGGTGGAGTAAATCTAGTTTAAACTGGTCCTCTTGAGAAACACAGATATTTTAAAATGGCTATAAATTCTCAGTCATTTTCTGCTGCTTCAGAGTCTGTAAACCTACATACGCTGCTTTTTTAAGTGTCACAAGGGTGGGACCATACAAAGATTCTGCTAGAAACTTTCTTCCCCTGCCTGAAACCAGTTAGAATGACACAGATAGAACTTGCTATATAATAGAAAATTAACCACTGTCAATAATAATTTCAAGCAGCTTTTTTCTCTGCATCTGTACTGAAAATAAATGAATTTCTAGTGACACACTTTCAGCACCAGTTTATAAAGTACTTGATGGCCCAGGCTACAGAACCTTCACTCACCTTTTGCAGGATAACCTGGTGTTAGAGGGTCCCCAGCCCCATTCAGGTTTAAAACATTCCCACGCTGGGCTCCTCCACCTGGAAGGTTCCAGCCATTTGGATAAGGATCTACTCCAGGTGCACAGTAGTCAGCAGGGTCTGAATAAAGTATGATCCCTTGGGCTCCTGCTAATATGGCATTTTTAACCTGTGAAATTATTTGCTTTTAAGATGAGACTCTTTTTTTAATGAGCAATAAATCTGAATGTTGAGATTTGCTTCCATGCAGACATAGTTTTAGAAGATGAGTATGTGAAAGAGTGAAAATTACCCCAGATTCAGCAGAAGGACCAAGCACAGTGAAATACAATATGTTCATTATTTGTGTCAAACCTTTAGTCATAGCTCAAGGCTATGAAATAAAGCACAGAACATTAAACTGAGGCACAAAACCTCACTCATGAAACTGAGGCAATGTCCCCACTGCCCCACTATCACAAATTTTGCCAGATTTGTTGTCTAA
The DNA here is from genome assembly GCF_041296385.1 of Aphelocoma coerulescens. Taxonomy (NCBI): domain Eukaryota; kingdom Metazoa; phylum Chordata; class Aves; order Passeriformes; family Corvidae; genus Aphelocoma; species Aphelocoma coerulescens. Next base: position 85,608,367 of record NC_091013.1, read on the forward strand.
AGTCAGAAGAGATAGTTTCTCAGCTTCTGTGCATCAGACTCCTTGTCAAAACGCTACTATTTCAAAGTACTGCAGTTCTATGGATGGCAAGTATCAAAAGCCTTGGCTCTACAAACTACTCAGTTGCCTAAACTATTCTCTTGCAAGAACTGCCTAGGGAGTTTGCAGTCATCTCTGTCTCAGGAGTTTAATACATTCATCTGGTTTTATTGTTTTGGAAGTTATTCTTAGACTGCAGTCACAATGGATACATTGCAGGCTTCCTTCTGCTCATATGTTCCAACAAACAGCCCTCACTGCTTCCCTCAAGCTCTACCATGAAAGTGCCTGACCCACGGAGGAAAAATTAAAACACAACCCTTACTTTGTTTCCTCTGAAGATTTTCCCATATCTGGCAATGACAATCTTTCCTGTACAGTTAATTCCCATTTCACGCTCCAGCTTAAAAAAATCTTCTGTACGACCATAATTCACGTACACCAGATCTGCCTGGGCAGAAAAGAAAAGCAGCATCGTGGCAACTGGCCAGTGAACAAACAAAATACCCATTATCAGAAATACAGTTTCACTCTCAATGTATCATTGAGGTATTTTCTTTTTTTTCTTTTTTTTTTTTTTTTTTTTTGCATTTCTACAGATGAGATCCAGTGCCCATAAAAACAATAGCAAAAGATATCCACAATATTCTTTAGGAAGCTTTGGCTCGAGCTTCTGATGTTTGGATATTATCCCACACTTAACAACAGTCCTAGAAACAGGCTGGAAAATAAACCAATGTACTTTGCTAAACCGACAAACTTCTCTGGCTGTGACAAAGCAGTGGCATGCTTTGCATACACAAACACTCACTACTATATAATTTCATTTATTTATCCAATGCAGTGTCGTCCCTGACCTGCTTCATAATGAATTAGCAGATTAAGTGAGGAACTTTTGTGGCCTTTGAAGGCATTCATTTAATCTAAAATGCCTTCCAACTTGATTTAAATATTGCTACCTCTACCTGTGCCTTAAACAACTCCTCTACATATGACTGAATAATATGGAGCAATCTGAGATGTATCCTAAATTTTCCATCAAGAGGAAAACTTTTCACTTGTTATGTGATTCAGAGTTCTAGCAACTTAAGAAAGATCTTTTTTTGGTCAGAAAAGACTTCTAACCTTTGCATAAAATGTGGCCTATCTGTGCCTAAGTGTTCTTTAATTAAGACAAATGGTAATTAAAACTACTACAACAAATATTTTGAGAAGTTAGAGCAACTGTCCCAGAAAGTGTTTCAAAAAATAGGTAATAGTACCCTTACATAATTTCTTTTCTTACCTCTGGCTCTCCTTGTGCTGAAAAAGCATTATATGGTGGTAGTATATCAGTAACATTTTCATACCCCTGTGGAGGTGGTTCAAACAATGACGTATTGAAAACCTATCAAAAAAATAACAGTAGTCTTTGGTCAAATACTCCAGGCACAAATTCACACACTAAGCAAATGCTAATTATAGTTTAAACTAAAGTCAAAAGAGACAATTATTCAGTTTCTGTGCATCAGACTCTTTGTCAAATAATTACTGTTTCAAAATACTGCAGTCCTATGGATGAAAAATATCAAAAGCCTTGGCTTTTGCCAAGTTAGTTAGCTTCTTCAGCAGTTTAAACTATAATTTTCATAAATTGCTAGCAAAAATACAATTCTAACTAGCACACATAATTCAAACAAAAACACAGCTAGGGATCCAGAGCTGAACTTTTGTAATAGAATGCAGATATAAATACAAAGAGATGGATCACGTGTCAGAAGATGTTCATCAGCCACTGCCTAAACCTAAGGAAAGAAGTAACTGAAAATTGCCAAGAAGTGGGGACAGTGAAACACACCTGGTTCATCCATGCCATCCCAGGTATCTTTTGTGGTTTCTCCCACCTGTATTATTATTATTCTCTTCATGTCTCTTCTAGTAATGCTCCAGTTAAACGTGCTGCCTTTTATCATTATGTATTGTAAAACTCATGTTGCTTAAAGGTTCATGTCCACCTTTTGTCACCTTGTGAGATTATAGTTGAGACACTGTTACAGGGTTTCTGGAAGAATTTATTCATTCTTTCACCTCTAAGCTCATGTCATCCCTGAGCACATATTCCTTACTTTCTATCCTGTCTTTTCATCCTTAACTATATGCTATGATGCTTCTCTAGCAGTCCCACCTCCTCTCCTTGCTCAGGCTCCTTGTCAGAATTTACATCTACTTCTTTATTTCCCTGGGCATTCAAAAGGGAGAAGATGTCTATAGACTGACTAGTTCATTAGTATTTCCAACACTACCTTCGGAGACACCATGGGAAGCCAGTGGGATCAGGTTCAGAGCAAGGGAAACAAGGCAATACTACATAAAATTGACAATATCTCTGCAATTCCTTACCTCAGTATGTTGTGGAAGCAAATATTGTACAGATGTTCAAGCAGGGTTTGGATAGGTACTTGGAAGAGAGATGTAATGAGGGTCACTGACTGGATAAATACTTGGAAAAGGTCTAACAAGGATTTTTCAAGAGACTAATTGTAGCACATTTGGAAAAGCCCTGAGCTGAAAACAGCAGGACACTGGAAGAACTGCATGCCTGAAGTACATTTCTTTGTTCTTAAACATCCCTGTGCATCCACTTAAGGCTGTTTATGGAAGCAGGAGATTAGCCTAGATATATCCTTAAGCTGAACTCTTCTAACACCTTATGGTCTACTGGTGTTAACTGCAGCCTCACCACACATCCCTGCTCTTCTGTTATGAGGCACTGAGATATCAGCCACTCTGCTGTGTTTTCTGTATAGCCTGGAAAACCATTTCTAAATATGAATTCCCTTTGCACTGGATTTTTTTAATAATATAAAGCACATGCTGAGCTGAGTAGGTAGGAATACAGAGGAAGACACTTTTTTTTTAACAGGAAGTCACTGGGGTTTTTTTGGTTTTACATAAATATAGTTTTGTCATTGAAAAGATCACCTCATTCCCTTGATCATCAATTACTGAAATGTAGTTTGGCTGCTTTTCATTTGGGTATGAAAGAAGCACATCATAATTAACAAGTTCTGCTGAATCCAATCCAAATTCCTTCCACTGGCCTTGAATTTTTTTGGCAAGAAGAAGATTCTCTTCAGTTCCTGCGAGGTGAGGCAACTTGGTAAACGAACTAGAATAAAACAGAAAACCACTAGTAAGCAGCAAATGTAGAGAGATACAATAGTGAAATAGGATCAGTGTGTATAAAGCTAATGTTCAAGACACATTCCATGGACAGTAAGGTCTTAAAGTTTGAGCTGTATAACATGATTGCTCATTAGAGTCTGCATCATGATGTAGAAAATATAGTCAGAGCAGAGCATCTTTCCTCAGGCCTTAAAATAAGTCAGCTGAACTTTTCTCTTTGCATAACAGGAATAGCCACATCTACACACAAAGCAATGAAAATCGGTGTCAAATATTCAGCAAAAGAATATTAGCAGTATGCAAGAAGCAGAAATAAATATAGGAGAGCTACACATTCAGAAAGGAGTCTTCCAGAAAATTCTGGTATCTGATGATGGGTTTGTACTGTTGGCATAAAACGTCCTAATAAGTTTAACTTGAAAATCATTCCATTAAATTATCTGCATAGGTTTGCTCTTTTTTCTTAATCAGAAGCCTGAGTAACAAAATCCTTCTTAACATTTACTTCCATATCAGATAAAACACATACTGGTGACAAACAGTCAGGAACAGGATCCAGTCCCTCTGAACTACCCTAAAGAAATCTGTCTACAATTTGTTCGGCCCACTGAACAAGGAAGTAATGGTGAAAGCTCATCAGTCAGCCAGGTACTCAGCATCAGCTTCCAATTCCCAACAGGCTACTTGTCAATGGTTGCCCCACAGATGTCAGATACCAGCAATTAACATTAGCAAATACCATGATTAATATCACTTCAGCCTGTCATTTCAGACTGTTTTCAGCCCATGTTCTGCAGTGTGTACTTCCTCGGCTTCCAAAGGAGAATGATGTTCAAAGCCTTTTTGAAGTCAAGGATGTTAGAGCCACTATAATGCCTCATGCACGTAGCCAGTCATTTCCTGACAGAATGCAATCATGCTGATCACACAAATAGGAAATAAATGTTGACTGTTCCTAACTGTATTTCTGTCCTTCATGTGTTTGGAAACAGATTCCAGAGGGATGTTTTGTCACCCTTCCAGACCTGAAGCCGACCAGCTCACAGTCTCTCCAGGCTGTCCTTACTAAAAGAGGGGCACAGTATCAGCCTTTTTCAGCCACCTGCGGCCTCCTTCAATCATCAGAACTTCTCAACCAGAGCAACATTGCAATCATAATATCAAGGTCTTTCACATGAGTCCCACCTGGCCCCAAGATCTGAATGCATCCAGATTCTCTAAGTATACCACACCCTCCCTGCTGTTGCCATCCCCGCTCTTTAAACTGTGTGGGTATGCACCAAAGTCTGGGAGCAACCTTTGCCAAACCTTGTTGCTGGTTGTCTTCTTGCACTTTAATTCTCACAAGCATTTTAAGTACCTTTTAATTCTTTAAGTGTACTAAATGCTACATATGCCGTCAGGAAAAACACACATGATGGTTTTATTTTTCCACATTTTCCCTTCTAAACAGTTTAATCCTTTCCAGAACTATGATACCATGCTAAGACCAAAGTGTCTGCGTTTTCTGAGACTCACAGATTTTTTTCCCACTTGATAAAAGCAGATTTAGTACTGTGAAAAACTAAGAATATGGACCAAAATTCTCAAGTTCACATTTTTTATGCTTTTGACAAATTTTTTGGATAGTGTGTTAATACAATTTTTCTGCAGTTCCTGATTTTTATTTCAATTTAGGCAAAAAAAACCCCAATCAGCATGAAGCATTTGGCCCATCACCAAAGCAAGCAGACAAATGAGAAGCCATTAATGTCCCACAGCCAAGAGACTTTGGCATAATTACAGAGCTGTTTCATGCTATGTTGCCTAGATTCTCACTCAAACATAATTTTCAGGAACTCTGCAATCTACTGAAAGCAAGAAATACAAAATAAGATTAGGCCTGTAGACTTAAAAAGCTAATTGATATTAGGTATGAAATCTTTTGGGCTTAGAATAAATGTATAGAAATCTAATTTGTCAGTAATCCTTTGATGTTCTTGTTGCAGCTGCTGACTTACATGCTGAATACCAACACTTTTCTAACCAGAGTTGGCATATATTTACTTTTCACATGAATATATTTTTTCCTCTCTAGAAAATATAAATATATACAATAATGTGTGTTTTTTTCATTTTCTGTGGGAAAAAAAGAGGGTTTTTTCTATCCCTAGCATTTTAGATGTTTTGAAAGAACTGCATGGATGCACTGGGATGCAAAAAAGATTATTTACTAACAATTGCATCATGCAAACCTTAATCAACTGTACAAGCACACTGACCATGGACAGAGCCCTTTATCTCTGAACCAGAAGACAGGATATAATGGGATGTCAGAGCTCCCAATTAACAGCACATTATCCAGAATGGCCACACTAAAGGAAATATCAGTTGTAAGTATACATGCAACTCAGTGCTCTCTGCAAATCTGTAGCATTAATTTTTAACAGATTAATTTTCTACTCAGACTAGCTGCTCAAATGGAAAGTTTAAGGAGACACTGAGCAGATGATCAGTTAGAAGTAATTCATGTCAATCATTGTATCCCAAATACAGTAAAATCATCTCAGTCTGAAAGAAAGCAAAGGTATCTGATGTTAGAGCTTCAGACACTTGCAAGAAAAAAAAGGCACTCTTCTTTAAACCAAGAAGATGGGGAATCATGAAGACTGGTAAGCACTGGCAGTAATGCAGCTGAGGGAAGTACACTTGACAGTACAGCCACTTCAAAAAGGCAACTTCAAAAATGGGGAAGGGGGAACAGAAGAGTTGTAAGCCTCTCTCTTCTTCCCTCAGACATTCCATACAAACTAAATACTTCCAAAGCATCTTAAAAGCTCTGCTTTCAGAGGCCCTTCCTTGGAGCTGATGTTATCACTTTCTGGCTTTCTTGCCTGATAACATTGTTCAAAAAACAGGATGCACAAGGCTTACCGAAGAAATTTCCTGATGTTCTCTGCTTTCATTTCAGCCACAAGTTTCTGTCTCACACTTTGACGGACATCTGAAGAGTTGGGGTTTTTCTCGGTCAGTTTTGTAAACCATCCTGAAACACATTTGAAAAGTTTCCGACTTAGCAAGAATGTCCTCACATGTTTGAGCGCAGGTGCCACCTGTGGTACTAAACAGCTAAAACCACAAGGATGAACAGAGCTTAGAGCACCCTCTGTCAGTGTCTGTAGGCTCAGAGAAGTGAAGCAGAAAAGTAAAATATATTTAATTGACTGAAATGCCTAAAAGTAACATAATGAAAAAACTACACCCTAAATCCCTGGTAAATCCCCTTTTTAAGGCACTCGTCTCTCATTAATTTTAAACTATAGTTTGAATTCTCAATTAACTGTTTGCAGTGTGAGGTTTGAACTCCTGATACTCATGATGAATTTACTTTATATAGTTTATGCATATACTTTAAAACATATATGTTAGCATATTTAAATGGAAGGTCTAGGACTCAACAGCCACCCTGACAGCACTGTAATAGTTACAGACTTGGAGAAGGGTGGGTTTAGTCTATTTAACAATTAAAAGAATAAAGTTAACTGTCACCCAATCCAGTTTTAAAATGTTTATTCATTAACCATAAATAGCAGTAGGAGAGGGTATATCAACTGTATGAGCTTGTCTTAAGAAAATAACAACCAATAAAAAAATCCTTTTATTAATATAGCTAGACAATCCCAAACTGGGAAATATTTTGTAAGAAAGACAAATATATGTGCTGTCACATGCACAGTATATATGATCTTTTACACTTAAATACAATTGTAGTAACTCTCTGAATTGAAGAGTGATGCTTGATCAGACCAAAAATCCATTTTGCCCAGAGTCCTGTTTTGGAGCAGGGCCAAATGATGATGTTCAGGGAAATGTATAAGCACAGCACAAGTACCAGAAATTTGCAGCTCAGGGATCTCCTAAATTAAACTAATATTTTATATATTTAATAGCCCTCATAGATTTTTCTTTCATGCTTTAGCCTTAGGTTTGTGTTAAAACACAAGTTTGAAAAGGACCTGCAGTTTTAGATTTAAAATCAAATGCTGCAAGTGACATCAGAAAAGAATCTCTAACAAAGTTCATTGTGCATGATGAAAATTTCAGTAACTTGGCTGTCAGTCAAACTCCTCCTCCTCCTCTACATTCTACCCTTAATTTCTAAAATAGCAACTGAATAGGAGTATTTAAATATATCTTCAGTAAAAAACAGGAAATAAAAATTAAAAAAAAAAAATCTGGGAGATCTTGCAATCGCTGAAGTCTCAAACTCTTGTATTAATCTTTCCTCTTTGAATGCCTGGCTGCCTGTTTCAGGAATCTGCCAGTTCACCAGGGCTCATCCTGAGCTGAAGCACGGAGCCACTCTGTTCCTCACTCCCTAAAGACCGAAAATGCTTGAGAGAAAAACTTCTTAGAAAAGCAGTGGGACGAGTACTTTACCATGTTGCTAAAGAGCACTATAATCTCCCTGATGGTGAGTTAACCACAACAGGCGTTGCACACAAGTATGTGCAGGGGAAGGAAGCCGGGGGCTGAGCCCCTGGGTCTCTGCACTCACCTGTAAGAAAGCCCAGCAAGAAACAGCCGAGCAGCCCAGGGCACACGAGCCACGCGCGGAGGGCGGCCTTGCTTCTGCTCCTGGCCATACGGTCAGCACTGGCCGGCAGCTTGGCAGGCTCTGAGGGCTGGCAAGCAGCTGCCTTCCTCCTCCTCCTCCTCCTTCTCCTCCTCCCCTTTCCACCCACAGCCCCAGGGCTGTCCCTGTCTTCTTTGCTTCTCAACTCTCACGCTGCCTAACCAGCCTTAATCGCTAGGCGATGATGATACAATTTTCCAAATGAAAGAAAACTCTTCCAATTCTTAGCTTCACCCCACCAGACAGCTCCTGTGTAGCTGCATGTGTATCTTCTGTAACAAATATGTATCCAGGCTGTGTACCACGCAATGCACACATACTACTTAAGAGGCTAATTTCTATTAACTATTAGGAGTTTCTGGTTTTGAAAGTTCCTGTTTTAGGCTTGTTCACAATGTGTTCCAGTGGAAGTGGCCAAGAGATGAAATTAAGGGAAAACTTGTTTCCTCTTTACCAATGAAACACTGAATTGCTTCCCTTTTTAATCCATGGTAACATTAATCCTTAGCAAGGAATGTATACATGGAGCCGCTGAGAACACTTCCAGATATCATCCAATTTGCAACTGGGAAAAAATGCAAATTTATTTCCTGTGTTCTCTAGCTTCTTGCACTTAGGATTACAAGGTTCTCGAGATCAAGTTTTCCTAGTCTACTTTATTCAAATCCATCAGTACCTCATGGGGAAGGAAACAACTGCAGCCCAGGGAATAGTCAAAAAATACGTTCATAGAATCGTTACATTTTGCACAAACTTACTCTGACCTTGCCCATCACTCCCTGCTGCTGAGTCCCTTCATGGGGACACAGAAGCCAAGACTGACCTTTCTGGAACTGAGGACTTGCCAATTTGAGACCAGTTATATGGCTGAAGGCAGAAAAGCTTTTCCGAGAGCCTGGGATTGCTTCAAATTCCTACCACTCACTCCCAAAGTACAAAGTAGATACATTTTGCAAAAGAAACGTCAGTACTCCGAGTATCAAAATTTTCTTAAATACATTTTGATGAGTTGAAAATATTCAGAAAAAGCAGAAAAGACTGGTTAATGTCCCAATTACTTAAACTAAGGCTTTTCAGAGAAAAATTACACTACTTGGGTATTCTGCACCAGTCACAGCCACTGTCTTAAGCATAGGGCTGGATGTCTTTGTTCAAATGATAAACACGTCCAGTTTTGTGATTTTTTCCTGTCATTTCCCAACTGCTCATAAGCCATCACAAATTCTGAACAGCAATGACATTTCACACCAGCATCTGAATTGACATATACAAACCAGATGGAATTCCACCTACAGAATTCAAAAAGAATGAACATATTGATGTATTATTAGCATTTATATAGCACCACAGGTGTAGGACTGGCACATAATAGACAGCAAAGTGACAAGGGCTTTTGGAGATTACTATCAAAATTAGACCTCACATGATAATAACATCAGTGGAGGAAGAAGGCAAGAATAGCAACAGCAAGAATGTATGAAATGCATTTATTTCTATGCGTACGTCTTTTTAAAGTGACAAGGGCACTAGCAATGCTGAGGTTGAGCAACGAGCAGCAGCCAAGTGGCTTCTACCACTTAAAATACAGTCCTATTACTGTAAGTTGTTAGTTGTGACATGTTCCTACATGCCACGGATTGGCCACAGGTGGAGTATATTATGTTACAATTAAATGCAAGTGTAACATACAGTGTAAATCTGTCTTCAATCACATGCCCTCCACAACAAGGCCGAGGTAGGAAATAAGACGAAAAAGCTCATGGGTTGAAGTGAAGACAGAGATATTATCTGCCCATTACCATCATATGGTAATCTGAAAACAGATTCCACTTAGGGAAAAATAATTTATTACAACTTAAAATAGACTTGGATAGTGAGAAACAAAGCCAAAAATTAAGACATCTTCTCTCACAATGCAACTATTTTTTTCAGCTTAACTTTCTTCACTGACAATTTCACTGCCATAGGGTTACCATATGCAACACAGAGGCCATCCTGGGATCAGGCCAGACATCCTAGGGTATCTAAAGTGTGATAAGCCCCTAACTTTAAGCACTTGAATTATTCTGTACTGAGAGTGTTCGTTTCCTAACAGAAAAACAGCCAGTGCCATTTGGGAGTTCATGGAGTGTCCAAAACCTCTAGACAGAGCAAACCAGTACAGGGCAGCACTTGTGTCCAGCTCTGAGGTAAGAGCTGCAGGCCAGGTGAGACTTCTCCCAACACCTGAAGTGAAACTGCAGAGCCTGTTTTCAGACAACTGAATACTGCTCTGGGCAGCCAGGGTGCTCACCATGGCCTGCACCACGGGCTGCAGAGGAATCTCTGCTGACACTTGGAGTACTTCCTTCCACCCTTCTGCACTGACCTTGGGGTCTGCAGGGCTGTTTCTCTCACACATTTTTCACTCCTCTCTAGTCTGGCTCTAATTGCTTTTGCACAGTAACTTTCTTCCCCTTCTAAAATCTGTTATCCCAGAGGTGCTGCCGCAATCACTGATGGGCTCAGCCTTGCCCAGCAGTGGGTCCATCTCGGAGCTGGTTGGCATTGGCTCTGTCAGACACAGAGGAAGCTTCCAGGGCTCATCACAGAAGCCATCACTGTGGCCCCTTGCAGCCAAAGCCTTGCCACACAAACCCAATACTGATGGGGACAGACTTTTTAGTAGGGCCTGTTGCAATAGGTCAAGACATGGTTTTAAACCAAAAATGGGTGGATTCAGACTAGACATAAAGAAGAAATTTTTTACAATGTGGGTGGTGAACCACTGGCACAAGTTTCCCAGGGAGGTGGTAGATGCCCCATCCCTGGAAACATTGACTGTCATGTTGGACAGGGCTCTGACCCACCTGGTCCACCATTACTGAGTCCCCTACGGTTCTGTGGCTCACATGCATAAGCACACAGACACAGGGATGGCTTTAGTAATATTAAGCCGATAGCAAGGAGTTGAGAAGGGTCCTTGCTTAGAGTTCCACAGAAAGCAGTTTATTGCTATAACTTGTGAAGGGTTCAAGAGGCAAATGACCCTGAGCACGTGACAGCTCGAGCTTAAGGCTAACACCAGGAGCCAACCGGGGAAGCATAGCTGGGCTACATTACCATAACCAAACAAGGCATCCCGGGAGAGGCTCCTTTCCATCACCATAACCGATACGTCTTTGGCACCAGAGACTGTCTTACCAAGAACTCTCTCTGTCTCTTGAACCACAGGTCAATCAGCCACCACAGTCCACTTGAAGATGTCCCTGCTCACTGCAGGGGGGGAAAGGACTGTGGAAAATACTCACAGCTTTTTACCGGCTGGGCTCGTAGTTCAGTGCCTTAGAAAGCCTCGGGCAGCCTAGAGAGGTAGCACGGGCAATCTGGCATTTCAGTAGCTCTGAAAGCGGCAAGTGGTAGCTGCAAAGCTGAAACCACCAGTAGAAGCAAAGAGGCAAACAGTCTTTGGTTGCAAATCCTGCAATTAGAAGCTTTCAAACAGAGACAGAAACACACAGATGTTCGCAGAAAAGGTGCAAGCCAAAGAGGGTGGGCCCCCTCCTGGGCCCTTCTTTATTCGGAGAAGGGGAAAGGAGAGGGCTGGGGGTGGGCCCGGGGTGAGCGGCCAATCAGACACTGCTAAAGAGTTTGAGTTACATTTGGTTTTGTCCGCGCTTGGAACAAGGGAGTTCAGAGCACATGGCAGAGGCAAGTCCTGGCTTGTCTTGGGGAGGGGGAAGGGAAGCTCGGAACAGGCAGCAACAAAGGACTAGATGGTATTTGGAGGACCCTTCCAACCCAAACTTCTAATCTATGAATCAGCTTGGTGTGCTGTGGAGGCCACTGAAAAGAGTGACATTACTACACAAGAATTTTAGTTGTTCTCCTTGGATCATATCTGTTTTATATACAAACATTTTGAAATTGCTTGCTGACAGGTTGCAAAAGCATCCCTGAGTTATCTCACCTACAAACTCCTTGGAAGAAAACCAGCATATGAAAGCTGAGTAATTACTATTCATCCGGGTGAAACAGAAGCGAGATGAGGTCTGGTTGCATGCATACATACATACACACACACACACTACTCAACCACAAAGCCAAAGGCATCGTATGAAGTCTTACAAATGTTCCTCAGAATACCTGGAGTCAAGAGAAAAATGGACCTGACATGCGAGATCCAAAGTAAAGCATGTGCAAAGTCACATATGTGAGAAGGTGGAAGAAGCTGCTCCAACCAAAACCTCATCTCAGCCTTAGCTGTTACTGATAATCTCATTTCCTACCCAAGGAGTGACCTCAGAGCTCTTGAGATGATCAGTAGCCCAAAAGACTCATCTTCCTTTAAGTCCTTCCCTGGCAAAATCAAAGCCACATCCATCAGCCACCCTGTTCTTTTACACTTGGCTTTTCCAGCTAGAACTAAGGTATTACCAGTGTGAGATACCTCTACAAGGGCATTGCTGATAATAGCTGAGTCTTTTACTCAATTTTGAAAAGACACACTTTGATCTAAGTTTAATCAAAGGTTTGAAGCTGGAAGGAGATAAAAACCAACCCAAAGTAGTTAGAGAAATTATGCAAAACGAATTGTGAAAAGATTACAGGGTAAAAGGACTCCTTTTGTTAGCGCAGATAAGAAAAAAGGTCCAAACCATAAACTCCTGAATGCACAGTACTTCTTTAAATTAATATCACTTTTAGAATTATCAGGAAAATTATCAGTTACCACATATGCCTCATACTGAGTTCAGGAGTGGTGAGACTTGCTCATTCTGATAGTGAAAACAAGAGTGAAGCTCAGCTGAAGCTAGGAGCACTTGCAGGCAGCTACATACCCTCTACTCACTTAAAATGCATAAATCCCGGGTAAACTAAAAAAGCTCAAAGAATGGCAAGGATACACATGCCAAATGAAAAACTAGCATGCATTTTTGTGTTGAATGCATAATTATGCTATTCAACCAATTAGTAAAGCCAGTAATGGTACATGAAACACAGGACGAATGCCAGGGCTTGTAAATTGTAGGTTGTAGCTGCTCAGCAAGTGGGCCCTAAAGCTTTATATCTGCAGCAAGAAAGATACACTACGGTTGTGCTGCTTGACCTACTGTTTGACTAAGGGTTGAACTTGTGGCTTGAGAGATCAAGGGACCCTGGTCTGTGGGAAAGACAGCTCTGGCAGGAAAGTGGCAACAGGGGAATGCTCAATCGCAGTTTCAAATCAGTAGTTTCCTTCTGACTCTGCCAGTTGCACAGTCCCCTGAACTCTCTCACGGCCTCTGCTGTCTTCTATCGGATTAAAATGGTAGTAGATGTTGATGTCTTGAGTTGGAGTCTTTGTTATTTTGAACTTCAGGAGACCATTATCAGATTCCAACTAAAATAAAGTTTACATTGCTGACAGCTGACAAGTGCAGCTTGCAAACTTTGACCCCTTCTTCCACAGGAGGAATGTACCCAGTGAGGCAGAGAGAGTAAAGGACTCTGCACTGAATAGAAGGACAGTGCACTTCACATTAAGGCAATTCATCCTTGTCCTATCGAGCATATCCTTATAAAATATTCCCCTCCAGCCTTCTTTAGGCCCTTTAGGTACTGGAAGGTGCTCTGAGGTCTCCATGGAGCTTTCTTCTCTCCAGGCTGAACAGCACCAGCTCTCTCAGCCTATCTTCATGGCAGAGGTGCTCCAGCCCTGTGATTTAGTGGTTTTTCTGTAGACTCCTTAAAAAAGGCCTTTCTTACATTGAGGCCCCAGAGCTGGACACAGCACTGCAGGTGGGGTCTCACAAGAGCAGACCAGAGGGACAGAATCCCCTCCCTCAACCTGATGGTGAACTTCAACTTCTCTTGGTGAAGCCCAGGATGCAGCTGGCTTTCTGGACCACAAGTGCACTTTTCCAGGTCATGATGAGCTTCTCATCCACAAACACCTCCAAATCTTTCTCCCTAGGGCTAGTTTTGATCCATTTTCTGCCCAGCTTGGATTTGTGCTTGGAATTTCCCTGACACAGCAGCACCTGGCCCTCAGCTCCACTGAAGTTTGTAAGGTTCACACAAGCCTATGTCTCCAGCTTGTACTAAACAGGAGAGAGAGAACTTCTATTCCTGTATCCTGTTCCTTGCAGTGATTAGGGAACAGATTTTTTTTCATGAATGTTGCTGTAGTTTAAGTGTGACTACTTCTCTATTTTGTGTGGTCCTGGGCCCTGACATTGTATATTATCTGCTAACTATTAACAAAAAGGGCCCTAATTAAACTCAAATGAAACAATGCTATGTTTAGGCCAGAGATTAAAAATTATGTCTTCTTGACTGAAATAAAAAGTTCCTGAAGCAGCATACAGGTCACATAGGGAAAGATCTCCTCAATTTTGGAGTTTGGCACTTCAGTTCAGCCTCCTTAGAAATAGAAAAATACTGTGATTGTGTCCAGCTGGTCAACAGGAGCTGTTTATTGTTGCCTCCCTCTGCTTATCAATCTCCTGACTGCTGCAAACAAAATCCTTTAGGTTAAGATAACTAAACTAACCTGGCTAATTTTTTTCAGAAGTGGATTTTAGACATTCATAATGAATTCTCCAGTGGTAAAAGTGGGGCAGTGGAGCAGCCAGCAGTGACAAAACAGAGTCAGCAATGTCTCCCATCAGCACTAGAGTTGGGGGAAGATATCTCTATGGTTTTACTCCTATCAGTTTAATAAAAAATGTGAAAATAACTGGGCAATAACTATAAGAGCATTTCCCATTATCTGGTAAACTAGATTATTTTATCAGAAAGACCAACAGTTAAGCAAGATAATGACTTAATTATAATAACTTGTCTAAAAGGTTTTAATGTGAAGTATAGAAATATTTATGAATAAATGAAGCCTCATGAAAAGAAAATAATCTACCATGATACTGAAAACCATCAGATCATGTTTTTTTTAAAACATGGTAGAGTCCTCAGCTAACAGGGCACATCAAATCACACAAAATATTAGCTCTGCAAGAGGTTAGTAATCCTCCAGTGGCAAAATGTCAGATGAAGGGATCTGATTTTCTGAGTCTTCTCTGTCTGATCTTGGATGTCTCACGGTCCATCATAAGAGTAAGCAGCACATGATAACCAGACATGCAGACTCTACAAAAATGGTAATAATTTGGTATCCTTTCAAACTAAGGACATGATGAATTTTCTTTGCTTCTGTCTTCATATTAAAAACACCTTTATATGGGCAAGGCATAGCAAGGGTAGATTTTGGGTAAAAAGAGTAACAATAGGGTCTTCATCTCGAAAGACATTTTGTGAGATGACTATAAGTCTGACAAGATGTACTGCCTTGTTTTAATTCCAGTGACTAAAAGCTTCTTGCTTAAATTTATTTGCAAACAGCTGCAAGGTTCAGCATGTGAGGAAAAGAATGTCATGGATGAGTATTCTGGGCTGGCTGCCCAAAACTTGTTATGATTATTATACATCCTGCACATGGTATGTGACAGTTTTCCCATCTCCATCCATGAATCTTTGTGTAAAAGGAGGGCTGAAAGGTCTGTCTTGAAGTATAATTATGCAATCCCAGGGTAAATAACAAAAAGGCAACAACAAAATTAGTAACTGATAGAAACATGAAATGAGTTCTTTTTTCCTGAAGGACTATGAAGCTCACTGTAATAATCAAGCTAGAAAAATTCAAAATTCTGAAAATAAATCCAGTGGTTAGCAACTATTAAAATACAAAGCTGAGAGAAAACCTGAAACATTTTCACTCTTGCTTCAGAAGACATCTAAATCCTGAGCTCTCAGAATGGAGTACACTACCTTGTTAACGTTACTAAATGCATTCCACTTGGGTATATTATTTGCAAAGACCAACACTTTTTTGATTTTTTATTCTTTGTCATAATCCTCCTGGTGTTTTCAAATGCTCCACTTTTAAGGCTTCTGCAAACTGTCACATTTAGTGTTCATTGACAACTATATTGTTCATATTTATGCTACTTCTTTCAGTGTTTCTGCTGCTGCCTGCACAGTGAAGGCTGCAATGGAAATCTGCCTCTTCACTTCTTCCCAGGCTTCATGTTGATCAGCTTTGCTTTCAATATCAAACATGGCATCATAGATTCCTGGGAAGGATTCTCCTGCATATTTGTTGTGGCTGCTTGGAGCAAAGATAACATGTCTGTAGGGAAGTTGAGGGAAAAAAATAACAGTATTATGCATTAGGAAAATAAAACATACTATTTTATGGATAAAACCAGTCTGTTTCTATACCAGCTGTAAACTCTTGACACTGAAGATGTAAATAAATAAGATTATTGCAGCAATAGTAGCTAAAGTCCATGAAGCAAGAAAATAACATAAACTACATTAAGCCATATGAATTCCACAGCCTTATAGCTACTTGAGATAAAGTTAACTAAAGTATTTTCCTTTCCCTCAACTTAGATGAAATTAAAAAAAAATTTTAAAAAGCCAACTTTTTTTCTCAGAGCTATACACAATCTCCATCATATACAGGCAGGCTTTGAGGTAGGAAAGACTTTTAACAAGAGACTCTGTTCTCAGTAGATTTTTAACCATGAGCTATGAGAGGTACAAAGATTGTAGATCTTAATTTCTCCTTCTGCAGTTAGTTTTTAGTGGAGAGATTACTGTTCTTAATTATGCAGACTGGTAGAAGGACCAAAAAGCTAGACTTAATTCACTGCCTCTTAAATAAGATTTACTTCTTGAACTGGAGGAGAGGACCGCTGAATTCCTTCCCAGCTGTTTCAGTACTGCTCTCCACACTATATTTGCTACCATGACTGTGCTCTTAAAATTATTTAAATTGTAGGTACTTCAATTATACTCTATTTCACTTTCAAATAATAAGAACAACTTCCTGAAGTCCCTACAACAAAAATTACTTAAAATGACTCCAGGGCGAAACTTTTCCATCTGTTTAGAAGTCACATGAAACCAAGAGGAATTATCTGAATGGGCTTCCAACAAGACTGCCTCATTCCCTATAGTGTGTCACACTGAAGTTTTCCCCAATGTCGTTTCCCCTTTTCAGTCTTATTCCTCCTGTCTCATCTACTTTTAGTGTGGTGAATAAAATCATTGTAACTCCGTTTAGAGACCTGTAAATCTTAAAGGAATTCTCATAGCGTACTCCATGAGGAAAGTGAAAAGTAAGCCTTTCTCACCTGTAGAATGGCCTGCCAGGTAATCCGAGAGGGTCGATGAAAGCCCTTTCTAGAAACATGAGCTGATCATTTAGTGATCTGACAGCAAGCAGGCTAAAAAAAACCAAAAAGCAGTATGTTGAATACATTAACTGCAGTGTGTTTGACCTACTCTTATCCCAGCATACACATTGGTATTTATGAAGGACAGTAGATCTGTGATGTTGAACTTTA
Source organism: Aphelocoma coerulescens (assembly GCF_041296385.1). NCBI lineage: Eukaryota > Metazoa > Chordata > Aves > Passeriformes > Corvidae > Aphelocoma > Aphelocoma coerulescens. The sequence continues at coordinate 85,625,557 of NC_091013.1, forward strand.
AGTGTAGCCCACAAAAGATAGCCTGTGTCAGCTAACCTGCACAACAGAATTATGCTGATCTATCCTGTGACTGTAACTGGAAAGTCTCTTAAAGCTGTTTTTAAAGGCCAAGTGATAGTGTTGAAGAAGACAGCATTTCAAGTATTTTCTCTCATGTTGCATCTTATTCCTTTATTTCCTTTTCATGAGGATGCTTAGGCAGAGCATTCTCTTCTTTTGTACAACAGTTTTCTAAGGAACCTCTTTTCCACAAAGCCAGCCAGCCACAAATTACTTCAAAAAAGTTGCATTTCTTTTTATGTAAAATCACAACATCTCAGAAAAAGGAACCCTGTGATGGTACAATCATCTTTTGAGCCATCTGAGAATTGAGTTTTTCTGATGGTAGATTTTAAATTCCCTAGAGCATAGACCATCTGTGTCTGTGTGCTTTGAATAGCCCTGAGCATACTGTCGATGCTTAACAAATAAAAGAACTGTGAAGAAGGTTATACAGAGTATATGTGGGCTTGGTGGTTTACATCCAAAGTAACTTGTAGACCTCCAAAGGCATTCAACAATAAAAAATGTTAAAATTTATATCACAGTAAACCTGGATTAATTCTACTATCACTTTTGCTTCAAGTTTACAGTGGTGCAAGCAAAAACTGAAACTGGTTGGTGGAATTAAAGCACAGATTTAGGCCATCCATCAATAAAGCCATTTTGAAAATGTCACATACATGTCATACGTCATAAATGTTGTCTTTTGCATAAGAGGTTACTGTTAACTCCTTTATCTGAAAGTTGCTGCCATTAAAAAGATGGCTTTTATTCTCAGTGTTCCCTAAGGGTAAGCATATGCCTAAATTAGATTCTTCCCAAGAAATGGAACACACATATATGTATATAGAAAAGGAAGTTTAGCTTGTCGTTCTGGGCACGGCCTACAAAGAATAAATTAAGAATTAAGTCAAGTGCAAACTAGGCCTTTTGGCATAGATGGTGCATAGAATTTCTTGAAAGCTCATCAAAATGCTTGCCACAACTGCAGCTTCATTTTTTTTCTTTTTTTCAATTAAGTGGCACCAAGTCAAGACTAAGCCCTCTTGAGCACAGAGAACTACATGGAGTATTTGACTGAAGGAAAAAATGAGTTAAACTTACTTGTTGATATCTATTTGTTGCAGTCTCTCATGAAAGCTAGCAGCAAGTTCTGTAAAATTCTTCACAGCTGAAAACAGAGCATCTGGAGGGAGCAGGAAGAAAGCATTTAACTTCAGATTCTGAAGATCTCATTTAACAAATCAAATTCTTCAATTAAAGCTTTATCTTCCACTGTGATCATGATCACGAACTGTTAAAAGTCTCACTTAAGGAGTCTCACTGAAGGAAAAGAAAGTGACCCCATATTCCTACATTAAAAATATGTAATTCTGTGTGAAAACCTCTCAGAAACAATAGAAATAAGTATTTTTGTGAATATTGTTTACTATTTGCTACTTGAAGAATATGCAGAAATATCAAAAACTGGATCATGGAATGAGAACCAGACTGTGTAGGTCTGAGATTTTATAAATCCCAACAACCTGTGTGTTACTGCTATGTCCCTCCACACAGTTTTGAGAAAGACTGAGAACATGCGTGCGTGTACCTGATATTGGTCATTAGCAGCCAAATCCTAAACTGAATACTCTATAATGTTGCTAATTACAAAAAGGCTTCTCAGGCACAGAATTATCCAACACTATAAGCTGAAAAGCTGTGTGACATGGCAATGATATATTGTTGTCAACACTGGCAAATCACACGCAGGTCAAAGCACATGCAACTATCAGTGTTAGATCTATTTAGTGGTGGCATAGTCCCTACACAGGCATTCTAGTGACCAAATAATTCCCATCTCAAATTAATGGAGGGTGTAGCTCTTGTTTTATTTACTGTTCATACAGCACCAGGTAAATACCAGGTTGTGACTAAGACATGCATTAGTATAAGGCACTGTTAGCATTAACAGAGGAGGAATGTGATGAAAGACTGTACGTACCAAAGGATACATTGTATGTTGCCAGCTCCTCTTCGTGATTCCTTGACAAATTATAGATGATGTGAGCATAGCTGCTCACAGCTGAGGCATAATCTCTACAGTCAAAAGGAAGCACAACAGAGTCGGCCAATTCGAACACCAGCCCTCCCCGTACCTGAGCTACTGTCAGATGATTCTTGAAAGTGGGATCATAAAACTGTTCCACAATTTCATAGGTTTCATAGACACTGTGGTAAACTGGATAGCTGCTGTATTTTTCAACGTTCTGGAACAGAAGAAACCAAGTCAAAACAAAACCATTCTTCAGCTATGAATATTTCAGTGTGGCTTGAAAACCTTTGCTGTGGGATTCAAGGCATAGTAAAGTTTACGTGTTCGGGTCATACTAATCCTATGTAGTCACTATAGACAGTCGAAGGAGAAAAACTGGTCAGTGGTGGTTCTCTTAGACATTAACCTATGATGAGATGAATGGTCATTTGGAGAAATCTCTCTCCACTGACCACATACACAGCCCAAAGAAGGTAGCTAAGCACAGACACGTAACTCTCAGTTGGCTAAATCCAGGTGAGATTGGACTTCCTCTCTTGCTGAATTCAACAATCATTTGTTTGTGTCTTTGGATATTTCTTCCTTTTCAGAGGAAATGACCACATTGAATAGTTTGCTCCTTGAACATTTCTCAGTTAATCTCTTCTCACAATAAGCTCCAGAGCCCAACCCATATTTTCAATAAAACACAAACCATTTTGAACTCAAAGCTTCGTAAAGTGTTACAAATCATTCAGAAGTCACCATAAGCTACTCAGAAGCCTTCATCAACCACAGATAATTTTGAGTGTGTTCATTAATCCTGAGCAAAAGTCCTTTTATCTGATTGACACCAAGTTAATCATTCTTATTTATTGCATATTTGTGTTGAGGTAGCACATGCAATTGTAGTAATTAGATACCACTCTGACACACTGAACTAAACTATCCTAAAAAGCTGGAAGTCTAAAAGGCTCCTTTACAGGTGGTTATTCAGGCAGTTACAAGGGAAACCAAACTACAAAGACACAGACTTACCCAATTTTTACTGTAACGTGCTCTGCCTGAAGCGATGCCAAGACGTTGAAAAAAGGCTTCAAAGTCATTGCCAGAACCCAGTTTATTTATTCTTTAAAGAAAGAGGAAAATGTCTTGAGTGACAATACTTAAAGTATAATTTTAGTTTGCTTTCAAGCATACCATGGCAGTTATTTATTCAGCAGTCAGTCACTACACACTACACAGTCTTTTCCTAGTGTGCTCTTTTTAATCAATACACCATGAACTGCCTCTGACTCCTACATTACCTGCACCTCATCAGTTGCATTCTCAGAGGGGCAGTCTCCTTTCTCAAGGCCAGAGATACCCAGTTCTCAGGAGGAGAATTCACCTCACTGTCTTTTATCACTGACAAGAACCAATGACCTTCCTTCTGCTGAACTTCCACTATCCCAAGCTCACAACTCAGAGAAATCACAGCAGTACTAGCGTGGCTTCATGGAATAATATCAGTTTTTGAGATTCTGTAGAAAACCCCTGGTAAATTTGAAGGACAATTTTGCAAAATCCTGCCTGGTGTGCTCCCCAGCCACCTGAACTCAGAGGCCTTCCAGGAGACTGGAAAAAAGTGCAAAGGAAAGCTGTTGAGTTAACATCTTGTGCACCTGCCACTGGCTTGTGCATACTACCATTATTTGTCTAAACCTCTATAAACTTTCATATATAAAGCCTCCTGTTCATCTACAAAGGCATGTTCACAAAACTGTTGTACAATAGGGTATCAGCTGCAATCATTGCAACTCTGAAATTTATACCAGCTGAGAATCACACCATTTCTTTTCAGCACTCAGCATTTCATAGGAGTATTTCTTTAAAACCCACAATTCACAAGTTATAATAATGTTTGGTATATAATTTGTTTTCTTTTTTCACTGACCTGGGGACCTCTTTATATTCACTTGATGGATTTTTTTTATACCAGCTCTCATAAAGAGATTTTCCTTCAAACCCTTCATCAGGACTTGGTATCTAGAAAAAGACAAAAAGTACAATTTTAAATGTTACCAAGCAACCTGTTATCACACCAAGCCTATGGCTTAGGGCAATGAGTAAATCATCTCAAGTCCCTCAACCTTTCTGCATTTCCATTTTAACACTTCAAATGCATAACATTTTCCAGAAGAATAGTTTATTTGCTAGAAAGTAGGTAACTTTAGATGGAAGAAAACACAAGGAAAGCAAAACATTTCAAGTCAATATTTACATTCTGATATTTCTTTATGAGATTTTCAGCCATTTAATTTAAATATTCAGCAGAGAAACCTCATAACAAAACCAAAACATTCTGCTTTCCTTTGGCAGGAAATTTCAGTTTTGTCTTACTTAAATCCAGAACTGTTTCTACCTTATTTCAATTCACAAAAAATATGTTTATGGATGCAGAAGCAACCTTAGAAGGGCTAAGTGCACAGTACCTGGTGTTTATGTCATCATAGCTGCTAGAGGGGCATAAAAATCATGATCATTCTAAAGTTCATTCCTATCACTGGCTAATTTGCAGGTAACTGAGCAGCTTAAACACTGTGGATGTTTTTTTCATCTTTATATTGATGGACTGCTGAGGTTTTATTATTTTGAATCTTTTAAAGATTATTAATATACATTCTATTATTGATATACCTATCTTCTATCTAAGAATTACTCCACAATAGGAATCAAATTAAAACTAATTTATTTGGGTTTTTGTCCATGAAGGAACTTGTTCATAGAACAGAATTATCACCATGAAGACTTTTAACCACAGATTAACTTTGGATGGGACCACATGGGACCTGCTTCCTGATCAGCATTCTCTTCAGACATCAGCCACCAACAAGCTGTGGTTACATGCATTCATCAGCCTTTGCTTCCCCGCTCGAAGAAGGGTTACACAAGCATTTTTACTGGTATTTAGGTCAACATTTGGTGTCCAAACTGAGACTCTGCTGACCTGATTTCCTGACAGTTCTGAACACCTTCACTTAGCACAGGTTACCATGGGAACTGCAGGTGATCAACTCTCCTGGAGTTCAGGAAAGAAATATCTTTATCTGGGTACCTACTTTTAGCAGAGTTACATTTTATTTGCTGTCTTTTAATTGCCAGAAAATTGCTATACTGATTTACTACTTTTCCTTTACTTTTGCACCAGTTTAATGCCAGCCTCCAAGAAATAATAAATTATCAACCCTAGAAAAGACAGATGACTGAGTACATAAAGCAGATCACAGAATATACACAGTAGTTGAATATACATTACATTGGCATCTAAAACATACACAAAAACCAATTAAATCTTCATTGTTTAATACAGTTGAAAAGAAAAAAAAAAATCAGAAATAAAATGCCAGCCTCTAAGACCCACTCCCAAAGCAAGGAACATCTTACATCTAGGATGTTGTGGCTATTTCCTGAGAAAGGTCCCTACCTCTTAATTTTGTGTGCCACACAAATGTGTGAGAGCATCATGGTCAGAGACAATGAATAACTAACAGGGTACACTGAAGCTGAGCATATTGACCAAACCTGTCACATCACACAAAAGCAACATGGTAGCCACCCTACTTTCTTCCCCTGCCTAAAGGGAGTCAGAGTCTCCCACCACCATGGGCATGCTAGTAGTTGACCTGGGCAGCCAGGTTTGTGCTTGTTTCTGTCCTCTAGTTCACAGCATTCCCTTATTCTTTTGTTCTTAGAAGCAATGCTTTCACAGGAGGAGTGGAAAAATCCCCTAATCCTGAATAGCTAATAATTTAAAGGTATAAGCTTGGAATCCCCTTATCCCTCCTGGGAAAAAACTCCAGTTCCTTAGCTATTGACCTAAAAGGGGTACTGCAGTCAGAAAATAAAGATCTCACACCATATTTTACAGACAGAGCCCCATCAAGTAAGTGAGCACTGAACATACTGGCTAAAAATTTCAAGTGATATTACCTTTTTAGTCAGACTGTACACCAGACTGTACATCAGTGGTGTGCAATCCACTCTCAGTGTGTAGTTTCCTGAAAAAACATGAAAAGCTATTTATTTGAAGAAGGAAGTTCCTTCAGCTGAAATTTTATGCCATTGTTTAGTAACAAGAAAGGGATTAAGGAGCTACACTCTTTATGAGAAGCAAGCTGACAAGAGCCTTCCTGTGATCTTCTCAGTGCATTTCTGTTGGCTGGGATAAATTACAGCCCAGCTTTTGAAGCACGTCTTAAGAGCTTTTCTTATGCCCCATGATTATTATGCATGTTATAAGAGAAGAAGCTGACTCTAAAGCCACAGAACTCATGGCATAACACTTCCTGCCTCTCCTATGACCTCCCAAATAGTGTAGCTACTGTAAAGGACTTTTTCCCTGACACAACAGGAATATCTGAAGGATACTTTATGATTCCAGGTCACAGTTTCTTCCCATATCCATTTCTGAATTAATGCAACAAAAATTATCACACTTAAGGTCTCATAAATCTCCCAGCCAAAATCCCTCCCAGTCATACCATCACTATTCCTGTAAAACACAAGTCAAATCCATGTACCTTCGATGGAAGAATCTGCATTGATATAAGCCACTCCCCGTGCTTGCAACACTTTGGCATTTTCCTGTGAGAAAAAGGAAGAAAATGCTGATAAACATTTTTTCCCTCAGAACTACTTTCCCATTCACAAAAGAAACAGATGTTTCAGAGAAAAATATACTGCAAGGAGCTAGAGATTCTTGGTAGTTCAAAAGGAAACTCAAGGGAGAGAGAGAATGTGGTGTGTGAGGAAAAGAGGGGGAGGGAGGGAAGAAGTGCTGCTTTCTAGTGCAGATTTCTCAAAGAGCAGCTACCATGGAAATTTCTTTTTGAACACTATTGGTTTACCTCAGCCCACTCTGTTGATCCTAACAAGCCAAATTCCTCTGCATCCCAGCTTGCAAATATCACTGTTCTCCTTGGTCTCCATCCTGCAGTGAGAGACCATGAAAATTATATTACAAAAATAAAGGATGCTTGTTACATGACTAATGTGAAAACATATGGCATTTTTGGGGGGCTCATCTTTTACCATGATCTGTGGGGAATGAGATATTTATAAGGAACTTTAGCATCAACTTCAGTAACCTAATTTAAGATATGATTTGTTGTTGTGGCAATCTCACCTCTACTTCAATATTGTGCCAAATAATGTATTCCTTTGCATCTCTGACCTTTAAATGCAAGAAAATTTTCTAGAATCTAAAACTGATCAAGGAAAAATAATGTGCTGTGCACAAATTCTTGAAAGAAGGCTTTTCTAATCCTACTGGTCGGTTCTGCTTAGTATATGTTGTATACCAGTGTCTACTCTGACTGAAAAACAGCATATTTTCATATATATTACAGAAATTCTTTGACCTGTCTTTCAAATGACAGATTTCGAAACCTAAGCGATTCCCTGTAACTTTGACAGATCACCTTCAAAAGAAAAATCTTTCACTTGAAGTCCTCCATTCAATTTAAACCCAGGCCAAATGGAACAGGCTCTGTTGTCCTTCTTCTGTGTCTCAGCCCAAAGTTTTCTTTGAAGCTACAGGAACTTTTCCATCTTTTACTCCTTTTCTTTTTTAACTTTTAATTTTTTTCCCATTTGCATTCCAGAGACAGCTTCCCCTGATATTCAGTTACCAGGAGGAAATGGAAATAACACTAAATGTCAATAGGTTTTATGTGTAATAGGCAGGCAAAGAACACTTCTCTAGCATAGTATTTATGTCAGAGCTTCTCTCCATGGAATGTCAGATAGGGAGACAGCATTTGCTCTGACAGGAACAGAAACTTGGTGCAGTTGACATTTGTTCCTATTCTAATGCAACTAGGCATGAGGTATTTTTAACCACTACCTCCTACTACGTTTGCACAGCTCATTTTCTGCATTACACTGACATCCTTCACTTATTCTTGAGTATGCCTCCCAGCCACAGTCAAGTGCTGAGAAGGCTCTCAGTGTTGCCCTGATGAAGCCTTTATCAGTCTACCACCGTGTCACTTTTATAACACCACTGACATATCCAGTCTGACCAGCCTCAAATGCACAGGAGTCAATTGTACCTTAATGTCGTGTTTATTTCAGCATCCCCCATTTTGTGTTTTGTTTCCCTCTAGGTGTACTATCTCTTGAGCAGAAGTACTTCACATGTACCAAGGTGCACAGCAGAGAGTTTATTCAAGACATCAGTGAGATAACACATTTTTAATTTCAAGCATTTATTTAAATCTCACAGAAATCAATGGGCAAAGATGAGAGCAGCTGCTTTGATGTGCTTTATTCTTTCATTACATTACCTTTCTCTTTCAGTTTTCCAAAGCTCCTCACAATCTCATGAACCACAGCTGCCCCACTCTGAGGATCAATGCCACCAAATACCCATGAGTCACGGTGGCCTCCCAGGATGACATATCTGTCTAGAGAAATTAATTTTGGAGGTTTACTTAGGAAAACTTTTTCCTGACATAGAGATGTTAACTTGAAGTAATTTCTAATTTTCCACATATGTATCAGGCAACAGAGATTAAAAGTTTTTAAAATACAGGATAGAAAGGTAAAAAACGTTTTAAATTTCTGAAGACATTTCTCTGTATTTTTGGTCAGTGCTGAAGAATTTGTCAAACCCAATAACTGGATCCCACAGGACTTAAAACCTCAAACTGTGTATTGCTACTTCTATTATTAAACATACTACAGGTTTCCTCTAAAGATACAAGCATCTTTCCATACTTCACAATAGTGTGTTTCACGGAGAAGCTGACAAACTAATTATATCTGTATAGAACACAAATTCACAACATTAGGGTGTGCTGAATGCAGTATTTCTCTCTGGATCTATATAATCAATCACAAAAAGGGTTGTCCAAATCATGGCAGAGATACGATTATTGAGATAAAATTCAGACTAGGTCTCTGTTCTACTATAATACGGTTAATAGTTGTGTTTTAGGCAAAAGGAAAGTGCTGCAGTTAGAAGGTAAAAGTTGTTATCATCATTCATAGGGGTGTCTATATATCTGGTTTTTTGGAGTATAAAATCACACTGGTTACAAGAGACTGTAAGACAGCCAAAAAGTCAATCATGGTGGATATAGTGTCTTCCAATGGAATGCAAAATCCATTCCCATGTTTATTAGGGAAGAATATCCACTTAAGAATATTCTTTCAATTGAAAAGTTACTTGCCTGAAGACAAGTATTTCCATCTTGGTTATGACTCCCCTTTGAAAATTAGCATTTACAGTGAAAGTGCTAACATACCCTGGACCATATGAAAGCCAGTGCAATAAATATTTGAACACCAAAGATCATGCAGTGCAGTATTTCAGAGAAAACTATATTCCTCATGTCCCCCTTCTAACCATGAAGGTCACTGCTCACTCATATTATGCTGAAGGCAAATGGTTTTTTACCTGGTTCCACCGTGCCTCTGATGGTACCAATCACATTGTAAATCCTTCTTACTTCATTGTTGTTATGAATGTGCATTTTCACCTTTCTAGTGTATTGGGAAGAAAATACAAAGAGAAAATCCACCAGATTAGATAATCAAACATCTTGACGCCTTTCAAAAGTGTACAAAATAAATGATAAGGAAAGCATCTTGACCAAATTTATCTCCTATTAAACCAAAGTAAATCTGAAAATATTAGTGTAGTTTTTTCTGGATTCATACTTGTGCAAATGAGAATATCATTTAGCCCATGACAGCTATGTAATATTTCTGATGTCAACAATATTTATATAGATAACGGGATCAGAACTCCAAAGATCTTTTGCTAGCAGCTACTTTTTAAACAGTGCAAGAAAAATGGAAAGCATCTAATGTTAAAAAGGTAAATAGTTCTAATTTTCTCCAGTTTGGTGCAAATCAGAACTGACTCCATGTCCCGGTTTCACCCCAGCCAGCAACCAAGACTCCACACAGCCACTCACTCACTCCCCCACCAGCAGCGAGGGAATCAGAAGGGTAAAAGGTAGAAAACTCATGGGTTGAGATAAAGACAATTTTATACCTAAAGCAAAAGCCATGCACACAAGCAGACCAAAACAGGGAACTAATTCACTGTTTCCCATGAGCAGGCAGGTGTTCAGCCATCTCTAAAAGAGCAGAACCCCATCATGTGTAATGGCAACTTGGGAAGACAAACACCATCACTCCAGACGTCTCCCTTTCCTCCTTCTTTCCCCCACTTTATGTACTGAGCATGATGTCATATGGTCTGGAACATCCCTTTGGGCAGTTGGGGTAGCTTCTCCTGGCTGTGTCTCCTCCCTACCACCCCCAACATCCTTGCCAGTGTGGCAGCACAAAAAGCAGAAAAGGCCTTGGCTCTGTGTAAGCCCTGCTCAGCAATAACAAAAACATTTCTGTATTATCAACCCTGTGTTCATGACCAATGAAAAACAGGCTCATACCAGCACCAGTGAAGAAAATTAACTCTACCCCAGCCAAAACAAGAACACTCCAGCACAATCAATACTACTGCAGCATCTCAGGCAGCAGAAAATCAGACAACCTGAGGTGCATCAAGAGATTTTTTCTACAACATCAAGAGTTGTTTATCTGTGCCACAGCTGAAGGTGTAACAACTCAGCCCCAAGGGTTCATATAAAGTTCAAAAAGTATGAACAATTGAATATGAAGTTAAACAGTTCATATGAAGTCAGTACACTGCACTCAGACAACATTGAAACACATAGACCTTAGTCCTAAACTCTAATTACTAATTCAGTTTAAAAACAATCTGAAGCAATAAATTGACATTGTAGTTTAAGCTCTTTTTCTGGAAAACCTGACTGGAAAAACTGCTTATATAAAGCAGTTTAATATTGCTTTATATAACTCTATAGCTAAGACAAGAAGCTAGACTCACATGAATTTTAAAAAGACAACAAAAATTTAAAAAAAAAATCACTAATTCACTCTCAACAAATAGTTTTTCAAAGGCTAGATGCTTGTCAAATGAAACTGGTTCAGGACTAGCTGGAAACTAAAGCAAGTAGGTCATATCCATACAACCAAGACATAGTGTACTAATTCTTTGCACTGAGTGTATTTCAGCCAAGGAAATAGCCAAAATTAAAGGAGTTATGTAAATAAAGCCAGCTACTCTATCTTTGGTCAAATTCTATTGCTCTACCTTTTTTTTCTCTGATCCCAAGCACACTCTACTTAGGAAACAAAACTGACCTTGTAGAATAATTTCCTGCAAAACCAGGACCAACGTTGTAAGATACATTCAAACTTCCTTTCCAGCTACTATGAGGTGGTGCCTCTCCTCCCATATTACTGTTATGGAAAAAAAATGAAATCATTATTAGCTACAGACACCTTAGAACAGCACCAAACTCAAATGAGGAACCAGAAGCCACACTTTGCTAGGTCCCATGCACACACAAACCAGTGCTGGTCTTCGTTTTAGACAATTTATATTACAAGCTTTGGCAGGAGAATAATCTGGAGTTTTAGGTACACTAATACTAGTAAACTAACACAGAGCAATAATCCTGGGCATAGAGATTAGCTTGGCATGGCCTACAGCTACCCTGGGAAACAGTATTGGCCTCCTTGAAAGGTTTTGCATATAAACTGCCTCTTGTAAATGGTCCCTGGAACATTCTACTGCCTTGGACTGCATTTGCATTTGAATTAGCAGAAAGCAACTTGGCCCATTCCAACTCTTTAACAGCACAGGCAATTGTTTTCTGGTGCCTGTCCCTGCACACTGTTTAATCTCATAGCATAGACAGTTGATGTGTGCTAAAGATGGCTAAAGTGGAGAAACATGATCAGTCCAAGTCACCCTTTCTTGTTCCATTGTCAAAAGTGATGTTTTTCCTGTTAAGACAACTGGAAATGCAGTAATTCAGTGGATTGCAATCACCCAGACTTATTCCCCTGAAGGATTTATATTTCTGACATGAACTTCTGAGATACAAAGAAGGTATGCTGGATATTCTGGCTCTCAGGAAGCAAAATATATTTATTGTAAATGAAAGCATGTCTTCTACTGTAAATGAATACTCAGTCAAGCTTTATTCCACAGAACACTTCAACAAGTCTTCAGGCCCTTACTAAATTTTTTTATCAAAATGTGATAGCAGGAATAACAAGAAGCTATGACTTCTCAAGACAAAAGTGAAAACACCCAGTATTTTTAAAGGATTTAGGTTTCATTTATAATTATTAAAATCAAGTTCTAGTATTATTTACCACTTATTAAACAGAAATGTCTGGCTACATCTTATTTATACATAGTAATCTGCTCTATCACTACTAATAGGCAGTGGATAAAAGAGGTTTTTAACCTATACCTTTATAGACATCACAGTTATCCTGGTAACAGTGATGACTATAAAGTTTTAAAAAAAAGACAATTTGTAGATGTATTAGTCCATAAAAGTTTGGGAGGAAATAGAAAAAACAGTAGAACAGTGTTAATGAACATCAAGTATGCAAAAACAGCAAAGACAGTAAAATCCTGCCTCACATGAAAATAAATAGCTTCAACACTATAAGGGAAATTTGCATAGAGAACCAACAGATTTTGGTTTTTTGACTCAGTATTCAAATAGAGGTATGTGACACAGCAGAATGATAGCTCATGTGATTTAGGCATAAAATTCCTATACAAACACTTATCCAGGGTTATGTTCATTTACTGCCCTAAACACTTATCCATCATACTGTTGCCAAGTCTGGCATTTCCTGCTCTGCATCTCTACATCTGATGCAGATGATTTCTACTACATTTTTTAGGGGAATGATATATGTATGTCAACTCAATCACATCATAGGTTTTTTTTAGAGAACTCATTTGGCTTGTTAAAACCATTATGAATTTGACTGCTGTCCACTGGCAAGCTGGTAGCCTGTCTCCATGCCACTTGCATGTTTAGCAAGCACACTTACTTACATGTTGTTGTCTATTCAATCCCCTGTCACACTCCCAGTTTCCTCAGTGGCCTCACTAGCATCATTTCATATTTAAACAACATAATACACCTGATTAGAGAAAGAATACACCTTCCTTTTACGGCGAACAGGACAGATATTGTCCCATCAAACATTCATGGCAACTGTTTCCCAGGACAAATGAATGACTTCATCTGTGGTCTTTTTTACATTACAGGTATCATGCCAGCCTCAATGGCATGATAAGCAAAAATGTTTGCTTTTATTCACACTGAGAGGCACTTAGTAATTCTGATATACTTGACTGACCAAGATGTATTACAAATGATCCTTTCAACTCTGAACATACCTGGTATGTAACAATAGGCACCACACTTACCTCCTAATGAGAAACAAACATATTATTTCAACGGCTACAGGAGAAGCACAGTACAAAAGTCTTTTTACTCTCTTTTCAAATACTCTCATAACTTCCAAAAAAACAATCTGCTAAAAATTCCTCATGCCCCCCGTGCACTTACCGCAGTAATGCCTCTGCATCGTGATAGCCAATAGGATGAACTGGAATTTTTGGGAGCCCTACACCGCTGGCTTTGTCTAATCGGTATGTGTATTCTGAAAGCAAACGACAGATATTTGTATATTTACAAGTCTCAGAAGGAAGCTGCACAATTCATAGCACAGTCCTAACACTGGAGTCAGGAATAATCATTTCACTTTCCCGGAAGCTGAGCTGACATCTTCCCAGTGATCTTATTCTTTGCGCTTTATCAATGTGTTTTCAGAGAGACACTAATGAAGGTTCTCCCATAGTGTCTGCAGTCATGCATTTAAAGATGGCTGGAAATTTTAAGATTATTTGTTCCTTTTTTGTGTTGAAACACTTTTACATAGAAATACTTCTATTCATGACAAAGAAGTTCAGATTAAGCTACACAGAAAGAACTAGAACAAAGAGGGAGCCCATAGTCTGATGCTTGGAACATTCAGCTGGGAACTAAAAAAATTTGTCAGTTGATAAAGAGATGCAGATAAAATCTTATACACTGGACTGCTGAATATTCTGGATTGTTGTTTTTGTGTATAAAACAAAATCTAGGTTTTGTTCTGACAAAGCTCAAATACAAATAATTTTTTTAAAACAAATAAGAATCTTACTCTTCATGATGTGGACAAAAGCGTTTATGGAAGAGTTTCCTCCTTAATACAATATTTACAGGGACCCTTTATGTGAGAGATAGGGCTTCATCTGTGAGACCACTGACCCTAGCATGAGGAACCAGAAATTTTCTTCCTGGTCTGTTCTGGCATGCTGCTGTTTTGAACATGTATCCCCTTCCAGCTCAAGTTCTGCTGCCTAGAGGCAACACTACCCCTCACTTAGGGACTACTTTTCTTGAGGTGACTGCCTCTCTCATATATGCTGGCCCAAGTGCTGGCATAGATAGTTCTTAATGAATTTCAGTCAAAATTACCTGGTTCAGTTGCTAAATGAAACAGCTTAGGCACAGCTCAAGCAGCTGAGGAAGCCTAAGGTGAAGGTGGTGAATACAGATCAACACTCTAGGGCTCCCCCTAATATCCCCTCACTTTCTCTCATGCACCATTTACAGAAGTGGCCCACTGCAGTGAAACCTGAAGCTGCCTCTTTTAGCAACAAAGACTAAGAAAAAAGTGTGTTGTTACAAGGGAGAAAACATTCCCACCCCCTGCCCTTTCCTAATACCAGACCCTCAGAGAATGCCTTCTCTAGAGTCACTCACCTTTTGCAGGATAACCTGGTGTCAGAGGGTCCCCTGCCCCATTCAGGTTTAATACATTTCCACGCTGGGCTCCTCCACCTGGAAGGTTCCAGCCATTTGGATAAGGATCTACTCCAGGTGCACAGTAGTCAGCAGGGTCAGAGTACAGAATAATTCCCTTGGCACCCGCCAGTTCAGCATTCTTCACCTGCAAAGTACATCTCCTGTCTCTATCCAGTCCTTTATAGCTTGACCCCAGAGTCCAAGGGGCAAAAGAAAGTATAAATTACAGTGATTTTTTCTCAGGGTCTTTTACAGCACTTGGGATAAGTAAGGAGCCCATAACTGTCTCATAATTTCCTGAAAAATATATATGTACATATCAGGTTTCATATGAAAGTAAAAGGTCTGCTGTCACTTTGACTTTTAGTTGGGAGATAACATCAGTGGCATGGAAAGCATCCTCCACCGTATTGCTGCATAACCTGAGTTTGCATTCAGTCATCCAGATAATACAATCAGCTGACTATTGAAATGTACACACCATGAACAGAAAAAACTGTATCACATTAATGCAATAGTATCTTTCAGGCAGTCTTGTACTTACCTTATTTACCTAAATGATTCCTGAATGTATCTCAGGGTTCAGACTGCGCAGGAAGATTGGAGAGCTTGAAACTGCCTTTGGCTGTTTCTTTCTTTGTGAACAAGACTACCTTTAGAGAGCCCATATTTTAAGCTTTTTATGGCAGAAGGACTGACCTGCATGCTGTTTTAAAAGTGTTCATGTGTGACTTTATTATTGCACAATATATGTCATTCTGACATCTCAGTCTGGTTTGCTACTAGATATGAAAGTGATGGATAGTGACTGAGTGACAACTAATCCTCAACAGTTTTAAGTTTGGGTATTTTAACTCAGAAATATCATTGCTTTTTTTTCCTTTTCTTTTCTTTTTTTTTAAAGGAAATGCAGTACTTGCCTTCATCCTCCATCCTATTTTTGTCACACCATTAGGAAGTTGAAAAGCTTTCCATACAGTCCTCCAGATTTTATACAGGCTCCCAAATTCTTCAGTATATAAGCAGTCATTAGAAATACTACTGTAAGAATGAAGATATCCCTTTGTGTCAACAAGGGCATATAATTTCCAAATCACAGGAAAACTGCCTCTCTAGATAGTAGCAACTCCAAAGTATTGGTGTTTCATTTTAAGAAAAGATCCACAGAGAGTAAAACCTTTGTCAATTTTTAAGTCTTTTCCATTCAGTTAGCATCTTTAGGAGTGGTAAACAATTTAGTGAAAATATTATCTGACCCAGAATATGAGTTATATACCACTTTTCACTGGTGAAAATGATATATTTGTAAACCAGTGAATAATCTATTTAAAAGCTTCACACAAGATTAATCAACAGCATATAATAAGAATTGGCATTCCAGTGAATTCCATGCTTGATACCCCCTTAGGTGACTGAAAAATACAAATCACAGTCCTGTTTAAATTAGGGTCAAACTAGTTGTTGTACAAGAGCCAAACACACTTAAAACAGACTGTCTTCTTACATCTCTGTTGAGAAATAACTTGAGTGTATGCCTGAAGTATATACAGGATTATGTCCTTTCCTGTTAGGTCATGGAAATCTGCCTAAAACTGTAGTTTAAAAATAAATTTATGTGACGGGGACGTTGAATAACCAAATACAGAATTTAAAATAACCTCCATATAGTTATAGTCTCTGTCTGGTGTACAGAACCATTATAAAGAAACACAATATAGACATGGTAAAGAACAGCTGAACCAACAGGGAAGAATGATCTAGTTCAGAATTAAGAGTGTATGACACTCTATTAGTGATATTTTGGAACAATTTATAGAATGCAAGTGAATATTAAAATATGGAACATTTTCCAACTGATTTATCCTAGAAATGTATTACATATCTATGAAATGTACATTTGACAGGTTCTACTAAAGAATCATCTTTGAACACGGGGTCTATGAAAACTCAGTCACTCTCTAATCTCCACTACAGCTTAGGGAAGTGTTTCAGTCTCTTGAAAATGCTGAAGGGCAGAACAGTTGAAGTGAAGGGAATAACACTGAGAAGGGCAGTAACATTTTTATACACAGGGATTACCTTATTTCCTCTGAAGATCTTCCCATATCTGGCAATAACAATCTTCCCTGTACAGTTAATTCCCATTACACGTTCTAATGTAAAGAAGTCCTCGGTGCGGCCATAATTCACATACACCAACTCACCCTGAGAGAAGGAGGCAGGATTTGATACAATAATGTCAAAGAGCATGTTGAAAGGAGGATGTGCTCTAGTAAGATAACAACCTGGGAACAATGATCTCTGGGACTGGCTGCAGTATGAATTCTTTGATTGTAAAGCAATTACGTAGGCAAGTGACTTTTAGGGAATCCTGCAATCCAAAGCTGCCAGACTTTGTGCAAAACAGAGAATGTTCACCTATGACTTCTGTATCAGAAACTTAAAGTAAGCGCTCAGATAGCATTTGCTTCTCTTTGTAGTCTGCTTAAGCTGGAGTCAGTCTTGGATAGCTGTAAGTATTTTGGACACAGACACCACAGTAAATTTCAGTTGTATTTTATGCAGTGCAGTTCACAGCTTGTTTAATAGAATGGTTTTTAACATAAAATTCTTGGCCTGCAAGGACTCAGAAGAGCCTTGGCCCCATTGGGTATTCCTGCTGAGCAGCTTTATACATGCTCCCTCCTGTGCTGTTTGCAGTACAGATGCAGACAACAGCTCACTGGAGAATGCTATTGCTAACAGCCCTAGCTAAGTACCTGGAGGTCTTGTCAAACTATTATTATGTAATAAGGTGAAAATCAGCATCATATTTTGAGAAGACAATCTGTCTTTAGGTATTGTTTTCATTGGTAACAAGGTTCTCATATTTAATTAAAATAGAACAAATTCCTAAAGAAGGACGCTGAAGGTTTTTAAACTTGTTTTCATTATTTCCCACATCTCATCACTTACTCTCTCCACAAACCAAATAAAGCAGTGATGTTATTCTGTCTTTCTTTGGTGATATGTTATGATAAAAGGTCAAAACCCATGAATTTTATCTTACACTATGCTCCAAAATTCCCACTGCAATTCTTGAAACACTCAAAGCTCTTATGTGCCAGGGTACAGATTCTGTACTGGTTCTTCAGCTGGTTTTCTGCCTGGTTCTCCAGCTTTCTTTGAGTATCTGAGGCAAATGAATACAGTATACCTTTTGTTTTCTGGACTTGAACAGCTTATTAACAAACTTCACAAAGTACATGACTGATGTAATACTGAGCTGTGTGAACAGAAGCATTAGCATGTTTCCAGATTGGACATTAAAGCAGAGCCTGGACCAGATGACTTCACAGGGTTCTGCCAACCTAAATTATTCTATGTACAGACAGGAAAGATATTGCGAAAAACACCAAGAAATTCTAATCTTACAAAATATTAATTGAAACCACTAATGATCACAGATCAGAAAACTCCTGTTACACAGGCTAGCTTTATCAAAGAAAGTCCATCAGCTGGTATCATATTTATAACAAGACATGAAGGATTAGCATTAAATTCAGATCACAGCAACACTTTCATCGCCAGCAATAGCTTTTCAATCGTACTCAACACTGTGCAGCTATACCTGTCAATGTGAGCCTTGGGCAAGCAACATTTTGAAAAGTGAGACTGTTCATTTGGCTGTGTAAATGTAACAGTCTATTTGCCCACCAAGAAGGGAAACAATGGCACATTGTTACGGAAATGCCTGGGGAAGTTTACAGCAGCTGGTATTAAAGATTTATTGCCATATTTTTTAAGGAAAAGAAAAAATAAAATCCAGTTCTGACTCAAACTAGAGAAAAAAAATCAAAGATATGTATGACTGCTCAATTTGAACATTGCTTCATCACAATAATCCCAAGAATATCAGAGCTAGGTCACTTTTCCTGCTGAGGGTAACTCGGGTTTTGAACTAAAGCCTAAGGAATTCCACATTATTCTGTATTGCTCTCTGATATTCTGTGCTATGCTTCAGTACACTGTGGTATTCAATCTTTTCTATTACTATTATTTCTATTTCTGCCTCTGCTTCTTTTCCTACTTCTGTTACTACTTCTATTCCTTTTACTATGTAACATTCTACTATGTTACCTTGGGCATTCCTTGGGCTGAAAAGGCACTGTAGGGTGGCACCACATCTCTAACAGCCTCATATCCTGGAGGAGGAGGCTCAGACAATGATGTGTTGAAAATCTGATGGGAAAGGAGAAAAGGAATAAGGTAAACAAGGCAATATGGAAAATAAGTACTTTCTGTTCACAAGCACATTTCACAAGCTTTTGCAAACTAAAGGACTCTAGTTTTAGAATTCTACATAAGAAGTGGCCAAAACTTTAGCAAGCACTGAACATCCTTTACAGTAGGCATGCTCAGTGTGTGAACTTACAAATCCTATCTCCACTCTTCACAGAGAATCCTGCATAAATAGACACAGGGTTCCCTGAAGTGGTCTCAGTACAGCAGATAAAAGCAGGTTAGATCACAGTGGTAAAACTGCTTGCATTCTGCTCATCCCTGAAGCTTCTACATGCACTAGAGCTAGCATGTAATGAACTCGTGCCCCTTGTGATAGCACACCTCAAGGCCTAAACTCTAATCTTCTAGAAATTGAATTTAGCAGAATCATCAATACTGTACAATGAATCAATGCAAAGAATGGTGCTGACCATGGTTTCTTTCCTCTTCCTAAATAATGGAGTGATTTTCAAACAATTGAATTACGTGGAGTAATTCACTTACATAATTGTCCTTTAATCCACATGTCAGGATGCTGTATGAACCAGGGTAAATATTAGTATTCCTAGCACATATATTATGAAACAAAGATGCAAAATATAAAAGCAAACTGGAATCCCTGATTTCCATGAACTTTGCATCAGGCCCAAAACCATTAAGTGAACAGAGGACAGTTTTCCCTCACAGCCTTCCCAGGTGTATGAAGGTGATTTTGTTCCCTGGTTGGAAAAATTATGGGTTTTGTACCTCATTGCCATGCTCATCAATTATTGAGATGTAGTTGGGCTTAGTGTCATTAGGGTAAGAGAGCAAGACATCATAATGAACCAACTGAACCGAATCCAAACCAAATTTCTTCCACTCAGCTTGGACTTGCTGTGCCAGATGCATATTTTCCTTTGTTCCTGCTAGGTGAGGAAGCTGTGTAAAATTGCTAGAGAAAAGGAAGAAATGAGCAGGGTCAGGCATTGAAGGTCATAGTCAGAACTCCTTTTAGACTAGCTGGAAATAAACATCATAGAAATGAGCAGATATACTCAGGCTAAATAAGGACCAAGACTTCTCTGCATCTGAGTTTTTCTGTTGAGGTGAAGGGTTTCAGGCTGTCCTGATCTAGCACAGGTATTTTTATCTTCCTTGCAGCATGGTTTAGCAAGAATGGTGTGATGACACCGGCTATGGGGTGTTGTCCTTTTTTTACTGCTTGTCTTGTGAGCAGCAGTAGGCGTATGCACAATTAGACTTTATCACCATGAAATGATAAAAGAATTGAGTAAAATTATCTTAGCGTATTCAATTTAGAAAAGTGCATAATTACTCTGATACTTACTTGCAATTAACTAGATATTCTCCTTGGATCCCACTATTTTAATTAATTTTGGCACAAATAGTGATTTATTTAAAGGTTCACTCTTAGTGTGTCTTGTTGGCAAGTAAAAGAGAGTGAGTTTTGAGTATTGTATAAACAAGGAACAGAAAAACTCGACAGTTTGTGACTTAAAAGTCATGCCAGCATGAATAACAAACAGCAAAAGAGAACATAAATAGTGAACAGCCCATTGTCTGGAAAAAAAAAAATTGTCCAGACCATTGTGACAGCCCAGTGGTGAAGCCAGCTGAAAACTCCCTCAGTTGAATGAGGCTGTCATCATGATGTCCTCATTCTATCATATGACCATGCCATAAACATGCCACAGCAGCATGTGTGGCACCAGCTGGTGTTAATGAAGGAAATTGTATCTTTGATTACGAAGGGGTGTGAGATTAGGAAAAACGTAAATTCTTGAGTTCAAATAAGACCAAAGCCATCAAAGAAAGCACTTGGAAAGAACTATACATAATAATAGTATAGTATAGTATAGTATAGTATAGTATAGTATAGTATAGTATAGTATAGTATAGTATAGTATAGTATAGTATAGCATAGCATAGCATAGCATAGGTTGTAAGGGATCCACAACAACCATCTAGCCCCACTGCCTGACCAATTCAGGGTTGACCAAGTTAAAACATGTTCTTAAGGGCATTGTCCAAATGTCTCTTGAACACCGACAAGCTTGGACCATTGACCACCTCTCTAGAATGCCTGTTTCCAGTCTGAACACCCTCTTGGTAAAGAAATGCTTCCTCATGTCCAGTCTGAAGTTTCTCTGGTGCAGCTTTGAACTATTCCTATGCATCCTACCACTGGATGCCAGGGAGAAAAAATGAGCACCTCTCTTGCCATGTCCCCTCCTTAGGAAGCTGTAGGGAGCAATGAGGTTGTCCCTCAGCCTCCTCTTCTCCAAACTAGGCAAAGTCCTTGGCAGCCAAATGCTGCTGGATAAACTCACATTCTTCTGATCATGCCAACATCTAATACTGTACTAAAAGTCACTGTTATAGTGACAACATCATCTTCTGGACGACATATACTGAACCAAGAGCACACTTATGTCTTATTGTGAGTGAGAATGGCTGTTTTCTGTATGAGTTTAAGTTTTCTGTAAGTGTTTAAGTATCACATTTTCATTAAAAGCTGATTTATGCAATAACACTTTACTCTATTACATTCCCATTTAACTGAACATTGTGTTTTTCTTCATTTTCTCTTCTAATCTGACTGCCTGTACTGGCAGTTCTGAGGAGTGACTAAACATCTGCCTTATTTCACTGCAGGACTGGCCACATGACAGTTAATGAGGTACAATGTTTTCTGTTTACGTACAGACAGGGAGTTTAGAGGGCAGGAAGGTCTTTTCACAGAGCTATTTAACAACAGTTGACTTTGCAGGAGCCAAAACACAGGTTAAGACTCTAAAAACTCCTAAATCTTTGGTTTTGGATGTGTATGTTATAGTCCAGTACGTGACTGCTATGTAGTAAAGAGACCATACTTTCCAGGTAATTTTTTTGCAATAGTTCATGGCAAATGCACTTAGAATGAAAGCAGTGGGATTGCCACAATCTTATAAACTGAAAATTGTCTTTTAGTAATTTAGTTTTGCACAACTCCATGCTATGTAATCAGACTGGGAGTATGAGGCAAATCCAAATTTGTTGATTATTCCTACAATATCTGATGCTCTTTCTTTACACTGAAACTAAATTCCTATCAATAAACCATGACTTGTGGTCTATTATTGACTGGAGTAAATACAAGTTTTAACAAATACTACACTCTCTTAAGAGAAAAATAATCCATTTACAAGATCCCTAAAACAAACAAATCAAGTACAAGTTTTAACAAATACTACATTCTCTTAAGAGAAAAATAATCCATTTATAAGATCCCTAAAACAAACAGATCAAGTACTTGCAGTTAAAGCTTCTAAGTTACTAAAATACAGAAATTTATTACATTAAATTCTAATAGACTTTAAAATATCTATATTGTCATGTTCCATTGTTTTGAATTGTTTGAAGCATGGCCAGCAAGTTGAGAGAGGTGATTCTGCCCCTCTACTCTGCTTCATGAGAGCCCACCTGCAGTGCTGTGCTCAGCTCTGAGGCCCAGCATTAATAAGGACAAGGACTTGGTGGAACAAGTCCCAGAGAAGGCCATGAAAATGATCAGAGGGCTGGGGCATCTCTCCTGAGAAGGCTGAGAGACCTGGGGCCATTCAGCCTGGAGAAGGCTCCAAGACCTTACAGCACCTTCCAATACCTAAAGGGGGCTTACAAGAAGGCTGGAGAGGGACATTTTTCAAGGGCATGTAGTGATAGGAAAAGGGATAATGGCTTTAAACTGTCAGAGGGCAGGTTTAGATTAGATATCAGGAAAAAGTTCTTCACTGTGAGGATGGTGAGGCACTGGAACGGGTTGCCCAGAGAAGCTGTGAGTACCCCATCCCTGCAAGTGTTCAAGGCCAGGCTGGACAGAGCTCTGAGCAACCTGCTCTAGTGGAAAGTGTGCCTGCCCATGGCATGGGTGTTGAGACTAGAGGATTTGTAAGGTCCCTTCCGACATAACCCATTCTACAATTCTGTGATCCTTGGGCTGGTTCCCACTTGATTATTTTTTTTTTGTCTGAACTGATTAGTCTACACACTGCTTACTAAAGAAAGTGTTTGATGTTTTCAGCTTTCATCTCAGCCATGAATGCTGTCCTCATCTCCTCATGAGTACTCAGAGATGTCTTCTTTTCTGTAGGTTTTGCAAACCAGCCTGTACAACACATAAAAATACAACAGTAAAAACATCAGAGCAATATTCTCATGACACACACCACTTCTCTTTGGTCTCCCCACAAGGTTTGCACTGTTTTACATTTACAACTGTTTTTATTTCAGCACATACAAGCAACCATAACCTAATGTGTTAGTCCCACAAATGGTAAGAGAACTTATTTGCCTAGGTAGATGTTGAGTGATATAAAATACTATATTCTTACATATTTATACACTCTCTCCATATATATTTATTCACCTGTTATTTTCCTGTAGATGCTAAGGAGACTTATCTATCTTCCTTGAGCACCAGAACATCATGCTGTCAGTCATATAGTTACCTCCATAATAAGGCAGCAGCTTTACAAAAATGCACAGAAACACAGGCACACTTTGTAAGGAACAGATGTCTTTTTACTCCTTTCTCACTCTCTGGTCTGTCTGGCTCTTATTCTGGAATCCTTCCCTTACTGAGCAAGCACTACCAGAGTAAGTGATGAGAGGAACACCTGGCTAGAAAGAGAAGTGTTCCTGACATCTGTTTTTAAGTCAGACTGGACACATTCAGTGCTTATGCAGCAGCAGCTACATGGGTAGTGGGAATGAGAGAACCAGTGGATTGAAGAGGGTAACAAGCTGGCACCAGTGAGGCAATGGTCACGGGCACAGTGAAAGGCTCTACATGAGAGAGGAATTCAGTCGGGACTTCCCAATGGCACCAATCCTAAGTACATACCAAATGGCATTGCAAAGTACAAGTGCCTCTTTTGTTTTCCTTCCTCCCCTAAGCTGATCCTGATTCATACGTGAAACCAAAAGAAAGGTAGAGAAGGGGAATCTCTCGCGACAGCAACCCTCAGTCCTGTCTGCTCGGGACGAGGAGTAGGTGAGACACTGAATTAAAGACTATTTCTCCCCTCCTGTCCGTGCCCCGCCAGCCCCAGGTTTTCTGGCTGGGGCTGAGGCTGTTTCAAGGCAGCAGGGTCGAGGGGTATGTCTTTTGTCCCCTCCTCACAAACCCAGCGCCCCTTTCTTTTGCCGACAACATTATTTTATTTCTATTAACTTTAACAAAAAGTAAATAGAATAACAAGGCAAAGACACAAAAAAACCTTTCTTCTGCGGAGGAGCTGGATATTCCAGAGAGGGTCAGTGACTGTACCCGCCCGGTGTGAAGGGAGGGAAGCAGGGAGGGTGGTATCGGCCGGCTGAGCACGGACTCACCTCAGGCACCCTTGGCACAAATTCCCGGGTGCTGGAAACCCGCCCGCTTCTCCCCCCACCCCGGCCCTTCCTCGGCCCGGCTCCGAGCCACGTCCCCCGGCTGGACGAGCCCCGATGCGAAGGAGGGTTAGTCTGCACTGTACCGATGAGGAACCCGAGGAGGAAGAGCCCCGCCGCCGTCCCCAGGACGACAGCCCAGAAGCGGCCGCTGGCTGCCCTGGGGCCGGCCGGCTCCGAGCGGGCTCCGAGCGATGTCCACATGGCTGCCGGCCCGGCAGCCTCACGACTCGCAGTGCCCCGCCGGCGCCCGCCTCGGCGCGGCCGGGACAGCCCCGCTCTCCCCGCTCTCCCGCTTTCCCCGCCCCGTCCCGCCCGTGGAAAGGCCCTCCCGCCGGCACGCCCGGCCCCCGCTCTGGCGGAGCCCTGGCTCCAGGCTGCCCGTCTCCCCTCTGCCAGACCCCTCCGATATCCTGCCGCCCCGTGTTCCACAGAATCACAGAATCAGTTAGGTTGGAAAAGACCTCTGAGATCATCGAGTCCAACCTATGACCGAACACCACCACGTCAAGAAGACCATGGCACCAAGTGCCACATTCAGTCATTCCTTAAGCACCTCCAAGGGCAGTGACTACACCACCTCCTTGGGCCCATTCCAATGTCTAATCGCCCCTTCTATGAAGAAACTTTTCTTAATGTCCAGACTGAACCTCCCCTGGCACAGCTTGAGGTTATACCCTCTCGTTTTGTCACTGGTTGCCTGGGAGAAGATGTCAATGCCCACCTGGCTGCGCCCTCCTTTCAGGCAATTGTAGAGAGTGATAAGGTCACCCCTGAGCCTCCTTTTCTCCAGGCCAAATATCCCCAGCTCCTTCTGCTGCTTCTCATGGGACATGCAATCCAGACCCTTCACCAGATTCATTGCCCTTCTCTGGATACTGGAGTGTCCTTCCTGAATTGAATGGCCCAGAACTGGGCACAGGATTCAAGGCTCAGTCTTGTCAGTATTGAGTACAGGGGGACAATCACTTCCCTGTCCTGCTGGCCACACTGTTGCTGATACAGGCCAGAATGCCATTGGCCTTCTTGGCCACCTGGGCACACAGTTCTTCTGATTTATTACAAAGCTAAGTGAGAACGCAGAGCAATGACTTCCACACCTGGCTTGCCGTGGATTTGTCACACTGTGCTATGCCATGCCATCCTCCACGGGCCACACACCACAGTTGGCAACACCAGCAAGGCAAATCTGAGGGGGAAGAAATGTAAAAGCCAGTGTTTTAAAATACATATTTTAAGAAACATTTTACTCCAATACCCAACACATTCTGACAGGCTATAAAGACTCTTCAGAGAGATATGTGCCCCTGTGAAGGTGGGTTGACTATCATGTATCTCCACGCCCTGTGCTTCCTTCCATTTTATGGAGGCACAGCCCCAAAGAGAGTGGGTTCATGCAGCTGCTGGTTTGAGGACAAGGCTGAAACTTTCTGCACTTTTGACTCTGCTGGTGTCTTTTTTTCTCCTCTCAAGATTTTCACTGTATGATTTTGCAAAAAACTCCCCCATTCAGTTCAGTCATCATATTTGGGATAAGACTGTACCTTTAGGGCCGTGAACAGAGTGGAACTTGGCCTGCAGAGGTGACCTCACTGGCTCTGTGTGGATTTTCATCCTCAGAACCCTTGCTCAGGCTCCAGCAAGGGAGACAGCTGATGTTTAAGACAAAAAGTCTGTAATTGTGTTGTACCCGTGTCCACATACAGTACGGGCAGTCTGTACGCAGCAGCAGCACAAGGACTGTGCACTCTACAGGGCTGCTTCTATTGAGCCACACTACTGCTGATGCAGGCAAAACCTGAACCTAGGATGAATTCCAGACACTGGACTTTGCCTTGCCTCATCTGCAGAGCCTATTGCGCTAGGAAATCTTGATACAGGAGCATTGGAGGTCTACTGTCGAAAGCAGAAGTGTTGGTTGTGGTATTGGTTGTGTCTCCTGCTTGACACTATCGTCTGCAGTCTGACACTACTGTGCAAAAGTCCTGCTGATAGTGATACTCTGAGCAGGGTACTCTGTCACATTGTAAAGTAAAACTCAGATGCCTGACAAGTTGCCATCAGCTTATTAGCAGTTGGTTTGGAAATATGCATGGTGGAGGTTTTACTTCTATCCTGTGGACTGTTTTCCTTCCCCATCCTGTACCTGCATAATGTGGCTGTGTTTGCTTCTCCTCCACTATTCACTGGTGGATGATGAAACCAACACAGTGTTAAGGGGGCTGAAGAATGGACATGTCTTTTGGTATTCTTAGAAAGATTAATATGGCCAGGGCACCTTTGGGCATAAGGCACCTTTGGGAGACCCCCTGGATCAGTTAATTAGTTTTTGAAGCACTTGGAAATTAGGTTAATGAAGCACCATGGGACTAGGCACTGAACAAAAACATATCTCTTGATTAATATTCCAGAGGTATTTAATCAATCCCAGTGGTTTAGGGCCATACTTTTTCAAGTCAAATAAGATGGAAAGGAGCAGTGAGGAAATTGAGATGGGAAAATTGTCAAAAGTTTGGTGCTGTTTAGTAATCTAAAAATAACTGAGCTGCCCACACCACTTAGAAGTTCTGAATTACTGCTTTGAAATGTTTTATATATAGTTTTTCAGTGTGCTTGCAGCTTAGGCAGCACATTATGAACTTTAAACATACAATAGCAGCATCCAAAGGTCA
Source organism: Aphelocoma coerulescens (assembly GCF_041296385.1). NCBI lineage: Eukaryota > Metazoa > Chordata > Aves > Passeriformes > Corvidae > Aphelocoma > Aphelocoma coerulescens. Next base: position 85,652,733 of record NC_091013.1, read on the forward strand.
TAGAAAAAATTTATTCAAGAGTAAATGGCAGTTGTGATAAATGCATAAAATGTTATGCTTTTTCTATACTGAATCATATAGGTCACTTTGTAGGCAAAGCCATTTCATTAAACCAAAAGTAAGAAAAGTTAATGCTTCTCCTGCTTCTGTGAAAAATCTTCTACTAATCAAAGTACCAGAAATTATTTTTTCTTATCTCTGAGATTCAAGGAATGTATGAAAATTTTTCTTTTTCAATTCATCTGCTTGAAGAAACAAACTTGCTGGTTTTGAGATGCAAATTTTGGGCAATGTTTTGTTTAGGATTATCCACTTATATATAATTTACCATGACACAGTTCTGCTTAGGTCTGGTTGCAACCAATCTTTATTTGCAGGTGTTGAGGAACCTATTTGTATGCTAAGGTGTTGTTCAAATATAGATACAATAAGTTCAACTTCTGTGTTACTTTCTTTTTATATACTTGCAGGTTAACTCTATTCTTTGCTGGCCCTTCAGCATGTGAAAATGTCACAGTAATTTACTGCACGTAACACTTGGAAATATTTGTGGGGAGGGTTTTTCATATACCTACTGAATGCATGCTCTGAGTTTATTCAGGTTTGGGACTTGGGAAGGGATGGGGAAAAGTTGTCTCAGTGATGGTTTTTGCAGTAGCCTTTCATTATTTTAGTGACAAAGCTATTTTAACAGATGCTAGAGTTAGGAGGCTCTGAATTCTTTTGTTTAGGACATAAAACAAAGAAGGTGGAACTGGTGGTGTCACAACCCGCTGGAGGAACAGCCAGTTTAGTGTGGAGGTAACACTAGTGTGGTGTCCAAGGACAGCCTTTATAATTTGTCAAATAAAGATGTGTCTGCTTATAGCTGCCAGTCTTTGTTATGGTTTTAACTGTGAGAGAGTGGATGAAAAGAAGATGCTTAAATGCATGGAGCTCTGCTGTGGAATTATGTGTCAGGGTTTGAGAGGAGGCCAGCAAGAGGACATCATGGGGGTCACCTGCTACTGACTGCTCTATCAAGCTGAGAAAATGGGCCAAGCCTTCTTTAAACAACTAGAAGAAGTTTCATGATTACAGGGCCTTCAGCATGGGAGCAGTCTGACCAAAGATGTAGCATAAAAATTCTTGGAATTTCTCCAAACACCTGAAAAAAGCCCTGTGCAACCTGATCTAACTTGGATCCTAGCTCTGTTTTGAGCAGGAGTCAGTCTGACTTGACCTTCTGGGGTGCCTTCTAATATTTCCTATGATTCTGTAATTTTAATAGAGAGGTGCTTGTGGATTAATATGTGGTCTGCTTCGTAAATGTTAAAGTATGTGTTTCTCTGTTAAAAATTTGAGGTACAGATAGTAAAATAAAAAGACTTGCCTATTTCCCAGGGGTTCTGTAGGATGAAATCATTTCCTAAAAAAAAAAAAAAAAAGGGAAGAAACAAATTAATGAGTTCCAAGTCTTTATTATGCTATAGAAACAATCACTAATTAAATTTTATGTATTTTGTTATTGTTACATACTTCACAAGTGAAATAAATTGCATAAATTGTTGTAAAATTTCAATAGAACAGCATGAAATGAAACCTAGAAGACTTTTCACCTAGAAATCTTTTCTTATACTTTATTCTAACTTCGTATTTTCAAACAATTCAAAATATCAGTTTCACACTTTTTATTCGTATCGGGCATGCAAATAATTAGTTTTATAACTCATGTTTTCCTTTCCCATACTATATACTCTTCTCAATGTATTTGCATAAGAAAGTGCCTAGATTAAACTTTGAAGGTGCCTAGAAAACATGCTGCTTTTGATTTTTCACAAGTCCCTACAGTGCTTCTGAAACATCCCATTCTGCAAGGTGCCACATATGGCTATGTACTGGAAAGAAAAGGTAAGCTTGCTTAATATTTATACAGGTCTCTGTATAAAGAAGTCAGAACATTGCTTCTGTGCTTACTTAAAGCACTAAGCAATCCTAGAATCATAGGTTCACAGAATAGTTTGGACTGGAAGAGACTTTTGAAGTCTACCTCAGCCAACCCCCCTGTCATGCACAGTGACATCTTCAACTAGACCAGGTTGCTCAGAGCCCTTTCCAACCTGGCCTTAATCTACCCAGGCATGAGATATCCACCACTTTCCTGAACAACCTGTTCCACTGTTCTACCATCCTCATTGTAAAGAAATTCTTCCTTATATCTAGTCTGAATCTACCCTCATTTAGTTTAAAATAATTTCCTTTTGTCCTATCAAAACAGACCCTACTAAAAAAGTCTCTCCTTATTTCTCTTACATCCTTGATTTGAATAATTGGTAGTCAAGTTTATTACCTGCTGTATTGGGTTTGTGCCTTGACCCTGTTGCTGTGAGCTTGGAGATCTGTGGAGTATTTGCTGTGATAAGATTCCTTCTCCTGTGACTCTGGTGACTGTCAAAAATGCAGCAGTGGCAAGGCTGCTTTTCTACTGTCATGGCTCACTCATTTTGTCCTCCTTCCCTCTTCTGGGTTATTTTTGTATCCTCTTTCCTCCTCTCCCAGATCTTAAAGGTCTCCAAGGGAATTAATTTTTACACCCTAAAGGAAATGGTAATGAATTTGCAACAGTAACTACCCATCCAGGTGCATTCTTTTGTTGACTCCCTTCTGTCTTGAGCGGTGCTACTTGTTACTGTGTCTGAAATACCTGTGCTCCCATCTTCTGGGCCTTCCTAATGAAATGCTGGAACACTAACTTCTACAGAGGTCATGGAAGTAAATATCCATCTATTTGCAGAAGGGAGACTGGTTATTCAAATAGTACAGCATTTTGGGGTAGTACACTGTGAAAGAAGGAAGAGGAAGGCGCTGTGAACTGGTGTAAAGGCCCACAAGGATCTGCTACACATGGAAAGACCTGAGGAAATTCGCAATTGTAACCAGTTGAAACAGCAGCCCCAGTGTTGCAAGATGCAGAGGTACAAAGTTAAGGGAAGGAGCCTGTGCTGATTTAAAAGCTTGTCATATAGAATGAGTAGCTTTTGCTGTCAGTACTGCTCTTGGCTTCACAACTCAGTTCTCTTCCAATTGTGGTACTCACTGGCCTGCTAATGAATGGATTTATTAGGTTTCATCACTATGGCACAGAAGAGTATTTACTACTCTCAACTTCAGTTTACTGCTGGATTATGGTGTTGATTTGGTATGTGGAGGAGTCAGACAAGCTGTATATGTGATAGCAGGGAGTATCTGCCCCTTTTCTGGCAGCAGAATGTTGAATCAGCTCAAGGTGCCCTGTGTTAAGGTCACCATGAGAACATAAATGGTCTGTTGTTTCTGCATAATTAAATCCACCATGGCTGAATTGCCTTGAATCATTCTACAGCTTAAGAACAAGTTTTTATAGAAATATACAGAATTTCTTCTGTGTGTTCAGCTTTTGCCTTCCCAGGGCACTGATCTTTCCCATATTGTAAGTACTGCAAGTACATATTCTTCCTGCAATTGCACCAAAGACTGGGGTGTCAGTGTGGAAAACAAGAATGGAGCAGACTAATGTATGCATGGAAACTCTCTCAGATGTTAGAGCATAGCTGACATCAAAATATGTGCCTCTCGAGAAATCAATAAACTGCAGTTTAGTCATGTTGCAGCTGCCTTAAGATGAGCATCCTGACCATTTTTGCTTTTCTCAAAGCTGCACTGGAGGGCTCTGAAGCCTACAAATATCCTAGGTTTTTCATGCTACAGGAACAAAAGAAAAGAGGGTTTTTTTCCTGTGTTTATTTGCACAGACTTAAATTGTATTGCCTATTAAATACCCCTCTTTATTGACGGTGAGTCACAGTTAGCCAGCATGTATTCTTGGAATTTTATAGAATAGTTTTGTTGCTGTGATTATCACTATTGTATGAATTTGGGCTATTTGTCTGTTCCTAGCTGCTTATTCTTTAAGATTTTCTGTTGCAGCTGGAAGAGATTTAGTAGACAGAAGCAGAAAACCATTTCAATTCTGTTGGTGTACAAGACATAGTGGCTTTAACTTTTAAAAACAAGTTAAAAATAGGCACTGCTGTTATGGACATTTGTGTTTGTTGTGTGATTACATCGTAATACAAAATATGAAGCTTATTTTTTTAATAGTTTCCTGTTGTGAATTTTATTTTCTCAGAAATGAGAGGCTAATAATTCTCAGTGGGATTTTTGTGGTCAGATGTAAGAAATAAGTATTTGCTCAAGAAGTTTAAAATGTCTATTTCAATTTTTGTCCTATTCAGGATAATTCTGTGGTTGAAGGTTTCATGCTCCTTTACTTCGTTTTATGCTCTTTATTATACAGAGAAATTAGAATACTTGGCCTTAGCACCATTTGTCCTGGATTGTTTGAAACACTTTATGCATTATACTTCTTTTGATCCTCACAGAGTCTGAAGTGCAGAGTTTTTCTGACTTATCTGAGGTCATTGTAGTAGACACAAAATTCTCTGATTTCTCAGTACTGTGTCCTGGACTGTGTCCACAAGACTACAATATCCCAAAGCCAGACGGTAGTATTCTCTAAGTCTACATTCTTCTTTCAGACTAACTAGTTCTTTCAGAGCTAACTAGTTCTTTGTATGTGCAACTGCTGCAATTGCAAAGGCAAATTGTTTTGACAAAGATAGTTATGCACTGTGTGCATGTAGAAAAATGAAATGCTACCAGAGAAAGTTCCACTTACTGTATTTTCCACTGTCAGTAAAAATTGGGGAGGTTTTTCCTCCCCTCTATTTGTCTGCATATTTCAAGCACTGTCTTTCCTTGAGGAATATCCCAGTGGCCTGGGAACTGCGCCCCAAACAGACACCTAAATACTTGAATCATTTTTAGTACTGCATACAAACCTGTAGTGTTGGCCTGAACCACAGCAGTTTTCCTCTATAGTCTTCTTAAAAAGAAACTGCACTGGCGTGAAATTGGAATGATACACAAGTAAATCAGACTCCTGAACTTTGTGTGATCACCATGTGAAGGACAAATTGAAGTGCACTCAACCTCCTGATAAAGAAAGCAATTGGGAGAGCAATAAAAGTATATGCAGCTGTAGAAAAAAATGTGAGCAAAGGACAGAGTTCAGATTAAAGACAGAAGCTGAAAAAAGGCAAGGAAAGAAATAAACAACTCTTTAAAATAACTCTTGTGGAAGTCCTGCAGTGTAAGGGGAAAAATTCATTCTCCTGCCCTGACCTCTAAAGAGAAGTCATCAGTTCTCTGAAACTCCATGTGAAAAGGAAGTGCTAACATCTGTTTTTCCATGTTCAGACAGTGAATTTGATATTGTTTGAAGAAAGAAATTCACTTCAAGAATTCAGTCATGTTGGCTGTCCTACCCAGCAGTGTAAGAAAAACCCTCTTCTGCTGAGACTTTTTATGTTGTAAATGCATCATTCTAGTGGAGCTTGAAACAAGCACTACACTAAATTGACTGAAATGAGATTCTGCCAGCTTTCAAGGTGAATGAAATTGGTTCTGTGGGGTCCAGTCCTTCTCATGACAAGATTACTTACTTCAGTTGTAAATGCCTTTTCTTCTTCTCTTGTTAAGAGATAACTTAATAATTCCAATGCCTCTGTGGTTTAAAATTACGTCTACCTCTGAACCTTCAAGTGTGAGGTAAATGAAAACAGTGACTCTGAGGAGACCTGCCATGTCTATCTTTTTGTTTCTTTCTATGTGAGTGGCAGGCATGAGAGATCAGGTCCCATTCATGTCTTAGTCTGTTTTCATTGCTGAATATCATTATCATGAAAAAAGATTTCACAGATGTGAGAAATACAAACCAAACACAATTCCTGCACCTCCACAGTGGATGACTGAAGCAAAAAAATATATGGCAGTAGGTATGTATGGTGATCAGTTCAGTATGTCCCATCAGCAGCTGATGATGGTCAGTGAAATTGATTCAGACTTTAGGTTTTGTTGCTAAAAGACTACTAAAATAAACAAGTTGTTGAGAACTTACTGGACATTTCTTGGATGCTAAGAAGGAGCTGTGAAGGTTGACTTCATTTAGCATCCAAATCTATAAATGTGATCATTGGAATAAAATTACATTAATTTTCATATGTGGATCATATGTGAGATTTCATGTGCTGTATTATTAATTTGTGTTATAGGGGCACCTGCATCCTCAGGTGGGACCAGTGCTATGCATATGTAGGGATGCCTGTGAAATATGGCACTGTAACCATATATATTTGACTGAAGGTTTTACGTGAGTATTTTACCAAAATGTGTAATCATTTCTTCCTCACCTGAAGAGTTTAAATAAAGGCAGTCAGACTTACTCACAGTATTTCACCGAGTCCTTGGAGAAATTGTGTTCTACATTCTGAACCCCAGGGTGAATCCTTCAGACAGTCCTACAGAAGGGATTAAAAAAGAAGTGTTTCCAATAGCAACTTGTTCTTTTGTTGCAACAAGACAAAGTTATTTGAAAAGACAGCATAGAAAGAGGGAAGCTGGGGAGAATAAATGCTATTTTGAAAATGTAAATAGAACAGCCCTAAATTGCAAGGATTTTGATGGGGAAGTGAAAGCGAACAATCTATCCTACATAAACTTAATAGAATTGCATCCTTAGAAGCATTGAACCTCAGTCATTAGACTTCCTCACAGTGTGCATATCATCAGTCCCTCTTCTGGAGCTCTTGACCTCCTCAATATCAGCCTCCTGGACATCAACACCTTCTGTTACTGTGTGACAATATTGTCTAGATTCTAAAGGATCTAGGGATGTGCTGGTACAGGAGTGGTGGGGGTGGCAATGACTGCAGGGTTGGTGTTCTTCTAGACAAGGGATGAAGACCACATGAGAATCTCTTGCCCTTCTACATGCAACTACTTTTTAGAGCAAGTTTTTTTACATCTAGTCTTCAGAGCATAAGTTACATGAGGGAGAGGGAGGGAGGACACAATAATTGATGATTTCTGGAAGCAAAAGGTAATGAGAATTAAATTCCTGAGAACTTGCATATATTAATAATGACTCTTGGAATATCTCGTACATGTTACTAACCCCGAAATAAAAGAAACAGATAATACACACATATTCTTTAAAAATGCAGTTTAAAAAAGCTTGATCGAGAGACAGGAGTATTTCCTTATTTTCCTTATGTAATTTTTACATTTACCCACCAGATGGCAGCCACAGACTGCCCACTGATTGGAGCATACCCGCCTCCTATTTATATAACATCTATGACCCGAGACCATAGTCTAACAAGAGCTGCGTTGCTTTCAAGGAAGTCAGCAAAAATAAATACAACTGAAAATTGAGCAATTTTTTTCTTCTGATTTCCAGTTATGCTTGCTTTATATAAGTGCAGCTACAGCATTTACCATTTGGGAAAGTGAGGAATCTGGCTGTATATGTGTGCAAATATAATGAATTTAAATCAACAAAATTAATTCATTCTTTGAGAGTCATGTTCTCCTTACAGCTCCTTTTCTGATCTGGTCAGGTCAGGTCAGGTCCTCAGCTTGTGGAACTAGACAATGATACACATTCAATCGATTCACTCTGGCCTAAGCTTGTGAAAACAATAGCCCCAGTTTGACAGCATCTGGTGACATGCAGCTGACTGCACCAACACTCAATTAATCTCATACATTCAATGTGAGAGGCTCTGTCCAGACTTTTTAACCCCCATGTATTCTTTCCTGCCTTCTTATGCCTTCTTTCATTCCGTGGCACGCCTACTGTGTGGGAAATATGGCAATACTGTTGCTTACTTGGAGTATTTCTCCTGTGAGGAACATGCTAGGATCTCATCTCCTTGTTTCAGCCCAGTCTTCCACTCCTATATACCAATGTTAAAAACATAACTTAGTTCTCCCACTCTCACATCATCAGGGGCAAGAAAGCTGACGTCTGACTTGGGTACTTTGAAAGCAGGTGCTTAATGTTTTCAATCACAGGTAATTGCCAGCAATTTGTAGAGATGTAACTCTGCTGGACTGGACCCTGTGCAAAATTGTCATGGGGTGGGACTTTGTTAGAAGGTTTGCTATCTAAATAGTCTGGAAGAGTTATCACCGGAATGCGCAGGGACATGTCCAAGATCACAGAGTTTATCAAGACAGAACCAAGACAGATCCCAGGGATTCTGGGTCACTAGCACTGTAGCATTCACTGTATAAGCAATATCTACTAACTCCTATTGTATTCTGGAGTTCTTAGAACTGGTTTCAATTTTGGTGTAGTGGCTACTCAATTTAGAAATTACTGTCCAGGGAGGGCACAAGATAGGCAACAGGGGAAGCTGATTTTTCCTGTGAGCTGACAGATGTGTGCTTTGTATTTGGCTTTTATTTTGCCTGTGTGCTGAGAGGTTTTCTGAGCTGGCAGGGTTTGGAGGACATAGAAAACCCTAGAATTTTAATACTCCTGCTGCTCCACTGGATAAGCTGCTCCACTGGATAATTTGAGTAAGCAGCCTGGGAGGGATCATACACAACAGGGATGAACACTAAAAAAAAAAAAAAAGGCCTAGTGACTAAATGACATTTGCTTCTTTCCAGAGAAAATCTCGTTATATTAGTGTAGTTTCTCTGGATTTCCTGGATTCAAGGAAGGGCAGCAAATGGCTCTCTATCTAATTGGACTTTATCCAGCCTTGACAGTATTTTTCTAAGAGGATTGTTGGATTTTGATTTATCTTTGAACACCTTTTATCCTTAGAAGAAAAAGTAAAAAAAGAAGCCATCCCTCAAATGAAGCTTAAATCCAAAAGGAAAAATTGTATGACTGAGTGGATGACAAGAAATAATGTTAGAACTTCCCCAAAACTGCCTTTTAATCTAGAATGGTGCGGGGTAGGAGGTGTATGTCTTTCATCTGTGGAAAAGAAAAAAATGAAACTTTCTGCATGGTTGGGATGTGATAGTGGCTCGGGAATCCTGCCCTTGTGTAGGCTGAGGAGGTAAGAAGCCAAGTAACGTAATTTTTGTTTCTTCAGTCGCCATGTGATGTGGATGAATAAAGGGAAGGTTTCCATCCTGCTGCATAACTACTTTTCTATAGAAAAACCTAATCATTCTCCAGCATGACATCCTGGTCACCAGCAAGCCCCTGGCTCAGCAGGCTCTAGTGTCACTCTGAGGTTACTCAAGGCTGATGGAAATCAAGGCATGTGCAACCTCAAATGGAAAAGTGTATTAGAGTATTGAGATCAAAATGTCTCATAGTAGGACAGTGTCCTTTTTAACAGGACCGTGTTGGACTGTAAATCTGTAGCTGAAGTGCAGTGCCACAGGCTCTCCTCTTGCTCTGTTGATCTGATAGAAAGGTGCAGCACAGTGGTGGGATGCAGCTCAGGCCAGCCAGCTGCAGCCAACACCTTCACTCAGCAGGAAGGAAGCTGTGATGACACACCTTGATGTACCTAGGAGGGAGTACAAAGCAGGGGCCACTGGCATGGGTCCCTCGTGCTTATGCCCTCTCTCTTTCACATTGACTGAAAGAGAAGACAAGATGCTGAGGCAGGATGTGTCTTGGTTCTGGAGCTGCTATTCCAGTTTTCTCATCCTAGGATTTGATCTGAGAACTGGTCTCCAAAAGGAACATAGCTATGGAGTTGATGTCTAAGTAGCTGCTTGTCTCAGTTCTACCTTAAACAGCAGCCTACACATTTGAAAGGCTGAACGGATGAGAAATCACAGGCCCACTTCTTTCCTTCCCACACTTTTCATTTGCTGGTAGCTTTTCTGAAAGGCTTTGCCATTGACTTCTTCCTGACCTACTTTATTTCACACGTGTAGACCGGGAAGGTTTTCAGCAGTTGCTGATCATTCTCTTCTGGAAAGTAAAACAGGCAATACTATTTTTATTTTCATTTTAGGAAAAAAGAATGTTACTCATGCCCTAGGGCAAGGTCATCATTTGCCTTCAGTTTAGGTAATATGAAAGAAAATGCCTATTAGAGCTTTTGCTTTGGATATTAACTGCCAGTTCTTCACTAAAACAAAATATGCCGCACCCTTATATCTTCAGGATGTTTTGAGCCCAGCATGGACACCCCAAGCTGTTGATGCCTTTTTTTTTCAATCTTGAAGGTCAGGTAATGGGTCTTGCATAGTTAAGCTACTGCTCATTTCTGTTAGAGCTTTTGAGACTTCCTAATGTCTTAAAAAACTGAAACCAACAAACAAGCACAAAAGCAATTTCACACAGCTAAGAGTATAAAACTGACACTTGTTGCTTTGAAACAATATCATGATTCTTAATAAAAAAATTGGTTTTATTCAGCTTAGTATTGCATTAGAGTAGTGGTAAAACCTCCTAGAATATATATTGTATAATTTATAGATCTCTAATAGCTTCTATATTGTAGGTTTCTGCACTTTCAGCACACAGATATGCAGAAAAAACCAAACACATTATATTGCTATTACCTAAGAGCAACAGAGAGTGTAGAGCACTGCAGAAACTGTAAATTACTTGCCAGAGTCCTCTTGCTGCAAAACCAGAGTAATGTTATTTTTTGAAAATGCATTTGAATTTAAACTGCTTGTGGAATATTTATATTATGAGAGATCCTTGAAGTTGCCAACTGCTTAGGTGGGGGTGGAAGATATTTTTTTTTTTATGTTAGATAAAGTACCCTTGAAAACTTCTTTATGTGGTATTTTACTGGGATGTTGGGATACTTCCTCATTTTGTGAATGGAGTCATCAGTGAAGAGTGATGCTATGGTGCTTCACCAGTCAGTCACTTTTAATAAGAGAAATGTTTCTGAAGCTCAGTTTGACTGTTGGTCCTTGTCTTGATCCTACTGCTTCAGGAACTGGTTGTGCAATAGACTCAACTCTTGGACCTTTTTGACACATTCATGCTGCATGGCAACAGAAGAGCTCCGTGGTTATTTCTACCAGATGTTATACATGAGGAAATTCCATCTTGCATATTAGTGTTTTTAGAATAGAAACATCTTGAAATTTTATTATTATTACAGAAATTATCTGTTTATATTGCAGTGAGCAATGTTGGTACTACTCCTGAGATGACACGAAAATACCTGTGTCTTTACAACCCCATCAACTATATCTGTTGCAATGTATGCCCTTATACCTTTGTGTGCTTCTCATATGCCACTCTGGACTGCATGTTGGAGAAAGGTGTTATTTAACAACTGCAATAGAAACCTGTGTTAAAACTTTCAAAAATGCCCAGTTATTGCAATATTTCAATTTGGGGGAAATCAAAAGACCTCATCTTGCTGTTGTTCATTTAAATTGCAGACAGGCATTGGAATCTACTTTTGGAAAATCATTCTCTCTGAGGTGTGTGAATGTTCACATCTGAGAACCTGAGATCTCTGGCTCTGACTTGCTATGTCAACTGGAAAATGATCCTCTCTGTTATTTTCAGGACTTTTCTATAAAATACAACAGAACACAATTTTATTCACATTTCAGTTTCATTCACATAAACATATAAAGCAGTCCTCAAATGAAAAATATTACAATGAAATGGGTCTTGTTTTTCCCTCATTTGTACTCCTACTCCTATGTAGAAGACAGTAGAGCAAAGGGAGAAAGTGATCAAGCTAGAAAAAAACAGACTGCTTGGAACAAAGGGAGGAGACAGAAAATGAGATGGGTGTAGCTGAAAGGATTGAAAGCTGTTGAACAGCCTAGATCAACGTGAGATTGAGTAGTCAGATTCACTACCTTGAATTTCACCCAAAAATAATTTGGAGGGTATTTTTTGTTGAAGGACTACAGTATTTTCTGTGTATGACATCTTAGACAAAGCATTGTAGTGTTTCAGACCAATGGTGTGTGTGCCATTCTGTACATCCCTGTTGAGTACCTGGCATGGAGTTAAATACTCACGATGCCCAGAAACCCTAAACAGACCAATGGTCTGGAGGATGTGAATGGGGCTATGAAGTTAAAGATCAGTACTTTAGGAATGTCATGCTGTTGTGTATATCTGTTTTCTAACACGATAGGGTTTTCGAACATACCCTCAGGTACTATCACCAATAGATTCCTCTCTGTATTAAATAAAGTAGAATTAAGTGGAAGGCAAAGAAGCCTGAAACCAGAATATTGCCTGCTATGCTGTGGTATTGCATCTTTTCCTTCTAGTGCATGGGCCACTGAATCCCAACTCCATCCCTGCCTCACTCAGACAACAAAACTCCCCCTACCTGTACCCTATTTCTATACATCATTCAGCAGCACACATCAGTGTGACTTAGTTGTCTCTTCTGATTGCTGACAGCTACTCAGACACCACTTTATTTTATAAATGAGATCTCTTTCTATTTTAGGTCAGCAGATCTGCCTAGGTTGTGGCAATTGCTTTCTGTTGCTCTGTGTTCCTGTAAAAGTCACGGTCATAAAACTGTATCAGGAGGATGAGAAATTACTGCCTTCCTGGCCAAAGTTTGTGCCATAGAATTTATAAAAGCTTTGAAAAGCCTTATTCGTTTCTCAAGTTATCAGGAAAGAAACCAACAACCTTTAATTCTCTGTATATTCATGTGTGTTCCTTGCCCTGATGGTGTGAACTCCTTTGAGAGTCCATGAGACTCCCTGTTTTCTCTGCATGCAGGAGTTTTCAGTTTTGTATCCTACCCACTGAACCATTAGGGCTGCAATACTACTCCTGAATTTATTATTTCTTCTCATGCTGCCTTGTTAATGTCGAGTAGTATTGTGGTATTTTTGCATTAAAACATTTTTTTTTAAGTTTTGGAGGTTTTGCTAGCATTCTGGTCTGTATTCCTTTATGTTTAATAGACAACTTTTAAATGATAAGCCTGTCCTTAAAACTGCTGCTCAGTGTATCTTCCATAGAAAATTTCTGTGGACCTTCGGACATGTACTCTGATGTCATGCTTTCAGCACAGTTTTCATGATGATTTCCAGAGCAGTGATATTTGGATAAAACTCCTTCAAATTGCATTATTTTCAAGAAAGGGTGTGAAGACAGATTATGATTGGTTTCTAAATCATATACCATTTATTTGAGATGAGTCAGCTGCATGGTTAGATGTCCATCTTCTTTCATTGTGTTTGAATAGTGTTTATCGATTTGAGTCCTGCTTTTATTAAAGTCAGTGACAAATCTCAAACTGTACTGAAAGTAAAGCTACATCTCTTTGTTTAGGACTTATTTTAAGGTAGCTGCAAAATCCCTTAGATGACAGGGAGAAATTTTAAGATGGTGTGATTTGATGTCACGTTATTTATTCAGGTTTTAAATTTTGTTATGTATATGACATACAAACATTTTCTTGGGCGATTTTTAAATAATAGTGGTTTATTTCATTTAGAATGAAACTTTCTGGAGTAGTTTTTGTAACCTGAAAATGGCAATTCTGTGTTAGGATGAGGGCCAAAAGGTGAAACCACTAAGGAAGAAATAAGCAATTCATTTGTAACAACAGTACTGCTTCAAATGTAGAATTGCATAATAGGAGTGAAATCACTGCTCTTGACAGAAAAAATGGAATTTCTTTGTGGGGTTAGAACTCTACATTAGGAAATTCATGTTTTCCTGTAAATCATGGTCTGGGTTATCCTTCCCATTATTAGGGTTCACTAGGATGGTTTTTCTAAGATAGATAAGAGTTTGGTCAGATTTGAAAGCTTTTTTGAAAAGCAGGACTAATAGCCTTTATTCCCCAGGATTAATGTGTGTGTCTCATGAGTAGTTTAAGTTTGAAGACTCTGTCACAAAGCCTCCATTATGATTAAAGCTGTCACTAACTGAAAGCCAGGTCAATCTCAAAAAGATTTTCAAATATAATATTTCATGCTGCCAACATCCTTCTCTCACAGGACATTTATACTTCTCATTATAGTAGCTGTCTGAAATTAATAGCAGTACCTTTGTGATACCAGCCCTTTGTGAACTTTGCAAAATGGGATATATTCCTCTCTTTAGAAAGGGTAGCAGATGCAGAAAGGAATTATTATTGCACTGAGCTAGCTTTTTAATTAACATGTTTTCTTCTCTGGGCAGTCAGGCACACTAACTGGCAAGAATTAGGGACAGTAAAGTGCCAGTGTTGCCCTACATAATGAAAAAAATGTTCTCTTGCCAAAAGAAGGGTAAAAAATACCAATGAGATTCCCTAAGAGGACCACATTCTGGATTTACCTGTTGTCTGTATTTCTGCATTCTTTCGTTATTTTCCTTTCATTTTGTCTCTCTTTAAGTAAATTCACCATTCAGCAAAATTTCCATAAAAATTAAGTAGAAATGAAGGGCTGACTTAGTGCTTTAATCTTAGGTCATTTCAACCAGCGTCTTCACTCTGTAGATTTTCACTCTGAGTGGTCTAATTAAATGTATTATTTTTTGGTTACAACTTTTTTAAGCCTGCCTTGGAATCAGATGTTTGGGTTACATTTCTGTAACCCTGATCAAGTGTCATCATCTGTCCTCATGCATCTCTAGTGCTCAGCTATGCACATTGACTCAGCTGTGCTAGGGGACTTTAAATGATGATGATTTTGTTCATGAGAGACCAAGCATCTGAAATCTGTTTTCACTCACAGTTTGAAATGGGTGCAGTCCTTTCTGCAGCAATGTCTGTCGCTGAAGGGCATGTTCAGAACTTTACTGCCAGCTTATTTGAAGTAAACTGTATAATTTGAAGCAGGAGTCCTGAGGCCTGGCCATCCCTTGCTGGGTTTAAAATGAATGTAAGGGAAAGACTTCAAAACAAGAAGTGTCTCTGTTGCACATTTGATGGATGGCATCAGACAGAGTAGATAGAAAAACAGTGCCAGTATGAAGTGACAAGCTTATAGAAGTGCAGAGAGCAGAACTGGTGATGAACTTAAATAAACTCAAGAAAGATGCACTTTTTGGGCTTGGGTGTCAGAGTGATGCACTGTGTGCTGTTTCTGTTACTGGAATGCCAAGGATGTTGTCTGGGTCTCTGTTCTTGTGGGAAAGATAAGCCACCATTGGCATTGCCCTTTTTTTTCCTCTCAGTGTGGCAAAAGTAGCAGGAATCTTGTCCTCAGTGCATGTATATCTGGATGAACCTACCTCTGCAATGACAAACTGGTGGTGGGGCCAATAGTGTCAGGGAGGATTATGGTGCTTTTGGAGCCTGGTGCAGAAATCTTGCAGGCACAGAAAGTCACCAGACTTGCTATGCATTCACTGTGTCCTCACAAGGTTTTTCACAGCTGCTGTTGGGGCTATTTCATACTGGATGCCATTCACAGGGTTGGTCTAGGACTGACACGATCCACAGCTGAAAGCAGCACTGACAACCTTCCTAGCCCTTATACCCCAAAGCCTTCAGGCTGACTGAAACAGCTCCATAGTCACTGAGGTTTGGAGGCTCTCATCCCACGTGTCTGCTGCAAAATGGCAAACCTGTGAAAAATGCACGACATAGATGTTTTTCTGTTTACATTTCTCTTAGAGTCTCTTAGAAACTTTCCATGCCCTTCCAAGCTTTCTTTGGAGGGGGATCCCAGTTTTCCCTTCGGTGTACCCATAAAATGAGCAAGCCACTCAGGCTGTCTTTTCCTCCTCTAAGGTTTGTATGGTGTTTTTACAGGATTTTAGGCACCTTGTGAATGTGCATCTTAAATGCTTGTTGGTTTAGCTGAGTGCTTCCACAAACCATGTGTGTGCATATGTATTTCCTTATCTGGTCTTCAAAATAATACTTGGATCTGTCAGCATATCCTTCTGCATTTTTGCAGAAAGCCAATTAACCCTTCTGCACCCCTTTAAAAGCGGCCAGAAATCATGTGCCAAAGCTCACTGAGGTGCAACCGCTTTATTTCTGTATCTTAAAATAGCATATTTAAACTCCTGTAGTTAATAGCTTCCTTAGAAAGAAACCTTCCTCTAATCAAAACAGCTGAAGCTCTGCAAAGACATGTGACTTTTATTTCCTCTCTGCAGCCCTAAAAATGTACAATTTTTTTTCCCCTTGACATACCACCTTACAGTTAAATAAGTTCTTGGCATGACGGGGTCTTAAGGATTTAAATTTCCTCCCCGTATTCTTTTTCATCTAATATTTGCCAGTACTTTCTTAAGCAACTAAAATTAAAATATCCTTATTCTTTGATCTTTTATCTTTTTCTCCTGAAAGTCTAAAATTACAGCTGGTTAACTGAAGCCATCCAAAGGGAGCCGTGCTAGGAGAGGAAGAAACACAAAACGTAAAATAACTGCTGAAACCGCCTCACAACTTGGCTTGGTTACCAGTCCTCAGCCCAGAGCATTCCAAAATTTGCTCAGATGCTTCATTCACTTGGATATTTTACAAAGTGGGGAACCTGAGTACCTCTTTATAAATTTGTCTTTTGGCAGCCTAAATAAACTGGTAATTTATGCAGTTGCCTCTCTGAACTATGTCTCTATTCGAAGGTCCTCAGACATCATAAACACACACCTGAAAATGAATGAATATCTATGTTATCTCCACTGCACCTAAATTTTTTCACATCAAGGAAATATGTCCACTAAAAACAGGCCAGTTGTACTACATAGGTTATTCCATGTTAATATCTCCTTAGTAGCTTCAGCTGTCTATCCACTACCTAACAAGCAAAACTCTGTGACGTCATGTTAGTATCTTCAGAGTATGGTGCAGAGATGCTCCAAAATCTTGAAGTTAGAGAAAGTATTTGTCTGCTGCATCATCTAATCCATTTGATATATTCCTAGCTTCTTATTCACTGCAGAATTTGGCCATCTAATGTGGTTAATTTTTATATGAGGCAGAGAAAAATCAGGCAAATCAAAAAAAGAAGAAAATGGCAAGTATGCATCTGCAAAATGAGTGTTAAGTCAATCTTAATAAAAAAATGGTTTTTTAGAACCACACAAGCAATAATTTTGATAAATACCAGGCATTTTTTCTTACTTTTAACACCTGTTATATTGATGTATAATTCTTTCACTAACAAATCTTGTCATCTTACATATGGCAAATAATATTGGCTTTTTCTCTTTTCATATTGTTTGAATTAGAAAACAATATATAAAAGAAATCTGGACAGGAAGAAGAAAATATTTTTAAATGCTTTTCTTTCAAAATATTAGAAAAAGAACACATACTTTTTGCAAGAGTTTCTTTGTTGAAGTCATGGTTTTCCAATTTCTTTTTTTTTCAAAATCATTTTTGCCCACTTGAAAATGAAAACATTCCAAAAGCAAAGTCACCAATTTTAGACAAGCATTTTGGAAAAAAGAGGAATACAATCTTTGTAAGTAGTGAAAGGAAGGAAATCCTACTCTAAGAAACTTTTAATTGACTCCTGTCAGCAATTCCCAAAAGTTATGACTTAAATGTTTTCCTAAGCCCAATTCAGAGCATACTGAAGTTTCTTAAGAGTCACAGCAGCAAAGTGATAGTGATGGAGACAGGTGCAATGGGATATAAAATCTGAACCTTAATTGAACACCTTTGAAGCATTTCAAGTGATAATCATTACAACATAAACTGCAACACTGAATCTTGAATTAACTCTGAGGTTGTTTCAGTAACAACTTCTTCAATAAAGATTTCTGTTCTCGGCACAGAATCTACACTCATGCAGGTGAGTCTTAGGTTGTGTATTACCAAAAAAAACCCAACCCAAACTGTGTATACAAAAATGCTGTTAGCAAGGAATTTTCCTGCTTCTTTCCAGTCCCGTGAGATACTTTTCTCTCTCACGGAAGACATCAGCAGAGTTCTATAAACTATGAACACTTGCGACCTTGCAAACCTTTGTTTATAGTACAGCGGAAAAATATTTTGACAATGGATGTTTTAGGATTTTAGCCAATCACCCCAAGGGGTGGCTGATCCTTTGACCAATTAGACTATGAAGAAAAAAGTCTATAAAAGAGTTTGTAAAATAATTAAATAAATCAATCTTGCTGCACAATTCCTGCCTGCTGGATCTTTTTTCCTCTCCTCCCTACGGCTGTAGGATACAGTCATACCAAACCATTAAGCAACTCTGGCTCAGTGATTTCCTAAGCCAAAATTCATTACAGCCAGAGAGTGTAGTCTAAAGAAGTACATTAGTACTACAGTGTGTTTGTCTTGTTATTACACTCTTGTGTTTATAGCTGTTGGAAATAAAATTCTGGACTAGAAGGACCTTTGAGTTTACATGATACAGTTATTCTTGGACAGCCTAATTGGTTCACTCATGAATGAGAAATAGGAAGAGACTATTCACAGTATAGGCATCGTCTCCTTCTTTGTAGGGTTTTATGGGCAGACAACCTAGCTTTATGTGGCTTTTGAGGGGAAAGAAAATTACTAGGCAGAGATGTGAGCTCTATCCTTCAGTTCTTCTTCATGATTGCAATGTCAGAAGTCAGGGAAATGTGGCAGGAAAAAGTAAGAGTGTGCTCTTAGTAAAGAGCATATCCTGAAGTATTTTTTCAGTCCCTTGTGACAGTGACATAGAGGAATATTCCAGCCACTAGGGAGAATATGACAATGGCATTGCCACTGTGGATTACGTTTGGGTCACAAATATCCACTGCTCATGGCCCTCCTCTGTACTAGGAAGCAGGGAAGATAATGCCCTATGAAGCAGCCAAGCTTCATCACTTACTGAATAAGCAATAATATATTGATCATTCAGTAAAACGTGTCCTGTAGAGCTGCTTGCCCTAGAAAAATCAATCCTTGGCTAATCTATGCATTTTGTAGCAGAAGAATATGTAATAACTCTTAAATTACTTGCATATAGTGTTCTGTATTTGGAGCTGGGTATTGTGTGGTTTTTTTACCGTGTAGGACACTTAGATATTTGTTTCAAGTTCACTGCTTAGTGTTAAAAATTGTGCTAATGCCCTTTTCTTATATCTTCTAAGTTTCTCAAATATTCTGGAGAGTTGGGAAAAGAATGGAGCTTAAGTAGGGCAAAATTTCTCTGTATTTCCACCATACCATGAGGAGCAGAGAATTGTACATTGCTTCCAGTGGTAAAAGGAGAGGCTGAGCATCAGGAAAGATTTTGAAAGGTGTATAGAATTTAGGAAAGATTTTAATAAGTTATGTAAGGTACTGCAGAAAACTGTCTCTTCTGTAATGGAACATTCTTCTGCCCTTCAGCAAAATTACAGTCTAACTTACATTAGTGAAGACTGATAGAGCTGGTGGTTGTCCTGGTTTTGACTGGGATAGGGTTGATTTTCTTCATAGTAGCTGGTATGAGGTTATGTTTTGGATTTGTGCTGGAAACAGCATTGATAACACAGGCATGTTTTAGTTACTGCTGAGCAGCACTTTACAAAATCTTTTCTCCCTCTCACGCCACCCCACCAGGAGGCTGGGGGTGCACAAGGAGTCAGGACATGGCTGGGACAGCTGACTCCAACTGATCAAGCAGATATTCCATACCATAAGGTGTCATGCTCACAGATAAAGCTGGGGAGAGAAGAAGGAAGGGAGGGATGTTTGGAATGATGGTGTTTGTCTTCCCAAGTCATCGGTACGTGTGATGGAGCCCTGCTGTCCTGGGGATGGCTGAACACCTGCCTGCCTATGGGAAGTGGGGAATAAATTCTTGTTCTGCTTTGCTTGTAGGCACATCTTTTACTTCACCTGTTAAACTTTCTTTATCTCAACCCATGAGTTTTCTCATTGCAACTCTTTGGATTTTCTCCTCCATCTCACCGGGGACAAGTGAGGGAGCAGTTGTGTGGGGCTTAGTCGCTGACTAGAGTTAAACCATGACAGTGGTTGATTGTACCTTGCAATCATCATTCCAGGGTCCAGAGCAAAGTGTTTTGTTAATGATATAAATCATCAAGTGAACTAGAAAAATATTATATTATTGCAGCCTTGCTCTTTTCCCAGAACTGATTCAGATGAATCTTGGCAGCTTGGGATTTTCATATCAGAAAAGTCCATAAACAGTTATTTAATTTTCTATCAGTATTCTCTCTCATAAGACTTTCAGTAGAGATATATTTGAATCTTGTGCAGCAAAAAATCTGGCAAGGAAGATAAGAAATAAAACTGGCATAATCAAAATTCTGTGGCCCGACACTAATAAGGAGTGCTAAAATCCACTTATCACACAATCCCTCCTAGATTTTGTATCTATATAGCAAAATAGAGTCATTAGCTGCAACTCCAAAGCGATCTTTTTCTACACAATCAATGGAAATTTTGAGAGAGAATAAATGGCATATATTGAAGAGGCTGCAATTGCATTTCAGAGCCATAGAAAAATCCATGACTTAAATATCGAACAATGAATCTTCAACTGAAATGCTTCTTTGCATTATCTGAAAATGTTAAAGTTGGAAGTACATCAAAAGTCATAGACAAATATCTAAGAGCCTTTTGGAGTAGATTGGGCTGCCTGAAAAAATTCTCTGAACCTGACTTATAGGGAAGATTTGATCATAGAAAATATGGTGCAACAGAGCACAGATAAAGGACAGTATACACGAAGGTATACATGAAGAAGGTGTACATGAAATCATAAAGTAGGTGTATATGAAATGGATTTCATTTCTGAAAGGTTCTTATCCACCAAATGCTTAAAATCTTCTGGGATGGAGGTTCTGACTTTGATTGACAGCTTATTCCTCTTCTTCATTATTCTTATTATGAGAAAGCTTTTATTTTCCAATGCTGGACAGTGGTGTTAGTAGAGGTAAAAAAGCTCTACTGCTATAACTGAAAACACTAATACTGTTGTTACTCATGGTAGGCATAGAGAGGTGTTTATCTGCTTTATCATCCCATAGCTACCTCTTAAATATTTGAAAAGAACAATACACATCTCTCTAGTTCTCCTTCTCTAAAGAAAACAATTCCTTGTTTTTCTTTCTTCTGGTAAGTGTTGGTTGTCTTTTACTAGCCCTGTTCTCTGAACCTTCTCCAGCTAATCCACATCCTTTCTAGATTGCCATGTGGAAAATTCAGTGACTAGACATACCAGACATATAAAGAGGTGTCCTGGAAGAGATACAGAGGATAGATGATAGTCTTTATTCCAAGAATGGAATGTATTCAGACTCATGCATATGAAAAACTGAAATACAGACATAGGTGAAGCTGAGCTTACGCAGTCAAACCAACTGTCTTTGAACTTCATCAAAATCTGACGCTCCAGATAAAGTTGACAGACATTCCCAGATGATATATCAATTGCATTATGAATTCAATATATTCAGAGTCGGGTTCTGCTGCACCACACCCTTGTGAAGCTGAGACTTCTGTGCTTTAGAAGGCATGAAGTGTGAAGTAGCTGTCATTTCTTTTGAACAGGCTGTTAGCATCAATCAGCTGGATTATTGCACTTTGGGCTGCTTGACTGAAGCAGTCATTCTAACACACAAATACCTTAGGTAGAATGCTTGGTGATATGTCAAGTTTGTCATTGAGCTCCTTACATTCATTGCTTCTCTCACATTTGATATTTTGCATGAAGTACAACACCCATTTTGTTCAACAGCATAGGGTTTTGCTGAAAAGTGAAAGCTTTGTTTGATACCTCCTAGAAACACCTGTCATTTGTTTGTAAGTTTACAGGGAAAAAGGGATTTCACAATATGATGTTGTGCTTGAGAAATATCATTCAATCAATAAACAATGCTTATTTGAAAAGTCAGAGGAGTTAGAACCATGTCTGTTAACTTCTCTGTGTTAGTGTTTTGAGATATAAACAATGAACTATGTAAGATTAAAAGACCAAGAGACACATTGCTAAATTGTTGCTTTTCATGTAAAATTGTTATGGAAGAGAGTTCACCACATACTTTGCCCAAGAGAGAAGAAAGTGTAATGACATTCAGTAGTTAGCATAATATCTGTGAAGGATATTTGGTGTGTATGACACACTCTGAGGTGGAAAAATGAGACGTTGAAGCCGAGGCTGGAAGATAGAATCAGTCTAAATTTAGAAATACAGAATCACAGAATCACAGAATCACCAGGTTGGAAGAGACCTCTAAGATCATCGAGTCCAACCCATGCCCTAACACCTCAACTAAACCATGGCACCGAGTGCCACATCCAATCTTTTTTTAAACACATCCAGGGATGGTGATTCCACCACCTCCCCAGGCAGACAACTCCAGTACTTCACCACTCTTTCCGTGGAAAACTTTTTCCTAATATCTGACCCAAACTTCTCCTGGAGCAGCTTAAGACTGTGTCCTCTTGTTCTGTCAGTTGCTGCCTGGAGAAAGAGAATGAGCTAGAATATGGAGAAGGAGTTAGAAGACTGCTGGAAAGATGCTTGCTGCAGGCCAGGAAACTGTTTTCTTCTCTTGTGTTCAGTAGGGTTTGGATACTTATGAACCACCAGCAGCATCAAACATATGCTGTCACATGGCTTCTTCAAAATTTGATCCTACCTGAGTTTAAAAATCTAATTTAGCTTTTCTTTCTGGTCAGGACAGTAACTTGAAGAATCAAGAAGATATGCTGTGAGCTGGTACCCTCCTATAATAATATGGAACAAATAGTGGAAGAGCTTCATACAATACAAATGTTCTTGTATTTCTATTACCATAAAGAGGAGTAAAAAAATGGCATATAGTTGAATACTTTTGTTAGAATAATAAATGCAAAATTTCTGGGCAGGCTGGAACACACTGTTACAAAAGTCTTTTCTGTAATGGTAGGAAAGATTAGAGAGATTGTCATTTAGCCAGATGTCAGAATGTCCCAACTAACATAAAAATGCATAAGGACAGCCTATTTTCTTAGTTCATCATTGTAGCACAAATAAATGACAAGGTGTGAAGGCATGTATTAACAACAAACAAAGTCACCTAAGCCTAATAAAGCTGAACAAATTGCTCTCAGACTGGTCTGGAAATGGTCTAGAAATGATGCAAGTTTCAGGCATGCAGTAAAAAGTCAACTAGTTCAAACAAGCTCACCTAGACCTGGTTACCCAGGACCAAGACCAAAGAGTTTTTGAATGCTTCCATAACCTCTGTGGGCAACCTATTTCAGTGCTGAGTCCCCCTCACAGTAAAAATATATTTCCTGATGTTCAGAGGGAACCTCCTATATCTTGGTTTGTATCCAGGTCTCTTGGACCAGATAACCTCCAGAGGTCCCTTCCAACTTCACCCAGTGATTCTGTGGCACTCAGAAAATACATGATTTACCATGGTGCCAAACATGAGAAGGACAGAAAGCAGAAGCTGGTCCATGTATAGCACCATGTCCAGGGAAGAGAAGATTTTATCCCAGGTCATACCACTATTGAGCTATTCAAACATGAAGGAAATTGGCAATAATGTCAATAGTTCTGGTTAAGAAAAAAAGATAGGAGCACCAGACTCTGCAGACAAATAGATGAAGTAATTTTAAACACTTCTTGACAGTAAGATAGATTATACCCTGGAGGATGTAGCAGGTTGTGGTGTCTGACACTCACTGTTAAAACTGAACATCAGGGAGTATAAGAAATTGTCAAATTTGTTGGAGAATTATTTTCACAGCAGATAATCTAGGGATCAGTTTGGAGCTGTACACCTGTTGCAGCTGAGGTTTTTTAGGAGTACCCTGCAGTGGGCTGCTGGCCTCTTCCAGATCTACTAACATTGGCAGGTCTGAGTTATCTCCTGTGCATTCGCAATCTTATTGCACGCCCTTCAGAAGACAGTGGAATGCCCTTTGACTCAACACAGCACAGATCACTGAAACTGGCACTTCACTAGTGAAAGTGGAAAGGTTAACCCATGTGCCAAGATATTTATCCTAGAATAGTATCAAACTTTTGGGAACATAAAAAAAAGAAGGTGGCTTACTTGTAGAACAGCAGTGTGTGGAGTTGAAAGCTGGCAACATGAACTAAAATCCAAAAAAAAATACAGTTGGGTCCAGAGCCAGGAGGAAGAAGCAGGATACTTTTGCTAACAAAGATTTAAGGCTGCATGGTGCACAGCTTTCCATAAGCTTACTATATTGGAATTCCACAGCTCTCCTAACAAGGAGGTTTAGACCCTTTGATGATTTGTGTCTGGGGTTGGAAGTTTTTTTGGCAGTTTTATTGTTATTCCTACTGGCACATGGATTAAGCAAATCACTGCAGCAACTGACATGATGTTATGTAGCATTTTCAGGTTTGAGGTCTGTGCTCACTCTTTCTGTTCTGGGCTACCTGGGTTTTAAAAACATTTTCTCGTTAGGCAGTGCAAGTGCTTTTAATTTGGGGGGGAAGCCTTGATGCAGGAATATAAATTCTTAAATTACTTGCAACATTGAAAGTCTAAATTCCTATGAGAGGGAAAATTGAACTAGAGTGATGAATTTCTAGATGGCATTAACAATTAGACATCAACTCTTCAGTCTTCAGTTGTATGGGAAGAGCCTTGCGAGTGAGGTCCCTGTAGCAAAGCAGAGCAACTTCCCAAATGATTGAAGAAACTGTAAAGCTGCTCTTTCGGTGAAAAGCAAGTGTAGGCACAAGTGTGGTAACTCTTATGCCTTCTTTAAGGCATAGGTAGAAAAGAAAGGAATTCATTGCTCAAGCCCATGAGCATATTTGACATTGTCTCCTGTTTTTTTGCCCATACTTTGCAGAGGTGGAAGAGGTGCTGGCCTTTTTGCTAAGACACTAATTGCAAGGGTGTCAGAATGGACTGCAGTAATAAAAGTTTTGCACAGATAAACCTACATGCATATCTCAAGTCTGCTATAATGTAGATGCTTCTATAGTGCTGTTTGTGGAACTTTATTTGCCAAAAGTAGCTCGTATAATAATTTTGCATATTTTCATATCAGTTCACGGTTTCTGATGTTAAAATACATTACATTTATTTGTGTTTTTACCTGCCTCTTCCCTGCTTCTAACAATTCTTTTTCTGTTTACTTGTTTGTTTATGTTCTTTTTATGTTGTTCACATCCATGCCTTATTTCTCCTTCTTTGTACTCTGCTTACATATCGTGATTTCCCTGGAATCTAGGGAAATATGATCAGCATTCACAGTCACCCCTAGACCAGTCTGTTAGAAAGCATATTGGTGAAGAATAGTTGATGAATTCCCAGCACCAGATGTTCTGTCAGACTGCTCACAGTTAAATGAGAACTGTGCAAATGTATATTGCTCAGTCATCTTCATGATCTAACAACATCTGGTTCATTTGCAGGTGCCCTTTGTCCCAGCAGCATTATATTAAATTCTGTGCACTGCATTGTAAAGGGAACTGATTTATTTTGTACCAGGCTGTTGGGAAAAATAGCTGCTTTTGTCAGTAAATCAGTCTACTACTAGCTGTTGAAGGAAAAGGACTAGAAATAAATGAGTTTATTTGCTACTTTTGGAATTCCCACCTCTCAGATAATCCAGAAATTTCAATGGCTGTTTTCTGTCTAACCAAAGTATTTCTGCTGCACAAATGCTTAAAAAACCAACAAGCAAACAAACAAAGAAAAAACACCCCCTACAACAAGAAAAAAAAAGCAACAAAACCCCTAGAAATTAGACACATCAGTTTGCTTTCATTAATTTATTACTTCTGGAAATACAGTTACAAGTTGTTAATATCTTGTATGTAAAAGTTCATAGTGCAGAAATTCAGAAAGTTATGTTTTTGGAAGATCAGACAGCAGAATGACAAGCCAGGACAAAATTTATCTGCAGTGCAGTACTTTGATAGAGTAATATGATACTGCCTTTTCCTTCACAATATTGTGAAAGGCAAAACAGCATCACTGTTAAATCCATGCTTCACTGGGATATGCACAGATGATTTCCACTGCTGGCAATCTGAGGCACCTTAAAATTCCAAACTTTGTTGTGCAGAATGGAGGGTGGTGTGAAGATCCCCAGGTCAGTCCCGTTTTTGGCATGATGCCTTCTCAAGAATGAATTTTGTCAATCAATTAATTGCTTCTTTTCTCCCTAGGTCACACAGCTGATGCTCTCTCTCACGTATCAGTAAAGAAGGGAGCTATCTTGCTATCACTCATGTGGCTGGTACCTCAGACCCAAGCAGTGCAATGTCACCTTGGTCTGCAAATCGGTGGGGACAGCAGTGGGAACTGCAAGGCTCTTGAATTGTCATGGGGGAGCTAACTGGCTCCAGTGGGATGTGCATTCCTGCAAGTGTGGAAAAAAAAGCTGCTGTGAGGTCTGATAGAAGATGTTATAGCCTCAACAATAAGCTGTTTCTGCTGAGAATGGACACAACTAAAACATCCTATTGCGGGCAATCCAAAAAAAACATCCCAAACCATATAGCCTTACATTGACCTTTCTTTGACAACAGCTGAAAAAATCTAAAACCTGAACACAAGAGGCCAGATTGATTTTTTAATCAAGGATATGTGGCTCATCCAATTTTTTTCTTTCCATGCCTTCTCTTGTGTTTATCGTGATGCAAAGGCTTTATCCAGAGATTTGGAGATGCAGATCCAGGGATTTGATGGGAACACAATGAAATTCAATTTTTACTTGTTCATCTGAAGACTGACTCTGCTTTAATTTGATTTGCCCACTGATCTTCTAGATTAGTAGAACATAAAGTACCTGTATGAAGGGACATGCTTCTTCTAGCTACTGAAACAGAATTTTAGTAGTCTGTTTATTATAGAGCTTGTTGTGGTATCCTTTCTATTTCTTTTAATAGGTCTGTTCAAATACACAGAACTACTAGGGGTACCACAGTCTTGTCAGCTAAGCACTGCCAAAATAATCCAAAGAAATCTTGCATTGGAAATCAAATTCTATAATTGGTTACATTGGTACAATTATACAGATTAGGTTTCCATTAACTGCAGTGAGAGCTGCATCTATGAGACCAGTTCCAACTTGGGGGTTGTGAATATTACTTGGATATGTAAGTCCTATTGAAATATAAGTTCTATGGATATATAAGTCATATTATACTCTTTTGCTGGTAGAAATCTGGTGTAAATATAAGCTGTACTTGGCCAGCAAGGTGGTCACTATTGACACAGGTATCTCCTTGTTGGTCATCTGGGTTAAGAGGAAAAGAAATCCCCAGTCTAGTCCTGTTCCTCATTGTGCATGTGTTTAAGAACATTTTGTTGATACTGTCTTTCTGTTAACCCAGTCTGTAATGGCAGGGTTAGTACAACTCTGATGGATGTTTTTTCTTCAGTTCAAGCAAAAAATACAATAGGCTTCTATGTAATTAAGCCTTTCAACTCTGCAGTGAATATTGACTGTAGAGCAGTACTTGACACTGATGGTTCACATACAGAAGCTAATGTGAGATGCATCATTTCTGCCTCATTTAAGATACTCTCAGGGCAGTGTTGTTAAAGATACTTCTCCCAAAAAGTCAGTCTAAAATGCACTGCTTTTTCTTGTTCTCAAAGCCCTTATGGACAGCTTCACAGTAACATGAAGCACTTACAGCAAATGAATTCACAAACACCACAATGAAAACATTTGTTTTTCTTCTCTGCTTCTTAGAATTGGTATCAATTATATCACAAGCCCTTTTTACAAGATGAGAGAGAGAAGAATTTGGATGTCTGCAGTGTTGAATGCTTGTGGTTAATAGCTTTAGAAAGAGCTGAGGTATCTAGATACATATGCCAGCACTGACCTTGACAAAAGAGTAGGCTTTAATTCTTAGCAATAATAGACAAAGGGCACACTGAAACAATGCGATAGAAGAATCTCTGAGCTATTGTTTGGCACATTTTAGACAAAGAACTCGGTTTAAGTTGAGACCTACTCTGTAGCAATGTTCTCCACTGGTTATAATGTGTGTCCCCATTTAGGTACTTTTTTTTCTATCATCTCCAGTTGTTTTGGTGTGGTTAGGGCCATAGATGGGATTTTCTTTGTCAGTGATAATGTGTCTGAGTCCTGTAATCTGTTTGCAGGCTGAGTTTCACATTCTACAATAAAGTAGTCTGTCAATCAGACTGTCCCTCAGCCAGGAGCAGGGATATCACTTATTCCCCATCAGCCACCAAGCCCTAAAACTAGGATGTTATGTGGAAGATCCCTGCTATATTCTATTCCCCTGAGAAAGAAGCTTCACAGAAAGCATAGAGATGTATTAGTGTTCAACACAGTTAAATCCCCATCTAGAGATGTGTCTTTGGTGAAATTGGGCAGTGTTTCTTTTTTTCTGCATTCCACCCCATGCACCTCCCTTTGTAGCAGTGAAGAGCTGGGCAGCTTATATGTGGGAAGACAAATATGAGCACTATTGATTTTTGGAGCAGATGAATTACATTGTTGTTGGTAGTGCTTTTGCTGTCTTGAGTAAGATCAGCTGTGGATAAGCATTCCTTTGTTTTGAAGCTGCTGTTCTTAGCTCTGGTTCTTGTGTACTTCGATTGCTTTGAGGAAATTTTCTCTGCTGGGTTCTATATCTAAGTCAGGATACTTGACTTGTGTTTATCTCTTCACAATGGAATATTAGCAGGAGAGTTGTCCTGTGAATTTTGCTGAGAGCAATGCATGTGCATGTGTAAAGGTATCCTTTGTAAGATTGTTTTGATCTCTTTCCTCTGAGTTCACTTTTATATTCTTAATTAATTCCCAAGAAGTGTATTTGTTCAATTTGTGCTTGATTTCTCTTTCTCTTTTTGATATTACCATGTTCTTTGATAAGGATAGGTCACTCATCTGTCATTTGCATGAGAGCATTCCTTCTATATTTTTTTTATTCCAACAAAATAGTTTTTATCCCCTAGAAGCTGCTACTGACCGCAACTAGATTTCTTTTAGATAATTTTTTTCTGATTTTTTTTGCATTTTTCATTTAACATTGCCCTACTTTTTGTCTAACATTAGACTTTATGGTTCATTGGATTATATTACTATCATTGACTTTTCTTTGTTTTCCAGAGGATTTAATAATTCTAGGAACACATGCTTTTTCACTAGCTCTTCCAGCTATATTCCTTTCTCTTTAAAAACTCTGCTGTTGTGTTCTTCTTTAAGTGGCTCCTTAGTCAAGAATAACCTAGATATATTTCCTCATTACTGGCTTACCTGTTTTGAAAAGCAAGGGATTTATTTTAATTACTCATTGTCCCTAAGCAGTTATTCATAATTTCTTTGTGTTTCTTTGGGACAACCAAATCACTATCTCCTGTACTGTCCTGAAATACTTTTTCCTATGTAGGTTTGTTATTTCAGTCACAAGGAAGGTTGCAGAACAGAAAATAATACTTTAGATTTCTCCAGTGTTCTGCTGAGATTTGGACTTCTTGTACATAAAATATTGCTGCATTCATTAATTTCTACTTTGCTGTTCTGCTTTTCTTTTTGATTTGATGATGTGCTTGGTGATTTAGAGTAAGAGAATGGATACTAAAGTTTGAAAACAAAATCTAAAAATCTTGATGGAAGCACTTAGTTACTTCAGTCTTAACTCAGAGAGCAAAACATCTGATTTGAGATGCTACAGTCTCTCTGAGCTGAAGAAAACACATATTAATAGTGCAGACATGAACTAGATTGTGTGTCAGCAGGGCCTGATGTGAATCAAGAGTTCCCTACCTTTCTGCATTGTCTAGGTGTTTCTGAGGGGAAAGCACACAGACAATTGTGGAATGCTCTGGTTCAGCAGAAGCTGGGGACACCTTCCCTGCACATCTAACCTGAACACGTGGATACTTTGAAATTCAGGGAGCAGTTTGGGCTTGTCTGTTTGGATCTTGTGTGTGTATTTGAGTTATTGAAGTGGACATGAAAGAATTTCAAGGTGTGTAGGTGTGATTTGGAAGTTCTCTTAGTGATAAATTTGATAGCTTGCTCTTGAAAAGCAGCTGCTTGCAATGAAACTTTTTTCTTTTTTGGCCTTTGCTTTTGAAGTACAGCTCTAAATACCCTCCTTAAATATTCTCAGAAAAAAATGGTAGTTAAAAAACTGCATCAGGATGGCATCAAACACTTCCAGGTGTCGTTGACTGATGTTAGTTTTATTGTTAGTACTGCTTAACTTTAAGCTTTGGTATCTGCCTGAGTGGCCTTCTCAGAATAGCCATTTTCCCTTGTCATCGTTAGAAGTTACTCTCTTGCTGTCGCTGTAGAATGGGATAAGGTTTGTTGGGATTTCTTTGCTTATTTTGAGTGTAAAGGTAATGAAACAGTAAAAAGGCAGGGAGCCAAAAATATTTATTGTCTGAAACCAGTATATTTCCTGAAATAACAGTTTCAATGAAGCTCTCTTTTCCAATTTCCAGAATTCAATTTAAATAATAATACTGTGGATAAAGATGTTCATCTGGAGATTAGACAAGTTGTCTGAGTTGTGGGGAAATCCAAGACCATATAAGTGCATTTTCTGATTTAAAATATGTATTC
Organism: Aphelocoma coerulescens; assembly: GCF_041296385.1. NCBI lineage: Eukaryota > Metazoa > Chordata > Aves > Passeriformes > Corvidae > Aphelocoma > Aphelocoma coerulescens. Next base: position 85,682,978 of record NC_091013.1, read on the forward strand.
CCATCTCCAAAGTGAATGCATTTATTTCTTGGAAATGCTTCCTAACTGAAAACATTGGTCTTTGTAATGACATTTTTTTAATTTCAGTTTCCAAAGAACCACAACGCCAGACAAGTTTCACAATTCCTGTTGTTTTGAAGAGACTATTGAAATACCATGCAGACAGCATGCCTTGCTACACTAGTACATGACATAGGACTGAAGCCAATATGTCTTAGATATTCACTCATCTCCATAAATATCTTCAATTCTCTCAGTTCTTTCTATACACAGTAATATTAACAGGCTCTTCAGCTGGAAATCAACTCATGTATTCAGTGATATTATTCATGAACAAGCATGTTAGGAGGGCATATCTTATATGGATGATTTCTATTACCTCTCATGGTAAGCAGGATGCTTGATTTGAAGATAAAATGTATGTATGGAAGGCAAGATCCCTGGGATCTAGTTCTGACTGTTGTACTGCTTCAGTTTTGGGTGAACTTTGGCGTTTTGGTTACAACAGTTCTGATGAATAAACTGTAAACAAGGTCTGGCTCAATCAGTGCGGTGGGGCTGAAAACAAAATAGCTGTCTAATGTGAAAAACTGATCTCGCAAATAAATCACTATGACAGAGCAAACAATGCCAGAGTTCTGTTCCTAAACTTGTTGTGAGACATTAGGAAACAGATGTGATCACTGCCCTGCCTCAAAGAGATAACTATGTGAGGATAAATATATTAAGACTTAAATGGTCTGTGATTGTAGAAATTGTTGGCCATGGAAAGTCTACATGGAATTTGATACTAACCTGTTTGTCCGCTGTTGAATTTGATTAAACAAATATCATTTTGCTCAGTGTAAAAGTCCAATTCTAATGTAGCTTTCCCTAAAAAAAAGTGACTGTACCTCATGTTTATAGATTAAATCTCAAAAACATGTTCAAAGTAGCTTAGATGTTTAAATGTAAAAATATGCCTTTTTAAATTACTTTTTCCCCCTACTGCATTCTTTGGAGCTAACTCATAGATGTATTTTTAATCCTTGAGTTTGGCAGTCTTCTACTAGCTGAGTTGTCATCCAAAGGTAAAATCAAAATATTATTACAATCCTTAAACCAGGAAAAGAACATTTTATACAACAAAGCAAGGTTAAAACAGATCTCTTGCTAAATGAGATAGAAAGAATTGAATGTCAGTAATTTCTGAAATTTCTTGGCAGAGTTTGAAAACACTTTTGGCATGGTCGTATGTTAACTACTGTGGAATTAGTCCCTGGTGCAAACCTAGACTATTCCAATCTGTGGCAAAAGAGAGAGAATTAGTTTTATTTATCTCATGTATCTCAAGAGTTCCCCAGTCTGAAAAGCATCCCAAGGACAGCTCTTAGATTTAAATATTTACTTATTAGAATGCTTGAATTAACAAGAAAAAATGGAGAGCTACTAAATTTCTGAATACTAGATTTAGCTCTGAAGTTCAGGTCCTCCTGAAGGTCAGAGTTCCTCTTTTGGGGGCTGATTTTACTATTTGGGATATCTAGACTCTTATTCTCCCTGATTGGGTGATATTCTTGGAGAAAGGATACAAGTCACTATCTGTGTGTGACAAAGGACAAGACAAAGGCAAACTTCCCTGGCTCCTCCTCTAGCAGCCACACTTCCATTGCTAGATGTGCTTCTGATGGTTGAGTTTTTGTATGAAGCACCTCCTCACCCTCAGAGCTGTCACCTCTTCAGAGAGTAACAGATGCCAGGGGTGACTGCGCTTAGGACAGAGCTTAAGTGGAAGTAAAGTTAGGTTAAACAGAAGCTAAAGGGAAGGGTGAACTTTCTTTTCCCTCTAAGACAACTAAACTGGAGACTCTGAGGGATTACTGGTTTGCAACAAGTGCTCCTTAAAAGAAATGGAGTCACAGCTTTCCTCAAACTTTCTGGTTTGTGAGGATACCTATGGATTACATTTGAGCGAGAACATGGATTTTTGCAGGCTAAATACTTCCATTAATTAAGCTGTACTACTTAGTTTTTATTCTGTTTTAGATCTCAGATATTTGGTTTGGATCCATCTTATTTAAAGTGGGACTGTATCAACAACTATCCTTCTATTTGCACATTTGAGTAGTGGTATCACAGTTAAAAAAGATTGTTTCACTAGGTCATGTCCAGCAGACTTTATGAAAACCTCATGAATCAAAACTTCTATTGTGAATCTGTCAAAATCCATGGTGTTCTGAGATGCAACAAGGACTGACTCTGATCAATGAAAAAAAAAAAAAAGACAAATAGATAACTAATCATTATTTTTGTATATGGTCTTTTTCATTAATTCAAGGTTCAGCACCAATACTATGTCTCCAAGGAAGCTGAAATTACTTATATGATTTTATGTTGGATTTACTCTTTCTGATATGCTTAGGAAGCTATCCATTAAAAGACGTTTTCAGAATAAAAAGTTTAAAAGGATAAGTGACTGCCTGGCCATTGGATATGATCACATCCTGTTACTATAATTATAAATATTTGTACTCCATCTACAGACTTTTCTTAACTTATATATACGAATACATTTTATATCCTAAGTTAAAAGTCATTTATATATTTGACAGACAGATAAGGTTTCTAACCTTTACTTTATTAAATTTGATACCCTAACAAATGCAGCAAGGTAGCCTGTGTGTCTTAAATTCTACTCCTTTGTAATAATTTTTTCTTTTCTATGGAACATCCCAGAAAAGGCTGGAAAAATCTGAAGAGCTCATGTTATTGGTCCCACAGATGGGCTAAGAATATTATGCAGACAAATTACATGCTGCCTGCTTAGGTCAGGCAACAGATTGCACATCAAGGATAGATAATCTGATAATGATTTAGGATGCACTTATGGGCAGACAGGAGTAGTAGTTCTGGCCAAAGTTGTTCACACTGAGTTGAAATAGTACCAGTGGATGGTAATTTATCAGCTAAAGCCCACAGAACTGAACTGCAACTGGACAGGCTACCCAGCCTACCATGCCAGAAGTGGGCAGCTGTATAAAAGCCACTGCTGAAATCTACTCTGAGGATGCTTTGTGTTGGCTCTTCTCCAGTGTGAGAAGAGGCATGCACTTGTGAAGGACATGCAGTAAGTGTGCCACGCCACCTTAAAGTTTAGATTTGTACTTCTTGTCACTTTTCACTTTTACCTCTCTTTCTTTTTCTGCAAAGCAAATGCTAGCACTGAAGGCGATGCTTGCATTCTAAGCCAGGGGGATAATTTTTATGTTATTTGATGTTACAGCCAAAGAAAATACTGCCTTTTAAATACAGATGGCAAAAAATGGGGTAGCATACCAATATCAAGCCTTAAAAAAACATCTCTAATTCTTACTCCAACTCTGGACTTTAACCTGCTCTCTTGATATGTTGCACTTGAGAATGTTTGCAGTGCAGGTTACAATGAAATAAGTAATTAAGTTGAGCAAGAATTGTTCTTTAGCTCTCTTACTTTGTACTAGTAAATAGCCTTATTTCTGTTTTCTCTGGTTATTTCACTGTTATCCCAACTGAGAAACAGAGATATGGTATTTTACGTTGTGTATTTCTAAAGCTTGTAAGACCTTCACATTATATGTGCTGATTTATGAATCACTATTTAATATGAATAGTTATTAAAGTCCTTTTCTGTGTTGAAACTGAAGAATTTAATTAAGTCATTATCTCAGAGTGCTTCACAGTGACAATTTTGCTACCACCATGGTATTAGCTTTTGCTGACAGTATGCATTTAAGAAAGATTGCTCAAAATGAATTCTGAAGGTGTTTCCCAAGCCTGTACTCCTTACTGGGGACAGAAGATGGCTTTGGAACTGCATTTCCTCTTTACAAGCTCCCTTCAAAAGGAAACATGAAACTGCTAGAAATATTTTGATTTATATGTTCTGACAGAAATGGAAGATATATTAGAGGTCTTTGAACAGTTGTGACCTGCAATAGGAATGCTGTGGCACTGAACTATGCCAGGGTCAGTAATGGATCCATGGTTGAGTTCTTCTATTTATTAATGACACTAAAATAAATGAGCTTGGTTAGTTTGACTTTTATTATACAAAATAACTAATAGTCAGCAATTCCAGAATTTCAAAGAGATTCAGACATTATTTATACAGCAATAATGCTTACAAACCTTTGATTACTTAAGGATCCCTATGGTAATATACTTCCTTCTTCCCTGTTAAGCTGACAACCTAAGTAAGCATAAATATGGAAATTTTTTTCCCTTTTACATTGTCCCATTGGCACAATCGTAAATATTTCAAAATACTTTATTTGCAAAGACATTTTAAAAACCGTATACATCAAACAGATATTAACATCATATTCTTCTGGCTGGGAGAATTAAAACAATGAAATAATGAAAGTAAAAAGAAAGAAGGCTTGGTGGCATCCAGGGCGTTGTGACTATCCTACGTAAAAATTCACTTGGCTAGACCTAATCTGTGTCTGAATTCTCAAAACATCCAATGTTATTTAGATAAGAGATCTGAACTAACACTGCTTCTTTTGTTCCTAAGGCGGTATTCAGATTCTCCACTGGAGAAATCACCCCATGTCAAGCTCTGAATTACTGTGATGAGCCTGCTTATTGCAGGCAAGCTGAGTTGTTTTCTGTACACCCAGTGGAGGAGTGCAATATAGGTGTGATGCTGAGACCACAGGAATCCTTGCCTCTAAATTTGTGCCAAGATTCTTGAAAGTCTGGTCTCACGATTAAAAATTATTGGTTCTGTTGTGGTTTCTACCTGCCTGCTGAAGGGAGGTGATAACCACTGTTAGACATCTTCAACTGAGAAGGAAATTGCCTCAGTTTTATGACTACCAAGCAATAAACTGTTATGCTGCCAGAAGAAAATCACTTTTGTGTATATAGCCTTACCCAAGCTCTTCTTTTTGCACATTGTATTTTTTTATTAGACACAACATATTTAAGCAGAGCACAGTGTAACTGCTTATTTTTCAAAGCAGAACATCCTCATCTCCTTTTTTAAAGAAGTATCAATATATTTATTTTTAAGTATTAAAGGTAACAATTTTAGAGCTCCTTCTAATGCATAAGATGAACAAAAAAACCTGTAAGAAAGCCAGGAAAGCTACGCTCTTGGCAGCTTTGGGACTAGGAATTTATAACACTAAACAGTTGCATATGATCTGCTTCTCTAAATAAATCCTATCTTTAAGGATAAGGCAAACAGAAGGTGACATTTAGGCTGACCTTCCAAGAAAACCAATTTTGTTTTTATCATTTTAACAAGAGCTACAGATGTTTACCAGAGCATCTGCTAAATTTACCCTGTTTTTGAAGTTTGAGACAACAAATTAATGCTCAGTCCATTCATATGAATTATTAATAGGCTTTTTAAAATAAAAAGGAAATTTTTACCTGTCCTGGGTGGTAAAGGCTGTAAATCTCTGATCTGTACTTCATCTTACTGTGAATCCAAGAAAGTATTATTGTAAGTCAAATGACATTATCTCAGTTTAGAGTTAAGTGTCTGTAGTTAGGAGTGATTTGGTCACTTTATTTCGTATTGGTGTAAAATTTGCAAATTATGAGAGCTCTCAAAGCTGCATAAAAATTAATCAGTGCTCTGGAGATTCACACAGCTACTTGTACACTTCTGGGTTGTGGTAACTAAGACTCTTAGTAAAGGAATGGTAACCATTTTTTTCCAAAATGTGTCTGTTTAAAAACGAAGAAGCCCTTCTGATGGCAACAACAGCATTGCAGCTGCCTTATAAACAAAATGACAATCTATAACACTGTAAACCTTCCCACATTTTATATAAACCCATGTGTGAGCTAAATGCATTTAGTTCTGCAACCCTGTGAATTATTTTATTTACAGCAAATGTATTCGTGAGATTCAAGTGTCTGAAACATTTCTGTGTGTGTGTTCCCTTGGCTGTCCATGGACCTACTGAAAATCACATGGATCCTAAAGAGAATGAGTGAGTGAGTATCATAAAATAGTTTGGGCTGGAAGGGACTGTCAAGATCATCTTGTTCCAACCCTGTGCCATGGGCAGGGACACCTTCCACTAGACCAGGTTGCTCAGAGCTCCATCCAACCCAGCCTTGAATACTTCCAGCATGGGGCATCCACAGCTTCTCTGGGCAAACTGATCCAGTGCCTCACCACCCTCACAGTAAAGAGTTTCTTCCTATTGTCAAATCTAAACCCACTCTCTTTCACTTTAAAGCCATTCCTCTTTGTTTGATCATGAAACACCCTTATAAAATGTCCCTCTCCAGCTTTCCTGTAGGATCCTTTATGTACTGGAAAGCTCCTAGAGGTCTCTCTGCAACCTTCCCTTCTCCAGGCTGAACAACCCCAGCTCTCTCATCCTGTCTTCACAGGAGAGATACTCCAGCCCTCTGAGCATCTTTGTGGCCTCCTCTGGACTTGCTCCAACAGGTCCATGTCCGTCTTATGATGAGGACCCCAGAGCTGAATGCAATATGGCAAAGCTTGGGACACTTAAAACAGTTACTCTCTCAAGTTTTCCTGTCTCTTCCACACTGGGGATGGAGCTGTTCATAAATTATTCGACACTCTAAGTACATTAAAGGTAAATTGACTTCTTAAAGCATGAAGCTATTGAGTCAATGGGCCACCTCACTGATGGAAGGGACAATGAAGCTGGAAGCACTGATTTGGTCAGTGTAGTTCTGTTGTTCCTGCTTTCACTTCTTAAGCTGGAGTACAAAGAGTAATTTAACAGAGCAGCATGGGGTTTATCATTGTACAAGCACACAGGCTCAGTCTTTGTCCTGTTTCATCCTTGAGACTGTAACCTTGCTAATCTCACAACCATTGTAGCCCAGTGAGTCTGATTACCTGAGTGATTAAAACTTAAAAAACAATCCCCATATCTTTTAGAAAATTTACTCATCCTGTATTACAAACTGCATACTAATAGGGTCAGTGTTGATTTTGTGTTTGTTTGTTGTGGTTTTTTAAACTGTTTTACTGTTGTAAGAGAAAAGGGTGGGGCGGGGAATATACACATTCCCAAAAATTCTGTGGTTTACACAGAAATGAACTGGAGGTCATTATTGCTGCTTGATTTATTCATCAAACGGTAACAGCCTCCTCTTCCATTGTGTCCTGAATGAATTCTATCTCAAAAAATCTCAGGATTCCAGAAATATGTGCAATTAGCAGAAAAGACCATGACAAGAGTAGGGAAAAGAATGAGGACAGTTGGTTAGTCGATAAATATCTGCTGAGAATCTGCTGCAGAAACAGATCAACAGCCTACTCCCTTTTCCTATGAGAAAGGTCTCTGCTAATTCCTATGTGAACAGTAGTCTTACAGTACTTTTCCTGAGTAAGGACTACAATGCTTAGCTTCTGCCTCTGGTTTTCCTCAGTTCAGAGCAAGGACTTTACAGCAGCTGAAAAGTGGTAGGGAACCATCTTGTTTCAGGTGGATGCACAGCATGGAAAGAAAACACACCTGCTGCACCAGAAACACATCCTTATGCTCATTGGAGGGCAACCAGTCAGCTTCCAATGGACCCAAGCCACTGACTGCACATGTAATTGGATAACACACTACATTTTTTGTTGAAGCAACACTATTATTAATATGGGTCAGAAAACATCTGCCCTGTCTCTCTCTGCTAAAATTCCAAAGTACCTAGTCTGGGATATGTTCATTGGCTTCTCCTTAGCAATGGGTTCCTGACGGATTTAGTGGTATGGTAAATGTTTTGATTTATCCTCTGGGGTTCACTAAAATTTATTTCAAGCACAAGTTTGAAGATAACAGGCCAGATCTCTGAAGAACACATGCCTTCTGTTCCCCCAGTTAATGTGAATGCATGTTAATCAACGTTTTGGTAGTACCTCCTAGTTCCCCTGTTTTAAGGTGAAGCACAGAATTAAACTTTGCAATGTTGCATGACAAGCCCTTTCAACTGATCAACTCAGTGTGTCAATTCTGGAGTGAGAACTTTGTTTTTTTTTTCTCTTTATGGCCCTTAGTGGCTGAACCTTAAAAATAAAGACTAAGGGTGGTAGAAATAGAAGATTACGCAATTATTATATAACAAATATGACAAATTCCAGCATCAGAAGACTTCAAAGGAGGGTGGGAACAAGCAGAACAAAACCAAAGAATTTCAAGGAAATGTAGTTTGGTTCTTATCAGGCTTCTTCTAAAAGCAAGGAAGATCATAAGAACAATTTCTGATTTTTAACTACCACAGGTTAACTCTTAATTTAGAGCCAAACAAAGGCATTCACGTGTTAGTATGCCTGTGCACTGTAGGTATATTAATCTGATTCATCAGTAGTTGTAGGAGCTAGTTTGAATTTCATGGAACAATTAATCATGAGGAAGATTTTTTTCTCTTTTACTGGTAAATTTTTACTTTACAAACATTAAAACAGAGCATGAATATGCCTTGGACCAAAACAACTGCTGAAGCAATTTTTCATTCTAGGCCCCTCTACTAGGGGCAATAGTACGGATTTTGCAATATCAACAACACCCAGCTTTCACTGAAATAACTTTAATTAAATAAAAAAATAAATCCGTCTTTTGAAATCATGTTCTTCCACTAGGCCAAATACAGGCTTAATGACAAGGAGATGGATGATATTTTTTTTTGCAGTGAACTGGAATTTTTTTCTTCCCTTTACTTTGCCCCCTCTCGCTTCTTTCAAAAGGATTGAACAGTATTGAAAAAATGGGAGAATTATCAGGGCAGAAAACGAGCCAGATTAAATCCTACCTTGAAAGAGAAAGCAATTGTTTTCTCCACTTTATATTTTCCTTAACAGTTGTCACTGGGAAGAAACATAGGGAGTTGAAAATGTGAACCTTTTCCCCTCTGAAACATCACTGCATTCTTCCCTTCTCTTTTGCCCTTCATCTGGTGTAGTTAACGTGCAAGCTTTCTTGATGCTGTAGTATGATTATGACAAAATAGTCTAAATATTTATTAGAGACTTTAAATTTAGTCTTATACTTTCCTGTGCAACAGCTCCAGGCTCACTTATCAGCTGTCTATCTCTCTGGAAAGAGCTCTGAAAGAAGTAAACAAAGGAAAGCAGGAGAAATGGCTTTCAGGACCATGGGGTGTCAAATAGGCATAGGTGAGCTTGTTTTTAAAATGGTTCTTGATTTTTAAGGTCTCTTCCCTTCTGATGGCTCCCCTTTGCCTATTGAAAAGAGTCATATTTACTGGTCTTGGGCTCCTTGTCCAAAAAATGAATCATTTGTGGCGATGTCTGCTTGGACAGAGGAGAAGCTTCATGGATAAGGCTTAGATGGGACGTGGGCAGCTCAGAGCTGCCAGGGTGGAGCTGCCATTCCCTGTTCCACCCCACACAAGCTCTCTGGAATTATGTTCCTGCTGTACCCTGTCTCAAGATCTCGGCTGACCTAAAGGAGACAGGTCTGTTCTCTGAATCCATGTTTTCATGTGGGGAAATGCATTTTTCCTGCCTTTAGTAAGCACTACCAGCTCATGAAGCACTCAGGAAAGCATGAGCACAAGGCAGCACTGGGGCAGAGAGGAGATGGGAGTCCTGACTGCTCCTTTCAGCAAGCTCCTAGATTTGACTTGATTATCTGTAGAGTAACTCTTACTTTATAAATTAGTGTATTAGAACAGCCACTGTATTTCCTTTAAAACTGAGGCAGTTTTGGAAGCTGATGAATAGGAGCAAGAGATGCATTAACCAGTCCAAATGAGAATGTAATAATGACAAAATTGTGCTTCTCCTACAGTCTCCTTCATGTTTCTCCTATGTTAATTAAGACTTCAACACTCTTGCCAGCTAAGTGTGGCATGACGATATGAAGAATCTTGCCCAAGGTCACATAGGAAGTAACTAGCAGCTCCCAGGAGTCCCTGCCTTGCACCAGCAAACTTCCCTGCTGGAGTTAGAGGAAACAGTGCTGCTTAATTGAATTGGCATTCTGTGCCCCATTCTGTTCACTGGAAGCTGCAGAAGTCTTGTATCAGTAAACACAAAATATTTCTGCTCTCTGATCCACTATTTGATTTGAACCAGATGCCCTTTTTGTTCCCTAATAAAGGCTCATTCCCTTTGGGAATAACTCCTTGGCCAATAAAAAATTCTTCTGGAGGAAATGCTACTGGGCTTGGCAGGTCTCAAGAGAAAGCTAAATAAAGATAGAGTGAGTGAGTGAGAGGTGACATTTCAAAGCAGGGCAAGATTGTCTTGGGAACCTTTTCTGCCCTGCAGCTGAAGCCTCCACCATCTGAAATTTGGCATCCTTGGGTGCTGCTGGTGGTGTTTATTTATTTTTGAGTCGTATTTTATGCTTTAAGTTTCAGAAATGGGCATCACTTTGCAGACTACCTATGAGACATTGTCTCTTTTCCCAGGCAGTGCCCAGAAACCAGGTTTGTTGCTTTGTTTTCTTTTTTCAATATGACTGTTTATCTTTCACTGGCAACCTTTCAGTCCCAGTACTCCTTCCAATCTGCAGTTAGTTAGCTGTGAATATATTTAATTAAAGCTGCATCTTACAGCAGGGGAAGTATTAGCAGTCTGTATATCATTAGGGTTTTTTTGTTTTTATTAGTCTTATAGTGTTTTAGGATTCTCACTATGAAAATATCATGACATCCCCATCTGCTTTCTCTTGATAGAAGCTGTAGCCAGCTACAAAATGTAGACTGTGCAGTCTGCGAGATGAGAGAAAACTGCTCCCTGATCAACCTTGTCTTGATTGTAAAGCACTATAGCTACAGTTGTGCTTTAGGTTTGTGTCGCCAGATTTTGTACTTCCTGATGTAAAATACCTCAGTGATGGAAATTAATAGCAACACCTGTCATTGACTTGTGTCAGCACAGTCAACAGAAAATGGGAAAGAGGGAATACAAAACAGAAAAAAAACCCTCATATATAGATTTGGCAGCTCCATCCAAAATCATCCATCCATCAATCCACTACCCATCAACATTACTGTATAAGGAAATGAAGGGGGGAAATATTTTTTTGGAGATATAATTATGTCCTGGTTCCAACAAGCCAGTGTTAATTTTTGCAGTGGCCAGGAGGAGCCATGTCCAGGACCTGGAGGTTACTCTACAGCACCTCATGTCATTGCTGGGGACAGGGAGGAGTCCCTTCTGAGGAGGAGGGGTTCCTTCCAGTCCAGTAAGTCTGGCATAGGGAGTGGTTGCATGGCCCTGGTTCTGAGCTGGAGGGACCAGTCAGGGCAGTGTGGCTATGGTGGGGTTGGGTCAAGCTTCATGGTGAGCATTTTTGCATGTGAATCACTCCTGCTTTTGTACACTTTTGTTATTAATGTTGTTACTGCTACTGTTTGTTTTCTTATCTCATTGCTGTTTCTGGTTAACTGTTCATATCTCAACCCCTCTCCCTTGTTGCATCCAGTTTTCCTCTCCAGTCTGTGGCAGGGGAGCAAGCAACAGTGTGGTTTGGAGACTCTCAGCAGGAGCACTTAACTGGGGACTCCACTCCTAATCCATGACAAATTACCTGTCAGAAGTTAATTTATTTCCTATTTCTCTGTCCCACTCTCTTTCAAACATGCTGAAGCAGTTGCCATTGGTGTTCCCTGGCTAGGGGTTGAACATCTACTTGCTGGTTCAGGCCATGTTCTTCCACCTGTAAATCCCAGAATCTGTCACAACCCAAATATGCATTCCCTGTCATTACAGCCTCAGTCTATCTTCTGCTGCATTACCAATTATCAACCAGAAAACCTTGTAGCAATATTTTCACCTTGGACTACCTTTGGTGAGATTCTCTTGACAGTAAAAACTAAATCCAGCCTCTACAATTACTGGGAATGTAGAAATGGCATCAAATGTGCCTGCAGCTTTAAAAAGAGAAAGTGGCAGAAGACTGAGGTGAATGCTAGATATTTTTATTGATTTTGGTTGTTTAAGACTTTCATTTTATCTAGATAAATTGTTACACAGAAGGTCTCTACTAGAAGATCACTATTAATATAGTGAGACAAGTAGGCTTCTTTACAGGTTGTATTCTTTACAGGAAAGTCAAATTGGTGCAAAAATGAAGGAAATCTTTGGTAAATCACAGCTTTGCTTTATTTGGTTGGAGGGGAGCCATATCCTAATGAAAATAATAAACTCTGGTCAGACTGTAGGTATGACATTATAATTTTACAAATTATTGTCATAATATTTCCATAGTGAGGGCCCTAAAATAAGATTAATGAAATAGTGAAGCAGTTCTATTGTCTGTTGGATACCTGCAGAAGTGGGTAGCTATGAAGGGGTCAGCATCAAGGAAACATTCATTTGAATACACTATTTCTAGGTTCTTTCTCAAGTTTATATAGTTCATTCCTTCCCTTTCTAGGGCTGCTTTTTGTCAAAGCAGTGCAGTGACTGGGAGTAGAGCAGGTACTGGTTTTCAGGACCACCACGATGTTCAAGTGCACAGCAGGCCTTGATGTCCTGACTGACCTCCCCCTGGGGCCTCCACTCCATGTCCTCTGTCCTTTTCTCCAGGAGCTGTGCTTCAGCTTGCACTGTGTCTTTATGCCTTGCCTGAGCTATACTGTACGTGTACATTTGTAGTACTGTCTCATATCTTGCTGGCTTTTCTCTGGTCTTGCCTCCAGGCTGTCTCTTGCCTCTCTGGACCCCTTAGATACATATTGGACAGGATTCATCATCTTCCTTTGTCTGGGACTGCCAACAAAACAGCTGTTATCAGCATCCTGGTGTGCTTGGATAGCTGGGTCTTGCAGCAAGCCTCTGCTGTGATCATCTGCAGCTCCCAGCTCATCTTCCCCTGTGCAACAGCCTTGCTCTTGCTGCTCCCTGACACAAGAAACATTTGATTTCCTTTTTGCAGAAATTCTAAGTAGGAGCTGAGGTATTATCTTGCGAATGGCCAGATCTGAAGTTCCATTCAATCAATATCTTGATTTAAAATTGCCAGAACTGAAGTGAAATCTAATCTCAAGATATTTATCATCCAAGGGCCAGAGTGTGTATATGGGGCGAGTGAGATATATTTAATTCCAGAATTCTGATATTCTGATTAAACATGAGTGTATTAGTAAGATTTATAGCCAAATGGTGGGGGAAGAAGGGGAGAGAGGACAGAAGTTAAATGCAACTTGTAGAAAGGATAAAACAGAATTTGATTATGTTAGACTGAATTAGTTGTATTAAAGACTTTACAGTGTAACTGGAGGAAGAAAATCCTTTACTCGTGAACTGTGTTTGGAAAATGGAGAAAAGGCGAGATGCACTTCCCAAGAACAAACAACCAGTAACCCAAACATTCTCCCTGATAAGAGTTCTGGGTTTTGCTAAAAAAAGAGACACAATAAATTTCCCTTATCTTGGCTTCAGTAAAGAATTTTAAAACAAAAACCAAAATGCTGTGATATATTGAACAACATGTTTCAACCAGAGAGAAGGAAGTATCAATGTTATTGACCAAGGCTCTGGAAATTTGTGTGTGTTTGCGGTCTCTTTCCAGGAAAGAGTCATAACTCAGCCTTGGTACATATTTGGGATGCAAGACTTCAGACCACCCCAGAAAATATCCTTGTTCTATATTTGGCTTATCAAAGAAGAGTTTGAGTGGACAGGTCATAGTGTTGAAAGGGAAGAAGTGAGAAAAAGAGAAACTAAACTGAAAGAGAATATTGGAACAAATTCAGGATAGATTTCAGGGAGTGTAAATATATTTAGGCTGGATAGCAAAAGAAAGTATCTCGGTTCTGAAGAATGAAGCTGTGTGATGATTACTCAATAGCAACAAGAAGAGCAGAACTGAAATTAGAATGAGTTTTAAGAAATAACTTAATCAGTTTATGAAATAAACCTCCCTGAGAGGTTCCTCAAAGGTCTGAGTACACTGACTGAAGAGATTCCTTCCAGTCATGTTGTTTTTTAAAATGGACTGAGAATGGATTGATTTTGAAAGAGCACAAGACCATTTGGAAACTCTGACAATTGTTATTTCCCCTTTATACTTGTACCTCGTCTATTCTTTATTACTGCGTCCTTCAATTTCTCACACATTTCAAACTGTTTTATCTTCAAATTAATAGTGAGAAATATTTATGTACTGCTGAATTAACTGGTCCTGTGTTGTTGGTTAATGGATGACTTATAGAGATAATTTTCCATTATTGAGCAGTGGCAAGACTGTGTCTAATGTAATATAGTCAACACAATGCAAAATGATGTTTTCTGCTCCAAATAGATGATTGTGCCTATTTTCACAGATACCTATCTTAAAAATTCTGTCTACCAGCCTTCTAGAAAGTTACAATTTTCCTCCCATAGCTGAGAAAGTGCAGCTTGAATTCTTCTTTTAAGAACAACTTAATGATATCTTTCAGGAAGAAGAGTTCTATTCAGAGTGTAAAAAGCTCCTTTGGTTTGTGTGAGGGAATATCAGGGATGTAGAACAAGAGCATTACTGGACACTGGACACCTGCCTGGTGCAGGAGGAGCAGTGGGAGGAAAGCAAATTAATATAATGCCCTGAGCACTGAAATGCCTCAATACAGCACTGCAGCCATTTTACTGAGACATGATACCTCCTCCTGTGATGTGAAGAGGTGGAAATGATTCCACAGACACTCTTAACACCTTTGTGAGATTAAGGTGAGAGGATAGCATCTCTGTGAAGCAGATGAGCTGCTCATAATACAGAAATTCCTGTAAGTTTGTGTCAAGGTGCCTGGTACTCTACTGCTCAGAAGTGTTTAGGAAGCAACAATCTCCCTCCTATTGTATAATTAATTATGCTTCTCAATAAAATTAATTACATATAAAATTCTCTCATTCATATTCATAATTCTTCTGTCTCTATATGGTAGCTGTGATTTTCCTCTATTACAGTTTTAATTAGAGCAGCCTAAATCTGCTAATTTTTCCACTTCTTAACATTTCTCATCCATCCCTTCATGTCTTTGGCACAGATGCTGTTTCTGAAGCAAAGGCAAAAAGGGAATAAAACATTTCCCTCCCTTCTATGACTTCTGAGAACTTTTGTATTGCTCCACTGGGAAAAAAACATTTTAACAAGGCTGCACATTGTGCATAAATTGTTTGCTGTTTTCTTTGGAGGAAACCATCATGATTCCTGCTTTACAGTCTAATAGATGATTCATGTGTTAAGAGCTGTCAGGAAAAAATCATTTATAGGCCACGCAATGTTGTCTTGATTTTAAAAAACCCCACAACCCCAAATAAATGCCTCTATGAATAGAAGATACTTTTAATTTGTTCCTTTAACAGAACATATGAATTGCAAAAACCTATGTAGTTTGGAGAAATAAGTTTCATTGCTGTGTTCTTTCAAAACATTGGAGAGAGGTTATCTCTGTGTCTGTGTGCACCCACATCGCTCTGCTATGAGGAGGAAGATGTAGACTCATTGCAGTCTGGAACCCCAGTGTTTCTCATTTCCTTCAGAAAAGGATAAAAATCTATGTCCAAGCTTTATGGGGAAATAGATTTGTAATCTGGAATCAATATGTGTAAGTGGATGACATAATTCTGGATGTGCCTAACCACAACTAAGAAGTTTGCTTTTTCTTGTGCCACATATTATCCTCTCCCAGTTTGCTAGAAAGTTAGTCTGGGTTATTCTGAGAAGGTTTTTGTTGGTAAGCACGTGAGGGACACAGCTTGTTTCCTGGAACTTAAGGAACAGCTAAGAGGAAAACAGACTGAGATGTTCATACTTTGACTAATGTGACAAGACTGACTTTATGGAAAGACATAATAAAGCTGAATAATGTGTGGAGCTTTGTGGGTTTGGGAAACTCATTTAAGCATGCTGGAGGACAGAAAACAGGAATATGAACAGCATGAGAGGAACTTGCAGAGATAGTCTCACTAGAAAATAGCTTTTAGATTAGATAATTTTCATTTCAGTTTCATTTTTATGTGAAAGCAGCTTTTTCCTTATTTTTTTATTAGAAGAGCAAACATGTTAAATGGTGTCACAACAAGAGTACAAGCATTCAGGAGTGAATTTAGTTGCTCTAATTTGTTCAGGATTTTTCCTACTGCAAAACAATATCTTGGATAATTCTCCTACTGCTTGCAGTGCATGCTGTGATATATTCTTTTATGATGTTAATCATAATTCCTCCTTAATATTGCTTTGGGAGCAATAAACTTTCAGTTTCCTTTAATTTTTTTTGCATTTTAAACTTCCAAAATATCCACTGTATTGCTATGGATGAAGGGGAATGGCATTATCCCTCTTAATGTTGAACTTCAGTTCCCCAAAGAATTGTTGGAACACATTAATGGCGAGCTTACTTCTTACAACCAGTCAACTCAGGCAAAATAGGATGAGGTCATCCCTATCCTGTGTCTGAACATTTTATGCTGTGCTACTGTTTTGAGTACAACTCCTTTTACCCTAGGTTCATGTGCAGTTCTCTGCAGCCAGGCAAATATGAAAAAAAAATTTAAAAAATCAACGAGCTGGTCTAGCAAATTAAAAACATAAAATCTTGCCAGGGAAAAAAAAAAAAAAAAGATACTGAAGTGAAGTTATTCAGTCTCTGTTTATCTCAGCTGGAGTGACTGATGGCTGTTTTTCTTCTGCTCTTTGGCCGTTTCCTCTTCTCTGATTTGAGTTTAAAATCTTCATAAAAATATTTAAACTTCAAATAATTGTAATATTTAAACACCCTAAATATTGAAGCACAAGTACTCAAGACACTTAGCTTAGTCCTCAAAATTTCTCTGTGGGCAAGTTTATTAACTTGCTAAGACTCTCTCCAGGAAAGCAATGATACCAGTATATATTTATAAATGTTAATTGCTTGAAACAACACTCATGCTTATAAGTGCAGCATATATCTAATGACAAAAATGTGATTTGTATTTTCCTTAAAAAAAACAGCAAGCATCTGATTTTTCTTTGTGTTAGTCCTGGTCCAGTGTTTGTGAGCTGGCAATATGGCTCAAAAGAAAACACAAAATAAACACAGATGTAGATGAAATTTGGAGGACAGGTCAATTATATCAATAGGTTTCTACTGCTGCATTTGGAGAGTACCTATGAATAATTTATTTCTTAATAAAGTTATAGGGAAAGCCAAAGAAAAAGGCCATATACATACAGTAAGAAACTGTCTCCTGGAAAAGTGATTCTGAGATAGGAGCTGGGACATGATCTATGGCAAATCAAGTGCAAACTTAAGGTATCAAGTGCAAACTTAAGGTGTGGTGCTGTAGCTGAAGATAAACAGAGTACTTGGATCTACCATCACAGGAACTTTAAGTGGAAAAAAGGAGTGATGTTACAGTCATGTGCAGAACAGGGAAGACCACTACTGGAATATTTCTACTAGATCTCTTTAATTTCTTCATAAAGAAGTATCAAGCAATTCCTAAGCATTCTGAAAAGAAGTGAGAGATTTGAAGTTTGTTTTCAGATATGATAACTAAGCCTAATTTGTTTGCAAATAGAAATATTACAGTGCTGTGCCTTTTGAATAGATTGACAGAAGAAAAAAATCTGATAGTACATGCTCTTTGACCTAAGAGAACAAGGTATGTCTGCCAATCTCTAGAAACTGATGACAAAATTCAGATTGAGAATGCAGTGAAACATTTGAACAGTTGATAAACTACTAAGAACTATGGCAGTGGAAGATTTTTGACTTATCATTTGAGTGTTTAAATGAGAGTGGGTATCCTTAAGAAACATCAAGCATAAAGTATTTTTTCTACACTGTAGAAATTGCTGGATAAAGTCCTTTGATATGTGATACTCCAAAAGTAAGGCAGGATGACATTATCTGTACATTGCTTCTAACCTGGTTTTTTGAGAAGTAGTTGCTGTTGAAATCCCCAACCTATCGTTCTCAGGTTTGACAAGACTTCTCAATTGGATCTCTGTAAATTATGATTAGGCATCTTTCTTTGGAAGCTGTGATTTAAGCACTCTTTCCTTCCAATCAAAAGCAAAAAATTCCAATACTTCACAGCAAGTCATAAAATAATGGAGCTAGCTGTGGAAACGGAGTGGGAGAAGATCACTGAAACCCATCTTTCTGAAAAATGTGAAGATGTAAATAATGATAGAAAAGGTGTTTCCTGAGAAGCCAATTGATGGAAAAAAAAAAAAAAGAGCATAATGATTGGTAGGAATCTCTGTTGACACTGAGGGCACTGATATGTAGTCAGTATTATTACCTGCCAGGTTTTTTGGATGTAAATTGCTTTATGACACCTTAAGGTGAACATCAGAGACGTGGTAAATGATAGTTCTTTTATGGGGAGTGAAGAAGGGAACAACTTGCTCTCTTCTTCCTGCTGGGTCTCCCTTAACACATTCTGTTTTTAAAAAAGCTGTCCCTTGCCTCCTGACATGTCATGGCACATTCCTGCCACTTGTGCCATGATGATTTCCTCTGTCACTGCAGTAAAGATGTAGCATGCAATGGGGATTGTGTTAAGAAGAGGGAGAGGACACCTACAGCAATATTTTATTGCAATTGGTTGCCCCCCAAAAAGTAAAATGTCTTTTACAGGCAAGATTCACCTAAGTTCCCTTTAAATAAAGATCAAAATGCAAACAGTAAGTTTGATTTGTAGGACAGCAAGAAATTCAGTTCTTGGCTATGAAATTTGAAACGTCTTTTTGAAAAAAATTCAGAAATAAGAAGGCAGAAGTCACACAGAAGCACTTTGGTGATGTCTTGTCCCAGATGATACTTGGTGCAGACTCAGACTTGCAGATTTCCATCTCCAGGAGCCTCTGAAGGCTGCTCTCATGCCTTTCTCCACCTGCGCATATGCATTAGAAGATGACATTGAATGCAAATGAAATTCAGAGCAGTTCCAAAGAACTCTTAGTTATTCCGCGATAACAATGGAGATTTTTTATACAATGACTTCTATTAACTTTATTCTTTCTGAGGGCAAACCCACTCTTTTTTCTGGATATGAACTGCATTTTGAAATTCAATGAGACTTCGTTGTGTTGCTTTCTCCCCTAGGATGAGCATCCTGTTATGAAGTTAATTGCATTAGAGTCTGATCTGAATTTTTCCCAATGTGATTTGTCCTGTGAAACTTTGTATGGCTTCACAGCAAATGATTGTAGCATAAATATCATTTGTGGACTTTCACAGTCTTACAATCCTTGACAAGTTTCTGGCTTTGCAAGAAGAAGCCTCATTCCAAGGGACTGATAGAGAAGTCCAAGGCAGTCCTTAAGCCAGCTTCGCTGAAGCATTTTAAAGTTTTCTCCTCATGCCTGCAACTTTTGGTCAATTTTAGGGGTCAAGCCTGATGAATGACTCTACAGACGTCTACAGCAGCCTGATCCTTGTTTTTATGCTTTCAGTGGATTGTTTGTTATGTTTGAATGTTTTACAGAATTAAACTCGTCAAAATTTTGTTTAGTAAGGATAAGGACTGGGAGTTCTTCCTCTCCTTATTCCCATTTCTCATTATTTGAAAAGTTGTTTTCCATTTTCCTTTGTTTCTTAGCAGCTTCACATTCTTTCAGATGACCTTTCTTCTATTTGTGTTCAGATGTGGCTAAAACTAGCTCTGTTGAGGCAATTAAATCTTATCCATTTTCCTCTCTTTCCAAGTCTGTTTTTAGTTCTTCTGTGCAACTGTGATTGGAGGCTGTCATACTGCAGCTTCTTCCCAGCTGACAGTAACATTACTCTCCTCACTATCTTCTCACAAATTCATTCCTCAGCCTTTTACAGGAGATCCCCAAGTCCCAATGTTATTCAATAATGTCTCTTTTCACAGTTTGTTTCTACTTTCAAATACTTTAGGACATTGCTCATTATTTCTAGGGTTTCCTTTTCTTTGTATTTTCTTTTTTTCCTTCTCCTGTTAGGCCACACTGTACCATCACTTAGCAAGTAGCATTCTTGATGGGATTTAGCTAAGTGGCTTATTACCATCCAAAGTGTTGGGAACTTAGGTCACTGCATCTTTTAACAATTCCAAATCAGCTTTGTTTCATCACCTGCAAATTTTACTTAAATATTGATGCATATGCTCTTAGTCTAGTCAACATTAAAAAGAAAACAAAACAACCCAAAAAATACCAAACAAAACCCCCCCAATGAAACACAGAACCCTAAGCTATATTTTTTTTATTCATATTGTTCACTTTGTTTCATTACTTTGATCTACAGCGTGCCTATTTTTCTCTGCCTGTTCAGTACAGCCTTTACACATATTACAGTATTTTTTCTTGGGTTTATTCATCAAGCTGCCTATTTTTCTGGTTAAGTCTGATTAAAACTGACAATTGCCAGATGATTATAAAAATCTGCTTCAATTACTTCTAAAATTCTCCGTTTCTTTTATGTAAAACTTTGTTCCTTACATATATTTGAATTATGCAGTCCGGAAGCAATGTCAGGGCTCTTTTGAACCAGTGCTACACAGCATCCATCCTATTCCAAAAGATTATAGTACACCTGGACAGGAACAGAGAAGGCAACCAATTTAAGAAAGAGCTAATAGCAGAACTGAGGGGTATCACCCAGGAAGAAATATACCTTTGGGGAGAAGGGTACATACAGTCCTTCAAAATCTTAAGTGCTTTGGCAAAAATTAATACATAACAATTATACTTCTAAAGCAGTAAAGAGGAGATGTCAGATGAAACTGGTAAGTGATCTTAAGTGGACAAAGAGAATATTTGTTCAGCTGTAGTTCAGCTGTAGTATTTCTTACCTGTGGAGGTAGTAGACACTGAAAGCCTACATGGTTCTTATAGGGATGGAGAATCAATGGAATGAAAACACCTTAAGTATTAGAAAAACCTCTGACTGACTCTCAGGAACACCCTGAACCACAAATACTGAGATGCTGGAAGATTATTCTGCAGAGGCATTCCTAAGACTGTCACTGTTTTCTTACGGATTTTTGGTGGTTGCTCTAAGACACAGGACAATGTATGAGGCCATTTATCTAACACTGTAATGGATATTGCACACAAAAGCATTTTTTCAGACTTTTATAATTTGAACTTGCACGCTTGGAATTCAATAAATAATAATATAAATTGCATGTTGTCTTCCTGCGTTTTGAGTCACTTAACATTGCAGAGAGACTGGAGCCTCTGGGACAGTCAACTCTGAGAACTGCAAAGGCCCTGCAAGTGCTGGGGAGACATATCTGTTATGTTTAGTCTACAGAAGTACATGTACTGCTGGGCTGGAGAGAGCACATATTCCCTAAAGCAATCCCCTTGTGAATTGAATCTGCTTGTGTATTGCATAGGCTAGAGAACTATTTTGAAAAAGTGGAAGTAAAGAAAAGGTATCGGTAGTCCAAATTTTTTCTCTTCCCCAAACTGTTGTTTAACTAACCAATACTTGACATGTGCCTGGAAAGATGGCCAAAACCGCAAATTCTTTCTCAATCTGTGTGGGAAAAAATTATCTTCTATCATCCCCCTTTGTTTATTCAGTACTGACAAGGCAAAAAGATGAGGAGGGCTATTGATCTTGTAAATCTTGTAATGTAACAAGTGAAAAGCCAACACAACTGGAGAGCAGAAAAAGGAAAAAATGAAGGATTTAGAACTAGAGAACTTTACCATCTCAGAATCAGTGAGCACTTTAGGGGAAAATTGCTCTACTTTAGTTTCTTATCTGTAAAATAATGATATCTCACAAGGTTGCATGCAAATTTGTGGAAGTTAGCAATGCTTATTTTCTGCAGTAATGCACACAGTAAAAAAGCTCCTAAGGAAACAGAATATTCTGTGTGTGATGCAGTACGGAAAAGTGTGAGGCCACAGTGTGAGGAAAAGAAAAAAAAACAAATAAATAATAGATAAATAAAAAATAGAAACAAAGACAATTCTGAACAGCAAGATGGTTCATTTGCTGAGCACTCTCCATCAAAGAACCTAATAATAAAAAGAAAGAATCCAAGCCACGAGATTTGTTAAGAGTACAGAGACAGTCTTCTGAAGACAAAATAAAAAGTCTGAGTAACACTTTTTGTCTCTCATCAGGTCTTGGTTATTATGACAGGATGGCATGTCATGTTTTTATTTTATTTTTCCTCTGAGAGGTGAGGATTTTTGTCCTTATTTTCTCTCCATTTTAACTTTTGTAACTACTCAATCTGCTACCTCCGCTAACATATTTTTTTGATTATCTATCTTCTCACAGACTTGTGATGTTTCTGAAGCCTTTCTGGACCTTGTCATACAAGCATCTGTTCCTTGGAGCTGTCCCCAGACCACTCATTTTGCTTGTACCATGTCAGTTTGCTCAGACTTTGTGATTATGGTTCTGGATGCCAAGTTACGTTCATGATCTTAATACCCACAGTTCTGACTGCCCTTCCTTGCACAGTGAGATGATATCTCCATTTTATGCCAACTCAGGCACTACTTCATGCTCTTTTAGATACATCACTTTAATTCTGGCAATTCTGAAGCATCTTGAAAGTTGTGTTTTTACTCAGGCCCCAGGCATCTCTTTCCAGAAGGTAACAAGCTGCCCAATACTTGCTTTCACCCAAGTCATGTTCTCATTTGAAAATTTTAATGACAGCTGAGCTACATCAAACAGGTCTTCTCAAAACTCTTATCAAACTGGGAACTTTGCTAAGTACTATTGGATTATTTTTCTTTCAACTACAGAATAAGATGATAACGGATTTGATTGAGTATCTTGATAGTGAGAGCATACGGGCAAGATGCTAGAAGATTAGCGATGAGATATTTCTTAAGCTCAGGGACTAAAACTCACCCTATGTGCTTTGTGGGAGGATATCTTTACCACTAGCCTGTCAGGCTGGGCTGGAAGCAGTGTCTTCCCTCTGGTGACAGCATGAACCTGCTCTTTTACACAAGGATTGTAGGATTCTGTAGGGCAGAAGACAGCTCTCTGAGCAGAGAAGGAAAATCCAAGAAACCTCATTTCCAGTCTCTGCTCCAATGTATTTCATATCTAAAACACCTGACTCTAAACACTGAGATAAAGATTTTTGAAAAAACTAAAATCATGTCTTACAGTTAGAATAGTTGCTTATTTTGAGCTTTGTTTCACTGAAGTTCAGTGAAACCAGAGTATTAATCTTCCAGAAATAAACAAACAAAAAACCCCCACTGCCTGTTTATCTAGGTTTCTACGGTTCTGATTACATTAGAATTAGTAAAATCAGCAATGCTTCTCTGAATACTGAAAGATTAGAGCTCTATTACTGATCTTTTACAAATGGGATGTGAAGATACTGCAGCTTGTCCCTGCTACCAATACTGAAGTTTTTGACACTGATTTGTAAATTGCCCTTCTTCATATGGAAAATTCCTTATTATTTTTATCAATCTCCGTGGTGAATTGCTCCTTTTCACTGACATCAAACATAAAATACTTAGATTATTAAGTACCTTGGTGGTTATTAACTCTCATTTGCTAAAGCAATATCAATCAACAACCTTCTTCAGTCAGTACTGTTGACTTTCTTGGTCCACTTACTAAATTCATCAGTCAACACAAACTGGGCTTTTTCCCATTTTGTCATTTGTGCTAAAAGGAGCTTGCTGTAAAAATCTTGAAAGCCACTTCAATGGCCTGCTTCAAATCCTTCAGTATCATGCTCACAAAAAATCTTGGCCGTGCTGGTGGGCTTGCACTACCTATTCTAGCTATTAGTGTCCTTGATATCCATTGCCTTGGCTTTAGTCATCTTATTGTGCCTCCTATCTTTGGAAAATATGGAAAGGCACAGCAAAGGATGGTGTTAGCCAGTGTGGTGACGTTCTTTACATGACTAGTTACTTTGATATAAAATGCACTTCTGCCATTCTCCTATGAGAATGTTTCTTTTAAGTATGTTTCTTTTATAAACTTGAGCACAAGAACCTTGGTGTAAACCAGTGATGCATTTTAGATACAGTATTGCCATACTGTTTCTGAATTAGGTTAGCTTTATTTTTTCTGGAATGAAACCAATGCGAAAGCAAACTTTCCAGCCCCCAGGCTAGGCCACCCCAATGAACTGACATTTCTAGGAAGTCTGTTGTACTGTTCAGTGTTACTTCGTTTTAGTTCATTGAAATAACAAGTAGACAATGTTTAATGTAATAATGAACTCTAAAAGTTATATTAAAAAATATTTTGGACTTCTTTCCTTTTTTTCATATAGCATGATAAAAGTCCTTGTTATACATAAGTTTATGACCCTCTTTTGTTTCTTTAATTAGTATAGTTTTATAATCAAAGCATGAGAAAAGTCCAGCTAAATTAGAATTGCACTGATCACAGCTCAGTACATGTCTGACACTCCTTTGAAATATCATTGTCTAGGTCATCTTAAAAAAATGAAAGTGACAGAAGGGTAACAGCTGTGATTAGAAAAATAACACCAATACTTTCTCAATTATTTTTGCTTTCAGAAAGTAATGTGCTCTATAAGTTATGTAAACTAATGTGGAACATTAGTATGCTGAATAATTAATTAATTAATTAACATTAATGCTAAAAATCTGTAAGTGTTCTGGTTTTTGTTGTTTTGGTTTTATTTAATTTCTGCAACTCTGCCCACTTAAGTTGTTCTTGCTACCTTTGTTCCTGCTGCAGGAAGGTTACGAGAGCAACCACTGTTCCTAAAATACATGACTATTTGCTTTCTTTGAACAACAGAGTTTTTAAATACCAATTTTTAACTTCTGTAGAAGTTAAGACAAAGAATAAGGGTCAATGAAAAACTTAAAGTCAAGTGTTATCTTGGCATTCAGTAGAAAAATGTGAATTCTATAATTTAGGAATTATGTGGAACAACAGGTAAACACTCAAAACATTCTTCAGCAAGAGCATCAGTTTCTCCGTGGTAGGTTCAGATTCTTTGTTGAATTAGAACAATTTTATGCCAAACCACTGGGAGCTCTTTATTTAAAAAGATAAACTGTATAAATAAACTCTATAAATTGCTACAGCAATCATAGAAAAGGAAATGGATGTAAAAAGTGTTCCTCCTGGCATTTACATTTGAAAATAATTATACATAATAATACTGTGGGATATAAAACAAATGAATAAAACTATAAAATGCTATCAGGATCTTTAAGATGCATTTTCCTATTTAGCATCACAATGGTTTCTCTGGTTGTGGCTACCACAAAGAGATGTTACTTTCAGTAAAACATGCATTTATCTTTATATATACTTAAGCACATGTACTGTGGATTTTTGCTAAAAGAGATTAAGTTTAGTGTTGAGTCTATAGACAAACAGCACTCATATGATCCATAGATTTGCCTGGAAGATGTGATAAACAGTTGCAGCACTGCTGTACTAGCCCTGCTCAAGGAAGGATGTCTACTTTTGTGTCCTGGGGAATGTGGTGACCACCCAGGTGCTCTGCACTCCCATCCAGGCTTGACTGTTGCCCTTGCAGGTGTTACCTCACACCTGTCTGATTGGTGCATAACAGATGATGACTGCAAAATGCTACTGGAATTACTTTCAGTTAAAAGGGTAAATATTTCTATTAGTGCAACAGATGATACTGTTCAAACTCCTATGAAATACCCACATATCAATGTTTTTACTAATCCTACTAAAGCTCTTATAAACAGTTCAATAGGTTTTTAAGTTACTCCAGCTGTGGGCATCATTCCCCTTCACCTTCCTTTCTTCCTTCCCTGCCCAATCTTGCTGAGACACCAAAGAGTTCCTTGAGAGCTTTATCTCAAAGCAAGGGCTGCAGAGGCTGTTTCTCATACACTCTTTCAATATGCAAGACTACCTTGATGTGCAAGCTTCTACCTTCTTCACTCACTTGAGATTGCTAATCCCAAATGCTCAACAGCATTGCCCTAAGGAATGTTACACCTCAGGGAGAGGAGAAGGCATGTGTGGTTTGCTTTTAGTATCATCTCTTTCCAGCATCAGGATAAGGAGCCAGATGCAGATGCCAGAGAGGATGGGGAGGAGACACAGATGTAGCAAGAGCAGTTGGTACAGAAGTAGGATAGGCTGGAAGTCATGAATTCTGCAGTAGACTTGAAACAGAGCTATGTTGGTAGAGCATCTACTATGGTAGCAGGATGCTCTGCCTAAGTGGAGGTAAAACAGCTTGAGCAATACCTTATTTGCAAAAGTTATCACTGGTGGGAGGAGAATGGGAGTCACTGTTCTTTTGGTGCTGGAGAATGCTGAGACTCATCAAAGCCAAAGCTAAAACACTGAGGAAGTGCAATGTTTCCTGACAGAAACTAGCACTGGTGATGATGTGACAAAGTTCCTGATAAAGGAATCAACAAGTGATAATACCGATAACTTACCTAAGGCTGCTGAGCTGACACTTGTGGCGACAGTGAGGTGACACTCCTGGACTGTAGACACATGACTGACAACCCAGTCCCACTTTTTAATGGCAAGGTCTTCTAACATACCCCTTCTCAGAGTGTGTGTGGAAATTCCGCCTTAAAGTAGGGATGCTCCTCAAAGTTTCTCCTTCAGGCTGAACAGAAGAGATTTGGCCACAGGTGGGTATGGGTGAAAAAAGTCAATCTCTACTTAATAATCTTTTTCCCTTTAACACCATTGCTTCAACATGGCTTCCATTAAGAGTGCACTACACTAGTTGTTGTAGCTATCTATACTGCGTAGTAAATAATTCTGATTAAGGTTTTTAGTCTATTCATTACC
The DNA here is from genome assembly GCF_041296385.1 of Aphelocoma coerulescens. Taxonomy (NCBI): domain Eukaryota; kingdom Metazoa; phylum Chordata; class Aves; order Passeriformes; family Corvidae; genus Aphelocoma; species Aphelocoma coerulescens. The sequence continues at coordinate 85,709,639 of NC_091013.1, forward strand.
ACCATCCATTCTGATAGATGATTTATTTTAGTCGTAGAAATACATTTGGTTTGCCATCCTTAATCCTGTGGGACAAAATCTTATAAAGGATCAATTACACATATTATAACCCCTTAGACAGAAGCCTTTTACCAAGTCTGGGGCTAAGATTGGACCCAGTTGCACCTAGGCTCCTTTCTGGGAAGAAGTTTAGAAAGCAAGGGGGTCCTTTCTGCACCACCTCGTGACACAAAAGGAGCCTCTCCCTGACAAATTTTGAAGCTTCCATTCTACCCATGGTAAATTCTGTCACTACAGTATTCCTTCACTGCCTATCACTGAGTTTTTTGAGAGATTGGTAAAAGAAAGGAAAACAAAAGTCTTTTTCACAGAAGACACTGGTATTTTGAATCACAATGAAAACTATCTTCTAAATTTGTTCCAAAGTGGAAACTATAAAACTCTTGTTTGGGAAAAACATACAGGTGCCTTTAATTCTTGCAATTACATTTTTTAATGCCTTGCAAACATTTATCACATCTTCTTGAAACATATCACAGCATGTCAGAAGATACACTGTGAAATTCTGTATCTCAAATTAAAACATTCATTGAATACTAATAAAAATACATGATTTTCTGAATCTACCTGCTTCTACTGTAATAGTGTGACATTACACACAAATGAAGAAGGTAAACATCTGGTGAACTAATTTAAGGAGCATTTGTTTTTGACAAGTTGTGTTAGCTTGTTAATGTTCTACTCAGTAGCAATGCAAGGAGCTGGGACTGCAAGTGAAAATTCATAACTTTTATTTATGCTTTTCCACTATAGCAGAGTAAAGATATTACTTGTGCTCTTCTTCCTTTTTGCTGCCTGAATTTCGCATCATTTAGTGCACTGGATGAGAGTTTCAGTGGCATGTCCACACTCCAGCCTACCCTGGAAACTGGTGGTAGGGAAAAAAATACAGGACTGAATCTCCTTGGACTGAGGACAGAACACATGGATCCAATATGAGATGCCACTCAATGACAAACTTTAGATCTAACGGTCTTCCTCAGTGATCTGGGATTTATTCCGTAGTTTTCTTATTTGCTCCACTACCACCATGGACTATGTTTTGGTTTCTTGGAGTGAAATGATCATGTTTCAAGAAAACCTAAGAACAACAATAACCCCACAAAAAGCAGCACCAAAAAACTCAACCAAACAACAAACAAACAAACAATTCCCCTGCCAAAACCCCACAAAAACCCTCCATGCAGGGCCTAGTTCCAAAAAAGAGTTTAAAACTCACCACTATAAATTGATCAAATTGCTGTATGTCTGGAAATTTTAGATAGCTAACTAAGGTCCTCAGATTACTCAAGAAAGCATGTGTTGGTGGAAGAAGGACAATCTAGATGACATGTAGCTCTACCTGCAGAGAAATATGATGAGAATGTGTCTGTGATTTCCTTCACCAATGTGTGGCAAGATAAGGAAAGGAGAAAAACACTGGGAAACAAAGTGAACAGCAACCAGCTCATACAAATAATTTTATGCTGAACTAGTTTTTTCCTATTAAAGCATTAATTCCTGTCAAATAAAATCTTACAGATTTACATACTTAAAAATGCCAGTACCTTTGTGTTTCAGCACTCTCCTTGTAGATGCTGGGGAATGTTATCTAACGAAAGACTCTAGCATTGAACTGAAAAATTTATTTCCTTGGGGAAGCAATTTAATTACAGAAAAATGTTTTTCATTTCATGTTTTTCACAGAAAATTGACTATATCTTGTTTGTTTATTTCTTTTTGCCTCTGATGTCAGTCCATTACCATTACTGGAAGGAAAATGTAAATGCATTTCATACCTGCCAAGCAGATTTCACCTTCCCCTCGTGTTTCTTAATCAAGCAGCAAAATTAGCTTTGCATTAAATTATTGAAAAATTATGCTGTTTATTTACCTTTGGATTTTAAATATCTTTGCAAATATTTCCACTCTAAATTCTTGAGAAATAATTAATATTAACTGTTTATTTGATGCTATAATTCACATTTTTGCCTTCCAAAGCAGGCAATAATAGATAAAGTTCCACTGAGGGTACAGGGCAATGAAAGAACATCTAAAAAATCTGCCTAAGAATACTCAAGCATATAATTCACTATTTAAATGATTTAATGTACTTCAAATTGAATTTGTGAGAGAAAAAAACTTCTGCTTTTTAATAACATTTAAAGAGTGAAACTGCCTTCAGGCAACAAATGACCAAGTAAGGAGGAATTACTGATGTTATTCCAAAAGCCCAGTATAATTGAAAGTAAATGTTATTCATCTATTCTAGTTTATAAAGTGCTCATAATACTTCATACAAAAAAGGATGAATAACAGTAAGAAGAATTCTCATTTTGTGGAAGAAAAGCATTTCTTTCAAAGTTATATCATATATTTTCCTTAAGATGAAAACTGGAATTACTGAACAATTAATTTTGTATGTAAATGAATTGAAGAAAACATGTGATTAATATCTATGCTATTCCTTTTTTTTTAATCAGTGGAGCTAGACTTGCAGAAATCAAAAATGTTCGAAGAAAACATGCACGAACAAACCAAGCACTTCCTGCTACAGTAAGTATTTGCAAAAAGTGTTTGTTCATAAAGAATATAGATTTATATTTTCCTAGCAAGACATCCAGTAACAAACAAGATCTTCACAGGCATTCCATGCTTTTTTCATCAGCTACAAATCCTGACACTCTTGTTGAAGGTGTCACAGCTTATCCATTTCTTCCATTTCTTTTGTTTTTATCCTGCAACACATTCACATGCAAATGGCAATTTTTCTCTTCTTAATCAATATGCAGCAAACTCTGTCCTGCAATAAATTCAGCTTTGTCGTACTTGCCTTTTAGAGCAGTAACGTGGCTCATATCTGAGGATATTTATTTTCAACAACTTTTTCTCCGATGGACCTCAGTGACTTCTTATGCTTCTCTCAGTTGAGGGGATGGAAGCTGATTACAGCCCTTAGTTTCAGTGAGGTTTAACATAATCTGTAGTGGCACTGTTCCCAGGGGGAAGCCTTTGGCCAACATATTTTGGACCTTCAATACAGCAAGGTGACTGCAGCAAAGTTTTCAGAAGCACCACATAAATAAGGAAAAAGACAACAGTGCTGTCATACAACGTGGTCGGGGTAGTGGAAATAGTTGTGGTTGTGGTATGGTTGTGGAAATAGTTCCACTCATTGCATAGCTGAGGGGTGCAACTACCATGCAGGAGTTTTTATTTCTTGGTTGTGGAATTGGTCTCACACGAACTCCAGACCCACCTTCTCTGATGTTGTTGGTAGGTTCAGTTCAAGCAGCCTCACCAGAAACCATGTTTCATTAATTTGCAAGGGTTTGTATAAGGCCTGTGACTCCAGAGGAATAAAGAACACTAACGCTAATACAAGACCTTATTATACAGTGAGGAGACTTTCAGCTTCTCCCAGAAGACTGTCTAGTACAAAAGCACAAAAAAGTTTCAGATAAGTAAGATTTGTCCTAATTTTCTACCTAGATACTTTTCAAAGGAAAGGCACAGTCTGAAAAAAAACCCCATATCAATAGCTATAAGCAAATCATAAGCCTCTAGATATTCAGTAACTGTTAAAAGTGTTATTAAGCTTGAAATGCATTTAACATAAAGGTTCTCAAGCCAGCAGCATTTTGTGTCAAGGTTTTTCATAATGGCTTTCTCTAATAAAACGGGCTCTGTTACTTAGAATACTGAGAACAAGGAGAAATACAAGCCACATTTTGTTCCCAGTCTAACTGACACAATTCCATGCACCTCAGCAACGTTGCTTCCCATTTACTCCTGTGCAAGACTTTGGTTCAACAAAGCGGTTACATATGGGCTGAAAGCCCTCACTGAGCAAAGAAATCCCTTTAGTTAACTGTAGGCAGACTCAGGCAGGACCTCAGTGCTTGTTTTTTTATAAAGTTAAATGTGTGCCTAAGACCTTTACTGGATGAGAGCCTAATTGAATAAAATAGAGGATTCGAGTCTATCCCCTATAATCTTCTCCATAATGTTCACAATCTTTCTCCTCTAAACTATCTTTCCTGATAATGTTTACGTTGTCTTAGCACTAAATGCAACATGATCCCCTGAAAGTTCCACATGTCACTGGGCTTCATGAAACTCAACAAGGGGTGGGTATTCACTGACATTATGAGATTGCCTTTGTAGGTCATGCTAAGCAAGAAATACGAGTTAGATTTGTGGTGCAATTAATTATCAAGCAAGAAAATTAAGTATTGCTTTTACAAAAACAGTTGACCTCTGGAGTAAGGCCTAAAATTCAGAAAATAAGAAGCACATTCTTGACAAACTTCAAGAGGATTTTAATTTAATGAAAGAAAAAGCAATGGTGTGTTCAGTATTAAATTGAAAATAAAACTTCAGAATGAAATTAGCAATTCTGATCCAAAAACCTACTATTGAAACTGGAAGTAGTGAAGTCAAGAGCATGCCTGGCTGATGGGAGTCCTGGGTGGGAGTTCCTGGTCATTGCAGTGATAACTGGAAGATGTGTTTGAAGTGGAAGGCCTTTTCTGAAACTGTATAATTTAATAATTTTCCACTTACTCTGACAGATATTATACAGTCATTTTCATAAAACAATAGAGCTCTAATTCCTAAAAAGTTCTTTTTTCTTTCCTTGCTACTCTCACTGGAAAGCTGTTCCAGCAAACTCCAGCCCCTTATCTAATTTCTGGGCTAAATTTAACCATGACCAGGGTATAAATATTTATTCACATAGTGGTGTTCCTCTTTATTTAAAGGCTAGTAGAGTGCTTTGCCTCATTAGTGTTTACACTTTTACCTCCAACCATTGCTGCTTTGTCAGACTGAATCCCATATTGATGCCTTAGGCTTTAACTTTCATATTTTTCAAATCCTGTACTGCCTAGGGTGTAACTCTGAAGTTTCTTGTAGCCTGTTCACTTCTGCTCTCTTGTGCTAGGTAGACGTAACAAAGCCTCTTCAGGCCTGCTCTCCAAGGACACCCAGACCGTCCTAGGCCCAAAAAGTATAAACCAAAAGCCTCTAAAGGGGGCCAAGCAGAGGGGAATTACATCATTAAACTGAAGTTTTAATTGCAGAATTAACCCTGATATGCAAATGAACCAAACCTATAAAAGTGTGAAGAACTCGTGACCTGTTTTCCATCTTGGGGTCCATCTTGGCTGTAGCCTCTGGCTCCCCAGGGGGTACCTTTGAAGGCCTTTCAAATAAATACCTACCTTATTCCCTTACTCCTGTCTAGTCTGTTTCTAGGAGGCCTCTCAAGGCATCAATATCACCATTTCTCTCCAAGCCAAGCAGATCTTGCTCTTTCACTGTGTCTGCATTAGTCCTCAGCTCCCCAGCAAGTGCAGATATATGGCAGAGTCAATTTGTCTGCCTGAAGTCTGTACAACTGTCACGACAGGTTCCAGTCTTTGCTTATGTGCTTTTGTGTTGGTTTTCTGGTTGGATGGTTTGCTCTTGTTGTTCTTGTTTTGTTTGTTTGGCATGTATTGCACTTCAGATTGCCTATCTGTACTAGCAGCAAGACACATCTTGAAAGAAACTTAAAGGCATATTTCAAAAAGCAAACTTTTAAAGGCAGAGTAATTAGGGGAGATATATCTGAACAACTCTTCTTTGCATCTCCATGTAAACTTGTTTCTCAAATATGCAGACAGAAGTGAACTTCTATAGAAGTAGTCTACAGGAGTCATTCAAGCAGGTTTTACAAAGACAAATGCAACCCCAAAGTAAATTAGAGTAATAAAGTTGTCCATGGAACTTTATTATAGGGGGTTGTGATGTGTGACAATGTGAATAGCCAAAGAATGAACTCTCCCTCAGGTAGGAATTCGTAATGTCTGGAATATCTGACTAAAATGTGGTCACTTTTTATCTTGATATGTTCAAAACTGCTTTTCTAATTTTACTTTTTTTTGTAATCATAGAAGTCACCTTTATTTCTCAGACATCCTTTGTTAGCTTCGTGCCCTCCTTTGCTTTGACTTTCCAAATTTTTTCCTGCCCTGCTAATTTTGTAGTAAAAGTGCAAACACCAGCTTGGCAGAGTTAATGCAGAATAATGTGCCAGCCTCTCAGCTCTGCAGTCTTGATGTTTTTAACTTTAGACTCTTCCAAGGAAAAATGTTTTTTTTCTACGAGTTGGGGAATTATGAGTGTTTACTCAATGTTGATACTTACGATGTTTGCATAAGCAAGATTTTGGATGTTGTGTTGTAGACTTCAAGAGTTTCTGTAAACTATGGTCTGTAAACTATAAGAGCTGTAGTTTGTACTATAATTGCTTAAATTTTTTTAGGTCAATTGAAACTGATGTTTTCTTGATGAGTGCCCTGGGAAACTTGGATACTGCAGATTATTTGGCATTGATTTTAGTATCCTGGCACTGAATGATCCACCCTGACACAATGTTAGCATGCACTACATCACCTTGGGATGTGAGCTACCGGACATGTTTTATTTCTTGTCTTAAATTACTGCTGTGTGCTCTTAACCAGCTCTCCCTTTCTACCTGAGCAGTGACTGTGCTGATATGAAGACTTTCTTGACCAGTTTTTTTCTTAGTTTATGGAATGTTGAAAGACTTAAAGACTATTAATGATTCCACTAAAGCTCTGGTCTCTCTTTGAGAGATATCACCTTTTTATTAAATACTGAAAAGGGATTGATATTCAGTGGTAGTGTGTTAATGCGATTGTGCAGTAACTTTTTTTTCCACACCAGCTCTGTTCAATAGCTTTTATTCATGGTCTGTAGGCATTAATAATATTGAGTGTAGTACTGCAGTTAAATTGGCTGGCACAATAGCTTTGCCTCAGTCTTCACCAACAAGTGCTCCAGACACACCATCCAAATCAAGGAAGACAAAGGCAGGGACTGCGAGAATGCAGAACCACCTGACTGCAGGAAAACATCAAGTTCAAGACCACCTAAAGAACCTAAAGATGCACAAGTCCATGGGATCTGATGAGATGCATCCACAGATCCTGAGAGAACTGGTGAATGAAGTGGCTAATCCTCTTTCCATGCTATTTGAGAGCTTGTGGCAGGCCAGTGAAGCTCCCACTGACTGGAAGAGGGGAAACATAACCCCTGTTTTTAAAAAGGGTAATAAGGAAAACACAGGGAATTACAGGCCAGTCAGTGTCATCTCTGCTCCCACCAAGATCATGGAGCACATCTCCCTGGAAACTATGCTAAGGTGCATGGAAAACGAGGTGATTGCTGACAGCCCTTCACTATGGGCAAATTGTGCCTGACAAATCTGTTGGCCTTCTATGACAGTGTTATGGTGTTGGTGCTTAAGGGAAGAGCAGCTCATGTGATCTGCCTGGACTTGCACAAAGCATTTGACACTGTCTCACATCCTTCCCTCTAAACTGGGGAGACATGGATTTGATGGATGGACCACTTGGTGGATAAGGAATCAGATGGCTGGTCCCACTCCAAGAGTTGCAGTTAAACGCTTGGTGACTTTTTTTCAAAGAACTTCTCAGAGTTGATTGGCCAAATACAGTAATTGGCTGAGAACCTCTGGAACGCCATCTTGGGGGAATCTAATAGCCTCTAAAATAAATCCAGTATACATTTTAACCCCTGTACTATTCTCAAACCCGGTTCCCACTCACAGCAAAACCAAGGAAAGACCCATAATTCAGTGGAAGGTAGACAGGATCTAAAAGCTTTTACAAGGAACAAGATGCAGTGTGTTAATGATCTGTAGATCTGTGGTTCAGTTCTGAAATAAGCGTTCAAGAAAATCTTGCAAATAGTTGGAAAAATAAATATAACTGACATTTCTCTCAAATTGTCATGGAATGCACTCCAGCTGTATTTATTATACACGTTTTCTCCATGTGCTATGTGCTTGCATTCTTTTGTGATGAATGATGTTGCCGTGTCTTGGAGTCTTCGTGCTATCTTTCTTTGAATCAGGAATGTGTAGGAGGTTATTTGAGGACAAAATACTGTAGGATCTCCCCTCATATTTTTGAATTTGTAGCATGGAGCTGAGCAGTGGCTGAATGGCTTGGTTTAGGAGAGTTCACAGCCTGCTAATGCTACCAGTGTACTCATGCCTTGCTGCCCATTTTGCCATGTCTACAAGAACTGAGAATCAGAACTCCTACTGTTGTCTGACTTTTCATTTGAAGTCTTTGGACATAAATTTTACCTTTCTGATAAGGTAAACTCTGGGCCTGGGCCATGCCTAATACTCCTAGATACTATGGCAGCAGAAAATAATGCATTACCATGAATCACTGTAGCTTCATGGGAGGCCTCCGACTCCATCACGGAGCATACAAGAAAGCAAGCTGATCTTGTGGTATGCAGCAAATGTAAAGATCCAGTTTCAAAAAGGGAAAGAAATGATACAACATGTAATGCCATAAAAGCCGTATGCCATCGCACAGGATATTACTCACATGGCACAGATCTTCACAGTGACATACACTTTGATTGCTATTTTACCCTTATGTTGTGACTACATGCTAAAGTTATAGGAAAAATCATGAAGGCAAACAGCATGTAGCTTAAGTTTAATGAGAAAGTTTCCAAGAAATACAAGCTCATTTGTGGGAAAAGCTTTCTGTTCCTGGTTTCTCCTGTGATTGCAGTTTTCTTATAAACATGTTGGATTTTGAAATTTGTTCTGCATTTTTTCTTCCAAAGGAAACAAAAAATGAATGGGCATCCCAAGTTTCCTTTTCCTAGATGACCCTCTCTCTTCCTCAGTGTGCTGTTACCACTTGGCCAGCATCTCTTTCTGATTTTCTCTGACCTCTCTCTCTTGCCCTCCTGGCAGTGCAGTGGCTGACTCGGAAATTGTTTCCTTCTTTGACCCCAGTGAAAAGCAATGGTTAGAAAACTTTCCTAGGATGTGAAAGCAATGGCTCCAGCTCTTTGAGAAAGGTCCAGCTCTCCCACTACTGGGGAAATGCTGGAACCACTCAGCTGTAATGCAAAATCTGCAATTTTCCTGTTCCCTGTAATGAATTCAGTGCCAACATTTTCTTCTCCTCCCATGACCTCAGTCCTAAGGGTAAATATTCCGAGAAGGCGTAGGGGACAAACGCCCTTAGGGGTGCATCTAGAATTTAAGGGCCTGTCTGCCTAAATCTAGACCACAACAGAGCAGAAGATAAGGTGCCTGGATCGCTCCCCAGACTGGAAGGACAGAGTGTTGTGCTCGCAACAACACATGCCATCACTGCAGGAACTTGCACTACGGTCACAACATGCTGACAGATGGAGACACCTGGGAGTTTAGGTGATTTGACTCTGGATCCCTCTCAGGTACATAAGCAGAATTCCAGCACAAGAAAACTTATAAGCCGTGTCTGTAACACTGACTACAACACTGAACAAACGCAAATACACTTCAGAAGAGTACATTTAAGTGCAGAGGATGTTGATGGGAAGTAGGCCTGGAAGTTGACTGTGCAGTCAGGGTGACTTTGCTGATGCAGTAGGAGGAACATTACCAGAGAAACTCTACGTTCAGTGTCTAGGAGGCTGTAGTGGGTTATCCTTGGCTGGATCCCAGGCACCCACCAAAGCCTCTCTATTACTCCTCTCTGCAGCTGGGCAGGGGAGAGAAAATAATACAAAGGGTTCATGGGTTGAGATAAGGACTGGGAGAGATCACTCACCAAATACTGTCACAGACAAAAGAGACTGGAATAGGGGATTTTAACTGAATTTATTACTAACAAAATCAGAGCAGGATAATGAAAATAAATAAGACCTTAAAAACACCTTCCCCCACCCCTCTCTCCTTTCCAGCTCTACCTCCAGCAGCACAGGGAGATGGGGAAAGGGGGTTATGGTCATTATGTCTCCGCTCAGGGAGAGGAGTCCTTCCCCTGCTCCAGCATGGGGTCCCTCCCATGGGAGACAGTTCTCCATTAACTTCTTCAACGAGAAGCAACCATCCCATGAGCAACAGTTCTCCACAGACTGTTGCAATGTGGGTCACTCTTCCACGGGGTGCAGTCCTCCAAGAACAGACTGCTCCAGTATGAGTTCCCCACAGGGTACAAGTCCTACCGGGAAACCTCCTCCAGCATGGGCTCCTCTCTCCGTGGGTCTGCAGGTCCCCGCCAGGACCCTTCTCCACCATGGGTCTTCCACGGGTTCACAGCCTCCTCTCAGGCATCCATCTGCTCCAGCATGGGTCTCCTCCAGGGCTGCAGGTGGTATCACAGAGTCATTACCATAATTTCTGATTGGCCCAGCCTTGGCCAGAGACACATCTGTCTTGGAGCCTCTCAGGATTGGCTCTGCTGGACATGGAGGAAGCTTCCAGCAGCTTCTCACAGAAGACACCCCTGCAGACCCTCTCACTACCAACACCTGGCCATGCAAACCCAATACAGAGGGGCTGCCTACCTCGGCAGTGCTCCGTCCAGTTGGTAGGACAAAGCACAAAGACTCATAACCAGAGGATGAATGTCCACAAATCAGAAAAGAGATGAGCTCAAGTGATGTTTGAGAGTCATATTATAACTTTGCTAATTATTTGGATTATAACTAGCATCTGCAGCCATTTCTGAGTGCTCTTACCAATAAGTTTAAAACACACACTGATATACATCTGGGATGGTTTAAAAGTGAAAATGAAGACAGAACATCAAGAAATCCTTGGAAAGGCATGATTTAGCCACTTGCAAACTCAGCCTTTTCTATGGAGAAGGAATGTATATGTATTAGCGTGGCACTGGTCTTTGCCATTCTTCTTGGGATAATGATTCAAAGCCCTTGGCTGTTTCCAGGGAGAAGGAAAATAGGGATGTTTTCTACAAAAACACATTCCTTGCTCTGTACCTAGATATGATGTAGGATCCAATGTGGACGAGCATGAGTCATGTGCTCCACATGCCTTATGGCACTTTGTAAGTAGGCAGTGAAGTGCTGGCTCATGAGTCATCAGCTTCAAGTGAGTGGGCAGTCAAATCCTGCATAAACTGATTTTTCAGAACCATTTCTAATGGGCAAATATAGCACGGGCAAATTATTTTGGTTTTGTTTGTGTTTCCTTGGCTTCAGTTTTCACCAAGGCCCCATGTTATTAGGCTTGATATATCCTACAGTTTTTATTTTCTGCCATTCCAGCTTTGACACGCTTGTCCAGAGAAGATTCATCATCTGCTTCTTTGCAAGCAGTTTCCATTTTCCTTAGCATTACAACAGAAGCAAGGAAATGAATAGAAATAGCAAACAAGATAAATAAGCTGTACTATTGCGTCTGCTGTTAGGGCTGCTTTGGCACCAAACTATGGTTCTGTTGAGTCTTAAATTCAAAATATATATTTTCCCTTTCACTAGTTCTCCTTTTAGTGTCATTAGATGATATAAATAGATGTAATCCTCTGTCCTGCTATTTCAAAACTTCACCTAAAACTTCATACAGCCACAGAAATCCTGCCACTTTTTGAGACAGAGCTCCTGCTTCAGCAAAAATACTCTCAACTGAGTTTCACAGGTGCCATGCCCTACTTGCACTCATTATTCCCAGGACCATACACGGGTCAGACACTCCATCCACCTTTATACAAACTGCAGAAAGATGGCACTTTGCCCCCTTCCATTCTGCTCTGGACCCTTGGTGTGTGGCTCATGAGGAGCTAAAAAATGGCAACTTTCCAGATCATAAGAGAAAGACGGGCAGCTCAAACTGGACTGGATGAGACTACTCAGCACCGCTCCTTGGATTGACATCTCCCAAAAAACCAGCCCTGCTCTGCTGCCAGCTACCACTGCTGGGGCTACCTGAAGGAGCAACGTGTGCACCACAATGCCTGGTGGAACTGTTCCGCTGACTCACAAGGCCGTCATGCTTGAAAGTTGCCAGCAATGACCATTTTTTTTAAAAAGTTTTTTCTTAATACAAAAATCAGTACCTGGTGCAACTTTCCCTCAAGCCCCACCGTCTACAAACCCATCAAAGACCGTCAGTAAAAGCAGACTGGTTGCAAAGCGTAGCAATCCAGACTCTGGACACTGGATGTGGAGATGCCCATAGCCCCTTTTTCTTGGCTTCCGTTCGACTGCGCGCCCGCTCTGCCGGCACACAGGAGGCGGCCTCTTCCAGTGTCCTCCAGGGACACCTGATGGAGCAGGATCAGACTTCAAATAAATAACACAGCCTGTGCCTTCCCGGCTTTCGAGGGTCTCACGTACTGCCCGAACAGTAGTTTCTTGGACAACCTCTTTTGTTTCACCCGAACTGCAGAGCAGTTGCATGCACGGCTGCTCCCCCGCTCCCTCCCGCTTTCTGTATCACATTTCAGCCCGGGCGGGGATGGGGCGTCCGGGCAAGTGGGATCCCCACGGACGGGATTCTCTGCGGGGAAACGCGCTTCCCAAGGTGGGGGATGCGAGGAAGCGGCCGCACCGCACCGCAGCGCGACGGAGCAGGGCAGGGCAGGGCAGGGCAGGGCAGGGCAAGGCAGGCTGCCCTCCGGGGGTGGCCCCCGGGCCCCGCTGTGCCCCAGGCGGCTGCGCTGCGGGTCCCGGGGTGCTCGGCCGCGGACAAAGGAGCAGCGCCGGCGGGACGGGGCCGGGGCTGGCCGGCGGCGCGGCGGGGCCGGAGCGCTACGCCCCGGCGGCCGGAAGACAGGGCGGGGGGTGAGGGGTGGGGAGAGGGGAGGGCGGCTCGGCCCGGCTGAAAAGGAGGGCTCGCCCGCCCGCCCGGCGCCCCCCACCCTCGGTCCTGCCCCGCGGGCGTCCCGCGCCATGGCGCTGTCCTGGAGGAGCTGGCTGGCCAACGAGGGGAGCAAGCACCTCTTCCTGGTAGGGACGGCCCCGGGGGGTTCCCCTCGGCGGGGCTGACCCGCGGAGGAGGCTTAGGAGGGGGTCGGTGCTGGTAGGCGGTGGGGCCGGCCCCGGGGCTGCCCCGCGGGTCCGGGCGGCCGGGGCACCTCGTCCCGGTGCGGTGCAGGGCAGGGCAGGGCAGGGCAGAGCAGGACGCCGTGCGGGTGCCGCGGCTCGCACGGGTGGGCGGGATGTGCTCCGTGCGCGTCCCGGTGCGCGGCTGGCAGGGATGGATGCGCGCGGGTGCCATGGCCCGGGACAGTGCCGGTGGCCGTGCCCTGCCGGGCTCGCACACGCTGCCGCGTGTGCTTGCTCTTTGTTAGGCTCTCTTTGGGAGAGTTTCAGGGAGAAAATGCAGCTTCTTGGAGGTCAAGTTCTTTCTTCCTTTGTCTCTTTGTTGCTGGTTTTTATTCTTTGAGTCTCTTAAATGCAACATCCAGCTAAAGATTTGGAATAGCGTCTTGCGTGTGGGTGTTTGCCAGCTGTCGGTTGTCTTAAGACACAAAAAGTTTTGTGAAGTTCAATGAGAGTAAAAATTTCCCACATCGGGGCTCTTCCTTCTAATATTTTAAAACATACTACGCTTGAAGTTTGCTTTTCCATTCCATTTACATATGTTTATGAAACTACAGACCTATCAGTTTTATGAATGAAATGAACACTGAAAAGTTTGCACATGTAACTTTCACTTACAATCTCTTGTTTCTGTTTCATTTCAGTTTTTCTGGCTCTCCCTCAATGTGTGGCTCTTCGGGAAAACCTTCCTGCTTTATAATCAAGGGCTACAGTATTATTATTTGCATCAGATGTTGGGGGTGAGTGACCTGGACATTACTTTTTGCCTTGGAAATTGGGATGCTCAAGGATGGGAAAGGGGCAGAATGCATTTGCTAATCAAAGATGACACAAACTGCCTGATATCTTTTCAAAGTGGGGAAAGATCAAGTAAGAAATTACTGGGATACTTCTGACAGTTGTTTAGAAGTAGAAGGTGAACATTTTTGAGAAGAAAAAGAGCCAGTCAAGTGTGGGACAGCTATTCTTTCCCATCCTCTCTTCCCTCCCGGTGTTCCCAGCAGCAGACAGGCTCACAGGAACACAGACATGCTCAACAAATGGCTGGAGCTCCACTTTTCATCATCAAAACATTAAGCAAGCTATGGACTCATGCTTTCAAATTCTTTCCAATCCAGTTATTGTAATATACATGCTTGCTGAGGGAGTTCTTTTAGTAAGTCTTAGTTCTTTTCAGTCTTCGTCATTTTCGTAGATTCTCTGTTCTGTGTAAATTCACTGTAATGCATATAACTTTAGTTTTGTTTTCTAATAGTAAGTCCTTGGATTCTGAACGGTTTAATGAAGATTCAGGTATTTTGATTTAGTGGGCAACACCAACCACCAACAAATGAACCCAAAAAATCATTTGGAGATGGGAGGTACCAGCCTGCCTTGGGAAGTTGTCCACAGCTACGCCATTGCAGTCATTTGAAAAAAAGGTCTATCTAAAGGGAGAGAGTAAGGATTAACATTTTTCTGGAAAATGCTCGCAGGTTGCTCAGAATTTGAGAATCCAGGAAAAAGTGGCTGACGAACACGATGCTTTGTAACACTATGTCATACTCAGGAATGGATTTCAATAGAAAGTTGACGTGGGATTAAACACAGATGATGCACATCCTAATCTGCTGTAGTGCTTCTGGGGTTTATTTTTGGTAAATCCAGGGTGTATAGTTTCATGTGGCTGATACTGTCATAACTAGCCAGTACCATAAGGTTTTGTGATATTCCTTGAAAGTAAGTTGAGTTGATACAATTTTTTCCTTTTTTTCTCCTTATGGTTGATTCAAATGTGTTCCAGAATGAATCTTAGCAAAGGTAGTGCAAAAAAGAAGGGAATGAAAATATTTAAATCCGTATTGGTGGTGACTTTCTTGACAGAAAAACCATGAAAATGTGTTTAATTTTACCTTAATTTCTAGTGGCTTTGTAACCCAGTTCATCCATTTGAAAACTGTGTTTGTTCATGGCAGAGAAAATGGGTTGTTTGTAAAGCAAATGTTCTTGGGTAATGTGTTGGACCAGATTGTCAGCTGGTATCAATCAGCAAGTTTTTCTCAATTCAGATGACTCGTCTGCCTCGTACCAGCTCGTCATCTGGTTGGGTTTTTTTTTGGTTTTCGTATACTTCAAAATGGAAGAAACTTGCAAAATAACTTAATGTGTGTTCAGAACCTGTGAGATGACTCAGGCAACAGATTCCTTGTCTTGGTCGGGAGATGAAGACTAGGAGGTCAAGCTTTTAAGTTTGTATAATTGTGTCTGCCACTGTAGGAAAAAGTACCACAGAAATTTAGGGACTTCTAAAATAAGGTTGAAAGTGAAGAGCTAAGTCTAGAAGATACTTTTGGTCAAAGTTATGAAACTAATTTTAAAATTTTGAAAATACTACTGTAGAATATTCTTGCAATTCACCTTTTACAGTTAATCTAAATATATCCTGTAGATTCCAAAGTTAACCTTCTCCCTTCTCTTCAGTATGTCTGTGTGTGTGTATTAATCATAGAGATTGTTTTGCAAGGGTTGGGAAAACTGAATCCAATTTGGTTTCCTCAGGAGGTGGCATAAGCAATACTATAGCTGCAGTTGCCTTCCACGGGGATTTTTGCCCCTCTTTTTTTTCTCTTTTGGTTTGTATAGCCACTGACCCGTGGCCCATCTGCATAACCAGTCTCCTCTCTGTTCCATGCATGTGTGAGGGGTTTGCAGAACCTCTGTGCCATTTCTTGGTGTCTGAAGATTTTGAGATTTAGATTAAATTCTTCATTTGTAATTCAACAGTTGATATTTTTTATCTTAACCGAGTGATCCCTTTTATGGATACTTCCATGACAACTGTTTCCTTTTCCCAGAGAGCTAACAAAATTGCCAAAAAGGAGTGTCACTTTTTGAATTAAAAAAAAAGTTTCCTTTTTTTTTTTTTTCAGCGAGGTCTCCTAAGGAGTTGGCTTTTTTCTTTCTCAGTATGCTACAGTAGGCTATAATCACCTTAAGAACTTTTGCACTTGCAGCATGGAAAGATTTACCACAGGTAATTTTGTTGTTTACCAAGTAACAGAATGGAGAACAAGAAGGGTTGCTGTAGGAAATCAGATTGTGATATGAAATGAGATCTTGGATTGAATATCCAGAGTATATTCAACTGTGCCATGTTTTTATGGCATCTCTTTTCTTTCTGCTGTGAAGGAGAAAGAATGAGGTTAGTCTTTCATTCAGTGGTCACTGAAGTGATTTACTTCCCTTCAGCTGTCTACAGAGTTTATTCTTTTCCAGTTGCATTCTCTGTGATGTTGAACAAGATACTTTAGAACAGGACTTTAAAATTATTTAGGTACCTAACTCTCAGTCTTTGTGATCCTTAATTCTACACCTGTAAAAAGGCGCTAAGAGCATGGTGCTGTCCTGGAAGCACAAAGGGAACAAGGAAGTAGAAGGCAGTAATTTACCAGAAGGAGGTTGATCAACCTTTTATGTACCAGGAAACTTAGTGTTATTTTGTGTCAAATACCTCTGCTTCGCTCAGTTTGAGTTCCGTTGGTGAGACCCTGAACTCTTCACAGTGCAATCTCTATACCTAATTGGGCAAAAAAATCTGAGCAAACTTAATCTGAGTTTGATGTTGAACATGCTAAGAACAGGAGGTTTGAGCAGAAACATCCTGAGGTCCCTTCCAACCAGAATCATTCTGTGGTTACATAATGCTTGCAGTGAAAGTTCACCACAAGCTAGTGGATGCAAATCCCTTTCCAGTACTTTTGCTTTGATGAACCAGCCCTTTGGATACTGAATTGCTTGTAATGCTGCAGGTCATAGTCTTACTTTATGAATGCATTCATTGACATTGGTTCAAAAACATGATTAAGAATCTAATTTTTGTTATGATTTGATATATGTTAACTTGTGGTCTTACATTGCTTAAAGAAGAGAAACCTGTAAAGAAATCCCCAACAGACACAAATTTCTTATAAAAGAGTTTGGTAAAGAGGAAAGGAATATTCTCATCTTTGTGTTCATGATAGATACTATAACGTGTAGTAGGCATAAATTACAGAATGGAAGAGTCTTTAATTACTTGACTTGAAAATCTTCAGTGTTGGAGATTTTGAGTCTTCTCAGTCAGTGAAATTGTCCAGATGATGGATTTCTTTACAGACTTCAGGATTTCTCCTTTCAGCCTAGCTTGGCTGTATTTTTGTCCAAGAAGTTTGCTTGTGCCTGGTCAAAAAAAATCAGTCATAAATTTGGTACTGGCCTTATAGAACTGAAGTCTTGCTTTAACAGCATTGAATGAAATACTTGTTTCTTTGTTGCTTGAATTCCCCAAGAGCAGAAAGGGCTTTGAGCTCATTTTGTCATGGCATGAAAGGTCTCTTTCCCTATTCCCTCTCTTGTCCCTGCTCAAATAACTGTGATGTAGTCAAAGGTTAATGCGAGAAGTAAGCTTCTGGGTTTCGGACCAAAGTGAAGAAAATGCATCGTCAGAAGGATCTCTTTGGAAAAAGATTGAATAACTGAAAATGGGGCTGAAAAGTAAAAGTGCTGCCTCCCTATTTTATCTGTATGGTTGCTGCCTTCTTACTGTGCAATATTGTGCATAGCATTTGTCACTTTTATTCACTGCTTGGAATATGTTCCAGATGTTCCAGTAACTTTCATGTCCCTCCTTGCTAGTTTATTGTAATGATAGAGATTTTGCTATTGGGACCAAATTCCACTTTCATTGATCATTATGCAACCGCACTGCAACCTGCTTATCCCCCACATCTTAGCATGGGAGGAAGCTGTGCATCTTGATCCTTTGTTTTCCTCAATGCAGTGTGGTTTTGAGATTTAGATGCCTTTTAACCAGGCTATTCAGGAGTTGCTCTTTAGAGTGTTACATGTAGTGAAAGTGTCTAATAATGGATTTATGTTGCTATGGTAGCTGTATATATACATATATATACAGAGTTCCCAAGTGAAGACTGAGGGTGTTAATCTACAAGACTTTATCTTTATAGTCCCTTTCAATTTTCAAGTAAATGTGTTCCTGCACTCTCTGCCTCATTCTAAATTTTTTTCGTTTGCCAAAATATTTCTTTCCTTCAACCCTTTGTCCTCCACAGTCAACAGTTCAGCATTACTGCTGAGATTTATTCTCAGTTATAGCCAGTGATGAACTTGAGCATTGTACTATATATTTCTTTTGTTTTCTTTTTTTCTTTTTTTTTTCCCAAGTTCAAATGGCAGTAATCCAGTGAAGGACACCTATATTACTAAGTTTTATGGGAAAACTTCCACCCTTGCAGAACTTCTTGTGAAACTGTCAGTGGTGAAGGTTGAATTAGTAGAGGTACGTCTCAAATGATTGAGATTTTTACTACTATATCATCTAGGCTTGTAGTGTGTTGTTAATCTCTTGGAGGGACTTGGTACTCTTAGTCCCTTGGTTCATGACAAAATTTATGGAGATTAGATCATGCTGGGTCTTGCAGGATGAACATTCAGGCTCTTGTTGCTAATTAATATATAAAACACTGTCACTCTGTGATGTTGTTATAGAAAAAGGATGATCTGGAATACTCAAATGTGGAAGAAAGCTTGAGATCCCTTCCTGTCTTTGCATCATTCTGCGTGACGCATAAAGAAGCCTGTAACTCAGCAACACTGACAAGTACTTTCTTAGATTGTCTTTCTTGAGGTCAGGCTTCTAGCATTAAATTAACTGATTAATAGATTAATCAAGATGAACAGTTGGCCTAAAGCCCTGCAAGTGGATACACTTTGCTTGGAGATTATCAGAGAAGCTAGAAGCTATTACTGCATTCAAGATTAAGTTAGTTGCTTTCTTCAATTTGAATGACTGATGTAAGCGGAAGGAGGAGTACATCCTACACAAAAGCACTGCGTGTAAAATGGGAACATGACCTAAACTTGTAGACAGGAAAAAAAGGAAAACCTTCAAAGAATGCCTGTGTGATGAGTTACAAGTGAACAGAGAGAATATTGATTCTCCATCGTCCAGGGAAGATACCCCATACATATTAAAAAATATTGCACCACTTAAAAGAATTTTTAAATGGTTGCAGAACATGAGATTGGGATTCCTTGAAACCTTCCTTCTTCAGGAGCAAAGCCAAGTCAAACTTTTGTAGAAGTTTTCACATGTTGTGGTAGGTTTCCCCTACCCTCACATTTTCCTTCCTCTCAGCTACTTCATGTTTTTGTTGCTAGATCTCCAGCCAGATTTGACAGGCCTAAGGGGAATAATTGCTATGCATAGAGTTCAGCTCTGTCCTTCATCTTAGATTATCAGTGCTCTGTTACTCAAGACAAGGAGTACTCTATGAAGAACAGGAAGTTGGGTCAAAGGAGGTATGTCATGTAGCACAGTTTGTCCCACCTAGGAAAATAACCAGCTTTAGCTGCTCCAGTACTGATTTGGGGAGGTAGTCTGTGACCTGTGTCTACAGAGCAGCTTGAGGCTTGTGAGTCTTCCCAGAACATTTCAAGGTGCCCTGAACTGTAGAAGACTGAAAAATTTTAAAGAAAGGCTCTCAGAGAAGGCATCAAGTGGGGTGTCTCTATTGCACCATGACTTGTTTAGGGTTGTTGCTTTAAGGTGGTGAAGTCTTGAGAAAGAGAATCACATCACTTCACCCTCAGGTGTGGAAGGGTTTGCATTATTCTAATATTTTTTTTGATACAAGATTAACTTAAAAGGTAAGATAGGACAGTGTTTAAGTCTTCATTTTGCAGCCATGTATCAAATATCAGATTTCTGTGCATGGCAGTTGCAGGTAACGTTCATCTCTGTATTTATAACTGATAAACTTTGGGGAATTCTGGGGTACATGGTACAGTAAGGTACTTCAGCCCTCAGTCTAATACTGAAATCATTTTCCTAACAGAGAAAGCTCATTATCTCATTTTCATTCTTGCTGACAGCAAGATATGACAAGAACTGACTCTTCACACCTCTGTCCTACTTTGTACATTGTACAAAGGAGTCCATCTGGGTTTCTGTGGGACTGTACATCCCACAGGGATAACTGGAGAATTTACATTCTGAAGCTCTTTTATGCTGCTGTGGAGAAGGTGGTGATTGCTTTATACTTGTCTGGAGAAAAATCTAATCTAGTTTTTAGGATTTGGGCTCATCGATGGTCCAGTTCCCTACTATCTTTGCCACAGATTAACTCTGTAAATTTGAGTAATACTTTAGTTTTTCTATGCCTCCTTGCCCCTCCATAAAATTGGATACCAGTGTATGTTGTACCAGGTAGGCAGGTTACAGAAGGAGGTGGTTAAATGCTTGAATTTGGTATCAGCAAAGCTGGATAAAATAGTGTCCAGCAGAGATTTTGGGTGTGAGGTTTTTTTTTTTCATTTTGATCCTGCAGAAATTTTACATGCTAGTAACATGCATAACAACTATTTTTTTTTTTTCTTAAGACAGTAAAAATATTTAGGAAGAAAAGAGGATTATATTTCTCTCATTTCTTAACTACTTAATAAGGATATATATTCCCTTCTAGACCCAGTGAGTTGCCTTAGAGCAAAAATCATCCTTTATTCTACTATTAAAATTCCAACAAGGTACTATGTTAATTTGTTACTATGCCACCCCGGCAATGCCAAGGAAGTTAAGAAAGAGATCTATTGGAAACCATTTGGAAAGAATTAGTTTCATGGTGATATTTTTAGCTTTTGGATATATATATTAAGAGCAAACTTAAAACCTTTTCTTCTTGTATGAATTTTGATTCTAAGAATTGCTAAGTGTATTTACCATTGTTTGCAAATCAGTCATGGGCTTGTTGCAGGAAATACTGCCTAAATTTATTTCTTCAGAGTAAAACCTTATATGAACCATTGGTAACAATACTTTAATATTTGAATGCACTTTCTTGGAAGTGCAATGCATATTTAAGAAGTTGTTTGCTGGTCTCTCTTTTTTTATTTTTTTTTTTCTTTTCCTGCTTCATACAGGTGTTGATAGCATTGAGTTAGGATGAATGTAAGGGCATTCTTCCATAGTAATTGCGTTGTGAATGAATATTTGCAATTTGTTAAATAGTGGAGGAAAACAAAGGAAGGTCAGTAGGGTAGCCTTTTCTACACATCATTGGTGTTTCATATTTGTTAAATTGTTTGGCATTTTACTTAGAATCCCAGAATATGCTGAGCTGGAAGGGACCCATCAGTCCAACTCCTGACCCTGAGAAGGATATCCTGAGAATCACACCATGTGCCTCAGAGCATTGTCCAAATGCTTCTTGAAATCTGACAGGAATTATTTCATTTATTTAACACAATACAGTGTAGAATTAACTCTCTTCTAGACCAAACTATTGTTTTGTTGACGTTTTGTAAGCAAAATTGTTGTGCTTGGTAAAGGGAGTCTTGGATAACTGATGTCATGCCTAGTTTATGTTTAAAGTCAAAGACAAAATAAATTCTTGAGAAACTAGTGATGTATTGTATAGGTCATTCAATAACAGAAGTTATTAAAATTTTCAAAGTGCTCATTAATGGTATTGCAGCATTTTCAGATTTTGGGTGTTAGTCAACAGCTACAAAAATGATTCAGCTTACTTCTGGAGTTTGCATAACATTAGTTCTACATAATACTTGAGTTTTTCAAATCACGCTCATTTAATCGCTGCAATACTGTAGCACATCAGTAAGCCCCCATAAAAATTCTGATATGTTTTAATGACCATGTGTCTGAAGTTATTGATTCCATGAGGTGTATAGCTCATTTTTAGTTTCTCTTTAGAGGATTTGATGAAAATAGAGACAGTGTTGTATATGCAAACAGTGCATTATAGAGACATTTTACTTTTCATTAAGTTCAGTCAGTTCAAGGGCCATTTCTAGTCATTTTGCCTCACAGTTCAAAAACTTTTGCTGTGTTCTGAAGTCACTTTAGGCTACTGAGAGCAAGGATAGACAAGTTTTTTTTGTGGCTGTTCACATAATATTTTTTTATCCTACTGTGGAGAGTGACATAAGTGTTTGGTAAAATCCCAGCTCAGCTGCTGAGGTTGTGGCCATTGTAGCTGGTCTTTAGTCAGTACATTTGGGCTCTGGACCAGTTGGGAGGGCCCAGAGCAGGGAGGAGAGGATGGCCTAGGGTCTGAAGAACATGGCTTGTGAGCGAAGAGTAGCAAGAAAAATTTCTTATTGTGCAAGTGATCAGAGAGTGAAGTAACAGATGAAGTAGAAGCAAGGGAGGTCTTATGTAAGGAAAAAGAGGACTAACAGTACATTGGAAGAAATAGTGGAGGACATCTGGAGAGTGGGAAAGAACTAAGTGACATGGCTCATTTTAGTCTTATTTTCTATCATTCAGTAGGTTGGAGATGGTCTGTTCCTGGGATTTTTTGCTGGAGATCCCACATTTACATGGTAGAAAACAAGGTAGAGCACATTTGGTGGGGTAATTGCTCCTACTTCTCACAGGCACCTTTTGAGAGAAAGTGCCTTTGTGACTGCTCTGTTCTGTGGAAGCTGGTAGTATCTGGTGAGGAGGTCCCTTGCACTCAGATCTAACTAAATAATGTAGAGTAGCGGGAAGAGAAAAAGGATTTAGGTGCAGAGCTTGGTTCTTCAGGTAGATTGAACATTTTTACCTTTTGTTTTCCTGCTTGTGCCATGCCCTGGTGTGCTGCAGAGCAGGTGGGGTACATGGATGTTGCTAACTGTGAGAGCAGGCAGTTGTGATGTTTTATGGTACTGGTACTGGAGAAACTCTAGTCATGCTGTTGTGCTTGAGATCTTGCAAGATATTGTGAAGTGCAGTTATTCTGTTTATTTTTACTAGCTTATATATTCATCCGTTTCTGTGACACAAACATAAATCTGTAAATTTTGTTTCTTCTTGATAACAAAGACAAGAATATAATAGATGTTTCACAGATTAATTTTTTTGTCTGAGAAAGTAAAAAATGCTCATATTTTTTACGTAGTTTCATTTTGAAAAAGTAATAAATCTTTAGTAATTTTTATTAGATAATTTGTAACTGTTCAACTCATTCACATACTCCTGCAGTATCTGAGTTATCTTTAATATTATAATACTTTTTAACTAATTTATTCAGGAGTTGAAGAACTTGGGGTTTTAAGAACATTGTAAGAAATATCCTTCCAGAAATCTGTTGACAGTCTAAAAGCATCTTTTATATAAGCTAGTAAAATGGTAATTCAACCTAATAACTAGGAGAACAATAGCATTTTGCTAACTTTTTAAAATCATAGATGAATGAGATAATATAATAAGATTAAAAATACAGGTTTATGACATGAATGTGTGCTTTGTTCATTTATTTGACAAGTGTTTTTGTTCTAATTATGTAAGTTCCAAATATATCAGTGAAAGCGTTATTGAAATTAGATTTTATTACAGTTCCCAGCTATTGAGCAGTTAAACTGAAGAGAACCTACTTTCTTTGTGTCCAAATATGGCATTGCATAATGTGAACGGATGAGGAATTTTGTGACAATTCTATAACAGTCCTTGGAACACCACGATCATTTCAGTTTGACTGAATCAATATTTTTTTACATCTTTTTGTGGCTTAACAGAAAATCATTACACTTCAGTGGCTTTCTAGTGTCATCATAGTATTTGTCACTTTTTTATTTAGTTATGTCTGTTGAAGCTTTCAGGTGATTTCTCAGTGGACACTTACTGTTGTCTCAGATGTTTTGTTCCATGCGACTTTGGGCACTGATGAGGATATTGGCTCTTCTGGTAGAAAGCTGTCATTTGTTGTTGACAAAATTAATTATTAATAACTTCTTGATGCAAAGATGAGAGCTGTTTCCTTCCATGTGAAAACAGGATAGCATGCTGTGTGTACTGTGGCTTTTTCCAGTACAATAAAACATCATGAAACGCCACTTTTCTGACAAGTCAGAGAGCATGGGAACTATTTGGTTTCACAGCAAAGAAAAAGAGACAATGCTGACACATGTGCCATTCCTTTCTCATGTAATCTAACTCTTGCAATATTTGTTCAGCTAGGATTGTGTGTTAGCAGAGCTTCGGCGTCTGTCCTCAATCTCAACTGCTGCCTCGTCCTGCTACCAATGTGCCGTGTTCTCCTGGCCTTCCTTCGGGGATCCCAGAAGGTGAGTACTGCCCCTGGAATGCAGCACTTGGGAAGAGGGCCCTGGTCTCTGTTTAGTCTCAAAGTAATAGAAAAAAATCTGGTTTTTGTACAGTATGTGCTTGCATGGTGCAAGTATCAGACATTCAGCCTAGATTCATGACTCCTTTGAAGACAGGGTTGGCATTGTCTGGTTTGATTTGACCATCGTGAGGATGGTTTCTTCAGTGCATTTTTGAAGGATGGGGAGTTGCTGTGGAACTGTAACCAGATGAATTCTCCTCTGTCTTTCCAAACCTCTTATATTAGAGACATCTGTGTCCTCTCAATTGTTTCCCGGTAGAATTCAACAGAGCACAAACAACTTTGTGTCTGCATGACCATAAGTGTCCTATTGGAGATGATAGAACTTTAATAAAAATACTGAACCTGATACTGTTATCATGGGAGAAACAATGGTTTAGCTTCTTTGTGATTCACCAGTTGCTTTTACAGAAATATCAGTAATCCTTTTGAGGAATATTTGTATTTGCTAGATGCTTGCAAATTGAACCTGTGAGTTCTGTTAATCATGTGACAATACCCAAAAGATTGGTAGCTATAGAAGCACATATGTATGCAAATATACCATTCCCTTTGATCTTGGTTATGAAAGAGTCAGTGTTGCCTACACAATTAGTGCTGGAATTCCTAAATATTAAGGCCAGGAGGTAAATTATGTACTGTTGACATCTATGTAATACAGATCCATCTGTAATTTCTTCATTAAGTTTTCAAAATTATCTCCCTGGCATAATCTAGTAGTTTTTAAATTTAGGTACTATGCTTGCGAAGATGCTAAACCTACTAAAAACTGAAGATGCTGTTATATCACCACAGTTGCTGTTAGTATTTGTTTCTTTGTTTTGTTTTGGAAGAGATTGCTTGAATTCTTCTCTTACTAGGTTGCCAGCAAGAAAACCAGAAGGCTGCTAGATAAAAGTAAAACTTTCCATGTGACATGCGGTATTACAATATGCATCTTTTCAGGTGAGATCTTACTGTGCTGAGCAGCAGCATGTTTTGGAAGCAGGGTGAAGCAGTACTTTGTGGTTTTTCTGCTGCAGTACATTTGGGGGTAGTCTTGCTCTGTTCTTGCTTGCCTTAAATTGTAAATGCTTTCTCGAATGTGTGTGGGTTTTGGTTCATTTTTTGCTTTAAACATATGGGCATACATTCTAATGTCAAGCTTTTCCTTAAAATGCTAGTTTCTTAGAAGACAGGTATGTGAGATCAGGTCAAAAGCTGCCATTCCAGGTGAAACCTCATTGTGCCTAAGGAATTTAAATGAAAAGCAGGGTACTACAGGCTTACCTGCAGAGGAGGGAGCAGTGGAGACAACTACCCAGTTTGATGAAGAAGAAATACTCTGGGCTGGATACCTTTGAATGTTGTCTCTCGGCTGAAGCATTGCAGTACAGAAATTATTGCTGTAGTGTTAAAAAAAATCCTAAAATGCATACAGCTTTCTGTCATGAATATTTATAAGCTGATTTACTTTAGAAAAACAATTAACAATTCTTTAGTCCCTGGTATATCTCATGCAAGTGATATGATTATAGCTTGGCATCTGGGTGGCCACGGGAAACATCCAGCACTTGTTTAGAGATCCTCAGCTTTACTCAGGTTTTTTTGGGTTTTTTTTAGTCATACATGTTGCTGCTCATCTGGTGAATGCTCTTAACTTCTCTGAGAACTACAACGAAGAATTTGTGACCCTAAATGCAGCAAACTATCGTGGTGAGGTGAGCCAACTGTCCTTTCATATTTTGCTTTTAAGCATATAATTTAAATATAGGAATGTTTGCATATTCAGTGCCACTGTGTGATCTATAGAGTGCTGCTATTTCTTGCACTGAAAACTCACCATTGTGTGGATTCCTGTGGATTTTACTTCTTTCTCTGGACAAAGCATGTATTAAAGCCAGCAAGGTTCAGTCTTATTTGATTATTAGATAGAGAATGCAATCACCAAAACTTTCACCTTTCACCTTGTTCTTGCTTCTCTTCTGCTTCTCTCTCTTCCTTGGGTGGGCCTGGTTGACACATTTCTGCTGCATTTTGGGCACATTTGTTCTGCATTTTCAGTATTTAAAATACAGTGATATTTGAAACTGATTTTGCATTTTTCAGCTGCAGTGAATGCAAATATGAGGATATATGCTAAGCAGGGAGTTAGTTATCTACATGAACTGGGCAGGAAGCTGATTTCTATTTGCAAAATTCTTGATTTGTGTGTCTTCTCTGACTGTAGTGCAGATCTCTTGCAGGAACATCAGATTCCTAGTCTCTTGGCCAGGTGCTTACTTGTGTATTTGGCACTGGAGAGATATTTGCAGATTTTTGAAGCAAGACCAGAGTCCAGCACCCTTTCTTCTTGGGCTACAATCAAGTTCCCTCAGTTTGTATTCATTCTAGTCTTGAGTCTGCATTTCTTTTCTACCATTTTCATTAGGAGATATTTAGAATGACCCTATCCCAGCTGCATTGTTTCCTGGAAAAGGAGAGTTTGACTCAGTCCAGGCTCATAAGGACCAGCAACCAAGGTCTTCCACTCCCTGGGTGAATGATCTAATCACCAAGCTATTCAATGGCAGACAGACATGCCAACACCAACTTTTGTGCTGAGCTTCTGGGTTGAACTGTGTTGCTTGTGTTAGGAGTGGTCTGATATACTCAGCTTCATCAAGAACTTTAGCAGGAGCTTGCCTCAGGCAAGAATGTGCCAGGGTTCTAAGCCTCTACTAAGCAGCCTTAGGAATTTTGCAATAGAAAATGGAGACAATAGCAAGTTTTTTAGAAACTCTAGGGTCAAAACTCCAGAATTTTAGGTACTTCAGTAGCTCTTGAACCTTTGTACTTGAATTCCACTTAAATCACTTTTTTAGCTGTGGTGGATAGTCTGGATGCTACTCTCATCTTTACTTGGATACACATATCTGGATGCAGATGAGGTCAGAAAGAGGGTCACTTCATTTTTCCTGTCCTGTAGGAAAACATCTCCCCTCACTGCATTTTACTGCAACTTTAAATAAAAAACTTTTCCAAGAAGTGAAGACAAAACGTCTCGAAGTATAGGATCAGGGAAAGTGAGGCAGTTTTACCTGATGTTGAAATATCCCCTCTTCCTTTCACACGTGGTGACGGACATGGGAACATCTGTCAGGTCCTTTGTGTTCAGTCTTGCTTCACTAGGGTTCACTGCAAATCTCTTGGTTATGTAGCTGGCAGTAAAATGCTTGCCTCCTGTCTTAGATTTAAATTCAAAACCTCTCCCTCTTCTGCTCCACTCTGTCCTCCCAAAGGAATGAGTAAAGTTGAGCTTTAATAAAACAGTTATCTGTAAAATTATCTGAATCCAAAATTATAGATCAGAATTATCTTTGCTGGGGGAATGCAAAGGCTAAAGGTTTAGTTCATGTTGAATTGCAGTCAATGTAAACTGTTACCAAATGCCAAATTCATTCCTGCTTCCAGATTTAGGGACTTCGTATGTCTTAAAATGTGTGAACTTTATGGGCTACTTATTATTGTCACATTATTCATGTAGATATAAAATCCCATATGTTGATTTTATTTGTTCTTGCTTGTCTATTTTTCAGGACCCGAGGAAGCTACTTTTTGCAACTGGTAAGTCTTTTGCAAAACTGAATGAGAAAAGTTTGCTGCTTCTCATCAACACTGCAGACAAAACTTCTTTTGATCCTGTGTTGGCATGCTCCATTTGTTGTATCTCAGCAATCTGGAGTTGTGTTATTTGTGTTAATATAACCTGGGTTTGCTTATCCAATAGTCAGGAAGCAGGAGTTACATAAGCCCAGTAGCAGGATAAGCATCATCTTCAAATCTGTTGTTGTACAGATGAGTCAGCAGAAACCATTAGTTTCAAACAGAGATTCTCCCTAATATTAAAACCAAATTCCTAAATGATCCAATTTCTAGAAAAAGAAACATAACAGAAAAGCAGTCTTTTTGCTTCAGCTGGTTTGTTTAAGGTCTGGTTAGGTTTCTGAGCAATCTGAACTGTTACATGGGAATCAGGCTTCAGGACTCATAAAGGATAAATAGACAAAGACATTTTTGCAGGAATTTAGAAGGGAGCAGTGTTTGGGTATGAAGGGGCAGGTATCAGACTGAGCTGTAGCGCTTCATAAGCAGATAAAATTCCTGATGCCATCACACTTTCTCCCTTATTTGGATCAAACACAAAAATCCCAACTTGGTAGCATTTAGGGCACAGTCAGATCGAGTCCATGAATAGACAGCAATGATTCTAGGTTTGTCAATCCCAGTAGGTGTGCTGGAATTAGCAGCTGGCACGACAGTATTTCCCAAAAAACCTAGGGAGGATTTAGATCAGTTGAGAGTAGAGGAAGTGAGAAAACGAAGTGACAAGAGTCTGAGGCCAGAGTTACCTGCTAACTGGAAGCAGGCTGGGTGATGGGTGTAGGTACTGAATCAGTGGTGGAGGTTTGAAAGAAGGTAACTGGCAGAAGGGGGAATTAAAGATGGAAGGGAGGAGAATCAAACCAAGCTACTGAGGATTATGTTTAATATCTTGTATGAAGGAGAAGGACTTGGGATAGAGAAGCAGTGAATGGTCCAATCAGGTTCTGTCCTGGCTGGTGGGGACATGTTGGAAGCTCTCTAGTTGAGAGGTAAAAAGCCTTTTACCCTCTGACAGCCACTAAAATACTGCATTTTCAAAAATTTGAGTACACTGTTGCAAAAAGCAGTGATTCTAAGTAATCTTAAGTTTAAAATTAGTCTGTTCATTCCCTGTCCTAATGATTGGTTAGTAACATGTACTATTTGTGCTGAAGGAGTGCCCAGGCAGGGACCAAGATTTTGCTCCATTGGGAGCTGTGCAAATGATTAAAAAACCTCTGGTTTCTTCTCAGATAGTTCAAAACAGTGAACAGAAGGAATAAGGAATCAGGAGGATTTATAGAGCAATGATGGCTTTTCAGATCAGTCCAGGAAAGAACCTCCTTGTATAAGGGTGTGAGACTGTGGGAGGAACAAGTATTCAAGATTATACTTAGTGGAGGAGAGTCAGGGACAGGGCAGAGAGGAAACACTAAAAATGCACTGATAAATTGGGGCAAGACGGAGTGATTTCAGTTTGATGGAGAAGATAATTGAAAAACTGGACATAAAAGGTGACCTCTGGCTTGAGTGGCAGTGTAGGAAGCTGGATCAAGTGCTGTACTGCAATTGCATTGGAGGTATTTGTGTCAGAGGGAAGTTTCATTGCATGCTACACATCAAATCAGATTGGGAAAAAAGAAATTAAGAAGGAGGCAGTGGACAGAATGCATATTTTTTCTTTTTGCAACTCCTTTTAATTGCAATCTTTCCATGAAGGAGCGAAATCAAGTTTTTTTATGCAGTCCATGAGAAAACTTCCATTGATTGTAGGGCTGTAAAAACAGGAGTGAGTTGCTATGTGTCAGATTTTGGGTATCAGACTTTTCAATGAATGGTTATTGAGAAGTTTATAAAAAGATAAGATTTGAGATTCTCTCCTTTGACTTAAAAAAGAGCTGAGGATAAACTAGTTCTGGTACAAGTCTTCATTTGAGCAGATGAGTCCAATTGTTGATATTTTTAACCTTTCCTTCCCAAGTGTTGGCTGCAGATCACCCTCACAGACCTTGCTCTATGGGCAACAATTTCAGGCATGATACAATGCCATGGAGAGTAATTTCAGGCTCTTCCTCATTCCAGAATGAAATGGGCTGGCAAAAAATTGTAGTGACAGCTTGCATAGAAATTGATTTGCTTAAAATTCTGTCCCTGACCAGGTTTTTAATTGTCATGATCAACAGAGTGTAGTGTTTGGAATAAAAAAGAGACAGAAACTTGTACAGTCAGTCTTGCAAGTAAACAGTGTTTATTCTTAGTTACCTGCTTAGACACAGATGTCACAAGCAAAAGATGACAGGAGCGAAGACAAATAGGAAATTGTGATGCATGGTGAAATGCAAGGAAAAGGGTATCTTTCTTTGGAAGGTGGGAAATTACACAAGAACTCATCTTTCCTATCAGGTTTGGTATATGAGTTGTCCTCAAGACATAAGTACATTCAAGAGTTTGATTAAATTATGATTTGTATGTCTAATTCCACTTTCTTAAAAGGTCATAGTAGACAAGTATACCTCTTCACAGTTCAAATGTAAGCTGTCTTGTGTCCTTTTTAGTTCCAGGTCTGACTGGAGTCATTATGGTGTTAGTATTATTCCTAATGTGCACAGCTTCCACGTATGCCATCAGGTAAGATGTAATCTGATCATTATGCTGAAAAATGCCATTTCAATAATCATATTCTCCTACTGATTAGAGTGTTAAAAATACCAGTTTTCTTGTCCTATTTTTTTCCTAGCTTGCAGTGAAATTAGCACAGTGAATTTTGTATTAAAACAATTACAAGACCTGATTGAATTGCCTTCTGAAAAAACTATTTAATGAGTGTGCTCAGTTAAAAATGTGGACTTTTAAAAGTTTAAATAGTATTTTTATTCCTGCTTGTACAGGGAGGCAGTAAACTCAGCATATGGGGAGTTCTGTCCAGTGCATAAATTAAGTCCACTGGAAGAAAAATAAGATGTTATCTTTATCTTAATTATTTTCACCAATTAATTGTAAGAATACACTGTAAAAAAAAAAAAAAAGTAACAAAAAACCAAACCAGGCAAAAAAAACCAAAAAAAACCCCAAAATAAACCCCCCAAAAACCCAAAACCTGAAACTATCAGCAATGAAACAGAGACAATTCTGCTACTGAAGTAGAACGTTGCTTTTAAAAGCTCTGCTTCTGGTTGTCAGAGGTATTCTTTTTAATGTGATTATAGTATACCAAACAGCAATGCAGTATTGGCTCAGAGCAGCTGCTGGGATTTCTAAAGGTTTGGTCCTCCAGTGAGTTGACATTCTGTACCAACGTTATTGAACACATGTGATAGTACCTGTGAATGACTGGTACCTTGGGGGGTCTAGCCCAATGTTGAAGTCTTTTTATGGCTTGAGTTCTGCAACTGAACATATAAAAATAACCTCTTCATTTTTAAAGAAGTTGAATTCACAGAGTGTTTATGTAAGTGCATCATCTCAATTCAGCAAACATGGAAAGATACATTCATTATGTATCTTCAAACATTAATGGTGTTCCATTAACATGTGAGTTAGATACGTGGTTTTGAACTTTGTTGAACTAATCTGTCTTTCCTGGGTAGCTGTGTTACCTGGCAATGTTACCCTGTGATTTGAGAAAGTAGTTCAGCAAATACTTGTGCATTTTCAGTAGACAAGGCTTCTTCCAGGGCTGAGACTTTTGTGAGGCACTGCAGGCTACAGAAGTGCAGGATTAGGCTGCTGCATGACATATCAGCATGGCTGCACATTACATGGTCCACACAGATGGCTCTACTTGCAAAAGAAAGACAGTTTTGGGAAGATGCAAAAATAAAACAATTACTTTGCTCTGCAGCGCTGAGCCAGAACGAAGTCCTGTCTTCAAGGCCATATTAAATTAGAAAAACGTAATGTATTAGTGATTGGAAAACTTAGAAAAATATATGTAGTTGTAAACATTCTTGGAAATAATTTTGGGGTTCATGACACATCTTTTGAAGCTACATGCTTGTTAGTTCCTTCCACAGCTAGTGTAAGTGCAAATACTTGCCCAGCTTTCTGCCATCTGGCCAGCAGAATCAAAGCCCCGAAAGAGATAATCTGCATCTCCTGTTACTCTAGCAATAATTCTTATTTGGAAATTTTGTCCTGGCTTCTCCTTCAGGCATAGAGATCAAGCTTGTCTTTATTATAGGGTTTTCTCTTAAGGAAACAAGTTGCTGCATGCATCTCCCTGTCCCTTTTCAATCTCTCTGCCTGTGGATTCTCATGTGCCTTATCATGGCTGAGCTTACAGTACAGTTTTTAGGAAAGTTAATTGTAAATGTTCACTGTCTATCAGAAACTGAGATTTTTAAAATATATTTCAGAGGCTGTTACAGTCTTGGATTTCATCCCTAATCTGCTCTTGCAC
The DNA here is from genome assembly GCF_041296385.1 of Aphelocoma coerulescens. Lineage (NCBI taxonomy): Eukaryota > Metazoa > Chordata > Aves > Passeriformes > Corvidae > Aphelocoma > Aphelocoma coerulescens. The sequence goes on from NC_091013.1 coordinate 85,741,745, forward strand.
ACTGACCTGCTCAGTGATTTCTTCTGTTGTATGTTCTTCCTGAAATTGTTCTATGCATGATTATGCCTCTATTTTCCTGCCTTTTCAGTAAACTGTGCAAATAAGTATTAGAAGGATTGAATTAGCTGCTAATGTTTTAAAAGGAGGAAAGGATTATTACTTGAAAAATTTTCTAAATTTTTGCCATGTCGTACCTGAGAATTAGACCAACATTTTTGTGTTCATTATTTGTTTTCAGTAGGGTTATGAAGTTATCAGAAAACACAATAAATCCCATCAATAAATGTTGACATTTCCTGCCAGCTTTAAAATTAACGATATTTAAGATTTGGAAGTCATGTATTTAAAAGAACAATAAAAAGATAAGGTGCTGCAATGCCATCTATTTTTGTAACCAAATATTCTAGTCTTCAATTTCATCTTCTTAACTACCACATGTATCTTCCTTTTCCAAACTGTCTGTAACAGGATTAAAAAAAATTTTTCCAGAACTGTGCTGCTTAGTGTGTCCCTTTAAAGCATGATAAATTCCCCTTACCTTTCTCAGTAAATTAACTCTTGCAGGTCTTCATCTGCAAAATTCTAAAGTAGGTTAACCAAAATTAAATATTCAACTTACTTCAAATTTTCAGGACGTCACATTCCTAAGAAATGCATGCATTCTGTGAATAGTGTCTATTTTAAGCCCTAAGAATGTAAAAAAAGGAAATGTTCTGAAGAGCTATAAAAATGTGTGTATAGGAAGATTATTGACTATATTGGAATATTGTATGTATCTGTAGGCTACACGGTTCAAGGGTACAAGTAGGAAATACATAGTTATTGCACTGTTGGAAAATATGCTTCATGGTAAGAGGTTCAAGGATTTACACCCCTGTGTAATTTAAGGAGGTGAAGTTCAGAGGGCTTGCTCACGCTTAGGGGAATTTGATACACGTGAGGAACCAAGATTTTATAGTAGAGGTATCTGTAGGAGTGCTGAAAGAAGAATAAAATGCTCAGCAGGCTGGAAGCTGACATTTAGACGTTTTCAGACAAGAAGTGTACAGTAATTTTAATCAGTGACAATAATTAGCTGTTGAAAGCAACATGTCAGAAGCAGTCCGGGGATAGACTTTTCATCACTGAAATTTTGAAAAATTGGTGCATTCTGAAAAAGGTGCTCAAGAGCCAATAAAACAAATTCAGTGTGCAGCTTTTGGTTGTAGTATGATACCAAATTAAACCAGAGCTCCGAGACCTGTCTTTGTCCCTTCTCATGGTATGGGGGTTTAGCATAGATGATCTTTACGGTCCAGTTCTAGGATTCTGTGACCTGTTTTGGGACAGAGGGTAAATTTTGCTCTCTTTGTGCCTTCCAATTGTGCTTCCACTCTGCATACCATTGTTCTTATTTTCCTCTTGCTGATGATTACTCCCACAACTCCTCACGGATGCTGATGAGTGACTTCATGGAAATGCTTCTCAGGGTGTGGGGAGTTAGAAAAGGTTTGAGCAGCTTCAAGGAGGAAACAGTGTCAACATAGTGCTGACTGGGGAAAGAATGGCAGAGTGGAGGGAGGATTTCAGAGCCTTGCTATTGCTGTATTCTTTCCTTTGCTTCCTTTTTTGTTCCTTTCCCTGTTTGGATTTCATTTTGGTAGCCCTTGGATTATCAAAATTGCTTTTCCTCTCTTGAGAAAGAAAACAAATTCTGTATTGACAGAAACACATGCGGTATATGCTTCAGTTGTCTTGAAGGAAGAGCAGTTAAATAGAAGACCATAGGAGATAGGAGAGGAAAAAAATCTGCAAAAAGTTATCTATGTCAGAGGGATAGCTTCTTAAACCATGTTCTCAGAACTAAAGATGTTTTTTATTCAATAATTGGTTTGGTTTATGAATGGGGGTAGGTTTTTGGGTTTTAGAAGGGACTCCTACCGTGGTGTGTAGTGTGAGAGGTGTGTTTGTGTGCTATGAAGTAGGGTATTTTTTTAGCCATTTGCTTGTTGTTTGGTGGTAACTATTTTACTCAAGAAAAAAATAAACAAGCTTAACAGAAAACCATTCCAGATGGTTATTTTGTTTGGTCTTGCCTCTTTTTATATTGCCTAACAAATTACTGATGAAAGGAAGTGCTCTTCACCTCACCTGATCTCATAGTGTTAATGTTCTTCTTGTTCTTCCCAAAACCGTCAGTCCTAATGTACGTGGCCTCCTGCCCTGGAAACTCTCCTGCCTGTGCTCCTGTTGTCTCATTGCTCTAGGTCCTGTTCCTCCTCTATCTCCTTCCACTTTATACCCTCACAAGTTTTTTACACTTCCCACTGGCCATTCTGGTGCTGTCCATGCCACCTCTTTGTGTGTTACAGCCTTAGTGACACGTTAAACTGTATTGGGGCAGGGAGAATGCAAGGTCACACTCACTGTAAAGAGGTTGAGTTTTGGGACTGGAGGTGGAAGAACTATCCCAGCTGTAAGGATCTTGTAGAGACTAACTAGGACCTATGAAAGACCTATGTCTCTTAATTTCAGAAGAGTTCTCTGGCTGGCTCTGTACTTCTACATCCTTAACTCTCCATCTCCGCTTATTACTTCTGTGCCAGTCACTTGTTCTTCTCAACACTTAATTGTGTGCAAGTACAGTGTGCCTGTGGGAAAACATACTGGGCTTTGACTATTTTGCATGACTATGCAGTGTATAATGATGTCCTGTGTGCACAGGTCTGCTTTTAATTAGCAGTGATTCCATCTGAGTTGAAACAGCATTGAACCATGGTTTATTCTTTTCAGGGTTTCAAACTATGACATCTTCTGGTATACACACAACCTTTTCTTTGTCTTCTATATGCTGCTGATGCTGCATGTTTCTGGGTAAGTAAATGGAAAATACTGCTCCTTTTCCTGAAGCACAACCAGAAAAGAGCAGTTTCCTTGATTGCTGCTTTTCCCAAGCTCGCTTGAGCACAGTGGGCCAACTTTGGGACAAGATGTTGTCCTCTGGGGTGTGTTTAAATAAAGATCAGGTTGTAGCTTGGAGAATTGTGAGTGCTGTAGCCAACTAGCACAAACTTCTTCACTTTCAAGATTATTCCTTTTCCATTTCCATTGCCCAGTGTTTAGTGAGAAATGAAGAAAACATTGTTTCTTTTTCTGCCCTCTCTTACCTGTTTGCTGAGACAAGAATATGAAGCAAAGTTGCTTCCCTTGCATTTTCCTTTCTACATTTCTTTTTGACTCTGAAGAAGAGGAAAGGATTGGCCTCTCCCTAATTACCTCTTTCTCTTTGCTTACAAAATTTGCTAGTTTTTCTTCTTCTCACAAATATCAGACAAGTGTTTATGTGCCATGAAGCTGATGGTCAGATCTGTATCAGGCACAAACAAACTGAGCTCTGTTGCAAGGTAAAGCATCTTCCAAAACTTATGACATATGTCTGCATGGGTTGGGGGTTGGACTAGATGACATTTAAAGGTCCCTTCCAACCCAAACTATTCTATGATTCTGTGAAAATCTGTTCCATTAACATCTCTGAAGTTTCGTCTGTGGATGTAGATGCAGAGTGTAGAGAAGGGAAGGTGTATTTGAATGAGGTTTTTTTCTCCATGTCATCAAATACCTATTGAAACACAGGGTGCTTGAATGTGTGACACTGAGCACTGCTGCTTAAACTGGAAAAGGAATTAGACCTAGCAAGATCATAGTAGGAATATGTTGTTGAATAAAACATGCAGCTTGAGAAATAATGAGTTCAAAACAATTGAAACTCCTGGACGCAATTCCAGTTTTTGGTGAGTTTGTTGGGGGTCTTGGGGGAATTTTTTTGGGTCGTTGTTTCTTTTAGGGGTTTATTTGGGTTTTTTTGGTTTGCATTTTTTTTTTTTCCTATGGCATTAGCACTTGTTTATAGCTGGGGAAGATAGATCTAACCTGTTCTCCCCATCCTAGGCCAGGATGAACTTTTCCTAAATTATTCTTGACAGGTGTTTGTCTAACTTCTTTAAAACATCTGGTGACTGAGATCGTCTAACCTCCCTAGGCAATCTGTTCCAGTGATTGCCTTTGAGGTATTTTTCATGTCCAGTTTAATTAATCTCCTTCATGGTATTATCCTTTCCCATTGTTTTCCTAACCATATTCCGTTTACCAAGTTTGCAAACCAAGGCTGCAGTAATATACCAAGCATTTAACGGCATATTCTGGTACACAGCCTCCTTAGTATAGAATTACAAAGGTATTCAGTGCAAATCTGAAAGAACTGAGTGTCAGAAGTGGGAGAGGAATGAGTCATGGAGAGTGGGAGTCAGTTCAACTTTAAAATGCTGCCTAAATGTAGGTCTCTACATGTTTTCTCAGTGTCTTTCCCATTATGGTCTAATGAGTTCTCATAAATACAGCCAATGGAGCTTGAAGGATGCTTCAACTAATTTTCTGTTTCAGAAATCTACATTGAGGTGAGCTGGACTGATTCCTGGCTCCATTAGTGATATTGATAAAATCAATAGGGAGTGGCCACAAGTTGCACAAGGGGTGATTTAGATTTGGCATTAGGAAAAATTTCTTCAGCAAAAGGGTTGTCAGGCACTGGAACAGGCTGTCCAGGGCAGCCATAAAGTCACCATCTCTGGGGGTATTTAAGAGATGTGTAGATGTGGTTCTTAGGGACCTGTTTTAGTGGAGAACACAGCAGAGCTGGGTTAATGGTTGGACTTTATGATGTTAGAGGTCTTTTCCAACCTAAATAATTCTGTGATCTGTTTTGAGATGTAAGAAAGCTTAGATAACCATTCTTAGGTGCCCAAATTACTCCTGTGTGGGATGTCTTAGAGATTTACAGATGCATGGCCAGTTGCTGTACAGAGCAAGGCATCTCCTGTGGCTGAACTGTGCAGGCAGGTTGAGTGAGGTTTTACCTGTCTTAGGAGTAAAGTATTTCCATGGTATTGCTGGATTCTTGTTTTGTTTAAAACTGTTGTAGGTATGTTCTTACAGTATTCTCTTATTCAGGTAGCCAGCCACTTTTCAGCAATATATAAAGTGTTGTGATTCATCTGTCATATGTTAATGGTTTGTTTGTTCAGTGCAGAACTCAACCTTTCTGGGCACTGATCTTTGGTGTGTAAGGCTTACTTTTCCTTGACAGCTTCAGAAATGGGAGTTACTGAGCTTCTGTTAGCAGGCAGCTTTGCCACTCAGTTAGTATGTTTGTAATAGTTTAAATAAACTAGAGATCACTGGAGGGGATGCTCGTGTTTGCAGCTACTCTCAAGGCAATCCTCTTTCGGGATGTGCTGAGAACAGAGAAGCTGTGGGAGTTGCTGGCAGGCATACACACAAGGTTCACTTGAAAAATATTGCATGGGCTTTGACTTCCAGCTAAATCCATGAGGCACCATAATATTTATAGAGCAGGGAATGCTATGGGTATCTGTCACTTTGCCAGTATGTGGTGACCAGCAGTGATGCCAGATGCAAGCGATAGGCATGGTTGAGCAATAAATGCAGGCAGAAGCATGGGTGTAGGTGCAAGGACACTTCCCAAACGATTCTCCCAGGGTCAGATGTGGAATTTAAGAGCGAGCAGGCTTAACTTCCCAGCTGACATGATTCACTGGACCATGTAGGAAGCTTGTTACTAGCTGTCAGGACTGCATTTTGGTAGGGAAGATTGCCAGCAGCCTGTCAGAGCCCATTTAGGTTGGGGATATTGCAGATGTCCTAGTTCTTTCTTCTGAATTAAACTCTGTTGCTGCTGCTGCTGCTGCTTTGTGTATGTTGAGGAGAGGAGGGGGGAGCACATGTTCTTGATGTTTGATTGCATACTTGAGCTGAGCCTTCACAACAAGGCTTAGCACTCAGAGGGCATTGTCTCAGTATGTCTCATTTCCCATCCAGCACCATCCTCTACAGGTGTCATTCAGCATTTTTTTTTTTTTTAATATTCTTCCTTCTGGTCTTACGGTCATCAAAGCTAGATTTGGAGGCAACTAGTACTTCTGAGGAATTTTATTACTACTATTATCTGTTCTTCCCTGTTTTTAATGTTTCATTTATGTCCTGAGATATCCCAGAGTGTCTTAGGTTTCCAATTCTTTCTTCAGTGTTTCTAGCTGCAGCTTCAAAGTTCTCACTTCATTTTACTGTAAATTTAACTTAACTTGGGGGGGGGGGGGAAATGGATGAACCCCATAAAATAATTTGCAAGGAAGGTTCCTTGGCTATCATGCATGACTTTGTTTTTTCCTTCTATTTATTTGTGTGCAAACCTGATAGACACCAAGTAGTGGGAACATTACTGCAGTTTATGATTTGGCAGCTTAGGCCACTTCTGCTATAAGATTGCCTTAAAAACAGGGCTTGCTGACTGTAGGGAGGATGAGTGAAAAGAGCCTGTGTGTGATTGAATTGGAAATGTGATTATTTAATTTTTTTTTTTTGAAGGCTCCCCCAATATTTTCCCCCTTTCAAGCAGTATTAAGCTTGAGGCTGTTCACTGGGGGAGTGCCAAGTGAGCTGGAAAAGTTAAACCTTGCCTCTAGTGACAGAAGGCTCTATTGTTGCAAAGCTTCAATCTCATTGAAAGTCCTTAAGGCAAACAGAATAAAATTTCTAACAGAAGATGAGGCTTGTGACTGCTTTCCAAAGTCCTCTCCAAATGAAGGTAAGTTGTTTGTTATTTACTGTTACTTCAGTGTCTTTACTATCTTTATTTTTTTGTAGGGGAGTGCTCAAGTACCAGACCAACTTAGAGGAACACCCTCCTGGTTGCTTTAATCCTAACAAAACGCTCCGACAGAATCTGACTGTGCCAAAGGCTTTTGAAGAGCTGCTTCCTGACTATACTACTGAGCCCTTCCCAGAGGACCTACCAGTACCAGAACCCTTTGTACAAAATAGCTTTGTGAGGGTTTGTTCCGAGGAGCCCAAGTTCCAGTCGCACTTCCCAGAGGTCTGTATGATCCGACATTTCAGGTATTGAAAGCCATGCCAAGCCTTTCAGTCAGCCATAACCGCTAATCATTGCTTTTCCAGACCAGATGTTTTAATAATGGAAAATATTAAAACCTTTCGAGGCGTTCAAAGATTTGGTGGGGAATAAACAATCTGTATTTAACCCTGATGTGCATTACAATGTGGTGCATAGAACAGGGAGGGTGAAAAGATGTCAAGAGATTGGCTGTAATGATCTTTTTTGAACAACACTGTAAGAGATGTATTGATCCTGCTAAAAATGTGATTTTACAGTGTAGCATTTCAGAGCAAACATTTATATAACATTTCATAAGGTCCTTTTGTAAGCATTGTGTGGCAGTAGTTAATTGAAATAATCAAGCTCCATTTGTTCTCTTTTTTACCATGCAGATGCAAGTCCTAATACTCATTTCTGGGTTGCAGTTGGTTGTGGTTTGGCTTTTATAGTCTGTTGTTTGCAGACAGGCTTGTTTTATATGTGGCATGGGTAAATGAGTATGATGACAGTGGGGACAGTAAAGCCTTTTCTTTTTCTGTTTTTCATTTTCCTTTTGTTTCTTTGTGTTTTGTGGCAGCAGCTTTTTCTTCATCCAAATTTTCTCTTTTCTTTTGAGAAAGGATGAGCTGGGCTGTACTGGAAAGTAGCCTGAGGAAGCTTGCAAATATGGAGGTCACGAGTCCAAGGGCCGCCATTCAATATGGTCCCATAACAGACCCCACAGCAGTTTGTTATTGTTTTTTCCCTGTTGAACTTTTTGTCCCTTACTAGCTGCAGTGGGAACCCTTTTTCTATGGAGCATGTAATCATAATGAGAAACAGTTAATTCTACATTGTATTCTTCCAACTAAGTTCTTTGGATTGGTATTTTGTTGTGGTAGTACTCCTGAATTACAAGCATCAGTGTATATCTGGCTCCACATGACCCACAGGACAGCAAGGAGTCTTCTTGGGGCTTAAGATGCCTGCTTTAGAGCCATTTATGGGAAAGGAGTCATGGAAAGAAGTGGCCACTCAATGTTCTCCTGGCAGCCTTGAAACACTTCTTAGGACTTTTTGGATTTGGAAATATAGTGGTACCAAGTTTAAAAAAAAAAAAAAAGCCTGTGAGGTACTGAGACTTGCAAGGCTTTTTTGCTGGAAGTAAATACTCTCCTAGTTGCAAGAGATGTTTATGTGTAACATCAGAAATTGGGAAGGGAGGGAAGATGGATGAGGTTTGAGGGCACTTCAATGCCACAGCTCCGATGACTGATCAGATGTGGAATTAGTACATAAGTCTGCCATAAGCTATTGGTAATTGACTCTTAGGATGGGATTTAGCTGAGCAGCTGCAAATGTCTCCATCTGGAGTAGTCACCCAGGACTCCCCATATAATCAGTGCAGAGAAATGGGCATTTCCAGGGCATTTTCTGTCTAGCATACACATCTCCCATGGGAGCAAATGAATTGCAATTCAGAAGTGCTCATTTCTTTCTGTTGTCTATGATTTTACACTAGTTTAATATCAACATAAATTCTATAGAACAAGAATGCAGCTTTCTTCAGTTTTTACTTGAACCTGAGATGACTATAAGAAGGTAATAAGTTAAATGATATTGCAGGTCAGACAGGGTTTTCCCATAAATGTTAACCAGCTGTATAGTACCCTGCTCTGTGTATGTACTGTGTCTTTGATTGCTGAAAGCAGCTGCAATCTAACTACGTAAAACCAGAATAATGTGGTAGCAAATGAGGTCATTGGTATTTTTTTCCTGATGAGTTTTAAGATTGAAATTGCTTGTGCTTGTGGGTGATGCTGCTGGTTAGACTGATTAAGGCTTCGGAACACTCTTGGATTCTGCATGTAGAGAGGTGTGGATGTTACATGTGAAGTGAGATCCTGCAAGCACTCATGTAGTTGTGAAAATAGAAAACAGAAAGTTAAGTGTTTGAGGTAACATTTTTTGTTCTCCCTTAGACCTGGTTCTGGATTTCTGGACCTCTGTGCTTGTACTGTGTGGAGAGGCTGTACCGCTACATCCGCAGCAATAAAGCAGTCACAATAACCTCAGTAATAAGCCACCCCTCCAATGTCCTTGAAGTCAGGATGATGAAAGATGACTTTGAAGCAAGGCCTGGTCAGGTGAGTTAATGTGCCCCTAAAAAATCACTCTGCTTTCTCATGAGATTGATTGTCTGTAGGGATGATTATCACTTTGTAAGTACTAGCCCATCACTGAATGCTTTGAATGTATCTTTTCTGTCGTTTTATTTCAGTATGTTATTCTCCACTGTCCCAGAGTGTCTGCCCTGGAAAGCCATCCATTCACTCTTACAATGGTAAGAAGTAGTGTTCTTTTCAGTACTTTCTCTTTTATTTATGTTTGGTAAGCAAATGGTCTTTGTTTCTTTCAAGGTGACAGTTCTCTCCAGAAGAGCTCATGTTTCATTTATGAGGGTACCAATGAATATGAAATGGCATGATTATTCTGTGTGACAGTACTCAATACATATTTAATTTTCTCTGCTGTTGAGAAAATGATAATGGGAACTTTTTTCAAAGTCTTCCATAAGTGAAATCAATAATAAATAAATCAATAAAATCCTTATTATTTTGATAATTACTCTACAAAAGAAGAAGTTTCAGCCATATTTCTAGACCTTAATGCAGAATGAGTGCAAATTTTAATGAACTTTTGCCATCTTTCTTTTTCAATGAAAGGACATTTCTGCGACTGCCTTTTCCAAAGTCAGAAAAAATCAGGTTTAAAAAAATAAGTTTCTAAAATTGTCTTCTGCTTTATTTTTATATTAAGAGGTGTATCAATGACTTAAGGTGATATACCAGTCATACAATATTAGGATTACTACTTACTCTACTCAATTGGTCTAGAATGGGAACTGAAACCTCTAGAGACAGACTGGAATAATATGCAATTGTGTATAAATAGACCTGAAGTTCTTCAGGAGTACTCAGTGCAGAGACCTGGGAGATTCTGCTAAAAAAATCACTGCACTGACTGGCTATATTGTTACAAAAGCAGAGTCTGAGGTTGAATATTAGTGGCAGCTTTTTCCTTCCAATGGGAGTAAATGCTTTTGGATTTCCTGAATTGGTCATTCTTCTTCAAGAAAACTTGAAGATAAACAAGAGAGATAAACATTCATGTTTGATTATTTTCTTTGGGCTGATAACTGAGACTTTATCCCCACTGAGTTATAGCTAGTGCTATGGAACAATTGAGATGTTTTAATGCTACCTCAGAAACAGAGGGCACAACCAGGTCCAGTTCTTTGGGTTTGTGGGGTGTTTTATTTTGGTTTGTTAATTTACTTCTCTTTATGCTGAGCCAGGAGTCACAGGGGAACCCACACTAAATTCCACTCAAAGTAAATTTTGTGCTGTAAATCTAGGAATGAACCTCATTTAAGGGAAGCTGCCTCTGTATAGCTTAGCAAAGCATTAATGGCACTTTTGCAAAGTTTTCATGGCTACTCATTTTGCCAGTACAAAGCAGAGGAATATATTATTTATCTGTTGTTAATGGCAGCAGGCACTTTTTTTAAGAGTGTCCTTTGTATAGTGCTTGAAGATAACTTGATATGCAATGCTGGAAAATTAAATGCATATATGAATTTATGCAGAATGGTTTAGTCAGTATTTATTTATATTTTTTTATTATTACATTAGTGATCAGAACATAAATTTCAAGAATTTAGTTTAAGTCTTGGGTAGCTCTTTCCAGTTATTTTTGCCCTAGCATAGCTATAGTTAATATAGAGCTGGTCTCTGCCAGTGGGTACATTTTATTTAAACATTAATCTCAAACCATCATGTTCCTAATTTCTCACTGTCCATCTCAGTTGAAATTAATATGGTGGTAATAATTTGATCAGTATTAGTAAATGCACAGTTTGGAAACTGGGACTCTTGTTATAAAGATTTAGTCTTCTTATATTAGGACACTGCTAAAACAAGGGATTTTGTGGTTTTAATTTTTAGAAATAATGTCATAAAAGAATATTTGGCTTGGTTCAGTAGTCTCTTACCTGGTAAAACTTCTTATTTGTTATGATGAGAGATTTTGTCAGAGACGAGACTGCTGACACAGACCTACTGGGTGAGGTCATAGGATGAAGCTGAATTGGATGTCAGATTCCTTGCCTGAGTTGAGGATTTCATCCAGTATTTAAAATGCCATAGTATGACAATGCATGTTATGAAAAATTATTTTTGCACATGAACTTCTAGAGCTAGGAGCTGTGGAAAATAGATCTCTTGTTGTGAATTTGAGTTTTCTTAGTGAACATAAATAAATCATTTATATACAGATAATGTGCAGTATATTTCCAATATGTAAGTGTAGCTGATAAATTAGTTTGTGTAAATTTTACAAGCATGTATTAAATATCTAACATTAAAATTAGCAATTTCTACTCATGCACAATGCATTGTATTTTAGGTAAGTAGTACTAGACCAGCCAATTTCTGTTCATGCTCAGTGTTTTACGCTTTAATATGTGGTGATATCCTTCAGCATAACAGCATATCCTTCAAGATCACACATATATTCTATTACAAGATATGAAGTTATCACTGAGTTGCCACAAGCGTATTTTGCTACAACATTAACTGTACTGGAGAAAGGCTGTCATTGAGTAAATGACTTTTACAGCATGATGAGCATTCTAAGTGTCTAGATTTATTATAATCTTTTTACCCAGCCTAAGCAGGGGACACATTTCCACATGTTTTTCTAGGTCAGAGAATATGCTGTGGGCTGATGTCCTGCTTAGAAAGCTTTTTTGGTTTTTCATATGGTGGCAGCCATGGGCCGATGCTTCCAGAATGTGTAGGCAAAAGCTTAACTCAGTTGTTTCTCCACTCCCATCTGACCTACTTGTAGTTACCAAGCAAGCTGGAACACTACTGCTGTTTCTTTTGTCGAATGATCGTAGTCCCTGGGTTATTTTTCTAGGTTGGTAGGAGTGTGGGGCTTAGATCCACAGCAAGAACATTATGATGGGTGTGTGTGGCTTCAGGTACTGGAAGTGCAGTGCAACAGTGACTGCAGCATAGCCGGGAGAGAAGACTGCAGTCTTCTTCCTGGTGCTGTTGTCCTACTTAGAATCATAGAATACTTTGGTTGGAAGGGACCTCTAAAGGCCACCTAGTCCAACCCCTGTGCAATAAGCAGGGACATCTTCAACAAGGTCATGTTGCTCAGAGCCCCCCCATCCATCTCAGCCTTGAATGTTTCCAGGAGTAGGACATCTGCCAGCTCTCTAGGCAACCTGTTCCAGTGTGTCACCATCTTCATTGTAAAACATTTCTTCCTTATCTCTAGTCTAAATCTACCCTCTTCCAGTTTAAAACCATTACCCTGTGTCCTTTTCACAACAGACCCTGCTAAAAAGTCTGTCCCCAGGCTCTATGTGATGTCCTGTTCACACTGGTGAAATATCTCACCGTGCCTGGAGCATGCTTGAGACAAGAAATGACCATTTCAGGCGTATCTTTATACTCCTAAGTGTGGGTAATAACCTTAAGTGGAAAGGAAGGGGTGAGTCAGCATGAAGGAGTCGTGGAGATATTTTACTAGTCCCTTCCCTTTTCGAGGTTGTGTAATATTTGCAGTTTAGCTCAGTTTCTTACATAACACCAGGGTGGAGGAACATGCAGGGAGGTTGTGTAAAGGCCCTGAACCCACTCCCATTCCACTCTGGCAAAGCTCCCATATGTTTCTCTTGGAGCCAGAGGGAGCTCTGAATTGTAACCGAGTGAGCATGAAGGGGCTTTATTTTCACACCCTGCCTTTGGGTGCCTTACCTTGATAAGGTCCCCTTGTGCCTTCTGTTCTCCAGAAGTGAGAGTTGAACAGCCACAGTTCTCTGAAACTTTTTTTGTGGGAGATATGTTCTAGTCCTGTCATTAGTTTCATGGCCCTTGTTTGGACTCTCTCCAGCATGTTCCTGTCTCTGTTGCAGTGAAGAACCCAGCACTGGACACAGGTCTTGAAGTGTGGCTTCACCAGTGCTGAGTAAAAAAGGAGGATCACCTACCTCAACCCTCTGGTAGTGTCAGTTGTACATTCTGAAGTTCAGACTCTTGGAAATACCAGTTTTCTCTCATGATCGGTGTGATCTCCATTTTTGAAGGGTGCTTCTACTGGGTTTTATTCACTAGCAGCTTTGTACTGACTAGTGTGACTCTTTGTCCTTGGGAAGTCTGGGAAAGGCAATGAAGAGATGGCCCAACATTTGAGATTCCTGCAAGTGACCTGGACAGTTCTAGGTAGCGCATGGTGGGCCACTCACTTCATAATGTCTTCATTGCTCTATTGTTTGGATTTAATTTCAACTAAAAGTTTACTTTTTAGCATGTTGTATGATATTTTTTTCATGATTTTTCATGGGTTTTTTTACACAACTGTACACGTCTGTTACTGTGCTGTGTAAGTAACATACAGTGTGAGTAACATTTTCAGTCCTGTATTTTAGATTGGGCATTATTGCATCTTAGAATTAAATTTGAGCAGAACACAGTCAATTCCAAGATATTTTCATCTGTAGTGAGGAGACTTATGTTCTTTATATAAATACTTTAGCTGAGTGTTTGTAAGTGGACAAATTATTTTTGTGTGTTTGCCTCTTGATGAACTCTTTAAAAGAGATTTGTCTTTCAGATCAAGTGCATGATATGATCTGGAGATCAGACCATCCAGAGAAACATGCTCTGCTTCCTGAGACTGACATTTCTTTACACTTTTTGGAGGAAAGTGTGGAACTTGTCTGCTGTGGAATGCAATTTAAATGTAACTGTCTAAATCAGTCTTTAGAGACCTCGAAAAAGAAAACAAACATTATTGACAGTAGATTTCTAGTAGTAAGGATAGTCCTTCATTCTAGGTCATATGTCCAAAGCATTGCTTCTGCTCTTTAGTACGCAAAGCCTAACCTCTTATCAAAACTAAGAAAAAAATTGTTCATGGAGATTTTTTGGTTTTTTTTACATTTTGGAGAGTGTTTGTTTCCTTTTACATTGTTCTGGTAGGTCTTCATTTCAACCTGTAGGAACAAGAAGAGTCTAAGACTTGCAGTTTACAGTAGCATTGGGGTTTTTTTTCCATCTCCATCATACATTTTCCCCTTGGTGTTGAGTTCCCCCTCTTTCTGGACACTTAACTGTGTTAGTGATGATTTGCAGCAGCATGAATCCATGATTACATGCTTCTTTTCTTTTTCTTTTTGCTAATGAATGGCTTCAGAAGCAGAGTCCTATTTAGAATATAAGTTAGTGTCTTAAGTCACTTTTTCTGCTGTGTTTCTGGAATTTCTTGCGTTAGCAAGCTGTGATTAGTAGTAAGCCTCATGGAGATAGCCTTGTGTTTTGCAGATTTTAAGTGCTTCAGAAGATGTTCTGGGTTCTCACATGATGTCTCTGCTGAATCCACTACAGAGTCAAAGCACAAACTCTCACAAGCTGCAGTTTAGACCACTTGGCTATCAAAAGACTGGTGTCCACTCCCAGCAGCTCATAAAGCTCAGTAACCTTGTTATTTCAGTAGTGTTGGTTTTCTTGTGGCAAAGGAAGGTAGGAAAAAATTACATCACTTCATTTAGAGCATAGACTGTAGCAGACCTTGAAATAAGGACAAGACTAAGAGGTGAATCCTTCTAAATTTGGAGACAGCTCAGATCTGAGGTTTAGTTTGGGAAAATTCTGTTTTGCAACAAACATCCATAAATGCAGGAACAAATCATCTGTTATTCCAAAGTTTTGGCTGTCACTGGCTGCTTCCCCCTGGAACTAAAGTCTGAACATCCTGAAGTTTCCTTGGATGACCTTTTTCTCTTTTCAGTTGACACACACATGTATCTCAAGATACTCCTGTTGATACTTAAACGCAGGTAGCTTACACAAACACTTGTTGAACTTTTTCTGTGTTTCTATAAGATGTTCTCTGCATACCCAGTGATTAGTAGCTTCACGAGGTAGAGTTAAAAGAGACAGGTGGCTCGGAAGTGGCACATAGGAAGCAAAAACTCAAAACAAGCCACAGCAAAGATCCCAGCCTTGAGGCTCCAGGGCTTTATGAAATAAGTGCTCTATTAATAGCGTGGGGGACTGCTTCTTCAGATCCTCCAAAGAGTTTTGGCTCTTCATTTAATGTCTAGATCCCAGTTCTGGTAACAGGTAAGCAGTGATCAACTACCTGCAACAAGAGGTTTGAAACCTTTGCAACTAGAAATTTTGTTCCGCGTTACAGTGTGCTCTGACCTCCCCTATTTCAGTGCTGCATTTAATCTGCTCTTGAATCCCGTTGAAGTAGAAACTGGAAGAGTCTGGTAATAAAAAGCTCCAAGAAGTTCTGCCCTTTTGCTGGTTCTCCATCTTTTTGAGCAGATGGTTAATTTGAAGCAGATCACATCAGGAGGATTTGTAGTGCAACATCTTCCTTCCTTTCCTTCCACATACAGTTCTGTATGAGTAAGAAAACTCCAGAGGGAGGATGGTATGTGTGCATTTTTTAACAAGTCAAAGCTGAGTTTTTAGGAGAGGATAAGTTTGCATATGCAGATACTCAGATCCACTCAAATCCAAATATATATTATTGAGGAAGAATACTTTCTTGATTAGTATACAAATTAGTAAAGTAATATTGACTCCCAGGCAGAGAAACTCTTAAATCCATTAACCATCTCAGAGTAGGTAGAAGAATTATCTGGAAGAGGTTTATGAAAGCACATGACAAGTTATATAATTTGCCTAAGAGTCTCAGAACTATTACTTAATCACAGATTTTCTACCTCTAAGGGTTTTGTTTAGGTTTGTATTTTTTTTTTTTTTGTAGATTGAGTTTTCCTCGTTACCTCTGCACCTGTGTTTAAGTCCATTTGGTATCTGGATTTAGACATGATGGGATTAGAAGGTGGTGACCCTGATCTGCACATTTTATGTTTTTGGGCCCGACTGCTTGTCAGAAATGTCTCAACAAATAATACATGAGTATAAACAACATCAAAAATAGCACATTTGCTTTTGTTAGAGAAAACCAGTGTTTTTTAGACCCAGAGTTGTCTTTATCCCTGGATAATCCAGGGTTCATTTAAAATCAGTGAAGATTGTAACAGTCTAGCAGAGAAGTTTTAGCTCTAGGCTTCTTTTAAGCAAGAAATTCTGTTCTGCATAAGGAGATGATGGAGAAACATGTGCCCTGCACTGTAAACTTAAGAAATAAACTATCCACAACAGGAAAAGCCTAGGGGCCAAATTCTGAAATACTTCATAAAAAAAATGGAGAAATTGTTGGAAGGTTGCCTGAGTAAAAAGTATGTAAGGACATCAAGAGCTAAGTTCACACTGTCAGATAAATACAATAAAAACAAAATCTAACATGATGACATTCTAATAAGATTTGTTAAATATCTTGTGCAAATAGTTATGAAACTTGTCTTTATGAGATGATTTGCAGAGCGTTTAGGGAAATGGTGAAGTATCTTGCTGGCAAACTAAAGAAATCCCTAGAGCTTGTCTGCTCCTCACAGAAGTAGAATATCTAGCAGCTGTTTGATGAAGAATTTAAGTAAAACAAAAATAGAATAGATTAATATTGCAGATGTCTTTAGTATTTCCTTAGACTTGTTTGTTTGGGTTGGGGATTAACAGTTGTGGGGTCTGTATAAAAACCCTACGTAAACCCTGACTTTTACTTAAACTTTCAAATCTGACCCTTTTGGATGAAGGGAACACAGAAATTTTTACATTCAAGTTCACTAAATCCCAAATTCTTCTTCAGCAGATAAACAGAAGGTGGAAGATCCCTCTAATAAGCAGGATTTGGAGTTTTTTGATTCGATGAAAGTAAATTTACAATACATAATAAGCATCTATTGAATTTAGCAGAGAAATGTGTTTTCTCCCATTTAGATAATGCTTCTAGTTTAGCTGCTAAGTCAGGTTAGAGCAAGGTCTAGGAACTGCAGGAGAACATCAAAATAAAAAAACAAACAAACCCCACAACACCCTCTCCCCAGACAAACAACAAGAACAAAACCAGGGCACAAGCTTTAAGCATGAGTACAGTTAACATGTGGACAACATATTAGAGGAAAGTCAGGGCCTTGCATCTTGCTGTCGTAAAATTAAGACCATCTGGCTGGTGGGGCTCTCTGCTTTAGCCTGGCAAAACACAGTGTGTGCTGGTAGGGGAGTTCAGAGGGACTCAGGGTTCCTCAAGGTGGTGGTGATCTGACTGGAAAACGTATTGACCCTTTGATGGCTCTTTCCATGAGTGCCTCACACCACGGGGAGCCAGTTAGCATGAGTCTGGAGGTGGCCTATAGTTTTGCTTGGGGATGATGGGACCTTTTGTGCTGTTCAGTTTCCTTGTCCTGTGTTTGTCAGCTCCATGCAGCGTTGCTTGGCAATGTGTCTGTGTACCTTTGGAGGACTTGGAGAGGCAGCTTTGGGCAGAAGCATTGTTCTTCTGCTTTTTATTCCTCTAGGTACAAAGGCTTGCATCCTGAGCATCTTGAATTGTTGTGATTTGTTTTTTTTTTTCCTCTGAGCCAGCAACTTCAGATGCATAAATTATATAGGCTGAATATTGCTAGCATTGAAACATTTTTATTTACTCTGTTATAGAGAATTGGACTTGATGATCCCTATGGGTTCCTTCCAACTTGAGCATTCTGTGACTCTGTGATGTGTAACGTGCCTGCTGGGGTGAAAGGGTAGTCAGCAAGTTTTTATGCCTTGGTTGAGCTGCAGAGGAAGAGAAATGCTGATTAGTCTCTAAAAGTGTACCTTTGTAGTGCATCCATAGCAGCAATAGAGTAGCAGTTGGACTAATACAGACCTGCTAGAAAACAAATAAAAAAAATTTGTATTATATATTCAGCAATTTATTTATTTTATGCAATATTGTATATATTTTACAACTATCGGTCTATTTACAATCCTAAGACAACATTACATTAAAAATCTGTGTTTTCTTGTGGTGCCGTAGTGAAATCAAGGACCAAATAGATTGTATGGATAGGAATCTCATAGATTGAGACCTAAAGAAAACAAAGATTTTTTTTTTTTTTTTTTTTTAACACTGAGAGTAACGTAACAACCGAGATTGCAGGGAGTGAATTAGCAAATGCTGAACTTACTGACTCTTGGGAATTTGTGGGTGTGGGTTTGTAGTTTGTGTTACAGAGGAAGTTAGACCCCAGATGACCAGAATGATCCTTCTTGGAACTGCAGCTGCCCAGTGATGCATCCTGCAGTGTTATGGTGTGTTTTTTCCGCTAGCTAGACTGCAGGTGTCTGAGGTTGTACAGAAAGGAGTATATGGCAATGGAAAGTGAAAAGTGTTTGGGATATGTTTCTGCAGCTGCTTGCTGAGCTGCTTGCTGGGAGTTGGCCCTACCATGGAAGGGCTCTGGCTGAAGCCATGGATATTTGAGGCATGGTGGTCTTGCCTTGATCATCCAGGCACCCTTGATACTTAAATCATGCTCCATGGTTAGGATTTCCCCACATTCAAGATGTTATGATATCATGTCTGCCAGTTAAATTAGGATAGCTGTAAGGCCAAGTCTCTAACAGGAAAAGCTTTTAACCAAAATCCAATCCATAAAATAACATGAAACAGAAACAAACAGGGACATTTTAAAAAATCTCCAAGCCTTTAAGGCAGAAATATGTTTTAAAGAATAACTCC
The DNA here is from genome assembly GCF_041296385.1 of Aphelocoma coerulescens. Classification (NCBI taxonomy): domain Eukaryota; kingdom Metazoa; phylum Chordata; class Aves; order Passeriformes; family Corvidae; genus Aphelocoma; species Aphelocoma coerulescens. The sequence goes on from NC_091013.1 coordinate 85,760,394, forward strand.
ACGTAGTAACTTTTTTTTCCTCTGAAATTTGCTTCTTACGTGATTAATTAGTTAAAGCAGGGATAGCCCAGTGTTACAGAGTTCACCTCCTATGAGTCAGACTGAAGTCTAGCTACTATTTTTTGGCTACCTTTATATAGCATGCCTGTGTTTATCATTACTCCTCTCCATTTTCTAATGTCAGAATGAATCATTTTAGGAATGCTTATAGCAGTTCTGTATGAAACCAGACAAGCTGCATCTTACTGAGCTTCCAAGGTTCACATTTTCTTGTCAGTTGACAGTTGAAAACCTTTTATTTCTTTTTTTCTCTTTTTTTTTTTTTTTTCCCTTTTAAAGGAGGAAAAATACATTGGTTGTGTTTAGTTCTTCTTTTTTTCCCCCCTCACTTCTGCCTCTCTTCCAAACATGCCAAGTCCCTAATATGTTTCTCTTGGTTTAGATAAGAGTTCATTGAGTCTGGAGCAAGGATGGACTGATGAATCAGGGTTTGCAGTGCAGCTGGTTCACCCTGGCAGGCAGGAACATGGGAACAGGGTCTCTGCACTGTTTGCAGTCCCTGCCAGAATATCTGCAAATCCATATAATGGATTTTTCCACAAAGTAAAAGGCTTCTTTAAAGCAGTTTCCTTTTATGTAAACAAATCCCACAACAAGCTTCTTAATTCCCCCAATCAGACACTTTGTTCTTCCAGCTGTAGCACAGATCTTCTTTGTAATTTTGTGCACTGTTCAGGCCACCTACTGCAGCACCAAACACAGAAGGTGATGTGTACTGTGTTGCAGTTTACTTGAGAGCAGTATCTCCACTGGAACCTGTGAGGAGCTTTCTTTGCAGAGCCACTAGGGGTATGTAACTTGGGCATCCCTTTCATCTCCTTTCTTCTGATCACAGATATTCCTCAGTGTTATCCTGGTGCATGCATTAGTGTTTCTGTGATAGCCAGTAACCAAAACTTAACACCTCTGTAAAGAGGCTTCACAGTTCTTATGGTAGAGGTGCACAGAAGAACTGGAAGCATTTAGGAATTAACTTTTTATTTTCTTGCTAGTTTGATGTTGTCTCACCCCACTGCCTGCACCCCAAGGCCTAAAAAGAGTATTTTAAAATACTGAATAGTATTTAATAACATTAAAATAGCTTCAGTAATTTTTGTCTTGTTTCTTGTTCTGGACAGGATTTTTGACTAGGAGTACATAAACAGTGATGTTAAATATTCAGGGTACTCTGAGCTAGAAGCACAGATGTTCATAACATAGTTTTCAGTTGCTTTATGCTGGGCTCTCATGCACAGATTTCTCCACTGCTCATCACCTGGAGCAGATGATTGTGCTGGTATAGAATCATAGAGTCACATAGGTTGGAAAAGATCTAACCCAGCACTGCCATGTCCACCACTAACCCAGGTCCCTAAGCACCACATCTGCACGTCTTTTGAACGCTTCCAGGGATGGTCACTCCACCACTTCCTCAGACAGCCTGTTCCAATGCTTGACCACTGTTTTGGTGAAGAAATTTTTCCTAATACCCCATCTAAATCTCCCCTGGTGCAACTTGGGGCCATTATACAGTGGCTATAAAATAGAACTGCTGTGATCTAACAGTAATTAGTTTGCTCACTTTGCATTCATATAAAAGCAAGGCAGAGGACAACAGAGAACTTTTATCACAATATAAAATTATTAAATAAAATGCATTTCAAGTATGTATTATTCTAGTAGTGCATTATGAATTAAATTATTCAGTTTATTAAAATTACCATCTAAATCTTGACATAGAGACAGATAGTAGAGCTGCAGTTACTGGTGAATGTAATTAATTTGGTGGTTTATAAGCATAAAGTTCTCCAGGGATTGTTGCAAAATCCCTGTGTGATAACTTGCATTTGTATTCCGACTTAGCTTGAAGCAAAAAAGGAAAAAATATATGGAAAGTTGTTCTTTTATCATGATGTAGATCAACTTGTATTCTCTAAATTTTGCCTACATGTAAAATACTAATTTTGTTGAATGTGAAAATATATACAAAAATTGGCATTGTAAACTGAGGAAAGTCTTCCATCTTACTTAATGCTAAGAACATACTTTGGTTTCTCTGAGGGTGTAAATCTGCACAGCTCTATTAAATTTAACAGGATTCCTTTGCTTCCAGTTGTTTTTGGAGAAGGGCCAAATGCAGGCAGATAACCTGATAAATGTAGACATTCATACCCGTAAAATCTTTCACTTGTTAAACGTGTAGATCACTTGAGGTTAGAATAAGGTGAACATTACTTCATGTAATTTCAGTATCTGCAATAGTTAATTTGTGTATCATAGCATTTTAATCAAATGAGTGTGGCAAACAAGTTCAAAATGTGGGAAGAACTACTGAAAAGCACTTGTGACCTTTAGTTTAACGATGTCTACTCTCCCTTCTCATTACAGTCTATTCAAGTTAGTGATTTCCCTTTTTGGAAAACAAGGTTGATTTAAGGAAAAGGGCCTAAGATAAAGTTGTGGGGGTTTTTTTTGTTTGTTTGTTTTAAGATTGACTAATCTTTATACTTTTCCACTGGGCAGTGTACTGGGCAATAAAGGAAAAGTAAGGGGCTGCATGTAACCCTCAACATAGCACAGTGGATTGTTTCCTAGGGCTCCCAGATTAAGAGCAGAAGGGGGAAATCCAAATGGTGTTTGCCAAAACACAGTTCCAAAATAATTTTGTTTTTGTTCACCGCTTCAGAGAGGGCAGGATGCATTCCAGATGCCACTTTGGCACACCTTTATTTAGTCAATAACCCCAGGTGCGTGATGGGAATTGTCTGCCTGGAAAGGAGCTCAGCAGAGAGTGGCCAGGGAGTCCTGGTGAACCCCGAGGTGACCCTGAACCCACAATGTGCCCTTGCAGCAGAGAGAGCCAGCAGCTTCCTGGGCTGTACGAGACAGGATGTCACCAGCAGATGGAGAGAAGTGAGCCTTCTCCAATCAGTGACAGATTTGGGGCTCTGTGTCCAGTTCTGGGCTTCCCAGTGCAGGAGAGACATGGATGTTATGAAGCACAAAGAGTCATGAGGATGATTAAGGAACTGGAGCATCTCTGAATATGAGGAGAAGCTGAGACAGCTAAACTGAGGGACAAGTGAAGAAAACAGAGTTAGTCTCCTCAGAGGCACCCAGTGACAGGACAACACAAACTGATTTACAGGAAGTTTCATCTGGACCTCAGAGAAACCCCACTGTTTCTCTGAGGGTGGCACAGGTTGTCCAGATAGGCTGTGGAGCATCCATCCTTGGAGGCATTCAAAGCACAACTGAAAACTCTCCTGGGCCACCTGCTGTTGCAGACCCTGCTCTTGCAGGGGGATTGATGTAGCCAATCTCCAGAGGTGCATTCTAGTCTCAGCTATCATATGATTCTGTGATTTCATGAAGGTTAAATATAGAAGAGAATATATCATTGTACTTCATTACACATTCCCAGTGGTCTGTTAATAACACAGGAAAATTTACCCACTTTCATGATTAAACTTCTGAAAAACTGTCTTTGAATATTTCTTAAGCTTCTGGAATATATTCTCCAACAGTCTGGAAGAAGCCAGTGTTTGGAGTCTTAACTGTGTTTACAGAAATGAAAGAGGTAAAATAAGTGTTCTGTGCACTAAAAACATATAAATACAAATTTCAAAGTTAAAATTATAGGCACATAGGAAAGTCTGAAAGTCAGAAGAGGCCTGTGGAGGTCATCTGGTTCAACCTTCTGGTGCAAAGGCTGTAGATTAGATTTTTCAGGGTCGTGTGAAGCTGAATTAGCAGGAGAAATGGTACCATTTCCCTGGCCGCCTATGCTATGATGCAGAACACTTCTCTTATACCCAGATGAAATTTCCCCTGAAATAACTTGTGCTCCTGGACTGTTGTTTTGTCAAAGTTTGTATCCCCTCGGGTTGCACGGTGCTGAAGGGAGAGAGCGTCTTCATCTTCTCTATAGCTGTTTTTTTAGTTATTGGAAGTCAGACATCTCCCCAAACCTTCTCCTCTTTGGGTTACCCAAACACATTCCCATATTGACCCCTCTTTGAATGTCAGGTTGCCCAATCCTCTCACTGCTTCGGTGGCCCTTTGCTGGATCACCTACGTTCTTTCTCTCTTTTAAACTGGAGGAAATTCACTCCATGTAGCCCAGATTGGCATGTTTCTTCTGGTAAGATTTAGCAGCACAATGAGATTTTTCCAGACCTCTATGAGGATCTCTCATACTCAGTTAGAAGTACCAAAATAGGTTTCCTAAGGTCTAAAGAGAAATAAATCACATTTTTATTGGATAACTTTTCAGGGTAGTGCAGAAAAGAGTTAGTCATGGGGTGATGTAAAGTATAACAGGTTTGAGCCTCTTCTGGCTGGAGACAAGAGGTATTCTGACATTAACTTCATGGAAGTAGGGAATTACAAATGATTTTATAAAAGATGTGCTGAACTGGGACTGTGGATATTTGGACTAAGAAAATCAGTCAGTGTCCTGTGAAACACAGAGAGCCCTGGGGCAGTCCAGAGTGAAAAATAAACCCTACAGAAGCCTCCAGGAGAACAGACCTTTTTGGTGCCAGTGTACAACTTCCCACCTGAGAGGCTGCTTACCTGCTTTTATATGGAGAATTAGTCTTGATATTTTTGTTGAAAGATACTACAACAAGACATAGAAAACACTGGCCTTGTGTGAAGTTTGTCTGCATTCCTCCCTCTTGATGCTGCTATTCTTTGAAGGCTAAGACTTGCTGAAATATTTGGGACTGTGGGTTTCTGTAGCTCATTTTTATAGAAAAACTTGAAAGATGATAAGGAGTTACATATAAGTCTGTCTAGTAATCAGTAGTTGTAAAAAGATTGCTCTTCCCCCTCAGGAAAATGGAGTGATGAGCCGGGACTTTGTATTCCCTGTTTAGGTTTGCCAAAATAGGGAAAATACTAACCTTTTACCTGTGTCTGCTGCTAAATACAGAACTGATAGGCACTGATTCTCAGCCCTGAGGTCAGTGGTTTCACACTGTCCAGAACAGATTTTCTTGGGAACGCTAATGGCAAAGGTCCAGAACAGAGCCAAGAAATGTCTTCATACGCTTGGCACATTTTTGGCGCATGGATTTTCTACCTGGGCCCCTTTTATTTATAATATAGATATGTTCCTTGAATTTAAGGCCTTCCTTCAGAATTTCTGTCTGTCTTTAGTAGTAGAAAAAATAAGAAAAGGGACAGAGCATCATATGTTGGGTATTGGTTTCATGATAGAGCTTGGATTGACCATTAACAGCTTCTAAGGAAGGGATCAAAACTCAGGAGTAATATCTGTTATCAAAAAGGAAACCAGTGGTGTTGGTTTATAGAAGGAAAGTGAAGAATCTTTTCTTGAGTGATAGTTGCTTGTCCTGTTTATGTGAGCAATCGTTTGGTATACTGGCTGTGCAGGCAGTGCATTTGAAATGTCCCTCTAGCTAGCAAGGAATGAAACTGAGGGCGCTCCTTAGTGCTTGGCTGGAGGTTTTTAGATACATGATGTGGATAAGATTGTAAGTGATAACATTCCTGTGTTGGTAGTGACAATCAATAGCCCTGAGGTGAGGGCAAATATGTAGAGTGAGAGAATGGTGGCTGCAAAGTGATTTTTATGATGCACCATGCAATCTGGTGCTTTTCCTTTGCAAACTGTAAGCTCTTGTGAAGTGCAGCAAAATCTCAGCTTCCATTTAGAAGGCATCAGTTGTATGAGAATGATCAGCTTGAAAACATGGGCCTTGACACTCAAAAGCAAAAGTCTCTCAAATGCCTTAAGATTGGTGGGGCAGTTCCTGATTTTGAATGATTTGTCAATAGTAGAGGAGTATTTCCATTCTATTATTCTATGATCTTGCTAAGTACTCCTTAGTGAAGTGGCTGTTCCAAATCACACCCCCAAGCAAGCATCCAGACTCCTCTGGGACCAGAAGAAATGGTTAAGTCTGAATGTATGCTTGGCTTCCCCAACTGTATTGGTGATAGACTTGCTTTTTAAAGAGTACAGCTGCTGGTGAGGCTGCTCAGGAATGACCTATTTGCACTGGGTTCTGTCTTAACAACTGTATTTTGAATGCATTTTGTTATTATTTGTTACTCAGAAGTGGTGCTTAATATATTTAATATTTTTAGTGCCCTACAGATACCAAAGCAACGTTTGGGGTCCACCTAAAAGTAGTAGGAGACTGGACAGGTATGTAGAAAAACAATTCCTCTTCAGAGACAAATGCCTTTACTTGAACTGTTTCATTGTCTGGCTTCAGCACACTGTGGTGTATTCTCAGTAGATACTGTTCATGCTTATTTTCCCAAAGTTGTTTTTATAACATTCTTGATGCAATCCCTGCTTTATTCAGATGTACAATTTCTTCAAATAACGTGTTTTTTCCAGCTACTAACAGATCTTCTGATTGAACTGTAATCATTTTCAGCGTTCCTCCATTTCTGCCTCTTTTTCTTGTTTTGGGGTAGCCTGCTATCCCTGTGTGGTGCAGTGCCTCTGTACATAGTAGTGTCTGCAGAAATGCTGAAACGTGCAGCTCCCAGATAAGCGGATTTTGATGCCAATGGTTTGGCTTGCAGCCAGGTTAATTAACGCCTGTGGTACCCTGAGATTACAGGTTTGCTTTCATGCTCTTCCATGCTCTTCCATTGCTCTTTGAATGTCCTCCAGACCAGCGGTGTAAACCAGGATTCCCTGCAGACGAGAATGGCAATTTGGTGCTCCCTGTGACAGTTGTATACTCAAGTGATAGCTGTCCTTATTCCTTAGCATCTGCCTTTGTTCTTGCTCAGCATAGCATTTCCTTGTAAGGAAGACAGATACACAGCGGGGTCTGGTTCATTTCTTATGAAGAAATGTTCTCCATGTTAATTTGTATCAGCTTGTGTGTTTGTGGAATTGAGCCAAATGAGCTTGTCACCCTAAAAGGGATTAGACCAATGCAGATAGTAAGTGTATGCATATTTGTTGAACTTTCTTAGTCTGGCTGCATAATTGCCTCTGCAAGACTTCAATAGGCAAAGGCTGAGAGGGCAATGCCATATGCACCTGTATTCCGTAATCCCCCTGATTTTCTCTTCTTGCTTGAAGCGTTGGCCAGACAGGGGAAGATTAGCCTCTGGTCAGCCTCAGAATGATGGCTCTTTTGTTGTTAACCATCATTCCTACATGGGAGATGACAGCAGGCTATTTGGAAAAGTGGGATGGAGAAGTACTAGCTAAATGAGTTTTCCAAAATAAGTGGCGTCTTTAAAGTTTTCTGATTAACTCCATGGTGCGAATTGCTCTCTTTTAGGATTTAAGTATTATTCTCCCAAGTCAATATCTATAGTCTCCACTGAGAGGAAGGTCTGTCTGGGTTGGATTGTGTGAGATTCAGGACACTGTCACATTACAGAAACCATTTATTGTAATAGTTTGCTAAACAGAGATATCTCTCCCAGTGTCAAATGTGCTGGTGAGCAGCAGATGGTTTACCCAGCCCTTTATGCTGCATCAGTACCATGGAGCCCTGTTCTCACTTGTTCCCTTAAGCCCTGTGACAATTAATAGTCTCTAATCTGCTGACTGTTTGAGGAAGGATTATTGTATTTGCCACATTCCTTACTATCTTTCTTAAGCATGCTCTAAAGGCTGCTTCTGCAGACAGGATATCAGACTGGAGGAGTTTTTATGAGACATACTGTCACTTGAGCTCTTTTCATGACCTATTCTCTCAGCCTTTATCCTATTTATTAAAATTGTCTTTTGTATCACTGTTTCCCATTCCTGACAGTTTATACCTGACACCAAAGAGACTTGACAATTTATTTCAGAGAGCTCAATTACAAGCCTAAATTAAAAGGATGCAAAAGAGATGCAGGTATGCCATGAAATGCAGAGAAGAACTGGTTAGTTGAAGTATTTCTTCTCTGGACAGCTTTAGCTTCTGCTACCTGCACCAGGCAGATGTGGTGCAGGAACAATTTCCTGCCACTACCTGTAAGGACAGGAGAGGGGGTACAGGTTGCTGGCAAACCAGTTCTGCAAGTTGTTTTGGGTCAAGTCTCTTAACACTGTCTCTGACCGATATTTTGAAAATGTAATAGAATACCTTGTTTTGTAGGTTGGGAAAGCAACTGCATGTCAAGAGAAAAGGGGTAATAGTATTTTCAACCCCTGATGAGAAGTTGCTGTTGATAGAAAGTCATTTATTGCCCATATCCCAGTGTATATAATTTTAGATTTCATATAAAATAAGCTGGAAGAAGCGGCTTTTGGAAAAGTCAGTCATTCTAGAAATAAGGCTTTTCATAGGAGCTGATACTTAGTAGATTTTCAGGCAATACTGTTATTTGCTTTTTAAAACCAACTATTTGAATAATGGAAAATGTAGGACAGAAAAGTAGGTAAGAGAGGAAGGAACTCCAGAAACAGTAGCTCTGAGACCTTTGCAAACCAGCTGGTAATCTAGACCCCCTGTTCCATGCTCCATTCAAACAAAATGGTGCCATCTGAGCTTAGAAGAGCTGAGAATCTGCCCTCCTCGGAAGCAGATTTGGATAAAAGCACAAATTTCCCTTCCATTATGTAGGCACTCCAGTTTTCCTTTTCCAATACAAATCGGAGATCTTCTATTTCTTACCCATGTTGTGGTGGTATTAATAACTGTATAGTGCTTAATTTTCATGTTCATGACAGAAAACAGACACACAGGCACTGATATTGCTGTAATGTGCCCTCAGATGCCTTTGTAGCACATTTTTTCATCTGAGATGATTCCCATTGCTCCCTTTGTAGACCTCTGACCTGTTTATATGTCTAGTTTAGGATGATACAAGCTAGGCCCCAAGCATACCTTTTTCTCTTTGTTCATTGTAAAGAGTGTCTATCTGTCTATCTATCTATCTCTATATCTCATTGCCTCAGAGGTAGGTAGTTTAGTTCATTCGCAACTGGTTGTGATTTTTCCCACATAAAGGTTTCTAATTTGATTTTTCCTTCCATCTTTTGCCACGTGCCATGGGGAACAGCTATTAGAGACCTCCCTAAAAATGGGTTTGTGATTATGCACTTGCTATCCTTGTGCTGACATGTGGCTGCTTAAGCCAGCACCTATTGTATTAACAAAACATTCCATGGCACTGTATAACCTGGCTTTGGAACATTGCTTAGTTGGCCAGTCAGGACTTGAGTGCCCAAGTTAGGATGTGTTTACAGTGGCTGATCTGTGGTGATTGCACTTGTGCAGGTTGGTTTAGCCCCGTGGCACAGAGCTAAGTCAGCCTGGCTTCCTCAAGCTGAGCTGGTGGACGCTTAAATCCTACAGTAACATCGAGGGTCCTGCAATGATTCACACACTGGTCAGAGCTGTGAGATACATGGATGAGCTAATAAGCTGATCTTTTTACTGCCCACCCCCTCTAAATACCTGGTTTGTTCTGCTTCTCTTGGTATCTGTGGTCACCTGTTTTTCCTTCAGCTTTGAAGTAACTGTTGGCTTAGTATTTACAACAGGATTTTTTTCAAGGTTTTTTTTGTCCCACTTACTGTCTAGTTTGTCCTTAGTGTTGTCATCTATCAGCCTTATGTCTCTTCTGTCCTTGCTACTGCCTCAAGTACTACTGCTTGTTTAGTTTTAAAGCTGACATTTCATCTGGCATCTCTGGAGGGAAAAAGAGAGGCCATGGGCCATGCCTTGCATCCAACAACTTGACAGCAGTGAAAAAAGACATGGCAGTGTATCAAGACAATGTGTCTCATTCACTAGACTAACTTCAGGGTGTGAGACAGAAAGTGATATTGATGATGCAGAATTAACAGGCTTCAGGAGCTGTGCAGTGTGTTTTTGTGGAAAACAAATACATAGCACTCAGAGGTGCTGAGGTGAACTGCATGCCTTAAGGCAGTGAAACATTGCTGTTATGTTGCAGTGTGTTGCTAGTACAAATTGATGTGGGACTGTGTTTAGAACACTGCTGCTGTTCTGCGCTCTACAGTAATTTTTATAATTTCCATCTTGTAGTGGCATCATCCTGCTGGGTAGTTGTGTATGTTCCTAGAGACATTTGCAAGGCCTGTCCTGAGCAGCGTGATATTTATTGTGGGGATGCCATAAGAGCACTTGAGTACCACCATTGAATCTGAGAGTTCGGTCTGCTAGGTTACTAAATGTCACGGCAGCAGGAGGTGGTGATGTGTGCAGGAACTGTCCACATAGAGCCAGAACAGACAGATTATGGAGTACTGATCTGCTTCACCCTCATAAAGTCCAGCTCTCATCAGAAAATATGTATCTTTGCTTAATTCTTTGTGCTACAGATGAGGTTATGCTTGGTCACTGGGTCATTCAGGTACAGGTTACCTTATTTTGAATCCTGACATGGTATGATGGGAATTTTTGTCCCATATTGTCACAGTCCTTTTTCTGGAAGGTCCAGCTTTGAAGCAGGAAGTTTCAGGAGGGAAAAACAAACAAACCATTTTTCAGTTAAAAACAACAACTTTCCAGAACATGACAAATATATGAAAACATGGATCTTGTTTAACTCCCTATGGAGTAAGACCTGAGACAGCAAACAGTACACACCCCAAATTACTTGTTTTTAAACAGAAAAAAAAAAAAAAGGAGGCAGTTGTTTGGGATTTTGGAGCCTGACTAAGGATTTTTCTCCTGTTGACCAGAAGAAGAAAATGACATACCTTTTAAGTGCCTCTGAAGGAAGAATGATCTGAACATTCTAGTCTGGGAGAGTTTGTCAGTAGTATCTGCATGACCTTGTTAAGCCCTTGCATCTCCTGATTTAGAGGATGCCTGAAGCATCCCAAGGCTGTGCATTCCTGTGCTTACCTGGAATTTATCAGCAAGTGTAGGATCTAGCAAAGAAGCAGTATTTTGTGTTCAGTAATCGTGAGAACAGTTTTAGATATATTGAAGTAGTAGATCACTCAGTCAGTATCTACTGTATTGTTAGTGGATCTTGATTCTGTCTGGAGGAATGTGTGGAGCAGGAGATGACAAGAAGGAATAATAAGACTACAAAGTCTGCCCACAGGAAGTGACAAAGTTGTCCCAGGTTCACTGTAACTGCTACTGAGTTTCTTTAAAAATATCTACTCACTGGTGATGAACAGTTGGTCAACTCTTTTGCTATTACCTCAAGCTCTGTTTGATTTGGGCCTTTTCCATTCCATAGTAACATTTTTTTGTGTTTAGTTATTCCATGAGATTCCTGGCAGGGTGTAAAGGTGTTAATGACATGCTGCTGTCAGTTGTTCCAGCAAAATTGGTGTGTGGTTTTGGAAGAACAGGACAGAAATGAGATAGGTGTTATTTTCCACTGTTAGATTTTATGACTAACAATTTTTGTATTGTCAGGGAATCTTACTTGCACTTCTGAGGAAGATAGCAGAGCTGAATGCTAAAAAGGTTTAATTGTGTTTCCTTTTAATATAATTTGACATTAGAAATAAAATAATACGGTTACTTTACTGGGAAGCTAATATGCCTTAACAGTATAATTAGCCATAGTGCACTGTAAAGAATACTGATTTTATTCTTCATTGCCATTAACATTCATTATTTATTTATTCCTGAAAAAAGCACAATAAAAGGCAGGATTAAGAGATTGAAGAAAAAGGAGAACAGATTTAGTTTACTGACTAAAAGGGGCTGAAAGCCCTTTTCCTCTGATTAAAGAACTAATGCTGAAGGTGAACACATCTGAATTTTTGGCTCCAGACCTGGATTGTTTTACATTAGTTGAACTCCAGCTGACTTAGTACCAAAAACAGTGTAACTTGAGTCAAATCCAATTTGAACAGTTAATGAGTTTTACGTCTAGAGGGAAAAAAGATATTTGGGTGAGAAAGCTGCATTGAAGGAAATTTTCTCCTACATAAAATCCTTTCTTGATGCATCCTATTATTTGTAAACTTCCACCTTTTTGCATATCCCAGGCACTTTTTAATCCTGTGATGATTATAGAAAATGACATGGCTTAATGATGTAAATTTATTTTTATCCTTTGACACATTATGCACTGGACGTGTGGATGCTGCTGTAGTTAAGAACTGATCGGAGATCACAAGGTTGCAGGATTTCTTGTCATGCCTCAGATGTTTTCAGCACTGTTAGGAACTACAGGAGAGAAGCCTGTGGAGCACATTAGCATGTAGCAGCTGATAGAATCAGAATGAATGTAGTTAAAAAAAAGCAAGAAGCTGCTCTCCACTTTGAAAATAGAATTACAAGAGAGAAAAACTCTAGGACATGTATTTGAGTGGCCTGCCAGGCATATTTCTGGTTTTGTAATCACTGTGTGCTGTGTTTGCCTACTTAAGAAGGCAAGTTGCTGTTCTGGAGTTGCCTGTGTCTCACCATTTTTCTGTTGATTTTTGCTTAGGGAAGTCCCATTCTTACGTAGTTTCTGTGCAGAGGTACACAGCTGCTTCAAGCACTGAATATACAAAGTTTGGCTGAGTTTTCACGTTCCTTCATGTGAGCATGGTTTCTAGAGAAATACAAGAGTTCATTTCAAAATACCAGCTCTTCATGCATACCTGCACTTCCCTAGGGGATTCTCTTAGATGCCGTCCAAGTTTTGCTGTAGAATCCCTGCCAAATGTCTAGCTTTGTTCCCAGTTTATTGTTGGTTCTCCCTTGGGGACAGAAGAAAAAAACAGACACGTTTCAAATTTGGAATTTTGAGTTGCCACATTTTAACTAAAAATTGTTGGTTAAAATATCTTAAAAGTAGATTTGAAATGGCTCTTTTTGGGATCCTCTTTTTACAGATTGTAAAAATTGACATAGTTAATGAGGAAAAATCTATTTCAGCTTTAGAACGTAAAAAAATTTGGAAGAACTTGTGTAGGAACTGTAGATATTTATAAATTTTATGATCAGAAGGAACAGTTATCTTTACATGCTCCCAACTCCTGCATGATGCTTGATAATTTCTCAGGATAATTTCTGTACAGAAGTTAACATAGGTGAAACCCAAACCTTGGGGTTGTTGTATTCTGCAGAGTTTTCAGCTTCAATATTTCATGGGTTCTTTTTGTCCTCTTTGTGAAAGTGAAGCTCAACTTTGTGATGATTATAAAACTTAGTAAGTTTTTTCCCATGTTTTTCTTTAATTCCTTTCTCTTTTTTCCTTTTTTCCTCATTTCAGGGCAAGAGCCACTACTAGGAAGTGTGTGTACATTTTAGTTGTTGCGCATTTGTGTGCAAATATATACAGAAAATGAACATGGCACCTTTGAACCTTCTATTTGGTTACCTGTTGTATTAAATCCAAGTTTTGACACCTTGTATTTGTCTGGTTCTTTGCTTCCTGCACCCTCTTGACTTCTAGAATTCTTCTGAAGTCCAGAAGCGGGTTTGCTTTTCAATTGCAGTCTTGTTGATTTGGGCTCTGGTGTGATTTAAAGTGTAGCTCTCTTTTGCATGAAGACCACCAGTAATGGTGGTGGTTGACCTGTCACGTTACCTTGTATTGCACCTTATTCCTTGGTCCCTACTACCTGTCTGCTTATTCCTACTGGTGCTTGGATTGGAAGGGAGAGAGGGGCCATCACTTTCTCAGAATTTGTTCTGTGCTCAGCAGTTAATTCTGTGGGAGTTGATTAAAATGCCCACAACATTGCAAACATCATCATGAGCACATAACATGGTCAAATGAGGTTTCTTATTTCCACGACAAACATCATATAACTGCTTGTTGGCATAGTATTAGCACTGAAGTTCTAGTTAGGCTATCCCATCTCCTTTATTGCAGTATTTTTTCTCACTCTTTCCCTAAGTATATTTACTCCACTTTTTGTGAGCCACATGTCCTTACACTGAATTTCAGTCATCCTTGAAAGAGGAGTTACCTGTTCCAAAATGTCCTTCTTTTCCAAAATGCATTAAAATCAATGCTGGTCTTGTTTGTGGGAAGCAAATCCTATGCTTCAAATTCTATCTTCAGTTCCTACAGTCCCTTGCAACTCATCTTTGCATTCATGTGCGACCCCCTCCTGTTGCTCAGTCTTGTCCTTTGACTTTTGTATATGCATTGTTTCTCAGATGCATCAAGTACTAGCTGGAGAATTTGAGTTTCACCATAAGGAAACAGTTTCTGATCCAGGAATTTGTAAAGGGCATCTTGCAGCCACAGCTCTCTTTTGCCTCAGTCCTTCCTTGGAGAAGGATCTCTTTAAATCATAAATATTAATAAAAATCTGCCACCAACCAACTGTATAGTTATCAAGTGCAAAAATAGGATTCCAGTGTGTGTGGTAGCCTCAAAAAAGTTGACTTCTTCCTTTAAAGAAACAAATCAAACCAAACCTCAGAACTTGCACTGAAAGCACCGTGTCATCAGAACTGGCCAACAGCAAGTTTCCACAGCTTCTGCAAACAGATATTTTGGTATCTGCTATGAACAGAAGAGTTTGGTTTAAAATTTTTATGGCTACACATTTTATATGAATCACACACAAAAATACATCACAGCTCTGTACTCAACTTTGAACCTCGTGGTCTTATGCCTCAAAGTTTGGATACCGTAGAGCAGAACACAGAGCTGGAGGTAAATTCCTAGTGGGAATGGAGTCAGACTGCCAGTGCAATCCATGTTTTATTATAAAGTCATCCTTTTGTGAGAGTCCACTAAATTAATTTGTAATTAAGACCCAATTTTTTTCCTTTCATCAGGTCTTTAAATTACAAAAGGCAGTGAGGCAGAAATGCTTTAAATATAATATACTATAAAGTTTATGATGCAGCAACGTAAATTAATTATTAGTGCATCCCAGTTTTGAGGGAGACTTGAAATGATGGCTGCTACATGCTGAATGTGGCATTTCTTAGTGAGACAAAGGACTCAATTATCTCAGTATTAACTAAGTGCTGTGAGGGGAAACTGTAGGAGGGAATTCATAGCCTGGAAATCACTTTCCAAAATGCAAAGGAGACTGCATTGTCATACATGGAGTAGACTGTGCTGTGGCAGCAATAAATAGCCCTTTGGTATGAAGTGCAGCAGCTGATGGGCCGGGTGCAGTGTGTATTTTGTTTCACTGATATTATAACCCACATTTCTGCAGCTCTGGCATGTTCCTGTTCTTCCTCTTTCTTTAAAGCTTTTTTTTTCCTCAAAATGGGGACAAAGTGTCAGAGCTTGTTTCAAAAAGGATATAATTACTCTTCTTATTTGTGACATTTGAAGCAGATAAAACTGAAGTACGTTGTAATGACATAGTATTTCATGAGAGGGAGATTTTGCAGGGAGAAGTAATATCTTTCATTAGATCAGCTGAAACAGCTGGAAAAAAACAGGTTGTCTTCCAGTCATGCAGTGTCTTCAGCAGGTTTGACAACAATGCAGCAAAGTCAAAGCATAGAGAAGGGAATGAAATGACATTCCTGGCTACTTTGTAAAGCAAGTTTTTCCTTGAGAAATATGAGCAATAAAATTGCCTTGTAACTGAATAAAATATAATATATAACACCTCTTTTTTAAAAAAAAATGTTCATTTAACTTTTTAATAGAGAAATGCTAATTGTTTCTCAAAAAAATTGTATGGTCAAAAATACTGTCTGAAAGCCAAAAATATCACTTGTAAATGCTCTCCCCACTGCCTCTTAGAATTTGTATGTCTCCAGCTTTCTTTATCTTCTCTTGGCTGGGTTCCCAGCTTAGGGTATATTTGCTGTAATATGCCATGGTCTCACTCTCTCCTGGAGAGAGACACACTCACATCTTGGCAGACAGAGTGCAGTTCCTGGCAGGGAAACTTGAAAAGAGATGGGCATATGAGAAAACTTAACTATGACTTTCATGAAGTACTGCATTTTATTTATATATATGTGCCCACACATATCCCCAAACCTTCAGCATTTGGGTGTGGTTTTTAAATTTTAATACCTTTTTTCTCTTGTAATTTCAATATCTTTGATAAACAACAGTTTGATTGGAAATGTTTGACCATCTACAGAGAGTAAAATTTGGACAATGGTTTACAGAAAGCATCACTGTGTTTTTAGTAATTTGAAGGGACCCTGTTCTGTATGTAGAAGCTGATAACCAGTGGATGACTGCTTACCTGGAATCAGGAAATTTTTAAGATAAAATGTTAGTAAAACTTAAAACTGTAGTGAACTCCATGATCATGAATAAGAGAGAGTGCTTCTCTGCTGGGGAGAGAGCCTGGAAAGTCTGTGGATCCAAATAAACACATTAGTGTATTTATATATACTGGAGAAAGAGGCACTCAGTGGAAGTGACAGCAACTGCTTTCAGTGTTGAAGGGGGATTTTGGGGAGAGGAGGAGTTTCAGAGCTTATTGGCTATTTTGGGTATTGCTCAAGTGTCTGCTGTGAGGATTTTACTGTACTGTCAATGATAACAAGTAGTACACCTACAGCCTCCGAAAAGCCTCCTCATGTTACATGAAATTAAAATAAATCAGGGGGCAGTTGGTGCTCTTCACTGCAACAAGCAGCTTTAAGGACTATTTCTTGTCATAAATTTAACATATTCCCATATTCATTAAACACACTGTAAGTGCCATTTCCTCAAGGAAAATGCCACAGACACCCACGCACATTTCAAAGTCAAAGCTGTGGTGCTTTGCTGTGCTTTGCCAAGTGACTGGTGCCAGCCTGACGGCACAGGGCTTTCCCTCAAGGATTTCACTTACACTGTGTCAGCTGATTGTCTCTTGATCTTAGCTGTGACTGGTTTGAAAAAAGAAAAATTTGTAACTAAAGACATTTTTATAATTTCTGTTATTTGATGTTTTCATTTTTTAATGGGTTGAGGGGATTATGCTAATTGTGCCCTGTTATTAACAAGCATGGCAAATGAAATTTTCTCAGTGCAATTTCCAAAAAAAGCAGCAATTCCTTAATCCAAAAATTTTTAAAGACTATTTCTTTAGAAGTGTCCCATACTTCCCAGCACATATGCACCAGAACGTGCCATGTCTGCATGAAGTGGATTTTATCATTTCTGTGCTGTTATGTATTGCTGAGTTTGTGATGGTGCATTGATGTGTTGTTATACGCCAGGTCATGACTGGTAACTGATATCTAATGATAGTTTATACTTAGAGGAGTTGGAAAAATCACTTTTTCTGAAAAAGGTGTGCCAAGTTATTTCCTTACAGTGATGTGAGGAACTGTTTGATCCAAATCATGTTAAACCACTTGTTCTTTGTTCTGAAGAATAGTTATCAGTTTAGTATTGCATAGTAAAATTTTTCAGCTTTCCTCTCCCATTCAAGGCTGAAAATACTTTTTCTGTTGCCTTGAGTAATAACAGACTTTCTGTCATGTAAAAACATGTCTATTTAATATTTCATTATGTTCATAACATTATAGTTGAAGGATGGAGATGACAATCCAAGAGAAAATCCCACAGCATATTTTAACGAAAGTCTACACAAGAGCTACTGCTAAGTCAACAAATAAAGGTATTTGTAAGAAATTATGAATTAAAAATAAATGAAAACAACCCAGACTAGGTTGTATGTAGTAGTTTATATTCAGGCAGTTGTCCGTCTTAAGTTCTTGAGAATGACTTGTCTAATTCAAATACAAGAAGAAATAACAGAATTGCTCATATTGAGGTGAAATTAAACCATGCTTTGGATACATTTTCTGATACACTTGTGTGCATTACATTTTATCACCTATCAAAACAAAAGAGAGGAAAACAGTATCTAATGGTTCATTTCATTTGTCAGTGATTTGAACGATTTCCTGCTAAGGTTTTGATATTGCCTTTTGAGAGATGTTATAAGAAATAGAACCTCAGATGTGATTAGATCTTTGAAAAAAATATACATTTCTTCCCAGTGGATCATCCCCAGCTGACTAGCAAAATTTATATAGAAAATAGGATCCAGCTGAGCTCTGACCACATTATCCTGTGTTCTGCTTCAGTGTAACTAGTGCTTTTAGAGAAAAATTTGCATGTGGTCTCTGAAAGGGACAGGCAGCTGAAAACACGGGGGAAATGATTTTTGGATATCAGTGGAGTCCCTCAGTACCCTGTTTCTTCTTTTATTTCTTACTTGCACTCACACTGTTATTTCTAGCAGCTCAGTTCAGCTAAGTGTTTGGCTGGACAGGCATTTCCTGCACAGGGTGTCTGTCAGTGCTGTTCACTCCGAGCGCAGTATCCAGCGCACTGCAGCTTCCCCTCTGGCCCTCTGGGAACAACTTAGCACCTTCCATGCAGGTATTCACACATCTTGGCTGTGAGCAAGGCCAGGTTATGCCTGATGATCCCCCTAAGGTCAGCTAAGCCTCAGTGATTAGAAGCATCAGTGATCAGCAGCATGGCTCAAGGTTTCTGTTGGAGGGATGAGGGTTGGGCCATCTCTATTTTATATTCCAGGACTGTGAGTGAGGGTGAACTAACAAGGAAAACCCCATTCTCTTTTGCAAGCTCCTTTTTTCTTTGGCATTTCCCCTTCTCCCCCATCCTTGCCCCAACTGAGAGAAGCCAGTATTTAACCTGCCCAGGCTGTCTGAAGCTTATTGAAGGGCAGTGTCTTGCCTGCATATCTATCAGCTGAGTGGGGAAAGTTGTCTCCTAACCAGCTGTGTCCCTCTCATCAAACAGACATGGGTTTTCAGTTTTATCCAGGGGTGGCAATCAATGGGAACAGCACAAAATATTCCTATTCCATTTCTTTTCCATAAGCAGACTCGCTGATTATATCCTAGAATCATGGAATGGTTTGGGCTGGAAGGGACCTTAAAGATCATGTGGTTCCAGCCTTGGAGACACATAAAACCCAACTGAACATGGCCATGAGCAACCTGCTCTTTCTAACCACGCTTAGAGCAGGACTAGATAACCTCCTAAGATTTCTTCTGCCCTCAACTATTCTGTGATTCTGTGTAGTGATTAAACAGCAATTTATTTGCATATTTGAGAGAAATAATGAATCTGTGTCTGTATTAGTAAGAAGGTGAAATGATCCCGTGCTTACAGTTTAAATTGACCAAATAGGAATAGGCAAAAGCCCAAGAATGAGTTCACAGTGACTGGTGGCGGTTTTGTTATGGTACAGAATTTCAGTCTTGGATAAGATTAATTCCTTTATTTTGTGACTGCCATATAAATCTGTTTAATGAAAAGTTCTTGTAGCTTGTTCAAATGTATAAAATATATTACACTTGCAAACCTATTTTTAGACCTGGCTAAAAATACCAGTGAATGTATGCATGTGGGTATGTGCTGGTGTTTAATATATTTGGTGACATGCTAATACACATGGCTGGCAATGATGAGACCATGGCAGCCCAAGAATAACACTTTGGAGTCATGATAACTATTTCCATGAAGACATCAGCTTAGTGCTCAGCAGCAATAAAGAGGAAAATTACTAGGAGTGGAGTGGAGAGTAAAGCCAAGGAGATGACTGTGCAGCTGGTGGGTGTTAATGTGGTGCTACCAGGACTTCAATCCTGTGTGCAGGTCTGGTCTGCATCACTCAGACATAACGCTGGCCAGGGTTCAGGAAGGAACAGCAAAGATGATCAAAAGTGTGGAGAGGCTTCCAAACATGGGATGACTGACTATGCAGGGGCTCTTTAGCCTGAAAAAGATATAATTCAGGGGAATATAGATAGCCACAGTCTGCAAAATCATGCATTACACTGGAAGAGTGCTGGGTAGGGCCTGATTGTTCACAGTTTCTGCCAGTATCAGAGTTTTTGGCCATCAAATACAGTCAGTGAGATTTCAGGGCAAACATAAGGTGATGAATCTTCATGTAGTAGGCAAGGAACACATGGAACTCCTTGTCAAATGGATTAGGCTTACATGGGGATTGGGCAAGTACTTTAAAGAGAAGTCTAAGAATTTCTTAATGGGCAAACCACCTTAGACTCAGGAGATGCACTGACATAGAAAAGGTTGAAAGCAGAAGAGTCTTGCTCTGTGATCATTCTTCTATAGATGTGTCTGCAAATGAAGCCAGATAATGGAGTAGGGGGGCCTTAGTGTGAATCAGTACAGCCTGATGAATTGTGCCTTTGCTCAGCCTCTTAGAGGCAAACTCTCTGGAGATGTGCAGAGCTGGATAGTATTGCAGTAATTGCACAGCTGGATAGTAGCTCTATTTCAGTGTTAAAAAATTCCATGTAGCTTTTGAAAGGTTGGGCTTTCTCCAGTTTCTGTATCAGATTACAAGTTACAAAGAGAGAACTAGTTGAATCCCCCCTGCTTTGCATAGTTTGAGTATTTTTTTTCTTTTTCTATGAGTAGAAGGACTTTTTAGATCAAATGTCACAACATTATCTTAAAGCCCAAAAGGATATACTGATGCCTAATCATTTCTTCTGGCATGTTGTGAAAGAGGATAGTACAGCACTAGTGAAGGAAATGGTAATTGAGCCTCCTTGCGTTTGCTCATGGGGAATTCAAAAAGCAAAGTACAACCCTTCATGGCCAAAGGCAGCAGCTGTAGAATGCAGTGCTATAAAAAAATCTGCATAAATAACATTTCCTTCAGAGCATGTATTTATAAAGGTATTTTTTAAAGTTGAAGTTTTGTGTTGTTTAGAAACTGTGTTTTACTGTTGCACTTTGTAAGTGCTGAGTTGTGGAATGAGCTGTACTGTCACGACAGAAATAGTCTTCAAGTATAGTAAGTATCTCTAAGGCAAAAAATGTTCCTTGACTAAGATATTGGTGCTCAGCAGTCAGCTAATTCTCAGCTCCACTAGGGAGTTGCTGTGTTACCTTCAAAAGAATTTCTAGCTCAGTATGGAGCACCCAGGCTGCTTGACTTTGGTGTTGTGTCCGCTTCTCTTCCCTGGCTGTCTGGGGAGCCTGGGTCTGGCAGTGTAGCTAATAGGCAGTCTGGGTCACTCAGTGATGTCTTGTCAGGTCAGTCGTACAAAATGCAGTCTAAATATGGTCCTCAGAATCTCTCCTCCTTTTTTTGAAGCAAAACAAGTGATGCCTTTTCCTTCCCATTATTCATCTTCCAACCTTTTAAGGTTCCTGGGACAAGAACTGGGTTTTGCTCTCTTTCTTCATTGGCTGGTATATGGGTATACATACCTAAATTATGCAAGATGTGTGATTGTAGTGTAAATAAGGGAGATCTAGCTAGAAATAAACCCTTCCATGTCAATTTTGATGTAGTAGTCGGGACAATTTAAAGACACAAGAAAGCAGCTAACATTACAGCAGGAAAAGCAGTTGGTGATGCTGGAATCAGGGAGGGAGAATGATTTTGAGCTGGTAAGCACACAGCTGGAGAAAAGAGAAGGAGCTTTTTGGGATGCAAAGGCAGGTTAGGAGGGAAAGCAGAGCATACACAGACTTTCTTTAAAGAAAGGAGGACTATTCTGCAGGTCCAGAGTGACTGGAGGTTCATTGCAGACCTGTATAATGATTTTTTGAATTCCTTATTTTTCTCCATCTGCTTAAATAAGCTAAAGTCCTGCAAAAGAAAATGTTGAAAGGAAGGATGATCACTGTTTATTCACCTGCCTTGGAAAATGAAGAGTCTATTCGCCTTTCTGTAAAGGCTTTTCTATTTCCCTTAAATAAATATAAACAGCAAAGGGTTTATATATAGTTTTCAACTTTCTGGGTTTTTGCTAGTTTTCAGGGGTTTTCAGTAGCTCTGTAAATAATGGCTCTAATTAGTCTTTCAGATGACTGATCAAGAGGGAAGGAAATGCTGGTGAAAAATCAGGAGAATTAACTCTGGGAGGCTTAATGGACTGAGAATCATGGAAGTTCAATCTGGTCAAAAAGCTTGTCTCTATTAGCAAAATATGTATGTTTCAGGGGAATTCCAAGGCTGATGATGTAATCATTTTGGAACCTTTTGATCATCAGCATTAACTCATCATCTTTTTTTTCTCCCCTTTTAATCTGATGGAGGATATTTGTAGCGCTGACTCTTCAAGAGGAGAGAAGTGATAGCTCCTTAACTTCAAGAACTTTGGCCATTAATAAGCCACAGGTCAAACTAAAATATCAGACATTTCATTTTTATGACATCTTGTTGCTCATCATAGTTTTATAGCCCTTAACTGGCAAGGACTTCTTCCTAAATGCCTTTTATTTTTACAAGGCACTGTGGAACTACTTATGACAGCACTTCCAAATTTACAGAGCTTGAAAACAAGTTAGATTAGTGGATCTCAAATCCTATTAAATATCACCAGCAGTTTTAAGAAAGCTGACTTCTTTTAAAATTTATTTTCTTTTAATTATTGCAAGTTGTTATTCATGACATGAAAGGTGTTCAGACCACTCTGCATTTTGCATAAAACTAAGCAGATTTTTTAGTTTGAAATTACAGGACTTAGAAATGTTCTTGTGGTGAAAGGTGGAACTGATATTTTTTTCTCAGTGAATGCAGAAGAGATAATTACAGAAACATGACTACAAAATATCCAAATGTAGAAGAGTGCCACTATTGATAGACCATTTGGTAGGCAGCTTGGCTGGCTGCTGACCTGCAATTTCTGTACCTTATAAGTGGTTAAGCTATTCTGTTCTCCCATTCTCTGGTTGCTTCCTCATCACATTTCTATTTATTCTTATTAACCTCATTTTTTAAAAAATCCATAAAACTGGTATTAAAAAAATCCTTATCCTTTAAAAGCCAATTGCCATCAGTTTAATGGTGTTATTAATTGATTTGATTGCATGCAATTCAACCTTTTTTTATTAGAGGTTCAGAAAATGGTCACAAGGTGCTGGGTAAACGGTGGTTGGGATAAACAAACCAGTAATGTCTCAGACTGCAGTTATATACTGCAGTGACCTCATAAGTGACCTGTCAAACTCTGAAGGAGCAGGGATTTGATTTTTCAAGATCCTTGGAATTCAGCAGAGTGAAATCACAGTGAAAGTGAAGTGACTTTACTGTTATTCTCTGTAAGGTATTTTGTAAAAAGAAGGAGCAGGAAAAGATCACAAGACCTGACTTTTAAAGTCAAACCTTACACGACTGCAGTGTGTGACTTTTGGCATCATTTTTGAAGTGCTAAAGCAATGAGAGCTTCAGGGACGTGACAGCTTTAAAAAACAAGGCCAGTGCTCTTTGTGCCACAGTGTGTTTCTGTCTACAGAATGTGAATAACAATGTGTTTTAACTCACAGGGACCTTCTATACAAATTATTTTTCTTTTCTTTGAGAAGCCCCAGATATTAAAATATTGCAAAAATTTCCTTTGTCTCTCTTTCCCCTTCTGCAGTAGTGTATCCTGGAAGAAGCAAACTTGACTGTGTAACCAGTTTGAGTGACCTTCAGACCGTATGCCCATTCTTGCTCTCATTTTTCTGACACTACTGTCAACACACCATACTGAGCACAACCCCATTCTGTTTGAGAGAAAATATGGCATTAATCTAAATATTTTAAAGGGAAAATTTCTCTTGAAATGCAACCTTCTGTCCTTGTAGATTAACTGGCTTGCTGTAACGGGTATTACCATAAAGATGGTAAGGGCATTTATAACTGAGATTCCAGTAGCTGACTTGTGAATATGTTATGCTGGGAGGGGGAGGAGGAGCAAAAGATAGAGATAAGAAAAATTAGATAAAAAACAGGGAAGAAAGGTGTATATATATATATATATATATATATATATATAGGACAGGTTAAATCCATGAAGATTTCAATGGCAAACTTTTTCTTTATAGTCTGCAACCTTCCTCATTTAGGAGGACAGGGCATAAGACTGTGTTATTTCAACCAGCCCCCAGTCATCACAGGTAACTAACTATGCTACATGTTTAGCTAAACATGGATGGTCTCAATGAGACTGCCTAAATTTAACTGAGGACTTCTCACTGATAAAGGACTTGGAAGGAATTGTACACTCAAAATGAAAGCCAGGATGAAGTTGAGGCACTTGTCATATTGAAAACATAACTTTGAGCATAAGATGTGACTAAACAACCCTTCTTGATGTCTCTGAGAACTTTGTCCTGTGTGCAAACTTATGGGAGCATCAGGGAGACAGGCTGCAGTGTCACACTCAGTGGAGAAGCAAAACAAACAGTGGTATAGCTGATCTCAGAACAATGTGAACAGTCCTTTAGCTAGTGCAAACTTAAACTCATGCAAGTAGCATGAACAGAGTGAGGAAAAGAGAAGATAATCGCCAGTTTTCAGAAGTAAACCACCTTGGCCAACACTTAGACAACACTTAGACAAAAGCATCACAGGAAAAAAGATTCAATTTTGGAAGACGCTTCTCTAAAATTATCCAAGTAATGAAAAGACTGTGACTTGTTTTAGTTCTATTGATCAACTACTGATTGCAAATGAAAATAATGTAAAAATGCTCTAATTATTGGTTTCATTAGTTCTCAAGTCTTTCATTTGTTGTTGTAGCGTGAATTAGAACAAGGTCTTAGGTTTCTGAAGAAATTCTCCCCCATTTGGGAAGCTGTCATTGTGACTTTTTTCTTGCAAATTGAAAAGCCATCTCTTGTAAAGCGTTAATCTTCTCATATTTACTTTTGTAAGAGCACCAAAAGTACCTGTGCTGTCAGTAGCTGCCAAGGCTCTTGTCACTTCCCTCATCACCTTGCTGGATAGTCCTTAAAGGCAATAGTGTCATTTGTACTAGAGTAACTTTGGTACTACACACACATATGTGTAATAGGTGAACATCACAGAGCTGAAAAGTGACACAATGGTCCCGTGGGACAAATTAGTCCTAAAGATTTCTGCATGCCATTGCTCTTAACAGGATTTACAGGACATGGAGGTTAAATGTGCTGGGAGAAGGTGTAGGATAGATTTGAGATGAGGTACAATACTACCTTATAGTGTGTTTCTATGGTGTCCTGGTTTCAGCTGGAATAGAGTCAGTTTTCTTACTAATAGCTGGTACAGTGCTGTGTTTTGGATTTAGGATGAGTATAATGTTGATAACACACTGATGTTTCAGTTGTTGCCAAGTCGTCTTTATGCTAAGACAAGGACTTTTCATCTTTACACGCCCTGCCAGCAAGAAGGCTGGAGGATATAAGGTGTTAGGAGGAGACACAGCTGGGACAGCTGACCCCAACTGGTCATAGGGATATTCTATACCATATGGCATCATGTCCAATACATAAACTGTGAGGAAAGCTCACTAAACTACCACAGCTGGCCAGGAGCCACTGCTCAGGAACTGGCTGGGCATTGATTGGCAAGTGTGAGCTGATTGCATTGTGCATCACTTGTTTTGTATATTCTAACTATTTTTATAATGATTATCATTTCTTCCCTTGTCTGTCCTAATAAACTGTCTTTGTCTCAACCCATGAGTTTTGTTGCTTTTACTCCTCTGATTCTCTCCCCCATCCCACTGTGGGGGGAGTGAGCGAGCAGCTGTGTGGGGCTTGGTTGCTGGCTGAGGTTAAACCACGCCACATGAAAAAATGAGTAAAGTCATATGGTGAAAAGAAAATACATCTGCCTGGGAAATTTGCCATAGTGTGGGGGAAAAAAAAAAGTTGACTTTAAAACAAGATCTAGTAGGAAAACTGTTCAGGCCAATTTCAGATGCCATAACTTGGCTGCTTTTGCTCCAGTACTGGCCAGCCCTGTCACATTACTATTCAAAATATTTTCAAGATCACTGCTTGCTGAATTGAGTCCTGGAGTGCAGCCAGGTGGCCTTGATCAATGTGGAAGGGCAGCAGCACAAGAAAAAGTCATGGAGTAGGAGATAGAGATGGAATATGGCTCTCTGCCTGGGTGATATCCATCTCAGACAGAACAGTGAGGCGGGACATATCTGCACACTCACTGAGATGTGTTTTGTCTCTCCCAGAGAGTCACAGACCCTTACCAATGTCTGAGAAACCAGCTTCACTCACCTACCTGTAATGTGGTGTTGTGCAGCACTGAACTGAGTAAGAGCATGTCTCTCCACATTTTATATCACTGTCACACCTGATTACAGGCCCTCAAAAGTAAATCAGCCATGCCAGCACAAAGACAGATCCTTAATCATGGTGTCTCACACTGTGTTCTAGACATCAAAATCCTCAAGTCATGGAAAGAAGGCCTATCACTCTGTGTTTGCCATTGTAAACTTCCTCTCATTCCTCCACCAGGCACACACAAAGGCTGTTGTTCAAATGAAGGCTTTTGTAAAGGATGCCTGGAAATGCAACAGTAGCTTCAGTTGTGTGGGGAGATTACTGAGGTGGAGGTGGAAGTTAATGTGCTAGCTCTGAAACATAAGGGGATATTTTGCATTGGTGAAAGCTTTCTGAAGCCTTTCAGTTCTTGTCCAGTGGCTTTTGGAGATGGTATTGTATCATCTTTAAGGATGATAGGGCATGTGTGTGTACAGCCTACTGCCATGTACCACAAGACAGAAAGAAAAGTAAGTTTCTTCATCTTTCTAAAAATTCAGAAAGAGATCAAAAAGTAGCCGTAATGGCAAGCTTTTTCTCAAGACAGTGAGCAAGCTGTTTCCTGAAAGGTGCTCATTGGATTTAACTTTCATCTTTACAGCATTGCATTTATTGCGTTTATTTTTGTTGGCCACATCTGGTCTTTGTTCTAATTAGGTACAGGAAGGTTAAGTTACATTTTGAAGATGTGGTAAGAATTTTGCAGGTATGAATTTTTTTTTTCAGAATTGAATCTGAAGAGGTGTAGAAATAAAGGAACAAAGATAAGCCCTTCTTTCTTCACTGGCAGATCCTGGTCTCTTATCCAAGATGTTTGCAATACGTCTTAGCCAGCTGAGGATTGACTAGAGGTGTGAGACAGCTGACCTTTAAAACTGAGACCTTAACAAGAGTGCTTTCTTTCTGGATTTAGTGTGCTTTTTTCAAGGTCTTACAGCTTTATGAAGCATGGTTTTGGGTGGGTTTCTTTCCACTTTAGATGCTACATAGCAGAACCGTATCCAAATTAATGGAGTTTAATTATGATGACATAGCATTACATAAAACTAAATGTTTTTCTGTCCTGTAATTTCCTCATCCATAAACTTGTTGTTAGACGATATTTTAAGATACATAAGGATCTAAGAGGAGGAGGACTACTCTTACCCTCAAGTTCAGTTGCCAGAATGAAAAACTTTAATGGAAGAGATTTAGTTTAGAGAAATCCATGGTACAGCTGCCACACACAACACAGGCTACAAAACTTTGGTGTAGCAAAAGAAGGATAATAACTGTAGCTGAAGACTTTCAGCCACAGCTGTAAGGTATTGAAGGAAGGGTAGGAGATGGAAAGGGCATCACCTGTGTCCTAAGTTCTGTGCCAGTGTAGAACAGATTAAACTTGCAGATGATGGAAGAAAAGAAGGAAACAGAACATGTCCCATGCTATGGAGAGCTACAGGATGTACTAAAGGAATTTGATCTGGGTGGGAAATCCTATTCTATCCCTGAATCTGGGTATCGTGTGAATTTGAGGAGGTTTCCATCTTTCACTGCTGAGAAATCAGGCCTGATAGAAGCTCCTACAGATCCCACTTGACTTAACTGCGTCCAAGTACCTCTAGAGAAAGGCATAAGAGAAAGGCAGCTACACAAGCCATAACCATCCCTTCATTTGGTGGTCAGTGAAATTAAGTTACAAAAGCTTTACCTCCTGCAGATAATCCTGTCATGCAATTTTTAAAATAGATGACAATAGATGACAATGACAAAAAAGCAGTCCAGTCTTCCAACCATCCTTGCAAACATCAAGTCAGTTACCAAAGGATTTGTACTGCAGTTTAATTTAGATGAATTAACTAATCTATGTTTGTTTAGACTACTGTGATCCTTGAATTGTTAGGGGCTCCTCCTTTCTGTTTAGACTACGCTGTTCGAGGCAGGGAGTGTTGATGGCTGTCTCTGCATGATACCCAGAAGACCTCTGTGTGGACCTCAGAAACTTATAGACACTACTAGAATTCAGTATTGGATGAAAAAAAAGACATTTTAAAGTATTAAAAGTTTTTTACAGGAAACAGTGATTTTTAGTCCCTATTATGCTTAGCTTTGTCCTCTGCTAAATATTGCTGGAGAAGAGAATTCACTGATATTACTGCTTGCTAACTTGTGGCCTGAATTTATAATGCAGAGTCACAGTCTGGGTTTGTTTTTTTTTTCTTTTTTTCTTTTTTTTTTTTCTTTGTCCTGACAGAAAGATTTCGGGATTTACTGCTTCTACATTCTAATCAAGATACAGAGATTCTGCCCATCTTTCAGCAGAGGCGCTATCCCAAGTAAGTAAGATTGTCTTCTTGGGAGAAATAAAATCTTTATCTATTTGCAGCAAGGGAGAGTAAAGCATTTATAGCCCTGTACATGCTTTTGGTGTGAAGTCCTTAGGCAGAGCTGTCAGGGAGCCACACTTGCACTGATCTCTGCAGTCTTTGGAGTGGTGTTGGGGAAAAGCAGACACGTCTTGCAAGCATGCCCAGCTGTCAGTGGGGGAGGTGGTGGTGGTGGAGCACAGATGTTGAGTTGCCTTGATCAGTATTTGATGGAGCTTTGTTTCACTGTTGACACAGGTAGATGTTTTATCAGGCTAATCCCCATTCTTGTCTTCTGGGATTCCATCATTTATGGTGACAGATTCCCTTGAATTTTCACAGGCTTTCCTCTGAAAGCCTGCAAACACTAGGAAACATTTTTTTGCTGCCTTTTTTAGGGGTATATGTTTGCCTATATCCCTAAAGGGATCAAAAGAGTAGTGTTGAGTGTTTAGGAGGTCTTGAATGTATTGTGTACCCTGGTCCATACCTCTTTTTCCAAGTGACATACCTGAGTGAAACAATAAAAGCTCTTTGCTATATATTGACTAGAAGAAACAGTGACTTTCATCTAAGTCTTGAACAGAGGCAGTGAAGGGGAAAGAAGAAGAAATAGTCCTCACATTAACCCTGACCAGAATGAGCAATGAAGGAATGCTAGTGCAGGGTGGACAGAGGGAGGAGAAGGAAGAAAGAATGTATGAAGACAGTCCCCCAATGATGATGGAAACAAGCAAAGTCATTTATTTTAGTTATTATTCGGAGGTTTCTGAAATAGGTAAGAAGCCAGTGGAGCTAGGTGTTAAATCTCTTAAAATCTGATAATAAAATTTTGTTTTAAGAGCAGACAATTAGAGAGGCTGAGTGCTGAAAGCCTGTCACCTCCTCACTGTGAATACTTGAAAATAAAAGCACTCAAGGATGAAATCCTGATTCTGAAAATGGTGAAGTTTTGCTTTGACTTCAAGGGAGACACAGTTTTATCCCCCTAAATTTCTTGTTTGCATTGCCCATTGTCACTGTATTAGTGGAATACTGTGGAGGTACAATATATGAAATAGTGCAAGGCACCTTTTGCAGATGGATTGGTCTGCTTGTTTCAATAGGACTTCCATGAATTATTACTTTTCTCCTCATCCTTTGGAACCCTGGCAGTACTATGCTTTGCTTGGCTTAGATTATTTCATTTTTGATATGGACGCTGTCAGACTGGTCTGAGAAACCAGTTCATTGTCCTTCCTCAAAGAACAGACTTATCTCTATATAAATCATTCCTAAGATGTTTGACTTTCCATTTCATTATACTCAATTTATTGCTAGCATTTTTGGCAAAAAGTCTACTAACAATTTTACACAATGTCAGATTCATGGGCGAATGGGTTGTCTGTTGTCTTCTGAGAGTGGATGTGTTCAGCTCTTCAAAGACCATAGAGCAGATAGCTTGTATGGAGCTCTGCTGCTGTTTGAAGTTATAGCGGCCTTGCATCATGGAAAGGACATAAGCTTTCAGCCACATTACTTGCCAAGATTGACTGATTCCTCTAACGTACAAAAATCAGCCAAATTTTGGCACCTAACCAAAAAGAAGTTTTCATATGTTCTTGAAACCAATAGATTCTTGTTTATAGTTAATTGGTGCAATTTTGCTTGCTTGTTACAGAAATTTGTCATATATTACAGCTTATTTAGAAACTAGTTGAACACTATTGACATGTCCGGATTTCCCCAGGGGTTGTCTTTTGAGAAAAGTGCTTGTTTTCAGCAAAGAAGAAAACCTGTTCATCTCCATAATATATTTTGTCTTATTCCCATGTCATTTTTTCACCTTTCCTATTCTCATTTTCACTGAAGAGTCAGTTAGCAGAAATTAAGGTAATGAAGGGACAGATCTCATAAATCAGTGTCCCTTCACTGACTTCAGCTGAGCAGTGGCTAGTTGTACTACATAAGGATCTGAGCAGGAAGGTCATCTTAATGAGATGTTGTCATAGGGCACAAACTGGAGCATGTAATGATTAAAGAAATCCTAAGAATATTGAAGGTTAAAAATAGAAGAGAATTTTTAGTAATGACTTAGCTGAATAGCTTGACTAAGCAGGGCTTAGTAGGTAGAAAGGATAAAAGTTTTCACATATTTAAGAGACATCTGTCCAAAGGAAGGAGATTGGATAGGAGAACGTTCAGCACTACTCAGGATATTCAGAATCATTGCAATAAATATTAAAGGCTAAATGGGCAAACTATAATCCATCAACTTTTAGAAGAAATAGAAACCTTGGTGTTCTTGCCTGAATTATGTTCTTGTACATTTATTACATTAAGACCTGAACTCTTTCCCAGGGAATAGCAGGATAATTTTGGCTGCATGTTGTTCTCAGAGAAGATGTCCGTGCACTGGAATGGCTGGAAGAAGTTTTCTAGAATATGCATGGGCATTTTCCTGGATTTTCTGGGGTAAATGTGCCAAAGAAACATGCTTTGTCCTCCTAGTTGATGGAGAAATGTGGGATCTTTTTGTTGTCCTTGTGTTTGCCTGAGTTTATTCTGATCGCCTTGGCAAGCAGAGGAGACCATAGAGGGGCCTGAGCTTACAAAGACCAAGCCTTATAAAGCCACACAGCCCATCACCCTGACTTCTTAACCTACCACTGTGTGCCCACAAGTCTCATGGCATCATGAGCACCAGTTCTCACCATGGCCCGTGGGCTGGGATGCAGTGCTCTGCCAGCACATGGGTGCAGCACCCACCCAGTCAGCCCAGCCTGCAGTGTTTGTCCTCTCACTTTTCTTCACAGGGCTGCAGAGCAGAAGGAGCTTGGCTCTATCTTATGCTTCAGTCCCATGCCTAGAGTGGAGTTTTTAATGGAGCACACTGCACTGCATGTAGTTCAGGTTACAGAACTAGCAAGAGCAGTCTAATTCAGGCAAGTCTTTTTGATACCTCAAGTGACTGATGTGGTTCAGAAATCAGATGTTACTAAACCCCCCTTAGCATCCGCATCCAGAAACTGACCCATCCACAAAGAGAAATATTTTGAGGGGAAAACCTGTCTCCTTGTTGACATGAGGCCATTACCATGTCCACAAGGATTTGAATTCCTGAAACTAAGAATAAACCTGCAGCTGTGGACAACCAAATGGGTTGGGGTGCATGCCGAGAGTAGCTGCCCAGGAAAACCCTCCGCATGCAAAACACATGACAAACTTATCTGCAGCTTGGTCCTGCTCTCCCTCACTCCACAAGCATGCTGAAGGCACTGAGGGGAGTTATGCCAACACAATCAGGTCTATCAGCAAACCAAACTTTTTGCAACGAATCTTATCCCAACTCCTTATTTTTACAATAGGCATTAGGGCTGCTGTATCTCATAAAAAGCCTTTTAGGGTTTCACATTTAGCACATTTCTGCAGGAGCTTTTCTCATGTTGGTATCAAGGTCATGCTTTCCTTGGTTGCCCACTTTGTTGATGACATTCCTACATGGTTTTTCATAGTTTCACTTGTAAAATTCAAGAACTGCTAGAGTGCAGCAAAGGCTACACAGGATTGCTCCTGAAGAAGGCACTATGCTCATTAATTTGGCTGCGGAGTCCAGCATGTGATTGGGTGGTTGGTGGTAGCAGGGGCTTAGGTTTCTCAATCCCCTCGGGGTCTGTGGTCTTTCCCTGCTGACTCCACTCTGCTCCTGACTGCCTGTGCTGTGTGCACAAGGGAAGGATCTGCAATTGCCTTGAAGTGCTGGGGAGAAGTGCCTCTTGTAGCTGGGCTTGATAATGTCAAAAGGATTAAACAAACCCAAAAGAACAGAACGATAAGGGAAGTGATAAAAGAAGTGTGAGAGTGAGAAATTAGGTTGATGGGTGAATGAGGCAGGAGAGAGGCTGACATGGCACAAAACAGCACTTGAGAGGGATGTGCCAGAAATGCTACTGGCATTACAGGTTTTTAGCAGTTTTCTTCTGTCTACAAGTGACTTGACAGTTCAGCTGTACTTTACATTTTCAAGTTATTGCTGAAATCCTCACATAAATATGTGGAGTTTTTGAGCGGGATTATTTGCTTCTTTTTTTTCCCCTTCAGAAATATTTGAGTCTTCACTCTTATCTTCTGTGTGTTTGGTAGAAAACTTTTTGGATGATTCACAGATTTTAAGAACAGAAGGAGCGGTTATGTTCTAGCTAATTTGAGTCCCTTCTTAACATAAGCTATAGAGCATTACTGATAATCCCTGCAGCAAGTTTCTCGTTCAGCCAGAGCAGGAATTTAGAATCAAATTGAGATGTTAAAAACTAGAAAACTCACAAGCCTTAGGTCAGCTTGTTTCAGTTGTCAATTACTTCACCCGTGATAATTTTTTTAACTTCAATTTCCAGTTTCTTCCATCTCACTGTACCATTTTCTGCTGAACAGGAAAGTCCTGTACTATCTGAAGTGACACCTCCATACAAAAGGTTGGAGGTCAGTGTAATACTTGCCCTTCTCTTGAACAAAATAATGAATAATTTCTTGCAGGGTAGGGCTTGCTAAACAGGTCTCTTTCTCAAAAATTTTAAAACCTTCCCAAAGCTTTTCCATTTATTATTTAAATAAAACAAAACAAAACAAAAAGGGCAGAAATGAAGAAAAACAAAGAAAATATTTTTGTAATGTGCACATAGAGAAATAAAAGCACTTCTTTGTAGTCAAACAGGGAGACAATCTAAACTGATAAATTTGACTTTATAAAAAATAAATCTTATTATTAAAGTGGAATGACAAAGTCTTGAATTTTGGCGAAAAAAATGAACTTAGAACCCAGCAGGTATAATGAAAGAATATTCCAAATACATTTGCTTTCCATCAGTCATAAAGTTACAAACCATTCTTTGGCATATATTCATAGTAAATCAAGGTAGTCTTCTTGTGTATGCACAAAAATGCCGGTAATTTTCACATCACAAAAAATCCCAGAAAATACAGGATCCTGAGATATATGTATATGTGTATCTTCAAATAGATATTTATGAAGGTCATCTTTGAAAAGCTGATGCTAAATGGTGTTACTCAATTCTCATCATGGAGAAGTCTAGACAAATAGGCGACGGAAAGTTGGTGCCCTCCCTAAACCATTGTGTATTCTGGTTCCCAATTGCTATTCATTTTAATGATAATGGATCTGTAATGGATCTGTGGCAATTTCCTACAGCTTGAGATCTGAGCCAAGAAACAGATAAAATTTCATAAATAATACCTCAGGAATAAAACTTGTGTCTTATTTGCAGCTGTCTTGAGAACATTTTTCTTTTTAGCAGAAAATAATTTGTGTCTAACTGAAGAAAGTAGTGAGTTGTGGCTTCTAGAAGTAATGATGCTCAGTCAGTGCATCCAGTGAGATTCCCTTGAATCACAGATTGAAGCATGCACAAGAGCAGTTAGCAGGATCATGGCCTAGAAACCCAATTCAGTTTGCATTAGAAACAAAGGCAACATCTTCCCTGATGTTCAGCAAGGGGAAAAATTGTGACCTATGTGTTCATCGCTGAGTCTTCATTGCAAAGGCAAAGAGATTTTTTAATTTAAAAGAGGTGGAGAACTTCTAAGGAGTGATTTTTTTAAAAGGCTTCCTGTGAAGTGCTTTACAAAAGATGTCCTCTTGTTACAGAGGAAAAACTGAGGCATGGGGCTCTGATGTGAATTACCAGCATCATCCAGGAACAATTCTCCTTGGGCTGAGACCAGAAATAGAAATCAGGTCTTCCACAGTCCTTTCAGTTGTGTGCAGCTCTCTCATCTGAAATAACATCTATCCTGTTTTCCACTGCAAAAACACGTCGCCTGCCCATATTGCTGAAATCAGATGGGAAAGTGCCAAATAAAGGAGCCTTTCAGAAGTGCCCACACAAACACTTTAAATGCTTTGTGTAGCATTGTACGTGAAGCATGAAAATTACTGGTTTTGAAATGCTCCAAGATTTATTTCAAAATTCAGGCTAGAAGCAAACTGTCTCATCATCAGTCTGAGTCCTCAGAAACCTGAGTTTCAGAGAATTTTGATGACTTGATTAAAAAAGAGACCTGCATAAGGAATCTGGAATGACCTTTAAAAGAAATTCAAACTGTTTATAGAGAAGAATGTATTTAGGGGATTGGGTTTTTGTATCTTTTTTTTCATTCTCCTTTCTTTTTAAATTTTTTTTTATGTGACTTTTTGCAGTGATAACACCTTGTTCTGTAGAGTTTACAAACCAGTGCAAGGCTGAGCTCCAATACAATAAAACTCCAATTCTAAGTAAAGTGCATTTTTCTGTCATTAAGGGTTTTTACCAAATGGAAAGAACAACAGTAGCAATGGGGTAGCTGGTAGCTGCTCATTAAGAAGAGCAATCATGTTATAGGAGTAAAAATGCAAGGATTGGATCTAAATTTTGTTGAAACCGTAATGAAAACAGGAAGAAAGAGGACAGTAATTCATACTGTGCATTACATCTTCGAGGTTGGATTCTACAAAGAGCTCATATGGACACATGCAGGTAATACCAAACTGGACTAAGTCAGTATCTTGAAATATTAGGACTACATATTAAACTAATATATGGGTCATAAATTCCTTGAGACATAGGCTATATTTGTTTAGAGTACCAGTACAGTACTCCACTAACTTGCAAAATAAAGACACTTTTGTTCTCTTTCCAAAAGCCTCAAGTTCATGTAACAACAGCACAGAGTGAACCAGTTCCCTTAAAGTCATGGGGAATTTTCTGCTAATTTCAATGGGGCTCAGACCTGATATCTAAGGCACAAGTACAAATCTTTCTAGGTAGAAAGATGTGGTGGAAAAAAAACAAAGGTAAGAGATTTGTGCAGCAACATACATGCAAAATTGAAGCTCCGTGTGTATACATATTCTCTTTTAACTACCAAGCATTCTAGAATGCTGCTTGAATTTGTCTGCTTATCATAGCATAGTTGTGGCTTATTAGCAGGCATGAACTGTTTTATGCAAAACATTGTGATAATCCCAGTTGAACATGGGAAATGGCTGACTGAGAATAAAAGATGATTGAACCTTTCGCAAATTTTGGGAGATGAAATCATTGCTTTGTTCAAAGTGAATGGGGTAAGACATATTATTAGAGCTGGTTTTTGTTTGGCTATCTGGGAGTATGAGCATGGTCCTTGATAAAGCTTTCCAATTTGATTGATACATACCTGTCTACTACTGAGCAGCATCATGAGACTGGGGAATTATCTGCCACCAGATGTCTTGAGGGATGTTTCTTTAAAACAACTCAAACAGAAGTTATAGTAGTTTGATGCTGAAATTATAAGTGAGGTTCTTTGATTCATTATGTAAGAGAGTTAAAATGATCCCTTCCACCCTTATATCCAATTTTATCATAGTTTTAAAAATAATGGCTTATATTAGCTTAAGAAAAGTAGTTTCACAATTACCATAGTTACAGAAATCCAAGCACCAGGCTCTGGAAAAGAAGAGAAACAACTGCTAAGGAGTTTTGGTTGTTGACAATAGTAATTTCCTGCTGGATGCAGTCCTGTGCAACCTACTCCAGGTGAACCTGCATGAGCAGGGGTGGTTGGACTAGATGACCTCCAGAGGTCCCTTCCAACTCCAACCATTCTGTTATTCTGTGGTTCCATGTGACTCTGTGGATAAAAGTTCATTCACTCCTATACGCCTACCTGCATATTAGTAATTTTATTTTTGGCCCCATTTGGTGAGGGACCCCAGAGGCAGTTTTCTTTCATAGAAACTGTTAAAGGAGGCAGCATCTTTGATTGGTGTTTTGTTAGTAAGTCATGGTGAAAAAGGGAGAAAAGAAAGATTCCAGTTATAATAAAGGGCAAAATGGACAATGTTATGTCCCTAAACATTTGAAGGAAAAAAAAAACCTGCCTGCCATGTCATCCTTTGTGTTTCACTTGAGACATAAGCCATAAATGTACTTCCTGGTCTTTAACAATGGTAGAAATTTATCAACACTCATTGCAGTTCTGGCTATTTGCCAAATAGAAGGTTTGAAGATGCAGATAAACTGTCAGATAAGCATTTCATGTGTACCACAAGTTTCTCTTCATGCTTTAATACTGCAAATGAGAGGGAAGCACAGCCATTCAAGACAAAGGAGACTGTTACAATGGTCTAGTTTTGCATAAAATAGGGAAGTATGGTTTGTTCTTTTCAGGACATGAGCCTGTATTTCAATTTTAGCAACCTTTTGGTGCGTGGCACTGGTGGAGTGGTTCAGTTCTGAGTGCCAGGCTCTTTAATGTGTATGTGAGGGAGACACTTCACATTTCTTTTTCATGAAACGTGCTGGCCTTTAAACTCTTGGTGATAATCAGGGGTAGCAACAGGCCCATGTTGATCTAACAGCCATTCCATGTCTCTTCAGAGAAATATATAGGAGATCTGGGCTGTGGAATGCCAAGAGGACCACCCTGAACTGAGCATCCCCAAATAAACACTTACATCACCCCCATTTCATGGAGGAAGCTGTCTCAGCATCTGGGCTAGAGCTTAGCTCAGACCTATGAAGTGGTAAAAATTGGCAGTGGTGGAAAAGCTGTCTCATCCTATAGTATGTTACTGTAGATGTTAATTATCCTCAGTTGTGAGGACAGGAGTTGGCTGCTAGTTGATAGTGCCCAGTGGGCCAAGCCTGGCCCCAAGGAAACTTCTTCTATGACCTTGTCAAGTGGTTTGCAAGAATCAAAGTGCAAGTGCTTTTGAATGTCCAGACAGCTAGCAGCTGGAAAACATTGTTAGCAGCTGCAGGACTGCAACAGCCCATGATATTAGCTGCCAAATCCTGTCTGATTGTTGCCTAATCAGCTGGCTGAGGCTGTTCACAAACAGAATTGGAGACTAAAGTAGATAAGTCCAAACACAAAAGCAGTTTAAATAGAAGTCATATACTGATTTATTGGATGGTGAAGATAAATTTGGTGATAGTCAAAGTTCCTGGTTGTTGTTTTTTAATAGAAGAATCTTGTGGGTTACAGGTTTGCAGAAGATTATTAGTCTAAGCATTTGCATCTAAAGTGAGGCATCTTAGGTGTCAAGTGAGGTGATTAGCGATGCGTTTCTGTCGTATCAAGAATGTGGTGACATTTTTTCTTCCCTTAAAGCAATGAGAGAAGGTGTCTTATAGGCAACAACCAGAAAGAAAAGATACGAAAATCACTTGCTTTAGAGCCTAATAACTTTCATATAACACTTTGCTTTATGACTTAATTATCCATTGCTGTCAAGGTATCTTTATAAAACAAGGTTTAAACTAAATTTGTGTGGGGTTGAAAGTCATGTAGAATCAAACTCTCATTTAAAACCAAACATTTAAAATTTTCTCATTCCTCTGGGAGCTTGTATAAGGCAAAATTGCTGCCTACTCCAAAAACCCACACAGCATCAGGGTCAGTCCTCTTACCCCAAGTCCGCTTGACCAGTATGGAAATTATAACCTTTACTACAACCTCCAAAGTTACCAGTGCAAGTGATCACTGTATCCTCTCTGGTTTCAAAAAATATTCAAAAATGTCTTATGAAAGTAAAATGCCTGGAGTTTCCAAGGTCTTGTTTTCCCCTGCACGGTGCATCATGATGTTACCTAGGATATTAGAGCTTTGTATTTCCATTTACTGTATGCTACGTCTTCAAAATTAAAATAGGTTTTCTAGGTACATTAGTGTTGGTGATTTCTAATATTCTTAAGGTTTAATTACTTCCTCTTTTACACAAATTACCTTAACAGATTGAATATTTTTATTATATTGAACCAATTCTGAAAGTCTTACAATCGATTAAGTTATTCTTTTATTTTCATGGATAGCTGAAGTTTCCTAAACAGTATGTGAAATGCAGGCATGCATTTCCAGTGATTTCTCCAAAATAGAGGTATTTGCATCCCTTCTCAAAAGACTTTTGAAAGCTATTTGTACTTAATTTTTTTGTGCCTTACTTCTTACGTTGTTAGGAACAACTCAGCAGTGGAAGTGGCTGTTGACAATTTCTCCATCACATAGTACTCTTTTACCAGAGCAAGCAAAGAAATGGTGGCAGAACTGAGCCATCCATTTCCCTGTACTTCAGCTGGGATAAGGTAACTCATGTAGATGTAATGTTATCTTGTGAAGGGGTCACAAACCTGGTGTTCTGGCCATTTGGGCACTGTGAAGATGAAACTCTGGGATCTTAATAATACACCAAGAGTATCTCCTGCCACTGCAGTTTTCAAGGGAAACATCTCTAGGATTTCAGCTCGTCACTCCATGAGTAAGAGTTTAAAGCGCGTTGGAGAGATCCCACTCGCTTTGCTC
Source organism: Aphelocoma coerulescens (assembly GCF_041296385.1). NCBI lineage: Eukaryota > Metazoa > Chordata > Aves > Passeriformes > Corvidae > Aphelocoma > Aphelocoma coerulescens. The sequence goes on from NC_091013.1 coordinate 85,798,967, forward strand.
AATTCTAGGAAACTGGCACTTCACTCAGTCTGGTGTAAGGTAAAATCTGGAGTTGTGAACTGAACTCAGGCTTTCCATAATTTTTTAGTATAAGTTGCAAGAAAGACTAGAAAGTACCAAAATCTATTTATTAGGATGATGCAGTGAGCAATTCAGTGTCTGTGGCAGTGTTACTGAGTGGGAAGGGCAGGGGCTGCTGTCCTGAATGATCAGACCTGGTCTGTAACCACAACCACTGTAATAGTCATTGGTTACATATCCCAGTTGTGCCAGAGTGAAATGCTGTGCTGCTTTCCATCCAGAAAGAGCAGACTTTCTGTGAAGGGCAGTTGTTACGTGCCAGCCTCTCTGTCAGCCCTGTTTTGTTTCAAGGAGACATGAAATACTGCTTCAACTCACATATGTCAGACATGATGCTGAACTGAAGCAAAAGGGAAAAACTCTAAAATAAGTTTGTTTTCTGAAAAAGAAGGAAGGAAGGGAGGGAGGGAGGGAGGGAGGGAGGGAAGAAGATGTAACTTTCTATTTTGTGCACAATCCATACATTACATGGAGAGAGATTCCTTAATTCAAAAGAGCAGGTTTACCTGGCGGGATCAGCAGAGCAAAATCTAATGAGCTTGTTCAGTGGCACAGGCTGTAATGAAAGCCTCTGGGCACTGCTCTTCTGTGACAGGAGAGCGATGTTGGTATTGATGAACAACCTGATCTTCTGTTTTCTGCTAGGGAGGAGGTTTGAAGGAATGTCTTGTTCATTTATTTGTCAATTGCTGTGTCCTGAGGAGAAAACAGGCTGAGTTCAGCATCTCCAAGTCTTCTTTCACACATGGTTCCATTAACACTTGAACATCTTACTTCCAAGCTTTAAGTGCAGCATAAGGGTTGTCCCTGGAGCTCAGCACCCACTTCCCTCTTTTCAGAGTGAGCACAAGCTGAGATGGGGAATGTTCCTGGCTTTCACTGCTCCATCTGTATTAGTGCTTTGCTCTTAGTGAGAGCATATTTAGTGTGTATCTGTATATATTTTGCCTTTATGTTGTTAGATGGCAGTAACTGGCTGTGTAGTGGTTGATGGTTAACTTGTCTTTTTATTGATGCATGTTTGCACTACAGTTAAGGAATCCACTGCAAAGAATCCATGCAAACAGGAGCTATCAAAATTTGATCTGTCTCTCTCAAGTAATTTGATAGCAAAATAGAGCAGGTTGGCTGCAAGCAGCCCTTAAGTGCACCACTGGAACTTAAGAAATCCATTTATCTCTGCATTGGCTATGCCAGCTGTTTGTGGTCAGAGGCACTCCCCTCACTGAATTAACTTTGTTTTTAGTTATTTGGCCCTGCACTCAGATTCTGGCATCAGTGAATAGCATCTGCACCATGTAGAAATGTTTGGCAATTATGAGCCAATTAAATTTAGCTTGTTCCCTTGTTCGATCCTTCTTATGATGTCCAGTGAGAAGACTCATGACTGAAATATTTAGCATGTTAAAAAAACAAAAGTGTCTCAATTTTACTGAGGCTGGGGTCTGTTTATCTCTGTACTGAAGGGTCCTTGGAGAATGAAATTTCAAGGGACATTGCACCATTAAAACTTCTTCACAGAAAAATATATATCAAAAGTAATTCTAAATCATGTATGGTTTTATTCTCATTGGGCCACTGGTGTTAAACCCCCCTGTGCACTCAAGTATTTGAACACTGTCATCTAAGGTTAATCAAACTGATGAAATAGTATTAACAAGGAAACAACAAGGATGATGGCTTTATCCACAGTCATCTTTACCATTTCTTTAATTTGCTTGTCTTGGCAAGGCTTTTCCAATGAGGTATGAGGCTATTGCTTATCCTTTTTTAAACTGTCAGGTCAGATCTGCAGATAAAAGCCATCAGTTGGACAGATGGAAACCATAAAACAACAAATATCTAGAATCCTTTGTGTAATGTTTTACTCCTTTCCTTTTACTTGCTCATTAAGGATTGTGATCCATTTATTGATGAGGTTTATGGCCACCATTTCAGGATATTTATGGGCCTCACAAACTTTTAATGAAGTCATTTTTGCAATGTTTGTCTCTGTCTGAGAAATACAACTATTTCTAACAGGCGGATACTGTCACACAGCGTCAAACTGACTTGCCCAAGTTCTCCTAAGAAAGGTATGACACAGACTGGGTTGATCCTAGCACAGCACCCAAGCTGCTGCATTCCTCCTTTCTCTTTTTGCTCTTTGTAAAGTTCCTACACCAAGAGGGAAGTACCTTTTGATTAGGGATCTTCATGCACTTTCACAGTAGTTGTAGTAGAAGTAAGGTTAGAAATGCTCAGTGGTGGTTTAGCGAATGGTTGATGAATGCAGCCATTAGGAAAAACATTAATGCAGTTTTCAGAATCTCAGAGAGGAACAACCAGAAAGTATTCACCTGTCTGTCCAGTTTTACTTTTACAATTTGTTTAAATTACAGCTGTTAAGGGAATCCGTAAACAGGGGCAAAGTAAGTGGTATGTGGAACACCTAAATCATTGATCACAGCTGATGGATAAAGAGTGAGGTCTTCAAAAAATGAGGCTTAGTAGATACACAGAATCTACAGGGCTGTAATTTCATCCACTGTGTACTGCCCATGCCCTAGTGTCTTTACTTGAAGACAGAGGCACCATACCAGGATAAATGGCAAAAAGCTGTTCCACTAAAGCTAATCTACTTTTATAGTGAATTTCTGCCTGATAATACACCTGTAACTCCTGCAGAACTAAATTCTGATATCATGTAATTTCGTGACATTTTTGCCATTCGTTTTGTACTGGAATCAGATTTTTTTTTCTATAGAGAATTCAGCAAAGTATTGTCTAAATAAGAGTATAGCACAGTGTATTAAATAAAGAAGAAAAAGTCAATGTTGACAGGTGGGAAGCAGCAAATAGTTCTCAAGCAGAGAGTTTTAAAATTAGTGAGGTATCAAATAGGGAGCAATTCATCTTGGGATGTGTTCTTTCAATATATCAAATAATGAATGATAAGGAGGGAGATGTAAAAACCAAGTTAATTAAATCCTTGGATGATATTGGACCGGGGAGGATAGTGTATGTCAGAGCGGATGAAATGAAATTTCTGAATCATCTGGCAAATTTTAGGAGATGGATTGGAAGAAAATGAAGATGAGTTGGAATAGGCAGAAATGTCAGACAGTTCATCAAAAGAGAAATTGTTGAATAAGAAAGACTGACATCGGGTAGGGAAAGTGTTAGGATCATACTTTATAACAGCCTTTTGTCTATGTGTATTAGAGTATGAAACCTGTTAGAATCATAGAATCGTTGAGGTTGGAACAAAACCTCCAAGATTACTGAGTCCAACCTGTGACTGAACATCACTAAGTCAACTAAACCATTGCACTAAGTGCCTTGTACAGTCATTTTGTTAACACTTCTAGGGGTGGTGACTCCACCACTTCCCTGGGTAGCCCATTCCAATGCTTAACCACCCTTTCAGTGAAAAAATTCTTCCTCATGTCCAACCTGAACCTCCCTTGGCACATCTTTTGAGTCTATGTCCTTTTGTTCTGTCAGTGTTGCCTGGGACAAGAGTCTGGCTGCAGCCTCCTTTCAGGCAGTTGTAGAGAGTGATAAGGTACCCCTGAGACTCCTTTTCTCCAGGCAAAACAACCCCAGCTCCCTCAGCCACTCCTCATATGACTTACTCTCCAGACCTTTCATCAGCTTCATTGCCCTTGCCTGTCTGGACTCACCCCAGCAGCTCAATGTCTTTCTTGAAATGAGGGACTAAAAACTGAACACAGGATTTGAGATGCAGCCTCAAGTAAACTTGAGCATTAAGCTAATTAAACTTAAACTAAGCATCCCTTACCTTATGGAGGGGAGTTCTGAGAATGTGTTGCTTTCTGGTTTTACCAAAACAAAGAGCATTAACTGAGGATGTAAATGACATTCTGGAAATGACAGTGGGTAAACACGACAGAGATGGGATTAAAACTGTGGACTTCTCCTCTGACTGATCAAAACTATCCTTTTAGGTTAGACCTGAGGCACTGTCATGGGATCTGCATTTCACAATGATGATGAACATGATGGGGATCAGCTTTACTGGGTGTGGATGTGCAGGACACTGATTTTGTACAAGAAATCTCACGTGTCATGATTTGTTCTGTAGAATGACAAGACCAGTCACACACAGTGGTGTTTCTCTGTATATATGTAGAGCAACTTCAGGAGTCCTGGTCAGTAGGAACTGGTATTGAACCTAAAGCAGAGGCTCTTTTGGCTTAGGCCCTGACTCTGTGCCAGATGTATTCATTCTGCTGTGATGCCCAGCCTCTGTTATGTTCAGAGCCATATAGTCACCTTGCCTTGCAGCAGTGTCTCGCAGCCAGTGGGTTGTAGACCTCTGGATATTTATAAAAAGTGAGGGTAGGAAGGGTTAGGAAAAGAGTTAGGTATTTGCAGTAATTAAACACTAGTCCCCTATCTTTCTGTCTCTCACCAAGTCACTCATATGTTTTGTTTGGGATCAACTGTTCTCTGTAAGCTTCTTATATATAACTCAGAAAAATGCTAAAAAGTAAGGCTCTGTTAATATGAGCACATAGAAAGGTAAGAGCTTGAAGGAATTTAAAAATTCAAGGGATAAAAATTTCTTTATTTTGAATAACCCAAGGTGGCTGTACAGAGGCATCTTTGTATGGCTAGAAAGGTAATAGCAATGACACTGCTACCTGTGAATAATAATGTCATTATACAGGGCCTTGGCAGGACTGAAACTGGAACACTGCATACAATAATAGGCCATTCACTCTGAAAAATAGAAATGGAAATAAGAAGTTGGAGCATATTCAGAGAAAAACAAAGAAGAGGTCAAGATAGTCAGGACTGCATTGAGCTCATCTCTGATGTAGTGCAGTATATTTTCTGGTAGATGATAAGCTTCTGCCAGTGAATCTATATGCAGACTCATCTACAGGCTTCTGTTGACTTCAGAAATTCCTTCTCCAAGTTGGGTGATCTCATCCTTAATCTGCCATTTTACTGTGTATGGTTCACTCTACTGTTCAGCAGGTGTTCTTTCTTTACATTTTGGCCTTGCCAGTTTTCTGTATCCCCTTCCAGATAAGAGATTCTCTGCCTAAGGAAATGAGCTTGTCTGACTATCACTGAACATCTGGAAGCCATCTGAAGTTGTGTTATCACTATCTTGCAGACCTCTCTCTTCGACTGTCAGAGGAATATTTAGAGAATTTCTTTCTAGGCTTTCTGGCAGCTAAATTCAAGCAAAGATACTTTACAGACCCCAAGCCAGTAATTACTTGCTACATTAAGCTGCCCCAAAGGAAACTTACTCCTACAGTCACATTCACTGGCCTGGATAGGATGAAGTGAAGCTTCATGTGAAGTGAAACTCATGGAGAACATCTTTCCCTAAAGGAAACGTAGCTGAGAGAGACATTCTTCTAAAAAGAGTTTTCTAGATAAAAGATGGGCTTGTGACTGGACAAAGTCACTTTGTTTACCCAATGTAAGCCCTAAGACAGAAAAGAGTCAGTGGTGAGACATGGCAAATTTTTCAAGGGTGTTTATTACATTTTAGGTAGCATATTTGTGTTTAGGTTTACCAGGTATTGAGGTAAACCTCAATAAAACTCCCATTTTATTGCAGGAGTAACTACTTCATTCCAATTGCAGAATTTGTCTTTCTTTTTTCTTCATATTCTCTTAATTTTGAATTCTTCACCTCTACTTAATCCAGTCCAAAGAGCCTGAGCGGGCTGACTTCGGAGAGAACTGTGATATGCCTGTCCTTGTCTTCAGATTGATCTGCTGCCAGCTGTATCTGCCAGCACTTCAGTCAGCTGCTTCTCTCATCCCCTTTTGTTTCTGCAGCTACCTAGCTAGGATTTTAAATCCTGTACTTTGTCATCCTTGGGATTTGTCAGCAGAAGCCAACTTTTCTTTCCCCAGCTCTAAGGTATACTGGAGCTTGACTGGGAAAGCCTACTGGCAGTGTGGATATTTAACTAGAGTGGTCTTCTTTTTCCCCCAGCCTACTCTATCCAAAGAATTATTTTACCCTTTGGTATAATGTATCTCCTGAGTATATTTGTTACTGCAAAGGAGCTGCCAGGGGTGGGAAACCCACGTATGTACTGTCAGGCTTTCCTGAGTCCTAAACTCCCAAGTAGTTCTCCCATTCTTCAATTGAAAATACACAAACCCTGGCTGAGGGAACCGCATTAGACTTCTAGTGCTGGTTAATATGTAATATTTAGAGATGTGGAAAACTTGAAACCCCTTTGGAAATCTGAAATGTGGTTGCATCAGTACAGAAAGGGGTTAGAGGTCTTTGGTAGTCTTGATCCACCCCCCACAGTCCATTCCCACCTCTTGACCTCACTCCTGCATTTGTGCTGTACTGTCGTGCTCTTCTCCAGGAGCCAGAACAAGGATGTTTATCACAGGAAAGTGCTGCCCTACATCTCTATGGCCCCTTCTCCAGCCACATCCTGTTCTTTCTCACAGTTGCAGTGTCTTACTGCAAACAATGCTTGGCTGTGACTACCAGCAGTCCTTGTTTGGCTCCACAGCTATCCATCCAGCTGTTGCTGTTTGAGACATGAACATTAGCCACCTTGCCTTCCAGGCTTCTACAGAAACTGATGCTGCAGGTATTTCACTGGTGTGGAGACATGTCCTGTCAGAATCATTTACCAAGCGAGGAAGAGGGCTAATATTGGCACTACTTCTGTGCCATCTGTTCGATGGCATCACCTCTCTGAGATGACCACCAAAGGCAGCAGTATAGGCAACAGAAAGCTTCCTGTAAATATTGAAAGAGACCAAAGATCAAATATGGAAGTGGATGATTACTCTAAAGCAGAAACGCAGTTTGCAGTGAGATAAGCAGATAACTACTGTGGCAGTGAATGGGTTGTGGAGAAACATGGCCAGCACATTCAACCTCATTGTGGTTGCTGGTCTGCAGCATTTTATCACTTAATGATGTAATAAATAAATTTTCAAAGGCAAGTTTCAGTAGGTGGTTCAGTCATTGCCAATGCTCTTCTTTTTATTTTTCTTGATTACCTCAGGCAAAATTGGTAGGACGCAATTTTATAGGGAGGCAAGGCACTTCACAAAATAGAAATTGCAATTGCTAAGGAAAAAGGTGTACAACTGGATTTCTTGTCATAATAAAGTGAAATTCTGTGTTCTTTAATCAAAGGAATACATTTTGAGAACATTTTGTAAAAATGACCTTAAAAAGGTTGCCACAGAAAAGAATGCAACATTAATTAAGAATATTGACCCAAAAATTTGGTACAGAATGTACACGTACTTTCAGAGAACAAGGTTGCCTCAGTTTATAATTATATTTGGTTGTAGTTCTCATAGTGGTTTTACACTTTTTAATGGAGTAAATGAATGGTCTAAATTGTTTCTTCTCTCCTGTAATAGTCAGCAATGAGTAGTCAGAAATATGGGTTCTCCATAAGTACTTCAGGCAATGTTTAGATAATTTTATTCAGTTCTGAGGAAAACTATCTTGGTCTGAGAGGTTGCTTTCAGATTGCTGTGGGAGTCATGAACAAGGAAGAACCGTGTTTACAAGGCCGTCCATCCGAGTTGCAAGTCTGTTCTCTGTTGCCATCAGTGGTAGTTTGATCTCCATGCTTTTTTGAACTTCTCATTCATAGTCAGGAGGTTCTTTTCCTCCTTTCTCCTCCTGCTCACTCCTCTGTTACAAGTCCAGCTCCCAAAAGGCAGTTGTACAACTTCTGCTGCTGTAGTGTTCCAGCCTACTCCAGTGGAATCTTCTCAAACCTTCACTGTGTGTCATGGAAAACCACATATCTCAGTTTGTGGTTTACAGGAGGAGCATTATCCATGAAAATACAGGTGCCTGCTCAGCTGCTCCACTGTCTTACCCTTATCATCATGCCTTCAACATGTTTCCTCTTGCTAAGGATGTTGCAGAGCTGGAAATTCTTCTTTAGTTATCTCTGGGCCCTTGAGAGTATAATAAGCTGAAAAAAAGTGGTTTTGTTTTGTTTTTCCCAGTCAGAGAGAAATAAATGGAACTGAGATGTACTAAAACCGATGGTTCTTACAGGATTCTAATACTAATAATGATTTGGCATGTTTCTATGAGAAGAAAATTTGGTGCTAATTGATTCTGTAGTTTTTTGAGCCATCCACGTTGTTATAATCAGATGTTTCACTAGCTGTTCAAGGAATCAACTCCTGTAGAAAAGAGAAGGAACCTTCTGCAAGCTCTAGTAGGTACTGTAAGAGTATGTTTGAAGTTGAAAGGAAAAAATGTGAATAATCAATCAGAAATTTAACTCAAGCAGTTTAAAAAGATCAGGAGAGGGTGGCTAATGAAACCTGAATTAGAATCATAACCCTTTGCAATCTTGCACAAAACAAGTATATAAATTTGATTGGACCCACTGGGTTTTGCAAGCTTATTTGTCTAAGGGGCTGTTGATTTCTTTAATGGAAACATCATTCTTCACAGTGTCAGGAGAACACATGGGAATCTTTGATCACACATGCCAGATGTCACATTTTGTGACACTTTTAAACCTTGGAAAGCTGTTGTAGTTTTGGAAATCCGTAAAAAAACAGGGATGGCATGCTTTGTTCACTAGTGGTTCTTTTCTAAAAGGCTGTTGGTACTGAAATGCTGTCAATGATCACAATACCTCTGGAAAAATAGTGTTGGAGTGTACACATCTAAATTGTGGCTGAAATAATGACATGAGGTATTGTACGTTGACTTCAAAAAAGGAAGTGGCTGTCTTGATTTTTGCTGCAGAAAATATTTTAAAATCTTTGATAGTAGTAAATGCAGCTTCTTTGAAAAATAAAAATCCTGTAATTTGTTGTAGCTAGGCTTTTATTGAAAAATGTGTATTGAGCCTTGGACTCCAAAATGTTCTAGAACAGTGCACTAGTCAGTTTTGCTTTCTGCAGGCCTACCATATGAAAGATTGTCTCTGATACAAGTTTTGGATTTGGATGGTTACCAGCAGTCCTTCTCTGATATCTGTTATGCTGGTGCCCTGAAGAGTCATGCATCAGGAAGCTGTTCTGATAGACAGAGCCACACAGCAGAGGGACAAACTAACTTAAGCTGGAGAAACAGCAGACAACTGATGGATATAATCAGACAGCAAAATTCAGGGAAACAGTACTGATCCAGAATATGACTGAGCTACAGTGAGCACATCAGGAGCCTGTTTTTTCAGATATCAGAGAAAAGAGGAGTCTTAAGAAGGAATTTTAAGGGAGATCATGAAATAGCTCTGCAGATGTTTACAGAGATTCCCTCCCAGGCATGAAGGGAAGTGTGGGAGGAACATGGAGGCACTTGTTTGAATATTTGTCATGTGGGGGTGGAAGCTGATACTGTGGGTTATCAGAGAGAGGTGATTGCATCTCTCTGGTGCAGCCAAGTTAGAGCACCAGAAGAACATAAGGAAACTGCTTCAGCCATCAGACAGTCAGTTCCTTGGAGTTCTCAGGCTGAATCCATCAGTTCTGAGCTGTGCTTTTGGTAGGACAAGTAAAAGAGAAGACTAAGCATGGGAGAAGGAATGTTTAGTTGATTTTATTATGATTTTGGAGAATGTCGATGTTTTTATAAGGAATCAGGGGAGGGATTCAGCTCCATTAGCTGTATTGATTGTGTGTCATGACTGTATTGAGAACTTAGTGTGCTCATGCAAAGATACCTACATGTGGATCTTTGTAAGAACTGAATACCAAGGATATAACATCTCATGCTGCTGGTTTAAATCCTTACTCAGTTGACACTGGTAAGAGCTTTGCCACAAACTTCAGTCAGACTAGGATTTCACTTTTTGTGCTCTATGCAGTACTTTGTATCCAAGCATTTTGTTCAGCTTGCAGATGATGATACTGCTTTAATTAAAATTTCCTACAAGCTCTTGAATTAACTCCTCTATCCATCTGTTATTCCACTAATATCCCAGATAATGTCTTACAGTAGCTCCCAGAGAGCGTGGAAATAAAAAAGTGGTATCATCATTTACTGTTGGGTAGTGAAGTACAATGCAAGCATTAAACTTTTCTAAGGGCTCCTACACCCTGAAGTAAAGGATGGCACTGAGAGCCAAGTCCAAAAGGTGTGAGCAGGTATCTCCACACATCACTGTGCAGTACCTTATGGAAAATATTGAACTGGATGTCAAAGCAGTACATCTGCCTGTGTCCCTGAGACAGTGTCCCTTGGTTTAGGGACAGCCCCATGTTAGTGCAGTGGCATTGCCCAGCACTGGAACAAGCTGGTTTAGTGCTTGTTGGGCTATTTGGGTACCACTGCACTGTAGAATGGGAGTGTGCTTTAAATAGAAAATATCTATAAGATACTTTTTAATAATGTCCTCTGCTATTTTTTGTGATGTATTTTATTTTGAACAGCTTTTTTTTCCTCTTTCTGAGCTAAGAAATTGTGCCAGAATAATAAGCAAGAGCACTCCTAAGACTGGAAGTGAATGCAGTGAAAAGAACAACTTGTTATTTGAATAAGTTTGCCTGAAGGGGCAATTTCTAAATTTTTAGTAAAATTCCATTCCCTTCCTTCATGTTAATTAAATGAAAGCTGGGGGATAGGAGAGCATAGCATGGTAGTGTGATATATCTGGGGCCCAGCTCAAGAAACAAAAAGTCATTTTACCCCCCCTTGGCTTTTTATTGAGTGCTGTGATATTTCATTTTCAATAATGAGCTGCTTTTATGCAAAAGTTTTCAGTCCTACTAAATGAAAGGAGGAACATGTTGACAGGAAACAAAAATTGCATAATCTCTGCAGAAGTCTATGACTGAATCACTGCTCTGTTCAACCCTGTGCCATTTGATATGGCATCAGGAGGTTTCTTTCTTCCACTGACTTGAATAAGAAAAGGATAAATGACCACTGCCATTAAGGCATCAGGGCCACATTTGTCTCAGTTATAAATTATCCCCATACTAAAAGGGGATTAAATAGAGCATGTTTATGACCTCCAACAAAATCTTCTAGGGAGATCATGTTATCCTTGGAATCAGTCTTTCCAGGCAGTCTGGTGCAGTGGGTTAATGCAGTAGCAATATTTCTCCAGGTTTTCCCCCAGTTCTCTTTTTCACACTTGGAAGCAGTGACTTCTGGCTGCTTTGTGCTGGACCACATGCAGACACAGCATGTGTCTTGGCTTCTCTGATTGCATCTGCTGTCCAAGCAACTGCTCCTCACTCCCTGAGAGGAAGACACAGTGGGCAAATAGAAATATTTTGCAGGCCAGATGGGGCTAATGGACCACAAACTGGAGCATTCTGACCAAAATGCATATTTAATTGCAGGTTGTTTCTTGAATTTCTGGCATGCACTGTGCTTGACTGGTTTCTGGTGACCAAATCTAGTTTTGCATTTTTCCTCTCCTGATCATGTCAGTGTTATTCAGAGGCACTCAGACTTTCCAGGAATTGCTTCATCCCTTCTGAGATCAAACATATATAGTTCAGGTAGTCCTCAAGTAGTGCAGTTTTGTTAAGTGGCTCCCTTACAGTATATAACTGTTGTCACATCCACTGTGGTAATTTCTGGGAAAATGTGCTTTGATTGTTTTTGTTTCATTTTCTTGTGTTTTTCACTCAAAATCTTGCCTTTAAGTTTGTGTATCCAAAGGAAAGTTAGTGCTGCTTGTCCACAATGTGAGGAATTTCCCTCAGGCCTGTGTTTTTGCACTTCATACCTTTAGGAGCAATTCTCTAGATTTCACCAGCTAGGTGGGGGCTGGTTAGGGTAACATGTATAAGAGGTATGCCAGGAATGAGAAGGTTGCTGGTCTTTGTTATCCAGTTGTTTTGGTTTTTTTTCTTTTTTTATATACTCTGATACCCTAAAATTAGATCTCTGTTGCATTTGTTACATACACATCTGAGACCCATAACATTTGTGGACTTCTTTCAGAATATCCCTTGGACCAGATTTATTTCAGTGTTGCAGCCTGCTTCTCAACATTCTCCCTGTTGCTTATTTAAACAGGAGATGCTCCTTTACCTACTCAGTCAAGTGACAGTGCAACTCTTAGATCTCTTGAAGCAGCTGCTGCTGCACTCTGAACCAGCAGTAGTATAATTTCATTAGTGGAAAATAAACCCTTTTTAAGTAAATGTGGTATAAAGTGTTATGTAAGAGGAAACATTTAATGAGCAGATGCTTAAAATTCTGTTTATATTGTATGCACGTGGCCAGTTAAGTTTTTCTTGGCCCCATTGTGTAAAAGAATATGTCTGTCTTAAGTAAGGAGTGTATTTGTTTTTCTAATATTCTCATCATGCTGGAACTAACATACTTGACATTGCAAAGTTTTGAGATTCTCCAAGAGCACGTTTTTAGAATACTGTAGAGACTACATATACAGAAATAAGAGTAAGCACATTTAGGTTGAAGATGGCTTAGTTATAAAATTTGTTTGCTTAAAAACATTTCCAATGCCTTCTGATGATGTCTGTGGCTAGGCCAGTGTCTTCCTTTCTCTTCAGGCAGGACACCAAGAAAGGGGTTTATAAGACAGGACATAGTTAAGGATCAGAGTCCAGATCTATCAGAAAGCTGGTAGTTATCTGTGTTCAATTAAGACACCATAGAAGAAGGAGCCTAGCATATGAGGCATCAAGATGTCAACCATAGCAGAGGTCTGGAAAAAATTTCCTAAGAAGGATCATAATGGCCAAAGACACCCAAACAAGATATTGTCTTGACTGGTAAGATAATGCCAAGGGTCAGACCACCAAACTAAAAGAAATGAGATCAGACTGAGAACTTAAGTTATGGCTAAAATCTAGCCCTCCAAAGGAATTAATCAGATGAGGTTTGGAAGACTTTGTCTGGGAAAAGATATGTCTTCTCTGCCTTTAATTCTCCAGCTCCTATAAAGGAGAAGCTTACGCCCTTTCATTAGAAATGGAGTATGTGCAGCTCAGTTGTGCAACAGTACCAGTGTGTGTGTATGAAAATGATGTGTGTTGGAGCTTTTTAGTGGACTCAGGCCAAAGCTTGCTCTCAGTCAGCAGACCCGTGGGCAGATGTGTCTGCTGAGCTGCTGAACACAGTGCTGGTCCCACCACACTTGGCTGTATTCACCTGTTACCTAAACTGTGCTTATCCAGTGAGTCACCCCTACACAGAACAGGCCTTGAGTAAATGTCCTGTTCAAGTTCTCTTTATGGCAGTTTCTAAAGATGAATCTGCTCCTGGGGTAAGATATGCAGTTGTTTTTCCATAGGTAGTGTATGAAATGTTTTTCCATATGAGTGTATGAAATCTTACAGCCCATAAATTGTGAGCTATCTATGGGTGACCATGCTCAGATTGTCAGCAGTGTAGGAAAGATCTTGTAGGAGGTCAAACTTTTGAAAATACCTAAAACCGATTTTTAAATTATAGCCAATGTACTATCCAATAGTATCTGAAGTATTAAAAATAGGTTGGAAATGGAACACAGTCTCCTAAATAATCTTTAAAATCAAGTGGACAAACGGGTTATAATATTGAGAGGTATGAGTCAAAGGGGAACAACTCAGCAATTTTTCTCCCTCTTCAGAAAACCTGTGTAAGATGAACCTCCTAGGCAGGCCTAGCCAAATTCTTTTCTGTAGATACAAAAATGCTGCTAGCAAGGATTTTCTTGCTATTTTTCTAAGTCCATGAGAGACTTTTTTCTCTCACAGAAGAGGTAGCAGGGAATGTAAACAACCAAGCCACCTGCAACCTTGAAAAGTCTTGTTTGTGGTATAGTAGAAAAATATTTTGACAATGGATGTTTTAGGATTTTAGGCAGTCACCCCAAGGGGTGGCTGATCCTTTGTCCAATTAGACTATGAAGAAAAAAGTCTATACAAGAGTTTGTAAAATAATTAAATAAATCAATCTTACTGCACAATTCCTGCCTGCTGGATCTTCTCTCCTCCTCCTCCCTATGGCTGCAGAATACAGTGATAGACCCTAGGGCCCAGGCCTGCGGTAATACTTTTCTTTCCTACATATGACCCACCAAGTCGTTATTGTTTCTAGTGCAGCCCTTTCTTTGCCCTCTAACTCCATACAAAATAGGAAGCCATAATCTAGTCACCTCCACTTGTTCAGTTAAGAAATAGCTTGTCTGATCATGGAATGTGTCAAGAGATTTTAGATAACAGTTTTCTTGCCACAACCTGTACATTCATTCCTGTCCATGTAAAGCTTTCCAGGAAAAAGATTTTCACATTCTGCATCCCAAGACTAATAAAAATTTGAAACAAATTCTTTGTAGAGTTTTTATTCCAGTTTGCTTTTCTTTCCCTTTCTCTGATCTTAACAGTTTCCTCTAAAAGCATGCTTTTTGCTCTTTATGCAGACTGTATGTGGATGGACCTTTTGGAAGTCCCTTTGAGGAATCCCTGAACTACGAGGTCAGCCTCTGCGTGGCTGGAGGTATTGGAGTTACACCATTTGCATCCATACTCAACACACTGCTGTAAGTGAGCTTAAGCCTTTAAAGCATTTTGCCCCAATTTACAGCAACAGTGCATGTCAGAAAGGCTTTGAGGGTCTTAGAATACTTCCACTGGTATAAGCTAATGGTTCCTTGAAAAGATGTAGAGGACTGGGATGTTCCTGAAGGGCATAAATCCTCTCATACCAGCTGTGTAACCCAAAGAGTTGTGGCAGAGATGTGCCAGTGATGCACCTGGATGGGCACAGTGTCACCAGCCTTTGTATCCTGCCACTAGCCTAGCCTGTGATTAATGTGGTCACAGCCCTTCAGCAAGGCTTGTTCCCCTAGTCCCAACTTAGATGAGGCTGTGTGCTATGAGAGTTTTTGGGAGTCGGACAATTGTGACAATCTTTTCTGCTGGAAATGCAGGGCCAGCTCTCCTGGTTTGAATTTTGTAAATGTCTAAGCTTGAGGTTTTAATAGGAAGGAATCAACCTGAATTCAGGTAGCATGCAGATGTTAACTCCATTTGAAAAGTTTAAATTTTAGATATGCATTTTTCTATTTTTTCCCTTCTTGTCTTTTTCTCTCTCTCTTTTTAAATTTTATTTTAATGTAAAGCCTTTCACATTCTATGCAGATTAAACTTTTCACCTCTTGTTTTTCTGTCACATTGACAGCATGGTTCCCACCAAATCTTATGCTGGTGAAATAGACTTGCTTTTATGATTGCTATTGATTTTTTATTTGCTAGAGTATTGGTTAAGAGCTCCAGTCACAGGTTAAGCACCCCTGTTTCAAAGGCCCAATATAAACAGCAGCCAAAGCAGCAAACCTTCCCTGAGAGGCTGAGAGGCTAACTGGCTTTGGGGGGGCTTTGCAATGCACAACTAAAGCATTTCTTCCAAGATGAACGTGCCAATGGTCAGGTGTAACTCCAAAGTGAAGAGTGGAATTTAGATGCTGTACACGTTCTTCTGTCCTTAACCTGGGCTGGGCCTGACAGTGCTAAGTGCTACTGAAAGTTATTAGCCTCATGTGTCTCATAGTGCTGCAGCCCCCAAAGACCATCTTGGGCTCCCTCATTTTCTTTTCTTGAAAGCATATGGATCATCCTCTCAAAACCAGGGTACATTTTTGCTGAAAGCCTGGGGCTCAGGTGGATAAAATGACTGTTTTCCTTGTGATGGATTATCCCTGGCAGTGTTTAGCAGAAATGTCACGGAACACAAGACGGGCCAGCAGCAGGTAATTAGATATTTTCCTCTACCAGTGTGTTATCAGAGGCTGTAAGAATTTGCACAGACACTGCAAGAAAATGGTAGTGTCCAAAGGATTTTGCAATGTCCATTTATCTACATAAAGCCATAAATTGACTTCCAAGGAGCTAATTCCATAACCTACCTTTGTACCACTCTTCCCCTTGTGCACTGTACAGTATACAGGGGAATCATTCTGGGGAAAAGTTAACAGTCTTAGTCTGCTTCCCTCCTCAGTATTTAAACATCAACGAGGCACTGGTTTAGTGGATGATCTGCCTGTGTCTTTGCCCTGGCTTGGAAGCAGATATTGGCAGGTATGAACATGCAAACTGCCTCATGATGCCAGCGCTGCAGAGTAGCCAGGCCAGTCCTGCTGTGTCAAGGACACACAGGTCTAGGAGAGGTCCACAGCCTGTCCTTGAAATCTTGTTTCCTGCTCTGTTGTTTTCCCCTTGTATGTACATAATTGGATTCATGCCCCTGCCTTTCCCTCCACTTAGCTGTTGAACCCTATGCCCTATTTTAAGAAATTATAGTGTACTTTAAGGAAAGATAGAGGCTTTTATGCACAAGTGTCTGTAAATAATGGCTGTTATGGGCAGTGTAACACAGAAATATGCAAGAAATGTTACATATAAGTGGTTGTAACGGGGGATCGCACCTCTACTGTGCAATTATATCCTGCTGGAGGTAGATGCAGGCATATGTGTCTGGGGTGCTATTTGAAATCTATGCTGGACTTGTCTGATGAAGTTTGCTGTCCAGCCTCTTTGGCCAGCTGCAGTGTTTCATCACCGAGAGTGGTGTTTTGTTATTGAACTGGGGCATTTCAATGCAAAATGCCTTGCATTTTTCTCTTTTTTTATCCCTTTTTATGGTGAAAGGCACTTACTTTCCTTGCTACTGCTTATAGTTCTCTTGTCTCATCTGACCAGATTGTGACCCTTCCTAAGGGCTTGTCTTAGTTTAGGCAATCAGAAAGGGATGGAGAAAATCCTGTTTGGCAGGTCAGCAGTTTACAAACCCAAAATTTGAAATTAGGACTTGAAAACCACTGTATTCCCCAGTCTGAAAGCATTATCTTTACTCTCTCTGGGGAGTTTATATGAAAGATGAGTGATCAGTTCTACGTGCTGCTGAGGTGCTGCTGATGTGTCCATCCTTGCCTCTCAGGGGAGGGCTGTGGGGAGGCAGGACACTGGTTGGAGCCATCACTTATATAGATCTATTATCCCTATACCCTTGCTGGATATGCCAGTAGCTAGAGTTTGGAATAAAGCACAGTGGGTATGGTGAGATGTATCATGAAACTTTTCCCGCAGGCTTGGCTCCTAGGATTGGCATTTGAAGTGCACAGGCTATGGCCTTCCCTATCTGAAAATTATATTAGGAGGAAAAGGAGGAAACTGTGCACTGACCATTTCAGTGATCAGAACAACAAAAAACAGTGTTGGCTAACTAAGAAAATGCTTCCTGAATGCATGTGCTTTTTTTGAACTCATTACTCATCAGGGTATTTTTTATTTCTATTTTCTTTCCCAGTTCATTCAAATCTCCTTCCTTTGTGCTTATTTTTGCTTTAATTGATTTAGAAATCTGACAGGAGAGTCCTGTTTTTCTAAATGCAATGCCAGAATCTGCCCATGGCTGCACTTTATCTACCAGCATTTTCTGAAGTCTGTAATATATCACACAGTTCCATAACACAATGGAGCTCTGATTTGATTTGGTCTTTGTGATTTTGCTACAGTATTAATTATAACCAACCAGAGCCTTTCAAATATAAAGGCAGAATTAAGTCCTGACATTATTGCATTTGTCAATATTTTCCACTTACAGGCTGCTTTATAAACCTAATAAAGCATAATAAATACACTTGAACTTAGAATGTCTCCTTTGCTTTGAAATAAAAGTTTGATGATGATACATGAATTCATTTTTGCTCCTCAAATCATCTGTGTAGCTGACAAGTTCCTAGTGTGGAAGCAGTATCTGTGATGGCTGTTAGCTCTGTGCTAGAGATTTAATATTCTCAGGATCATCCAAATAGGCTGTGTTGGTCAATTCAGTGTCTGATGTATCATAGCTTGAAGAGCAACTTAGCAGTTAGCTTCTAATGGAAATTCATGTTTCCATTAATTAATATAAAGCATCCTAATTAATGTTTCCCTTTAAAATTATAATGTTGAACTACCCACACATTTTATTTTCAAGTGACGGCTGGAAATGCTACAAGCTCAGAAGACTCTACTTCATTTGGGTATGCAGGGACATTGAGTCTTTCCGCTGGTTTGCAGATCTGCTCTGTATGTTGCATAACAAGGTAATGGGTGTTGTTTGGAGGGATCCTGACAACTTAAATGCAAGGTATGCCCACACCACACGCCTGGCATGCTATAGAACATGGCAGCCTTGCTCAAAACAAATGAGTTCCAGCAGTAGCTTGGGCTGCCTGATCCAGGCTTCATTTGTTTTTGGAGCTGCATAAACCAGTTTGAGTATCCATCACCAACGTTTCATTGCAGCAATGCCATGTTCCATGTCCAGTGTTCTGGACACTTATCTGTGTCCAGACTACTTTATGAGATGGAAGGAGCAGCACAAGCAGTCTGGGAAGTTTTGAGTGGCCCTTAGTCATTTGGCTAGTAGACAGATTGAGAAGGGAGTGGGATTTACAATTCCAAGTGTATTTTAAGAGCCGTGTAGCTTCCTAAAATAATATTTTTTACACAGCGTGATGTGCAATATTCACAAAGGGGTGCTGTGGAAGCACACCCTCTTCATTAAAAAGCTTACTTCACTGATGCTGAAACCCATGTTCCTCAGCATAGTAGGCACAAGTGACTTCACACTTACATTAAGAAAAAGAATATTATTTCACTAGCTGTTTTTATCATCCTCCCAGCTTTGGCAGGAGAATCGGCCAGACTATATAAATATCCAGCTGTACCTCAGTCAAACAGATGGAATACAGGTATGTGGCCAAATGTTGTTTGTAAACTAAACTAGACCTTGGAGTAATAGGCGATGCAAACTGTCAGTCAAAGGCAGAAGGGGATTACTGCAGATGGTAAAAACAGGAGATGAGGCCATAAACTCGAGTGACTGATTCATTAATAGAGCAAGAGGGCCAGTTCATCCCCACAGCATTAAGAGAGTCTAGTGCAGTGCCCTTAACTTGATTAGGTGTGGGCAGAAATCCATATCTTCCTTTTCTAGGAATGAGGTCCTTCCAGGCCAGGCCACAGACCAGACAGTTGGCCGTGTTCGATGGGAAATATGCATTGTTTCTGGGCTAAGAACCAAACCAGAATAGTTCTAGGAACTTGCAAGCTCAAATCTTCTTTTCCCATATATATTTTGAAAGAATCTAGTTATTTTTAAAAGCTTTTTATTTCATTGCCTCATAAATAGATGAAAGGTAGAAATTCCTTGATGTGTAAGACTGAAAATGATACTGAGCTGTAAATTGTCATGTATTGCCAATGACAAGGCTGGGCTAATTCCCCAAATCTTGGCATTTTCTGTAACTATTTATGCTTGCAATCTTCATTTTATGTTATTTAGCCCATAAGCCTAGGTACAAGTCTTTACTGTGCCGTGTCAGGAAGCTTTCCATTGACTACAGGGTGCCCAAAGACAAGCCTGACAATAACTGCAAACCATCAAATGCAGTGAGAAACCATGCCCAAAGGATTTGGATCTGCCTGGTATCAGGTGGAGATAGCATAACATTCACAGCTCTGGTAGGAACACAATCCCATAGTTTAAATGATGTGATAGCCACAGTAGTTATGACTATGACAAATGTAATGCCTGGACAAGATATGTTGATTGAAATGGAGTGCTTGAAAATGCCTGATTGATGAAGCTGGTGTGTAACTGTTAGGTTAAAATTAAAACTGGAAGCAGGACTGCAATGCAGTGAGGTAGTGAAAGTGAAGTAATAGCCAGTTCAAAGGGAGTTTTCTGATACTATATAATGTACTACTACTGCATAGTGATATTAATCAAGCAGCTGCTGAATTTATTTAAGTCAGCTTTTTGGTTGAAGTCTTTCTTTAAAGTCACTTTTTGTTTGTGGCTCTTGAACAAAACTGCCATGAAGCATAATGCTGCTCATAATTGCTCAAGGAGGAGTTAAGTCTCCATGGCCATACAGGTGGTGTGTTCACTGGTGTTAGTCCAAAGTGCTGACTGCTACCAAAATCAGGGCAGTTCCACATCATGCTCCCTTTGTGCAGCAGCCCTTGTGCCTGTGTGGTAAGAGCCCAGCCTGCAGCAAATGCCTCTTGTCTATAAAAGCCCAGAGGAGGATGAGTTGGCCAGGACTGTGTTTGCATTGGTATGAGGAATGTTCCAGGTTGTTCAGCAATGGGGGGAATGTGGGAGCCTAGAAAACATGTAACTCTGCCTCTTGCTGTTGCATTAGGGCACCAAACCCAGGGTTGTGCCCTGCAATGGGAGGGCATTTCACCTTATCAAAATGCTGGTGAGTTAGCGCTCTGGAATGGATTGGGTTCCATCCGGGAAGCAGTTTTGGCTGCTTTCTGCTGTTACAGCTGCTGTTACAGCAGCTCAAAACAGCTGGCAAACTACTCTCAGGGAGAAAAGTAAGATTTCCCTTGTTACTTTTTCAGACGTAGTCATCTTAATAGTTACTTCTACAAAGTTTGAAAAAAAAAACTTCAGACAGAAATATGATTTTTGCATCAGCAGCATTTCTTCCAGCTTAGCATTAAAAGCCAGTGTGGGAATGAGTAATAGGAGCATGGTTATTGTTTTATGGCTTAAATAAATTGGTTTAAAAGTAATGTGGAAATTAATGAGCAGCTGCATGAGGAACAATGTATAACGAACACCAAGGAGAGCCATCGAAAAGGTACTGAGCAGAGATATTGGTGCATAAAATGGCTGCAGTTCTCATCACAACTATGTGGTACTTGTGCTCAGGTTGTGCACCTCAGCACCCTGGCAAGTCAGCCAATAGCAGGAATGGGAGCCCTGGGTGATATGAGGCAATTTGCAAACGAGGCAGAATGGAGTTTTTTGTTTCTTGCAGAAAATAATTGGGGAAAAATATCAAGCTTTAAACTCCAGGCTTTTGATTGGACGACCCCGGTGGAAGCTCCTGTTCAATGACATAGCAAAGTGCAATAGGAGGTAAGTGCTTGTCCACTTGAAGGATGCCACAGTTTGATGGCTGGGGATATCTGTTTCTAGCTGTGTTTGTATGAAAATATTTCTGGGCTTTATCTTGCTGAGAGATAGCCTAGACAAATGGAAACACTTTTTTTATATGCTCAAAGCAATTCAGCTTTTCATGAAACTGAGATGTTCAGTGGCCCAGAAAATAAAAGGAGCAGATTTCCATCTCACTGCACAGAGATTGCCTATGTTCTTGTCTGTGGCAATGTCTTACTTTCAACATATGCTGGTTTTTTATATAAAGTTACATTTCTTAAAATTGTTGATTCATGATTTGTAATGCTATATTGCAAACAGAATTCCTAAGGAAATATTTGAATTACCTGTATTGTTTTTATTCAGAAGATGTATTGTCTTTGGATATTTCTAGCTATTTTTATTCTCTGTTAAGACCTTGCAATGTCTTTTTACTGTGCTAGAAAAGCATATTATGATCTGAAACAAGACAAGTATAAACCAGAAAAGACATGCAATTAGACTGTGGAATGTCTTTGTCCAGATCCAACTTTGTTGGTTGAGTATTTTACCCCCCACTGGCAGTTTATTGCCTCAAAAGCTGATCTGGAAGAAGAGACTGTGTGAATCCTCCCTAGTCCACTTCTGGCAAAGTCAGTGGTGTGGGAGCAAACCCTGCTGAATTGCTGTTGATCTGTGTGCATCAGGTTGAGAGGTGCTCAGCAGAACTTTCCCTCAAGAACTTTTTGTCCTCTCTTGCACTTGCAAAGTGAAATCTGCCCATGGCTTGTTGACTCTTGTCTTCTGAGGCTAAATATGACCAGGGGACACTGAGGCCCTGGCTCTTGGGAAATACTGAGTGCCAAATGTATCACTATGGGCAGTGTGAGCTGCTGACAGTACTTGTCTTGGATTCAGGTCATAGCAGATGTTGTGAACGGGATGTCCCAAAGGTTGCTAGGTCTCTAGGAGAATTTTCACACTTAGAGAAGGGGTTTAGATTAAGGAACCATGTGAAAGAAAGAAGGAAAGAGAGTTAGAGAACAAAGCTGACTCTCTGGGCTCAAAGATCTCTGCATAGAGGACTGTTGACCTTTTATGCTCCATTCTAATGTCTTTTTTTTGTTTAACTATGTGAGTGCAGTTTTAAAAGATGAAAATGATGATGTTCCTGCCACTTCCTTCCAAGGATGTAAGAGCACATAATGTAGATGAAGCTGTTAGTAGTACTAGTAGTCATCCTTGCTTTTTCTTTTTTGCTTTCCATTGCATTACTCCTAATTAGACTTCGAGTACCATTTTCTCTGCTTTTTCACATCAGGTCATTAAATTGGGCCACCATTTTCAAGCAAGATGTCTTTTAATACCTAAATAATGTTCTGACTCTTTTGATTACCTTGCTAAGATCTAGAATTTGTCACCCTTTGTCATATCTTTATCAAGGTTTATACAGGTCTGTACCTATAGATGTAGTTACTTGTAACAATGCACAGTAGTGAGGCCTTTAACAACCTCAGCGGTCCCACAGAAATTTACCTTTTGTAGGTAATTATTCTCTGTATTTCCTTGGATGAGATGGGATCTTCAGTTTTTCCCTTCAGTCCAATTTCCAGGTCTGCTACTAGCTTTATTTCAGTTCTTATTTCTCTGTAACTTTCCGCCTAAGTGTCCCTGCTGCTATACGGAGACCAAAATAACCAAACTAAAGCAAAACAGGTCAATCAAGTTGTTTCCAACATCTGGTGCCAGTGTTCAGGCTTTCACATTTGCAATCATCCCCTTGGGCTTGTTTATGGGCAGCCAAGATATTTTCTAGTTTTTATCTTGTGATTTTAGGAAAAGCTGCACATAAATAAACAGGCAGCTGGCAAAGCTCTCGCTGTGTAGCTGTCTGATTGCTGTGTGCTTTGTGAATTGTTGCTGTTGTTGCTGTTTGGGTCCCAAATAAGCAAAGTGCATTTGTAAGTGTCTGAGCTTTGCCAGACCTTCAGAGCGTGACATGGGACAACCCAGCATCAGGTTCCTGATCCCTTTTTTTTTCTGGAAAAGAGGAGCAGTCGTATGCCATCTACTGTTCCTATTTCATATGACACCTGCAGACCCAGCAATCTGCGTTGGAACAGTTACGTAATAAATTACTGGTCTCTTTTTTTCATGCTTTTTGTGGGGGAATGGAGCAGCAGCCTTGTTCCCGTTCAGTTGTGTCCTGGATGAAAAGCTTGCACCATGCTCAGTTTGCTTAAGTCAAATGGGCATGTGCTTTTTTCCTTGTAGAGAACGACCTAGAAAAAGACATGAATACCGGTAGGAGAAAAAGGCAGGGAACAGAATGATACATTTCTCATGTGCTGTAAAGGAGAAACCTCTCTCTAGGAACAAACGTGGGATTTAAAACAGGAACATTTCAAGTCCTGGCTCTGTCTTCTCAATGTAGCAAAGTATTTCACCTCTCTCAACTCCTGCTGTTCATAAAATGGATGTAAGAATATGTGCTGACCTACTCATCCCATAGGAACACTGAGGAGTTAACTTGTTCGTGCTCTGAATGAGTAAATCCTATATTGAAGTTTGTAATTATTACAAAGAATGGCCTATGGCGTCGTTTCCTTAACTGTAAACATGTTAATGGTATTAATGAAGATTTTCAGATGCAGGACTACACAGCTGCCTGTTTTCATCTAAGCCACAAAGTGAGCCTTTGTCCCAAACAAGTGATAAACAGTTAAAGCCCATCAGCTCAGGGTAGGAATGTGCTGCTCTGTGTAGTAGCTTCCCTCAGCCACCTTCCTGCTTGTGTTCCAGCATCCAGGCAGGAGCCAGGTGAGGCAAGGAGGGAGGCATCTGCAGGCAGGGACACAGGGGAGGAGGGTAGATGATAAGTGAAGGAGTGTCCAGACTAGATGCTGATGCTGGGTATCTTGGGAAGGAAGTCTGAGAGCCTCTGGCTCACTGCACAGGACAGTGACTCCGATGGGTTTCAGGAGACCTCCTTAGCCATGGGTCTCTTGTGTGACTTCAGGCAAATCATTTAACCTTTCTGTGATTCTGATTACTAGCCAAAAATTATGTATGTCTTGGAAGGATGTTGCTGGGGTGGGAATACATTGGCAGTATGTGCTGCTTAGACATGTATTTACTTCGTTGGCTATTTATATGTAGTGAAAGAGAGAGGGGCAGCCGAACTCTTTGGGGTTTGTTTTATCAGTTCACTGTAGTAATTAGACTAAAGAAAAAGAAAAACAAAAGAACCCCAACAACAACATTAATTCTTTCAATTAAATACACAGTAGAAGACAGAGTCTTGCTGGCAGCTCATGAATCCTTTTTCTCCAGTGTTCACAGATTAGAGGGAGTTCAGAGTCTGCAAGTGCTGAGGAATCTTGTTTGAGAGCAACAAGCAGCAGTGCTCTCATTATTGCTGCAAATTCAGCCACCAGCACAACACCCCTGGCCATTAAAAGGAGTACTGCCAGGACAGGAAAGCTTAATAGATAAACATAAGGGTGAGAAAAGTATGATTTATGACTTTACCATAGATTGATATGAGAGATGCTGTCATTGAAGGCAATTAAAATCAGCGTTGTAAGGTGCCTGCACAAGGACACCACTGCAGTTACCTGCATAACTTTGTGATGCTTTTCAATGTTTGAGTGCTCAGTTGTACCATGCCAGTGTTGCTGTGCACTGGTGCAGCGTGCACTGCCGTGCTATTCCAGCAGCTGCCTGACACCAGACATGTACACTTGGCAGTATGTATCAAAGATTTCTCCTTGTATTAGTTGCCTCCTCTCATCAAATACATGCACAGGGAGCTTTAAACTGAGTTTGATTATCCTGCATGTGCTAAAATATTGTATATTAAATAGTTACTGGATAAAATACTGAAATAGTCCAGCAAGCAGGGTCCAGAACCCAAATCTCCAGCCTCTTGGTGAGTGCTGTAGATCACAATAGTTAGAGCCATGTTGCCTCTCGTATGCTTTTTCTTCATCCTAGTAAATCTTTAAGATCTTTTTCTAGTAGTAGTGGCACAATTTTAACAGGAAGAGGATTTTTTTTTTTTTCATGGTACAGAAAAGGCAGCACTGCATTGTCTTTCCCTGCTCCTTCCTTTCCCTCTCCTCATCTTTCAAAAAAGGGAAATGGTGACTGTTGTGAATTGCTCAGTCCTGCTGTGGTGGATGTGTTTTGTTCTGATGTTGGCTACAATTCTGAGCCCTCAGACGTTGTATGACTGTGAGTGTGATTTACAGCCTATTTTTAAGGTGACCAGAGAGCAGAGCTGTTGTCGGTTGAGGGGTGTGAAAAAGTCAGGTTAACTAATGAAGGCAGGCCAAGAGCTATGGGTGATGAACAAGGATCGTACTCTGTGTTTGACTTTTCATAAGCTTTCCCAATATAGATGTTTAAGAAAAAAACTGCATGCTAATATGAAAGTAAAGCAGTAAAATTACTCTGTTGCTGCCAGAAATAATCATGGTTAGTAGTGCTCTGTTTTCATTAGTGTAACAAATCACTGTTAGCAAACCAGATCTGCTTGTGTAATTCATGAGTTACACTAAGAAAGTCTTGACAGTAAGACACATTTTAAATAAAAAAGCAATTAATCATGGAAAAAAATATAGAGTGGAAAATAGTAATATTTCATCATTTAGTATCTTGAGATTAAGATGAAGTGCTTCTTCCTTAGTGTTGTCTTAGTCAGGTAAATAATAGGGTTTGTTGTAGGGATACTTGGGAGAGATATGGTGGCTTCAGTAATACTAACTACATCATCTAGTGAACTGTTTTCAATTTAAAATCTATATGTAGTCAGGTTATGTATAATACAATGAGGCCAGAAAACAGTTTTGTCTATTATCGGAAGGTACTGTTTATTCATAATGTCATAACTTCCCCCTCCCTCCCCCTTTTTTTTTACAGGAAGACCATTGGAGTTTTCTGTTGTGGACCAAACAAAATCTCTAAGATACTTCATAAACTGAGCAACAGCAGCAACTCTTATGGGACAAGGTTTGAGTACAATAAGGAATCCTTCAGCTGAAAGTCTTTTGGACTAGCAAGACTCTATAGAAGATAAAAGTGCAATTTTTTGTTTGTACAATATAAAAGTTCAGCTGTGGTTTAAACAGACAGAAATGTACCAAAGAATAGCACAAATGTTTTTATTTATGATTATTTAAGACTGATGGATGCAGCAGTATACCAACAAATAATCAGTGCTTTTACTCAAATGCACTCACACAATATTTGTGGTGGGAGTGATTCTTTGGATTTGTTTCTGTTAATTAAAAAGGGCAGAAGCTGGGGAGAGATGCAATTGCTTTAAAAGCTGATGGAAGAAGAATCTGTGGAACATTTGAACTTCTTCCTCTTCAGTCCTCTGAGGCTGGATCAGTAAATGAAACCCCAGGTTAATCCAAATGGCAAAACAGAGTGTATTACAAAGACTCTTGCTTTTGTTGGTATACAAATCTTATGGCTTAGGGGTGAAAATACTCCATATTAAAGATTTTATTATACATTGCAGAACTGGGATTCTGTATTTAAAATATAGAGTGTTACTCTTGCTGGTTTACTTCTGTAATGAAGTTAACCTAAGGAAAAGTGAGCACAATTTCATAGCACCAGTGGGCAGCCTCTGTTGTGATGCTAATCACAGCCTCTTGGCAAGCACGCATCTGTATGTGGAGAACTCTGTATCTTGCATCAGTTCAGCATTCTATGAGTTTGCAAAATAAGTATGATTTATGCAGCCATAAAGATGGAGCAAGAAATGTGATGAACAGGAGCAGACAGGACCTGAAGTTTTATGACACCACACACTCAGTGGGGAAGTTGCACTCACTCCGCACTCATGCCCTGAATGTCAAATACTTCAAGCTTTCAGATGCTCTGACTGATTATTTTACAACACAGCAGGTTGAAATCCAGTTTTAGAGTTCCCAGAGCATGTTTGGTTGACTGTGATCCTTTGAGTATCTTCCCTGGAGCCACCCTTGTTCGCCCTGGTGCCACTGAAAGCAGGATGAGACCAGATCTACAGTAGAGTGAGAATAAACCCCTCAGCTCTGTGTCTCCTTGGATGATGTGTGCAGATAGAAACCTTGCAGGAGCTGCAGTATGCTTTCAGTATGTTCCAGAGAGGAAGATCTGAAACATCCAAATTTAATCTCTCCTCCCCTTCTCCTCCCCACAGCTGTTTTCCACCCATAATTGCCATGGGAGAGCTAAAGGTTGAAACTGGTACTTCATAGCTTTTTGGTTCTGAGGAGCACCTTTTTTTTCTCCATCCAGATAGCCAATCCAACTTCCTTTATTTCTCCTTTTCTCCCTTTTCCTTACTTTGTTGAGATGAGGGCATTTAAACAGGAATCAGACAGCTGGCATAAATAGGCACCACTCTAGTGCCTCTTAATAGAGCAGCATCACTTCAACATGCTGAAAACCTTCCCCTTGATCTCCTGCAGAAGCTTGGGAGCAGTACAGGGTAGTGTTTGCAGCATACACAGGCAGAGGCTGGCCTGAGAACTCTTGTGCCTGTGGTTCACCTCTGTCTAGGGCAGTGCATTTGATTTCATTTACATCTGTCCAATGAAGACCTTTTTTTATTTTAGTGGGAAAGGCACTACATTTCTGCTCAGGACACAAACTCTGTACAGAAATCTGCAAGTATCAGTGTGAGTGTTCAGAGGGAAGCATTTTTCTGGTAGGTGGTATATAGGCACGGTGTACGTGTAGTGAGAATGAGTTTGGTCTTTGCTTTGGCAGCTTCTGCTCAGGAGTTGCACTCAGTGAGCAACAGGGTGGAGGTGCATCAGTGAAGCCACATGGGAATGTGTTCCTCAGTGTCCAGACTTGGCACTGAAGTCTTTACCTCTGTCTCTGCCCAATTTGAAATTCAAGGAGGAAGGAAAGAACCAGAGATAGACGAATTCTTACTGATGAGAATTCTAGAAGTAGCCCAGATGAGAGAAGCTAAAATAGAAATGCAGTGTGAGATGGGAGCCTACATTACAGCTACTGATTTTAGATTTTTTCTCTTTGAGGCTGGAAGGACCATTATTTTCCTACTGGATCTCCTTCATCCATCACTGTAAAACTGGAGGTGTGCAGCAAAGGATTAGGTTCTTTTTAGTCAGTAAGATTTATTTCTAATACTGCCTGCAGAGATGTTATAATAAACATAAAACTGTTGGCAAAATGCACAGATACTGGATATTGTAGGTTGTCCATACTTTCTTTGTTTCCTGGCTGTTAGTTTAAAGCATGATTGAAATCATGCCTGCATCTGTTACCCACAACTAGAAAGTGATCTTTTCCTCTAGTTTCGGGATCTAGTATCTCATGCTTTTTAAATACAGTTCAGAGTCATCTAATCACTATGTTGTTTGTGGTTTCCCATCTCCTCTGACAGATATCAGCTCCATTACCATATAATGAGCAGCTAGTTTTGCAGTTAGCTCTGTGCTAAAGCAGAGTATATTTTCTGGCTCAGCTTCTGTATAGGTAACACTTTATAATTAAAATAGTAATGCTAGTACTGTGCTCTTGTTCTGCATTGTAGCAGGAGTTGATGCTCCTTGTAGGCATGTTAAACACATGCTGTTACATTAAGCAGTGCTGTCACAGCAAGATCTAAGCAGATCCAGGCTGTCCTCTCTCTCTTTGTGCTGTATCTGACTCAGCTGACCCACCTGTAAAACAAGCTCTGGACTGTCTGCCTTTCTGGAGTGTTTTGAGGCTTAACTAATGTTTTGGGATCACTTTAATGTGCAAGCAGTGAAAAGATCTGTCTAATTGCTATGCAAATATACTTGTGTTTTATTTTGGGTAAACCTTTCTGTTACTGATTTGACTAATCGCTAGACCAGGTGAGGAAGAGTTTGGGGAAAGTCTAAAAGCTTCAGTTGCTTTTTCCTTTTCCTTGAGCTATGCTTCTTTAAGAGAGGCAAAAGTTTTAAGCGTTGTTGAGTGACTGTGACTTGGCTACAGGAGTGGCAGATATTATGATAAGCACAATATTTCTACAGGCTGTGTTGTCATTGCTCTTTCTGAGTGTCTCTCCAGCTTGCAAAACAGAGTCAAGCCCTCTTTTAAACTCCATTACTTTTTTCTCTGTAAGCCAAGTGTGTGTAAAAATATAACTCAGTGCCAGACAAGTAAGTGAAGGCTGACAGCACCCAATTCCACATTTGCAGATCAACTGGATTTACATAATTGAGCATCACTTTGCACTTTAAACTGTGTCCTGTGAGTCTGTCATGAGTGTCCTGCTGGCAGGGGAAGGATCCTGCCCTGTATTCTCCCAGTTTTCACTCAGTCTTTCACAAAGCTGCAGGCCTCTCAGTGTTTTCTCAGCAGGATCTTTGTGTTTTATTCATCAGAATTGTTTCAGGACTCTTTTTTTTAGACCAGGAATGTTTCCATACCGTGATGGGAAACCAAGCCCTTTCCCTGCAACAAGAATCCAGCCCTTGTGCAGCAGTGTGGGACTTGGGGCTTTACTCAGCTAACAGCAGGATTAATCAGATGTATCCAAGACCTATTCCCACATCACTGGGATTACTTGTGTGAGTAAATGCCCACTGCCACAACAAAGAACAGCAGAGATGAGCCCTGATGTTGTGTGGGAAGGCCTGGTGGGGAATGACCTTCACCACTGAAGTCTGCAGAACAGCCTGTCCCTCCACAATGATTATTCCAGCCCTGAGTTTGGAGCAACACTTCCCTGTTCCAGTATGTGGTACTACTACTAGTGTGTGAGTTCTTCCTTGGTCTTTTTTCTGCTCTTCTAGAAGGCAGGACTGAAAGCAGTGTGAGGTCACAACAAACAACCAACCTGGTCTGGGAGAAGACACGTAGCTGATGACTGCACTGCTTAGGGTAGAAAGTTTAAACCAAATCTATTTTTCTGCAAAATGCTGATTGTTTTGCCACAACAACAGTTGCTGTAAAGGAAGAACAGATAAACCCTCCCTCTGGAGACTTCTGCCTACACAGGCCTGTTGTGAAGATGTGTGTGAAAGCACTGCACACATCCTTATTATTAGGGTATGCAATGATAGAACAAGGGAAATGTATTTGAACTGGAAGAGGGCAGGTTTAGTTCTGATATTAGGAAGGAGTTCTCTGTTGTGAGAGTGGTGAGGCCCTGGAATGGGTTGTCCAAAGAAGTTGTGGCATCCTTAAAAGTGTTCAAGACCAGGCAGGATGGGGCTTTGAGATCTGGAAGATATCCCTGCCCATGGCTTGTGGGTTGGAACTAGACAATCTTGAAGTTCCCTTCCAACCCAAACTGTTCTCTGACTCCAGGATTCCGTGGTTCCTATTACTTCAGTATCCACTGCATCCCGATCTCTGGCTTGCTCACTCAACTCTGAATCCCTGTGGTTTTCTTTGATTGCAGATCTTCACCTACCTTGTTTGCAGATGTGTCTTGCAGGTGAGAGAAATACTGCATATATTGGCACCCATGTGCTGTCTGATCTAAGCATGGAACAACCTGTGAGCACTCTTCACAGCCAGTGCAAGTGCAGGAGCTGCCCATTTACTGCTAATGCCTCTGGCGCATAGGTGGCAAAGAGATTTGGAGCTGGCTGAGAGGGGGCAGATAATGCAAGGAGCAGACCAGCCATGTTGGGAACAGTAATTCAGCTGTAACAGCCTAACAGCATGGTTTGGTAGGACTTGGAAAACAGCAGCCTAAGAGGAAAACCTCTACTCCACATTTAATGCGCCAGGTTATAGTTTCAAACTGTAAGACGTGGCTTAGGGGAAGCAGACATGAGGCTAAAGAGTCATTGCCTATAGCAGTTCAAGGACTACAAGTCAGAGAAGATAGTTATTAAAATTAATATTTTAATAGTTATTAAAATGCAATGTTTACTTTTTTGAAAAATAACGGGCCTTCTAGGGAGATTAATTTTCACTTCAGTCTGGAAATCATTTCGTAAACTCACCAGTTTGATATTAGATAAGGTGGGTCTGTTCTTCTCTGGATTATGCATCCAATTTTTTTGTTGATTTTCCACCCCTCACAATTTAAACCAGTTTTTATTTTTTAGCAAAGAGGATTTAACAACAAGGTTTAATCAAAATGCCATTGGTGCCTGTGCTGAGCTGAGGTTTTCTGCTATGAATGTACATTTTTCGGATATATATATATGTATATATATATATATATATAATACAGCCGATGACTCAACTGTGAACAGTGATTTGGGATTTGCATTGTTTCTGCTGCTGGTGTATTTCATTAAGGCCACTACAGTGATGCACTGGCAAAATGTATGGAGCTGAAATGAGACTCTTCATTCCCATATAGAGCCTGGTATTTTAGTGCCTGTACTAACCATAGTAAATCCTAGAAACACTGAAATTTCCTTTGTAGGCACAGTAGATTAATTAGCATCTTTTAAGGTTAAAAACCCTGAGACCTCTGCTGGACTGATATGTATAAGGAATGCTCTGACACAAAGGTTTTGAGCAACAAATGCTTCTCCTTAAAGGGCTGGATAAGGATATGTGAAGGTTTAGTATCCTGCTAATTGTATCACCCATGTTGTAAGAGGGATGGGATCTGTTCTGGTACTGAGGAATGCTGTGCGCTTCCTCTGATGTTATGAACATCTCTAAACTTGCAGTGGATCCTCAAGGTTTGCCATGCCTGAAGTTTTATATTCTCTAGAGGGATCCTATTTGTAAGACACAGGTGCTGGATCTGTACTAAGAGCCGTGGATCTGTCCCATTATTACATGGGCACAGAGAAAAAGCTGGAAAAAGTCACTTGTCCTGATCGTAGATTGCTTCTTAACAGAGCCCTTGGATGAAGGGGTAGGCTGGTCCTGAAGCTCCAGGTAAACTGCTGTCAACCAAGGAGCAACCCAAGGAGGGCAGGAGAGGATGATGAATGCCAACAATAAACACGGTAAAATATTTTCTACCTGGGAGCCAAGGGGAGGGAGGAGACATTCTTCTTAGTTTCTCAATTTTAGAAATTAAAGCAAACCCCATTTCCTAGATGCAGATACAAAGTCTCCCTGGGGGTTGAGAGGTAAAGTATGCAAAGACATTGCATTTCCATGCAGAACTCAGTGCTAAAGCCCAGAAGAAAACTAGTATATTTTAGCAAACACCCTGGAAATAAGCAATTTCTTTGAAGCAAGCCCTTTACTCTTTCAAGTTAACCTATTTCTGAAAAACATCTACCTCTATTCTGCAGCTGTGGAATTGGGAAATAGCTTTACCTGGTAACTCCTTTTCACCAAAATACTGGAGTGTAGAGTTCTCTGTGTCAGCTGTAAGTAGCTTTGACAGTTTGATAAATAAATTTCATGTTTGTTGTTGCTGACCCTAGGAAAGGACAGCCTTGAGGATGAGAAGCAGTGTTACATAAATGTCTAGTGCACATAGCAACGCTGAGCAGGGAGACGCTGCTGCATCGCTTTTGGTGCACCAGTCACTCATTAAAATTCTGTCATTGCAAGGTCATGTTGCTCATCTCATACTCTGCAACCCTGGGGAAGAAATTTGGATGAGAGGTGGGGGAGGAAAAGCAAAAACTTCCTCCTTGTACAGTAACCAAGAATATATTCATCGACAGCAGGGCACTTATTTTGATTTCAAAAGAGCATGCCATTTCTTTTTCAGGGATAACGGGTTCCCTCCTGGTGCTGTGTCATGGTGTTTGCATGTTAGAAGTGTAACACAGGGATAACGGGTGGCTTCCGAATTGAATAAATAACGCCTCTGAGCTTTTGCTTCTCCCTTTAATAGCCTGAGAGAAATGCAAAATACCAGAGAGCATATAGAGTGGACTGTGTCCCAAGCTGCACTCGGCACAGTCTGGTTAGGAATGCTGCACAGCAGGTCTGCAAGCTGCTGGGAAGAGGCAAGGCCAAGGTTGTGGGTTTGATCTCCGGATGGGCCATTCACTTAAATGATGATCCTTGTGAGTCCCTTCCAACTCAGACTGTTCTGTGATTCTGGGTAACTGTTTTAAGGAAAACACATCAGTGATAGATGATCTGCAGTCAGAAGCTGGCCAGGTCACCACACTGGCTGTCCCATCTCTGAACCATGATGAGTCAGAGCAAGTCCTACGTATGCTTTGGCAAAGGGAGACTCGGGGGCTCTTGGACTGAGCCTGCAGGATTAGATGAAAGGTGGTTTAGACAGAGCTGGATGAGCTTCCAGTGTGCACTTTCAAGCTTGGAGCTGTCATACTTGAGGGTGAATTGTGTAGGCAATGAGCTGGTCTGACCTTTGAGTACAGTCACAGTTGTATGGTTAGCTGAAGGTATGGACATACCCTGTGTATTTCTCTAGCTTTGTAGAAGCATATTGCTAGGGACAGGGAAGCAGGTCATGTTATTGTACCTCATTAGGTGTTAGATGCTTGAAAGCATGTACTGGCTAGAACAGATGAGGATGGTGAATGCCAGCTTCCACCCACAACTGAATATACCCTGCCCATGTTCTGCACCAGTGTTCCATCAAGAATAAATGGCAAAATGTCAGCAGAGAAGGCACAAGTGCTGTATTTTGTTTTACTGTATCAGAGGAACATAATTAACTGTTAAAAGATACTTGCTGTGAATGTGAAGATTCACCTATGACATTATTCTTTTTGGCTGCTTAAGCTGTAGTAACTGTTTGATACACACTTTTTGACAAAAACATAATGCCCCAAAGCCTAAAAACGTGGCTGAGATGGAACTTGGCAAGGGATCTCCTGATAGTGAAATATCATTGTCTGTTGGAGCTGGGTGCATTTGTGCTTCAGTCATCTTGGTCTGCTCCATCACCATGGAAGATTAGAGGGAGCTGAGCTTTCAGATCCATCTCTTCCTTGCTGCATATAACCTCAGCCTTCATCTAGAGGTGTGTTTGAATCTTTGGATCATTGGATACACCATCACCCATGTGTCCCATAGTCCTTCTTTTGGGCTCTTCCTCCCTTCATAGCACAAGAGGCTTCTTCCACCCTGTGTTTCCCATAACTCAGGAAAATGCCGCTTTGGGAAATGCAGAGGGCCTCAATTTTAATCACAGTATACACCAAACTTTATAATGCTCCTGGTGTACACAATCCAGTGGGGTTCTTGTAGTCGCTTTGATTAGCTTTAGGGAAATGAGGGGGGCAGCATCCCAATGCTGGAGATGCTTTTGACAATGACAGGAGGGGCAGTGCTACAAGGGCAGCTATGTAGAAAATGGGAAAACTCATAGTAGCAAAGATTATGTCATCTTCTGAATGAGAATTGGGGATTTGGTTTTGTGAAAGTCAGATCACTTGTGGCTACCACTGAAATTAAGTCATGCTTCTACTTTCACACGTAGGCATTTCAGGACGCTGGGCAGTGATGGAAAGGGTTTCTTTTTTTCAATTACATTTGCTATTTCCATCCAGCCCCTGCTTTATTAATTGCATATGATTTCCTTCTTTCACTGATTAAACATTTCCTCGCCTGGTTTCTTTGCTTCTGGGAGCTTGAGAGCTCATTGTTTATAACAGGGAAAGAATAAGTATTGTGCTGTTCAGCAGACAACTCCCAACACATATGTTCAGCTCTGCCTCTTTGAGAGGGAGGCCCTGATGCTGCTGTGAGTGCAGAAGGGCAGAGCTTTCACTTAGATTCAGATGTGACAAGGCCCCTTTTCCAGGCTTCATACATTGATGAAGCTCTGGGCTTATTAATTAGCTTTTTCTGAAACAGGTACCCTTAGTCCAAATGTGCCAGGTTGTGAAACCCCTACTTCCACTGAGTTTTTCTCTCCCTGTGTTCCTTCTGATCATTTGCAGGAGCAGATTTGATGAGACACATTTGGGTAAGAAATGGTTCTCTTGGTTCTGTGGTAGTTGAGAAGAAAAGTCATAATTGGGGTATCGCCCCTCAAACTGATGTCCAAAAAAGTATTTTGAATGGCCCAGCTATATTAGTTCCATAATGTTTATATGGGAATTTCTTTCAAGATCTATGATTTTACATTGTTTTATATAAGTCTAATTTCATTTTCAGAAACAACCAAGCAAAAAAATCTCAAACATCTTTTTTACATCAAAAATGCTCATATGTCAAAAACACGTCTGTTTTAAAAGAATTCTTCCAAGATTCTTAGAAGAAGAGTGGAAACTAGCTTGAAAAAACTCTTCTAATACCAAAGCATTCTTTGGTTTTGTTTTTTTTCTTTCCAACCTTCATTAGTGAAACAGTATGGTTCAAACTCAGCAATAGTACCACAGTCTGAGCTTCAGCAATTCAGTATCTTCCTTTTAAAGCAAGACATCTCTCCAGGATCATGTCTACACTGTCATCTGAACCTTCAAGACAATGTCTGTAGCAGGTCTAGACTTGGGTTGCTTTGAGGAAGAAGACATGATCCATTTTTGTCGTACTTTGGGGAGTTATTTGGGACTCAAAAGCCATGTGAGAGTTTGGTGTGGTAAACAAATAGGAACTGGAGCCACTGGTGCAAATGTGAGTATACTGAAAAGACTGTTATCCCACTAGACAAGTTAATTAAAATCCAGTCTCAGGAAGGAAGACGTGGGCCACAAAGAAAATTCTTGCCATACATAAAATTTGGAAAAAGCAGTAAACTAATGTCAGCTTTCCAATTTTTCTTTTTAAAAATGAGCCTTAGAAGTAATTATTAACAGTTAACATGTATAATGTGATAGAAAAATTAATGTCTTTTCTGTAGCTGTGGGTCTTGACTTTTTCACTTCTGACCGCATTCTTCCCTCACTCTTCCCTGTCCCAAAAGAAAGACACCAGAAAATTTGTTCTGAATTTCCAATTCTGTAATTACATATCTTTTCCACTAGAGGTGAAATAAAAACAATTTATTAAAAAGGAAGGCAACATTTACTTCTGATATCTCTGTACAATGTACAAGATAACCATTTTGGAAAGTTTTTTCATAAATGTCCACAATTTTGAGTACTCAGTGTTCTTTTCAGAGGCGCCTGTTTATATTAATGTAATTTCAGTCTGTTCTTATGTTTTTGTAGATCAGGATGTGGTACAATTCTTTGAAGAGAAATATCTGCTTAGTTTCCAAGTGGAACAGAAAGCAAAATTTGGTCCCGAACTTTCATTTGTAAGTTTTTCACCTAAGCTTGACTTTAAGAATAGTACTTAGTGGGTTTGTGCCTATGACAAGTCATACTCTTGTCATATGAAACAGCCCATTTTGTAGCCTCAGCTTGCTGGCCCCGGCACAACAGAGGAACTGTGTTTCATGGACTGGAAGGACTTAAATAGGTCACTTTTGTACCTGCATGCCTGATAAACCTTCAAAGAGCAAGCAATAAGCTTTCTGACTCTTAGTTCCACTAAAATGAAGGAAAAATTTTACCAATTATCTCTATAACAAGGCAGAGCTAGAAAACGGATCATTAAAAAAAGTCCCGGGTTTTTATTTTCTGTTTTATTTGGGGTTTATTGATTCTTCTCTTTTTCATGAGTCATGTGCAGAACTCTTTTCCCATAGTGTCCCTTTCTTAGTTACAGAGTGTTGTGAGGGTAGATGAAATCCATTGGCTAAAAAAGGGCTCAGACAGGGAAGAACTCTTGAGTTTTATCGCATGTTCTTACGGAGTTCCCCTACAAACTGGTCACTCTGCATAGGATTTTCAGTGTAACATGAAGAATTCAAATTCACTGTCATTTTTTATGCCAAACTGCATTGTTTCTTTCTAAAATCCCATCTTCTTTTTGCCTACCAGTAAAATGGGAACACTCACACCAGAAAAGAGTTTAGATATGCCTGGAAAATAGTCCTTCATTTCAAATTTGTTTAGTTAAAATACAAAATCCTGATTGCAGTATGGAAAGGAGCGTTCTTTCCCAAAATACTCATCTGAATTAGCCATTTTATCTTAATGGCGGTCCTGACAACTGAAGTATTTGGCTGCTGAGTTCTTTTGCTGGTCAGATGTTACTTTGACATTCTGTTATATTAGCAGATCATCTTAATGTGATTTTATGTCTCTTATTGTATTTGACAAAGCACCATATGTTAATACATCATGTAATTATGGCACTATACTCTGAAGGTATTTACTTTACAGAAAGCTTCATGACTTTGGAATAAACAACCATTCCAAGACTGAGCAAAACATGGTTGAGTTGCTGTTTGTGACCTGATTTCAATTAATGATGTACTGGCTTAATTGTGGAAGCATTGTGTGTGTGCATGTGTGCATGTGTATTACTGCTGGTAGGGGAGGCTGGGATTTCACTGCTTAGCAGAATGGACTCTTTATGATGCCCTAAACTTGCTGAAACATCTACACAGGGTTCACAGATATGCTGCAGGAGAGCCAGACTCCTCTGGCACGACAGCAGGAGGTTGGGTAGGATGCCCAAAGTACCAGAACTGTACTAGGCACCCTTGTTTAGCCACCCAGAGTCATTTTCTGCCTTAGAACATGAGAGACGTGCTTACTCTGTATGTATCTGTGGCTGGGAGACCATCTCAGAAGCAGAATACATTACCTCATCCTCATCATCTCACATGCTGGAATTTAGAAGAACATCACTCCTCTACACTGTCTTTGTTTAGAGCACAGTGGAAGGAGAAAGCAGCATCTGCCTGACCCTAACCAAAATCAGTGATGAGCAAAGTTCCTTCCCTAATCAGAAACGTGTAGAAATCCTTCCCACCTGTGACAAGTATTTGGGTGCCTGACACTGAAATGTGCTCTGGGAATTTGTTCTAGTCTGCTTGCTCTGGTGAAGCATTTCACAGTGTGCTCAGACCATGCTGCTTTTGATAGCTATTACTCTGAGAGCTGCTGTTTTATTATGTCTTCAAGACACTGCTGATTCTACAGCAAATCTGCAACAACTGGTTTAAAATTCATAATTGACTTCCCAGTAATGTGTTTAGGGGTCTTTTGGGTGCACTGCTGACTAAAGCACCCATTTCCATGCTGAATGTTCTGGTAGCTGTCCATCTAATCATTTCTCCATTTGGTGGGGTTGTGGGTTTTTGTAGCAAAACTACACATCAAACATGGATTAATACAAGTATGCAGAATTCTCTGAGGTTTTTCAGAATTGTTAAAAGTTCTGGGTAATTTAGTTTTAAGAAGTGAGGGTACTTAGTTAAACTGCATATATTGATCCCAGGGTTGTATTTTTTATTTTCTCATTCCAGAGTGGTGTTGATACAGTGGTGGGAAAAGGTACCATCCCTCCAGAATGAGGAGTTTAACTGCAGCAAGATAAAAAAAAGCCAACAAAACCCTGTATATTTCTTCTCATTTATTTTTAGTTGTTAAATTAAAAACTGATAGGGAGGGCTAACAGTTCCATTTTAGAGAAGTTCCTGATCTGTGTAACTGCAAAAGGTGTTTATTTATACTAAATGCAGGGTCAGTGGCAGGCAGGGCAGAGTTATCAGAGGAAAAAATTTATATTTTCAAAAATTATGATGGTGTTTTCAATTAAGAGGAATGTCCTTTCCCACTCACCTTCCTCTGGCCAAGTAATGAGGTTTGGCAAAATGTGTTTTGGCTCTTGAGCTTTGATTTTCTGTCTGATATTTGGGGAGTTTTTATGGGAAACTATATATTTCACAAATGCATTTGATCAAGAGAAAAATCTCATTGCTCATGCAAGAAGATTATGGAAAGGGGAACAGAAGAATTTTTTTTTTACAAAACCTGGCTGAAAATGCTGTTGCAAATAATAAACTCTCCTTCCAGTGAGCAACATAGTATTGCAGTCTGCTGTTTTCCTGATGGAGGAGAAAAACTGCTTCCTTCTCCCCACAGCACATTACAAGTATGTGGATGTTACAGGAGGGCTGAAGAGTGGAACACGGGAATAATTTGTAATCAATGCAGCAACTTGGATTGTTTCTCCTGAAAACCCATCATCCATCATTTTTTGTAAGCAAGATGACTTCAAATAATCTGCATTTCTCATCTGTTTTCCTTTTCCAGCTCCTCCCAAATTTAATTCCTATGAATGGCTCCATGATTTATCATTTCTCTTTCTGGTTTCTTGTTAGGATATGTATAAGCATTAGAATGAGCTTAGTAACAGTGTGCTTTTTAATCCAAAATTGTGCACTCTGGATTGATGACTGGTCATCTCAGTAACCAGCAGCTTGTCTTCCTCTCCAAAACTGTTCTTCTGGTTTTCATGAAAATTAGTTTTGTTAGGCCAAAGTTTTTGATCTCTGTACAGATTAATTTTGCAAACGAGCCTTCCTGTAACTTTTTGCAGTAGTATGTCTTCTTGTAGGAGAATGTCACCTTAATTAGGATGACTGCAGAGATTTCCCAATCTGTCGTCTGTGCCCAGACTGCTAAACACAATTTCTGAAGTGACAGCCTCCCTGCAGACATCCCTGTTTGGTGCTCTAGAGTGCCATGGCTCCTAGGATGAGACAAAAGGCCACTGTTTTTAAGACCTGGTGTCTAGACTTTTGGACTTAAGCATATTTGTTTCACTAAAAGGGAAAAGTCTTTCTGACTAGATGTGAGCTGATTTTATGAAGTAACCATGAGGAAGACAGAAAAGCATGGTTTTCATTTCTTCTCTCAAATGAGAGTCGTTAAGAACCTGATTCTCCCTGAATATTAGTAGGAGGTTGATGCTTTGAAAGTCAGCCCCCTGGATTAAATAATTGAGACCACAGACTATAGAATTAAAATTAATTTTAAAGTAGCATCTCAAGTCCATTATGCTGTAAAAGAGGACATGAAGCCTAAATTCTCTAGTGGTCTGTATCTTCAGTGGTCACTGGCATTAACTGACAAGATGAAATTTAAAACAAATTGCTGCTTTTCTGACTTAAAAAACCTTACATTCCCTTGCTCTTGTTATAAATGACTGTAACATCATCCAGATGAAAAGGGAGCTGGAAAAAAGAGTCCTTAGAATGTCTGTCTACAAACATATGCACAAATGTTGTACTACTTTTACTACTATAGTAAGCATACAGTTATTTCAGTATTTGTATTTTTGCCATGATTATATGTATTTTTCTATCAGCTAATGACTGTAGTAGCTCTGTTACTCTGGGATGTGTGTGGTGTTTCAATTTAAAACAAAAGTCACATTTTCTCATAATTGTACCATTAAATATTTTTGTATACAAATACTGTCATTTGGTATTTCTCAAGCTGTTAACTGTGCATATATTTCATACAAGTCATCTGGCAATATAATCAGTCCATAGTAAATTTAACAGAGCACCACCCTGCCAATCCCCCATAAATTTATGAGAAAATGGTCCAGGCCTTCAAGTTCTTAATACATCTTCCTGATACATTCAGCTCTGTGACAAAATAGCCACCACTTTTTTAGAATGTTATTGCCTTTGCAATAACATATGCAAAGAACTTAAGCTTCTAGCACTTCTTCCAGAAATATTTCCTCTGTGGTATGTGTAGACTATTTATTTGTAATAGGTTGCACAAAGGAATGAAGGTGAGTAAAGACAACGTTGGAGAGAATTTCCTATCATTAGTCACTGGTGGGGAAAAACAGAACCTGATTACAAGGAAGGCTGTATTGGTAGGCAAGGAAAACCTTGTTCATGGCTCTGCCCTAAGAGGCTCTGCAGACTATTTATATTTATGGCATTGCTGTCAAAAGTCCTTGGAAGGATGTACACCAGTTTGAAAACCTAGCACACTGAAATGGTTGTACATAAGTTTTTCAAGAAACCAGAAGCAAATTCAAACCAGAATTATTTTAATATTGTTTTGATTACAGTAAAATGTGTGAAAATTTGTCAACAATATGTAATTGACCTGAAAATGCCTTATGTGCTTATTATTGTGTGAGAATGTTTCTTTTACTAGAAAACAGTGAAGAGAAGCAGGGAGGTGCTTCTATATACCCAAGTTCCTTTAAAATCTGTATGAAACACTCCTGTACATACACTACCATGCCTGTCATCACCACCACCACCAGCTTCAAAACTGTGGGACAATCCCACCACTGAGCCCCCAGGGATCCCTTTTCTGGTCAGATAACACAGTGCAATATGGGATGATAGGAGAGGGAACCAAGTTTCATGAAGGTATGTGATCTGAAGTGCTAAGCCGCAGTGAGGGTCCAGAGTTAATGTTTTCTGCCAAACTCTTGTTTCAAAGAGAATTTTTTTTTTTTGTATGTGGGGAAAGTGCTTGTTTTTCTATATATTTTATTAATCAATCAGATTTCTAGAATTTTTTGCCATAATGTGAATTCTGCACAACTGATGGCCTCAAGAGAAAGAGGTAAAGGACAGACTTCTGGGAAAATGTCCATTTATAAAATGGGACATGAGAAAGCCTAATGGGTGGAAGACAGATATGCAGAAATAAGTTGGTTTTCTGTAGTTATAAGAGCTATTTCATATCTAATTCAGAGCTTATTACAAAAATTACAGTTAGAGGCCATTTTTAATGACAAGGTCTCATTGCTGCCAATTTTCAGGTCACTATGGATACTGATTCAAAATTACTCCCATCCATATACATGTGTGTACACAGATGGCGAATTACAGATTTAACTCAATGGAGATGCCAGGTGCTAAAAATACAGATTTGGGTAAAATGTGGGAAGGAGAACAGAATGAAAAAGACTGACAGCTGTTCATTGTCTTGCCTTGACTAAATGTGACTCTTAACAGTCTGAGGAAGGAAGAGACCAGGCTAGAAAATGAAAAACTTGACAGAGGTAACAGTCTCTTGCAAATGCCAGAGACACGCAAAGCTGAGTACCTTATAATGAAGTTATCAGGTATCCTCTAGATTTCTTAGTTGTTTTCATTATGTGAAACAACATGGTGCTGATGCTGCAAATACTTCCCTGGATGTTTTTCTGGTGGACTCCTCATTTAACAAGTACTTCTGTACAAGCCTAACCTCGATGCCCACTGGGTAAAGGTTTATGTGGTTGGTGGTGTACATACACACAACCTAGATTTTCAAGCACCAAGTACTGTAATGCCCCATTTTCGGCATTGGCCCTGTCAGGATAAACTCCCCAAGCCTGAGCCAGCTGCCTAATGGCAGTGGGAAGTTTCT
Organism: Aphelocoma coerulescens; assembly: GCF_041296385.1. NCBI lineage: Eukaryota > Metazoa > Chordata > Aves > Passeriformes > Corvidae > Aphelocoma > Aphelocoma coerulescens. Next base: position 85,840,931 of record NC_091013.1, read on the forward strand.
TTTTTCAAGATACCTTGTCCAGACAGAGGAAAAGGTAAAGGCAGGGTTTTGTTTGACCATTCTGATTCAGTGAGATCACACAGCAAGCACAGCCTCGTGGCATTACTTCATTCCCAATTTACAAAAAATTGCAGTTCCAGCTTCCATCTCAGGGAAGCACTTATGAAGAAAAGAGGTCCTTCAGCATTTATCTTACATATGTCTGAGCACAGGAGAAAACACAACCCTAGACATGACCCTGAGAAGAAAAATAATAGGCCATTGCATTTGTAGCTTGCAGAGGAGAAAGCACAAAGTCTCCTGGCAGTGCTGGTGGCCAAGAAAACATTTAGTGCCATGGTGCTAAATGAAGCCTCTCCCTCTTTCTGACCCATCCAAAATCTAGTCCAAGCTAACATGCAGGGTCCCCAAAAGGACAAAGGGAAGACATGTCCGCAGGACAATTCCTACTGTCCCAAAACAGTTGCTTTAGGGTTGGTGCCATCAGTCCGCAGCTGGCAGCGGTGTTTGCTTCCCACACTGCAGGAAACTAAACAGCTTTGCTCGGAAAAGAGAAGCAGCTGGGCTTCCATGTGCTCCGAGTCAGATACACCTCTCAAGAGGTTTGACTCCTGGCTGGCATCAGGCCACTGGTCTGAGCAGAAACACCACAACGATGGGGAGAACCAGCAGGTGTTGCTTGTGTCAATTCTGTCCTAGTTACTCAGATTAATATACACTCTGCCATCTACTCCTGGCCACAGACCATGCTGACTGTTGGAAACAGGCCTGTTTTCTTTGTTCCCTCTCAAAGCAGATGTGGTCTCCAGGTCATATGGTGAGTGGGAAAATTGCTTGGGGGTATGCCTACAAATATGAAAGGGATAAAAATTCTCTTTCATCAGTTAGAGCTGGTTTGAGTTCTCTGTGATGACACTTCCAGAGGAAGAAAATGGGCTGTTAGATCCTTCACTGAAGAAAAAGGAAAGGAAAAAGCCTGCCTGGGAATTGGTAAATGATCTGAGCAGAGCATAAACAGGCTTTCACTAATAGGTCATGAGTTTGGTCACAAGTATAAATTATGCATTCCATGATTTTGAGTAAGAAGGGATGATCAAGAGCTGCCAAAAAGTAGGATTTAAAAGACCTGATGAGCCAATGCTTCACTTTGATCCTTTCACACATGGTAATTTGCCATGGCTGAAGGAGGGAAGCCCAGGGAACACTGGTTATCTGTGGAGAAGACATGAACAGCTGAAGAGTTGAATCAGAAATGACTTGATGGCCATGTCCTTTGCAAGCGGTAATTTTTTGGTGAAAATTACCTTGATCAGTGTGAAAACGAAATGCTGTTACCATGGAATACTGAAAAGACTGAAATAATCTTGCTTAATACAGTTGGGATTCTTCTATCAGAACAGCTTTTCAAAGGATGGCATCACTTTACTGACACCGAAATATTTTGCATAATGGCATTTTTTTCAACAAATATCTAATGAAACACAGGAGTGGCCTTTCTGTCAGGGCAAGCACCCAACCAGGGGTCACAGCTTGGCCAGTCTGTCCCAGACTGACACAGCCATTCAGACTGTCTCAAAGCTGGATATTGGGGACTTTTAACCTACACAATTCCAACATATTCCTGTCATGTTCTAACTCCAGGACTGAGGACCCCAGAAGTGTACCAGCTCCAGACTCCAGCACAAGACTCTTCCTGGGAAGCCCCTGGGAGCTTAGGGGATTTTCACTCTCCCTCCATAGATTGAATGGGTCTTTATATCTTAGATAAAAAAGACCCCATTCCCGATCTCCCTGTGCTGCTGGCATGGAGAAAGTAGAGAAATCTGGATTTGAGCCTGGGAAGAAGGGAGGGGTTGGGGAAGGTGTATTTTTTTTTTTAAATTATTTCTCATTATCCTATTCTCACTTTTGGTTGTCAGGAAATTAAAATTAAGCTAATTTCTCCAAATCAAGCCTGTTTTGCTCATAACAGTATTTGGTGAATGATGTCTTCCTGTCCTTATCTTGGGCTCTGGAATTGGACCCTACAGCAAATAAAAGAGAATTATACATTAAATCCACCAACACACAAGACAGTCTGATTTCAGAGGAACATTATTTAATCAAGCATAAGAAATACACAGTGTTCTTTGGGTGGTGTGGTAGCTTATGTTGGATCTGGGAGATTTTTGTAGGAGTGGATCTGATAAGATGCTACAACATTGGAGGTTACAAGAGACTTGAGGAGACTGCCCATCCTCCTTCTACAGCACACCTCAACAAGGTATTTGTAAACATCAATCAAACAATGCATGCTTGATTAGCACCTTAGTAACATGACTGAGTTACTGGAGGCCTCTAGAAATTGGACTGATAAGTTATATTGTTGTAATCTTCACTTTCTATGAGCAAGGGTTGTATCTCTGAAGAAGTTCCTCCTTTTTTCTTCCAGCAGGGCCTGATGTGCCTTGTGAGCACAGCAGTAACAACACTTCCAAACACAGCTGCTCCGACCAACCAAGCCCAGATCTGACGGGCTTGCTGAAGATAGGGTGTCAAAAAGTCTTGGAAAGACTCAAGGGCTAGAAAAAAACAGAAGAAGAAAGATCATGCTACTTGATACAATGTACTGTCAGCTTATGGAAGTTCTATAATAGATAATACCGGAAGGCTGAGCATAAAGAGGCAAGATGGGTAGAAATTGTCTGTCACAAACAGTTTTAAACAAATCTCTTCAGCCCTGATTGTCTGTTTCCCAATCTTCATATTGAGAAGGCTGGCACACAGTTCACTGTCCCCAGTGCTCCTTACGGTTTGTCAAAAGTTCAGACCGTAACCCAAGAAGTTTGATACTGTCTGACCAAAGGTCCTGCTAGCTCAGCATCCTTTGGCAACAATAACTGAGGCAGAGCACTAGGGAGAGCTTAAGAAAAGGTCAAGCCTATTACACTGCTTTCACAAAATACTTACCCAGCCTCCAAAATTTGCAGGTCCAGGATTTCCTGAAACAGATGTGGTGGTGTTGTGTGTAATAGTCATCGGAGGATTTTTTTTTTTCCTTCTGTCATCTTTTCAAGCTGTTCTTTGGACTTTTATCACAACTTTTAGCAGCAGAAATATCCCTGCCTTAACTACATATTGATTGGGGAAAAAAGCTTCCCGTCACTAATTGTGAACCTGCATTCTGTTTTCTTTGATAGCTCCTGTGTGAGGAGAGGCAGTAGACAACTATTCTGTGGTCACTCTTTGCACAATAAATCCTCTTTCTTTGGTGAATACTCAGCAGCTACTCATTTCTAGATGATCAGCTGCCTTCTTGCTTTGTGATATGAATGTGTGTGTCTGTTTTTCTCTCTATGGCTTAATGAGTTATGAAAACCCTGCCATAGAGGGGTCTCGCTTCACAACAGAGGCTGGAAAGAAACCTGTTCAAAATGCACCCAACAATGTGGTGGCTTGAATTTGAAAAATAATAATACTTGTCTGCTTGGGCCAAGGAAGATTTGGAATCCACATCTCTCAATTATTAGCTCTAAAGACCATTATTAGTGGTAATTACTAGCTAGTAAGGAAAAGGAAGAGCACCTCTATGGGCACCTTCTCTGGGAACTCCTATGGTGGTTTATTTTTGAATGCTCTTTATGCATCTGGACTGATTTAGAGGTACTCAACCATACTTAGTATGGTGTACCCCCACAAAGACTGTAAATATCTTCCTGTCGTTTTTTTACTGGTGCCTAGAAAAACAATCTGTAGATCCCCTTGGATCACGGTGCTTTGGAGAGTATGCTGTTACATGCACTGTGCTCTGCAAAGATGCTGCCTCCCTGGGCCTGGGTAAGGGATGTAGCCAGGAAGCTGCATGATTTGGTGTGGCCTTCTGACTATCCTCTATTAGTATTCCAGGTGGGTAGGGATGAGATTGAAGGAAGACATCCCAGGGTAATAATCTAAAGGGACTTCAGGGCACTGGAGCATTTGGTTAAAGGAGTAGATGTTCAGGTAGTATTCTCCTTGATTCATTCAGTACTAGGGGAAAATACTGAAAGGAATACAAAAACTCAACAGATCAATACATGGCCAAGAGACTGATGCCATAGGTGGAATTTTAGGGTTTTTGTCCACAGGGTCACTTACATGGAACCAGGCCTGCTCATGTTGGATGGGGTACACCTGACTCAGAGGAGGAAAAGTATCATGGCCCAGGAATTAGCAGGGCCGATAGCGAGGTTTTTAAACTAGCCTTAAGGGGGAGGGGGATAATTGGTTTCTGCCATTTTTGGTGTGTTTGTGTCTCACTGGTTGTGTCCCTCTGGATGTTAAAGGAAATGCCAGTGAGACTTCCACAATCAAAACTAGGAAGATGAGCTAGGAGAGATTCACGTTATGGAGTCCCTCAGTCAGTTTTAAGGTATCATTACTTGTTTTTGCAGTGGTGAAAAGTTCACAGCTCCCACAGATTTCATCAGTGTCCTCATTATTACAGCTTGGAAAGTCTTTTTTAATGGACAGGGTTGTCAAGCACTGGAACAGGCTGCCCAGGGAAGTGGTAGTGCCATCCCTGGGAGTGTTCAAAAACCATGTAGATCTGATGCTAGAGAAATGGTTTAGTGGTGGGCTTGACAGTGCTGGTTTTATGGTTGGACTTCATGATCTTAGCAGTCTTTTCCAATCTAAATGATTCTGTGATTCTATAAAACTCATCCCACTGGGAGAGGAAGATTTTCTGGGAAAAAGTCAAAACTGAATCTGTAAATTTATCTGTTTTCATTTCTGAAAGAAGAAAAAAATACAGAAAAGACAGTCTGGGGGCTGAAATATAAGCTCTTGGAACAGCTCTTGACAGAGCAACTTGTTTTGACAGCTACTGTTAGGTGGTGCCATTAGTTTTCCAAAGCTCCTGTTTGTTTTCAGGCAGCTGTGTAGGTTGTGGTCATTTTGCAGCTCACAATTCTCATGTTGGGGAAAGCTTGGTGTCTGCTCCAGATTCCACTCAGAGCAGCTCCCCAATAACTACACTCTGACACATGCCTTGGATTCCTGAGGGATGGATTTCTTTACACACTGTTTGCAACCACTTCTGCTTCAGCACTGTCATACATATAAAAGTAAATGAAGCTGCAATTAAAATTACATACTCTTACACACTGATTTGCGCTGCAGTGGAAAGCAGAGCTCCAAGCATCAATTTTTCCTCGGAGACACAACAACAATTTAATTTAGCATTAAAATGCCATTTTGCCATTGGATTCTTTCCAAGTTTTATTTCTTGTAACCAGCCTCTTCATGATCTGTGTAGCCCTGCTTTATCTCTCCTAAGCTGCTGGTACTATAACCCAGAACTGCTGCTCTTCACAGACTCACAGAATCATCAAGATTGGAAGAGACCTCCAAGACCATCTAGTTCAACTGTCTACCCAGCACCACCAAAATCACCCCTAAACCACTTTCTTTAAAAGCAAACAAGCCAGGTCTTGAGAGTAGGGTGGGGCCAGATTTTGTGTGCTCATTCCTCATTCTGTCTTGTTCTCTTTCTCTGCCTTTCCTCTTCTTCCTCATCTGGAAGATCTGCAGAAATGCTGCCTTTGCTTTACCACCCAGATCTTTGCTACTGACTTTTTTTTTTCTTTAGTAAATTTTTCCTATTTGTCCAGTACTTCCTGTTTGCCAACCACAGACTTTCTCTTCTCCCTTGAGTACACAAGAATCTAGTATTCCTATCTGAAGAAAAGTCTGTATTTAAATGCTAGAGTGGTAAGAAAATCTGTATCCGTATTTTGAGAGTCCAACCACTTTCCATTTGTAACCAGTTCTTCCCTCCAGATAAGAAATAGCTTGAGATCGCTTCTTCTCAGCAAGATTAACAAGGCGTTGAGTGACATCTGAGGATTACCTGGGCTTTCTGAACAAGGTGGAATTTCATTCGTTGTTTGATCTTTCAGAATAATTAAGGAACTACTTTCCTTACCTCTGTGTTAAAAACATGGGCAGAATTTCATAGGATTTTCTTTTTCTGAGGGATATGTACTCCCCTGGGAAAAGGCAGGAGTCCAAGAAGCAACAGAAATTAATTGATGAATGGTAAGTATTTTACCTTTTCCTTCCTCTTGAAGTACCACTTCAGGATTCAGAATTCCTGAAAGTCATGGTATTTGGCACTTTGAGTTGTACAATTCTAGCAATAGTATGAGTTTAGGAAACTAATGTCTTTCATTAAAAAATATATATACTTATTTCTGGTCTTCATCTGGCTGTTTCAAGAGCTTATAGTTCAGCCCCTGCACTAAGTCTTTTCTGCATCTCATTCCCCAGTTTGTCCATACATCCAGGATTGCCCCATCTCAGGTGCAGAATCTGACACTTCCCCTTGTTGAACTTCATATGGTTGGTGATTGCCCAGTCCTCTAATTTGTCGAGGTCTCTCTGCAGGGCCTCCCTGCCTTCGAGGAAGTCAACAGCTCCTCTCAGTTTTTTATTGTCTCCAGACTTGCTTAGGATCCCTTCCAGTCTGGTGTCCAAGTCATTTATGGAGATGTTAAAGAGCACAGAGCCCTGCAGAACCCCACTAGTGACGTGTCACCAGTCTGATGTCACCCCTCACTGTAACCCTTTGTGCCTGACCCATGAGCCAGTTGCTCACCCATTACATGATGTGTTTATCCACCTGTGTGCTGGACACTTTGTCCAGAAGAGTCCTGTGAGAGACAGTATCCAAAGCTTTACTGAAATCCAAAGAGATGACATCAACTGCCTTCCCTTGACCAATGAGGTGGGTTATCTTGTCATAAGAGGAAATCAGGTTTAATAAGAAGGACTTTCCCCTCATGAAGTTATGCTGTCTCTGGCCTATGACTGCATTGTCTTTCAGGTGTTTTAATACCTCCCAGAAGAATCTTCTCCATAATGACAGCCTTGAAGTCCAGCACTTTTTCTCCCCAGTTCTGATCACTAGCTGACCATTTGGGTCAGATTTTGCTATTAGTAGGCTAGGATGGATGGCACTGATATCAGTAGGATTTTTTTGTAACAGTATCATGTCAGATATGTATGATATCAGACCAGAAATGTGAAAACAAGCAGGTACAATTTGGGGACTATATTCAGGAAAAAATCTGGAATAGAAGGACTTTTTATCTGCTCATATGGCAGACATATTCCAGGTTATAGGCAACACATTTTACACTTCACCTTTTACATTTACCCAAAATTATAATATTACCTGGTTCTTGCAGATATGCATAGTCATATCCCAGCTCTCTTGAGGGTTTAAAAAATTCTCCATTTCTGTAAAGAGGGATGAAGGGGACCATGTAATTTTCTCGATTGTGCCCAATTGGTGCATTGGCTGCTGGGTAAACTTCTAGCATGGGCCTATGTCTTCTTAACCATCGTTCAAAAATGCTGTGGAAGAAAAAGCATGTTAATTAATGATGGAGATTAGCAGAAATTTTCTTCTTGAAGATTAAAAGAAAGTGCTACTTTTTAAAAAAAATTCTGGAGATAGAGTTGCATGCAATGTTTTGCATTTATGTGTGTGTAATGCTTTCCAGATTTCCAAATTTGGGCTTATCCACTTCACTGCTGAGTTCCTATGCAAGGCTACAAAAAGAAAATGCCTATGGTGCTGCAAAGAGTCTGAATGTGTTTTTAAATTCCATAAATGTAAATCACTCTCTCTTTGTGCTCAGAAACTCATGTTGTTGTGAGGGATAGAGAAAAATGGATTAAAGACCTCAGTCCTTCTTCCTCACTCTCAAAAACATTTGTAGTTGGTTGTAGATGGTCTTGTTTCTAGCTGCTCTGTCCTATTCCCCTTCTTCTAATTTCTTAGCAAGGGTTTTCACACCTGCAATAAAATATAGTTACACCATGATCCTTTGCACGTCACCAAAGGAGTTGAAACATCTGAGGAAGAAAGGATAAGCTGTATGAGCCCAAAATCTTGACAAAGCAGGTCAGCTCTAAGTAAAGTGTCTTTCTCCAGACAGAGCTTCTTCACTGACCTTAGTGTCTGCACTGTTGTTTAACATGCTCCTCTCTCCCAGCTGCTGTTGTGCAGCTTTATTTTACCTCTTCTTATATATGTTATCCCAGAGATGCTGCCAGTGTCACTGATGGGCTCAGTTTTGGCCAGTGACAGGGCTATCTTGCAGACGGCTGGAACAAGTTCCAACTAACATGGGAACAGAAACTTTCTGACACCTTCTGACAGAATCCAACCCCGTAGCCCTAACTACCAAAACCTTGCCATGTAAACAAAATGGATGCTGCTCCCCACACCTCCAGACTCAGCTGCTCCATTCCATATTTCTCTTCCAAAATATCTTCCATTAGCTCTCTGTCACCACAGGGCTGTGTATCTGCTCTTTAACTTTGAGGCAGAAAGTTTAAAGGCTGCAGCAGGGGAAGAGTTTACGTTGACATTTTCAAGTCAGCTACTGGATGTGTTTGGAAAGCAAAATTAGGAACCTTCCAAAACATTCTCAGTTTTCCTCCCTTTGAGCTTTTTCTGTTCAACTCTTCACTTTCTTTCAATCCTCAAATCCTTTCTTTGATCCCGTTGTGTTTATTCACCTGAGTGTGCCAGGTTGGAATAGGGAAGGTGGCAAAATGCTGCAGGGCAAGCAGATGCAGGTACCTTGTGCATGAAGAAAGATGACTCCATACTAAATCAGAAGATACTGGTGGGAGGTAATTATCAACATCAGGCTCAGGAAGGGATCACTGGATTCATTTATCAGTTCTAAGGGATAGAAATGGTCTAAAGAGACCTGTGAACTGTACTTTAATGGAGATCTTAGCTCAACAGTTGCTCCTCCCCAACACTGGCCACTGATGGGAGGACATGAAGTTCCTCCACCCCGTTCCCCCCCAGTGTTCAGGGACTCAGGTTATCTCAGAAATGCAGTCCCTAAATGCAGGTGCTCAGGGGTATCAGGATCTCTGCAGGTTATCTGCCAGTATTCTGCCATGAGATTTCTACCTCTTGTTTTTGGCCAGAAGTGTTGAGAAACACTCGGCATAGCCCACCAAATTAAAGCCCTCTCACACTACTCAAAGTAGAAGTAGGGCCAAAATCTTGGTTCTCTTTTTAGGATCAAATACTCTAATAAATGAAGACATGACTGTGATCATACATCTTGTCTACCCTTTACAATGCAGGTATTAATTTTAATTAAAATCTTCATTTGTGTCTCTCTTCCTCAGTTAATTTCATCAACCCTGTCTGGAAAAACTCTTATCTGAATAATAATGTTTAGTTAAAGCTTTCAGATGGATAAATTTATGAAGACTTCAACTGGAGTTATCTCAAGAAAGTTTGAACAGAATCTCTGTAATCTTTGGAGAACAGCATGAAGAAATTCAGTAATCACTAAAAAAGACATAGAATATAAAGGAGTAATTTAGCTTGAGGAGAGGTGGGATGTGGGGGAGTACTGTACTCCAATCTTTTCCCTGCCTGTCTTTTACTCATGCCTTGTGTAAAGAACCCTGAGTATTACTGCCTTATTTTCCTAGCAGTTGTAAATGGAAGCTGAGATAGCTCTTCTTTACAGTACAAGGTTGTTAGAGGTACAGAGGTACTCTGGTTGTGGGAACATGGTAATATTTTAAGAAGGCAGAGATAGGACTTGTATCAGGTTTTTAAAGTCTGGTGATGATCTGTACCCTAACTTTGGAATGCTCAATCTGAGGTACTTCCTGGTTTTAGAAAATGCTGAGCAATCACAATCTGAAAATCCTGAGGGCTGATGAGCACAAAGTTCAGAGCTAAAAGTCGTCATTTGCCTGAAACAGTTTTGCAAGACATGCCCTGAAATGCAGCATCCTCTCTGCATGAGTTAAGTGTTGCTGTTGCATAAGAGCTTTCAGTAAGAATCCTTAGGCCAGTAATCTTTCAAGCAGAATGCAAATGCAAAAATATTTCCATGGAAATGATCATATGTACTTTTGGATTCCTTCTTTTGGATTCCTTCATTTGCAGAGTGGTTCCCACATGAGGTATCAAGCTTTGCTTAGAGCAGTGGGAGAATTGAATTGCCTGCCCTTGCAGCTGATCTTTAGATTCAGATGCGATTACATGCCTCTAAATCCTGATATGATGGGTTTTGCTGATGCACAAAGTGTGTAGCACAATTCATTGTGTTGTAAGGGAACAGTTCTCTCCATTAGCTGGCACAAGATCTTATAATCTTTGCTGAAATCTCTTTCATTGAACTTATCTGTATGCCACCACAGAAATCTCAGAAACATCCTTTAAAGTTTAAGAGTCACATTTTCTTTTACTGCCTTCAGAAGAGCTAGTCATATGCATTTATCTTGTGGTAGTCTTTCGTTTTTTTGCTTTTGGGTTTTATTTGACACTTTGAAAGATTAGGATCATATTCTGCTTGCTAATAAAGTGATTGGGTGCAGTTGCATTTATTATTTCATTTAAAGGCTTGTTCTGAGCTTGTTCAGTAAGAGGGACTCAAAACACTATTTTTTTTCTTGGCCAGATAATGCATGATGATCTGTATTTCCAGGAGAGAGTTCATAGATTTTTTTTTTTTAACTTTGTGTGAGAAAACTGACAGATTTAGTATATCAGTAATATTTTTACATGTACTTCATCTGTTTGTGTTTCTCCTTTTAAGGGGGGCACCTGCCTTACTCATATTTTGTAAGTTATGGAAGCAGTAACTTATTCTTGATTTTCAGGAACAGTTTCCCAGCTTAATGGAAAAAGAAAACTCCCAATTGCATCCAGCTGGGGAGAAAAGCCCATGGACAGGGCATAATTTCAGCTGTATTTCTATTGGTAAAGTACAAATATTTCTTCTTGGCCACCATAAGCCATTTCATATCAGAGTTATATTTATGACTTCCCAACCAAGACCTTTAACTCCCTTCATACATTTTTAGAGAAAACTGAAATCCTGCAGTAGCCTGTGTCTTTTGCTGTCAGCCAGGTAGTGACACTGGTACAGTGCTCCTGTCCTTGGAGACTTAATTGAAAAGATTTTGGCCAAAAAAAAAATGTATATTAGGAGAAAGTAATCACACTCTCTTTTGTTTCAGAGTACTGTGACCACTGCATCAAACATTGTAGAATACTTTTTTTCTTCAAATAAGGTGCTTTTCTCCAGCGCTGGCTATATTTAAGGCAGTTAGCATCAAATATTTTCTCTGCCATGCAGGAAATGACATGCCAGAAAGAAATCAGTGTTTCCATCATCAGATGTTGATCTGCTTACAGTTGACAGAAGTTTTTCTTTTCTTCCCCTAAAAGCAGTCATGTAAGTTATTTCCCTTTAGTATCTTGAAAATACGTGCTTGTTTCCTGTTCTTTTTCTGGGAGCTACAACCTTGGAAGAGCCTAGGTCTGCCGAATTAATGCTACATGCAGAGAGACAAAATGCTGAGGTAATTAGCTGGTCCCTTCATGGAGTGACAAAGCTCCTGGTAGAAAAGCCAGGTTTGTGACAAAGAAGCAGACCTTAACTCCCTGGAATTGGTGGTTATCTTGGCAAACCACTGCTCTTATATTCTCTTCATATGAACCTCTGCATCCTTCCCTGGACCTGAGAGCCTAACAAAGCAGGACCATGAGGTAAAGGACATCTTCAGGGCCATTTTATTCTATATTGCCTCCCTTTCTTGACATAGTTTAACTAAAGATAGCAAAAAGGACATCTAAAGACTCAGATCAGGGCACTGCTTTATCCAACCTCCATACTAATTCCGTGCCAAAAAAAAGAGTACTGGACATAAGTTTAGTGAGGAGAGAAATCTCTCCGGCTCCTGCAGAAATCTGGTTGGTTACTTTCTTCCTCAGCATCTAGACAAAGAGAGCAAGCAGATAAGTAGCTATTTGTATAGCTGGAAGTGATATTTTCCAGAGACAGAGACTTTTTTAGCATTGCAATTCCAGCTAGACTGGCATCACTCAGGAGATGTTGGCAGTGCTGAGGGAACAGATGGGATGTGAGCGTGGTGGGAAGACAAGGCGGGATAAAGGAAAAAAAAGAAGAGCTAATCAAAAGTTGTTGGGAATTTTATTCAGAGAGTGGAAATGGAGAGAACCTGGCCTGGGATTAGCAACAATAAACTATAAATCCTTGAGGATGATAGGTCGAGCTAGAAGGGTCACAGTCAATCAAAGCTTAAGAAAGAAAAGTTTAAAACATGTAAAATAACTAAATTAAATAGAGATTAGTCTCCTGATAGCCCTAATGCCCTTTGTATTTCTTCAGCAGCAAGCAAAATTGACTTGGAAAAGGTAGTTTTTATTTAAAGGCATTGGGCAGATTAAAAAATAATTCTGTCTAGATTAGCGAAACTACTGTTTGCATCTGGAAGGCTTCTTCCTTCTCTTGAAGAAATCAAAGTCCCCAAACTGAATGTCCCAAATAAGGCGCCCAAGAACTGAAAGAAACTGGAGAATAATTTGAATTTTGAAAGATGCCCTGTCTCACATTTAGTGCTCAGAGAGGCTCAGTCTCTCTAAAGTGCATTTATGAAGTAGAAGTCATTTTGTAGGGGGTGTAGTATTAATTACTAGATTATGATAATCAGCACCCTATGTAAAGATTATTTTTGTAGTAGGAAATAGAATTTTAAAATTGTAGAATGGGTTGGATTTAGACAACTGTAGATTAAAATAAGCTCAGCTTTGTATTTAAACTATGGAAAAATTGATCATGGGACATGATAAATTCACTGTCACTTAAGCCATCTAATTCAGTCAGAGGCCATGTGTGATGCAGAAGTAGCTAAGGAAGGTCATCTGGTCAGAAGGATTCCGAAAAAATCGTAAAGGCAAAGAATATTTTTCCTGAATATTGGAGAATTTTTAGAGGCTCTTACAGGCCTCATTTTACTCTACACAAAATAGGCAGAGAGTAAAAATAACTTACCTAAATTCATACCAGACACACTGTGGTGGAGTGGGACCTCGGTTGTGGGGCCAGTTTGTACCAAACTGTGGCGCCTCCAGGAGTTAAGTTATACCATTGCAAAGCATGTGGTCTCAATTTTATTTAAATGTTTTGCTGTATGTCTCTCTACAGATCACTGTAACTGCTGATGAGCTTAATACTTGTGTGTACCACCTCTAATAGGTTCCAAAGAACTGGTATGTGGTAAAAAGTAATAATGTCGCCCACCTGGTATGTTGATGCTTTGTCAGTTTAAATTTTCATTCTGGGAAAATATACTTTGCTTTTGCAAAATGTTTTCTTGTGGCACAGTGAAAATTAAAGCCATCTATAAAAGACGTGGATATATCACTTCTATTTAATCGCATATAAATAGACTCAAGTACTTTCTTTGTTCTGCTCCATACATATCAGGTTATACAAAATGAATTTAAATGAGCTGTAGTGGAAAATTAATTAAAAAACCCAAACAAACAAACCCACCTTGGTTTAACAAGTTGTGGGAAAATAGGATTGATTTGAGGATGATTAAAAAAAGGCCACCAATATATATTTTCTTACTGAAAATATGAATTTGTATTATTTTATGAGTAATATATGCAAGGGGATTATAACTAATGAAAGGATGAGCCAAGAAATAACTGGGTTTATGTTGCCAGTGGGAAATATAAGGCAGAGTATAAAAGCGTTGCTGTATATGGGTTGGATTGCTTCCTACTGTTCCAGATAGTGTTGTACACTCTGAAAAAAGATGCTGCTCACAGGAAGGAAATCTTAAAATCTAGAAAAATAGAGTAAAACACTAAGAGTAGGCATTTTCTTTATCCTTTTGCAAAGTGTCCCTTCTACAGGCTGTTTCCCAAGTGTGCTACCACAGTCATGAGCAGAGGTACTCTTGACTGACTGAGTGTAACAGGAGAAACCAATATATTACCACATACCAATATCTTAGATATTCATTTCTAAGATTGAGCCACCTCAGAGGCACTGGCTCATAGTGTTAACTAACTTTCCCTTCAGGAAGATTTAACAGAAAAACTTTATTCCAGTGTGGTTTACCTTGCAGTGAAGGACAGCTGGAGAGAGGTGAAGGGGGAAGAAGAGAAGAATTCATACAGTACCTCTGTATGAATTCCTCTGTCACACAACAAGGAACAAGACTGGCACTGCAGGTATGCCCAGTGGGAGGACTACAATAACCTCTACAATAGTCTCATGGTCATTGTGGGTCCTTTGCACTGCAGGGGACACAGTACGGATTTCCTCCTGCCTCCTTGTCCTCACTTTCCTTCTAAGCATTTGCACAGCAATGCCATAAACAGGATTAAGGAACTGATTTGGTTTGAAACCAAACCTCCCCTTTATTTCCATTTGTTCTGGGATAGTTCAGATGAAATAAAGCCATGGATCTGATTCATTATTCTTATGTATGATGGCCAGTACCAGCACAAGGGAGAAACTCTGGGTAGCACTAATTACTGAGTAGGACTTTTTTTCTTCCTAATCTATGTGCCAGGTCAAACTGACTTAAAGCAATATTAAAATTGTGCCTTTTGTTTCTCAACAGCCTGATAAACCTGTGCCTCAGCCAAGCCTGCACTGAGTATTAACCATTCAGCTGCTAGATGGCCACTTTGTAAGTCACTAATAAATTTGTCAAGTTCAAATCCAAAGCTATGTCCTTTGTTGTGCAAGGTTTGACACAGAGACTTTCATTCCTCATCTCCAGTTGTGAGACTGAGGCTAGGTCAGACTGACTATGCCAGAAGGAAGACAGAACATTGTTGCATAGAGCTCATTTATACAATTTATTTCAGTATCATGAGATCTGACATGCTGTAGAAGAAATCTGGCAAGCAACATGTATTTGCATTTGGAAAGAAAAGAAAAAGGAAACAAATTGAGGAAAGCTGAAATGCCAGCCCAAGGACTGTGATTACACAGTAGTCATCACTTTAAAAGTTGGCACTAGTCAGCCAGTATCTCAAAGTCACCTCAGGTAATTCCCATCCCAAGGATTTGGGAGAAGGATTGGTGCTTCAGTCCTGGAAGAGGTGCTGATGCTGAGGCTGTAAAGTCAAGGCACTGCACTGTTTGCCAATGTATGCGGTTATATTGCAGTATTCTTTTTTGTTCTTTTTGTTTTAAGTTGGCTAAAGACACTACAGGGACTCTCAGGAAGGTTGTAAACAAATTACGCCGTCATAATGCAAGTGTCTGATTAAAAATGAACATGCTGCCCTCAATTATTGTGAAAACCTATCCAAAGCCTTTGAGGCTCTGTCCCCCACTGGTGAGTCACTGCTGAGACTGCCCTGGGTTACAGTGCTTATTCTGTCAACTCCCAGCTGCTGGAGAACATCCAGGGGCTCCCATCATCAATTCCAAGCTGCAGCATGCAGCAAGCATCTTTGGACAACGTTGCCTCTTCCCCAAACCCTCGCAGTACCTGCCAGTCCCTGGGCCAGCCACCAGAGAGACCTGTTTATGCAGGCATGCATTTGTGTGTCTGCCTGTGGGTGAGGCAGCCGCAGGTCAGGGATCAGGTTACTGGGTAGACTGGGTAAGGCTGGGGAATCTGGACTGTGCATGTATATATCTCTATATGTATCTATATTTTCCCATAACAGGCTTTCATTGTGGTCAGCCAAAGAGATAAAGAGGATGAGGCTGTTGGTGCCACTGGATTTTTGTGTGAGTGCTGCATTTCTTGCATTGATCTGTACAGCTGGTCAAGCATGTTTACATATATGCATGCATGTATATATGCACTAGTGTATGTGGGTGAGGTTGGGAGTACATGCTCAACCTCGATACTGGCTGCACCCAAGAACATGAAGCTGTGGTAGCAATACCAGCTTGAGCTTCTAGATTTGTCAACACTTAAAAGACAGACTTGCACAAAACAGAAAAAGAAGGATGTTTTAGTCTGGTGGAGCTATCTTCTCACATAATGCTGTGCTTCTGATTTTTTTTCTCAGAGCATATATTCCCATGTAGATCAATTATATGCCTCTGAAATATGAATATTTATTTTCAGGAAAGGTCTGGTCTACTGTATTGTTTCCCTTTACTTCATCTTCTAAACCAAAAGTGGGGATTTTTTTGTGGACTAGAGTGGAATAGGCCACCTGAAACAGGGAGGGGCAACATGCAGATGACAAAAAGTCCCTTCCTTGTTCAGCAAGATTGACACTGGCTGGAGGCTGTCTCCTAAAGTACCATTCGCTGAGTGAGGTATAATAACACACACTATGCTGACACCTTCCCACCCACTACAAAGTACCACCAGAGCTGGGGAGCCATGTGACACCTGAGGATCTTGGCACTGCTCTGCTTCATGGATCTTACTACAAGCATTCCATCTCCTTTGTTCTCACTGTACAAACTGGATGTTTGGAAAGTGTCAGATAAAGGAAGCAAGAGGGAGGGAGTTGGCAAGGGAGTAGTCCCACACAACCAATCCCACATAAGACAAAATCAATGCCACTTTGCATATGTCCCACTTTCTTGAAAACCTCGAGTTTACTGCAGCTGCTGTGCTCATAGAATCATAGAATGTCCTGCATTGGAGGGGACCCACCAGGATCACTGAGTTCAGCTCCTGGCCCTGCACAGGACATCCCCAAGAGTCACACCATGTGCCTGAGAGAGTTGTTCAAATGCTTCTTGAACTCTGTCAGGCTGGTGCTCTGAGCAGTGCCCAACCACCCTCTGGGGGAAAGAACCTTTCCCTAAACTAAGGAACTGTTTTCTGATCTTCTCCTTTTCGAACCCAGACCTCCCCTGACACAGTTCCATGTCATTTATGAGATTTTTTTTTTTTAATATTCCCTCTACCACTGTGATTTAGAACTTTTTCCCTTTATCTACAAAACACCTTCAACACGCCTGTAGGACTAAGGGAAGAGAAGGGTCTTCAGACTTTCCATCTGAAAATTTTCCTCTTTCTGTCAAACAGCTTGAGCATTCACAGCTAGCTGGAGAAGATGCAGTTGGATCTCTCATTGCTGCTTTACATGCTCATTTGGCTGCAGAGGGCTATATAGCTTCCCCTCATTGCTCCAATAATCATGAAGTCCTCCAAGTGTTTCTCTCTTAGAATTAAAAATTCACCAGGTTCTCAAGCCTCTCTTGTGAAAAGAAGCTGCTCAAGCACCAGAGTCCTGCAGAGAATTCAGATAACCATGATCCTGAACAGAGATCACTGCTGATGGTGTAGGACCAAATGTGGTTCCTCTCTCAGAGGGAGTTGCTGAAGTCTTGCACTTCTATTACCCATTTGCTATCATAATTTCCTTTGGTTTCATTGCAAACTGCTTAACCCTTCCCAAGAAAGTCATGTAGCTACCTGGGGCTTCAACTCCGTTGCATATAAGTCTGGGCTTTCCTGCCACAAATCTTAACAAGCTGGGTAGTCCTGTCACCTACTTTCCCAGTAAAGAAACCTTACTGAAATATTACTGGTTTTTGCCTTCTCAGAAAACTGAGTAGGATGAAACAAAAAAGTGCTGAGCCCAGCTTTGGTCAGTTGCTGTTATATTACCATGTAAAGAGCTTTATTTCTACTAAAGAGGAAGATAATTGATAAGCTAAGCTTGACCCTAAAGACAAGAGCTGAGTGTTGGAAAAAATGTGTAGGAATCTGTGCAGAGGAATGTCCATATTCTCTAGCACAGGACTAAGTAGGGCCTTAGCCGAACCCAGTTATTGGTAAAATAATCTAATTCCTGTGGGAGTTTATTCCATACCTCTGCTGGAAAGAAATGAGTTTAAATGAGGATTAGCTGTGCTGAAATTCTGTCAGATATCTGATCTAAACTCTGTTGCTTTTCTTAGTCAAGTCAGCCTTTGTTGAACGCCAAGGAAAGTTGTAAATAACTTTTCTGAGGTACAGGAGAGAAATTCTTGTTCCTTAAATAGCTGTCATCACATGTGTGGTTTCACCCCTTGCTGTCAAACCAGAGCAATGTTTGGCTAGAAATATTTGTTTTCCATTCAGATTTTGGTCTCCAATACTGTCCAACAATGCAAACTCCAGGTCATAAATGAGACATAATGGGGTGTCCTGTGTGCTTTGTAAATAAGGAAATACAAATGCAACCATGTGCTGTATTGAAAACAGAAGTTAGGATTTGATGGAATGTATATCCTGTGTTAAATTTCTCAGATTCATTTTTGCCGTGGTTTGTCACTAATACAAAAATATCACTTGAAGTCGGAGATCGTAAAAATGCCAGCTGCTCCAAAGTTTAATAACTACTTTCCCCTGAAGAGAAAGATAACAAGCAGATTAAAATGGACTGCTGTGGAGGTAGCTGGACTGACACTATGGAACACACTTTTGTGCTCTGCAATTCAGTTCTTTTGAGACTTAAAGATTGTCATTACTGAGGTTCACAAGGGCATATAATACATAAATCACATCTATGGGGGTGAAGTGATAATTTCTTTTGGTGAATAAGAGGTAGGTACATGTGGGTGAGAAAAGTACCATGATGTTTTGTGATTTTTTACAATTTGAACAATTGCATCAGCTGTTATCGCAGAAGTACTTCAGGAAGGAAATGCTAGCTGTCTGCATCAGAGCCCATTTTGATCGCTGCGCCGCAGGGAGCTTCCTCCTCCTCCAGCATTAAGAGAATAGGTGAAGACTAACCATGCAGCTCTTGTGAAGTTTCAGGGCAGTGTAACCTTTCCTTTTAAAATCCACTAATTCTTTGCAAAATATGTGGTGTACGAAGCGACTCATTCATTAATTGAGTTGGCTGAACTAAAATCTTGCAGTAAGACTGATATGAAACCTGCACTTTAAATAGGGCTATTTGAATTGAACCTGCTATATAATTGACTTTTATGAACAGAATGAATCATTACAAACATCTAGCCTGAATAATGACATGGCAGGTGAGATTGTCAACTGCTGTATTTCACATATGAACCAGAAGATGTCTGTTTAACCTCTCTCTGGTCATTACCCTAAAGCAAGGTGGAGCAGCAGCACTATAAGTTATATGTATGCTTAACCAATAAAAAGAATATTTATCTCCAGAGCCTGATCCTTGTCCCTATTTCTCTTTGCCTCTGTATGTTCTACCTGTGGATATCCAGAGGACCTATTTAAGGTTATTTTAAATGCAAGTGCACCCTTGAGTGTGCTCTGTAGACTCCACTCCCCTCTGTCCACTGGAGGAGGGATGCTCTAAAGCTGTATTCCTTCATTTTTGCCTCTAGCCAAGGTATGTGTTAGAAAATAGGTGATGTGACCCTCCAAGGCTGTTCCTGGATCCCTTTGGGTGCTTTGCAATTGCAACTCCTCAGGCTTACTGAAGTAGATGTTAGAGCCCAGCTCAGTATCTTGGTGTATGATTTGCCTTTCAGCCCCAGACACAGCGATATCGAAGCAGAGATACTGGGGAGCTGTTTCTCAGCAACACCCCATCCTTCCCACTTACACTCTGCTTTCCATGGATATATTTATGTGGTATTTCGCAGTAGATGTGAACTCACTCTGCCTACATACTGAGCCCACTTTGAGTGAGTCAGCTCCATCAAACAGGCTGAGTAGCTCTGGTTAACATGCTACAAAGCCTGAGAGGTTAGGAGGGAAAGGTTAGCAGCTCTGCTCTGTGCCAAGAGAGAGCTTGTGGTAAAAGAGGGAGCATGTGTCCTCCTGCACATTTGTAGACATTCCCCATGGGGAAAAAAATTAAAAATGCAGAAATTTCCTTTCTAAAAACTTCCATGCTCAGGTTTTCCCCTGTTTTCCGTACTTATCTGCTCTGTATCTCATACTTGTTGTAGAAGTGTTTGTGTGCCAAAGCGTGTGACCAAAGTCATTCCTGGCCCACCCTCATCTGAAACACTCTGCTGGAGATCAGTTTTCTTCCTCTGAGGTCCCTTGTGATAGAACAGAGCTGCTTTCCGTGAGCAGGAGCTGCTGTAACAAGGTGATTTTGTTAAGCATCAGGGAAGGGTGAGAGCTGGGCTATCTTGCTGCTGTGCCACAGAGCCTGCTGGTGGGACGTAGCTGTGCATGCTGATCAGAGCTCTCTTCCCAGGATATTGCTAATGGCAACCTCTTGACCTGCCTTTGTCTAATACATTTCAAGTGGCTCCAAGCCGTAGCTCATTCAGCTCCAGAAAAGTATGACTTCTAGCTGCATCATAATTTTTTTGCAAACGTAACCTCAAAAAGCAGAAATAGCCTTGCTGTGCCCATATCAAGGAATAAAATTTATTATACACTTTGTGTTTGTAATGTGATTTTTCCATTTTTATTCTGCTTTATTATTAGCTGATATATCATTGTATTACAATTTCCATATCAGCTGCACCTCAGTCAAATATTTTGGTGTCTCTAAGTTTTTGTATACCAAAGGGAGAAAATAATTCTTTGGCCTCATGCTTTATCTGTGTTTTCTCCCACTAGAGACAGTTCAGCTTAAAGAATGAATCTTATTTCATGTGTTAAACAAGTTTGGAACCATAGTGTTGTCTTACAAGAATTTCTGATGATTCTTTTTGAATGTTTTTTCTCCAAATATTCCAAATCCTTGAAGAAAATAGTGTTTAACTTCTAAAATAAATTCTAGTTTCCTGTCAACATTTCAAAACAAGAGAACAACTTAGTTTTTCCTGTGCCATTTTTTGGTTTAAAAACCCTGAGATGACATTCAAGAGAAAATGAAAGTGTTCTGTTTCAAAAACAGAGTAAAAATAAGAAGCTTTTATTTTGACATCTCCTGGGAGTGCAAATCAAATTTCCTCTTGTTAAAGCATTTTTCAACAAAATCACTTTTTCCACTTTTGTCATAGTGCTGACTTTATTTTTTAAGTGGAAGAAGGAGTTGGTGCATTGAATCCACAAGGACTGAAAGTGTCTGTAAAGTCGGCCGAAGGAATGGGGCGCTGCTGATCAGAGCAGGGATGTCCAGCTGTGTCCTGTCTTTACCATTTCATGCAACAGTAAATGAAGCAATTGTTATCTCTTGTTTCTTTGATACCTGAGAGCCACAGTCAGAGGCTAAGGATATGGCAGGTGCTGCACAGACCAGTGCAATGAGACAGTCCCTTAATGACAGAGTTTATAACATGCACACAGGACAAGGCACAACAGAGAGATGCAAACAGATAGGAGGAGGACCAGGCACCCATGCACTGGGACTGCAATAATCCACTCACTAAGGAGGAGTAGGGAGGGACTTGTCTGAATGCCAAAAAGGTGTACAGTTCATTTTGGTATAATGAATGTTTTGGAGGGGTACATGAGTTCCTATACAATGAAGAAGAAATGATTTGGGGTTGAGCAGTGAAGGCCCTTCACAATAGAAACCAGTTGATCTGATGGGAACAGAACACAGAAGCAATAGAAGGGTACTAACAGAGAAGAACCCTTGGAGTTAAAGAAGAGCATTGAGTTAATGTGATGGTGGTTGAAGCAGTATTCTGAGCTGTGCAGTTGTCTATGATAGCTGGAGAAAACAGGTGATGGCATCATTAGAACTGGCAATCTGGATCTAGCTCTAGTGTAACAGGCAAATAGTCTAACAAGTACTAGACTTTAGAGAGGCAAGAGACCGATATCCTACACATCTGTTGTTGTCTTCAGAAAATTAGTTCTAAATTGCTTGTTCTAAAACCAGGGCCTTTGGAAGTCATCCACATTATTATAATAAACCCTGCCCACTGCTGCAGAACTTAGGAGCGAGATGAGGACTGAGGCCCTATTGCATTAGCTGCTGCATGGGTATAAAGTTGTCAGGAGATCTTTAATGACAACTTCTATTCCCTGTTGCTATTTAGCTTTTCTTAGAGAAATTGTTCGGTTGGGGTGTGGAAATCCAGAAGTATAGAGGTATGAAATAAATGAGAAGAAAGCTGAAATATTCAAAGGACAGAAGTGCAGGGAGAACAGATGAAGATACTACATGGCTGTAGAGATGAAAGGTCTAAAAGATCCAGCAGAGAGGAAAGAGTTCCTTCTCAAGCACAGAAAACACCCCAATGAGCTCAAGTGGGACTGTGGGCTTGTGCTTTCATGGCCTGTGCAGCTGCTCCTTACAGCTTGAGTGGGTTGACTCCTCCCTTGTTATTCCCTTGTGCTGACTGCAGAGCATATCTGAATAGTAAAGAGATTTGCAATTAAGAGAAATGCTTCAGAGAGCTAAAAAAGCTCTTGGTTTTGCTGAATGTATATTTTGTTGCATCTTTTTTCTTTTTATTTTTTTAAGGCACTAGATTAACAATTAATAATTTTCAGGGCCGTCACCTGCTTTTACCAAGCACTGAGATTTGATCCCTACATCTTCTAGCAAACAAGAATTCAAGGAACCTGATTAATCATTGCTAAGAAAGCTGTTGCCTGGGTACCTTCATACATGTGCACTACTGAGAGGGAATGACCTGAAAAAAAGAGAAATGTTTATAAGCCAATGTTTTGTTTTTTTTCACCTGAGCGATCTCAGCTGCACCTCTGCTTCATCTATTCTTCCCTCCTTTTGTGCATCAGGCCTGAGCAGGGAAGGCTGAGGGACAGCAGATGGTAGGCTGACTGTTGCTCAGTTTAGAAAGCAGCTCCTAACATTTGGCTCACACCTGTCAGCAGACTCCGTATACACTTGTTTATCCTCCTCTGTACCATATGTTTCCATGCAAAATCAGTTCCAATGATCTATTGCCTTATTTCTATCACTCCTATTATGGTTGTAACTGAGCATTTCACAGTCATTAATGCATTTACCCTGACAGCATCCCTGTTGCGTAGGCATCTAATATCACCCACTGTACAGATGGGTTAGCTCAAGCTCAGATCCACAGCTCCTCAAAGGTCTCATTGAATCAATGGGAAGGAAACACATCTCCAGGGGATGAAAATTTGGGAGAGCAAGCTGCATGCTGAGTTTCACCCAAGGAATTTGCAGTGGAGTGAGGAAATTCCTCTGTGGGATCCTATTTGGATGCTCAGAGTGCTGGACCATTCCTGATTTCCTGACACAGAGCTGCTCCCTGCCTTTCCAAACCCAGCAGAACTGTGGTTGTTGTCATCATCAGAAGATACAATTAAAAAGTTAGTTAAAAGCCCATTGGCCCAAAGTAGTGATAGCAGTCAGCTCAAAAGTATTCTGCCCAAATGAGAAAAGTTGATAAGGACCAAAAAATGTGCTTCTGCTGGTCTGAAGACTGTCTCCCACTTCCTCTATTCTTTGTATTCTTGCTTGCCTCTCAGAAAAGAACTTTGTAGCTCTTCAGGTATAAAGTCTATGTAGGAGAGGAACAGGGTTTTCTAAAATGTACTGTATGTACCTATCCGTCACCTACTTATTAATTATAACTAAAAGCATGATTAATCTGTCACAGATAGGGCTGCTAAGTAACCCGAATCATGCTAATGCATTTCTGTCACCTACACAAAAGGCAGCATTTTTCTCAGATTTCACATCTGTGTGTACTAAGGCCCATATCCACAGCAGCTGCAGAGCACTGGTGATGTCTTTCTGCCACAGATGGGATGAGGTTGCATCATGCATATCTGTATCACTCCCACAGAGCCTGTGCAGTGGTTTATTTCCTCAACACTAGTACAATTTAGTGAGGTTATCTTTTGCAAATAATTTTGCCTTTTAAAATTGATAACAACTACAGTTATGAGAATTATTACCAGGAACTCATAATGACTATGACTGAAATTCCTCTGTGGGAAGGGTCAGCATGAAGGCCAAGGTGCTACTTGTAGGAGGTAAGAGGTGCATAGGTCTCCTGCAAGTGTCAATGCATGAGGAAAACAATTCTTTTGATAAGGCACATCATAATTTTTTCTCTTCCGTGTTCCTTTTCTCTGAATATTCAATTGACCCATTTTTTTAATAGCCTAGATGTTGGAAAGTTAATTTCCAGGCACCAACTCGAGATTAGTAACCACACTTGAAACCCTCATACATCCATCCTGTGAAGCAGTCAATGCATGGATATGCTAAATCACAGCTAAGCTACACAGTGTAACTTTTAACATGTCCTCAGAAAAAGCTTTTCACATAAAAGAGTTTGAAAACTGACACCTCCAGAAGACTAATTATACCCTACAATATGAGGAGCAGAAGACAGTTCACCCATTGAAGGAACCATTCCACTGATGCCTGGGTGACCTGCTAAAACTTGCTGCCCTATTTCTGGGTGGATCAAGTATGAGGAATACAATCATTAGGCTCATTAAATATATAGTATATTTATGCTATATTTATATAAATATATAAAAATATATTTTATTAGATATGAATTATATTAAATATATAGTATATTTATGCTATATTCATATACATATATATAAATATATTTTATTAAATATAAATTATATTATCTTTTCACTCCTCTTATATTTTAAATATTTATGAGGAGAAAAAGCCCAACTTCAACTTTGTCTTTTTTACACCTACTAGCTTTTTGGTTAAATAAGATAAAATTTTATATAAGAGTTTTGGTGTGAACTGCCTGAGACTGCAAGATGATGCTTGCAAGCTGTAATCTGCACCCCTCCTGTGGTGCATGCCTCAGTGGCCCAAATGAAGAAACCATTTTGGTCTTCATCTCAATAGGCACCTTTCTGCAGGCAGGCAGATTCTCAGTCAGTAGGTTTCTGAGCATGCAGATTTATGGAAGTTTGCATAGGGAATAGGTTTTTTGTCCTAAGCTATGCAGTAGTCAAGTAACATTCCATGGAGTAAAAGTAGAAGATGGATAAGAAAATATAAACTGCTCCAGAACAAGTGTTCATGTGGCTTTTACAGTTCTTTGCTTAGATTTTTTTTTTAATCGCTTTTTCGTCATCACAGTTTGGTGTCAATGCAGTCCAGAGCAAGTTGGTTGTAGCCATTCACATGTACTATAGTGACACAGAGATTAAATCTTGGAGTGCTGCCCTTAATGTAGCAATTTCACCAGTTTCTTGCAAAACTGCTCTCCTACCCTTTCTTATTAATAAACATGATATTCTTCTGTATGCTCTCCTTTCATTCTGCACAGCTGTACTCTTCTCTTTCATCAAGAAACAGCCACAATTTTGTTTGTCACGCTTAAATACAGACTTTTTTCTTCTTTATTTATGAATAGCAGGCTTGGA
The DNA here is from genome assembly GCF_041296385.1 of Aphelocoma coerulescens. NCBI lineage: Eukaryota > Metazoa > Chordata > Aves > Passeriformes > Corvidae > Aphelocoma > Aphelocoma coerulescens. The sequence continues at coordinate 85,865,945 of NC_091013.1, forward strand.
TTTTCTTTATGGAATAGAAATTAAAAGAGCCCTGACATTTAGAATGTAAAGGAATTGCTCCAAATGATTATAGTTGTGTTAAAATGAGTCACACACTTTTGATCCAAACTTCCTGACATACACATCCATATATATTAATCCTTATGACATCATTGAAGAACTATTTTTACCTTTTTTTATAAAAGCTGAGTGCATTTGTCAACTCATCAAATTATATTTAATCCAGTGAACATACAGGTTGGTTAGGAGATGCACGTGCTTTCAAATTACAGCAGAGCTCATTTCTACATGTCTGAAAATGCTGTGCATGTAAAGACATGTAACATATTTGCACTCTTGGAAACACAGGTGAAAAGCCCACTGTAAAAAAAAAACCCCACATAATGAATTAGCTTTCCTAAGGAAAATTAAACTTACCTGTCAACAAATGCATGGTGTAGTACAAAGATAGGATCATTTGCAGAGCCTTGTACTTGGGACATGGAGCCATTCATGTAGATGTGAAGTGCATTATGCAAACTGCTTTGCGATGGGTTTGATATCGCAGTCTGTGGATCAGCAAAGCCTGTAGACTCAAGAGAAAATCATACGCTGATATGACAATGTGTATAATTCTTTTTCCAGCAACAGTGAAGATCAAAGTACTTCCTTTCCCTTCATTTACATTCAGCTTTTTAGACAAGAGTTTAGGAAAACTTGTAAAGGAGTGCTAATATATTTCAAAGGCATAGCAAAGATGAAATTAGAATAAGCTAAATTAAAACTCCTGCCATGTAGCTAATGCAGCATGTCAGCAAATGTACTGCTTAATTGCTTTATATTTTTAAATTTCTTTGTCCTTTTTGTCTGGCTGGTAAAACGCAAGATAATCCGTAGAGACATTTACATGTGAACATTTATTTATGTTGAGAAAACTTATTCACTTTATTTTCATTTTTAATCCCTATACTTACAGGTTCCTATTTTATCTCATCATACACTCAGTCATTTATTAATGTTTTTCTCTATAGAACACATTCTTTTATTGATAGGAGCCAACACAATGCAAGCTATAATCTCTACAGAAGGATTTGGTGAGTAATCAATAATCTTTTACAGTCAGACTTGCAGGATGGAAGTCTGTGGGCTGCTGTTATTTTAGAGGACACTTCAAAGATGGGTTTTAGGAAGAGCTTACACAGACCAGCTCCCAGACAGGAAATACTGGAAGATGAGCTTCTGTGTTAGTTTTTATCTTGGTAGCCTGTCTGTAGTTAGCTCTGATGTTATAGCCCTACTCAGCATCCCATCAGCTGTGCTTCCAACCTACTTGTAAGGACTCCTAGTCAAAGCCAACTCAACCATCTGATCCTTCTCTGGGATTTTCCCAGAGAATAGAAGGAGAAACCTATGTTGTCGTCCCAGTTCTATTCTGAACCTGATGCTAGCTCTGATATTTAACTCATGCCACAAAACCTCTCTGATCTGTCTCTTTTATTTTGTTCCTGAAGATGTCTTCTTCCCACAATTTCTGTAAGCTGTAGGATGAGGAAGCACAGTGGAGGCACATTAAAACATCATCACAATGTAATTATCGAATAAAATGGGCTGTGAAAAATATGGTCATTGGGTTGATCCTCAGAGTTTTCCCAATATTGTTGCAGTTTATCAGACCTGCAAGGTGGAGAAAATAAAGATATTAGCTTTTATCTTGGGAAATTCCTAACAGACTTTGAACACTTTCTTTACTTATTTGGCCCAAGAACCAGCATTTGAATGAGAATCAGTAATATACTTTTGAAGTGTATCTCCCAATAGTCCTTCTATTTGACACTGTGACTCACACCACAGGGCAATTTCTGACTTTGCAAGATGGATTCCTTTTGTAGAAAATCTAAAATGTGCCAACTATCAGAGGGTGTTCAGTTCAGGGGACTGAACTACAGACAATCTGAAAAAAACCTTCCCTGTCATAACCCTAATGTGTAACATGGAATTCAAGTCCACAGTACCAGCTCTTTTGCTCTGGATTTTCTCCTCTCTGAGTCACACATGAGTTGGCTCATCCTCTGAACTTGGAAATCTGAGTTTTAGACCCAACAGGGACTCTGATCTTCTGTGTGAAATGATTGCATTGCTTTGCTACTCTAAATTCCCTCACTGGGCTTTGTCTTGTCAGTCAACCTCTTCAAAAAAAGGGAGAACATCTGGCATAAACCCACTGGTATTTACCATAAGAATCAGATCATAACTGCAGCACATAGAAACCAAAATACCATGATAACCATCCATCTTTCTGAGTCTAATAGTATGACAAAGCTTTTGAGAAATTCAGGGGAAATCAGAGTTGAAAACATAATTAGGACATCTGGAGAAGGTAGAGTTGGTTTACTATGAAAATTGTAAGTCTTTAAGGTAAAGTAAATCTGGCTTTAGGTAACAAAGAGGAACACACTAACACCTAGAGATTTTAAGTACATCAGATGTGGACCAGGATTCTGGAAGAGTCTGCTTGGTGATATAAACAGCAGAGGATAGAAGTTCTCAAAGGGAAAATCGGGCCCACAGAAATCTGCATGATGGTGAATGCTATGTTTCCTAGCTATCAAATCAAGTAGAAAAGCAGAGTAAAATATTATTTATAAGGAATGATGTACATTGACAGTCTGTCCAGAATTCACAGAAAGCAATGGCAACAATTTTTGTCTTTCTTGCCGCTGGCCACAGTATGTGGTTATTTGGATCAGTCAGTTTAGCAATACTACAACATTTCTGTGAATATTAACTGGATATCATATATGTGTATCATTCTGAAGCAATTCTTCCACTTATATTCCACTGCATTGTAAGTATGTTTAAGGGAAAAGAAACTTTTTGCAGGGTCTGGGTAGAGAGATAGGTGTTTGATATCAGACTTCAGGTACTTCTTACATTTTTTTAATGCATTGCAAACAGTTGACCTAATCATTCATAAAAATACACAGAATACACATTTTGGCTCTGGACAGCTTTTCATGGAACATCTGCACATGAGCAATTTATCTTAATCATCCAAATCTCTGTACTGGAACAACTTTAGCAACCCCACCCTCTGGCTCAGATAATTGGGGTGCATCCAGTCAATGTCAAACATGATGTCATGTTTAACCCTGCACATGAGAAGTTCTAATACCTGATCGCTTGTTATGAAAACGCCATATAAATTTTTAAGTTAGCAGGAATAAAGTCATGATGTGATGTCACTGTATCTTATTAGCTTGGGTCTTATTCTTTTGTCTCAGACTTTTAAAAAGACTTCAGTACAATCAGCTATGCAGGATGACACACTAGAGTGGAGTCACCCAAAAAGGATATGTGAAAACTTCACCCTTTTTTTGGAGTACAGGAAACTTTGTTGAGGTAGCTGCAGTAAAATCCCCTCTAAAGCAGATGTGAGACTAAAGATAAAAGTGAGCTGAAATACGAGTTCCCTGTCTCTACATGGTGGAAGTCTTCTTCCTCCAGCTGCCTTGCCCCATGCTGTGCCTTCCTCTCCTCTACACTAACTTTAGCTCATCAGTCCTTCTGTGAACTGATTTCAATCACTGTTCTGGCAGTAAAGTTCCTCCTAATGTCCAACCTAAACCTCTCCTGGCACAGCTTGCAGCTAGGTCCCCTCATCCTGCTGCTAGTTGCTGGGGGGAAGAGACCAACCCCACCTGGATACAGCCTCCTTTCAGATAGTGATTGAGTCCCCCATGAGCCTCCTTTTCCTCAGGCTAAACAACCCCAACTCCCTCAGCTGCTCCTCCTAAGACTTGTGCTCCAGACCCTTCACTATCTCTGTTGCCCCTCTCTGGACTGGAAGAAGGCTCTGCAGAGAGATCTGAACAGGCCAGATTGATGGGCTGAGGAAAATTGTATGAGGTTCAACCCAGTGAAGTGGTGGTTCACAACATGAGTGCTGCAGGTTTGGGGGAGTGGCTGGAAAGCTGCCTAATGGAAAAAGATCTGCTGCTCCACAGCAGCTGAACATGAGCCAGTGTGTGCCCAGGGGGACAAGAAGGCTGATGGCATCCTGGCCTGGATCAGCAATAGTGTGGCCAGCAGGACCAGGGCAGTGATTTTCCCCCTGTACTCAGCACTGGTGAGGCCACACCTCAAATCCTGTGTTCAGTTTTGGACCCCTCTCTGCAGAGGGATCTGGGGAAGGGTCTGGAGCACAAGTCTGGTGAGGAGTGGCTGAGGGAGCTGGGGTTATTTCGTCTGGAGAAAAGGAGTCTTAGGGAGGATCTTCTCACTCTACAGCTGCCTGAAATGAGGCTGCAGCAAGATGGGGGTCAGGCTTTTCTCACAGGCAACAAAGCAACGGAAGAGGAAATTACCTCAAGTTGCCACAGGGGAAGTTTAGAGGAGATTTTAGGAAAAATTTCTTCATGAAAATGGTGGTTGGGCATTGGAATGGGCTCTCCAGGTAAGTGGTAGAGACACCATCCCTGGAAGTATTTACAAAACATGTGGATATGGCACCTGGAAATATGGTCTAATTGTGAAAATGGCGAGTGAGTATTTGGACTTGGAGATCTTAGAGGCCTTTTCCAATCTGAATGATTCTATGATTATATGGTTTAGTGATGGACATGATGGTGTTGGGTTTATGGTTGGACTCGATGATCTTAAAGGTCTTTTCCAGTCTAAATGATTCTAATGTCGGGGTCCCTCCCCCTGCCATGTAGCCCTGGGAGAGGGGCCCTGAGGGGAGACACGGGGTTTCCCTGCCCCTGGTCAGCCTCGTTCCCCATTGGTTGTTTTGTGTTCCCCTGTGCGGGCAAGGACCCTCGGGTCCCGTGATTGCAGCAGTTCCTCGGCAGATCCCGGCCATGCGGCTGGAGAAATAAACATCTCTGAAACATCTACCAAGAATCCGTTCATAGACATTTCTTTTCCACGGGACTCCTGGTTTGATATAGGCGTGTTACAGTATCCCCACTGTAGCATTCTATGATTCTCTATTTGTGCCCAGCTTAGTCCCATTCTCCTGGGGTATGATTTTTTTCTTTAATAAAGTTTTCACATTTTAGAGAAGTTCAGGTCAGATAGATGCATCTACTTTAAAACAGGAGGAATATAAGAATTTTAAGGCCATATTCTTGAAGCTCTTTGAAGTTAGGGATGTTCTTCTAGCTTATATTTGTGGAGTATTTATGCCATTGGCAAATTCGCAAGAAATTTTTCAGGGTTAAATCTTATATCCTTTCTCAGACAGTGTTATTACTGTAATCCCTCTAGAGTGAGGTAGCTGCAAGATCCATAGAATTTGACCTATGTGACTATAGTAAATGAAAGTTTGTGATTATCTATTTTAGACCATGTCATCATCTACTTTTTTTTTCTTAAAATTTCTCTTGTAGAGTTTCAATGTGATCTGTGCTGAATAGTCCTTCTAGTTCTCTAGAAATGGCTCTTTGCAATTTGACAACATTTTCTCAGTGTACAGCATAAATTTATCTAGAGGTGGAGGTTCAAGCTGGATGAGGAATGTTGGCTGTAGGCTGAAACTTTTTCAATTAGAAGTTTTCTGTTGGCTAACTTCATTTTTAGAGACCGTTTTTTTAATAGATTTATGGATTGCTGTGAAAACATTGAGAAAAGTTTTCCAGATGAAAATTTCTCATTTCAGGAGAAAAAAAGAAAATGTCCTCTTGAAATGAAATTACATTTTGAAATGTTTGATATTTAATTCCATTATTTCATGACAGAATAGCAGTAACAATACATAATTGTGACAGACAATGGAATGCTATGACATGGCTTGGCTTGATACCATTTTTCATGAGTTAATTCATGAATAATGAAAGTAATACAGGGTTTTAGAATTTTTTTAATGTTCATCTGTCACTTTGTGCAAAACTTAAAAGGCCCTGATTTTCATTTGAAGTTGCTGTGAATAAAGTAATTTCAACTGTGGAATCTGCTCATAAAAAAAAAGAAAGTCTAAATTTTTCATCCATCTCTTATTGTTAGGAAGTAGCATTCAAGGTATTACACACCAAAACTGGACTGAACAAAGAAGTCAAACTACTTAATTTGAAGTCAGCTAATCCATTTCTGATCTTTCCTGATGCTTTTAAACTAGGTTGATTTTCTGTTCTCTTCTATCCATGAAGCTTCCAATGAAGTCAACAGTGTTCCCCGGTTAGGACCACGAATCAACAAATGCTATTTAAAATAATTGCTCCCAGGGGCAAAGTGTAAACTGCATTTCACCTGTTGTTTTTCATTCATAGCAGAAGCTTGTCTGTCACAGAGAGGGCAACTCATGTGCTCAGCCCCTTGGGGAGGTTTTATTGAACAATATTGACCTTTGCTGTTTATGGCTGTTGTGACATAAATTCTTCAGTGACATAATTCCAGTCTCTGCAGCAGCCCTTTTATGTTAGTCCGACAGAAATTTCAGCCTGCCTTGTTGTCATCTGCTCATAGAGATGATGATATTTGCCCCTTTGAAGGATAAAAGTTTTAGCCTTTGTTCCAGTGCACTGAAGAATAAAAAAGCATAAAGTTTTGCCCAGAAGGGGATCTTCTATGTGATCACAGGTATTTTCCATTATAGAACTGAAACTGAGGCATAAATCTCACATTGGTGTAAATCAGGAACTGCTCAATTACAGTCACTGGCTTAGTTCTGATCACCTTTCGTAAACCTAGAGTAACTCCAATAAGGTCAATGCACTTACTTTGGATTTCCTTGGGATCTAAAAGGAATTAGAATTTGATCTTAGGTGTATTGGCACAAAATTGTGCAAATAAGTAAAGCAGGATTGAACAATGTTTTGCTTAGAAAAAGAACAAAATGTTGGGAACTACAAAGTGTTAACAGGTTTGTAAGAACACAGTAAAGAAGAAGTAGGCAGGCACAGACAAAGTAAATGCAAGTCATCAATTTAAGCGTGGCATTTTTACACAAAAAACTAAACTAGCCACTTTTAAGAAAGGAGTTAATACACTATAAGGGTTTGTTTTTTTTTGCAGTAAAATTTCTTTTAAAACTTTCCACCATCTTTTTCAACATTAGCCATGAATTCTTCATTTCACATTGCAGTTCAGTATCTTGTTAACTAAATAAGTTGGTTGGCAGAAATGTTTGTGGTTCTGTGGTGTAAAGTAGTGTTGAAATGATTCAAGTTAAAAAACAAAATAAAATACTACCACAGACCATGCTTTTGCTTTTGTTTCCAATACCAGTAGCATGATGGTAGACCCTCAGTAATTCATGACTTGTTTACTTTAATTCCTTTTTCTCTACTCCTTCCACTCCACCCTTTGCATCCATTCACACACTTTATGGAGTAAAATGTAGGCAAAGCTCTACTCAGTTATATCACCTTTTACTTTTCAATACTTCATGTAGTTTCTGTTTTCAAGGACAGAAATGTTCAGAGATGCAGACACTTATTGTCTGGATTCTTTCTAGTCTGCAAGAGACAAATTCTGAATTTCTGATGATTTTTACAAAGAAACTGGTCCACTTTTCCCAAGGAAGCTTTATGGCGTTCCACACTGCATTAAGACTAAGACTGAACATACTAAAACTTTTGCTATCTTAGAATCATAGAATGGTTAAGGTTGGAAGTGACCTCAAAGCTCATCTTGTTCCAACCCCCTTGCCATGGGAAGGGATGCCACTCACTAGATCAAGTTGCTCAGGGCCCAAACCAACCAGATCTTGAACACTTTCAGGGATGGGGCAGCCACATCTTCTCCAGGCAACCTGTGCCAGTTCCTCACCATCCTCTGAGTAAAGAATTTCTTCCTAATATCTGATCTAAACCTTCACTCTTTGAGTTTAAAACCACTGGCCCTCGTCTTCTCACCATCTGCCCATTTTAAAAAGAAATCTCTCTCCCTTCTTTTTATAAGCCCTCTTAATGTACTTGGAGGCCCCAGTAAAATTCCCCCAAAGCCGTCTCTTCTGCAGGCTGAACAACCCCAGCTCTCTCAGCCTGTCTTCATAAAAGAGTTGCTCCATCCCTCTGATCATCTTTATGACTCCTCTCTTATCCTCACTCCTACTGCTATCTTGTGTTGTTGTGCCCTTATGCAGTTCATTGAAAACCAAAAGCTCATAGACATGAAAAGTAGATCACATTTGATTCAGCTGATATATGATATTGTAGAAATATATTTATTGATAAATGTACAATATGTTATCCTTGCTTATCAGCAATTTTGCAAGATTCAAAAGAGTTTAGACAGATATTAAGAATTTCTTTTAGTAAAGAACTTAAGTTTACTAGCCAATTAGGAAAATTCAAAACAGGTTAAATAGCTAGATAATTAAGATAAACATTGAAATTCTTTTGGAAATTATACTAAGTGCCATTTTTGAGGGATAGCTTAATCCATGTTCCTTGGACTTTGGGAAAAAGTTTGCTGTGGAGTTCACAGTGGAATGATGTAGACGTAGCATGCCAGCTGGCAGCATTGTCTTTCACCCTTGTTATCCAGCCTGGTCCCTGGAAGACAGTGAATTCCAGGGCCAACATGTACCCCCCCATGGCTACATGGTTACGTATGGTTGTGCACAAGCAGATTATTGGATGTTCAGCTTTTCTGCTGTGCTGTATTTACTTTGCAGTGCCTGGTGCTGACTGAAGCAGGAGACAGTATCTCCTAACAGACAGACTTAGGGTCTGATCTTGTCTGTAGTTTCTAGTTTGTTATCAAATGCCTTTAATGTGGTTCTTCCTGTCTGGTGCAGCTCCTGGTGAAAGCATAACTTTTTCTTTCTTTTTAAGTTATTCTTCATTAAATCAACTCAATCTTCCCACGTTTTGAAGACTCTAACCCCAGAGAGAAACAATTTACAGATGGAAATGGCATAACAGAATAAAGCATGTTACCTTCCAAAGTGTTTCGGAAACTGTAATTGGCCATTTTATCCATGGGTCCAGATTCATACTGAGTCAGTGAAAGGCAAAACTCAACATCAGCTGAGGATGGGAGTCTTGGAGTCCTTGATTTGTCATTGTTCCCAGGATTTCGCCTTATAGGCCCCTCGCTCGTGGCACTGCATAAAGCCTGTTGGCTGTTGTACTCTTCAGACTGAGTGCAAATTACCTGCATAAAACACTTTCTATTAGAGGAATTTCAATTACAAAAACAAAAGAGCCAAAAGAGGTACTTCGAATAATTTTTTTAAGAGCAAAGAAAATGTACTGTGTAATAAGTTTGTTTCAAGAATACATATGATTTTTTACATTTTATGCATATGATTTTAATAAAAGATGGTTATTTCATGGAAAACAGTCCTCTAATACAGTGCATATTCTGAAGTAATACACTTATCTGTATCTGAAACTACTCATGCGGACTAAGGCATCAAATCTCATTCATGCTCTTGAAAACTCACAGGCTAAATTCAGCGTTACCCACCAATGCAGCAGGACACAGAGTTAAATCTGATGCTGACGTTGCTAAAGGGAGGCTTTTTGGCTGCAGAAGGCTACTGAATAAAGCCATAATCACAGATTTTTTTACCCCACACAGTAAGAGTGGCAATTGTTGACTTGAAATATGAAATAAAAAGTTATTATGAAAATATCTGTGTATGCTTTGTCAGGGTAAATGGGCACTTTCTCTATGTCTCAATGCTACATGTGTGAAATGGAAAAAGCTGTTGCTGTACTTCCTAGAAATGTTGCAGAGATGAACATGTATGACCAAATGAAATACCATAGTGATGGATATTGGATATTTGGAAAGGATCTTAAACAGAGAGCTGGATACAGATGTAAAATACTTCCAGAATCCAGCATCACTTATATAAATGTTCTGGGTTCACAGACAAAGTCCAATTACAATGACATAACAACTCATTATTTGTCAGTTGATCTGTAGAAGCTGCCAGTCCAATTTGAGACTCCTGGAAGAGCAAGGTAGTTCAGTGGTGGGTCTATGATAATGAAACAGAACAACAGTGGCTCAAAATTCCCAGAAGTTGTTTTGTATCCTTAGCAGGTAAGACTGAGGCTCTGAATCAAAGTCGCTGTCTATTGTTTTGCTTTCCTCCTGAAAAAAACACCAAAACAAGTAAAATTCCAAACCACCCGAGGCCCCTTTAAAACAGAGGACTCTGCAGTTAGCAAGTAATCGATGGGGTAATGAGAAATTTGTATGGAAAAAGAGTAGGTCTCATTAGTGAGTGAGACATCATGGGGGAGAAAACACCTAACATTGAAAGCTCAACTTCTTTTATCCTGAAGGTATATTTCTATTTCATGGAGAAAAGCAATGAACAAGGAGGTGAGTGAAAGCAATCATCTCTGCTTTGAATGAGATGGAAGAACATGTGATTCTCTGTTGATGAAGGAAGTGGGTGGGAAATTAATTTCACTTATAGTAGCCAAGTAAAAATGGTGAGATTGAATCAACACTTTAGGATGACCTCTGCAATCAGGGGAGAGAGAGCCATCTCCTGAGTGTGATTCAGCTCTCCCAAACCAGATGTCTGGTAGGTGAGATGTACTTACCTCTGGGGGTGCCTAACTCTCTCCATTGACTAAGTCAATGAAATAAAATGAGTAAAAAAATCAATGCAGAAACTGTCTCTGGACTGCAGTTAGCAAGGGAAGCAAAATTAAGAGTGTTCAACTTAATGCTCTGCTTCTGCATTAGGGTGGGATGAATCACACCCTGGAGGCTCAGATGTGCTTCTGAACTAACTAAAGACAGAGCCAAAGGCAAGTTGAAGTGCTGCTGAACTAACTTTTGAACGAGTGGAAGGAGATCAGATGAATCCTTTTGTAAGTGATTTCACGACAAATTCACACATGATGTTTGATGAAGCTGGTGATATAACATAGAGTCCTTAAGCATCTGGAGTTCTTAAATGATAAATTTTCTATGAATGTGAATATCATGAAGAAATTATTCTCATCTTTTTTGGGGGTATATAAGAAAGCTTACCAGAGGCTTTATCCTTAGACACTGCTCTGTTAGCTGCAATCTGCGCATGTCTGTTAAAACTACTGAGGTGCTCTTGGAGGCTATAGGTAGTTTTCCAGCAGAGAGTTTCATGAGCACATTTCCCCAAAAGCTCACCAAGTGGGTTAGGATTGTACCTCTAAGAGGTACTCAGGTCAGGAATGTGCCTCTAAGGAGTCTTTTCTAAGAACCTCCACCAAGAAAGGAGAGGTAGCAACAGGGAGAGGCCCAAAGTTATAAACACAAGCCATAGCTACGGTGCTGTTTTTATGTTTGGTTTGTATTACTGACAGAGTTGATTCTCATTAGGAGGAACATGGACAATTCAGGAGAAGCTCTAGTAATTTCTTTGGTCATAAAGATGCACCATTCTGTGTCCCCAAGAAGTGCATTAGTGATGAAGGCAAATGTTTCTTGGCCTGTGATGCTCAACCAGTTTCTCAGTTGTCACTTGGCTCAGAAACTACCTATGTGTGGATTTTCTTTCTCTCCCCTATGGACTTTATCTAGGTTCATATCTCCTGGGTTCTTCATCCTGCCATCTCCTATCTTTTGTCCTTTCCCCACTGCCCTGGGGATATATCCCTATTGTGTCTTAAAGAGGAATTGCATGCTCTGTCCAAGACACAGTTTTCAGATATTCAGATAGAGAATCTTCAAGCATGAGATCAAATATATTTCTAAACAAAAAAACTTTCCCCCTTTGTTCTGTTTATCAATTTCAGGGGGATTTAATGTAATTGTTAATGTCATGAGGGTTATAAATCAGAGCGCTATTTTTTTTTTTCCATTTATGTTTCAGTGTAGCCTTTGTTAACTGTCTGACTAACTAGATTCATCCTAAACAGAAGCCAGATGCCACAAGGCATTTGGTAAATCATGGTCAAGAAATGCCAACATAAGTGCCAGGAATGAAAATGCTTGTCTGTAACCTTTTGCTTTTTCTTTTTCTGAACTAAAAATTAAGGCTTGGTCATAAAATTAAGCAGGATGCTTTTCCAGAAAGATTTAACTTAGGTGATATTAATTAAGCATCTATCCTGAAACTATAATTTGTTGTTTTAACTGTCATGTGATGTGTAAGTGATAATAGAACATAGATCAGTCAAATGGTTCTTTCTGGATGTAACCTGCATAAAGGATACATAAAATGGGTCACATCATTGCCTTCTTTTCCTTCAGCAGGAATTCTTTTTACTATAAAGATGTTGGTTTAAAACATGATTTTTTTTCCCTTTTAGCACAGTCCTGAGCAAATTTCTCAATTCATCCTGGACAAATCCTCAAATTCCAGCTGCACCTGCCTGTGTGAATTCCTCAGCTCCAGGGAAACTGTTAGGAAGATACTCTGAGGAAAGGATTATGTAAGTAGTGAGCTGAGCAAATGCCAGTAGATGGCAGTCCAGAATATGCAGCACTGCCTCTGGACCTTGTAGCGCCCAGCAAAACATATCCCTCTGTGCACTGCAGCTGAGATCTTGAACAGAGCTCTTCGGAGTGTTTCTTAGAAAACAGACTGTAGAGGCTGTCTCACACCTTTGGTAAATGGAAAAGTCTTTTGTCTTTTACTTTGCAACTGCATGCACAGACCAGCCCCTGTGACAAAATAAGGGGAACTGCGTTACAGAACACTTCAACGATGTTCAGTCTTTTGCCTGCTGACTCTAAATTCAAAGCTTTGGGGAATTTTGTGACAGATTTCTTGGGGTTACTTTTGCCTATTAGATCTGTGCTCATAAGGGGATTCAACACTGGTAATAGATACCTGAATGCTTGGGAAAAGAGGATTCTCTGTGGTATTGAAATGGGTGCTCACTTACAAAGTGATCTGAAGTTCCTCAGTTTATTGGGGCAGTAGAGCCACTCAAAGGGCTAATCCACACCTCTGTGTCCTTTAGAACTGGTTCCTTGCTCTGCTTGTCTTCTGAGCCCCCCTGAGCAGGGATCTGCCCCTCTCCAGAAGCTCTACCAGCATATTTTCATAGTGTTGTGCTGCAGATTATATAGTCTGAAAGAACCACTTCAGACTACAGCCAGAGCAACCACTTAACTTGCTGATGTGTGCCAGCCACAGAGATGTGATGTAGGCATTTCACGGCCTTCCTTGACATCTCCCCTCACCTCGCTTTGTCCTACATGAAGCCTGAACTCCTGATTTGGAGCCTTGGGTCCCGTTATGGAGCCAAAAGAGATTTTGCAATGATTCATTGTCTTTCTCTGTCTTTCTCCACTTATTCTCATGACCTTGCTTGGGAATGTCATTAAAGCACAGGTCTCACACTGGGTTTAAAACATTTGGTAGCAGTAAAGAGGTTTAATTTTTACTCTTTTTTTGACTGCATTAGGGCCTGGCATAATTTAATCCTAATTAAGTGGAATCCAGAAGATATTTACTCACCAAACTGGGAAAACGCAAGGAAATCCCCAGATACAAGCTGTAATTTGAGACCTTGTTTTGATAGGAGGAACTTTGAAAGGTGCTGTATCTGTAGCAGACCAAAAGGGTTTTAAGAGATTCTGTATATTTATATCTGGTTCTTCATGTACTGCTGAATATTGGCAGGAATGGAAAAGTTAAACAGGCAGAGGACTGAAAGAAAAGAGAATATGGAAAGCAAAGCTTTGAAGAAATTCTAACATCTTCTAAAAGGGTAAGGTCCTTAATTGTCTTTCTTCCCCTTATGGCACATACATAGACTGGGGAAACTGTGAAACAGCTAAAAGGAGATGAGACCAACATGGACTGACAGCACTGAAACTAACCTGGAGCCTTCAAGGTATTTTCTCAGCCTTCAGTAAAAGCTGTCTGAGTTTCACCTTTTTGCTTGGAAGCAGTCCAGAATTTGGGGGGTAACCTATACCCCATTAAGCACCTCAAAATAGTGCTGGGCCAGAGTAGAAAACTCTATTAACAAGTACTGATGAAGTATTCACTAACACCTTCTGGTTTGACAGGCCCTGATTGCCTGCTCCCTGGCTGTCTCCAAGCTGTACCATCACTGCTGCTGTCTCCATGTCTACTGTGAAATCACTCAGACACTTCTCTCTAGAGAGAGAGATGGTAGGCTTCTTCTGCTGGTGAATTATTAACAAACCCCAGTTTTAATGAAATTAAATCTAGCTATTGATTTATACACCTCTGAATATGTATATTCTTTATCTTTTATTTCCATGACTCCTGAGCAAGCATGGCTATACACTTGTGGACAGCCAAGCATCCAGGGACCCAGCTTCACTGTCACCCACACATGACCCCATGGGCAGCAAATCACAGGGACATAGAGGCTGAGGGTACCCAAGTGGCTGCTTCTGTGCACAGATCCTGATACCCTCCTGCTGTGGTCATGAGGTGGCATGTGAAGAAATACCTCTTCCTAACAGGAAATGTTTCAAATTTATAATCCATGTAAGCATATCATTAGAGAATAGAGTTCACAAACTATTTCTTTATATTTACCTCCTGCATTTGGGCTCTTGCTTTTTAATGTACCAGCCTGTACCTGGCATCACAACTTATTAAGTTGCAAAAATAAAATTAAGTCATTGAGTTTGTGAGTTCTTTGGGTGTCCACAAGCAGATGAATGTAAGTCTTTGGTTGATTTAAGAATAAAGAAGTTCTGGCTTCTGGTGTTTGTATTTCTGAAAATTTCCTGCAGTTTTTAAAGATAAATGTAAAATAATGTTTCAAATGATGCTGTCAGACTATTCAGCCAGCAATACAGCTCCCTGATAAAATGTACTTAGAATTAAATAACTGTGTCTGAATAGCAGAATTTGTATTTCTTATGAAGTAATGTTTTCAGGTAATGGATCTAAAGTACTGTCATTATTAGTTCAGAAGCATTTTGTCCATTTTCTATTTGTGTAACTTGTTTCTCTTTTGTAGTAGCTTTGCTTTTGTGTAAGTGGTTCTTCAGGGTGATATGGAATGAAGTACTGAGGGAAATTTTCCATGCTTGCAACAAAGAATTGGCAGCAGGCTTACCCCAGCACATCCAAGAGCAGCCAGCTCTCCACGTTATGCAATTGCTTCTCTCAAGTCTTAGGAGAAACAGAAGAGAGGGAGCTGAAGTTGGTGGTGTTTCCTGCTTACCACAACAACAAACTGAAATAGCACTTACATTCTCCAGCTTTATTTTCTTCATCCTATGTCTAGCACACTGTGGGGATTCCCAGACTCTAATGTTAACTACCAGCAGAAAGATTCTGCTTTTATTTGCAGTAGGCTTTTGTGCATTTGCAACTCCATTGACTTCAGCTATTTCTCGAAATTAGTCCTGTTGTAGAAGAGAGAATTTCACCTCCTACTATTTAGAATCATAGAACAGTTTTGGTTAAAGGGACCTTTAAAGGTCAGATAGTCCAACCCCCCTGCCATGGGCAGGGACATTTTCAACTAGATTTTTTTTTAATAAATCCATTATCTTGAATAATTGTAGAAAATAGCACTAAAACAACAACAACAAAAAAATCTCTCAAAATGTCATGGAATAGCTCCAATTCCCATACAGTTTTCTGTTAAGTTGACATGGAATTGCAAAAATTGGTAAAGCATTAGTATGTCTCATGCAGCCCTAATGCTGAGTGTAAAATTTGAATCATAACAAACAAGTAACTGAAAACATGAGAAAACCCTTCCCACCCACCCTAAAACATGAGATAAGCAAACAAACAAATCCAGTAAAGATTCCTGATAGTCTTTCTGGTAAAAAAGAGGCAGGAATAAGAAGTGTCACTTAGATGACAAATATGAGAATAATGTGGATGGATAATTCACTTAGCCAAGTGGTAACAGTAGCATGTTGAAGAAAAAGTAAGGTGAAAGCAAGAATTTCTGCATGTATCCATGGGTATCCATGTTGCCATGGCAACTCCTCAATGGAATAAAGTATTTTCTCCTTTCTTTGGGATTAAAAAAAAAAAAGAAGAGGGATGCTGTTCTGCGAGTAGGCACTTTACCTTTTTTAAAATAAATCTAAACCATTTCCTGACATAGCAGGCATTGTTTGGTTTTGCTTTGGAAAGACACTTAAAATTCTAAAAAGGAGACCATATTATTGATGTGCTACTCAAGGGTTTCTCTTGCCCTCTTTTTATTTCGAATGCTCTTTAAAAGCCTAAATTCCTTCACATTTCTGGATCCTCCTTTTTTTTTTTTTTTTTATTCATGCTGTTTAGCTACAGAGCTGAGATAATCAGAGCATTCTGCAGCAGATCCGTGGCTGTTTTCCGGTTCAAGCTAAGGTTATTTTTGTTCCTTTTTGATTTTCTAGAGTGATCTCTTACTTTGTGCTACTTGAAGGAACTGTATTGACTGTTATTCCCTATTAAGCAGTTGTTTAAATTTGGATTCAAGGCTAATAAAAAATATCTTTATCCCAAACTCACTGATTGAAAATGCAGATCTGTTCAATTTTTTTCATTCCTTCTCTAGATAAGACAGGAGAGCCATAAATAGATAGAAGATATTAGAGGGAAATGATACCCTTTGAAGGTAAAGTTTTTGCTTATTTTGGAAATTTTGATAAAATTTTAACATTTCCAGAAGTGGCTGAAAAATATAAGTGATAAGTATTTTCAGAAATTACGTGGGAAACGTCAGCAAATGACTGAGGTGCTCTTACCTATGTACACTGACACTGAATGAGTTTTAAATATAGCATATTTTTTATTCCTGCACCTACTAAAGTTACACAGAAATATCTCCTTGACCAACTTGTTCCATTAAAAAAATCTTTATTTTAAGAATATATTAGTGGGAACTAACTTTAAATAAAAAATTATAAACCTGACTTAAATATATTAATTGCTATTAATAAATTTTCTGAGTAGTTATTACCAGGAAATATCTTAAGAATCTTGATACAATTAATAAAACTTTTGCAAAAGAAAATGAGCTAAATGCAACTGACAACTGCATGTCTTTCAGAAAATTCTGCTAGCAGCTTGCTGATTTCTCTGTATTACCTGCCTCCTCCTACCTTGGTTATCTCATCCTATATACTGTATTGATAGCTCCACTTGACACATGTAACCAGTGCAATTCTGGTTTCATTTAATCCACTTTACCACATGTACAATTTTCACACAACCATTTATTCAGCTCAGTGCAGAACAACATAAGATCCCCTTCTTCCTGATAATGCAATCTAATTAAGCTAGTAGAGTTGATCCAGATTAAAAGTGTTCGAAATGAGAAGAATCTTAGAAAATGGGATGAAAATGCATGTTTGTTTCTGAATCTATTTTATGGCTATGCCTACACTAAATTAAATGTCTTCAGGAAATTTCCCAGACACTGAGGCCAAGTGACATCAAATAATCCATGTCTGTGTCAGTAAAATAATTTTAGTCTCATAAACAGTGTCTCTATGCAAACATTCTCCTGGGAATGGTCCCTGAAAAGTACCTGTCTGAGGGAGAAAAAGGTATGCCCGAGAGTAGCCTAAGTTGCTCTGTTCCTGTATCTCCAAATGCTTGAATTTAGAGATATACACACCCTCTATTATTCAGAGCCCACAAATCAAGACTAAATACAGCCCAACCAGCCCAGTAAGCCCAGTTGGGTGCTGATTTGTAATATGCCAGAATATCCCAGAGCTGCTTGAATTTGTCTCTCTTTCCATTAAATCACTGGAACTGCCCAGCCTTCATTTGGGCTGCTGCTACAGAAATAAACAGAGGATAGATTTAGACGACCATAATCATAGACTTCAACGCCAGAAGCAACTGTTGCTATTGTCATGATGGAGTGTGTCTATTGAAGCTAATAGACCTTTGTCACTGTATTTTAGGCAATGTGGCAGTGATGAGCAAGAGACAAGAAAAAGCTCTCAGTGTTAGAACAGCACACTATAGTTCAGCTACATGACGCCTTATCACTTATGTATATATGTAATTTCCCTGTGCTTTGTGGGCTAATTTGAAGTGCTTTTAATTGGCAGGAATTGCTATTGTGTTTGCCTCTCAGTTCCTCTGAGCAACAGAGATTATTTCTGCTATTTCTTTGAACTATTGTTGTGAATTACAGAGCTGATTCTTCTCTGCTCTAAAGGTTTGGTTTACTTATTTGTCTGTTTGTTTAACATTGAAAGCAGGTTAGTTTAATTTGATAGTTTTTAACTCATGGATAGGAGGAATACACTGGGAGAGGGGTAGAGCACCTGAAAACCCTTTGCTTCTATTTCCATCATTCAGTCGCCTATTGTTTTGCAATGGTTGTGTGCTAGAAATTCATGTGCATAAATCCTGCTTCTTCTGACCTGACTGGCACACCAGAACCAAGCATGTTTAAGCTGATAAAGGCCATATTTGGACACTAAGGCATAGCTTTCCCCCTTCCACTTTACTTTTATGTTCTTAATTAAACAACCTAAATCCTCCAGTCAGAAAGAAATGAGTCAAAGTTACATATGAACAGTTCTAAATGAAGGCAAGGTCCACATAAAATCAGACTTGCTTTCTGGTATTGCTTACTTTCTCTCCAGTAATATCTAAGCGCAGGCAGTGTGACTAAGCTCCCATCTTGTGCACCTCACCTAAGTGCCTAAAATCAGGTAGGATAATTCCCTTCCTCTTTCCTTGGCTGGTTCTTACCTGCCACGAGGAGAAAATTGATGCTGGGCTGAGCAAATTAGGGTTGGTGGGATGTCTGCCACCCATGTACTCATCATTGCAGACCCCACAGTCCTCTGCATCTCGCCAGTCCCAGTAGGGGATGGTGAAGTTCTCATCACCTGTTATCTTCTGGATCTGACGTTCCCACATCAGCAGAAAGGCCCGATGCCAAGGCAGAAAACCGGGGGCTTCGTGGGCAAAATCGATGTCCCGCCACACACTGGAGCCACCTAAGAGTGTGTCTCGAGAGGCGTAATAATGCATCCACACAAAGAGGTCGTACACGTTGATGTCTCTGAACATGGGGCTGGAGCCATTGTTCATCTGAGTATACGTGCCAGTAGCAATGACATACTCCTGGCTTGGGATGTTCTTTGCCAGGTTAAGGTAGGCAAGAAACCTGTTCTTCTCACTGGTGGTGAGCTGGAAGATGTTTCTTCTTGTTTTCACTTGCCTTTCAGTGCAGTTGAACCCTGAGAAACCAAATTTGCACTCCCCACAGTTGTATCCCATGAAGTTGCCTTCACATCTACATGTCCGGTTGTAAAATACAGAGGGCCACTCCTCTCTGTCATCCACTCCTGAAAAAGGGAACTGTGGTCCCAGTGGAGCCTGAGAGAGAAGGATGTTCTGGCAGGACCCTCGGCTGGAAAGCTCCCCACAAGGGGACCCGTCTCCATCCCAGGGGGGACAGCACTCCTTGCTCAGCAGACTCTGCACGTTCGCACAGACTCTGGGGAACTGCCCGGTGGACGGCTGAAGGATGACTAGCAGAAAACCCAGGGCAAACAGCAGCATACTGACAGAGCAGCAGGAGAGCATCAGCGTCATGCTTCAGTGCATGGAGTGTTCTCTCTGACCCCTCCAAAGGCCTGCGTGTGAAAGGAATTCCTCCCCTCCACCAGGAATGCTTCACTGCTGACTTCTGCTACAGCACACCCTTCAATGTCCTTCCCCATTCCTACATGAGATGCATTTACACACAAAATACACTTCAGGGTTAATCTCATTATCACATGTTTTAGGTGAAAGCCAATTGACTTTCCCCCCCCGCCCTCTACAAGTTTCAAAATACAGGCATCTATTATAAACTTTTGTCTTCTGCCTAGCACATGATTGCTTTCCCGTGGCAGTTGGAGAGGAAGCAAAATTAAAATTTGGGCACAGAATCAATTGTAAGTTCTTAGGATTCCTAGTTTGATTATATGCTTTAGAGTAAATGGTTGGTTAAAAAAAATGACCTGGAAGAATCTGGTCAGTTAAATAGGAAGAACAGTGTACCTAAAAATGAGAAAATAAAGAATTTGTAAGCAAGCTATTTTTTTTAACAGGAAGCAAAATCAAAATGTGCTCAGATTAGGTGTGAACATAGGGCAGAACCAGAACAAATTATTTGGCTTGGTATTTTTACATTTCAGTGTAAACTGCCTTTCTCGGATTGGAGTGTGGCAGAGGGAAGTGAGGGAAGTAATATACTTTTCATAAGAAAATGAATTTTTTTCTCCTAGAATTGATAATGTTTTCACAGTTGATGACACACAGGACTCTGCACGACAGTCTTCTCCACAGTTTTGTGGGGAACACAGACAATCTACCAATAGATTTTCAGAAAGCCCTTTGAGCAGCTGTCTCTGGATCAGGAAAAAAACCATTGACTCCTGTTTTTCTCCCATCAAGCAGTTTGCAAACACCATATCTGTGTTCTTTACTCAATATGTTACTGGGCAGCCTCCAGACCACCCACCTCTTTCTTCTTGTACATTAGCCTGAGCAGAGCTGACAGAGCTGCATGAGCAGATTTAGAAGTTAGACATTCTTTGAAGTTGCCCCTTGCAAGAGGACAACTCTTGTTTTACTTCTGGGCAAATCGCACGTGAATTTCCTTTTTTTTCAGCTACTACTGCTATAAGTAAAGGTGGTTTTCTTGGTTTTGTTTCTTACTAAAAGCTTTGTGAATTATTTCCTTGTGCTTAGGGAGGGCAAGAACAACATATAGGCAAATGAAGTGAGAACCTTGCTGGGAAACAATGCCTTTGCTGGGATCAGGAGGTCATCACATGACCATGCTGAGGAGCACGAGGTGCTTTAATCCTGTTGGCTTCTACGCCTCATGTATTCCAGGGGATTATCCCTGAATCCTGCTTCCAGGGAGCCTGTGATGGGGGAGCCTGGAGCAAGAAGGGCAAAGGGCAAGGGTTTGCTTTTTCAAAAAATATTACAAACCATACTCTGATGTTTACTATTTTTAGCTGATTCCCCTGGTTTCCATGTTAGGCTTGTAAAACAGATTTTTTTGTAGAAATGCTACTCATTTATTTTATTTTGTTTTGTTTTGTTTTGTTTTGTTTTGTTTTGTTTGTACTTGACTGTTTGGGAAATGTTGCCATTTTGTTTACTGTTCCTCCCATGGATACTACAAAAATACTACACATGAGGAGAGACCCATCTCTGATGATATTTTAAATTTTTCACTGAAAAGCTACAGAGATTGGGAGAAACTTGAGGTGGAGCCTCAGACTCAACCAGAAAATCCCTCGAATTATATTTATGCAGAAAGTCATACATACAAGTACATTCAATACCCTGGTTTAATATTCAAATGTTTTTTGTTCAATGATTTTATGTTCAATGTTACAAAACAAGGATCTGAGTCTTGAGAGTTGTCATATGATGAGTTTCCTAAGCAGCTGGTTAACCACAGAATTCCCTGCAAAATGGTATGAATGAGAAGCTTTGAATCAGGAATGTGACTCAGGAGCAACACACGTCCCTCTTGCTTTATAGACCTGTCAAGAGTTACTAGAAGGAAAACTCCCAGAGTAGCGAGAAGTCTTCCTGAAGCTCACCTGCTGGCTAGCTTGCAGTGTTACAATCAGATTTTCAACACTATGCTGCAATGCTAAACTGAACTTCACATAGTCACAGCCTGTGGCTTTCTGATGTAGTTATGGACAAGGAACATTCCAAGTGAAAAACCACAGCATTGAATGGATGTTCACATTACCTCATAAAATTAATTCTTTGTTTCCTCAGAGCTGAGTAGGCTGATCTTCAAAATATCATGTCTTCCTTTTGTAGAATGTCACAGTAATTTCCCTTCTGGGCTGCTAATACTGAAGCAATCAAAATTTCAAATAATACTAGTAGCTTTTAAAAAATTCTGATAGCTGGATGGCACCATGAAGGAAGTATCCCTCAGTATTGCTTGTTAATACTTTTTGGGAATTCTGTGGGGATTTTAGGCCTAGTTGGCTGTGTTGAGTGGGGGGGGAAAATTGGGATGGGAAAGTGGAGAATAATTTTAATTGTGGTTAATTCAAAAGTCAAGCATAAAACTGTGGAGGAACAAAGGCTGGACCGACAAAGTTGATGCTGCCCAATTACCAGTGGAAATCAGAATCGTCTAGAGAAAAAGAAAAAAAATATATGGTTATTTGAGATGGATAAGTACAAGGACCACTTGACAATTAGAGAATGGAAAGACAGATAGTCTATTAACCAGCCAGGAAATTCAGTCTGATAAACCAGTGGGCTCAGATTGTGTGAACTAGTGAATATTACCAGATCAATGCTTTTATTATGAGCCATGTTATTTTTGATCTGATACTGGGAGACCTAGATACAGACTTAATGCATCAGAAAACATATAGTCAGACTGGTATGAAAACATAGGCCAAATATTACAGGCAACTTCTAGGAGCAAGAAAAACATCATTGATCTGCAGGCCAAAGCAAGGGAGAAGAGGTGTCAATGCAATCAGAGCAATGAAAGTATAGAAACTATAGCAGAAGGCAAAAGCCAGTTTCTCCCTGTTACAGACTGAAGATAGCAAGCAGCACAAAAGTAGCTACCAATCTATCCATCTATAGTCTTCATAAAACTTGCCTTATACCTGTCAATCTTGATGACAGGACAGCATCTAAGGGGGATGCTGAAGCAGTATTTTCTACAGTTTTGTTACACTCCACTTATTCTTTGCCTCTGCTTTCAGATCTTTGCTGAAAGCCTGACTTCTGGCTTTTGGGAGCATGCTGGGCAGAGTGGAAATTTTGGTGAGTCTGAGTGCTTTCCTATCAACTTTCAGAGGAAAAGTGCCATACAATTTCTTAGTACTATGTGGCTCATACCTGTGGCATGGTTAGCAGGCCAGGGCCCAGCTTTAACTAGGCGGATAAGAGTGTTCTGCTTCGGGAAATCCCTGTCTCTTCTAAGAGCTCACTGAGGTTGAAAACACTGAAGGTTTGTCAGCAACCTACAAGGAAATTATTCATGTCTTTTCTGGGTTAATGTTCTACTAATTTTCCAAGGGAAACTTGCCTGCTGAGGGATCAGACAAGCAATATACCCTGTGCAAAACTAGTGGTGGAAACAACTAGGGGAGAGGCAACCCCAGCCTTTGCTCGGTTAGGAGCTCTCCTGGACTGACTCCCCCATATTGCAAAGCTCTGCATCCTCTGCCATCATGACAGGTTCCCCACAGCTGTGTCCCAACCAACTGCAGGGTTTTACTCTTGCAATGAAAAACCTATGGTCCCCCTCCTCTGTTCCAGTGTCCTCTGATTCCAATGATGCCTCTTCAAGTTGACGGGGGGAAGCTTCCTCCTGGGGTACCCATGGTGCTGGGCTCATCTTCAGAACCAGCTGTATCTAAGTGCCTCTAGGTGCTTCTTACAGACTTGTCCTGTTACATTTATCCAGCTCTGCAGAGAAACAGAAAAAGAATAAAAACTGCTAGTAGTTGTGTGTTGGTTTTCTGTGTGTGTACACTTTGGCAAACAGATAATCAACACTGTATTAAAAACCATGAGAGTGACATTTAGCACAGAGCAGGTCTCAGCAGCTGCTGGTGGTAAGGCAAACACAGCTGTGCAGTGTCAAAAAACTAAATTTGGAAAATGAATGAGAGAATCAGTTGGGACAGGTACAGGGATATAAATCAGCTGGGACCCTTGGAGGATGAGGTCACCTCATATAACCTCTTCTGGACCAAGAGCAGCAGGGCTTCCATTAAACCTAGCTTTTTCTTATAGGTAGAAGGGGGACTTGTACATCAAATAAGCAGTTCAAATGCATATTTTTCTCTGAAATTCAACCACACATTATTTTATTCTTAAATTGATCCTCTCAACATGCTACCAAAAAGTCCTTTAAATACTCAAAAGCAGTGAGGAGAATACTACAGTTTTTCTAAAGTGTGTCTGAGAGATTTTCTGAGGTAAATAAAAACTTTGTAGATGGCAAAAGACCCTGAAATTTACACACCTACAGAATATCTTTTAAAATGAAAAATAAACCTCACAAAAATGTGATTAAATGGGGCCAGTTCTAGTGGAAAGAACATATGTACAGAAGAAATTAATATCATATGCTGCTTTCAGATTCTCCTTTGAATATTATCCTTACCTGCAGTAAGCTTCACCTCATTTCAGTTTGAAAAGAAGTTTAGCTGGCTAGACTTCCAGATACCTCAGAGAACCCCTCAAACTTTGTGATTGTTATTATTAATGGGTTCTGCAGTTTTTGCCTCCCCTGAACCCCACTTATCTTGGTAACTGGTAAAAGGAGCAAATCGGTTAAAACTGTGCTGACAGACTACAATATACAACATACTGACATCTTCCATGAGCTACAATGAGAGAAGGAAAGCTGTGGAAAGCAACTGTTCTCTAATTCCCAGATTGCTACCTGCATGTCTGCTTATTATTCTAAGATTTGCAAGCAGGGGAATGTGCTGGAATGGGCAAGGAGGAGATGATCAATGGGTCCACAGGAGAGTGATGTGTGTCTTCCTTCTGCTTCCCCAGCTCTACAGAGGGGAGATCACATGGTCCTTCATTCCCAGATCAGTGCAGGGAGAAAATGCAGATAACAAAGAAGACAACTATAATAGCTCCACTCACGTTTCTATTAATTTAAACCTCTCTACAGCATGTGAAAGATAAGGGGAAAAGACATACATTGTTTAGAATTCAAAAAATCTTATTAACCTTCCATAACTGTCTGACAGTACTCAAAGGCCCAGCTGCATGAAAGACTCAAATATAATATGTGGTCTCTGATTTCCCCCCTTGCCTTCCAAATAATGACTGTAATGAAGAATCAAATCGTACTGAATTTTGCATTCTCTCTCGAACTTCACTAATTAATCCACAGTTAAATAAATATATAAATAAGACCTTGACATTCAATTTCACTTCAATGCAAACGGTGGATAGGAAACTCTATTAACTCAGACTGAAAACTCTCTGAATAAAGAACAAAATGTCTTGGTAAGACATTAGGCCTCTGGAAAAATGGGGAAAGAAAAGTCCTTCCAATGTAAAATTATTCTGATAATAGCTGACAGTTTTGAGTAACAAAGAGACAGTGAATTATAAGTGGTTTTTCTCATTTTCCTACTCAATTTTTTGCCATTACAATGCAGTGTGTTTGAAACAAGCAAAATGAGACTTTTTTCTTCCTACAAGTCATAGTTAAGCTGCTATGTTCATTGTAGTCGAAAATTTTCATGAGTTCAAAAACTGACCAGATAAATTCAGGAAAGAATAAGCCACAGAATCATAGAACATGAATGCACCATGTTTCGGATCCCTAAATTCTTTGAGGAAGGGAGATTACTCCAGGAAAGTGTCTGTACAGGCTTGCTCTTCCCGGATCCATACTGCATCTGCCAAGGGCCATTGAGGTGGCAGGGAAATGGACAAAAGCCTTTATTTTGAAATTCCTATGACAAAAGTGGATTAAATATTGCCCAGTTGCAGCCAGTGGTATCTTCAGCATGGATGTCACCAGGCACCTGGTCTCTACTGCACAACAGTGCAAATAATACAACATATACCTCCTTGATATTTGACAGCATGATCCTTAGAGTAGTTAGAAAGCAAAAGACACAAAGATTTAGAGTATGTTTTACAAATTTAAAAAAGTAAGCCTATTTTCTACTTTTCAGAAGAAAAAGCAAAGGTCTGGAACAAAAAAAAAAAAAGCTTAACAATTTTGTGGGTGGTAACAAAGCAGATTTTGTAGAGGTTATTCACATGAATACTGAAAACATTATTTGTGCACCAGTTATAGGTTCTGGGAGGCTTAATATACCTAGAAAAACATTTGAAAGAAATGAATGGCCAAGTGTGTTCCTGGAAATCCTTTCTTTTCCCCAGGCCAGGGAACAAACATACAGAATATACCAGAAATAAATAGTTTAGAAAGCAAGTGGTGCATCAGTTGTGCAGGGTATTAAGTAAGACAATGATGTTAAGAAGAAATATGTTTAATATTTCTGATGTAAGAGATTCTTGTGACTTAAATGGTTAAATTAATCTTAAATTCTCCCTGGTCATATGAGATTGGCTTGGCCTAAACAACTTTATCATCCCAGTCTTTTAGTTAAAGTATGGTTTCAACAAAAAAAACCCAAATTGCATAAAAATTTTGAAGGTCTTGAGTGGTAAGGCTAATTTCAGAAACTGAAGGACTGATTGGGTTCTGAGCACTGTGACTTTGCAGACCACTTGGGAGGTTGGAGAAGCAAAGATTTCTGAGTGAGTTCTCTAAGGAAGCTTTAGACCGCTTCTTCCAGTTTTATAAGAACACATGAAAATGCTAAAAGCCCTCCTGCTTATGCCAGGTTCTTTTGTCAGCCATTTGCTCACCTTTAGACATAATAGGCACAACGTGTCTGTCTCCCTACAAAGAGTATTTAGCTACATTATAAATTAAAGGATTCTCTTTTGTGTGTGTGTGCTCACTTGCACTGATGAAAAGTTGGGTTTTTGCACGCCACAGACTTGGACTGACACACCAACCACAAATTTTTTCTTTTAAAACACTTTTCAAATAAACTCATTGTCAGGCACATCAAAGGGTTTGCTGGAAGCTTTGTGTACGTTAGTGAACTTTAGGGTGATCTAGCATTAAGTACTGCCAATTTATTTTGAACCTGATCTTCCACTCACAAAAAACAAAGCCACATTTAATGTTATGTTAGGTAAAATGCATTTAAACACGTGGAAACTGCAGGGCAATATTGTGCATCCTGATAGCACATGCCTACCAGCATGACCGAAGATCTCTTCACCGCTAAGGAGTGATAAATACAGAGTGAGAGAAGGACTGAAAGTGAGTCATAGTGTGAAAATTACTGCCAACACACATATGGTTAATCTTGCCCCTTACACCAAAAATAAGAAGATGAAGAGAATAAGGTGAAGAGAAGGGACTTCAAACCCTTTTGTATGGATGTTTTCTTGAGGAGTCTGCATTTTTTTCAGTATGTGGTTATTATTTTGCACATGGTGATTAAAAGCAAACAACTGCCTCAAAAGCCATGTCAGATTCCCCTGTGAAAAGATGCAAAGCTCAGAAATTCCTAAAAAC
The DNA here is from genome assembly GCF_041296385.1 of Aphelocoma coerulescens. NCBI lineage: Eukaryota > Metazoa > Chordata > Aves > Passeriformes > Corvidae > Aphelocoma > Aphelocoma coerulescens. The sequence goes on from NC_091013.1 coordinate 85,892,884, forward strand.
ATTTGCCTGTAGCTTTTCTATATGGAGTGAAGTCTCAAGTTTTCTAGGTCTGGTATTTTGGGATCTCCCAGAACTGGAAGTAAGTGTCAGTTCTGCTCTACTTTTGGGACTGTCTTCATTTCATGAGGGCAAAACACCTGTTTTCTATTTCACTGCTTGAAAAATGTTGGAGGAATTCAGCCTTACTATTTGGGTGATAGGTGTTTTCCATGACAGCTACATTTATGGGTGACTTTTAAATACTTTTGTTTTTTAAACTGTCCTTGTATGCATTTGATTTCAGTGTGATCAGTATCTTTCCATGTGTAACATCTTGGGCTTTGAATATTTCACATCATCTAGAGAACTGCAAATGGTTAATGTATTGGTATGACATATAAATGTGTATTTTGCCTTAATTCTCAGATAAAGACAACGAGGTGGAGAGAAAAAAAGCAGCCCTGTGCTGAGGCCACACAAATCTTGTTTTTAATGTGTTTGAGAGTACGTATCAAAGCTAACAACAATAACAAAGTTTAATTTTCGGGAACATAATGCAGAAGAGAGCTGATTGCAGTACATTCCACTTGTCTCCTTCTATGTGTCCAGTCATTTCACCCTGAAACAGACAACCGTGATAGTTCAATGCTTTTCAGGAGGTGACAATTTCTCTCCACCGCTAGAAAGAAAAGACAAGGTAACAAGCCCAGACTCAGACATCTGAAGGAGGGTGAGATGTAAGAAAGGTGATCTTAACCTTACATTTAATCATGCATTGCCTCACCAGGGTAAACCTGAGCAGTCCTTGAGCCCAGCAGAGATGCCTTGTGCTGCTCCCCAGTATGGCACTGGTTTGAATTCATTTTCACTGAAACATTTTCCTATGTCTTGAAAGCAACAGAGATAAAAACATCCCTGCATGAGTTGCTGATTGAGTTGCCAAAGTCATCTATCACAAAAATGAACTTGCCTATGCATTGTTGAGCTGCACTGATAAGTTTGCATTAATTCTACAAAACCATCCTTACAAAGAAATAGGCTGGATAAATGCTCTAATTTTTAAATGAGAGCTATGCCACCTATACACTTCAAAGTACAGATAGATCAGAGAACACAAATTCCTGCAATAGCAGTTGTTTTGTGACTTTTATTATATTTCATTTCTAGACAACCTTCTGAAATAGAAACAATAAATATTAAGAGATAAGTAACTTTTTTAACAGTGAACAGTACATTTCCTACAAATAAAAAGAAAGTTCACCATTACCAGTTGCATGATCAAATACATGACATGGAGTATTTCTTGCTTTCTAGAAAAATAGTATTGAAGATGTAAAGCAGAACTATTTAAAATAAAATATCCAATTTTGACTCGAGGAGTCTATACGCATGTTGACTTTGAAATGCAATTACTATGGAAACAACAAACAAAGAGGATGTCTCAGAGAGTGCCAAGCTCATATTCATGCCTGGATTGATTTCATGTCTTTTCCTTGCTGAGAATTAAAGCTGAAGGTTTTCATGCTGAATTCTATAATAAAAGTCTTCCAGCAAGTTATTTTCATTCCTTGATTCTGGCCACTCCTTTTTGATAACAAGGCATGGATAACATTTTTTTTTTTTTTCTTAATGACTAATAATTTTGAATGCCCCAAATTTTGGAGTATCAACTTGTTAAACATTTTTCACTTTCAAGTCTTACCAAGTAAAAATAGCACTGCAAAAGTATGCACCTGAGTATGTCAGTCCAGGTTTTAATGATCAAGGTAGAGAAATGGATGATTTTACTTGCAGTCATTATGGCCTTTTCAGACATCTACCTCACAAAGATCTGTAATGCATTCTGTAAACACCTATTTCTTATTATTTATTGTAAAATGAGTCTGCAATACAATTATATATATATATTACTAAACATAAAGATATGATTGTGTATTACACCAAATATAGTAGGTACATATACAGAATAATCTATATTTACCAGATGATTTCCCTAGTAACAGCCAATTTTAAAAGAATCTTGAAAGATGAAGAAAAACATGCTAGGATACTTGGAAATTAATTTGTATTTTGATAAACCGTGAAAATCCAATCTTTCAGAGAGTTCGTTTCATTATTAATCAACTCTATTTTATGTTTTGAGCCTTTAATTAACAAAAATGCTCTTCCAAGTTTAAAAAAAAATATTTTTGGCAGAAATAAAAAAATATGATAGAAATTTCAAATTTTAATACAATAGAAATAATATTGTAAAAACCAGCATCTTTGGTGTTGGGAGAAAATATTAAAGCTTGCAAGTTATAGAATATATCATGCTGCTGGTCACTAAAAAAAATAAATGAAAATGAGTAATTTTCATTAAATAGTGTGTGAAAAAAGGTGCCTAGTCAGATTTTTAAAAAATTATATTTTTTGCAATCAACCAAAGAATAATCAGAATTTTAAAGGAAGATTTTGCAGCTGCCACATACTTTTTTGGAATAAAGGAGGTAGAATAATAGCTGTATTGCCAGTTTTTTAAACTTTAAAACCATTAAATTTTCAGTTTCCTTAATATTGCAGCACATATTGTATGAAGGTACAGAACAATTAAAATGTGGGAAGGAGAAAGACTCTCATCTGAAAATATAGCAATATAGAGAACACTGAGAATCCTCATTCCTGATCTTACTTAAATAGATGTTAAATTTTGAGTTTGAGTTTGAATAATAGTAATTATAACTTTCTTCAGTTTCGTTTTCTTCTTCCACTTTTCCTAAAAAGGAAAAAAATCCTCCAACCCACTGTACATCAAAAGAAAAATAAACAGAATATCAATTCCTCACCAAAGGAAAAAAAAAAATCAGAACCATTATATGTTGGGTTTATTACATGATTTGTCTAAAAGTTTTAATCATTTTGTTTCATTTTAGTTTATTGAATCATAGCCTGAATTCCATTTTCAAATAAAAAGTCCATGTATTTTATTAAAATCTCTCAGAGTAAATGTACATCTGTCCTAATTTCCTCTTATGCATTTAGCCAATTTCAAGATCAGTTTGCTTTTGTTTTAGAGTGATCAAACCTATGTTTATTAATAAAAAACTGACCTTTTTTTTTGTTTTAAATATCTGTTCAAACATCTGAAGACACACAATCTGGCTTCAGAACAAACATACACAGGCAAGAGAAAAACTCATACGCAAAATATTTTATTAATTGCTAAATTTCAAATGAAAACAGCTTTATTTTGACATTTCCTTGCAAAGTTTGTTTTTAGAATGTAAAGGCTTTGTGTAGCCTTGTGAAAGAAAAAGGGTGAAACTAATTAAAAATCAAATTGTATCTGGCAGATACAGTTTCTTTTGGGAGTTAAGATGCATACATTTATTTACCTGCAAGCAGGTATCTCCATGGATATGTGGCAGGTAAGACAGGGATTAAGTTCAGGTCTCTAGAGATAGACATTTGAATCATTTCAGACGGAGAGGACTAGGAGAGAGACCAGGAGGCAGACTGGTGCCTTGTGGACAAGCAGACAGAAAGCTGATGAAATAGACTAAGGCATCTCAAGGGACTCCTGTTCTGAAACAGAATCTTACTAAATAATCTCATGGTAATTTTTGTCTAATTAGTCACAAAACCATGGTTACAAATAATGAAAAATAATCTAGGTGTTCAAAAGGCATTGGGAAGTCCATTGTGATACCAACATAGATTGAATATCATGTTTACATCCACTTTGAACTGGAGTTTAGCTGCAGGGAAGAGTGGTTCACAGTAGAGCTTGAAAACCTTCAAGGAAGTGACGCAGGCTGAATGTATTTACCTGTGTGGCTTTGAAGCAAAAGTGTGAGCAATAAGGATCACCATTTGAGAACTCAAATTTCCCTCTACTTGGCCATGTCCTCAATGCTTTAACTTGTGCTGCACAGAGGACTCCCTTGGGCGAGATGAATCTGCACAGTTAGTGCTATGTGTAAAGCGTGGCACATTTAAACCTGAGCTCTATCTTCAGAGCCCTACAAAAGAGCATTAACACATTGGGAAGCCTGGCTGTTATTCTTATTTTGGCAGTGGCCTTATTATTTTATCCTGCTAATCTGATTTTCAAAGATTTATACGTTAATTTTTCATACATTAATCCCTGAAACTATGCTTGGAAAGCCCATGCTATAAATACCACACGACTAATGCACATGCCAGGAGTAGACAAAATTTACAAGAAACAGACAAACCTCAGAATAATAATTTCATTATATTACCCTTCTAAATCATCCCAGCTCTTCCGACACTTTAATTACAAAGTGACACTTGAAGTCTTAAAGTATTGTGGCCTGTGTAATAAATCAAATCACTTTATATACGTTATGATTCTGACTACTGCAGAGGAGTCATTTTAAAATCCATCTCTTTTACAAAGGCAGAGAGTAAACAAGAAATTAAATAAAATAACTATAAAATTCAATAAAAATATTTTGTCAGTTCTGAATTTATTACAACGTATATACATGCGAGGTATGAAGTGTTTTTCACATACTCCTTCCCATATCCCACATAAGCTTCTCTTTGGACTACAGGTATGGGAGCAGGAAGCACGTGGCCAGTTCTGGAGCTATTGTACCCAAAAAGTGATATTTTATGAAAGCTGCATGTAAAGGACAGAAGCTCCAGAATAAATTCACTAAGCAACTTGTAGACAAGGGAGTGGGAAGAAAATCTGAATGAGGAATAAAGAAAGTGTGTGACTTGTTTTCAGTCTAACACACTCTTGTCATAATTACAATTAAGAAAAAGCAGAAGGGATAGAACAGTTTGCTGTAAACAGTGGCTTCAGAACATAAAAATTAAAATGAACAAACCCCAGTAATTATACGAGTAAATACAGTCCTAACATGGAGCTACTGGGATCTGCTGTTCCCTTAGGCATGTACAAAAATTCACATTAATGTTAATAAAGGCTGCAAAGACTGTTTGTGATCCATACATTTATACCTCTTCAAATTTACCTACAGAGGTATTTGTCCTGCAGCCTTAAATCATAAGAAGTCATTTCTGTACAAGAAAAAATGCCATCTTTTATCTTCACTTTGTGATGTGTTTCATCACAGACCCTGCACTGAAGCAGCAGGATTGCTGGCAACCATGCTCTACAGCCTCTCTGAAAAGTTGTTTGTAGTAATAAATGTGTTGGAGGGAGGTCAAGCTGCTTTCAATGGACAGAGCCTTCAAAAGCAGTGGCTTAGATGCTAGAAATGCTCTCCTTTCTTATCACTTGATCCTTGTCTCAGCTGCATCTCACTACACTCACTTTGCTGACTTCAGCTTGTTGTTATCATCAAGCTTTAAAGGCATTTGACTAAGTCAGAGATATGAATATTGTTATTAACATTGATTTGTGTGCATTCCCCTTTGCAAAGATGAAATAATTTCACAGATGTCTTGGGACATGGAATTTTTACATGATCATATTAACCTCAGCCTACCAAGCAGTAGTCTATAAGCTGTGCAACATTATCAGGCTGGAATAGAGGTATCCATTATTTTGCTCAAGATAGAAGCAGCCTCCCCACATATGATCATTGCTTTTAGCTATCAATTCTCTCAGCATACATCCTGGCTATAGTGTTAACATTGTGTGATGCAGAGTAGTATTCATAATTAATGAGCATCTCAAATCTACGCAGTCATGATTTTAATTTCTGTGTTGCTATTTTTGTCTTTGTTCTTAATTTGTGAGATTTGAAAGGAAAAATAGTATTATGGTCTCTGTCCACCAGGTTTACTTTTTATTCTCTACTAATTTTCCTTATTGAAAGTTTCATCTTTTTATCTATGAACCAGTAAGGTTCTGCACATAAAGAACCCATCCTGAAATCAGCTCCATATGGACAGACCATATGGGCACACTGAGTCCCACTGAAGTGAACTATGGTTAGCATTTCTTATTTCTGCTATAATAACATGCATGTGTCCCTAACCACGGGCCTTGTTGTGCCAGGCACTGTAGAAACAAAAAGAAAAACTTAATCTTAGTGGTAGCAGATAAACCGTCACAGTAAAGATAGGATGGATGCTGAAAGTCATTATGGTTGCAGACTAGATTGTTAAATGGCACATATACCGGTATTACCCTGTCAGAGTTAATGAAATCAGCATTTTTATATCATTCTCTTTATTGTGCATCTCTCTAGAAGAGGTCATTCTCATTTCCTTTCTGGGTATAAATCACAAGTGTTCTTTTCTGCTGTCAGTGAGGTTGTACATATGTGTGTTAAGGTTAGAATCAAACATCATTTTGCACTCTGGACATGTCTAAAGAGGCAGGTAGCTGTGGAATAAGGGCTAAAGGGAACATGTAGTGCATTAATAATCTTACAGGAGCTCATTCTTGAAGCTGGGTTCACTAAACTATGCAGAAAACATGTCCATGTGAAAAGACAGAGTAAAATATCAACTTCGATATGAATTTATGCCTGTAGTGCTTTGCAGACGTTCCCTTTTAAGGAAAATCCTGTATAATGACACCAGAATTAAACCAAAGGTTTATTTCCTGAAAGTTACATATTTCATGGCGAATATTTACATGTAAAAGATAGAAAGAATGATGTTGATCCTCTTAACAAAGGTAAGGACATGCTTACCTGTACTAGGAACATTAAAAACATGACTCTTCAGAGAGAAGGAAGAAAAGATGGAAAGGCAATTTCATGTACATATTTTGTGATCATCAAGGCTGCTCAAGATTTCACAACCAAGCTCTTTCCAAGTAGGTCACAATTATACTGCAAACTGCTTGCTTGAAAAACAATGGTGGGTAATAATCTGGAAATTGAAGATTAAAAATAAGAGGCAAAACCTTAAGAATTATGATAATATCCCATTAAACAATTTATCTGGGGCTGCAATGGATTCTCTATCATTAAAATTCTTTAAATCAGGTTTGGAAGGCTTTCAGGAAGAGATGCTCTTGCTTAATCCAAAGTTATGGGCTTTACTAACAGAATTTCGGGTGAGAGTGTCTGACCTGTACTATGCAAGCAGTCAGATTAGATGATCATAATGGTCTCTTCTGGCCTTAAAATCTATCAATATATTAAGCCTCCTGCTGTAATGCTCTGATGCAGAGGCAATTTGCATCAAGTTCTGAAGAGCACTTAAATTAATTGTTTCATTAAAATCCATTTGAATGCTTTTACATCTTGATGCATGCTACTTCTGGGTGCCTCACAGATTTCATTTGAAGATCTTCGGCTCCAAAGAGCCTATTATGTTTGCCTGGCCTGACTTGTGCCTTCTGCCGGCCGGAACAGCCTGTTCCTGGGGAATTCACGTGGCGAGGAGCCCTGATACCATGTCTAGTGCCCGTGGGTGGTTCCCTGGCTACCACTAGGAGGTGCTTCCAGCGGCTCCGCTCGGTACTCCTGTTGGCATCATGAGGAATGAGTTCAGCTCTGTGTGGGAGCGTATTTCAGATCTTTCCTACACCTACAGCCTTATGCCAAAAATAAGATGCAATCATTTGTTTCCTAGGTGATAACTGCACTGAGCATGTGCAGTCCCTGCTGCCTCTAAAATGGTGAAGTGTGTTATCAGCCTTCCTTGCAGTGCTTTTGAGGCAATGCATCAAGCAGCTTTTACTGCAGAACAAATGGCTTCTTGATTATGTACAGAAGGGGGGGGGGGGGGGGGGGGGAATGTATTGAGGTTTGCAATTCAGTACTCATTCTTGGCAAAAGTAATTTTATTCTACTTGTTTGCTTTTTCTCTGGTAAGTGAAGGGAAGAGGGAGCATTGAAATGTCAATTCCAAGGTTTCTAAATAGTAGAAGACCTTTTAGATGTTCTTTCTTGATAGTCTTTCTTAATCTATATCTGTATGAAGCTGCAGAAATTCTAGTTCCAACCTTGTTTTCTCATGCAGATTTTGAAAGCTTATCAAAGCGGAATATCATCCAAGTGTGTCTTCTATCTATAGAGTATCTAAATGCCAAAAATATATAAAAATATTTGCATTATGCTACTGTCCTTTGCAGGAAACAGTAAAGGGTTATAAGAAGTATAAAAAGACTTTTAGTATCCTGTTTGATTTTTTAGTTCATCTTTTTTTTCCCTGATATTTCACGTCTGCAAGTCTTGAAAATATGCAGAGTTTCTGAATTCTTGAAATACATCCTTCACTTATCAACTTCAATTTCACTTTTGTTTAAAATAGTTATTTATTGAGGATTTTATTTTAAAAATGTAGTATTTTATTGAAAGGCCTACTAAAACCTCCTTGTTGTCAGAAATTCTTGACATCTTTGGCAAAATTTCCTCTGAAGGGCCAATCAGTGATGACTCGTGCTACGTATTCTACTCCAGCTAAGGCAAATATTTAAGTGAAATAAATTTTGGTTTTTTTGAGTAACACTAACCATCACGAGCAAACTGATGGGATTTCACTATATAAACATTTTTATAGTGCTACTTTGGGAAGATGAAATTTGCTGATTTAATTTGTGGATATTTTCAACCTGGTTATAAGCAAGAGTCTAATTCCAAAGTTTCACTCTCCATTGTCCAGCTGGTCTTTAGGCTTAGATGAAAGTTGGAGCAATCTCTGTGCTCTGTCATTGGTTGGTGTAGTAAGGTGGAATTCCCAGCTCCACAAAGTGAAGGTGTGCTTCTCCCTCTTGGTGACTGTTATCTGCACCTACCACATCTAGGGGTGGGAACGTATGAGGAGGAGTTTCTTTGAGGGTCCATTTTAATGTTTTGCATTTCTTACTTTCTCTGTAAATTGATTTTAACACAAACTGCCCCCCCCCCCCCCGTGATTCCCCCCAAACTACCAAACCAAACCAAAAAAACACACAAAAAGCCCTAAAATATTGGAATATTTACTTCCCAATCTCTCACCAATAAAAAAAAGAGGATGACATGAAATTGATGAGAAAGCAAGCTCTAAAATATTTGTAGCTAACTACTTCTCATCTTGTTTTTCTATTTGAATGAAAATCCTGATTATTTTATCAGGTTCAGGAAAAGGTCACACAGCAAGATGATAATGTGAAGAGCTTTCAAATCATACTAAACCCATAAAACTTAACTTACATGGACAGTTGTGATATTAAAACCCTGGAGGACTGCAGTTTAAGGTCTGCAACAGAGCAAAGTTCTGTGTTTCAGATGGCATGATTTTTGAAGAGAATGTGGTTTGTTAAATTACATTTTGATATTGCATCTTGGTATGAGAAAAGTTATAGAAAAAAGTAATAAATCTATGTCACAAAAACCCAAAATGCGGTGTGATGAATACTGCTCTCACATCAATTGATCTGATAGCTGGCCTAGATGCTAAATTGTAATAACAAGCCTTGAATATGGGTAAAGTGATTCTTGTCATCTTTCTAATGCTATTTTAAAAATCTATATTTGTTCCAGATGCAATCTTTGAATAACTCACTTCTGGCTACAGGAATAACTTATTTTTGGTCAACAAAAACAACAAACTTGTTATATTTGGAAAAAAATTCTTGGATATGACCAAAAAGAAAATACGGCAATGCACACTCTCAGTATCTTCTTTTATGCAGCAAATTTTTGCCAAGTTGATTGTACTCTCTGCAGTTGTTTTGCCATCTTCCTCCACACTTAGCTCCTTTTCTTTATATTTTCTTTTTTGACTGAAATTATTAAGGGTATTTCTGAATTAACAGGTGTCCTTTTGCTGCTGAAGGCATATCAGTAGTGTCAATATCAAAGAGGCTACAAATACTTTGTGTATCTAGGGTATATGTCTTGTGAAGTTGGTTCCCTCATTGCATCAGCAAAGCTTTTGCATCCTTGGTTTCAAAGATGTTAAACTCCATGTAAGCAAAATCATGTTGTTTTATTTGTAAACAACAGGGTCAAGAAATCAGAAGTATTATCAATATTTATAAAAATCTTAACAAACAGAAGCTCTTTACTGGTGAAATATTAACATCAACTCAGAAGGGAATTGTCTATTCAAACATGGTCCTAACAAACTTGACCGTATTATGACAGTTTTGTTTCTTTTCCTCCATAGGGGTTAATAGACCTGTGAACAAAGCAGTGTTTGGGGGCCAATTTACATATGAAATTTGACTGTGTGAGTGACAGTTCTGGGTTGGTTCTTTTTTCTGTACAGCACAACATTTTATCTCTGCCTAAAACAACACCTCTTTGCCTTCCTTGCAGTAACACGTGCATAGACATCACTGCAGTTTTGGCATCACGTACAACCACCAGTCTTCTTCTCTGTCATGTACTCCAGACACCTGAGAGCTTCAGATGTTCCTCTTTCTTAGATCTGGACTATTATTTCAAGCTGTTTTCATTTATGCTATTTATTCAGTGGGTACTGGCTTAGGACCAAGCAAAAGCACATTCACCTCTATAAGAATAAATATTTTTCTATCTTTGTGCAGGATTTGGATATTATATGGCTTTAATGAGACCCATCTTCATATCATCCCAGCTTCATATCAAGTAAACAGGGAATGGCAGATTTTCTCTACTTCTTTTCCAATTTTTTTAACATTTTTTGTTTTAGCAGGACATGACCACCTCTGAGAAAAGTGGGGAATGCAGGTAAGGCAAACACTTGGCCTACTCTAGAGCTGCACTAGAAATATGGAACAGTTACAGCAGTTTTCTAATAAAGTGCAGTAGAGCTGTGTTGGTGAAAAAAAAAAAGAAAGAAAAGGCACTGAATTTTTTCTACCAATACACAAGGAGTGTTTCATTTTTACCTTACTTATTCCTTATTCTTTTTTACTTCTTCTGCCTTCAGAGATCATCCAAGTGCTCATACATGAGACCTTCAGAGACACAATTCTAATATTTTTTTCATTTATTTCTTTTATTTCACATCCTATTTAAGTCTGAAATGATGTCTCAGAACTTCTTGGTGTCGCAGTGGGATTTTCCACATGGCTTCTTAAGGTCAGAATTCATATTGGGAATCTCAGTGGGGCTGCACTGTGATAAGCATTTCTGTCAGCTCAATGCTGTGGGAGTAGCTGCATTAGAAATATGCACAATAGGGTAGGTTTGACAAATGAATAAGCTCAGTGTTCTTTAGCACACCATGTGTCTGAGCTGCTTTAATGCACAGGCTGATGTTTAAACACAGGAGAAGTGGAGAAGTGATCATTTAAACTTCATGTTTAGCTAGTGGCCCATGCTGGGGAAAAAACAGATGGTTGTTTCACTCAGTCTTCAAAAAGAAGTTTGTACCTGAGTCTTGACAATTTCTTAACCAGACAGTTTTTAAATACTGTTTTTCCTTTTTTATGAAAACCATGTCATGTCATGTCATCTGCCTAACTCTAAGAGTTTATAAGGCAGGTATCTGCTTCTCAATTAGTCTTTTTTCACAAATTGGCCAATCTTAAGGTACACTCACTTGAAGACATCTTAGGGCTGACACTAATTGTATCAGCCAGGCACCAGTTCCTATCATGAAGGAAGTATAGATGACCAGAGGTAGATTTCACATTACAGTCTGCTACATGTCTGCTAAGGAAAATTTTGTTATGTACCCATTCTCAATACCCAAGCTTTTCATGCTCACACGTTACTGTAAATGATTTGGATCCATCACCAATTAAATTATTCATCCAGCAGGCTACCATGGCACAGCTCTTGACCTTGAAAGAAGCAGCCAGAAGAGATATTGGGAGAAGCCCCAAGTAAAAATAGCATATGCCCATTCAACTGGGTTTTGTCTTAATAAAGCACCCTTATATATCGAGAGTCATATAGCATCCAAAAAGAAAGCTGCATTTCTCCTAGTTGTATTTTCTTTTAGTGTGCATTGATAGTTGAAGGAAGAAAGTTTGACAGAGAAAAGTTTTTGGGGGGTTGTGTAGATAAATTTACCTAAGGGAAAAAGAGGTATATAAGAGAAGGGAACTGCATTTGGTATTTATAGTTCAAAGTAATTTTCTACTAATTTTCTTCATCAGCCTCTTCCATTTCAGGAATAAAAAAAAAAAAAAACAAAAAAAATCCCCATTTCACAAATTCAAGAGCTTGCTCAGTGCCAGTAAAAAGTTGAGGTGCACCTGCTTCTTCAGCGGGCCATACATAATTAATTTGACAGAAACTGTAATTTGTGAACAGCAGCCACATTGCTGGGTCTCAAAAAAGTAGTCATCTTCAAAATACAAAGACTTTTTTAGTCAAGTCAGTGTTCCTATGGTAACTACAGTAATTGTTTACATAGGAAAGCAATATTGGGGATTCATAATTTAAAGACATACACCAAACTTAACACCTCTGATTTCTGCTTGCCTTAGTCCTTTCTTGCCACGTTTTTGGTGTCCTGTGGGAAGGTGAAGGGCTGAAATAATTTTGTGTCTATGCCCCCTGCCACTGTTACTAGTTCTGCTTCTGAGATTACATTTTGCACAAAAATAGCTACAAGCAAGGAGACAGAGCTGGCTCCAAGTCACCTTCTGTGGCAGGTGAACTGCCAAGCAGGCACGTGCTGATCCAAGTCTGTGTTACTGCTGGAGCAAGGTTGTTCTGTGCTACGTATTTCCCAGTCCTTTGCCAACCTCCTTTGTTCATGGAGGGAACGGGGTTCATATCACAGTGCCAGCAGGAGGAATCAGCTGACCAAGAATAGCTGGAAATATCAGTGTTTCAGCTGAAAGTAAGGTGATTAGCATGGAGCATTGAGGTGACATTTTGCCACTTTCATCTGGAGGACAGAGTTTTGTTCAGGGGAAATTCATCACCTTTATACTCTGGTTTGTTTTCATGCAGGGTAGTCCTGAGGGTGGCTCTTCAACCAAAGGGCAGTTCTCCACAATGGTCAACAATGAGCTGGAATGCATGGAATTCCACCTGGGAATCGAAGAGCTTGTGGGAGACAATGAAAGGGAGAGCAGAGGCAGGTCACTTTCTAGTGGGAGACTGCTTCCAACCAGGAAGACCGAAGAGATGAGGCCTTCTATAGGCAGATAGGAGCAGACACACATTCATATGTGAGAACACCTGGCAATCCAGTGATGTAGCCACTGACTGCAAAAGGGAAAACTTAACTCCCATTTTTAAAAAAGGAAAATAAAAAGACCACGAGGACCACAGGTCAGACAGTCTCACCTCTGTGCCTGGTAAAATCATAGAGCAGATCCTCCTGCAAATTATGCTAAGCTACAGGGAAACTAAGGAAGTGATTGGTGGCAGCCAACATGGCTTCACTGAGGGCAAATGACTGATAAATTTGAAGGCTTCCTAACAACAGGCTTACGGTGTTGGTGGATGAGGAAAGAGCAACTTCTGTCATCTGCCTGGACTTGCGCAAAGCATTTGACACTGTCCTGCAGAACATCTTTGTCTCTCAATTGGATAGAAGTGAATTTGACAGATATATCACTCGGGAGATAAGGATTTGGTTGGATAGTTACAAAGAGCTGCAGTCAACAGCTCGATATCCAATTGAAGACCAATGACAAATGGCATTCCTCAAGGATAGGTGTTGGGACCAGTCCTGTTTAACATCTTGGCATCCAGCTCTGGGGCCTCCAACATGAACAGGACATGGACAGGTTAGAGTGAGTCCAGAGGAGGGCCATGAAGATGATCAGAGGGCTGGAACACCACTCCTGTAAAGATGGGCTGAGAGAATTGAGGCTGTTCAGCCTGGAGAAGAGAAGGCTCCGGGGAAACCTTCTAGCAACTTTCAGTACCTAAAAGGTCTGACAAGTAAGGAGAGGGAGAGGGGGTTTGTATAGGGGTATGTAGTGATAGGACAAGAGGGAATGGTTTTGAAGTGACAGAGGGAAGGTTTAGATTAGATATAAGAAATAAATTTTTGGCTGTGAGGATGGTGAGACATTGGCACAGGTTGCCCACAGAAGCTGACAATGCCCCATCCCTGCAAGTGTTCAAGGCCAGGCTGGATGGGGCTTTGTGCAGCCTGGTCTTGTGGAAGGTGTCCCTGCCCATGGCAGGGAGGATGGAGTGAGATGATTTTTAAGGTCCCTCCCAACCCATGCCAATCTAAGATTCTATGAATGAAATGAATTTGTAAGAATGTTTACCTCTGATATTATTCTTTCTCATGAGTGCAAGGTCTGGATCCTGGAATAAGTAGAGTTCTCAGGGAAGAATTTATTTCAGAGCCAGGAACTTTTCTGCCTTGTATTCACATGAATCAATAACACTGACATAAATCTGATCCCATTTTATGTAGGTTTGGGGACTTCACAACGTAATGTCCCCGCTGCCATTGCCTCCCCACTCTTCAGCTGAAGATGCCAATCTGGGGTTACCAGGCATGAGTTCAAAACATGAGTTCAAAACTGCTTGAGTTTCACCCATTCAGTACTCTACTCTCACTGCAGAGAGAAGATAGTGTATCATACGGCAGCATAATTGGAGGTTTCATTCTTTCAGCCTTCATTAGAAGCACTCCCCCACTCAGATTGGAGCTCTCTGAGTAGAAATAGGAGCAGCAGCATCAGATTTTGAATGATGTGAGAATGCTAAACCAATTTCCTCAGCACAGATAAAAACATCTTTTTAGGTTGTGGAGTTTCCTGAGAACCTTAGTGGTACCGAATTTATTTTTGTTTTTGTTTTGGAGTTATGTGCATTTCACTCAAGTTTAGTAGGGAGGCCTGACTATACCCTAAGCTCTCCTTTCAAGGTGTGTGTGCCCACTGCATTTAATTAACATCCTCACACATCAGTTTTGAGTCTCTTGATGACTGAGCTAAAATTCTTTGGTGGAAAATAGTGATTGGAATAGCATAGGATACAGTAGGTGAATATAAAATGCACACATACTTTAAAAAAATGGAAATAACAGAGGAAGCAAGAAGAAATCATGTAAATGTAATAAATTTTTATTGATTTTATAAAGTCAAAAATGCTTATAACATTTCAAACAACAGGAAATTGAACTTGAATAATAGGAATAATACCTTTAGTCATAAAGGTAAATATAAACCAAACTTCCTAGGTTAGAGTTACTGCCCCTGAATACTCCTACTCATGTGAACCAGAGTTGCAATTCTGCAAAAGGTCCACTTACCCCTTTTGGCAAGTATAGCTACTTTAGATATGAAATTAATTCTCTAGAAGGTGCAAAGAAGGAGTTACAGGGAGGACACATAGAACAATTTCCTAGGGTAAATACAACCATTTGGTGCTAGTTTTTTACTCAGATGCCATGAAAACTGCTTTTATTCTCTTAAAATAACTTCTTGTGGGTAAATCTGAGGACATCTGTTTGCTACAATCTCTTAGCCACATCCCATTACTCACATAAATCTCCATAGATAACTTCTCATTCCCCTTTTACACACTTCATGCAAGCATCCTTCTCAGAGCTCTGTATTCTGTTTTCCTCTCTCATGTCCTGTTTTCCACTGATGAGCATAAGGGTCAGGCCAAACACGATCTTACAGGCACCTCCAATTTTAGATTCTAAATCTATGTCTAAGGTAAGAATCCTTACCCAGGGCCTGAATAACACTGAAGGAGCTTCAGAGCCAGGTTCAGTTTGGAGTTTCTGATTTTTCTCAGCTTCTAAGAGCTGGGTTGCTTCCTTGCACAGAACTAGAACAGTGTTCAAAGTATTGGGTATTTCACTGTCTCCTTTATACCTACGCACAACCAGGAGTGAAAAATTAGTCAGATTCCTTGAAAGCACACTGGTACTACATGGATATTCCTCTGAGGAATAAATTCACTTTGGAATCTGTGAAGAGAAGTGGGCACATCTTAATGTCTCCTTCTTTGTCATCCTAAACAAAATGTTTAAGATAAATCACATGAACTGCACCCTACAAAATACAATACTCCTGTGTTCACTCTGGTGTGGTTTAAGCCCAGCTGGAAATTAAGCACCACTCAGATGCTCGCTCAAACCCCCTCTTCCCCACCCCCAACCTGGTGGAATGGGGAGTAGAGTCAACATAAAACTTGTAGGTGGAGACAAGAACAGTTTAATAATCAAAAATAAAATAAAAATACAGTAATGATCATAAATGTTGAT
This sequence comes from Aphelocoma coerulescens, assembly GCF_041296385.1. Classification (NCBI taxonomy): domain Eukaryota; kingdom Metazoa; phylum Chordata; class Aves; order Passeriformes; family Corvidae; genus Aphelocoma; species Aphelocoma coerulescens. The sequence goes on from NC_091013.1 coordinate 85,908,865, forward strand.
GATAATGATGTGGGAAAACTCAAGTGATGCACAATGCCATTGCTCACCATCTGCTGACGGATGCCAGACCCCGCTTCCCGACCCCAGATTAGCTCCCCTTCTGGGTAACTCCCCCCAGTTTATATACTGGGCATGGCAGTTCTATGGTGTGGAATATCCCTTTGGTCAGTTCATGTCACCTGTCCCAACTGTGCTCTCTCCCAGTTTCTTTTGTGTACCTCATCACTGGCAGAGCAAGAGACAAGAAAATAAACCCTTGAGTTAGGATAAACTTGACTTAGCAAAACCCCAAAATTTCTCATTCTGAATCCAAGACACAGCACTGTAACTGCCACTGAGAAGAACTTAACCCTATGGTAGCTGAAACGAAGACAACTCTTAAGAGAATATGAAGTTTATATATAAATCTCTACAAAAGAGACACATAAAGTCAGGCCCTTGCATTCCTCAAGGCTGGAAGAACAACACAAACTAAGGATAAGGATTCTAAAAGTATTATTGTACCCTAGCAGGCTGATATTTTCTTTTAATATGTGTTGCATAGCATACTTTGCACCTTTTTTCTCCTTCTACATAAAAGACTTGCCATTAGGATACCTGTTAGGAAGGTGAGAGTAATTTTCTTGATTTTAATTATGTCATGAACTTTAAGCAGGTTGGATTATTCACACCTGGCTCCATCTTCTCCACCTTATCCAAAAGGGAACAAATACTGGTGTGTATATATATATGAATACAATCACATCATATCCATTTTTTTTTACCTTTTCTTTTTTTTTGTTTTAGAGATTGTTTCCCAAGAAAGAAGGCACTTAGCTTATCTTGGTCAATACAACATCACCTTCTTGTCCACACTTTTTCTCTGATTGTGCTGCCTGTGTCCCACAGGGTTTATTAATTCTGGAATTGAGGAGAATCCAAATTAGTATTCCTTTAGTCTCCTTATTTTCTGTCTTAAAATGTTAGCGTGGTTAGGATGCTCTTCAGAGGCACTGATTATACTGGAGACTTACTCACACTCTTTTTACCCCTGCAATTTTCTGTATGCACGAGCTCCTCAGAGTGCAGAGATACAGCAAATGTGCAGCCTTGCCAATGTGTTAGTATTTATAGGTGCTACTGCCACAGAAGAAATGAGTGTGACCAATACTGGGCTTGTAAAATGTAGTTATTATATGTCCTTATTCAGGTACCAGTTTATTTATCTTTTGCTGATGCTGTTGCAAGCAGGAAGAGGAAGCTTTCATTTTGTTAACTTTAAAAATAGTATCAAAATAGGGAAAATTTTTTGATTGGGGAAAGTGAAACTACCATCAGTAGAGAAGACAGAGGCTAATTTTATGGGTTCTCTAAAATGGTTGTGAATGATGGAAAGGGAGGAGGGGAGAAAGGGGAGAAAGAGAGCAAGGGAGAAGAACCTTTTATATATATCTGTATTTATTGAGACCCCATTTAAAGGGTCAACGAGAGGCATTAGGAATGTATATGCCATGGCCACTCCCATCCATTCTGTTTGCCTCCTTTAATCTTTGATCCAGCTGCTCCAAACATCTGGCACAGTGAACTCTGACTCTGGGCTGTGATTCACAGGGAGTCCTTGGGGGATGTGTGTGTAGGAGCTGCTTTGCATCCCCTGTGGTTGCTCCTACACAACTCTGTGTGTCCTGCTTGTGTGGGGATCCTCTCCCTCTCCTGCTGTGGGTCACCCAGCTCCCTGCCAGCCAGCTGGCTGTGTCTGTTGCCAGTGGGAGGTGGCTGCTTTCTGACTCCCTCATCCCACGCCCAGTCCCAGGGGAAGACAGGCAACTGCTGTGACAGCTCAGCAAAGCAATGGCACCTCCCCTCTGCCCCGATTCATCCAGCATTGATTCCTTCCAGACCCCTGTGCACAGTAATAACACTTTGCTTGTGGTGTCACCATTCCTTTCTACAGACAGCACCCTCCACTCCTTCTGTCTATTCGTGCTTTTTCTACAAATATATGTTCCCTCTCTTCTCTGTCTCCAGGCTCCTGACCTTCTAGACATTTCACACCACATGGTTCATGAGAAAGACAACATCTGAGAGAAGCATGGGCACAGGGAGGAAGAGGAAAGATGCTCCTTACCCGTCAGCCCCCCAGGAATGGTAACTACTGGGGTGTCCCCTGTCATGTAATAACCTACCTTCATCCCTTCAAGCACCAGCACAGAAGCTCTTGGAACTGCATAGAGGAAACCAAGAGTTAGAGCCACACACACTCTCAGTGCCCTCTGCTTAAGACCTGGCCTTTTCCAGGGCTTCCGTGACTGAAGGAGCCAGGAGAGCTGGGTAAGGGTGTGAAGCAGGTGCCAGCTGATGGGCTCCCAGCCAGGCCCTGGATGGGACTGAAGGACGATGCAAAGGAAAAAGAAGTCATACTCCACATCTGATAAGGACATGTGGGATATATATCCTTCACAATCTGGGGTGAAAGAAGCAGTCAAGCTGGTAATCTAGTTGAAGAGAGAGAGCAATAAAAGGATCACAGGGAATTAGAAGCACAGATGGAGTCATAGTAAGACTTTTCCTCTTCCTCTATGCCCTAACAACTTTATCGAAGTTAACTCAGAGGGACAGGGGTGTGAGGAGGACATGGTGCAGGTTGGATATGGCAATGCAGTCACACTGGGGAAGCCACACCATGTAGTGGCTGGGATTTGGGTCATTCAGTAGCTGCTTTAAAAAAAATAAAAAGAGATAATATTTTAAGCAGCAACCTAAAGAGGGGAGAACCAGCAGGGAGTGTCAAGCTGTGGAGCAGTGGCAGAGAAAGGCTGCTAATTCTTGAAAATGGATGCACGAGCTAATCCTTCCCTGCAAATACAGCCTGGTAAATGGTCAGACCCAGCAGCCTTTTAAATGCCAGATCAGCTCTTACTTAAATGGCATTTTGTTGTATTATTTATTTATTTATTTATTTTACTTTATTTTTTTATTTGTTTGCTAAGAATAGCTTTGAATAAAGGAATAATCTCTGTCTGGCACTGTGTTTTGATGGTTGCTTGGTGTTCATTGTTGTTGCAGTAGGAGAGCAGGGATGTGTTAAGTTTGTCAGGGCTCAGACTACCTCGGACCTTTCCCACCCACCCACGCTTAGCCACAACCCCCTCCCCGCGCTCAGAGCCGTCGTGCCCGGCCCTGTGCCCACCCTGGGGGGAGGAATGGAACGATGCGGTGCCGTGCGGGATGGCTGGGTGTGAATGGAAGCAGGAGCCGGGTGTGTGGGGCTGAGCAGCGAGACGGGAGAGAGAGGGAGGGGGAGAATTTGGGAAAATGCAGGGATACCGGAGGAGAAGGTAAAGCTTCGGCTGGCTTCCAAAGGGAAGGGTTAACCGAGGAAAGGTAGATGTGCTGTGCAGGCAGCAGGTAGTTAGCAGGCGAGAGTGTTGCTGTGGGGTTTGTGGGAGGGCGGGGAAGAGGAAGGGCTCGGAGGGTACCGAGCTTGTGGGCAGAATGTAGGCAAATAAAAAGCCTGTTCATAGGTCTGCAGATACGGTCCAGGGATGCTGGCTGAGGAGGCAGGGGGCTAGCAGGAACTGCAGAGCCTCTGGGTGCAGAGAGCCCGGGATGCCGGAGGGGACAGTGCCCGGCAGGAAAGGGTGGCTGCAGGTAACACCTGCCGTGGGGAGGAGCGGGGGGCAGCCCACGGGGGACAGAAGCCGGGGGCACAACCCGTCCGTGGGACTGGCAACTCGGTTTGCCCTTGGCAGGGGCATCTGTCCTCATCTTGCCGTGCCCAGTGTTGTCACCCTGCAGGGAAGGGAAGGGGTGAAGGCTGGAGAGGGAAACCTGTCCTTCCAGTGGCAAACAGTCCCTCCTTTTTTCCTTGATATTTCTGCGTGTGTGTGTGTGTTTGTGTGTTTGTGTGCAGAGGGCTGGTCGGTGCTCTTGCATGCCCCTCTCTCCCCTTGCCAAAGAGCAGCAGGCAGAGCCCAGGCTGGCATGCTGCTTGGCTTCCTGGAGGGATCTATGCCACTTGGTGGCACTAAAAAGTTGCGTTGAAGCCCGGTACTCGCCCATAAGAAAAGCCCCCTCGTCCCCCAGCCCGGTGCGGCAGCGGAGCGCCCGGGTCCCCGGCACCGCGACCCTGGCGGACAGCAAAGTTCGGGGGGGGCAGTTCGCAAAAGGTCGCCGGGACCGCAGGGGTAAACTCTTCCCCTCGACTCCGTTTTAAACAGCTTTTTTTTTTTTTTTTTTTTTTTTTTTTCCCTTTGGATGATGCTGTTCTGAACCGATTGCCGCTTTCTTACTTGCCGGAGTGTAGTGCGAGAGAGAGGTGTCGGTTTGTAGAGGGACTTTACAACCTTCAGAGCATCTGGAGAGATTTCTTCACAGGGCAGAACGCAGGCTTAGCTCACTATAAACATAGAGAGATTGCAACTGTGCATATGTGAGGAAGGGCGGAGGTGTTTAAGCAGGTGAGTCAGGCTGCAGCAAGTATTTAGGAAGACCAGGGCTGTGGTAGCAGAGAGCAAAGACCCATCTGTTGTTTCATCGTTTGTTTGTTTATTCCTCCTCCTCATGCCTTCCCCCTCCCTTAAATCCAGGGACCGTTCACGCCTCTTGCAAATGAGATTTGGGCGATGCTGAGAGAACAGCGTGTTGCATGGCGTGTGTGTATGTGCATGCATTCGCGGGGGTAGGATACGCGGTCCTCAGCGTTTGCCTGTGATCAGAAGAAAATAGGTTGTGCCTATAGCTGAAGGAGTGACAATGCTAGCCGAGTGGGGCTCACCTGCTGGTGATCTTTGCAGAGGCATTTGAGGATTATTCAGCTCCAGAAGGTCTGTGTAAGGAGTGCTATCTCTGCCGTGGCTGAAAATAGGAGGTGCCTACCCCCTACCTGTCTTAATTATTGCCACCAAAAGGACCATTTTGCCACCACTGTGGGAAGAAGCACTTGCTGCCACTGACAAGGTAACGCTGTGGGTTGGGAGAAGGTATTTATGTGCCCTGGATTGTGGACAGAAACGCTGTGGATGGAGGAGGGACTCTTCTCCCCCTCTCCTTCCCTTCTTCTTGCTTTTGGTCAGTACCCTGGTTGATGGAAGACTAGTACAACTCCTGGGGGACCAACAAGCCAACCGGTGGGGTACCTCTCTAGGGACTGCAGGGGCATCACGGGGTCAGGGTGCTGGAGGGCAGCTGGCACTGATCCCTCCCCGGGAGCATGGTATGTGTGGGGCTGCGGGGACTGGGGGTACTGTCATACCTGGGCTTGGTGATGTGTGTGGTATAGTTCCTCTGCTCACATTTGTCTTGCTAGGAGGGTATAATGGAAACGGGAATGTATTTGTTTTCCAGAGACAGCCAGGCTTAGCTCAGCCATAGACTTTTCTGTGTGACCTTGGGACAAATCACTTGGCTCTGCTCAGCGAGTCCCGTCTGTTCCTTATTTAATTATCAAAGCTAATCTCTCCACGTGCAAAAATGATTCACTATGGACTGAGGGGGACAGCAATACCACCAGCCAAGCAGGGAGACAGAGACCTAAGCACCAGCGTGCATGCACACATGCACGTCTGTATGCACAGCCGCTTAGTTGTGGCAGCGCAGGTAGCTGTGCTGGGAATTAACCTTGTCCAGTAGTTTAAGACCCAGGTCTATGCATTTATTTGTAAAAATGCCATCCTGCCTGCCAAATGTGACCACCACGGCAATTTTTACCATCGGTTGATTTCTAGGTTGTTTTATTTTTATCTTCCCCTCGCACAGACCCGCCTGGCGGCAAACGCCAGCGGCGGGCGGTGCTCAGCACCAGGGACAGCGTCCGCTCCTCGCTGCCCGCTGCCCGCTGCCCGCTGCCCTCCGCTGTCCGCTGCCCTCCGCTGTCCGCTGCCCTCCGCTGTCCGCTGCCCTCCGCTGCCCGCTGCCCTCCGCTGCCCGCTGCCCGCAGGCAGCGCTGTCCCGCACCCTGGGGCTCCGCCACCCCGACAGCCCTACTCACATTCCGTCTCATCCCTGAGAAGCAATTTCCGGTGGTGGGAAGGGGGTGACTGGGTGTAGGGAGAGCCAGGACGTTTCTTTCTCCTAGGCTTGAAGACAAGTAGGGGATCACGTCAAAAGGGGCAGAAGATCATCTTGAAAATACACCACTCTAAATCCTGAAAGGGAAAGATGTATCGAGGAGTTAACTGTCAGGCTCTTTAAACTCCCTATGCCTTGTTTTTTTAATTACCGCATTCCTAAACATTTCTATTGCATGATAATATTTTGCAAATTCTCATATACTTTGACTACATGCTAATATTTATGTTACACGATCAAAGCGTTGATCATTATTTCAAATGTTCAGAGAGTATTTTTGGGGTCGCTATGTAGATTTTCTGTCCTTTTATTTTCAAACATAGTTATGACATTTCTGGCATAGTGGTACTACTGGCATCCCACCATAACTACTCTTGTTGCGACTTGCTGGAAAATGTTTTCTGAAACTGCTGTTGCATTTTCTCGATCACCTCCTCCATCCCATACAGTTTTATCAATTAATAAAATGTCTAGGATTACAGATGAAAACACACACCTCAGCTATTAGTTCCTGCATCATATGGTATAACTGGGTTTTGGTAACAGCAGCAATATGTAGTATATTTGGCAAAATTACGGCAATCGTTGCAAGTTTCCCTCGGAAGTTAAACACCTACACACTAAAGCCAAAATTGTTTCCTCAACCTGAAAGAGTGTGTGGACATAACATGGGGAAGAACTTCCAGGGATTGCTAAGTGTCTTGTTGATAATTAAAGCATTCTCTGTTTATTAGCTATGAAGAAATGAGATCAACATTTCAGTCTATTACTTCTAGTGGATGTTCTGACTAAATGGTGAAAATTCTCCCTTGCTGCTTAGCTTTTAACTATTTCTAAATGGAATTATAGAAAACTGCTTTGTAGTCTCTCCTTTTGTATAAGGCTGGTTTTTTTTGGTTTTTTTTTTTTTTTTTTTTTTTTTTTTTTGTCAAAGAGCTTGATCCAACATTCACTGGAATTTGAAGAGCTGATAATGTAATGAACAATGTTTGCTTGATGTTGGGTTTTTGGTTTGTTTTGGTTATTTTGGGGACAGAAAAAATAAACCATAGTAGAAATCTCAAAACAGAACAGGGTGCTCATATTTAATGATTTTCAAATAAAGACCATTTGAGTGCATCAGGTTTTGTGTGACCAAAGTGAATTGCCTCTGAGGAATGTGTAAGGGGGACCTCCTCCTGCAAAAGGAGCCTCCCCAGGACATTGGAAGAGAGATTGTCAGAATAGCTTGAACGCAATGCTTGGAGTTTGCAATGCCATAGCAGAAGTCAGCAAAGCTTAGCATACTGAGTGTACTTTCTCCTAACATTGGTCCAAATCAAGATGAGCTGAGACATCTCTCTCCTTATGTAACTGTTTCTCTAAGGCTGTTCCATATTTTGCTACTGTAAGATCTTCACTGAGAGATAAGTGACACGACTGACTCTGAACCAGTAATTCAGTTGCTGCTCACTATGTTTTTTTCTTCTTTGATGATAATACATAGGTTAATTCCTTGGGATATACTGATTTGATCCATATCGACATATATTATCTAATTTCTGATGGATTTAAATTAAATGCAGTATGTATTGTAAATTAAAGCCTGGAAAGCATTTAATCAGCAGGTATATGGCTTTAAGTTATACAAACATAACACATAAGTAAATTTTGTCACTACAAATGAATGGATTTTAAGGACGTTAGTTTTTGTGACTTTTCTGATCCTGAAAATCCTTTAAGGAGAATCTTAAACTTTAGATAAGTTTTTACAGATATTTGACCAATAGTATTCTTCTTCTTAGAAGCACAGAACATATTCCTAGGTGCTTTCCTGGATTGGGCCATGAGTTCTCACTCTATCACAGCACTGTTCTTTGATAAGTAAACTGGCATTTTACTTTTATTATTTAAATCTACCTGAAGATTCAGGAACTATGAACGACACAAAAGTGTAACAAAGAAGAAACCCGAAGGGAAGTTCTGCTGCTTCTCTCTTTTAAATTTTTTTTTCCCCAGGATACCGAAAGAAATAAATAAAAGAATTTCCCTTAGCCGAGTTGGTGTTTTGCCTGTTGGAAACCACCGAGCCAAGTAGGTTCAGATTGCAAAGCACAGGCGCTTCTCTGCGGGGTCACTAGTGGGCGCTGCTATAATAATGTAAGCCCCGGCGGAAAGGAGGTCACCCTACAGCTTTAACCACAGCTACACCTGCGGGAGCAGAAGCCCCTAGCAACAGTCAGACACATCCCATGTAGCAACTCTCAGCCACAAATATTGTGGAAAATCAGCTCTTTGTGAACAACTGCTCATAGTCTTATTTTTGATCAAGTTTTTCAATTAATGCCCTTACACATTAGCGTGTTTTTTGTTTCCTTTGGTCTCTACAGACTGCAAGTACAGATGGACATGCATTTGAGATTTGTATAATTTTGAAAGATTTATATATTTTAATAATGAAAGATTTGTGTGGTGCTCCATGGAATTTTACAGATGCTCATTTTCTACTCCGTTAAACCTCAACATGAAGTAGCTGGAACTCTGCCCTAAGGGAACAGCTGAGAGTTTCTCCGGACAGAGTCTGCCATGAAGTTTATGTTGCCAGGGAGAACAGAGGTCACAGGAACATGTTGAGTGCTTCATCAGATCTGTGTCTTCAGTCACAGTAGTATGGGTACTACTACGACTCTTGGGTAGTACGTAAACTTTTGTCTAGGGCAGACTGAGCAAAGGACACAGAGGCAGTGTTATTTTTCTGCCCTACTTCTTCTGCAATTGCTCCAAGTCTGAAGTTAGTGCACCAGAAGACTGAGACCAAAGTGTTCTCTGCTGTTAAAGAGTGTGACTTCAGGATAAGTTTACAGTTGGATTCGTAACTGAAATAAGCAACAAACCATGACACACCAGTGATTAAGTACCTGATTCCATTTTGCTTATGTTTCAGTAAATTTGGGATAAGTCCATTGTTGATGAAAAAAATTGAACAGTGTGAAAAATAAATGTGACCCTAAGTGCTGTGCATGTTTCAACGAAAATGAATTAAAGCAGATGAATTATTAATTGGGAAACTATTCCCATTACTTTGTGCACACACTCAGGAGTTCACTGTCTTTGAAACTGCCGATACCTCTGTTCTCAATCTGAAGGCTATAGCATGTCAAATTCCCTTTAGGATTATCTCTAACAAATTAAACAAGAGTTATATTTAAGCTTATGAAATTTTACTTAATTTTGTTTTAATACTCATCCTGCTTGTAATAATATGCTTCCTGTAGGAAGAGAGAATTGTAATCAAAATGTGGAGGCACTTGTATGTGATTCTTTTGGGAGAGAAGCACAGTGAAATTGTGTATTTGAATAGTTCCCTTGGCCATCTTCTCTTCAGGAAGACATTCTACAGGAAATATAATTAGTGTGCTTAGTCTATTAGCTCTCTGCTCAGCCATTTTGCCTAAAATGGGATTTGTTACCTGTTTAGTCTCAGGGTATCTTCTCATGGCATGGCCAGCTGTGCCCATCAGAAGGATGACAGGCAATAAACACAAATTGAAATACAGGAAATTCTGTTTAAACATACATGAAAAGAATCATTTTTACTGTGACTATGGTCAAAAAGGTTGCCCAGAAAAGTTGTGGAGTCTCCATTCTCGGAGATATTAAGAACCTGACTGGACATGAAGCTAAGAAATCTGTTTTAATTGAACTTACAGTTAGCAGAATGAATGGACCAGACAACTTTCTGTTTCCACCTCAACCATTCTGTTCTTAAGCTTATGAGTACAAGACCAGAGAACCAGATCTCTATTACACAATACAAATATGTTGAAATATTAGTCAATATAAATTCCTAGTTTTTTCATTATGTCATGAAAGGACACAGAAAACATTGACTTCAGGTGCTCTGGATGTGAGTCCTAAACCCAATACTATAAAACAGAAGCAGTGCTCTCAGTGTAATTAGGAACTTTTCAAAGTCCCAAGTAAATAGACTTTAGCTTTAATATAGTGAAGAAAGTTCATTAATTGTGAAGGAACTGCAGTCTGCACCTGGCACCATCTTTTCCCTTGGATGCCATGGAGTGGAAAGATTTTATTGCTTTCAGAAATAGGAATCCCCCAGCTATGACATATCCTAGTATTGTGGAACCAGTAATATAAAGGAGACCTTCAGCTTTGCTTCATTCTTTACTCTGCAATTTTATACTGATAGACACAACTATAAACAGAGAAGAGCAAACAGCTGCTCTTTGGAGGGAAGAAGGTAAAAATGGCCTTCCTGCCCTCTCTTTCTCATATATCCTGTATGGAAATTGTTTAATCCACAGACACAAGACCAAAAAATTTGGTGAATGTGCGTTGCAGAATTAAAATGATGGATTGGATTATTCTTTTATACCACGAGCTCACCCCAAGCTCCTGAAGTCCCTCTATTTATACATCTGCAGATTCACAGGAAGGTAGGCTATAAAAAGGCATCTAATTGTATATGCAGTTGCAGTCTGAGGCAGAGCTGGCACTTGTCTAGATATACTTGTGTTCTGGACATGTAGCCTTAATTTGAGTTCAGAACAATAAGTATGCATGGTGTCAAATAACAGGGTACTGTTTCTGTTCAAATGTTAGTAAGTTAATAAATAGATTTTTTTTGGGGGGGGAGGTCATAATACATTCAATTAATTAAAGATATAGGAATTTAACAGCTGGGATCTTGTACAAAGATATCCCCTGTCATTCATCCTTTTGACTGTTTGCAAATTATATGGTACCAACTTCAGAGTGATGGAACAAATAATTGCAAGACATAAGCAATAGTGATAGTCTGTAATTAGAGACTAATTAACCTGAAATGAACAGCTGTTATTCCTTAGTGGCACAGGGTTGTAGTATTGATAAGCCAACTCTTCACAGACTTAAAAAACACAAACCTTCTTTAAGTGTTTTACAGTACAGGTCTGAACCTTATTTTATTATTAGCATTTTTATAACTAAAATTATATTACATGAACTTATTAATATTGCAATTAACATTTAAATATTATATATAATGTTTCCTCTTTTTAAGGATTTACTTTTTATTTGGGAATACTCACTCAAATTCATTCACTTACTCCTCTGTGTAAATAATTTATAATTTATGCATCTAGGTAAAATAATAATTGAGAAAGTCTAACATCAAGCAGAAGAAAGTTTTTAGATTTGTGTGTCTATCTTCAGAATCGGGAAGATTTTCACTGTGGCACTATACTGAATGACCTAGCTGTGAGGAGTAAATTCAAGATTAAAATCCTGTGAGATTTTCAACTCAAAGAAACAGAGGTAGATTTTCTACGGCAATAGTTTCTTTCACTTTACAATATCTAGGTGCTGGTAGAGTCATTGTTAACGGATTAGAAGTGATTGGTGGTGTCTGAAATGTATGGAATTTTAATTGCTTTTATTGCATCAAAAGTTTTATGTCAATAAAACTGAGATCCTGTTCTGCCCCAGAATTTTGCAGTTGTTTTGTCAATAATGAAATCGGGCATATGGCTCACTAAGTAACTCATCATCTTAGATTGAAAAGTGCACTTACCTTTCTGTACTATCAATGTATTCACTGGCAAGTGAGGAGAATAGATGGTACTTTAATGTGCTCAGGGATCAAGACCTGGCAAACTACTGTTTAAGCACTATATTTAAAACTAAGAATTCTCCTGAAAATCCACTGCTAGGTGCAGAACATTTTCAAGTACATTTTCTAGTTCCCCAAGTTAACCACAGCCCAAGATATGAAGTCTTTGCTGATTTATTTCTATTTACCCTTCAGCAACAGTAAAGATGAGTGCAGATTGCATTGCAGTCTATAGGTAAATGTAGCTGATCAAATATTTTAGGCATTGTGCATCTGTACAGTCTTTGTGTTGACTTCTTGATAGCAGTGAAGTTTGTAGGGTTGTCTACAATATAAGGATTTTTCAAATTGCTTTTTGATGATTTTTGAAGTAAGAATATAAAAAGATCTAAATAATTTCACTGCTTTGCTGTTTTAGAATTACTGTTCCTTTGCTTAAAACAAATATAGGTATTAATAACAAAATTGGTTTTCTTAATGTTGTTTAAAAGCTAATTTGTTTCATGTTATACCTTGCAAAGTAAAAATAGATTTATACATTCTGCATTCCTTAGAATAACAGCTCTGTGTGTCAGCAGCAGTTTCCTAGTGCTGGAATGGATAACAGAGTGCAGCCCAGGGTACATTAGTGTGACATATGTATTAGAGATATAGAAAGTGTCTAAAATTAAAGGGAATTGTTTTCAAAGACACATATTAGAAATGGCAACACCTTTCCTCTGTATAATTAAATACTTGCCTGTCTTTTGTGCATTTGAAAACATTTTCCCAAAGAATTTTTAAACATGATTGTCAAAAAGAAAGAAGTTGATTTATACTAGCAGAAGCACAAGCCTAAGATTGTGAAACACTTAACTAAGATAAAGTTTTCCAGCTTGAAAATGATGAAAGAAAGCAGACAATGTATTACAGCTATTGAGAACTGTAGAAGTAAGTGCAATTTTATAAAATATTATAAAGCTGATTTTGTAAATAATTTTAAAGCTCTTTCTCTTGTTTATTAATTTTTGAAGGGTATGAGGATTATGACCACATGTGCAGCTCTGCATAGCTGTCCACTCGGAGCTGATGGTGACTCCTTAGAGAACACATGCCAACTCCTGGTTGACCATCAGTATAGTGCTCCTTCTATCCAGAAGATTTGATAACTGCTTTTCACCAGCTCTCCAACTTTTTCCATCATGTTGTCTCTACCAGCCTAAACCATTTCCTAAAATGGTCCTTTTGCTGTTCCTTGCAATCCTGCTGTTGAAGGAAGATGTCTGTGGGAACTTTGGGCTTTTGGTTTCAGCACAGGCAAATGAGAGAAGGGTGGTTGCACACATGCCTGGTGATATTATCATTGGAGCTCTATTCTCTGTCCATCATCAACCAACTGTCGACAAAGTTCATGAGAGGAAATGTGGAGAGGTAAGAGAGCAGTATGGCATCCAGAGAGTGGAGGCAATGCTACATACCCTTGACAGAATTAATTTGGACCCCACACTGTTGCCAAATATAACATTAGGATGTGAAATAAGGGACTCCTGCTGGCATTCTGCTGTGGCTCTGGAGCAGAGCATTGAGTTTATAAGGGACTCTCTTATTTCTTCAGAAGAAGAGGAAGGGATGGTGCGATGTGTGGATGGATCATCATCTTCTTTCCGCTCCAAGAAACCCATTGTTGGTGTCATTGGGCCTGGCTCCAGCTCCGTTGCTATCCAGGTCCAGAACTTGTTGCAGCTTTTCAATATACCTCAGATTGCTTATTCTGCCACAAGCATGGACCTAAGTGACAAAACTCTGTTCAAGTATTTTATGAGAGTGGTGCCGTCTGACGCACAGCAAGCGAAGGCGATGGTGGACATTGTCAAACGCTATAACTGGACCTATGTTTCTGCTGTACACACCGAAGGTAAGAGGTTGTTTCTTACCATATAAAAATGCCTTTGAAATACTCTGATGTGGTCTAATTGATGGATGATGATAGTTTGATGTTGTTGGGTTTTTGCCAGTCAGCTGTCAACAGGATAGACTTTACTGAATAATTACTACATTCTCTGTGGGTCTGAAGTATCATTGTGTTGTCAATGGCTGAAAACGAACTTTGAAACACAGGATGGTGTGTGCTCTAGGGCCATTAATTGGTAAAAGTGCTTGATCTGGAGCCTCCTAAATGACCTTAATTTAATTTGGTTGACATTTATCTATTTTTCTTTATCTACTAATCAGTGTATTTACGTAGAACAATGATTATGACTATTTTAGAATCAATGGGAAGTGAGAAAGCATCTGGTCCTCATACTGCAGATGAGAGCTAAATCATAATTTGAAACTGTAGCTGAGTCAGAATGTGTTCCTGCTTAATATCTGAGCCACAGAGGCATAGGTACTAGAAAACATGCAGTTCTGGCTAATATTTGAATGCAAGTTGTCCCAGCTCCTCGATATCAGAAATCTTTCCATCCTTTTTATAATATTCCATGGAATATTGCACCACTTCTTGCTCTGCCTCTGGCCATTGGTTTTGGGAGAGAGCAACGGAAGTTTCCTTGACTCTTCCTCACACATTTATGCTCCATCAGGTGTGCAGAAAATCAGAACTGTGTGCTAAATGGCTTTCCTCTTTTTATTTATTTGACATAGAGCTTAAGCCTTTCACTCAGTGTTCAGAAAAGTATATGATTAAAGGGAAATGCTATGGAAAAGTGTACTTGATTTCATTATTCCTTGTACTGATATAGTTGAGTGAGTTCATCTGGCTAGAAGTGACTAGAATTTCATACTGCCTCAGGAGCACGTTTCATCAGCCCCTGCCTAATGACACCACCATTTGAGGAGTTTTATGGAATTAAGTTCTGTGATGAGTTTTGGACCTCACCACGTTGCCTCTGTTCAAACAGGCAGCTGCTGAATGGCAGGCTCAGAATATGATCTGAGAATGAAGAATGTTAAGAGATTGAGTAGTTGTGGCGACGTTGCTGAACAGCGGCAGATGCTGCTGGCTTTATTACAACCAATAGAGAGCAGATTGCCCTTCCCACACACTGAGTATGCTTCTCTGGCAGAATTTATACTATTCAAACCCTTTCTGAGGAGATGCTGGTCCAATGGTATAATGTTGAGATCTCTTCCCTCCTATGGATATGCAGAGATTATTCTGCAGTATTAAAAAAAAAAAAAAAAGGTTAGAACTTGCATGCAGATGGTTGCAATCACATTTCCATCATGATAATGCAAGCTGGTAAACAGCAGAAGCCTCTTTTGTATGGGGATGCCTAAATACATTAGTAGTTTAATGTAAAGCTGCAGTGTATAAAACAGTGTATATATAAATCACTCTACATGAGATCACGTAGTGAAGGTATTCTGCACCAGCTGGTGCCTTTGCAGGGTTAGGTGTGCAGCCTTCCCTTCACAAATATGTGTGAGTAACATCATGGTCAAAAACAATGCCACTAACAATAGCATAAAATTTTATATCCTGACTACTTTTGATGACTCATCTAGTTTTTGCTATGAACAACTTTTACACCTCTCCTTATTGAGACAGGATGATTTTATATTCAGTGTGGGAATAGTCATGCTTATATCAAGGTCTGATTCTCCACAGAGTGAAAATACTTTTGCCACTTTCTGAGGACACTCTTTGGAGCAGATGGTAGCATACAGCACACTAATCTTAGGACAGAGGAACTTTGTACTGTGCACTGGAAAGAAGGGAATAGGGACACAAGGGCTGGAGTGGGACATAGATGCTATGGGCAAGACAAGAGAAGTAAATGAGAGAAGAGCTGAATGTGAAGAAGGAGAAATGAAGAACTATATATGTAGTAAAACATGTGCCTGCTTCTGCCGTTATTAAAGGAGATACGATCGGTGGAACGTTGTTAAAACCTGAGGCCTCATTTGTAGCATATTTACAGCAATATAATTTTGGACTTCAGTGAAAGAACATTAAACTTGGGTGAACCTTATGATCCTATAATCTAGTTGCATGGTCTGGTAATGATGATGAATAGGCTCTCCAGGTAAATAGCATCAAAAGTTTTATTGCAATAGAACAGACTATATTTATGATGGAATAGAAAAATACTAATTGATCAAGGTATTTCTTTGAAATGTGACAGTGTCTGATGTTCTGGGCACTTTCCAAAGACTGTGGCACGTAGTCTTTGCATTTTTTAGGGACAATGCATAGTCCCTTGCATTTCTTTTTTTTTAAATTACCATTAAAAAACCCTACACATGAATGCTAAAGAAAAGGAATTGAGTAAATAAGCAAAAGAGAGATTATTTATTTATTTTGTAATTATTTTTCATTTTAATATAGTATCTGCTAATTTATAACATTCTAAATATGCCACTCAACTCAGTGTCCTACATTCACAGGTGTTATTTCAAACTAGAAAAAAAATTGTTGAATCCTGCTTCTTGCAATTTTTATTGATGTAGGATCTTGACCACCCATAGAATGTAGTCCTTCTTTTCATGCTTCCAGTAGTTCTGGCCAGCTACATTCATTACCTTTAGATAATGTTCATTCATTAATTCATTTATTAACGAAACTCTTTTGACATTTATGACCACATTCTGATCAATATGATCTTTGGCTTCTGTGAAGGATTTCCAAGGAGAGGGAGGGTCCTCTCTTCCAAAGCTGGATGGGGAGTAAAAAAAAGTCATAAAAAGCCTGTTAGTTTCATTCCTTTGTTAGTCCCATCAGCAGACAAATTCATAGATCTCTTTTTGGTCTAGTGTAAGAAAGGCCTGGCCATACATTAATAGTTTTATAATAAAAAACTTCTTGTTTGAATCTTTCCTTATGCACTTACTAATTAACTGTGTCTGCAGTGGATTAATATTTTGGGACGTTGGTCTGAAGTTGTGTTGTTAAATCCTTACTCAAGACTTCCAGATTTAAAATACAGAAAAAAAATTGAGAGATTCTTGTAAGCTTTGCTCCTTTGACATTTAGCATTACAATTTAAACCAGGTGATGCCTCCAGGTGTACAAGTGACCACTAAAAGTAAATTTTTTTCCTAAAAATGGGAAGGTAGCAAGGACTGCTGTCAGTGTAGCACCTGTAATTTTAAGGAGGAAGATTCTACAATCTCTTCAACAGAAAATGTGAGCAACAAATGAATGACATTTCTCATAAAGCAAGGGTCATATTCACTTACTGTAGTGTATTTTACACAGGCCTATCAGAAATCTTCACAAGTCTTATATAGCCTTGGGTTGTAACTCTGCCTTGCTTTACTGTATCAGGAATCATTATCATTGTTATCTTCCCCCATTCTCCAACTCTTCCTTGCATTGAATCACTTGTGGGGCTCTACTCTAAACCGATCTGGCTTTAAAATAAAACATTTCATGCACAATGAGGGCTGTTTTTCAAAAAGCCATATCAGTTCTGAGGTACATTCCACACTGTGGCCCCATGAACAGACAAGTTAGCAGTGCGTGGCAGGGAGCTAGGAGTGAGCAGAAATGAGGCAAACTGGGATATGAGACTCCTTTTACTAAGGACCTATTGCTCAAAGCCTGAAGCCACTGCCTTCAAATTTATGGATTACTACAACAGGCATGCAGGGTGTGCTGGAGTTCCTACTGTTCCAATTCTTTCTGACATTACAGATGTTTTTTTCCACTTCTGTGAGAGGAGCAGAGCTTAAACAAACTTTCCTTAAAATTAAACCAACATTCACTTCTTAAACCAACTTCACAGACAGACAGCAAGTCAATAATGCAGCTTAGAATTCTGTGTGTGCTTCTCTCTGAAGAGAAGTAGCACAGCAGAGAGAAGGCCCCATGTCTAGTTTCACAGTATTGCAATGTTTGAGATCCTTTTTAGCTCATGTTAACTGTTGTCCAACTCTATGGAAACTAATGCACACAGGAAGGTGTAGAGAGGAAAATTTGTGCATATATTTGGCTTTTGGGTGGTGATGGTTGGCGTGCAGGTGGGCCATGCAACTCATGCACCGTGGGCATTTTTATCAGCCTTTTCTTGCTTAACCACTTGACACCACAGTTAATTGAAAATGGTTGGAGAAATCAGGTTGGAGAAACCAGTCCCTTTCAGCTGGCTACTGAAAGAGACAGAGCTGCCTGTTTACCTCATTTCCCATATGAAAGCACTCCCTGGTCTTTTTTGAAAGATCATATGTGCAATTTTCTCCTTTCCTGTCACTGAGATTTGAAAGCCTCATTCTAAAAGCCAGTTTGAACTCAATACCCTCCTGTTAACCAGACTGACATTTTGATCAGGTCTTCCTAGTCAGAAACAAGATCAATCCATGAGAATCTCTGCTTAAAATTTGCCTGGGTTCAAATGAATTCATAACTAGAAAGGCAATTTTCATCGCCATTGGAAACCATTTATTTTGCTGCACAGAATGGGGTGAAGAGGTGATGTATGCTCGAAAAATAGAACTGTACAGGGGTACAATTGAAACACAATAAGCCAAATATATTGGGGGTGGTAAGGGAGAAGTTTATTCTGGTTATGTAAAAGGTGTAATTTGCTTTTAAGCACAACCTTAAGAAATAAGGCAGTTTGTTGACATTTTCTTAGGCAGCTCTGCAGGTAAACATTGAATGAAACTCATCCTCAAAGTCCTCTGTGTTTAACATCACTCCCCTCCATTTAAATTTATCATAAGTGCATATAAAGAGGTGGTTCACATTCATTTTCTTGGGATGTAATTCAGCAAGCATAACAAAAGCAGACCTTTTTTTCCCTGCACATAAGGGTTATTTCACACAGTTCCTTTCCTATTTGTTCAAAATTGTCTGGTTACAAGACTGGTTTTGCCTGCATCCTTTGCTCCCAAATAAAAAGCTAAATTAAAATTAGTCGTAGTCTGTGAGAATAAGATGAAGAAATGAATGAAAGAGCAGCAACAAGTTGAAGTTAAGCCAGTTGCCTGGAACAAACTGTACTTATATGAGGTCTTTCCTTCACTCTAGTTTTTTCTCATTTAGAGTCAATAATTGTATCATGGTCAGAAATATGATTTGCCTTTCACAAAGTAATACAATTGAAAATTTGGTTAATTTTATTTGAAGCAGAGGTAATATCTTTTCATTCTTTATATGCAGAAAAAACCCCATATTGAAATAATATACCAAGAACATCTGTGCTAGTCCATGAAAATATTTTCAGGTGCAGACAAAATCGATTTCTAAAAATTGATTTTTCAAAATTAAAAAATTTCCTAGCTAAAGACTAGAGAATTTTCTATTCCAACAATGTTTAATTTTTGCCATTGGGTGAAATAATTATGTGTTTAGAGTTTTCTGAAATTACTTTTAAACTGTTTCAAACATAAATTTTGAGATCAGAATGATCACAATTTGATATTCTCTTAATCACATTAATCTTGTAGCAAAACTGAAAAATATCTCTCGTCTGAAAGAAAACGTGGGGAACAAATACCCAATTCAAGTTCCAGTTCTATCCTGTTGCTTGCTCATTTTTATTGAAAGTTGACATCTGAAAGAGAGGTAGCCTTTTTCTTCCCTAATTTCAAATATTTATCCTAGCATCCCAGTTGTGAAAAGTGAGCAAATGCTACCTGCCAGCTGGGAATCCTGAGACAGAGAACTGAAGTAACATCAAGTTAATGTTTGTGCTGCTCTGCAGTCTGGGACTACCCGGACAACACTTTAACACTGCTGTTAGACTGCTCAGGCCGAACACATCTGCTGTGAAGGATCCTGACTGACAGAAAAATATAAAATGAGGGGTATACTCTGCATTCTGTGAGTGAGGATGAAGATTCTTAGGGCAAATACCATGAGACAGCAAAAGGAACGTGAGCAAGGAGATGTGCTATTCTAAAGCGTAAAAAGAAAAGTAATTTTTAAAGGAATGATGTAAGGTGGGCTTAGCTAAGAGCAGGTCATTTGTGTTGTAAAAATGTCACTTTGCTGCTTTTAGTTAGGGACTAAGTGTTTGAATGACACTTCTTCTGCCACTTAGACTCTATAGCAATTCAATGGAAGTTTCAGTCCCATGAAACTTGCCTTCACTGAGAAGAAACAATGGGAGTCCAGCAATCTCTAGCTTCATCTTCCATTTTTCCACTTCTTGAGGCCTGGAAATGGCACAGTTACTGTCCCCCTGCCCAGGCTGCACTTCTTCAATCAGAGAGGGATCTAGAAAGTTGATGATATTTGGAAATCTTTCAGAAAACAAAGTTTCACTGCACACTGCTTACTGGGTCAGAGCAGTTTTATGAAAGATGGTTCTTCTAATACGTGCTGTCAGATGCCTGTGAGTAGTGACAGTGATTCCTTTTCTGTATCCCTCATTGATATTTT
Source organism: Aphelocoma coerulescens (assembly GCF_041296385.1). Taxonomy (NCBI): domain Eukaryota; kingdom Metazoa; phylum Chordata; class Aves; order Passeriformes; family Corvidae; genus Aphelocoma; species Aphelocoma coerulescens. The sequence continues at coordinate 85,928,814 of NC_091013.1, forward strand.
GTCTTTGAGATTAAAAACTACATGCTATAGACGTGGTTGGAAATCAGATATTCCATGCAATTTAAAAAAAATACATTTCCTGAACTAATTTTTATCCCAAGCTGGAATTCAAAGCTAAAATAACAATTTTTTTTTAGTGAATTAAAGCTATGATAACATTTAGAAGTTGGTCAAAATAAACTGCTTAGCGTGGTTATATTAAGAGTTGACAAAAGATAACTTGATAAATCAAATGGGATCTTTGTTCGAAACTGTGTTAACTTTTAATTCTTTTTCACAAATGTTAGTGCTCTTTAACGGTTTTGGCAAAAGGTGTTTTATTCAAGAAAAAGCTGAAAGTTTCTCCCACATCTCATTTCCTTTATCATGTGTTTTATATGGCCAATCCTGTATACAAATTAAACATTTTTGGATATGTTGAAATGTATCCAAAATTAATCCAATAGTTAAGAAGAAGATGATGAACCAGGTCTCATTATTCATTATTTTTAAACTTTTGTGGTATTTCTGAATTTGTGTTCCTTATCCTTCACACTGTAGATTTTTCTTTTTTCATGCATGCTACATAGTGACAGGAAATTTAAATCATCAATTTGTGAAGTAATTTTTCATAGATTTTACGGTCAAAAGTGCAGTTAGTACATTTTGATATATGAAGAAAAAAAACCCAACCCCCCAAAACTCCCAAAACATTATTTCATATTCCTTGAAATAGATCCTGTAATTGAGAATTCAGGGGTGATCAGAACCCTGTTGAGACGGGAGCCAGCAACAAGGGGAGAGAGACAGAAAAAAGCTATCCAACACCATTGGAAGGACTAGGATGAGAACCCACTTTCCAGAGTGCTAGTTTAAGACCCCAGATAGGAAAGACTTTACAAGAAAATAGGATTTAATTTCCTACAGAAACAAGGAAAAAAGAGGATATCCTGCACTTCTCAATATCTTTATGCATCAAAACCATATTGTAGGCAGCTTAATAGTGAAGGAATTAACAGTGCTTCAAAATTTGAAACTTTCTGTGCAACAAAGGAGCAGAATAGACATTTACATTGGTCCATACATGAAGAACATTTCCTGTGCCTAATTTGTGATTTCTTTGAAAGCTAAGAAAGGGTAAAGTGCTGGATCTTTTAAATTTTCCGCCTTTCCTAAGGTAGTTCTTGAACTAGCTGATTCTTGAATCATGCGGGAGACAGTGATCTTGGAGGTGAGCCAAAAATTATAGACTTTACTTCAATTTAGTTTGAAAGCCACTGGAGAGAGAATAATGTTGCATTCATCTTACTAAAATCTGATTGCAGGCTTATGATGTGGAGGCAGCCCATGTTGTAACACACGGTGTTTATATAACTATATTGTATATGTATACATTAAAGAAGTGATTTGAAAGGTTTTTAAGAGAACAGTTGCCATCTACCTTGGCAACGGAATTTGCAGAAAATCTTTTTCATAAATCACTGCCTTGTTTTTAAAAGAACATAATGTAACTCATAATTCTAAATATACTGACTGGAAAAGAACGTATTTAAGATTTCCTTTAACTGAGGGGTTTGATTTTTCTTTCTGGAAGTCTGACAACATTTATAGCTGGCCAGATACATGGTCAAGATGATATATGTGAAAGCCTCCATATAAAATCAATTACATTTTCGAAGGGCAAATAGTGTATGGGGAATGACTTTTCTCAAGTGTAATATATACTAGAAGAATTAGAAAGATAATATCTGGAATAGATGGTAAACCATCTAAACAATGAATGAATCCCATGGCCAAAATCCAACCTAACTGTTGAGAACAGTAGAAGTATGAGGAAAATTCTTCCACAGATTGTTTCTCAGTCTGTTGTGATCTAGTCAGATGCTTCCTATTCGTCTTTAACTAGGGTTAGATTTTTTTTTACCTTCTCTTCCTGTGATAGATTTCTTCTAACTTCCTATTTGACATTAGAGGAAGTAGGAGGAAGAATAGAGGTACTGCCAAAACAGAAGCGCAAAATCATAGTGCGGGGACTGTGATAAGGATCTAGGAAATTTCCTTACCTCAGTGAAGATAGTTACAGCACACAAATCAGCTGTCCAAGGTTGCAATTCTGGAGTGCATAATGCAAGCATATGCAAACTATAGTTGATCACACATGGCAGAATGACAGAACATGTTCACCTTTCCCTGATTTGAATTTATAGAAATCTGTTCTCCATATCTTAATCCTGCTGTGTAAGATGGGTAATAAAAAGACAGCTAGTTATTAGTACTTATTACTTAGGCTAAAACATATTGTTTATGAAGATACACACAGAGTATTTTCACCTAAGGACCTCATATAAAGACAGAGTTGGTTTCACTCTCGGGTAGTCTGTTCAGACTGTGAATTACTCATTCTTCAGATGAAATGGCCAGCTGTGTTTCTCCAACCTATAGCCCTTTATCATGATAAGTTCTGGTTAGGGAAAACCTTCTCTTCCCAGGCATTGTTCTAATCTTTATTTTGGTGAAAGCAAAGAGTTTTAATTGCCCTGTCACTTCTGTAAAGTGGCTTTTCCAGATGCTGAGGTTTTCTTACAGTCCTTGTATGAATCTTTCCAGTTTTGTCAAATTCATTTTTAAGAACATGTACCCTTTTTCTTAGGGAAATTGGTATTTCATTTACTTCTTCACCTTGAAGTCACGCAGGAAACTGTTTTCCATAGATCAGTGTACAAAGTGATATTTCTTACCTTGTTAGCAAACCAATACAGTAGTGGCCTGTAAACATATACTGCTTATTTTTCTCTTTAGAGTTATGTCTCTCCCTCTTGTCATAACTTCTGCCTACCTGGCTTACTATGTCACCCTCCCCAAGGTTCGGTGGGGTTTTATTAAACTTCCTGCTGTTTCTTTTCTGATTGCATTAGTTCTTCTACTCCCAGTTAGGTTTGATTTTTTTTTTCCTCTTCTCCCTCCCTGGTGAAAATAAGATTACCAAGCAACTTCAGGTAAATAATTTTATAAATAATATAGGATGCACTGATTTGGAAATTTCTAAAACTTTTGGTTCATGTGACCCTGACTATCAATGAATGCAGACTGAGACCTGACTAAAATAAAGGCCATCAAAATTGCACACTATTTTAAAGTTCTTTCACCTAGAGAATCCAGGCTTAGTCCAGATGTATTCTAAAGTACAGGCTTTAAAGTCCAAATTCTACTTTTAAAAGATCTTAGTCTAACTAGACATACTTTTCAACAAGTTCACATTTTTAGAGCCTCAAGTATGACAGTTCAATTTGCAGATTTGGCATTTAGCAAACAATGGGACATTTTTTCACATTCAAGAAAAGCATTGAAGGTGAAAGGAAAACTGAAAATCTTCCTCTATTTTACTTTCAACAAACTTCATACCCAGCTTCAGTCTCAATTATATTAGGATAGGGTTCTTGAACACAATATTTGTTGCATTTGAAGGATCCAACACCATCTCCCTAACACCTTCTCTCCATCAGGTTGCCTCGAATATGGTTCTTGTAAGCAAGATGAGTGAGCAGTCAGGGAGGATGTGGACATGCTCTTGATGGTATTCCCTAACTTGCAGAAAGTGATGTAGGTGTCTCTGATCTGAGAGCACTGCTGAACAGGCAGCAGAGATGCATCCTGACAGCAAGTGAGTGAAGCTACATTTAGTCATGAAAAAGGAGCAAAAGCTAGACATTTGGAAAGGCATCTTATACCTTTGTTGATGGAGGAAAAGCAGTGAGTGTCAGCTCCTTTCCCATTTCCATATTGGCTTTGCATCTCAGAGAATTTAATCATAGGTTTCCAAAGAAGTCCAGGGAGGAAAATAAGCAAAAAATATGTAGGTGCTACTCACTTGTTTTTTATGAGTAGAACAGAACTTCAGATTGTATTTGATAGGTAAGAAGTTTTTTTCCTTTTTCTTCCATCTTTTTCACACAAAAATACAGGACTCAAATCCTTTTCACATAAAGAGAAGCTTTCAAAAAGATTAGGATACGTGCCCAAAATAGAACCGTGAGAGAGTACATATTATCTTTCCAATATAAGCTTTTCATATGTCTTCAATCATGGTTATATATAAAAATGGTTTCTTTGGTTTTTTCCTTTCAGCAGCACTGTGGGATGTGAACTTACCTTGCTCATTTTCATGCATATGCAAAAAGACAAGCAATTTGTCTGACCTATTTCTTTTCCTAAAGGGAAAGTATGAGACAAACTCAAATTTAAGGGGTCTAAAAAAATGTTAAAGTTGGATCAGATGCTCTCTTTCTCTGGCTTAAATATCTGCCTTGAAAGCCCACTGTTCAGGGTATTTCAATGCTCAGATTCTTATTTTGGCATGTTCATGCCTACTGAAAAAAAGTGATATATAGACGGTCTGTGTCTTACTGGCTATAGGGCTGAAGATTTTAACTCAGAATTTCTATGGAGGAGTTTTTATATTTTTTCCTTAAATCTAAAGGCATTTATGCAAAGCATGTCTGTCATCACACTTAAGTTGTTCAGAATGAAACTGCTGGTGCATCATGCATTCAGAGATCTCAACCTTATGTGTTTTTCATAGAAGACAGACTTCTGCAACGACTGGGACAGGCTAGGAGTGTAGTATCTGCTGGCAAGCTGCCTTAGATTCAACTGAGCTGTGCAAGCTTTATAGTTCTAACAACTGCCACGGAGTTTTATTGAGAAGTGAAAGTTGCTTGACCTGTAGACTTACTAATTGCCCATTTCCTCCAGCCTGTGGAGAAGTGACATGCAAATAGGTCGGGCACAGGAGACAAGGTGCTGAGAAGAGCCTCAGTCACTCGTGGTCAGTTATGCTCATGTCAGGCTAATGGTGAAGCCTCCCCAGTTGCATGTGATGTCATGTACATCACACTCAGCCACATTAGGAGAGGGAAGGCTATTGTGTCGTCTACTCTGTGCTATGGACCTGCCTTTGCTGCTTAATTAATTTGTGTCTCTGTGGTTGGAAACACAATACTATTTCTTCTAGTCCCCTTCAAGAGTAGCAGTCAAATCAAATCACCCAAACCAGAAAATTCAACCTGAGAATACTGGGGGTGGAGAGCAGGACAGTGGAGTGGCTACTGGAGAAGGGAGTTTGGGATGGTTTATGTGGAAGTGAGAGAGCCAGTTGCGTGAACTTCTGGACTACCTGTGTGGCCCAGATGAAATTGTAGATTTCATGCCGATGTCTTACAATGGAGAGACTGGTTCAGACACACCATTAGGCTTTACCATTACAGCACTGTCCTCAAATTGATCAGTCCATTGGGAATGTCACATGGGGCACAACACTCTGGAGCTGAGCATCTCAACACAACAGGCTGGATCAGAACTACTTTGGGTGTGCCTGCAGTCCCATCTGTAGCCTGGTGGGGACATGCCTTCAGCCATCTGCAAGGGGCCTGCTTAATGATTTTATAATGGTTTGGCATTTTGTAGGCTGAGCATTGGCACACATGAGTGTCTTTGAAGCATTTGCTCCAAACACCCACATTTCAAGTGTGATGGAAGTGTTATGAGGAGCAGTACTTTGGAGAGAAGGGACACTCAGACACTACTTGCAATGTGGGGCAGAGAAACTCACAGACATGTAGTTTGTATGCATGCTTCTGTTACCAAACACACAGGGGATTGTCCCCTTAGAGAAGGTGCTCTGAAACATTATTGAGAAAAAGTATCTTGTTTGACATAGCTCTTCTGGAAGACAGAAGGACAGAGAACACTAGAAACATGGGAAACTGAAAGCTGTAAGGCTGGCTCCTATTTCTCTTTTACACAAAAGCTTTTATCTGATTCTGTTTTTTTCTCCTCTCGAACAGTTGGTACAGTGGGTGTTACATCCAACACCTCCGTGTGACAAATCTCAGCCTACAAAATACTGACACGTTACATTTCATTAACCATATGGGACCTAATTATGCTGCCAGCTAAAATACAGGTGCAAGTCCTAAAGGATCTGTTTGCTATATGTGTATGGGCCTATAGAACTTTACAGTATGTTTGCCTACACAAATCAGGGAGGTCACTTGACACTTGTAATACAGATGGCTTCATCGAGCTGTATAGAACCTGTTTTAACATCTAACTGAAATAAAAGGTAAGCTTTTACTCACAGGATTAAAGGGTTTGGAGGAGAAGGGGCAGCATCTGTGTGTGTGTACCAAAAAAAGAAATTGTCAGAGTCTTCCCAAGAAGCAGCATTTCAGCATTTTGCAGTCATGTCCATAAAGAAAACTGGACAAAGGTAGCCAGAGTCCTTAAAACAGCAGAGCATTGACATCCTGTGTCTACAGACAACCTGGAACAAAGTGGCCCAGATTTGGCAGTGCTCTCCCTGCCCTGTCTGTCCTGCTGAGACATTGGCTCAAAGACATGAGCACAACATAATGCCACTTGCAGCAATTGCATCACAGATTATTTTATCAGGTGGGCTGTGGAAGGGCAGGAGTGAACTCTGTGCAGATTGGATATGAGTGCTAAGAGGGCTCTTAGCAAGAGGAAGCAGAATATCAAAGGTCTAGGTGAAGGAGAAACATGAGTAAAAGATTAAGAGAAACAAATTGCAGAAATAGCAATGGTACTTAAAATGAATTGCTTCACTGATACAATTTCTAGACATGAGTACTTAATACACCCTAGTTCCTATTCAGAAAATGCCATCTACCAGCCCTGAAATGCTTCACAAAGTTAATATAATTTTATTACTAGGAAACCAAAGTCCTGAAGGACGGCATGCTGCACTGGCAAACAGCCATGGCACCTGTCTTGTTTCTCAGACCTCTGTTCTTCTTTGAACTAAGCTGTCTTTCATGGTTGATGGTCATGACCTGTTACTATACAGGAGGTGCCACACTGTGTCCTTCAACTGTCGTATGTGTAAATTCAGTGGGGAACACAAGGCCTGAAGTTGTTCTTCAGGTGAGAAGTGAAAATGCAGCTAGGTGCCCTCAGTATTTCTGAAGACATAGTTAAATTTCAAGCTAAAGCAAACTATGGAATACAGCAGTAACTCAAAATGGTGTTTGCATTTATCAGCAGTTGATTTGTCCTAAATATGTCAAGTAGAAACGACTGAATTTTGCTTTATAAAATGACTCTTCAAATCAATCATGACTCTTCAAACCTTCTCATAAGCTGATGGCTTCTCTGTGGCAAGATGTGTCATTTTGATACGATCATGGTAGAGGTGCTACTAGCTTCACTGCAAAAGCAAGAAATTAGTAATTACTTCACAGTGTTGTAGGGTAATTGTAAAAAAATCATAGCTATTACTATGGTAATATTTGAGAGATTTTTGTGTGTATTTGTTCTCTGCATTAGTGTGAAAACATATTTTTATAACATTTTCCTTCAATTTTTTTCTGTGGAAAAGAGATAAATATTTTATGGTGACAGGAGAGGATCTTTTTTTTTTTTTTTAATGGAAAATGTTTTTCAAAATTTCAAGAAAGGGTGTTTGTGCATTTTTATTTTCTGTTGGTGGGATTTGCTGTAATCTTATCACCTACAGCGCACAATTCTGAACATCCATAGGTGAGACAATATACCCAGTGGCTATTTTTGCTGTCCTCTAAAAATAGCAATACCAACAGTGAGTTTGAAGTGAAACTATTTTGTTAATCTGCATCAATATGTGAGAAGATGCTCTGACTTCAAAGATCAGCACTTTGCCATGCATGCAAAATTTGCTGAATAATTAGACTGATTGCTTTGGGTTAAATATAATTTTAAAAGTATTTGGGGCAATGTACCAAGTAATTACATATCTCAGAGGCACAGGGAGTTGGTCAGATTGGGAAGACGATCTATTTACAGACTTTGCTTGAAATGTGCTATGTATAAAATGTATTATTCTAAGGTCCATAACGAGGTTTTTGACTCAGTATAATCTTTGCAACTGAAAAGTCTACAAAGAGTTACCAAGTGACACTTTCTGATGTGAAAGATCTTGTAGTAAGAAAGGATATTTACTGCTCTCTTTCTAATCACATATTACTTAAAGTTATGAACAGTTTGCAAAATTTTCACAGTTTACAATCAATAATTATTTACCAATTACTTATGAACTATATATTAGCTAGATACCTAACGTTTCTAACAGAAAGTCACTAGTAGCAAAACACACAGTCCTGCAGTTGAAAAAGTGTCAAGCACTTACCAGACCTATCTGTGAATAAAAGAGCTGTGGTAAAAGCATGCCTTGGGTGCACAGACTAATTTTCAGTTTGAGTTACATTGGCTTGACTCAATGCTCTGCTTGTATGGTGTCCTGTCCCATATTTCTTCACCACACCATTTGTGAACACACGCATTGCCAGTTTGCTCAACAGGAACATGAGGATTTCTCTTAAAGGCCAAGAACTGGTTTGGGTTTTTTTCCCTACCACTCTGTCTTTGCATATCACTGTGATTCTGTTGTCTACTTATTTGCACTGAAAGCTTTTCCTCTCTCTTGTTGTGCATTTGAACAGCATCAAGCATCCAGGTACCGTCACCTTAGCTGGTGCTCATATACCTTATTACAAGTACTTTGCAAAAGAATTACCATTCCCAAATAGAAGCACTTGCAATCATGACTTACTTTACTGTTCAAGCCTGAGTCCTTTTCTTTCATCAAGAGCTTTATTTCTGTAGTCCAGAGAGTGCAAAGGAATTGGACTAAAAGTGATGGCAGTTTCAATCCTTCACGTACTCTGCAGCATTCTGGTTCAGCAAGTGCTCTGAACCCTTTTGCTCTTTTTACTCTGAACAAGTTAACTGTCTAAGGAGCAGCAAATCAAAAAGTATCCTTTTCTAGTAAACAATAGACTTCTGAATCTATGTTTGACAAATTTTTAATATTATCTGTTAGAACAAGAACAGTTCCTGCTGATGAAGGAATGGCCTGCTTGCCTTAATTACATTTTTCCTCAAGGACTCTTATTGTGGGTGGCAATCAGTTTATTCATTTTCCTCCCTGCAATAATTTTCTCTGAGAAAAACCACTTGACTCAGGTCTTGATTGAAGCTGAAATGGCTATATTATTGTAAATTCTGTAAAACCAGCCTCTTGGAATAAACTTTTTGTTGGGGAATACTGCTGGCTACTGAAATCCTGGTTCTGCATATTTGTGTAGTTGATGCAAAACATGATAGCTGTAATGTGCTGGTGGCTCAAAATTGTATCTGAAAATACAAAAGTTCCACGTGGAACTTTGGACACTATTCCAGTTCTGATGTCAACACCTTATGTTTCTCATATTTCTGAGATTGATTGTAGACTTTTTGAAACAGATTACCCTGCAGTTGTTTGGAAAAGGAAATTGAATCTCCCTGAGCATGTGCATATCAGAAAATAGAAAAGACCAATCAATGGCTATGCTTAGGCACTGCACTTCCTAACTCTTAACTCATCCCCTGCTTCAGCTATGGACTGTTGCAATGACCCCTATACAAAGCAAAGCAGCTACAACAAAGGCCAGAGCTAAGCAGAGCACGCAGACTAATTTATGTTACTTGTCCTCGTTCTGTCCATTCTCCCATTGTGCACCTGTAAACATAAAAATGCACCATTCTTTACATGAGTAAATGTCATGGAATTCTGATTTTTCAGTTGCTGGACCAGAATAATCTTAATTTGCTTTTTCTTGAAAAGCTGGTTAAATCTGATCATACCAGACCTGCATATTTTGAGTACTTTGTGATTCATGCTGTCTCCAACTGCACCTGGAAATTATTTGGGACAGTTCAGGCAAAAATTATTCTAGGGACTATTATAGTGATTTAATGTTGTAGAGAATCATGTTTCAGTGGGAGTGAATGTTCTCTGATGATCAATATACCAGTATAAATGTTACCTTTTTTTCTGATAAATACCTTTCTTAACTTTTATATTAAACAAAGCAGTTATGAGTAAAAGCACAAACACAGGTTTCTATTCCACTTGAATCTTCACATACTCCTCTTTGTTTTTCAAGGATCTTAATTTCTTTTCATCTCTTTTCAGCATGTTGAGATATTTAATAGCTGAAAATGTATTATTATTAAATGTGCTTTGTTTTATTGGAGTGAATAATGAGACACTAAAAAATGCTGTGAGCTTACTCACTTTTAATTAAATGAATATATTTTGTATAAACATTATCTTTTATTGAAAGAGGGCTCATTTAAGAGGAAAAGGTGTTTGAGAAATTAAGAAATAAAATGAATTATATAAATCAGACTACATGGGATCAAACAGTCGAATACAAAGAAGAAGCACTAACAAAAATGGTGATTATGATTCTGTGGTTCTGACTTTCTTATGCCAGTTAATGATATTTGTTGGAATGGGATTTACTGCTAATGGATTTTCCCACTGGGAATGGAGGGAAAAGCCATAAAACCCTTAAGGAATTTCATTTAGCTAATGTATCATGGATATCCAAAATAATAATGAAGTAAAAATTGTAAAAGTCAAGATGAATTAAGTCTCAAAAAGCAAATAAAAACAGATCGCTAAAGTTTACTGTTCCTGTCTGCAAAGTTATGAAAAAGAACAAGAACAGATTGAGTCAACATTAAAAGTAATTCAATCTTGGTCCTAGGCCAAAACAACCATTTCTTGGCATAAAAGTGGTAGAAAAGGTGACTCTATTTCATTTTTTTCAAGCTGCTAACTAAACTGTCCCAAAGACCCTGTTCACACAATGGAGAGTCACTTCTGAGGGGTGATTCACCCCTCCATTTCATTTAATTCTTCATTAGTTATCTTGGATTACTGCCTTCCTAATTCAGGTACTTCAGATAAATATTTAAAATTATGTGTGCTGAATAACAGACTTAATAAAGATGAAGACTGTAGAATATGAAGGCAAGGACAAATTGATTGGCAGGAAGGAGAATATGGAAGTGGAAATGACCACAACTGAAGTGGAAGGACAACTCTTCAGTAAAATTAAAGGCAGTGTCAGATAATTTTGGTCCCAAAGGATTAAGACTTGTTATTTGAAAAATCATAAATCTGGCAGCAGTGTCTTTTCTAGACAGACTTTTAGACCATCTTTCGGGTGTTTTTTAAAGAAAGCATTGTTTCAGGGGTGGCACTGTAATACTGGAGAATAACACAGACAATGGATATGCTTTAATGCATTTTTGTGTGAGTGAAATGATTTCATTATCCACAGATCACGTCTCTGTGTTAGGTTTGCTTTCAAGCAAACTTTGAAGAGAAGGATATGGAAGTAAATTTAAGATCCCAGATATGTGTCACCTTTTTTTCAAGGGATCATTGATTTTATTTTTTTAATATGGTTTAGATACCCTCTGTTAAGGCTTTTTAAATGCTGATATAGTGGTACAGAGCAAATTAGGGTTTGGGTTTCATAGTAACTGGAAACTACTGTGAAACTGACGAGGGCAGGAAAGTGACTGACATGGAAAAAGAAGGTATGAAATTGCATAAGGCTGTTGCCAGAAGTCTTCATTGATTTGCACCATGGCTAGTTTCATGTCATACTTTTGTAAATGATGTAAGGATGATTAGTTTACTTCCTGGGATTTTCTAATGATGGAAAAAATATTAACCAACAGAAAGGAAAAAAAAGAGCAATTATACAAGCCTGTTTTTAAGACAGGCTAAAAGAAATTGTACCAGGTACATAAAATCTTCTCTGTGTTTAGGTATCTAATCTAAATAGCCCAACCAGGACTATAATCATCCTGTCTGTGTATCAGTAAGAAATTCTGAAACCTTCCAGGGGAGGTTCAAATTTTTAAGTGGCTTCCAGAGAAGTTCTGAGGTGTGTAGTGATCTTTACTGACTAACTGTGAAGCCTACTGTGATGAAGTTCCTGTCTTGCCTGCTACAAATATTCCTTTTTCCTTACTGATTTATGTTCATTTTTGTTGTTCCCCAGGACTTCAGCACTTAGGAAGAGAGGGTGCAGGAGAAAAGAGAAGCCAATATGATAAAGATATGAAAAAGGCAAATGGAATATTGGAGGGGTATTTTCAGAAAAATAGAATATTATTTGTCCTGATGTAAAGAATATTGCAAATTGTCATCTGATTGTTGAAGTCTGGGAGTCATTAATATCTGGTGAAAAGAGAATCAAAGCGGGGACAGCTGTGGAGAAGAGGTATTAGTGCAATCTGAAGAACTGTCATGAAACAGGAGCCTGAAAGATTTGTCTTTATTTAGTGCATGAAAATGAAGCCTTAATAATACCATTAATATTTTTAAATACAGCACATTGAATCGTTACTATGTCTGAAAGAAAAATGCTAAATAAATCCAGGCTGAGTATTAGAAGGATTTCCAGCTCTCAGGTGAATGTGGCCTAGAATAACCCCATAATGGATAAATTTTTTGTCCAGACTGCAGCTGGTTTTGAGTTACAGTACATGCCTGATCTCGAGCAGTATGTCTATATGTATTTTGAAAGAAACAACTACATAGAGGTGCATCTGAAAGCATACACCCAGAATATTTGAAAGAAACAGCTAGGAGAAGAAGATGCATATAAAAAGATTGGCACATTTATTCTTGATGAAGACAGTTGTACAATGAATTTTCAGATTACCTTATTTTTACTTCCCAGTGAAAAAAACCACTGGCATTAATGATGATTGAAACGGGCTGAGCTACATGGCTGTAAGTGGGAGAAGGTCAGATATTTATAAACTGGATAAAAACCCTGATAAATGAAACTGAGGATATAGAACCTGATGTTAAAATCTGTACCATCATTCAAATAAACCAATAGCTATGCCATGTTCAAGTTAGATAAGGAGGCCAGAAAAATGGCCTACTATTCAATAAAGAGGTAACTCCTCCTAAACAGAGGTGATTTCTGTGTCTTGTTCTTCATTCTCCTGTCCCCTTCTCTTTCTATACTCCAGTGTGCAATAAAAAAGAAAGCAGGACTGAATGGAAGGTAGTTTTGTACATAGGAGGAACCTAAAAATTCGAAAGGAATCACTTAATAGATTTTTGGCTGACTAGTATGCTAATTACAATTTGGAGGAAAAAAAGAATTGATCAATAAAGTTTTCTCAGTATAGGAATAGGAAGGAAGGAAGGAAGGAAGGAAGGAAGGAAGGAAGGACGGAAGGAAGGAAGGAAGGAAGGAAGGAAGGAAGGAAGGAAGGAAGGAAGGAAGGAAGGAAGGAAGGAAGGAAGGAAGGAAGGAAGGAAGGAAGGAAGGAATTCGGAAGGAAGGAATTCGGAAGGAAGGAAGGAAGGAATTCGGAAGGAAGGAATTCGGAAGGAAGGAAGGAAGGAAGGAAGGAAGGAAGGAAGGAAGGAAGGAAGGAAGGAAGGAAGGAAGGAAGGAAGGAATTTGGAAGGAAGGAAGGAAGGAAGGAATTCGGAAGGAATTCGGAAGGAAGGAATTCGGAAGGAATTTGGAAGGAATTCGGAAGGAATTCGGAAGGAAGGAAGGAATTCGGAAGGAAGGAAGGAAGGAAGGAAGGAATTTGGAAGGAAGGAATTCGGAAGGAAGGAAGGAATTCGGAAGGAATTCGGAAGGAAGGAAGGAAGGAAGGAATTCGGAAGGAATTCGGAAGGAATTCGGAAGGAAGGAAGGAAGGAAGGAAGGAAGGAAGGAAGGAAGGAAGGAAGGAAGGAAGGAAGGAAGGAAGGAAGGAAGGAAGGAAGGAAGGAAGGAAGGAAGGAAGGAAGGAAGGAAGGAAGGAAGGAAGGAAGGAAGGAAGGAAGGAAGGAAGGAAGGAAGGAAGGAAGGGTATTTCTAATGTTAGGACAGAGACTGGATTTTTTACAATGCACTGCAGAATTCTTGAAGGCTGTTTCTGGGCTGTGGCAACTTCATAGCTGAATGTTCCCTTATTCAGCAGGGATCACAAGTGTTAACAAGGGGAACTATTGATATATTTGGGGATTTTAACAAGAGGGTGGTAGATCTTGGAACAAGTTTTCTGAATGGGTTGTGAAACCTTCATCCTTGGAGGTATTCAAAGGTTGACTGGAAAAGGTCCTGAGCAACCTGATTTAAATTGCTCCTTCTTGGAACAAGGGGTTGGACCAGAGGACCTCCAGACACTTCTTCTAACTTCATTTATCCTCTGGTTTAACTGCTGTGTGTGGAAAAAGCAAGGAGGTATATACTATATTGAATTATGATTTATCTTAATCTTATTCTTCTCTTCTCCTAATCTAGTGTTTTAGAGACCATAATAGTCTCTCAAAAGTGTTATGAGACAGACTGTGATCCCTTGTTTTGTGGGAGGGAGGGACACAGGATGAGAGTGGTCACAGGATATTCTTAAGCCTTACTGATGAAGCAGGACTTCTGCATCCTGAACAAAGGCTGGGTCAGCCTTTGTTTCATGAATGGGATATAACCATAACTAATAGAAGCCAGAAGCAAGTTGGGTACTGATCTCACTGACAACATGTGGGATGGACATGGACATCTCTTACCGATCTGGGCCATATTGGGATGGCCTGTGGGTCCTATCTCCTTCCCACTGAACTGTGTCTGAATTAATTTGGTCAGATATGAACTTTTTGCAGCAGATGCAGAAAGCTGTCCTCACAATGTACTCTCGGCATCTTGAGGAAGGTAGGTGGAGGAAAATGAAGTCGATGTTCCATATTTCTTGTCAAGAAATATAACATGTTCCTTTAGCTCTGAGCACGTGAATATAAACAGTGCTGAGATTTGTAGGCCTATGGTATCTCTCCTAGGTATCAAACAATAGTTTTAGAAAGCTGAAAAGATCTTCAAGATGGGAGGTAGGCATATTGGCTGTGGGTTGGTATGTAATGCCAATCTGTTGCTAAGTGTTATTTTTAAATTAACCTTTTATTATCTTCTGTAACACTGGAAATTAAATTTGAAGCAAAAAAACTACTTTACTTTTAACTGCTAATTTTAAATAAATTTGTGTTATGAGAATCTGACTGAACTTATGTGTTTACAGACAGTGTAATTAAACTGGAGCAGAGTGGGATTGTTCCATCATGACCTCAGGAAAACAAATAGAGTTTCTATGGACATTGCAGTAGCACTAAAGAGTTTTCTTATCTGGACTGCTTAAATCCATTTGGAAATCTCTGTGTATGCATTCACATTTGTATGTAATTAATCCCTACAGCTATGTGGAGTGACTGTGTGGCCACTCAAGGTCCATATTCTTATGTGAAACAATTATCAGTGCTTGTACCAGGAGCTGTACTGAAGTTTTCTGCTGCCCTTGTTAATGCTGCAATGATTCAGTGCTGGTGATTTTTTTTCCCCTGACAAATGCAGCCAGACAGCAAGAAATATTTCACTGTGTCAAGAGATCTTAAGTGGATTCTACCTTCAATAACTGACATTCACAGAAAAGCAAAGAGGTATTTGGATTTATCTATGATGAGTAGATTTAAATAATCCAGTAGCTGTAAACTAATTGACTTTTATGAGTAGTAAGTGGGGCAGAACTTTTTCATGGGACCCATGTATTTACATGTTTATAAATAAATCTCTATTATAAATAAATATCTATTACATGAAATGATTAGGGTTTTTTCCAAAGCTCAAAGAAACTACATGGGGCTATTATATCCAAATGCAAATATGCAAAAGAAGGTAAATGTATATAAGGAAAAGGGACTGAGAGGAAGTAATGACTGATGTTCTATTTGTTTTTCCTCTCCCTCATCTGTACTTACTGCCCAGTTTTACAAATATAAGGGCAGAGTTTCCTCTTTCCTAGGTTACCCATTTCCTGTATGACAGGAAGCATAAGGTCAAATTTCTACCTATTCATTAGCAGAACCAAATGAATAATGTAAATAATACATTAACGACTGATTTCTGTGTATTGCTGAAGATATGGTTCCTTTACCTACTCACCTTAAGACAGGCTTGTGTGTTGTGAGTTTTCATATTGCTCCACAGACTTAGATGCCAGAAGAAGCCCATCTGCTCAGACACTCAGACATTTTGCATAACACAGGTCATGAGATTTTACCCAGTAAATCAAGCTGTGGAAGAAATCCTTCTTTCCTTTAATTTAAGTGTTATCAAGCCCATGAACTTGTGACTAAACCTGTGTATATCTAACGGAAAGACATTTGGTCTAAATGTAAGGCCTCCAGGAGATGATTAATCAGACACATCCTTTAATTATGTTGCAATGGTTAATTACTCTTGCTGTTAAAAGTTGTCTTGCTTCCAATCTGAATGTGTCTGTCTCCATGGAGACATTCTTCTGTGAGAAGAATAGAGTGCCATGACCTCTCTCTTCATAGAGGTTTCCATTTGTCGCCTTTTTTTGGAAATTTTTTGTCTTAATCTCAGGCTATAATCGTCCCAACTGATGGATGCGTTCTGATAGCTTGATGTAAATACAGATCTCCTTTAATCAAGGCAAAAAATGTGCTTTAGATTTACATGAGTATGAGGGATACCAAAATCTATGTCTCATAGTTCACATGCTGCTCTTAATAGCTAGAAGAAATCATTATCTGTAAAATGTGCCTCAATTTGGCTTCTCCTGAACAAAATTAATCAAAGTTTCCAGTTTTGATTTCCATTCAACTTGGCTATCAGCCTCAGGGAGGTGAGATGTTTTTGCCAATATCATAGATTTCACCTTCATAAAGACATATTGAAAAAGAAATTAATCTCTCTTGGGGAGGGGCTTGCCTTTTAGTTCTCACCAGCCTGAATTTATCATGCTGTGGTGTCATGGATCAATTACCCGTCGGTCAGTACTTACGGCTTGAGCTACCCGATGAAAATAGTAATTGACCCCTTTATTTTAATAATTTATTTTCTGCAGGTGATTTTTTTGTGTAAATTACTTCAGGTTTTGAAATCTGGGTTTCTGAGCCAGAGATTACTCAAGACAGTCCTTGATATATTTCTGCCTTCGCTTTTGTTGTCAGCATCTCCTAAACACACACTCACAGTCTGTTCAAGCCCAAACCAGTTACCTTATGTAATCCAGCATTTGGAAGCTTTGACATATGTCTGTCTCTGACTAAGCTTGACTGAAACAATCATATTTGGCTGCACATATTTTTCTTCTTGACAAAACCTGTTTAAAATACCAGAATAAACATAGTCAGTGATTTTAAAATATTATTTTATTGACATGGCAGACACTAGATAGAATTGACTAGTGGCAGAGATGTTCAGAACCATTATACTTTGCATTTACCCTTACCCAAATCATCTACTGTCTGCATGAGAGAGCCTTAAAACCAGTGGCATATTGGTTATTGGGTCACATGCTGGAAAGGTTGTGAAGTTGTTTTCATTTCTATGATTTTCAGATTCATACCATCTAGCTCCATGTTTTCTCTCCGTGGAGATGAGGGCTTTAAAACTTCCTCACATCAGCAACATCCAGGGAATTTGTGAATTGGGAAGGGAGGAAGGTCTAGGCTGATTTTCATTGACTGTGCTCACATAGCATCTTAATTCACTAATGATTCCAAAAGCATTGAGTAAGACATTACACCTTGGTAATAACCCAGTCTGAAAATCGGTCAGCTTTAGCACAGCAGTAAAAAAATATTAGTTCTAATGAGATGCCTGGAGAAACAGAAATAGCCTCACAGCTTGTCCATAAAATTCTATTTGTCCCAGGTTGTCATGTGTGATAGTGTCTCAGAGCTTGTATTTCAAAGGGATCCTGCCACTGGATAATTTGTACCTTTATTGGTCTTCCTCTGTCTTCTAAGGGGTAGAAATCACCTGATGCCAAGGTGTACCCAGCCAGAGCTTTCATGCAAAGACAGGTGGAGAGGTACAGAGAGTGGTGCTGAAGTATGCCCCGAAAGAACAGGGATTACCCCGAAGTCCTTTCCACCTGTCAGTTCCTTAGATAAATCTATATTTTATTTAATAAGTTCAGTTTTTTGTAATTCTGTTTGTTCTTGTACAGATATTCAATCTTTATCTTAGACTTGAAAAATTCTTTACCTCAGTGTCCAAAATAATAAATGTGGCATGGAAGGTTTTTCAAGTTTTCCCTATTCTTTTTAAGGCTTCAGGAAAGTATGAAAACTCAGAAGACAAGAGAACATTAGACAGTGAGAATTTTTTAATTTGTTCTGTGATCGAATAGATTCTTTGCTCAGGAAGTGGCGTCATAATGGTCTGATATTTTTGGATTATATTTAGTGAAGTATTTTGCAGACTTCTAGGACAGAATACATAAGAATTTTGTGAACAAAATCTTACCTATTTTAGGCTTGAGAAATTATTTTCCTCGTTTGTTGTCTGTCTCGTCCATAATACTATTTATAAATATCGCTATTGAAAATAGTAGAAGGCAATAGAAATTAAGTCATGTACAAAAGCACCCCACCTGCCACATTACATTTCAGTTGTGGCTTACAATATCTCTTCTGTTTTCAAATCAAAGAATATTATTGAATTATTTCATTGTTTGGTGCTCCCCCAAGCTATTCTTACAATTTCCCAGTAGAAAATGTTGGTTTCAATGACTTTTTCCATACAAGTCCCTTGCTGGAGCTCACTTTTCTGTAATTAGGAATCATACTCATATGTCTCTTGATTTTGTTTAACAGTTTGCAATGTACTTGTCTTTGCAGAAGCAGAATAGATGAACTGTTTGTTGCTTCTTTCCCCACTTAAATACTGTAGCGACACAGACGTGAAAAGCAGATTAATATTTTTGCACTTATGTGCATGATGATTTTCTCAGAACCATCACTGAATGGTGTTGTACTGACTCATGCTCTCAACCATCCATAATAAATTCAGTGTCTTGGATGTCTTCCATGGTTCATGTACATGCTGCTTTGTAACCCAGATGTATGCCAGTGCTCTCTATCTCTACTACTTACCTGGTCAGGGTAACAGGCCCTTTCAGCCTCTGATTCCTCTAGAAAGAGCTTGGACACTCAGCCCATCACAAAATGACTCTTTGTAGAGAGGAGAAAGAGTGAAAATTCATATTCCTTTTAATGCTGTTACTGGAAATGAGCACGAAGCTTTAAACTAAATCTCTTTTGTCTTTTCTGCCTTTCTTTGCATTGCACATCCAACGAGTCTGTCAGGCAGACAAGGGTGAAGGTGGCAGATGTCACCTCTATCTAATTCCCAAGTTTCCACATCCCAGAGTTCAAAAGCAACAACACTACAGGAGGTGAAGAGTAATATTGTTGATGTGTCCCAGCAGACACATCTACACATTAGATTAGACTAGACACCGTATCCAAAGACAACTGACAAGTTCCCTTGACCCCATCAGGCTTTGGATTTGCCCTTTGTCCTGATAATATTCTCGTGATGTTGTGCCAAAATTGCTACAAATCTCATACAACATTCTGGAATAAGTTAGGAATTTCTCTCAAAACAAATCTACCTCCCATTTTAAGCAAGTGATGATTTAGGTAGTGGTGTGGTCTGGCTGTGTGCTGTGTGAAACAGGCATTTCTCTAGCTGCCCCCTGGACTGTGCTGGGTTTGATGTGTTCACCCACTATTTACTCAATCAGTGGAGTGATATTTGATGAAGTTTGGAGGATGGCATATAGAGAGCCCCAAAGATGATGTTCTTAAAAGACTTCATGAAAAAAACATGCATTTAACACCCACAGGTTGGTGCTAAAAGGAACTGAGAGCTGTCAACCTCCTGTGAAGACCCTGGGAATGAAGAATGCAAATCTCTCTTCTGTACAGCAAGTGCTCAGCACTGGCCAAGACTTTGACAAGGCAGAGTTTTCCTATCACTTTTGCACACACCTACTGGCTCCTGTCATGTAGATAAAGCTGACATGTCCAGAAAAAATGTAATATAAACAAGAAAACTACTTCCTTTTTCTGAGAATTCAGAAATTTGGTTTAGGTAGACATTTGAAAAAATTCAGACAACTTAAAACTGCTATTCTTATTTCTGAAATGGATTGTACGCATCCATCCAGTTCTCAAGGACAGGAAACTGCAGTTCTTCATGATTCTGTTTGAAAAGACTCTGCACCTTGAAATCAGCATGGTGGTTTGGTTCTGACTGCACTGTGATACTTCACACCAGACTTCTGCCTTAAATAAGGTCAAAACAAAAAAAGGGTGCCCTCTGCCAATACTTGACATGTGAATACAAGACTTTTGTCAGCACAGATGCCAGTCCCAGCTGTATCGCTCAGCTGTTCTTGCTGATAGCTGCCAAGTGGTGTAGTGAAACAACATATAAATTAAGGTTCTGCTTATAAGAATTAAGTGTTGATGAATTAACCACCCCTATGAAGCTCACACTTCGAGATGACATATCCATTTACATTTAAACAGTGCTTAGAGTTTAGCTGAGGCTTAGACAGATTTTCAATTTAAGAAACTGTTCATGCTGTCCCAAATTATATGATGTGGACTATTTGGGGTACCCTTGTTAGTGGTCATATCAACCAGGTCCTTGCCAGTCCCAACCCAGTTTTAGCTCCCACTCCAGGAACTCCTTTGTCTCCCAGCTGGATAGTAGAGGAACTGGCACCTGATTTCCACTGCACATGATGAAATATTGCCTGAGTGTTTGCCTACAAGGCAATACTGACAGGTATGAATTCACAGTGCTGCAGGCTAAGACAAAGAGAGTCAATAAGATGTTCCCATTACTTGGTGCTGTGAGTAATTGACAGCAAATATCAACAGAATGATGTTAACATAATTCTGCTCTGCTCCAGCTTGCTGGCACCTGCCTGTATAACACCCACAGTGACTGGTTGCTGCATCAGTCAGCCCTTGTTTGCTTTATCCTTTAGTGGTTAACTCTGCTTCTGTTCATGGATACTCATACTTTGTTCACTGGAGTACTGCTCTGACATTCAGCAGTCACTCAAATGCCTGGTGCTGAACACTCATGCAGTCCTGGGCACTGCTGGGTATTTCCAGATAGAGGAAAACAGCTTTATTTCATTCTGAAGCTGTTAGGGAAAATGCTACTGAATTCAGGGAGCTTTGGAGAGCCTTTAATTTGTCCCTTACCCTGAGGTTGCTATCCATGCATATTACACATTCTTTTAAATGGGTACCGTTCTGTTCCATAATTAGAATTTTAAATCGTAAAACAGAAGCCGAAAGACTGGAGAGGGGAAAGAAAAGAGATCTGAAAAGCTTGGAAAACTTCCACTGACACAGGGCCGATTGAGATGAAATCTCCAGCAGCAGGGAAGGATGGTGAGAGCAACACTGCCATCTCCTGAATACCCTTGACAAGGTCTGGTTTTCCTCTGATTTCTTTTCCTTTGTGGAACACAGCAAGGGCTGCAGCTCCATCTCGACATCCCCATGCACTGGATGCCCCAGCCTCCCTCGCAAAAGGTAAGTAACCTAATTGGAGTCCAGACATGCTGAGAGAGAAAAACAAACAGCAAAAAGACAGCCAGGAAACAGGAGGAAGCTAAGGATAGTCTGGTTCCAGTGTTAAGGGAAAAAAGGTTTGTTTCTCAAATCCTTTTTCACAGGTTTGGACATTTAGAGTGTTTGAAAATAAGAAGATCATTAGATCATCTAGTCTGGATGCCTGCCTACTGAAGTAGGTTTTTTGTTTCACACTAGGCCTCAGAGCTTGTTATTAACTAAGGGGAAGCTTCTAGAAAGGTGTTAGAGGCTGAAGTGAAAAATGAACAGATTGAGAATCTCTTGGTGGTTTGAGTTACCCTCATTCTTAGAAATGCATGTGCACACTGCAGCTGGAGTATGTCCAGCTACAATTCACAGCTACTGCCTTCATTGCTAAAGTCACAAGTTCCTTGTATTTTTGCCTCTGTGAGAGTAACATTACAGCCATGCTCTCCATCTGCCTTTTACAAACTGAACATCCATTTCAGAGAAAAAGAAAAGCAAACAAAGCAAAACCAAACAAAAGATAAAAATCCACCATATTATTGCAGCCACCTCATTGTATAGCTTCTTGACATAATTTTCACCACACATTTAAAGGCTGATGTTCTTCAAGAGATACTTTCTGTTCTTTGTCATATATTCTGACCTCAGCAAAATAATTACTATGATGATACTTAAAATACTGGCATATGAATTTAGCAATCCCTGGAAGGAATGTTTGATACATCAAAAAAGTGATTCCTTAGGCTTTCTGCAGATTCAGGAGCACATTCTGAAAATACTGTTTGAGTCTTAAACAGCTGGAAATTATCTTTGAAAAATTAAGCAAAGTTTAAAAACCCAGGACTATGGAAAATGACTGTAAAGATTCCTGGAACACTAGCCCTAAGGTAATCCCTGCCTTCTCCCACAAGCACAGAGCTCTCAATTCAGGAAACGCTGTTTTAGCTAGTGTTAAACTAACACCTCAGTGCTTCTTTTTACATACAAATGCACCAACTAAATCATCTGTCAGACTTCTCTAGCCTTAATTTGTTCTCATATAAATAGATTAAGGCTGTATTCAAAAAGCAAATCTCATGCAAAAGCTGACAGTTTACTTCATCCCAGTTTATATTGTTTAGGAGTCTTGGGGAATAAAAAAATCAAAATACATTTCTCAGTGAATTGAATTGCCACTCTTTAATTCTCAAATTCACATGATATTTAGCATCCTAACAATTCAGTTCACACTGGTTTAAAACGTGATCTGGCACAGCTTTTTTCCTAAATTTTAATCATGAAATGGTAGGCATGTTCTCTGTTCTGCACTTCACAAAGGTGTGCCAAGTGGTTTTTTTTTAGCATCATCCAGTGAGAGAAAACCAAAAATATTGCTATCAGTTCAGAGTCTTCTTGAATTTTCCCTCCAAATACCAAATGCAACCCACTTGGAGATAGTAAATTTCTAAAGTAGCTATTCAAAACACACAAACGAATAACCCTTCAAGTAGCACAAAACGCACAGGTATCTGTTGAAGCAATGTCAATTCTCACAGTGGGCTTTCTAGGGAGGAAGAAGGCTGAATGACCCTGTTCTTTGTACTTTCTTTGTCTGGATCCATGTCTTCCATTCAAACATTTGCATCTCTTTTTTAAAATATGGATTTTCTGTTCGGTCACCTGACTATAAAAGCAATGTCACTCAAAACCCCAGGCTCCCAGCCAATTTTCCCTATGGTTTTCATCCCTCCAGTAACAGTAACAGGTCCATGACACTTGTACACATTATAAAAATGATTCCACGTAACAAACTTGTAAACACTTGTACTAATTTTTCTGAGTTGATGACAAATTTTACTGTGACTCACAAGTAATATCATCACTCGTCATTTGTATCTATCCATTGTTAGGGTAAAAAGTGAATAGGTTCAGTAACACGTAGGGCATTTAATTTTTTTTTTTAAGAGAGACAAAACTCACTAAAAATGTAAGCTCCTTTTTGATAAGCAAAGTCAAACTGTTCTTTGAGGAGTTTGTTCCTTTTTCTCACAAAAGAAATTTGGTAAATGAAATAAGCCAAAAAAATATCATACATGGCATTGGAAAAATGAGGTTAGCAAGGGAGAATTTCTACTGACTATTGTTATGCACCAAAATTCTCTTTGTAAGATAGCTCTTGAACACAAAACTCTGATGTTTGTGCAGACAACTTGTGCATTATTCAGTGGTACTTCCATACCTCCCTGTAGTGCAGCTGAAAAGATGCTGAAAGCATGATGAGCTGCAGCTCAATTTCTTGTCAGGGCAAACAGTTGTTACCGAGTCAAACTGTGACTCAAACTTCAATTCAGCTGGTGTTGCTTGTCAGAATTCTTGGTAGTATTGCTCCAGAGGTGGTATTGATGGAGTAGGGTTACAACATCTGTATTTGTAGAGGAAGACTGGTACTAAGGACTGCAAGTCACCACCATAAATGCTAATTTGTTATTTGCTTTCTTTTTCTTTTTACCTGCCCTGCAGCTCTCCTCTGGTCATCAAGCACCAGTGCTCATTTGTACTGGTGTACCATAGGTGTGCTTTCTGGAGCAAACCTTCCAGGTTAGTTTCATTCATTAGGGACCTATCTGTCATACTCCCTGAACATATTACCAAGTAAACCAGACCACAATAAAAGGGGAGAATTGTGACAATTACTTCAGAAGTGAAGACTAAACTCAATGTAGATGCATTCATTATTTGCTGAGAAATATCTGCGACAGAATGAAAAAAAATATCCATTTGCTTTTGTATTTATCAGAGGTGTTATTCAGGCAGCAGAAAATGAGAGCCCTGGACTTCTTTTGTAGGCTGTCAAGCTGATCTGGCCAGTAATATCTATTCAGATGACTTTGGTACACCAGCTTGACAAGTAGTAGGCAAGGGAGAGCAGTATGGAATAAATATCAGTGAATTTTTTGGCCTTATCCCCAGACTGCTCTCCTTCTGAATTGGCCTTTTCCTTTTTCTCTACGGTTCAGCAGATGTTCAGCACAGCAGGACAGATGTGCATATGCAAGAGCATTTGGCTAGCAGCAGTTATACTGATCAGTTTGAGTTTGCTGTGTGATGCTTTATCAAAAAATGCATTATATTTATGTGGCAGACTACAAAGTCAGTTTTTAGTTCTGTTGTGTATCCTAACTCCTTTCAGTTTCAATAGATAAGTATTATATTAATAAAACCCTCTTGCAGTGAAGTCCTTAAATGTTTCCAGGGATGAGGCATCTACCACCTCTCTGAGCAATCTGCCACAGTGTTTCACCATCTTCATAATGAAAAATTTTGACCAAGTCTAAATCTACCCTCCTTTAGTTCAAAACTATTACCCCTTGACGTACCATTTCAGGTACTATTAAAAAGTCTGTCTCCATTTATCTTATAAACCCCCTCCAAGTATTGAAGTAGGACACAATATAGTCTGTCCAGAGCCTTCTCTTTCCCATGCTAAGCAATCCCAACTTACCCTTTCCTCATAGGAGAGGTGTTTCATGCTTCTGATCACTTTTTAATGTCACATAAAGAGTGTTTGGATCACAAAACCAGACAGAGACCAGGTCTAAGGGAGAGTACCTGCTTGACTGGTACCACTTTATATTGGATAAAAACTCATGTGCTGGACCAGAAGGAAAGTGCAAGTAGGATACAGTCCTCTCAGCTATTCTTTATTACCCTAATAACAACATCCTTTTTCTGTCCTCTCAAATATACAGCTAATTGATATTAATCAAATACTTCTGTGTAGTTCATCCTCATTAGGCAGAATATTTGCTGAACATTTGGCATGTCAAAGTGAATGGAAAAAATTGTTCAAAGGTTTCTTTTGGTAGTTTTGCCAGTGGAGATTCAATCAATGAAGGGAATCCCATCTTTTGGCCACAGGTCTTATCTTTAGTCCTTTCCATTTTTTAAAATTAAGTCCCTGTTTAATTAAGTCCCTGTTGTGCAAACCCTCATTAATGTAAGGAGAGTTTGTTGAAGCCAGTTAAAAAAATATGAAATAAGTAGCTGAACTCTTGCATTCAAGTATGGTGCTTATAACCTGTTTCTGTCCTCTTTACATGTCAAATATTTTATGTTGTTTCTTCCTAAAGTTGCCCTACACTATCTTGCCTTTGCATGCTCTATTTTATGAAGGCAAAAATAAAAGGTTAGATCATAACATGATAGGGTCAAGAAAGCAATTTCAGTGCTGGAAAGCCAATTTTCTCCTGAACTTAATCTGTGATATTAAAGTTTCCAAAGTAAAAATGGAAAGCTAGTGGGAAAAAAATGGAATGTGTATGAACATTGCTCTTAATGAACAATTACCATTATTTTAATTGGGTTTAGGAATTTACTGAGCCAAGCTTATCACAAGTCATGAGTGATTCTGGGATGGCAGAGAGAGATGAGTAGGACTGGGAACAAGCTGGGAGGAAAGAGTGGGAAAAGCAAGTACATTCTTTACTCATAAGCATCAAAAACATTTTCTCGGATTCCCTGGTACCAAAATTTGAAAGTATTGACCAGCAGCCATAGGAGCTTAGGTTTTTTCCTTGTAAGCTTCATTAGAGAATACTCACTTTGGAGTCCTATGCCCTGAAGCATTCCTCAGACTGAAACTGATAAAACAGGTACATGTTTGTAGCATTAATGTCTTCCTCTGAGTGAGTCTCAACTGAATCTCTACTGCCAAAATAGAAATATAGTCGCCTTCAGAATGAGATTTATTTCATCCTAAGGTTGATATCTCAATTACATCAATGAATCTTGCATCAGAAGCACCTATTTTCCCTCCACTGACCTTAAAGAAGCCCATAGGTAACAATCATGGTAATAGTTATATCCTATTTATAGAATGTCAGGTCACTGTTTATGTGTATGTAAATAGTACGGTTGACTTCGAGAGAGAGAAAAGGTGAGCAGCAGTAGAAAAGTTATCTTTTTCTCCTCATTGAAGAGATTTGTTCAAGTCTGGCATTCATTCTGAGTTACAAGTTCAACTTTCCTTGCCTATTAATCTTAATTGCCTCTCTTGGCTCCAAAATGAAGCCTCACATGTGACAAGCAGAAAGGGAAAAACTCTTGTTTTGATCGGTATGCTTTTCTTCATGATCCCAGGATGTGACTAGCTTCCATCACTGCGAGAACACACTTGATGTTTAAATCCTTCCCCTGGAGCCTTAGATCTTTCCCAGCAGAGCTGCCACCTAGCCAGTCAGTCCTCAGCTGGAATTGAAATACATGATTCCTGATTACCCATCCTGTTAAGCCATTAGCAAACTCCCTGGCCTGGTAAAATGACCATTTTTACAGGAAGTCCAGGCCAGTTGAGTAGTTGGGATAAGCAGCCAGATTGCAGTCACCCTGCTTTAGAAGGTAAAACACAGGGGCGAAGGCTGCTATGTGACAGTTTGCCCAGTGAGAAAGAATGATCCAGGGCACAGCTATTTTCTACTTCAACATGAGCCTGGGTTACCTTCCAGCCCTGGGAGTCTGCGGCACTGGCACTGGTTTTCTCACTTTACTCTCATCATTTTCTCACCTCCTTGTAGTAGCTGATCCCTGGTGTTTTCTGACTTACTGATTGCTTTACCTTTGAGCCTCTTTACAGAACAAGTTGAGGTTCTCTACAGGTGCTGACCCTTTATAAACTCCCGATCTTGATCTGTATTTTGCGTATTTTCGTGTCTCAAGTGATGTTCCCTTTCTGCTTTTATTCTTGACCCACAAAGAAAATACTGCATTTCAATTCAATTCAAAAGAACTCCATTTCCTCCTTTCAGTTCCACAAGGATTTGCAAGTCTTTTGTTTTCTTTATAACTTTTTTTCAGCTAGACAAATTCAAGCAGAATGTGTGGCATAGGTACTAACATGCAACTTTGATGACACTTTGCAGAATCTCAGACTCTGTGAAACTTACCTAGATAACAGTCTGTTACCAATATTTGTCTAAGACTATAAACTTTTTTTTTTTATTTAATTGTAACAAAATGAGAAATTCAGTGTTACTGTTTTCTTTTGTCTTTTTACATTTTTCAGTTTATACTTACTTTTGGTTCCATGAGTTTTGCATGTGTAATTTTCATCAAAGATGCTAAATTTAGAATTTTACAACCACATTTCATGCAAGTCTGCCTGTCTTTCCTGCAGTTGCATTGGCAATTTGCTCATCAGTTTCTAATTTACAACAAGTGTCAATTTTTCCCCCCTAATCTGGAAGACACCTTATTCTCTGGTGTGTAGCAGTTAGACTTCCAACATGTGGAATTACAGAATTGAGATATATATGTGCAGTGGAGACCACACTAAAAGTTTGCAGGAAATGAACTTTAAATACTATCTCTTCTCAGACTTGCCACTTCCAGCCTCATCCATCAGCTTTGCTCTCTCCTACAGCAGGAATTGTGCAGCAATTTTGATTCTCTGGTTGGGCTTGGATGCCTGTCTCTGTAAGGACGTTGTGTTAGTCTGATTTTTTTTCAACCACAAGAGAGATGTACTTTCAGAAAAGGATATAAATGCTCATTGTCACCAGGATGTTACACATTGTTTAATCTTTCTTCTTTGAAGCTTTGTATGGTACGCAATATACTTAGTCCATAATTTTCACCTTGTCCTTACATTCATAGTAATATTTAATCACAATTGCAGCACCAGGGAAAAAAAAAAAACAGCTATGTAAAATGCAAATACTGAGTCACCTAAGGAAAAAAATTAGCTGCAAGAAAAAAGAGGCAACTTATTTGTATCCAGTCAGAAAAGGCTTTGATGTCAAAAGTCTTTAATGCTAAAATGTTTGGTATGGGCAACTCATTGTAAACCAGGTTTCTGTTTGGTGTAAAAAATTTCAGGATTTCAGAAGTTGATGGACATTGGTGTTTGCTTTACTTTCGTGTTTGAAACATCAGCTCTGAGCTAAAAGGTTTGGCAGCATTTTTCCTAGAGTCAGATATTTAGAAAGAAAATTTAATGTTCTGTCCCACCTGTATAGCATAGCACCTTGACTAGCATTAATTTGCCTCAGGAGTTAATTTCTTCAAGAATGAAACAAACTGCTATTATTCTGATTTGTGGCCAATATGAGAAAAAACTTAATGAAAGGCTTCAAGTTATAATGGATTTAATGCTTCCATTGGATACTTGTTTAAGTTGCTAAGTACCTTCATTATTACAAGCATACATCTTATTTCCAATTTAAAGTTTGGAAATAACACTGAGAGGCACTGGATGTTGCCAGGCACATGATAACTAAATGGACATAACTTTTACCATCATGGTTTCACCTTGGTACATAATTTTGAACTTCTGAAGTCACCTCTTCCTGGTAGTTATTCCACCCCAGCACAAATTTTCCCCTTGCATAATCTATAGAGCCTAGATGTTTCAATCAGAATTCTTAAAAACGCCTACGTTTTTGGTTTCCAGATTTTATTAGTTCCATCATCAAATGAGATCAAGCTGGGAATTATATTCATATGCAAGGAAATTTCCATTGATGAATTAAGGGAATAAAGAGAGTGCTAACTGGTTACATAATATTAAAATATCTGGAATGTAGAAGAAGACTCACACTGTTAATTAGGATAAATTGTGAAAATAGTCACACAGACTATAATTTCCATGTAGTCTTTAAAAGTAAGAAAATTATCTTGGTAAAGGAGAAAAATATGATAATATATTCATCTGAGAATCTGATTGTGCCCTGATCATTCCAAATCATCTGGTAGCAGCACGTGCACTTCAGGTTTTCAGATTTCCTCCTACCTCCACTGTCATGTCTCTGTTTTCAACACAGACAGTGATGCTTGCTTCTCGGGTATAATTCAGAAAACTTATCATAAACAATGATTATATTAAAACTTCATAATTTGTTAAGAATCTCATGGCCTATATAAACTCATATTACAGACAGCTGAGCCACTTATATTTTACTCATGAGTGGAGGTACTCAGTGTCCTCAGACTGTTAGAAAGTATCAATCCTTTGTTATTTTAATGCTTTCAATAAACAAATGCTGAAAAACAGGTAGTATATCACAAAACAGGAACACAAAAATCCACATGCTTAAGTCTAGTCCACTACATTGTTCTTGGCTCTGTTGTTGGTTTCTCCTCATTGATTTTTCTCACCTGTTCTTCAGTTTCTCAAGGAATAAGGCTTCTACTACCTCCCTTGGAAATCTATTCCACTGACAAGCTGTTATCACTAGGATACATTTCAATGCCTATACAATTGCGAACCCTTCCCTGAAACTTGCACATCACCAATATTTTGTAACGACTACTGACAAGACAAAGTTGTACAAATCCCACTGGGTTTAGGGAGCTGCAGCACTAGACAGTATTAGGGTAAGAAAAAAATACCCCGTGCATGCCTATTTAAACCTCACATACTTCACTGTAGATCTCATACTATTCTTAGCACACTTAAAAAATGCCCCCCAGCTTACATGTATCTACTCTTCTAACTGATAGGCGTTTATGCAGCTATTTCATCTGATAGTCTCCAAGCAGTTCAGAAATCAAGCCTGACTGCATGCCTGTAGGACAGATAGAAATGATACTGCTTTTAATGCAGAGATGAGAAACAGAAAGCATTGGATAAAGCTTTACACTGGTCAGGGAATGATTTCACTAAGCTAAGGGAGATTTCAACTAAGGGTGTTTTCATTATTCTGTGAGGTTCCAGAGCAGGAAGAGAATCTCACCACAGGAAGAGAATGAGGGTGTAGATGCAGTGTCCAGCTCTATCTCTCCTGGAAGCGACTGAGATTCAGTTTCACGTGTGTACCCTGTGTCTCCTTAGGCTGGTTAGTGTCTCTGGGTCTGTCTTCTCCCTGCTGCTGTTCCTTGTCTGCTGAGTGAGGCCCAATCTCCTCAGTCTCCTCCCATACAAATTCATATCTCCAGGGTAGTTCTAGCATTCCCATCTCTGGAATCATATAGTAATTTTATATCTCGTATCTCCTCTAGCCCTTGTACCATTTCCATCCCCTCATTTCCATCACAACGAATCTATCACAGTGTCCCGCAGTGGTAAGGAGGAGGAGAGATCCAACAGGCAGGAACTGTGCAGCAAGATTACTTTTTAAATTATTTTACAAACTCTTTTATAGACTTTTTTCTTCATAGTCTAATTGGTCAAAGGACCAGCCACCCCTTGGGGTGATTGACTAAAATCCTAAAACATCCATTGCCAAAACATTTTTCTACTGTACCATAAACAAAGCTCCGAAAGGTCGCAGGCGTTCATAGTTTATAGAACTCTGCTAATATCTTCCGTGAGAGAGAGAAAAGTATCTCCTGGGACTGGAAAGAAGCAAGAGAAATTCTTGCTAGCAGCAATATTGTATCCACACCTATCTCAGTCAAGCACTATTCCAACAGCTCAGTCCCCATTTAACACCCTGCCCATCCTCCACATCCCGGTGGTATCACCCCAGCCATCTCACCTTGATACTCACTGCTCTCAGGCCGTATTATTCCACCATCCTTGCCCATTCCTCACTCTCCATAGCCCAATTATTTTCTTATGCAAAGATCCCTTCTGTCTCAACATTCTTCTACACAACCACAGCTATCAATGGCCATCATGACAACTTCACAAACTCTTTACCTGCACTCTCAGCTTCATACACTCGTAGTAATACTCCAGATTCAACTCTACCGCAACAGTGACGAGACTACCCTGGTCAACCACAAGTCATCCCTTATGATCGTATCAACTTTTTCTTTATCATCTTGACTGCCAAAACCTAGCTGCCAGAAGCATCTCTACGACTTTCTTCAGTCTCAGGAAGGCATATAGAATATGCTCTAAATAGTAATTTACACAGGAATCATAATTATTTTCTATCTTTAATCTAAAACTCAGTGATTATGTCTCATAGCAAATGCGTGCCACTTTAAAAACGCCCGTTAGAGCTCTCTGTTTTGAGAGCTGAAGAAAACTGCTGATTTTCCCAGCTACACACGATTCAAGTAGACAAGTTGAGGAATTCACTGGTTATTACACAGAAAAATAAGTTTCCTGGACCACAGTTTACCTGTCCTGAAAATTGATGATTGTACATCAGTGAATTTGTTTAAAGGTAAAACAATGTTTTGTTTTCAGCTAAAAGCTGAAGGAGAATCTTTATCATCAGGATATCTTTGCCATTTTTTAAGTATGTTCTTTCTAAACACTTTTTCTTGGCTCCTGAAGGTGCAAAGCTACAGAGTATGGATGGGTGGATGCTTGGTCTTATCCAGTATATCTTGATGACTATATATCCAAATGTTCAAAAATATTTCAGAATGGATATCCAGTGCACACCCTCCTGAAATTTGAAGATACACTGCTTAGATATTTAGATCTGTAAATATGCATAACTGAATTATAAATTAAATGGTTACTGTCTGTCCATCCACTTGAAAGAAAGGCCAAAATGGGTTGAGAAGCTGAATATTATATTTATATCAGTGTGTTACTTCTGCAAGCAAACTTCAAGGGAAAACAGACTTCACAAACTAAATTGCTAGGCACTAATTGCAAGAAGTGTTTGACTAAAGAATGAACTGAATTTAGATGAGGGGGGTTTTGGTCCATAACTGAGAAGCTGTACAGTGAGTTTGTCTCTTACATTGAAAGTGCTTTGTGTGACAACCTGTGGGTGGTCCACGGGGTACTGATTAAATTTATGCAGAAATCTTCATGTGGAACAGGAAGGAGAAGCTGTCATAGTGTTTTTCCATAAAAGCTTCTCTTAGCGGAAGGAATAGCACTCTCCTGTGTTGGCAATATAGACAAATTCTTCAGCAAAAGTCCTGGTGAACTCGGTGGCAACTTTACTAAGTGACAGCTGAGAAGTGCAGTTCCATGCTGTCTCTCTGAGAAAGATATGCTTACAAAAAAGAGAAATCAATCACTGTAGCAAATTCTGTTTTATGCACTGAGGGTTTGCTAGTGTACAAGTATAAAACCACCATAGAAATCATGCTTCTCTTGGCGCATCTGTGCATTCCCATTTGCCACACCCCTGATCATATGAGGAGAATGAACTGCACAATTGCTGGGCCAAGAGCATTTTCTGGAGGACATCACAAATGAACTATTCACAACTAATAAGTCCTGTGATATGCTTTGAAGTCTTCCTGGTTTTGTTGAAATTAATGGCAAGCCTACTTTTGATGCTGGTGATGCAATGAAAGCCCCAAGCACTGTACATGAGCCATGTCATATGAAAAGCAGGAAACCTGAGGAGCGACAGGGAGCAAAAGAAGGAAGGAGATATTTTGCGTTCAAAACCTAATGTCTCTTTCATTAAGCATCAATTAAACTCCTTTGTATTACAGTATTGCTACATAGGTGAAAGAAAGAAATTATTTTCTTTGATTCCTGCTTTTGAATCACTGAAACTGCTAATTTGAATCTGCTATGATAACCATTACATTTCACTGCTTACTGCCCAGAATTTTTTTCTACTTGATAATTCTCATACCTAGAAGTATCCATCAATTAGCTAACTTTCACCTGCCTGACTTCCTGCTTGTAAGTTCATCTGCTGTCCTTCATTTTTGGCCTGCTCATAATTTCCTTCTGGGTCCACAGTAAAACAGGAGGAGAACTAAGACACAACATTTTGTAGTGAGATTTTGTGTACATTTCCTTTTCACTGGAGTTAGGGTGGTTGCCAGATGTAGCTGGCAGCAGTCCTGTGCAGACACAGCTTGTGTGACTGGAAGGCACATCCATGGTGATTTTCCTCTATGACTGAAAGAGTGGTTTGGAAGAGAGGATTAAAGCCCCCAGATACTGAGTGTGGAATAAAATTGCATAAACAGAGTTTTGGTTGCTACTGAGGCACCCTAGTATATACGATGCACATCCATGAGACACATAGATGTACTGCAAGACTACAGGGAACACACTTCACTTTAATGCACTAATGACCAAGCTGGATATTATTATCCTCAGCTTAATATTGTGTTCTGGGCAAGAAGAGAACATATCTGATAAGCAGAGCCCTAAGCTCAAAATTCACACTAAATTATTATCTGATCTTCACAGGGAAGTGAAAATGTGTGTGTGCATGTGCTTGTGTGTTTAAGGGGTGTCCTACTGTAGGGGACCACAGCCTCCATTTCTCACAAGGAGGAGTATGATGGCAATGGCTGATTTCTTCCCTCTTTTTTCCATGTGGTTTCTGCTTCAAGCTGTTTTACATTTTTTTAAACACAATTTGCCTAACAGCTCTTTTCTTACTGAATTGCAGTTCCATATCTCACTTATTTTTTTGTTCTCCTTGTTATCACCTGGCCTACAAGGCTGTGATCACTCAAGGACTAGTAATTGCCCACTGTCTTCATATTTTTGATCATAAATAGTTCCTTCTCACAGGAAAGGTATCGGTTTCTACTATCTATTAATTGACACTAGAGGCTACACCAAGTAATTTTACAAATCATAGAATCATAAAATTATATGAGTTGGAAGGTCGTTGGAGATCATCTTGTTCTAACCCCCTGTCATGGGCAGTGACACCTTTCACTAGACCAGGCTGCTCAGAGCCACACCAACCTGGCCTTGAACACTTCCAGGGATGGGACATCCAAAAATTTCCCTGGAAATTCCAGTGTCTCATCCCCCTCATGATGAAAAATTCCTTCCTAATATCTAACCTACATCTATCTTGCACTTGGCCTTGTTACATTTCATGAAGTTTACATGGACCAAGCTCTCAAGCCTATCAAGTTCCTTCTGGATGCCATCCCTTCCCCTCCAGCAGCAGTGCCATCAGCAAACTTGCTAAGGGTGCCCTCAATCCCCCTGTCCGTGTCACTAACAAAGATGTCAAACAGTGCCAGTCTAGATACTGACCCCTGTGAAGTGCTACTTGCCTCTTAGACACTGAACTGTTGACCACAACTCTTGGACTGGGACAAACCAGCCAATTCCTTATGCATTGAGTGGTTCAAAGCCAAACTAAAACTGAAACAAATTCAGGCAATTGTCATCTGACTGCTATGGATCAGCTAAGATGAGCTAGAATTGGCTCAAGACAAGGAAGACCCTACACTGTTAGGCCAAGGAAAAAACTGTGGCCTTTAACTGACACTGGCAAATTTATATGGATGAGAATACATTTTTACAGCTTCCAAAATAACACTGTGAATCTGCACTCAGGCAACTGCATCCTTTTCCATCCAGGAAATTAGCCCAACTACATGATCAGAGAAAGGATGAAAATGTGCCTTACTTGTGACAGGCAATCCTGCATCTATTTACAGGCCAGACTAAAACAAGGAAGGCAACAATATGCTAGGGAGAATACAGAAATGTTTGTGTGTTTTCTTTATAAATCTTACATACACCTCAGTCTGTTAGTCTGTTATCACCCTGCTTGCATTCATACAAATAGATAAAAAAAACTTGTCAAGACCATGCAAAAATAGTAAAACAACAGCAGGAATATAGAGCACATTTTTAAACAAATAACCATGGAGGTGACTGATCCTACCACTGTTGATATGGCTGAGAAGAAAAAAAAGCTTTGAGGGAAACAAATTGATAAAACATAACTCTCAGTTTTTCCTCAGAACGTTGTATTCCTTTCAGCATTATGAATCTGCTTTTGTTCAGGAGACACAGCTTCTATTACCCTACATTTTCTTTGTCCACAAGATTCAGAAAGGAAATTTTGTGGGTGCGAGCCAATGATGGCTGAAAAAGTAATAAATGTTTTTGCTGAAGTTAGAGGCTAGAAGGAGTGTCTGAACACTGGGATTTTATGAATAAGGAGAAACGGATGAGCAAAGAGGTCCCCTAGAGGCTGTGTCAGAAAAGACAGCTCCAGTTAAAGGTTGAAATAAAAACAGTGTGTCTCTCACCATCTTCTCTGACTTTCATTCTGGAAATACCACGAAGATCTTCACACAGTCTAATTCCTTTTCCCCCTTATCTTGAAGACATATTTCTATTTAATTTACCTTATGTTTATACTTAATAAATCTTTATTTAACAAAAACCACAAGTAAAAACTCTGTTGAGTATCTGTGGCTGGAAAGGACCTAACTGAAATCCAGCAGGATTCATTTAGATAAATAAACAGCTTTTTAAATTTTCTTGCACTACAGAGGCATAGCATCCCATTTCCAAGCTGCCAACATTTTTCTTCTTGAATTGAAAGCCTGCTGAGGAAAGAAGAACAATCTTCAGTAATACTGCCATCTACATATTCAGGGACTGGTATAATACTTCTTTAAAAGATTCAAATGAAGTGCTAAATAGAATGAAGAGTCCACTGTCTATACTAGAAGTAAATAGCATTTTACGGAGAATTTGAGACATTTAATTTCTATGGCAACAGGCATTGGAACAGTACTTTGATTTAGGATACAAAAACCTTGACAGTTGACTTGTTTAAATATTAATAATAATTTTGTACTTTAGAAAAAAAATGCATCATTTGAATCTGAAGATCTCAAAATGCTGGTATTCTGAAAGGAAAGAAGCAGCATTGTTCTTCAAACATAAAACGATTTACTTCTTTAGGACAACACAGCACATAGGTAGATGTGTCAGAAGAAGGAAAATGTTGGACCGCCACAGTTCCACTATTCCCTGCGCTTCTCAGAGCCAATAGTCCACAAATGGTTTGGAACTAGTAAGACAAATAAGTATGGATACCTTAAAATCTTATTTTTAATCTTCTGAAGATTTTGCATAATCACCCTGAAAGCAGAAGATAGTTTAGGGTGAAGCTTCTTTCCTTAGATTTTTCATCGTTGTGCAAATTAGGTTATTTTATCATTGGACATCCTTCAGTTCTTGTCTACTCATTGTACTGCTCCATCAGTCTTCAAAAGTTCACATTCTGACAGCTGAAAAATTGTCACATCTAATTTTCTTGATCTCTGAATGACATTTTACTGCCTTCCATCAATCACGGATAAGCACAAAGCCTACTAGTATCCATGATAGTTTAAACAAATGAGTGCCCTTACCAGCCCTAGGTGCAACCCTACTGCATGGCTTGGCATTGTAATAGGTTTAGGGACCTCTGCACAAAGGACCTATATGCTAATAGTTTGTGTGCCCTTTTCCTCCCCCACAGACAACCCAAAACTTTCAGCCAGGCAATTCTAAACCTGCGAGGTTCCTCCAAATGATTTGACACTGATTTAATCAATATTCATTTATTTGTTTGTTGGTTTATTATTCTTTCATGTACCCTTTGGCTGTGCTTTCTAATTTTCATCTGTATTGACTTTTATGCTCCAAAAGACATTTATTTCTCCCTATAAATCCCATGAATTCAGGACATGGGACTTAAAAAAAAAAAAATTAGTTGTGATTTGCACTAAATTGTTAAGAGTTGCTAGCATTGTGATTCAGACAGATTTTTATTTGTAAATTTTTATCTCCAGGTCTGTGACAGTGGTAAGCAGGGGTACATATGCTAAAGTGCTGTTGGAATTAAATTGAAAGAAAACATACTGTTGATATTAGCCTCAAGGCTGTAGGAAGGAATGGGTTTATGCAAGACATTCTGTCAAGACATAGTTTATTAGAAGTGTGATTAGTATCAGCTGGCAACAGAAGAGTGGTAGTGTGAAAAAACATTATTTATGCCACCAAGTCTATTTACACCTATTTAGAAGTGTTACTGCAGTAAGTGTCTTAGAAACAGAATTTATTACTGAGCCATCAGCTTTCCTGGGAAGTAAATAAAAATATGTTTAAAGTGGAAAAACACCTTCCAGACACGAATTGAAGAGGAAAAATTAATGGATGGCAATCACCTTGTTTTCCCCTGTAAAGAAGTATTTGACTAAAAAATAGAAATATTCTCTCTCTTAGTATAGGAAGACAAAGGCCGCTAAATAAAATTTAGCATCCATATATTGTTTGTGCAATTTTGTCTTCTTATGTTTTAATGTATTAAGAAATAGTGAATATGATTCATTATTTCTGATTAGGTTAATTTTTAAGATCAGAATTTACATCATATATTACAAATGAGTATGTCTTTTCTTTGAAGGATGCACACACTAACTAGCCCCTTTTTAATCTCTATGTTTGTAAAAATAAAGTTTATCTGGAAGGTTCAAAACCTGAGATAAAAGGAAGTAAATGCATGTTCAAGGCATTCAAGATTTTCTAGAGATAAAAACTCCTAAATTTGGTCACTGCCAACAGATTCTATTGCTATGGAAATCAGTCACAGTTTTGCAGGCGCTTCTCACATCATTTACTGAATGAATATCACAGTCCTAAGGAGATTTCCTTGAAGTGTAACTGAAGTAGTCAGATATTGTAGGATTTGTTGGGGTTTTTGTTTGTTTTTTTTAAGCTTTGGACTTCTTGCCACTTTTGGACTGAGATCTTTATTATGCTTTTCAGTAGAAAAGTAAGTTCTCAACCTGATTCTAAAACCTTTTGCCCTGCTTTGTGAAAGATCAGATCCAGATACCTTCCTAGTCTTTCAAATAGCTTTTAAATACTTTTGCCATCCCTGTCTGTGTAACTCACATCTGTCTGCCCTGTCATTCCACACACATGGAATCTGTTGCAACTTTCAGCATTTTCTTTGTGATCTTTGAGGAACATGAGCACTTCCGTGCAAGGAATTAAGTTGTTGTCTATAAAAGCCTGATGCAGTATTCTTTGAGTCTCAGACTATGTATACTTATAAAAGTAAATCCTGTACTATATATAGAAGTACTTAACAGATAGAGACAATATCATGTCAGATTTATCACAAAAGTCCATGTTCCTCTCTCAGAACCTGACTATGGTGAGACATTTCCTGGCCCATGCTGTCTTGTGAATCGTGTCTGCTTAGCATGTTGCTGCCTAACCTAAGCAAAGCCATGGAGGGAATGTGGTTACAGTTAAATGCTGTACTCAGCAACAGGCCTGTGTCTGAGTCCATGCCTTAACCCTATTTCATATATGGGTATAGAGGAGTTCAACTAAAAGGTGCTGAGAAAGACAAAATATTGCTTAGATGCAGGAGTTTCAGTTCTAGAAATGAGTGTAAATGAAGATTTCAAAGAATTACAAAGCATATTTTCTACAGATGTTTCCAGACATGAAGCCACATGCAGAACAAAGAACAAAAAAGCAGTAAAAAAAATTTTCTGATTTCACAGTGATGATGATCAAACAACAGAACAGGCTGCACAGAAATGTTGTGGAGATTTCATCCCTGATGGTGTTTCAAGGTTGACCAAACAAGGCCCTGTCAATCCATGTCTGGGAGGGGCATTCATCCATGCGATCTACAGTCATCTCTTCCAGCCTCAATTATTCTCCATTTCTATGAAACAAGGACTGTTCTTACTGATGGAACAAAGCTGAGTTTTACCTCCTGCTGGTCTTTTACTGGTTTCAAAGATCTGAAGACCTTTGTGTTGAGACAGTTCTAGATATACACCAACTTCCACCTCCACAAGGTCACAGGTACAGGTAGGGGGAGAAGACCTTGACAGCTTTGTAGCACATGAGGCAAACAGCTTGGCCTTACCTAATAACTCATAAAACAAAGCAGTTTGTGCAGTGGCAGCAGTAAATGACAGTGTGAAAATATGCATGTGCAGAGTTTCTCTTTGAAAAGCTGAGTTACACCATGAAGTTGGCTCTTATGACTGCATGATGTTAATTTTTCCACCTTAATCAAGTGCCCGTGCTCTGCATTCTGCTGATGTACCTGCTCTGATCTACCCTCCAGTGTGTCTGCCTTCTGCTGTACTTACATACTGTTGATTCCTTTGGTGACATTTCCTTCTCTGTATTTATGGTGTAAGGCAATGTGGGGTGTGTATAGAGCTGCTTTTGAAACTCTGTGTTTACTTCTTAGACCAAATGCCACATCTCATTTGATATGTTAATTTTAGAATCTAATGATGTTTTAATTAAAATAATTTGAGTTCATTATCATGGTTCATGATCCTCAAAAAGGAAGGAGAGTAATGATAATTTTAAAAAGTGTGCTTTTAGTAAATGCATGAACTTTTCTTAATATAACTTCTAGTTATATTCTGGTTAATTAAAAACAATGAATATTAGAAACTGTTGTAAGGGAGATGAAAAAAGAATACTCATAATTTTGTTTCAGAGACCATGAAAGGACAATTTACCACTCTTCTGGAGCTCTTGAAGGCTAACCAAGAGTAAAGTCTGATCTTTCTGTTTACTGAAGGTTTAAATAAGTTTGTGCCATGGTGACACAAAATGGATATTGACTGTCTCTATGACCTTAATTCAGGAAAGTGAACTTCTCGGTTCCATTATAGATGAAAAGAAGGGTGAAGTAATGAATTGTTTAGATGAATTGCGATGTAATTACATAATTGCTTTATTATATACTGACTCAGCTGATTCAGCTGAGTGTTTTACAGGCCTTTTTTATTTTTTTGAAGTTAGGTTTTAGAAAAATAAAAACCTCATTATTTTATGTCTTTTCTGCTAAAAAGAAAAGAGATGGAAATACGATCAGAGAACACTCTTTCAGCTAGAAAATGTCTTTCTTCCAAATGAAGTTACCATTACTGGATCTAAAGATCTGAGACCTTGATAAATATTTTAGGATTAAAGAAGAAAATTTACCATGCAGACTATTATCTGTATTATTAGCATCCTGCTGTCTGACCTAAATAGAGAAGCAGGGAGAATGCTGATTGCCGACAGGCCTCGAAGCTTCCCAGCTCAAATGTGCTGTGACATGTGGGACACACTGTGTATAACCTGTATGCAAACCTGTACCTCAAATTCCTTTCAGAATGTATTGTGATAAACAGGTTTACTGCATTCTAGAAGTGAAAGCAGGAGCTAAAAAGCTGGACTATTTCTTTTGCTTTTTTCATCTTGGATTCTAAGACTCTTCCTTCAAACATTCCTCAGTATGTAGAGCAGGAGGTTATGATGAAGAACACATAATGTATTCCATACTAAAGCTACTGATCCCCCACAAAATCAATGTTAAACTGTAAATCCCTTATGTCTTTGTCTCAATTGTCAGTGGAAATGTGGAAACTGAACAGTACTGGAACCTAAAGTTACTATTAAAATGACCATGTAAAGAAAAAGGACATATAAAAATAACATGTTCTGCTTTAATAAGATCCATTCAATGAACAAGGACTTCTGGACTACATTACCTACTAATAGAAACATGCCGACAACAACTTAGAAACTCAGATGTAAGAAAAAGCTGATTTCACCTTTAAATAATAGCACTGAATTATTTAAACATAATTGCCTATCAGATGATTTGCAGAGTAGGTCTGATTTTTCTCCACAAGGCTGAATATTTTAAGACATTAATCATATCCCACTCAACATCACTAGCAGCTGACTGCAATTTTCAGATATGTGGGGATTTTTGGGATTTATTGATTTGTGCCCTCCTGAATCATGTATGCTCATTTCTGCTGTGATTCATATAGGATGGCATACTTTGATAAGGATAGCAGGTAGCTACACCTGAAACCTTTAAGCCCTATGTGATGCTGGTTTGATGATGTGGGAGTGTAATATCCTCCACAAATTCACTCTTCTCCACCTTTGTAGAAACACACTTCGTCTCTAGTGCATTTACTCAAGGTTTTGAGATTTCAGCCTCAGTTTCTCTTTTTTAGATTGTCAGATTGTATTCTTTGCTCTCCCAAAATGTTAAAATATGCCCTTTGCTATTGGTGGCATGTAAGTGGAGTTATTTAACCACTAGGCCTCTTTGTGTGCAGTGGTCTCCACTGCTCTGTGCTGTTGAACTCAGACTGTGCACACAGGTCAGGCAGACCCTTGGGGATCTGTGAGGATCATATTCAGTGGTTTATGTTGTGCTGACAGTGATATCAGAGAACAGTTGTAATTTCCCCAGGCCTCAGAGACCTCTGAATGCTCTGTGCCTGAGAGGCTCACGCTCATGGGGTAGGAGGTGCTCACTTCCCTTCTGCATATTGCCTGTTGCAGAGGTGGCATGAGAGATTTAGAGTCACCAGGATAGTTCCTTCTCTTTTTCCTTCTCTGATATTGGTAAAAACTCAGTTATTCTACCACCAAAATTTTTGTGACCAGGGAGACTGAATAGTACTGACAAGTTATCAGTGTGCAGACATTGGGTTTCTGAAGCCACCCAACAGAGAGAGAAACTGAATTTTAGTGTGTGCACAGAAACTGCAGTGGAAATGTTATGATTTTGCTTCTTTGCTCAGAATACAACTAAAGGAAATCTTATTTGAGTGAAATTCAAACATTACAATGTTATAGGAGCCCTGTGATAATTCACATGAAGCTTTTGTGTGCTTCTTAGAGGATTTTATATTTCATTAGATTAATAGACATTATTTTAAAATTAAAGTCTAAAAATAAAAAGAACTTATGGAGCTGAACTTTGTCAGGAAAACTGTGTAAATGTAGGGAAGAATGAGGGATGTCTGTTATCATAAAGCAGTGAATAAATAATAAAATTTCACCACACATTTTCACTATTTTATGAAAAAGGTATGGTAGATTTATTTATACTCATTCCTACAGTCTTGAGTTCTTTGGACACATATGTTGCTGCAGGAAACTCAATAGCAAGAGTTGAAGTCTGTTCTTGATTCTGCCCATAAAAAGTGTAGGAAAAAATTATTTAATGATCGTTAAATTACTGCATTGAAGTTCTTTGCATGCGTGGATGACCTGGTTTCAGCTGGACTTAAACAATGACACTGGACCACAGCAGATTTTACTTGTTTACACCCCATCCTCATGATTCAGAGGTAAGAACCTGACTGGAGTACTCATTTACTCTCCAGGAATACTTCTTTAATAACAGATATTTTAATTCTTGGAAGAAAAAAAATACAGGTTTAAAATGTGCTACTAGAAACCACATGGAACATGTGATAGGTATAAGGAGAGAGATAGTC
This sequence comes from Aphelocoma coerulescens, assembly GCF_041296385.1. Taxonomy (NCBI): domain Eukaryota; kingdom Metazoa; phylum Chordata; class Aves; order Passeriformes; family Corvidae; genus Aphelocoma; species Aphelocoma coerulescens. The sequence continues at coordinate 85,971,004 of NC_091013.1, forward strand.
TAGTAGCTCTTTACTTTGATACAGTACTTGTTTTGAAAGAATCCCATGTTTCCTCATGAGTAAAACCAGAAAAAAGGGACAATTAGAGGACAAAACTTAGTGAATTTGGAGAATTTGAAGAATAATTTCGCTCTTTCCAAATTAGAGAAATCCTCAATAATTCAAAGCTTTAAATAGATTCTGTCATGTTGATGATGATGATAATAATAACAACAACAGCAACAATAATAGTAGTGATCAAGTAGCATTTTTAGTAGCAGTGTTAGGGACTGTAGTTGCCAGTGGAAGGGAAAGCACCACAGCTATATCCTGACCACAGTAAGCTTTATTTTTCTCTAGCCACTCCCTCTCCCTGAAAAAAAGTTTTGTGTTTTTTGTTTCCCCTTATTCTGGAATAAACCGTCAGGATAAGTGTGATTTATTGGCTATCCCAGAAGTTCCTTAGTAAGTACATTAATGTTGGGAATGGGAGAGTATATAAAGTTATTTGTTAAGGATATAGAGAGGCAGGCAGCCAAACATATACAAGATTTCAGAGATTTCTCTCAAATGTGGAGAATCATAAGATCAACTTACAGTTTCACCTTTCCACAGAAGAAAATCTATCTCTTCTCGGACCAGCATTAAGTTGAAAGGTCACATCTGGTGCAGTCCTTCAACAATAACATGGACAAGCTATGTGCAGTAAAGAACAGGAAATATTCCAGGAAAATGGGCCACCACAGGACATGGGAAACGATTTAGGAGGCTGTTGGGTCCTCTCTGGAGGAGCTAGTGAAGGTACTGAGCTGCTCAAAGTACTGGCCCAATCAAGCTACTGACACCAATCCAGCACTCTGAGCAAGGAGAGAGTCACCTTTTAGGGAGCTTTTGGCAGCTACCAGGAATGGGGAGGTGCCAGCCTACATATACTAAATCTGAATAACTTAAAAAAAAATAGAACTTTCCAGAAGACAACGAGGAGAAATCTCTAGTGTCAAGCAAAATCAGAGGGGAAAGTGGGGAAAATAGTCCTGTTGCTTCCATAAAACTGATGGGTGTGACAATCTACCTGCAAAGAGATGAATCAATTTGTAAGCACTGCTAGACAAGAAAAAATCCTGGATTTGGTGCACAAAATTATTTTTATTACCTAATCCACTTCAAAACTGTTGAATACTTGTTTGGTTTCATTTGGTTTTGTTGTTTCTTTGTGAGGTTTTTCTTTTGTTTTTCTCTCATAGTGTCTTGGGATCTTTTTTTGCTGTGTTTTTTTTTCTTTTAGTGTCCTGTTTTTCTGTGGGGTTTTGCGTTTGCATTTTTTTTCTGATTTTTTTTTGTTGAAACCTCTTTTTTAATGTGGCATTTTGCAATGAAATAAATGCTTCAAAGGACAAGGGCAGAAAAATAAAAAGAGACACATGCTTAACCACTGAATAGAATACAATAAATTGTTCCTTGGCTAATCACAATATTGACTTTTAACACTGTGCACCATCAACAAGGGAGAAAGGGTAAGAGAAAGAGGATTCTTAGGTGTTCAAGAATTCTAGTTGTCATCTCTCACGAGTTATATAGATAGTGGCATCTTGGAAGGGAGACTTGCATTTATTAAGTAATAACTGATTGGAGTTATCATTACCATTTGTGAAAAGAACAACTAAAGAGAACAATGATTTATTCAGCTGGGTTTAGAAATGCAGATTAAAAATAGAACCTATCAAAACACATACAAATAGGGGATGCAAATATTTAGGAAGGTGTTCACAAGCCAGCTGTATTTGTAAAACATTTTGATTAGTCTAGAGTAGCTTGAAACCATTCCACTAAATCCTTACAAACGTCTGGATGTTGATAGTGAATGCTGTACTGTAGAGCTTAATTGATCTGCCGAAGAATACAGCCCTAACTCAGTGAGGTTTAAAGTGTCTGACAATTTATATTTTGTTCTTAGTCTGTTTTGTTGAGGTTTTTTTTCAATGGTTCTTTTCTAGGTATTGATTGTCAGAAAACAACTAAAGTTCAGTTTATATTCTTGTGTGATAACTTTTTTCGCTGGTGAACCTGACCGAAACTGTGTCCCAAAGGAGATACTTTGAATTAGTAATGATTTCAAATCACTGTTCATATGGACATTAAAAATGAAGCATTAGAATAAAGATTGATCAGATTATGAACTATGATTTGCAGTGTCTGCACAACCTTTACCATTTCTGGAAGAAAACAATAAAAAAATCCAGCAAAAAATCTGATTAAGTTCACTTTTAAACAGAGCTTTTTTGCCCTCTTTTGTCCTGTTAAAGCTGTTATGGGATAGCAAGCAGTCCACGTCAGGACAAAGTTATTAGTATGTACACATACTAATAACATTCACAGCTTGTTATTCACTGAAGAATAGCAAAAAGGACTGGGAAAAAAATTCAGAAAAATTCTACCTTTCTGCACTAGTTCAATGCAATCAATAACTGTGAGGAATTGAAGGAAACTTCATCTCTTTTAGAATTTTTTTTAATGAGCAGTGTGAAATTGAATGTGTGGAGTCTCCATCCTTAGAGATGTTCAAAAGACATCTAGACCTGGTCCTGGCCAACTGGTTTTGGTGAGCCTTCTTGAGAAGCAGTGTTGGATCAGATGATCTCGAGAGGTGTCTCCCAGCCTCAGCGTATCTGTGATTCTGTGCCACTGTATTCTTGCCAGTTAGATTGGCATCAGTCTATTTCAACTGTAGATGAAGTCTGGACAGCCACAGGCCTGTGTCCCTCATATTACCACCTGTGCTTCCTACATTGCCAAGCTGTTAACCCATACCCAGGCCTCAAAGGTGTACCATGAGATGCAGAAGAAATAATACACTGCCTGCTACACAAGATGTTTATTCATATCTAAGGAAAAAAAAAAGTGCAAGTTTATTTCGAGCTTTCAAGTAGTCCTGGAAAGACCAGCAGGGTTTGACAATCACCATGCCAGTGGATTTTCTGATTAAATGAACAGCTGCCCACACATCTCTAAGGAACCTGTTACACCGGGGTCAGATGGAGTGAATAATAAGTAAAAATCTTTTTTTTTTGGCTGACACAAGCGAGAATGAATGCCCTCACTGGAATCCAGTACTAAAGAATTCTGTCTCAGTTGATCTGAAGTATGGATGGAGAAAATATGCATTTTTCAAACTGAGCAAAGCAGAGAATGTGATGTGGCTTTCAAGTAGTTATAGCCTTCTCTCGAATTATGTCCATTGATGCTTCTCAGACCTGAAGTACATTCAATGAAATGAAAGGAAAGAGGAAAGAGAGAGGAGGGACAGAAAGAAAGGGAGAAAAAGAAAGCATTGGCAAGAACAGGGAAAAAGGGAAAGGGAAAAAGGAAAGAGAAAGGCAAGGAAAGGGAGGATTTGTTGCTGTTAGTACAATAATACATATAATTCATAACACAATCTCTTTCTTTACATCCATTTACATTTTGTTCAGTTTTCTGTTGATTATTATGGGCATCTGTGAAAAGGAAGATAGCTCTTTGAACAATGGATTTAAAAATGATTTTTCAGTTGCTCAATCTTCATTGGCAGAACTTGATATTTAATGTAATGTAAGTAAACAGGTAGGTGATGGAAACAAGCATGTATTCTCATTATTACGAAAAGTCTTGAAGAAACACATATTTCATTATATTCTCAGTTCACACAATGCAATTTCCTTCAAAAGCTGTCACATCCTCCTCTGCTCTTTGAAGTGGAGGTCATCCATTATTTGTTCAGATGCTTCTGTGTGACTTTGTTACAGGGAAATCTGGATCACAGGTCTTAAAGGTTAAATGTAAATAGAAAGCCCCTGTGAAAATGAGTTGCCAAATATAGCTCAGTTATTCCTTTCAAAGCTAAATTTGTGCATAAGTGGAAATAATTTTAAATATTTTTAAGAGAACTTTGCAGTAAGATAATAACAATATTACTTAAAAAAAAAAAAAAAAACCACAAACCAAAAAAACAAACCAAAAACCAAACAAACAAACAAACAAACAAAAACAACAACTGATGCAGAACATAAAATTTCCTTGGAAGCAAAATGTGTTTCTGGGGAGGTCTGGAAATGTGTGCTCATGAGACTGTGTTGGACATTGGTTTGCCTGCTTCTAACAGCCTCAGTTTCAGTGATGAAGTCTCCCATTCTACATAGCAATATTTCTTTGAATAAGGTTCAGAGAAGAAACAGATTTTCCAAAAGGGGTTTGCAGCTCCCAGAAAATGAGATGCTGTCTTGGTTTCAGCCAGGGCAGAGTTAATTTTCTCAGCAGCTGTTACAGTGATGTGTTTTGGATTGGGAACGAGAAGGGTGTTGGTACCACACTGATGTTTTGGGTGTTTTGCTAAGTTGCGTTTATCCTAAATCAAGGACCCAAACTGGCCACAGAGTTATTCCACACCACAGAACATCATGCTCTGTATATGTTAGGGGGGAAGAGAAGGGGAGTTGAGCAAGCAGCTCCTTGGTGTTTTATCTCCAGTGGGGCTGCAAAATGCATGGCACTCTCCTCCTGTCTCATCAAAGGTGGACTGCTGAGCATCCAGGAAGGTGCAAAGTCCTAAGAATAGCAAGATTCTTCAGAAGGGCATCTAAGATATTTTCTTTTCCTCTTATAACTTCCATATTTCTTCTGAGGACTGTACAATAGAAGTTACATAGTTAGTCCTAAAAGTAAGGGTAAGATCTGTACTCTAACCAATACCAAGCAGAAATTTACCATTTCTTGCCTTTTCTCTATCCAGCTTAAGGACTATTGTATTACTGGCTACAAGGCAGCATTTTTTAATCAGGAACAAGGTCCCTGCCATCAGCTTCAAGCTGTTGGTAACATTTATAACACCTAAATTTCTTATGATCATTTTATAGTGAACTTTTTACAAACGAGTGAGATTTGTAAATTATATCCAATGGTCTAATACTTCTTTCATCAGCTGCAACACTTCCCTCCCAACAATCCCAAAGAGATCTCTGGCACTGTTGGGGCTGCCTGAGGCCGCAGAGTGTCCAGCTGCAGACGTCCTTGGTGTCAGCTGCAGCCTGCAGGGAGAGCTGGCTCCTTCGCAAGGGGCGAGCCCCAAACAAAGGTGGGGTAAAAGCGTCCGCAGAGGCAAAGGATGAGAGAGGAGTCTTTCGTACGAGTTCCAGCTGGTGTATTGCCAGTGGAGGATCCAGGGACAAAGGCAAGGGAGTGAGAGAGAACAGAACATTTTATACGGGGGTGGAACAAAGGGAAACAACCAATGGGGATCGACTGAAGAGGAGGAGATAACAGGGGAATATCCAATAGGGGTAACTTAAGGGAGGGAATTATATGAGTAGGCCAATGGGATGTCAAAGAAGGGAGAACTTTCCAGAACTAATATGTAAGCAACTAAGGAAAATACATAAACATGAACTTATACATAAAACTGGATGGAGAAGTCCTGAACCAATAAACTTAAACACGTACACTAAGAACCGCTAGGCACATGGGAGCTTGCTGTAACCACGGGGTGAGGATGAGACCTCTGTGTTCTGGAGGCCTGTCCAGCAGTCCTGTGAATGCTCTGCTGCAGTGGCCACTGCCACATGCACTGCAACAGATCTCCTCACGGTTAAAATCAGTCAAAATCCACTTAGATTCCACACATCCTTAGCAAGGAAAGAATAGTCATGTGTTCTAAAGTATTCAGATGTCCATAACATTGGAAACAATGAGCTTCCTATGCACAATATTTGTCCACCCATTATTGACCATTTTGGTCTTTTCCAGTGATGTGGAGGTTTGTCCTTTGAGGTCTCAAGGCCTTCATTCAGCCCAGAAGCTGAGAAGGGATCATGAATGGCCCCCACGAGCTTAGGGACAGGATGTTCTCTGATGTCATAATTTATGGAACATGAAAGGGAGGCATTATTTGTAACAGTGTTTATTCACAAAATTGCTTTGTTGATATGTAGAACATTTTTGTGAGCACTTTAACACTGATTGACACTTATTTGTCAAGGGGAAAACAAGATTTCTTCAGGTTTTATAACTGAAATCCTTAAGGAATAAATATCATGAGACTCAGTCTAGGCAACTGTCCACCAGGGTAAACATGTAACTAGATGAAAACGGAAAGCAATAATACCTACACTGTGAGGATGCATTAATGAGCAATTTGCTTATTTTTCTAAAAAATCATACAGTTGACTTGTTTACAAAATTATAACAAAATCCCTTGTGCCCACCAACCATTCATTAAAAAACCATTTTGAGTGACCATAAAAAGGGCCATTGTGTTGCATAATCAACACTAAAAATAGAATTATTCACAAGAATAAAATATATTCATTTTCAAATGGCTATCTTCAAATGGCTATCAAAGACCATGTTTTTGTTGTTAATTGAAATACTGGTGCATCCTCTTTACTCAAACCACCATAGCTTGCTTCTATTTCCAAAATAAGGAAGGATTCGGTGTTGACTTGAACCTTTAAGCTCTTGGCCTTTCTCAGTTGTTATTAATGCCTTTTTAGACAGATGAATTAACACATGCTTCAGGCCATGGGCACTGATTACCATAAGCAGCAGTCAACTGATTTTTTTATCTTGGCATTTCATATCCCATGCCACTGTGCTCTAGATTTATTTTTGTCAAATATTTAAACTACAAAGGAGATTGTTTATAGTTGTGCAGTTTTGAATGGTCTGTGTGGTGAATGGACAACTCTCAATAGTCTTTGAGGTGTTAGCAATTCACAGAGCAATGCTCCAAATTTAATATTACTAAGAACCTACAATCAGTCACGTCAGTCTTCCCTCAGACTTTGTCTCAAAATGTTTGTCTCAAAAACTTCGTCCCTGGGGTTAAGACTAGGGAACACTTTGCGCATAAGAGGATATCCAATCCCTATATTTTCCAAGTCTATCACTGGGTTTTGCAAGTGCCCTATTTTGACATTGTTGACTCTTATGGAAGACTCTCAAATCCCTTCTCCAGCCAAAGAACAAAAGGATTGGGTTTGTAGCCATTCAGAAGACTATAAAATCTACTTAATACTATTTCCTTATCCTCTTGCCTTCCAGGACCTGTGAGAGATGGCTTCTCAATTTCAAATATTTAAAAATACTTTTCCCCTTTTTGTCAATACATCACATGAAAGTTCTCTTTACATTTGCTACTTTCTTTCCCTTGAGGCCTTTATTATGGCATATTTTTCTCAGAAAATATAGACATTACAGACACTGATGTTTAAATTTTTTCAAATACTTAATGTCACCACCACATACTTATATTTATTCCTCATCTTGGAAAGCTCAGAGATGAATGACTGTAGAACTGTGTTAAGCTGACATTTTTCTGAAAGGCAGAACAAAGAAGTGTTAACTGAAACAAGAGTTAACCAGCTTACTTCAATAGCTTTACTCTGAAATATTTCTTTCATTCAAATGCTTTTAAAGAAACAGATATGAAAGCTCTCCTGGCTTTTACATTGATTGTTTATTTCATATTTCATCTGTTCTATCTGGAAAGATGTTCTGACCAATCTAATTCAGTAGCTGTCTTTCTCTCAATTTACATTCTTGGATTTGGCATTTGCTCAACTAGCTTGTAAAAATTACCCTTCATGTTGCAATACTGTCTATTAGAAAGTATAAGGCAAAAGTACTGATCTTTACATGGTTTTCAGCTGTATAGTTCTCCTTTGTATTAAATTAACTGTCTTTGCTGCTGCTGGTTTGCAGGGCCTGGAACTGACTGTTGGTGATGAATATGGTGGTTGTAAACTTGCAGCTGAGAACAACAGCTGATTGTGGGGAAATGGTGAAGGTTCTTTCACATCAGGCTCCAAGCCCTATCCTGCTGTCAGCAGGACTGATGCTGGAACTAAACAACTCCATGCTGGTGAAATAGGCTATTACGAGTTTTGTGACTGGTTGCACATCTGCCAAACATTTGATAGCTTCATGCTTTTTATCCAAGTATTTTAAACAGCTTAGTTGCATGTTTAGCTTGCAGATAATGCTAGCATTTTTTAGATTTAGTACAGTAAAATCAGTGTCTTGGGAGCCATATTCAGTGGGAAATATTTTGATAAGGATAAAACCAGGGCTATTTTTCTTGACATGCACATCCCTGCCAGAGTGTATCAACCCTCCTTGGGACCCAGGCAGCAAGAGAACCTCTGTTGTGTAAACAGTAGGTCTGAGAGGCTTCAGAGAATGCCATCAGGGAGATCCCATGGCTCATGTCTCTGGTTCCATTTCTCTCACTCATACTACATGTCTTCTAGGATTACCAAGTTATATCTGTTTAGATAATTTTAATGTTTAAATAATTTCATCTTTTTTGGTGTTGTCTTTACTATCAGAAAGGTTTTCTAAAGCAGAATCTGAGCTCAGGAACGCTTACATGCTGCATGTCCAAATGCATGGTAAACTTGTGGCATTCTTGGAAATGATCTATTTCAAAGACCTATTCAGTGATTCTTTTCTGCTTCCCCTAGCATTGTTCTGTTTTCTCAGAACATGATCCCTGACTTTCCTGTCAGATGTTGTGGTTTGAGGTCACACAAGCCAAGTGTCTTGTATAAAGCAGCATTATGCTCACAAACACAGATCACCCATACATGTGCTGAGTGGAATAATATCTGCTTCAGGTTTACTTTACATCAATCCTTTCAAAGTTCCATACTAATATGTAAAAGATATGGCCTCCTTACAGGTGTTCCTGATGTTGTTTTAGACATCACTACACTATTGTTTAAACTAGAAGAATGTGTGGTTCTCTTAATAAATTTTAAAAATCCCTGTCAACAGACACCGTCTGTTATTTTTGGAATTGTACTGTATTTAATTATGGAAATGTTCACTTAACTGGCAACTGTCTGACATGAATTTGTCCAAAATTTATTTGGTTTAGTTAAAAGCTGCCGGTTGTGTTTTCTGATGTCAGAAAGTCCAGAATGAGTGGTAATGTTGGTGTGTATAATACCAGTCCTTATTAACCACATTATAATTTCCCAAGTAAGAATCTTAAAATTGGTAGTTAAAATACAATGAATTATTTGTGTTTAGAAAACAAAAAGCTAATTAGATGTGTTCTAAGTCAATGTGCCACAAACTGGATCACCTTTTATAAACTGAGGCTTTGTTTTTATCATTGAGTCTTTTGTAATATGTATTATGAGGTAAATAATTTGTCAGATGTGGGGGAAAATGAAAGCTTTACTGAACTCCTAAATAATTTGGCTTTACCTAGTCTAGTTCTTTTGTTTATATATAAATAGTACCCTTTTTTTTTGATTGTTAATTTGATTCAAATATAACCAAGAAACAGACAGTGGCTTCATTTTAATTACCTGGCATATTAATTTCTATTAAATGACTGTTAGAATATTTCCATATACATTTCTATACAAACTGAGGAAAAGACATGGAACTTTAACTAACACTAAAGTATTCCATTCCAAGTGGGTAAACAAAATATTAATGTCTTTCATGGAGATTATCATGGTTTATGGTTGGCATATAACATTCCTTTGATGAATATCTCAGCAAGATCTGTAAATGTCACTGCATAGAACTATTCTTAATATAAATGTGATTTCAAGAACTTTGATCTGCTTTATCTATTCTAATTAGCCAAACTATTTCTGGGACTGTCAACAATGAAGTACTTGGAAACCAGCATTAGAACCATGGTTTTGTCTTACAGTGTTACTGAGGTGGTTCACACCAGCAGACAGGATCTGAGAGAACAGTATAAATAGGATAATTCACTTTTCTTATTCTTATTGGGCATTGAAGGACTAATTTCTTCAAGGAGTTTTGCTGTTCTGTCCCACTCAATAATTTTGCCATGATTCTTCTGTTTGTTTCACTGCACATACTGATTACAAGCCATTTGCTGTGAATGCTTACCACTGAAAATCACTGAGGGATTGGTTAGTTGTGGTTTACTGGGGAGGGTGGGCTAAGTCTTTACTCCTCTCCAATCCCTCATCTAGAGCTTTAGTGCCTGCTCCTAAAGCACACAAGTCTACCACAGGTGCACAGGTCCTACTGCTTCCCTCATTCGGGCTGTCTGTGTGTCCCACAAGAGCTGCTGTGAAAGAAACTAGTATAGTTTGTAATCAGGGCAAGGAGACACAGAAATCATCACATTTCTTCCCAGAAGAGCAACTTGAAGAGTACTAGGAGATCTCCCTTTCTTAATATTGCAGCAAAACACATTCCTAGAAAGAGCAGTAGTAGAAATAGGCTACTGCTGGATTGATCAGCAAGATTGTGGTTTTTTACTGTAGTTAGGTAATGTAATGTAATCATAGGCCCAATACACTCAAGTTAGATAAAAAGGGGTTTTTGCAGAGTTAGGATGACATTTAGATTTTATGGCCTTTCCGGCCTTTCCATTTAACTATTGGTCAGAAGATAATTAATTTCCAGACAGAATCCGGATGACTCTCATTTTTTTTGTTATTGTTCTTTTTTTTTTTTTTTTTTTGTTTCTTGATTTGTTGTTTTTTAAGCTTGATGGACCTGCATATCCTTCTTCAGAGCATAGGGGCAGTCTGAAAGAGTGGAGAAAATGAATGCTATCATACTGAGCTAAATGAAATGTCCCTTGAAAATTGTGGGTCTTTGTTTCTTTCCATGATAAAAATCTTTGGGAAAAAATAAAATACAATGAACACAAAATACATAATACTATTTTTGTCATGTAGCTTTACCTGTCTTCCAGAATCTCAATGGTACATCAACAGTAGTAGAGCAAAATGAAGTCACATCACTTCAGAATATGATGACTTATCTTATTTTCACAGCTACTGTTCTTGCAATTTTTCAATACATTTTGGTCTTTGGGCGTAGTGTGAATTCCATCTGGAAATCTGATATATGATGATGCATCATTCTGCTCTACTGCTATTTATGTATTGTGAAATAACATGAAAAATTAGAACACAAATCCATGCCAGACACATATCTTAAACCTTAATTTCCATTTAAGTGGTTTTTTTTTTTCAAAGTAACTAATTTAAATAACTAAATATTAGCAATCTCTGTTACAGTCTCTGAGTTTCACAAGTAGTTCTTTTTCTAAAGCAGCATTGGTTTTCCACATTTCTAGGTATATCTTGCCTCTATATTTTATTACATTAAATCAATAGTATAAAAGCCTTAACAATTATCATTTTAAACTCTGATCATTTCCTAGTGAAATTTTCCAATTAGCCTTAAAAAGGCTCAATATGTTAACATCACATAGTAGGGATAGTTTAATAACAGATAGTTTAAGTTCTTTTTGTTATTCCTACATATTTGTATATTGCCGGCAGTGTGTGCACCTGCACATTCTACCAGGTCTTGCATAAAATTATAGGAAATTATATGAATCCCATAGAAATTAAAAATAGTTTCTTAAAGCAGGAGAGTGATAAGAAGAAAGGATGCAAAAGTTCTATAGAAGATTGAACTGATTTTTTCTCAGGTGGGTTGGTTAGATTTGTAATTTTATGACTATCACAAAGGAATGGAGAAGGAACAGAATACACAAATTTTTGTTTCCTAGAATTACAGAAAGGATTTTGCTGAAAGCAGGACTGCAAATGAAAGTGTGAAAGGAATATTCTCATTTTATCTTCAATGTGAACATTTAAGTTTGTTGGTTTATGTCCTATGTAAGGATTGTTCCAGCTGGAAAAAAGCTTAATGAACATGTAAGACAGGTTTTAAAAAATAATGATTTAAGTGTTTTCAATGTCCTGGAATGTCATTATGTTCTTGAGCTTCCAACTGGAGGAAAGTAGTTATCTATATTTTAAAAGTCTGTATATTACACCTTTCATCAAAGACAATATATATAATTATCATTTCAAAAAAGCCTATCGGTAGGGATTATGTGGCTTTTTTTTTCAATATTTGCTCTAAATTTTAGTTCTTATTATCTTGAAATAAGAAAACATTGTCAATGTGTTTCCAAATTGCTTCACCACAACCCTTACTTTTCTGATTTCTTCTCTACCACTCAGGGAACTTTGTTCGAAATACCAATACTGCATAGTTTGGGACAAAGAGTCTTCAGAATAGCTCATCTAACTTCTTCTTTTTAACACAGCTTACAAATTTCACTGAGTTCCCTCATACAGCACTTAAATTGTACCTGATTTTGTGTGTTGAAGACATCTGTAGTTCACTGATACAGCTGTTCTCTTGTTCTCTAGGTTGTTCAACTAAACCATAAATTCTCACTTCCAGTTCCAAGTTTTCAGAATAAATACATTTAAAACCTGATGGTTTCCCTCCTACAAAACAGCATAGCCCAGCTGCCAGCACATAGGCCCACCTGAGACAGAAATCCCCTCCCTTGTGGTCTACTGTTAAACTAAGCCACCCCATAGATAAAATTTCTTGTTTCTGTGATCATCTTCCTAACATCCCAACATCATACTAACATCAGTAACTGTTATGCATCATAATCAAGTCACCTTGCCCTTATTTCTCACAAACTAAAGAGATTAAACTTTATTAGTCTTGAACACAAGGCATTTTCTCAAGACTTTAAAATATTACATGTATTCATGTATTAATTATAATATTACAAGAACACTGGGATATTTCACCATGTAGAAATGAATTGCCCATCTCTTCTAGTGAAGATATTGTACACTGCTGTGACTATAAGAGTGTACAATAAAAAAACAGGCAGTTTTATCTTAGTGGAATATTTTCTTCCTGATGGTGCTCACACACTAGATTCATCTAACCTTTTCCGGTTTGGCCCGTAAAATCACTTATGAGAAAGTTTCACTTTGCACTTAATCTCTAGCAACCTGCATCTTGTGATTTTTATTGACCCAGAAAAACATATCTCTTGGTGATTATGGTAGCTGTGCATCTTCATTGCTGGGGATTAAACCTTACATTGTGAAGATTAGGCTAAAAATTCAAGTAGCTCATTGGACTTGACTGAGAACCATCAGAATCACAGCAGTCATATCCCAAAACTTTCAAACTGGCCCTGAACACAAGATGACATTGTGCATTACATCTCTAGCTAACTAGGTTCTCTCTCAAGTCAGCTGCAAGTCACCTTTAAACCTACAAAGTCAAGAAATTTCCAAATTAAAACTTAGCCTCCATCTTTAAATCACTCCTATAATGGCCACATAATTATTTTTATGATGGTTATCCAGCTAATGGAGACATTTGCAGTATTGATGTATAATGAGATCAGGTAAGGACTGCATGTCAGCCATAAATCCTGATTTACTTGATTCTGTCTGTATGAGTCAGGCCACAGTATGGACATTTATTTCAGTTTGAGTCCCTCATTACCTGCCACAAGTACACAGTGTCAGAGTAGATGAGGGGGGCACAAAAACAACTTTAAACAGAACAAGAGCATTTTGAAAAATGTCCTTCATTTGGTAGTTATAGAGTCATTCAGCCTCTGCCTCTTGAGATTCAGAAAGTCCTGTCTCTCTTGAACCAGAATACATTTGGACCAGAAGTCATGCCTGGCTGAATGTCTCTCTGACACAACCCTAATTTGAAACCTGGAAGCCAATGTTCTCTGTGAACCTTCTTCCCTCCTGCTCACACAGGAGAAACTTGGTCCTCAACTAGAACAAATGAGGTCAGGTAAAGCCTGCTGCTGACTTGCATAAAATGATCTGCTTCAAAAATTCATTTCCTCTGCAAGTCAAATATGAAGTTTTGTCATTTTTATTAAACTAACTGTTTGCACACTCTCAGCCTATGTAAGCCTGAGTTTAATATTTTTTAAAATAGACAACATGTTCTTATGGAATAGTAATTGATTGAAAATTTGAGAGAACAAAAATTGCTAAATAAGAACAGGATAGATGAAATAAATGAAAGCCAGTATGATTATCTGTGTCAAAATATGTCATCTTTGACTGTGGACAATGAGACTGAGATGATAGCCATTGGATTTTTCAGACTTTTCTTGAAGCTACTAACAGGTATGTATCCAAGTGGCAGGCCACATGCAGTGCTGACATCTCCTGAGAATGACTTATGCTCAATAAAACTTTCTCTTTGAAGTCAGCCCAACAGACTTACAAGATAATAATGTCTGTGAGTTGCTGCACCTAAACTGATTCCTGGATGTCCAGGAGGAATAAAAGACTTTGATTTCCCTTACCTTAAACAGGATTAGAATATAGAAACCAAACCAAACAAGCCCAATACAAAGCCTTTACAATAACTGAGAGAATATAAATTCAATCTTATGGTAATTTTATTGCCTGAAATTGAGTACCTTCTCATGACATACCTTTCACAGTGCCAACTGATCTTTATGTGGGCACAATATTGTTCTAAGAACAGCTGTTTAGAGATTACTTTAGTTTGGGGATCATTGTGTTTGAATATTTATTGATGACAATAACTCCTGTCAGAACAAGGACTGTGAAAACAAGAAAAAAATGGTTTTCTCCTTTTTTTGAAACATATTCTAGTCTTACATGTGTTAGCATAGCACCAATACAGCACCAATAACTTTGCAGTGGAAAGAAACACATTATGTATAAAAGTGTTATATATACATGTATTTCTACAATGTTAAAGTTCTGATTTCCTATAAACCCCTGTGATGATTAACATTGTCATTGTTTTGTTGCCTAACAACAAAAGGAAAAAACCTGGCAACAGAGTTAAAGTGGTAAGATAAAAAAGCAACTCTTTAATAAAAGCTTTCTGGTGCACAAAATATGGCACTGTTCATGCATGATACAGGATTTCTATAATTTTTATAAGGTTAATTAATTAATTAATTAATTAGCTGGTACATCCAATACGAAATCAGTTACCCCAGTAATCCACCCCTTTGTCATCCCCCTTGGAGTTGGTCTAGGGGCTTATTTGCCCTATTTCCGTTTTATATCTCTTGAGTTCTGGTAGAATATAAGATGTCTTTGTCAGGAATTCTCTTCTAAAGGATAAGACTAAACAGAATTTCAAGAAGGTATTAGTAAGGGTTTGTTAAACTGTGAGAGAGGTCAGGAAAAATATTAGAAGTTGCACTAATATATATTAAAAATCTACAAGACTACAAATATATGAAAAATATATAAAAAGCTGAAAAATCTTTAGGCATCAATTCCATTGTTCAGTTTCCTATAATTGAAACAAACAAATTTTGTATAAGATAGGCTTGAATTCTGTGTATAAATTCACAGTTAGCAGGAGAGTTTTCTCCTTTGCTAACGTGTCACCTCTGTCAAGCAGAAGCTACTACAGATGCTAGACAGGGACTGCTGTGAAAGTCTTCTAACAAAGGTTGCAGAGATTTCTCGTGTTCACATATTTTTTAAGCCACAGAGATCCCTTTGTGGCAATATTAGATAAAGTTATCTACATGGTAGATATGTGAAGTTAAATGAAATAATCTCCCTTTGCATGTCCATTTGTATCTCTTACTCTCTGTTAAATAATCAGACAGTGAATGAGTCACACATGTTGCTCTTCATTTGGACGAGCTGAACGTATTGATTTCTCACACTCTTGAAGGTTTTTGTCTGAATGATCATCAATTCATCATTCTCTTTGTTATTTTATACAGAATTAACCTAACAGCAGCAGCTATACCAAAGCCAAACACACAGATAAGGTGACTGTTTACTCTGCTTCAGTCTGTCTCAGTTTCTGTAGAGCCTCTCAAATGTACCATTGCCCAGCAACTTATGCTCAGATAATGAATTATTGTAAATCCTTTTCAGGAGACACTCATTGTCTGAATAGAGATTTCCCTTCCTCAGATACAGCCTTCCTCTTCTGCTTCTAAACATATAATTTCACATTTGGCTATATTCAAACACTTCTGTAGTTTATGTCCAACTTGCTGAATCACCCAGGATGTTCCAAAACTTTGGTCTATTTTTGTTTGTATTTTGCAGTTCGTCTGTCTTCATACTGTTTTTGGAATTGATTAACACATCTTAATTTTTCTCCCAGCCTGTGGTAGGAATGTTAGATGCCAGAAGGTCCAGGATTACTCCCTGCAGAATCTGGCTACATTTTATTAATTAATTCCCCTTTACATGATTAAGAAACTATTGGTCAATTCTTAATGTGATGCTTAAACTCTGTAAAACACTTGTTTTTCAGGTCTATGCAGTAAAATATTGAGAACTACTAGGCTGAAATGAGTCTTATTGATTATTAATTTTACCAAACTTCTAATTTAATTCTTATAATCGTGTTGCTTTGATAACAGCAATTTTTTTGTGCCACATTAAAGATTCTACTCAACTTCTTTTTAGTTGGTTAAATTTCATATTTCCTTTGCTTAGGATTTGTATCAAACAGTTATGCCTATTATGCCATCTTAACTTTGACTCAGCCAAATGTTGCTGGTTCGAAATCAGATTGTATGAAACTGGAAACAGACAGAATGGAAAGCCTGAAGAAAGGTTCTTCAGCTGCAATAGGCAGAATGAGATGTCCCTTCCATTTCTTAAAAAACCAAGATCTGTTACTGAAGAGAAAATTGTTATCAGTAAATGATTTTTTACTGCTATTGTTATAAATCCCAGACACAGTCGTAACTGCTTCTACGTAATAACTAGAGTTTGAAAGAAGGATTTTAATGAGAACTTTTAACTCAAGTTTTCAAGGTTTTCACATTATTTGATCCATCCATTGTGCACTTGTGTTTATTTTGGGACCAAGACACATTAAATTTATTAAAGTATATTTTATGTGTCATTTGGCAGCCTAGGTTCAAAGCAAGCTGCATACTTTTGAAGGACATTAAGATCTTGGCTTTTTAAATTCTTTCTCGTTATTTTGGTATTAAAAGGGATTATTTCATGCTTGCTTAAATCGCCCTACTTTTTACTATTTTGCATGTCATGGATGTAATATTTATCAAAAGGTGGCCTACTTTAAATACATATCCTAATTGCTTATTTTCTGTAAGTGACTGAGTGACAGAACAGAGACATCCCATCCAAACTCAGTGAGTCACTGTGTACTTCTTGCAGCTCTAAATCTTCTACTTACATCTGGGGAAATTTCAGCCATCCAAATAATCCTATTCTGGACACCTGGATACCCCAGAAAAGCTGATAACAGTGCCCATTTTGTGTCTAAGTAAGGGATGAATTCCAATGTATCATCATGGTTCTCAGCTCAAAGAAATACAAAATACTCATGTTTCAAAGACAAATATATACAGGTCAGAAACTAAACCAAATAAGAATCAGAAAAAGATCAAACTGCTGTTCAATGATAGTTCATATTATTTTGATACTTTCTAAATTGAAAGTTTTTGAAATTTTTGGCCAAAGTTTTTTTTTTTTGTTCAACATCTTTGTGCGCAACTCCGGTTCAGGATAAGAGGAAATGATGAGTGAAATAATCCTGGATACAACAGGAATTCTTTCTTTTGCTTAGCTGTTTCTTTTTGCTCCTAGTGTTGCAACTTCATTGCTTTTTCAATTTATACACACTTTCAAGTTATTAATAATTGTCCAAGTAATTCATTTCTGATTTTAATGAAACTTTTTTAAAGTTTATCAGAATGCAATTTGCTGGTGGATATTAATTAAAAAAATAAAGTCCTCTAGAGGTGTTTAATTTCAGATTAAGATGTCAAAATGTACCTATGTGCATGTGACCTGTTGATCTAAATTCCCATGATATTCAAGAGAGATCTATTCTATGGAGCCTAGAGATTATTCATCACACCAGGAAGTAGGTGCCAAGTTTCCTACATTTTTCTACAGATTGTCCTCCAGCTGCCAGTCCCAAAGGATGAATATATCCTATATGTCCTGAATCATATGTGGATAACCCTGCTGTTAAGTCTCAGCAGTACTGGTGCCTTAGATCCTACCAGGCACCTTCTGAACTGAGGCCCTATGTGCTGGAACACCAAAACACTCGTGGATGTGACACAATGTAGATACATAAACTGGGGTGCCTTGCCTGAGCATCCCTGAGCTGGCCCTCTCCCTTGATGTCACTCAGGTTGCATTTCCACTGTCAGGTAACTCTGATCCAGCATCTGCCCCTGAAGTGCATGCAGTCTCCAACCTATGCAGTCTTCTTCCAACACTACCCCAATGGGCCATGAGCACAGCACAGCACTGAATTATGGCCTTATGCTTCCTCATGCTATAGATATCCTCAGTGTCACACTGTAATAACACCCCTGGGATGTGGGCATGTGAGGCTTAGAGAAAACACTGCAGTGCACTGTGGACATACAGACTGGGATTCAGCTGCCTAATTCTAAATATTCAGTGTTAATTTATGTGTTGATAGTTACCTCACCTTGTCTTCAGCTGCAGCTCCAGAAGGATGTGGGTTTTCTGTAAACCTGTCCTTCATGCCATCTCTGTGCAGATGGTTTGGATACATTAGGACATATAAATGACCCTGGAAGCCAGTAAGCAATTTTCGTAGTGGTTGTTTTTAATAATGAAGATATATTTTTTATCATCTAGTTTGTAATGATAATTATAATACTGGCATGTTTTCTTTTAAATATTCCAAGTCCTTCCATTGCACAAATTGAGGAAAAATACATATTTCACTAGTGAAATGAAAATTTTGCCTTTATGTTTTCAGGGAACAAGCTGGAAATGTCAGCCAAGTACATCTTAGATTCTGAGGACCATAAGGCAAATTAAGTAGAGCCTCAAATGCACTAATGATACATCATATCAGTTTTGATCAATTTAATTCTTGCTTTAATTTTAGCAGACAGTACACAGAGCATTCCTGCTATTTTTGTGTACTAATAGTTGATGATATTACAGTTATTCAAAGAAAGCTTGGGGCAACCTCTTTCCGTAGGGAAAAGAGCCAACCACCAGTGCACTGTGGGAAAAATTCATTAATTAACAATTTCTGGAAAGGTTGCAGAGAGAGAGAATATCTTAGGACATGGAAGCTTTGGAACAGCTTCTATTGGCGAGGCACCATCTGACATCAGTCTTCCTCTATGTGAGACAAAAAGTCATTTGTAAACAAAGTTTTAGACATTAATGATGACATTTGAGAGCTGAAATCTGAAAACCTGTCCGAGTGAAACCAAAACAGAATAAATGATTCCCAGTGAGTCAGAAAATAGTTCAGAGAAATGAGTCAGAAACTAAATATACTGAGGAGGTTAAAGGCATTAAAAAAAAACCTTTAGCAGTAGAAAGAAGCTGCAGGAAACAACCTAATTCAGTCAGGCTAATATGATCAAGCCCTGCGAACCAGTTCATTTGTATCAAATGTGGTATGAGGTATTTTGATCGCTTTGAGAAAAGCAGAATTGCATAATCTGTTTGCGAGAAATAGGAATTAAGTGTTTAATGAGAAAGGCAAGAATTCCAAGGAAGGGAAGAGAAGGGAAAGCAAGTAAAGAAACAGAGGACCAGATAAGGATTAATCACCACGAAGTGATAGGAGTTTCATTGCTCCAAACTGCTCCAGTGCAGCCTGGAGTCAATGGGAAGCTGCAGTCTGGAGGGCTCGGAGACCCATGCTGTTGCTTGGACCAAGTGAGCACTTCCAGCTGCCCTGCTTACTGTGATGTGCATCCACATAATTACATCTCCTGGTCATGTAAATATGACCATAGCAATAAAATGTCCTTTCCCAACACTGAATACTCAGGCTGGAATTTTGTGATACTCATAGCCATTTGAAAGTTACACATAAGCATTGAGGGCATGAGTCATCACTATTTGCCCCTGGTTTAGCCATTAACTGTTAGTAAATCTGCACATAAAATGGAAGCTAAGTGTAGAAAGCATTTTAATCACTCTTTATTCTAAATTATATTTTCAGGCTGGAAAGATTTATACCCTCAAAACAGAGTTGCAGATGAGATCATACTGGGCATCTTACAACAGATTTCCTACTGGCTGCATTCTTTGTCTCTTATTCTGCTAATATTAGGGACTATGTAGAAGTATTCTTACAAGTGATAAAATATGTCCTTATGCTGAAAGTGTGGGTGTTGAAGAGGAGTGAAATGTACTTTATTGTATTTGTTAGAACTACAGTAAGGTCTACAAAGGGGGTGTGCAAAAAAATACAAAGGTTAAAGGCAAAGAAGCAGGTGGTGGTGCCTGGGCTCACTGTGCGTACTTTGATTTGTATAGACAGTCTAAGAACAAAAAGAAGTATGGAAATGTACAGGGTGTGAGGGAGATATGAAAGCATCAGCTGAAGTGAGTAATAAGCAGAATAACCGAAAAGAAGCTATATTTGGGAGATACTCAGATGAACACCTTTGCAACTATTATCCAAGAGCAAATTCCTGTTGCATCCAAACAAGAGGGTCTAAATAATTCAGTGTTATTGTTTCCATTCTTACTGTAGACAATATCAAGGCATGCAAAAGAGGAAAAGAAGTTTAATTAGATTTCGTACCAGTTTTGTGGTATGGCTAAAAATAGCAGTTGAATATCTCAAATTTACATACAGGGTTTTTTCTTCTCTGAAGATAGGAAAAGCCGCTTCCTCCACATTCTTCCATTGCAAAATATTAGGAAGGTAAATCAGATCATTCTCAATGGAAAACAGTTCCAAAACAGGTACAACAAAATCTTAAAATGGCTTTGAGAATCTTGGAAAACTTATCAAACGCTAATGGGATGATGGAGGGATGATCAGATCATTTACTTTGAGCAATAAAATAGACATTATAAAGTCTAATCTTGCAGGTATCTAGTCTTATGGAATTATTCAGAGCTCTTAGACTAAGACTGAGCAAATTTCTTCATAGATGGTATGCCTTTTAGATAGACAGGTAATGGTAGTTCTTAAGGTTTTTCAGAGTTATTCAGAGATGCTACACACTTATAAAGAAAATACATGAGTCTGGCCATATGAAATATTGAGTCCAGGCGTGTCTGAATATGCTGTGGAGAAGGCATCTGCCTTTTTTCATTCTTTGTGGTAAGTAATTGCCAAATGGAAAATAAAGGGGAAAGGAAGGCAACAGGTTGGTCCAAGGATAGCCACATTACTGTTTCCTGTGTCTCCTAAAAGTGCACCTCTAGAGAAAGGAAGAGGAATTTAGAATAACATTTATTTATTTGGTCCTTGGCATGCCCACAGACATGTCCCACCAAGAGGGATGTTTCCAACATCCCTCCACAGCATATGACCAGGCAAACTTCTGTTATCCCTCTTCAACAGCAGTAGCTGCAGGTTCAGGTCCTTCTGTTGGAGGAGGCATCAAATTTGTCTCGCACTTCTCAGACAAGTGTTTTAGGTGAGGCACAAATATAGCACAAGTGAGCACTGCTGCCACCAACACTGAATAAACTCTTCCTCACTGTCCTGAATACTCCAATTTGTATGACATGCAGAGACAGAATAATTTTCAAAATCAATATGCATATACATACATAGTGTATTTTAAGATAGTAATCCAACTTCATGTGCAGTTTATTTTTTTCAGATTTGCAAGCTAGACAGAGCCACCAATTATTATTGTCTACATCTCATCTCATATTTCTAGCTCTTTCCTACTGCATCTCTTTACTTGATATGTTTTTAAAACATAGTATATATGTTTGTACCCAGTGTAAGATTCATTCAAAAACTGCAGATATAAGCCTTATATGCCACATTTTCTCCAACCAGTGCTGTCTCCTTTAAATAGGACAGGTTTTGCCTTTAGAGTGCCTTTGTCATTCCACAATGAATAGTCCAGATCACTGTATTTGATCAGTTGAGTTCCATCCTGTGTCATGTGGAATTTCCTTCTCAGCACCATATTTCTAAGTCTAAAGGTGACTGACATTGCAAAGACCATGGCACCAAAAAGCATAGGCACTTCAGCCATAAGTTTTGAGGGTAGGTGCAAAATATATGTGTGAAGACTGATGAACATTCTGTTTAAGAATCTTCACAGCTCAAAACTAATTATTTTTTAAGAGGTAGTTACACGTGTTAAAATATTAAGATACCTCCTGGGTTTATCATGCCTTCCATCACTGATCCTTAGACCTAAAATTAGTGATAATAATAGATAATGGCTGTAACATGTAGCAATTCATGGTGACCTCTTTTCTGGACATCAAATATAAATTAGACTTCCCAGTCTTCTTGTGAAGTCATATATCTATTTACATCAATGGCTAATATATTGTATGCTCCTATTGCCATTTACCACTTTCTTGCTTTCCCTACTTTTGAATTATGATCCCTTTTTACATCTTCATTTAAATTACCTTGCAAGCCTTTGAAAGCATAATTACTTCTTCCTTTAGATTTTTCATTGGCGAGAACTGCATTGCAGGACACTGCTGTAATATTAATGATCCTAGGGCCTGAAAAGGTTGTCACAAGACTGTCAGCAATAGAGTATGAGTGGGGACCAATTAAGAATTCAGCCAATCTACACAGATTTTAGAGGATATTTCAAGGATGACCCACACAAATTGCAGGTGGATCATCCTGAATGCAGTTGCTTCTCTATTAGAAATCATTCTGTGTCTTCTTTCTGATCTCCCATCAGCATATTGTGATGGATTAATGTAGTGATATATTAGCTACCAAAATACCTTACTGAAATGACCTTATGATAACTACCTTACAATACTGGAGGGATGATGATTGTTGTGTAGTTTGAAACCCAGAGCTGAATGAATATAAAGCAGATTTTGTTTTGCTAAAAAAATTTATAATTTTCAGTATTAAGTTTATCCCAAGCCATTTCCTTCATGTAGACAGACAGTATTCCTCTTCTTTTTTCTTCTTCTCAACTGACTTGAATGTACTTCCGAGGGTCAAGACTTCTGGCAAGAGTAAGAGAAAAGGAACTTGCATTTGATATCATAAGAACACTGAGAATCTAAATCTTCCTCATTTGATATGAACTAGCTATAGAATATTTTTATCCTAATTGAGAAGTGTACATTCTTTTAAGAGTCCCATTTTAATAACCTGTTTCATACTGAAGATCTGAACCTATGCCTTGGACTTGAAATCTTTTATCTTGAGGAACGTTTCACATTCAAGTCCAAGTCTAGATGGCAAAACTTGGTCTTTACTCCTGTAATAGGTCAAACCAAACGTAATTATCAGTGAGTGTTTTGCTTTGCTCTTCTCCAATATGATATTTAAATGTAGATGTTGTCTTTTGGGCTTTCACATCCACTGTGACACAAAAACACTATACATAGTGATGAAACTGAGCCTGCTAAATATGTATTGGTGACCTTTCTGTACTGTTCCTCCTGAAAGCTCATCAAAGAGGTTGAAAATTTAAGGCTCACAACACAAAGGTCACCCATCACTTACTTATGTTTGGAGGGACTTTGGTCAGGAATTAATTCATTAACAGCTCTGTGTTTTGAGAAGCTGCTCCTTCACTAAGGTAACAGTCAAAAAGGTGCACTATTTATAAACAAAATGTGATCTGAGTAGAAGAAATGATTTTATCTCAAACAAATCAACATTAATAAGACTGCGTACTCAGTGAACAGTCTAATATAGGTGGAATGCAATAAGGAGATATTTGACACTTCCTCTTCCCTTCCTCCATGTCTCATTAGAAGTTATCTTGCACCACTACTTTTTCAGACTTGGCACTACAGTCATTGCTGGTGTTGTCATTCCAAATGTAGGAATAGAAAGGGTTAGGAAATGTGTATTTATGAAGAAATCTTTGGAAACCAAACTTTCCTATAAACTGTTCCACATCTTAATTCCACACACCATTCTTCATCTTTGAGTAAGCTTTTGTGAACATTATGTGCTAATTTCATCTATTTTCCCAACAATTATGATCAAAAATGGATTTGTTGCCTGTATTCTGTTACCTCTGATATAATCTTTGAAAGCAGCTATATTAGAAGAAAATCAGTTCCAATTTACAAACTTCATGTCAGTGTTCCCTTTACTCTTGGATATAAACCACAATCAGTCTGTTGATTCAATAATATGCTGGCTCAATGTTTTTATTTGGGAAAGTAAAGGTCTTTAATTATTCCCAATAGTTAAGTTTCATCAAATGAACTTTACTTGTAAATTGTGTATTTTAGAAGGCAGCAACTGATATTTTCTTATCTTGGCAAAGACTAACTACAAATACATTAAATGGGTAGGTGAATAATTATATGATTCAACTGATACTTGGAGATGGGTATTTGTGACCTGGGATAACCTTGATTATTTGTTTGTTGTAATCAAGATCTTCTGCTGATTACAATTACTGGTTATAACACAGTGCTACCCAGCTCTGGCATAGAGATCTGGATTTGCTGTGCTCTGCTACCACATGAAGAAATGTAGGCTGAGCTAATTCAGAACAAATACTTATCAAACAGCAGTGGGCAAAAAAGAAGATAACAATGTGAGACTGTAATGTTATGTAGATAGAAGATTATTTCAGGGCTCACATTGATTTTTTTTTTTTAATTAATAGTCAATAGTTGCCTGATTTACTGATTTTCTAGATTTTACTGATTTTGAAGATATTGTAACAGAAGAGCTCCAAATGGGTAGTTCAGTCACATTGATGAAAACAGGAATTCACATGAAGAACTAAACTTGAACTTTCATTTTAAAGGATTTTTTTTCAATTTTGATATTTGTTTTCCCTCCAAGAGAATGAAGTTCTCATTTTTATTTTGTTTTAAAAGATACAATCTTAAAAATAATTGATTTTGAGTCAGTCAAAATTGTTCATGTTGGTGACATTCTACATATTTTTTTAAAACTTTAGATTTTGAACTAGACTTGAAATTCCACTTTAAAAATGCCAGATTTTTTTTTAAATGTAATGATAATTTTCTAATGTAATATTTTTTCTCAAGTCTAATAATAACAACTATGTGGTAGGCATTGTGAATATGGGAGGGTTTTGGAAATTTGATTCCAGGCAAGGAAATCATAGCCAATATCTTCACCATCATGGCATGGATTGGCAGACAGACACATGTTTAACTTGTCTAGGAATCCTTGACAGAGCCAGCAGAACCTCTCACACAGATCTCAATACAGTAGCTTCTTTCTGATATAATTAACATTGCTGCTGTGGGTAGTAGTGGATTAAATAAAACCAGATGGATTGCACAGTCCTGGCCATTAATAGCAGCAATACCTTAATTGGGGTATAAAAGTAACTGTGATAGACCAGAAAAATACCTGGTTTGACTGGTATTGTCACTCTGAATGTGGTAGGCTATTTACAGAAAAACATGAGATGCTCTTCCATGTCAATGAACACTCTTTTTTACATACTTTCTTGTCTTTTGTCAAAGTTCAGCTCAGGATCCTGCAGTTACACCTACATCTTTGTCATGGTCCTGTCCTTTTCTGCCATTAGTATGTATAATTTATTTTTCCATAATTGAATGACATGATATGGTGGGTCAACTTTCATTAGCCACCAGTTCTCTACCAAGGGAACACAGACTGCTCCAGAATGGGTCTTCTTTGAGGTCACGAGTCCTGTTAGCAAATCTCCACTGTGGGCTCCTCTCTCTGTGAGGCCCCAGGTCCTGCAGGAGCCTGTTCCAGCACAAGCTTCTCACAGGTTCACAGCCTGCTTCAGCATCCCCCTGCTCTGGAATGAGGCCCTCTGGGGGCTGCAGGTGGATCTCTTCTTCCCTGTGGATCTTCATGAAGGGGGATATCATTCCTCACCATGGTCTTCACCAGAGGCTTCAGGAGAATCTCGCCTCCTGCCCTACCTTCTGCACTGACCCTCAGGTCTACAGCGATGTTCCTCTCACATATTCTCACTTCTCTCTTGCTGTAGTTGTGAGCTGGGTTTTTTTCCTTCTTAAATATGTTATCACAGAAGCTCTACCACTGTCACTGATGGGCTCAGCTTCAATCAGTGGAGGGTCTACCCTGGAGCCAGCTGGAAAATTTTCCAGCAGGGAAAATGTTTCTTGCAGACACCCACTGCTGTGGCTCATCTGTTGCCATAACCTTGGTACAAACACCCAATACACTTTTGGACTCTACAACACTCTTTGCTGAAGTTCTGCTATCACATTTCTGCTCTTAATAAAAATCAGATGTACTTCATTAGAAAGTAATATTCAGACACTTCCACATTTCTCTTGCTCCCATTTTCTACAACAATAGGAAGATGTTTACTGTATTTTCATATTTTACAAAACTTCTTCTTTCTTTCTTTGCAATTGATTGTCTCAGGAAGTGTAATGGTAAAAAGCATGTCCAATAAACCCTATCAAAACCAGAACTGATGTTTGCTGAACCCAGAAAAGAACAGCTGACATTAAATTTCAGAATAATTTTATTTCCATTCAGAGAAGGGCATTAAACATTTTGGTGTGAGAACATTCTAATATTAAATTAATCTGTGATACAAATAAAGTTAATACGTATTAATTTTGTTTTTCTATCATTATGTGTTTGATTGACATACTTTGCATTCCATAAGGGGGAAATTTGAACAATAAATATTGCCTTCAAAGTACTTTTTTCTCAAAATCTCTCATTGACTGCATTATACATAATTGAACATGAAAAAAACAAGATAGAAAACCTCTTATACAAAAGTATTATAACAAACTGCTTTGTAGCAGATTATGAAGTCAACTTCATCTGTGTAATTTTATGTATTACTACATTACTTCAGTTTCAATAACTGCAAAACAGTGAGAGTATTTCATAAATAGAGTAGTTCATAAATAATGAAGATTGCAATCCCCATCCAAGTCTGTTGAGTCTCAGTTCATGCCATGGCTTCTTTCCAAGAGAGAAGTTTGCTATGGAGGCCATAAAATGTATTCTGTGAAGGTTGGTTGCAATGCATTTTTAGTCAGTAAAGTTAACATAATTTTTGAAATAGATTGTTTTCTGGGATGACGTCAAGTTGCTTTTGGCAGACACTGGGGGAATCAGATTGACACTTGGTCACAATTTTTATGGGGCAGAGAGAGGGGAAGAAGTGCAAGGTCAGCTGTGGAGATGGTGATGGGTACAGTGGGAATTTCAGATCTACAGCATGAGAGAGGGAATATCTCTAGAGAGCAGCACCAGCAGTGCAGGAGGGATGCTCCAACATTTTAATTTAAAGGAGTATTGTCCCTCAGACTTCTCCATTTTGCTGTGTTCTGGAGTTATGCCTGTGGCAGATAACTAAATTTTGGGAACTAAATTATGGGCCATTTAGTGCATTCAGTGAAGTAGAAGGCAAAGGGCCAAAGGGTTCCTGTGACATCCTTTGGTCTGATTTGTTTTAAGGTTTTGCCTGAATGGTGTTGTCTCCTTCATGCAGTTAGAAATTATGCTGATTTTTTCCTAAATCTGCATAACATTATTTTAACAACAACTTTTTTTCCCTCTGAAGAGTATGGTTTGAAGAAAAACAAAACTATTTGAGAACTTAACTTGAAGTTGACAAATGGAAGAGGAAAAACGTTGAAAACAGGCTGGTTAATTTTGGTGAGAAAAATAGACACTTTTTATTTAGGAACAAGCCCAATATGAACCTTTCTATCGCTGCATCTAAATAAATACATAGGGGTGCTACAGGAATCTGTCTGCTTATCTTTCTGTCTATGTTTCAAGCTGTCTGGGCATCTGTATTCGTTCATTTAAGAATCATTTTTTGGCAGGTGATTACAGAAGAGGTCCTCTCCAAGTCCTTAGAAAATTCAGTATTGAGTAAAATGATAGGATACTGACTGAAGTGCTCAGCCAGAAATAAAGAGATTGAAGTTCCCCTCACACATGCACACACGTGCACACACACACACACACACACACACACACACACATCTCATTGGTGTGATAACTGGAAAATCTTCATGTTCAGCTTGTACTGCTGAAGAATTTGTTGCACTCTCCTTTTTTCCCTGCTGTGTTGTCCCATTGCTGCCTTGCACTGGCTTTATAAATAGCTGGGGAAAGGACAATAAATTAGATTTTGCTTGTTGCAATGTCATCAGCACTGAAGTGCTGGGGAAAGATGTGAGAAGGTGTGACTAGGAGAGGTGAGAGAGAGTATGACTGATGCTGTTGGGAGCAGCACTGCTGTAGACTGACAGTGATGACACTGCTTCTCAAACTCACTGATTTTACATGAAGGAGGTAAGTGAGCTACCATAAGTAATCCATGATGGAGATAAAGGAGACTAACAATTTTCTTTTGCTCCTAGTGCCTGTCACTGCAGCATTCTTTGATCCTTAAGTTTCCCACTAAAAATAAGACACCTGGGGAGAAAGCAGGATACTTACTAGCCATCCTGTGCCTATGGAACAGAGCTTGATCCAGCCTAATTATATCTGAGTAAGCTGGGAAATTTTAAACACCTAGCAATTCTTTCAAATGTATAATGAATATTAACAAGTTAATTATATTTCCTAGGACTTGCTTTTTATTGTGGGGAATATTTCTATTTGGAAAGAAAAAATAAGGTGTTTCAAACATAATTTCAACAAACAAGTTATTCAGCTCATTCACTTTCTTCACATGATGATCAGTTATGCCAGATTTCCTTTGCTCAGAAACTACTCAAGACTAGAGACCATGTTAGACCTAAAGCCTTTAGAAGACCTGAATTTCTTTCCCATTATGAGATTTGGGGTTAATAAGGATAAAAGTGCTAAGGAAAAAAATCCTGTGAAAAAATCCCTAGGAGAAAAATAAGAAAAAACACCCTAGGGAAATATGTTTCAAGATATGTTTTTCATAGAAAATAATTTTTTTAAAATGAGTAACAAACATAAATTTTGCCTTTCCATTTACCATCATAGTAGAATCTCATCCAACTCATTTACTTTGGTGCAGAATGCTAGAAGATGATGGAAAATATGAGAAAAAATGAAATTTTTTGTTAGTGGAATGTTTCTCCCAGAAAGTCTCTCTGAAAGGAATTTATACTTTGAAATCCATATTGTCTGCCTTGCCGAGACTGGGTCTATGTTACAGCCTGAGAGATAAGAAAGTCTTTTGACTCAGTTTATGGGTTGCTGACAGATAAAAGGAAATGAAAATCAGAGAAATAAAAATCAGCTCTTTAGTTTTTTAACTGCTTTAAAATTGATTGTCTAATTGCATGAAATGTCACAAATTAAATCAGATGACCTCTTGTTTTGTCCAAAGAGTCTGTGACACAGGTATAAAAATAATTTAGATGTGATGAGTTCTCCCCAGTGTTTGACTTCAGTGATTGTACAAACCCTCCTACACAAATCTTGGTAGATATTATTTGATTCTTTACCTTCAGAATAAAGTCAATGAACTTGGAAGAGGTTTAAAATCAGAACAAGCAAAAATACTGGGTCCATTTTAAGGGAAAGTGATCATACTGAGGTCAGCTGATATTACATATGTGAGGTCACCATATATTCCAATACGTCACCAATTTGTTATGGCAGCTGCAGGGACGAGATCATACTTTGGGGATGATCATGGAGGCAATTTCTTACTGAAAGTATTCCTCAGCTTTTGCCAGCACACAGGGGAAAGGAGAAATGCTCCATAGTCCTGTCATTTAGATACAGTGCCAGCCTGCATTCAAAGTCCTAAATGCAGGGACAGGAAAAAATTTGTCGCTCTCAAGAGAAAGGTTGTTGGTAGTCCTTACATCAGGCTGTTCCTTCAGTTTAATATTATATTTTTGGCTTTTTGATGTTGGCATGCCTATTTATATGCTTATCTATGCTCCTCTATTTAGGTTTTGCTTTATTCCTTTAGGTTCCAATCTTCTGAAAATTTCTTGAGTCCTCTTAGATATCATCCAGCCCATCTCGCATACACTTGCTTGGCTCAGTAAATTTTATCCTGTTATGAGGGCTTATATTTCCAGTCAGTCTCAGGTCCATCTGTATCTCCTTCTGACCACTGCCATCTGTTTTACTTTCTGACCAACTGCCTTTGTCACTCTGACGAGACTATAAATCACACAGAAACTAACCCCAGTGGCCTTATTTGTGCTTGCTAATAGGAAAACACCCAAAGGAGACCTCAACATTTCTTGTATGGCAGATAATTTCCTTAAATGGAGGTTTAAACTCTGAGCTTCTCAATAAACTGATTTTGAAGCAAATATTGGAATAAAAAAAAGGAAATTTATAAAATTAGAAAGGTATACAAACTACTTGAGTCTTTTCTGTGATTCAAAATACATCTGAGTGTGCACTTTGAAAGCAGTCAGGAGATTTAGTTAGCTTGATAGGTTTATCATTTGAAAAATTTACTATGACTCCTAATAGAATGAAACTATATTTAGTTGTGCACTTTTCCAAGCATGGTAGAAATCCACCTTAGATTCTGAACTCTGAATAACCTCCTTGTCTGTTTGAAAAATGGTTATGATGTTGTAGAGAATATTAAAAGTGAATCATACAGAACTTATAGGAATGTGCTTTTAAAATATTTTTGTAAATGCTCGATCAGTTTGGGTCAGTTATTTGTGGGAACATACCATTCTTTCTTTAAGTGTATTTTGACATCTCTCAATTAATGGAAATTTTCACAAAAACCTGACGTGTTTCACCAATGATATGGCAAAATTATATTTATCCCCCAATAAAAAATGTGTAGGAATAATATTTTTATAATGTTTATACAGTGAGGACCTAAGCTGATGGGATTTGTGTTGATCTCATAAGTAGAAAAATATTTAAGCATCTTGAAAGATGGTACTACTTTCACTAATTCTTTAGAAAAACAGTTTCAAACTCTTGTTTCCAAAATTCAGTTTGTGTTCACAAGAAACACCAGACTAGAAACTGGGCTACTTTTTCAACTAAATTTGGTGGGTTCCTGTGAATGATCAGTCACTTTGTATTTAAATGGTCTGGTCCTTCTTCCAGTAAAATAGTAAAAGTTTAATTGAATTATTCATGATCAAACTCACACTCTGGCTAAAGAATATATGTTAGTTGTATAGTGAAAGGTAAAGATGACTTATTTGCTTACAGTATTTATGTCTCATTTACATTACACCCTTCAGCACACCAGGCTGCTAGAAGAATCTTTTGCTCTAAAGACTGTAAAATATGATTGCAAAATCTGGTCTGCCTCACTTAAGTGTCCAAAATGGGCACAATATTCCGAAATTTTCCTTTTTTTTTTGGCTTGATATGGTCCTAATTGGAAGAAAAAACAACCCAGTCTGCACACTATGCTCCTATACACACAAGGAAAGAAGTAGGTTCCTGTGAAATACTGAAGCAAGCTATCTATTCCATATGTTTCACTGATCCTGTTTTTTGCTATTGACTGAGTAGGGAAGGTGGATCTCTCTGGAGGCAGTGCTGGAGTTCCCTGTTCCACCAAAAGTACAAGCCAACATAGGCCATATTATGTACCTTCCTAGATATGTTTTGTTTGCCTAGCATCCTACTGGCAATTCCAGGAGCTGTTTAAATTTCACCAAACATGTCCTTGGTATTCAGCCAGTCAATAGATTCACAGTTTTACGCTATTTTTTGGTGTCTGGAAGGTGAGAGTCAAAAGACACCTTGAAAAGCAGAGTGGACTTCTTTAAAAGGCAGGGAACCTTCCAGGTGAGGGGAAGTGAGGTTTTCTTCCCTGAATAAATTATATTTATATTCCACTGAAGTATATAATGTGCACACTCAAGGAAACTAGAACCTGACAATATGACAGGCAATACTGTATTAGTGCTCCTGCAATGAAATGATTATTAAGCTTTGGGTGCATCATGGAATTGAAGAGGTTTACAGAGAGCAGTAGAGTGAGCTTGAAGACTTCTATGAAGCATTTCCCTCAGGTGTGTGTGACAGCACAAAAAAAGTACCTATTTAAAAATGTAACAAGCAGGTGGAAGAGGCTGACATCACAGCCTGATCAAAAATGAAATTGATGTTTCAGGACAGTGAGAGATGATAGAGTGAGGGAGGAGAAGCTGCCTTGAGAAGGAAAACAACTAGAAGTGAAAAATAAGTACTTTGGCAGAGAGACAATAGAGAGATGTAAAAAAACCCTAAACAACCCAGATCACAACAGTTCATTTTAAATTTGTTAGAATTACTGATCATCTGTTAGTGTTTGGAACATAAATTTATATATTCTGCTGCAGAATGTATTCTTTTGCACTTCTAAAAGGCAAGCTGTCCTTCCAGAATCTCTCTGCATGTGATAAGCAGAAAAGCACTCCCACTGGAAAGTGTCAGCCTTTCTAAATCTTTATGACGCAAGAGAGAAAGAGATACATTTAGCTACGATGGATAGATGTCTGCATTAGTAAGTGGCATCTTTGCTGAGGAGACTCCCTTGAGGATTCTATGTCCACATCAGTGAAATGCCATCAGACTGAGACAGTATTATCTTGGCAGCTGTTCTGAAGTGAAACTCACAACATCTGAGATGGTGATGCCTGCCGATACGTATTAGCAAATAACAGAATGAAAGGATATGCAACCACAAAATCTGAGCTGATCTAACACAGAGATTTGACAGACCCAGTAATGCAAGACAGCTCATTCAGTTTGAAGGCTGAAAATCCATCATGAATTTACTATGTGGTCTATTATTCTAGAGCTTTTGCTGGTGGTCAGCAATTAGTAAAGTCTATAGGGACCAGGTAATCTTGACTTTCATATTCCAGAAGTGATTGTCTCTTTCACTAAGTGGTTTAATATGACCTTGAACAAATTTATGTGAGATGTTTGAAACAGTTTTACACCTTACCTCCTTTTCAGGGTTTTCAAGGCATAGATAACAGTTAAAAAGCTTTTATGGCTTTAAATGCAGGAATCATATCTGTTCTTATACACACATACACATATTTTCAGGAAATAAGCACCTATTTTTGATATAATTAACTTGTAGATATGACCAAAGAAAACCACATTTTTCGATTCCTTAGCTCTTTCTGTTTTCATAAAGAACAAACATGAAGCAATGGAGATTGATATGAGATTGTCACAGCCTTGGGAAAGGATGGATTCTGCCTGTATCATGTTACAGAAGGGGCCTCACAGCATAATCCATGAGCTAGTCAACAATAATGTACAGTGGTTTAATAAATTTCCAGTAGTCTCCATTCGATAGTGTACCAAATTCTGTTTTCAAAAGATTTCCAATATGAGATGAATGTAAAGAACATGATGAATTCAGGAGTATCATTAAGTTATCTACTTTTCTATACATTTGTGTACTTATGTCTTTATAATTCTAGAATAATCTTTACCCAAAGCAGTGCTTAGACATCCTGAAATTTCACCTTGTACTTTCATATTAAATCCAATGTTGTTTCTTGAAGTGGTGCATAATTTTGCCTTTGCTATAGACAAAATCAAGACTCAATATCCTATATAAAGAGAAATGCGGTACAACTTTAGTCACAGCATGCAAGACATAAAGTTTGAAAAACAAAAAAAAAGAGACATGTGGGAAAGAAAGGACCTCACATGTTGAGAGTTTAGTCAGAAACATCTAATGGTGGATTTCTCCTCAATGAAATCATTCAGAGGGTCCAAAAATCCTCTGTAGCTCCATGAGCTAAAACATAATATTTTGTGACATAAGAGATCCTAGAAAAGTTTTCCTGCTTCAGTTTGCTTGTTAAAACCAGGAAAATATTCCATAATCTTGTTCATTTGGTTTATGGTTAACTGTTATCTCTGGTACTTGTGTTTTTATTAATCATTTAAGGGTGCTCTGAGATGTTCTGATTAAATCGTGAGATTACATTAGAAGTATAATAAGCTCGAACTTTGCCAAGTATAATGTTATGCTGGAAGATTACAATGATTTTTATAGCTGGCTTATATACTAGCTCAAACTGAATATTCAGCATCTTCACTGAAACTAGGTGGGGTTTCAGATCTTGCAGTGAAAATAGCCAGATATTTTGAGACAACTGGCATGTTCATGGAGCATCTATGACTTTTGCTAGCTTCTCAGGTTGTTTTCTGTCACAACTGGAATTTCTCATGTTACATCCTGTAGTTTCTCATGATGTATTCAGATTGCTAAACCTCAGGGTAGTCACTGACCTGCACATCGCAAGGGATCAAAAACGTAACACTTAAAAGAAAACAAATGTTTTAGTCCTAGTTTCTGTTTCATATGTACTGAAACTCTGGTCAATTATGTGAAGAATAAAGAACTGAAGGTAGCATATAAGGAAAAAGATTTTTCCCGCTAAATTTTTAAGAAAATGATGCCTTGTATTACTACAAATGAGTGCATTCCAGCTATGTGATGAATTTCTAGACAGTCACATAAAGGATATATTACCTGATCATAACTGCCCATTGTTTTCTTTCAACCAAAATTATGTTTTTTAATGGAATAAGTAAATAACTGGGGGAAGTAAACAACAAAAAAATTGTATCCATATTTCTCTTTAGGTTTAACTGATTCTATTTCTGTTATGTATCCAGAGGCTGATTAGATAAATTGATAGAATCGTAGAATAGTTTGAATTGGAAGGGTACTTCAAAGATCAGCTAGTTGCACCCCCCCCTAGCATAGACAGGGACACTTTCTACTAGACCAAGTTGCTCAACATCCCAGCCAGCCTTGCCTTGAACATATTGTGGGGCATCTGGAACATCTCTGGGCATCCTGTGCCAGTCTCACCATCTTCATAATAAAGAATTTCTTTGTTATATCTGATCAAAGCCTTCTCTTTCAGCTTTAAACCACTGCCCTTTGCTCTGTCAATATAGGCCCTAGTAAAAAGTTTCTCTCTGCCTTTTTTACAAGTTCCCTTAAAAAGTTGAAAAGCCGCAATAAGGTGTCCCTGGAGCCTTATCTTCTTGAAGCCTGACAACCTCAACCTGCTCAGCTTTTCTATAATTATTGCCAAATACTACAAAATGTTTATCACCCAGTTTTGAAAGGTTTTACCATTTTTATCAAATTAACATGGTTTCCAGGTATAAAAAAACCTTAATTTTGGTTTAAAGGTAGGAATTGTTCTGAGAGGATATTATTAAAGAGTCTAAGGAGAGTAGCCTTTTTTCTGCACACCTATGACTCGATCTCCCAAAAGTTTTAAGCAAGAGTTTTACCATTAACACAATACAACAGAAGCTCAACTTTTCCAAAACCACCTTTTACTTCCTTCAGTATTTAAAGGAGGAAAGAGGGTATTTCACTAGCTCTGTGTGTAAATGAGGCCAAATCTCAGGGTGAAAAAAGCTTTATGTTAAGAGTTCTGCCTACAAGGCTATTTTGAAATTCTCTCTCTGCCCAGGCAACAGTTGACTACTAAAGCAAGTACAGAGTTAGAGGGAGCATACTGGAGTATGTGTTTTCAGCAATTCTGTTAGATTAGGCTCCACAGGCATTTCTTTTTGTCCTCTTTTACTGCAAAGCAGTTTAGCTTCATATTCATTATATGGTTGATCAATTGATTAATTATTTAAGGCTTGTTGTAACTGATATTTTGGAATGGCCCTTGAGGGCCAGCTATGTCTCACCTGAACTGTGAGCAGAAATTAAGCAGTGATTTTCTTCCATTTCCTGAAACCCTAATGCTACCCTTGGCTTTCAATGGTGTTATGTGGTTTGAACAGTCACGTCTCTCTCTTTTTGACTAATTCCAACTTCTATTAATGACAGAACCCTCAATTCATATGAAGACATAGGGCAGCAAAGTCAGAGAGGAAAAGGTATCGTGCTCAAATCAGGACTTCACACAGAACTTCATACCAGCTAAAAGTACAAAACACCATGCTGCACTGGCCTTGATGCTATATGTATGTAGCTTGTGTGCATGATCATTCTCAAAGATTTCTCTAATTTTCACTAAAGCACTGACAGACAGCTCATTAGATTTATAATGTGGGAAGCAATGGACTGTGACAGCTTTTGTAGGTTGTCAGTTGCATCTAGAAGGAGTTTGGAGCATTTACTTAATCATATTGGGTCTCAGGTTCCAAAGCAGAGAGCATAAGGAAATATGAACATTCATGTTTAACTAGCACTTAGAGATCCTTTGGTGACTCATTCAATAAAAGGGAAAGTTATTACTACTAATTATTATCAATCTGGGGACATAGATTTAGTATTGTTTTCTTCATGGTTTAATTAGTTCAGTTTCCATGTTCCTCAGTGTATATTTTTTGTCTCTATCAGTTTGAGTAATTCTTGTTTCATTTCAAGAACATTCTAATTTTACTCTGATAATTTTACTCAGCTTTGTCACATTTCCTTTTATAGCCCTGTTGATGCTTACAAGAGCATCAGTAAGGGCCAAAGGTTCTTAAGGAACATTAAATAAATGAAGTTGGACCAAAATCCCATTAGCTTTTCAACATAGACAAACATGCATGTCCTCATGGGAATGATGTGTTTCTTAGTCTACCCAAATTTGAAATTAAGTTTTTTTATGGCCCACAGAACTGATAATTTAGGGTGGATCATCTCTATTCCTCTGTGTGGACTCTGGAAGCCGCATTATTTGGAAGGAAAATTGCTTACAAATTCTAAGGTTAAGAAAAAAAAGTGAACCTACTGGCACATCATGGCCTTATTGTTTTCTGTTTTCAGGGAGAATTTCTCTAGCAGAAATTCTGACATTTTCATTTTTTGCTTCTATTATTTTGTTTCTCTCATCTCCCACTCCTTTTCATTTTTTTAAAACATTGTATCTTTCTCTTCTATCACAGTTTGAATATTTTGAGACTGAAAATATCTTTCATTTTTGTTTTCAGCGATTAGTACAATGGATCATGAATTATAGTGAAGCAGATAATAATGGCAAAGCAGTTGTGAATGGCAATAAAGAGGGAATGGTGTCACTGGATTCTCTGAACACTAATCAAGATCTAGTTGCAACAGCTGATACTGATCACACTTTCCACAGACACAAACTAAAATCTTCCTTGAGGCACTAAAATCCTCATTTGTCCCCTTGATATTCCCCTGCTACTCAGTTGCTGAGTACTACACAACTATTTTCTGCCGTATCTCAGAATGCTGGAGGCAATTTGCTATCTCCTGTATATCACAGGTCCAGGTTCTGTGCTTTAGAGAAAGGTGAGAACACCTGATGCCACTTTCAAGTGACAGCGTATTGTAGCTCTGCAAGGGCAAGACACTGTTGCAGATATCCTCCTAGTTATTACCTGAACATCAGGTTAAAGGCATGATTTTACCTCTAAACCTTGCTAGTAAATTGATTTTATTAAACCTTAGAGAAAAAATTACTCCCTGCATTTTTACTCTTCTTGAAGAGAATTCAGAAGAATTTGCTTTAACCAGAAGCAAATAACTAATTTTGCAAAAACATAAAAAATGTGTTTTGTTGTGAAAGATAAAATTGAGATGATCACAGCAGGTCCTTCTCTTTGAAACCTTCAGATGTTGAAAATCGACTTGGAATTTCATGGGAAGGTTTAAATATCTAATCTTTCTGAAAGGAGAGAGGCATTGAAAGTAAACAGACTTTGGTGTCAAGCAGGGTATTGTCACATAATATATTACGGGTAAAATAGGGATAACAAAGATATTGGCAGATACCTAAATAAATCATGTAAAGCATATAGTATTTTACAGGTAAATAAGAAAAAAACATGTACAAAAATTTTAAAAAGTAGAATTTAATTTTTTCTTCTTTCATACCCCACAAAACAACCCAGAAAAGGCAGAAAAGTTTTCAGAACTTCAATCAGAATTTTCTTCCTTAAACTGCTAATATTGAGAGAAAATCAACATAACATCATTTACTTTTATGCAGGGACAATACCCAAAAGCAACAACCTTTCATTAATGTTGCAATATATGGTAATGAAAAGCTGACAAACATTCAGGAGTTCACTAACACAGGAACTCATATAGAGAGGAAAGTGATCATTTGGAGGCCAGCAGGCATCATTGCAGATTTCCACCTGCCAGCCTTGTTAATGTTATTTTTTACTGATTTTTACAGCTTATTGCAGTCATTGGTTAAAATTACCTCCATTATTCATGTACTTTCCAGAATTACAAATCATACACACGCTGTGGGGATAGGGATCTTTGCAAAGCAGTTTTTCACATACATACCAACAAAGCCCAGCACAAATCTTCTCAAACGTATTTATCGGAGAATTAAAGCTGTTTGCTAATAACAAATTGGAAATCTGTGGTGCAGAAATATTATGCATAACCTTGTAAATCAGATTAACTGGTGTTCCTTCTTTCATACAATAAATTCCATAAGGAGCATCTGTTCAAGCTAGTGCCTGATGACCTGGCAGCAGATCAGAGAGCTTTCTGCTTCCTGCACTAATTTTGGAATCTGGTCCAAGTGGGAACATCATTACTTAAAGTCAAATCTATTTTACACTGAGATTAACATACTGTGATACCTGCTCATTGTGGTCCATTACTCCTTCTGCCATTTGATCACTCAGCTGTGGTGTGTTCAGTGGCTCCTCTGTTCACTCTTAAACGCTGGCACATTTCATAACATCGACATTCCACACCTCTGTGGCCTTTTTTAAGCAAACACACCATTACAGCTGGTGGGGTAATAGAAATGCAAAGAGGTCTGAAAAATCAGATGTTTGCCACAAGAACTGATCTGCTTTTTAACTAGGATTTCATTGAATTTGACAGGAAGAATACTAATATTAGGTAGACAATGTAAAAGTTATCAGAGACATATCTGTTTAAGACTGAGGATGAATAGTGAGGGCAAACTGCAAAGGAAGGTAATGAGTTCATCATGTCCTCAAATAAAAAGGGAAAATGAGCTTTAGATATAACTGACACTAGGGAAGGATCCAAGGTGAAATTCTGTTATGCACCTCATATGTATGTATGGAGATGCTGTCTGTCTTTATGGTAAATGTTTGCTTGAACTGTCTAACATAAGCTAGAACTGGGCTTGTAATGATGGACTCACTCGAACGGAGCAATGGCTACCTGAGGCTTAGGGTCTGGAAACATGGGTATGAAGGAATAGTAAGGCAACAGACACCTAAACCATACTGAAATAAGAAGCTAACTTTTGCCCTAGCTGCTTAAAATTAAAAGTAGCTAGCTTTGCACAGTCATCAATTTCAAATAGTGGAGGATCACACAATATTCCAATGGTCCAGCTAGTCAGTAGTCAACAGTTTTGACTGTAATGCCAATAACGAAAGGGATACCAGCCACTCTATAACAAACCCATTAAATCTTCACAGCTGTTACTCAGCTATCTAAAAGAAGATAAAGAAAGTACTCTATCATCTACAGTTTACAACATATTCCTTGGGAGAATTTTTTATTTTTCTTTCATCTCCCCTGATGTAAAATCAGCCAGTAGAACCGAAAAAGCTCACAGAAATGTGGGAGAAGAGGTTTCTTAATATATGCAAAGATTTTCTAAATAACCCAGTTCTTTCACTGGAACCTAATAATATAAAATTTCCTAAATCTGGTATTGGATTCCTTCTCTGGCTCAGTTTCCTACCCTTATGTGGAGGACTAAATAATTTCCATGATGACACTCTTACTAGAGCTGGTAATTTATTTTTAAGGGTGAGAAACATTCTTTTTCAGGTCCAAAATTACATTGAACATTTGGTAAAAAAATACCCTGCAAATCAAGAAGATTTACTTTGTGAGGAGAGGGAGGGATTATTTTCTTGGAATTAGATTAGTGAATGAGACTGGCCAGGTTGAATGCCAGATTGGAAGGAGCTTTGAGCAACATATCAGGTGGAAGGTGTCTGTGTCCGTGTCAAGGAGATTGGACTAGATGAGCTTTGGAGTTCCCTTCCAATTCAAACCACTCCATGACTTATGATTCTACAATTTAGCATGTTTTGGGTGGGTTTCTTTGGATATCTGAAAATAAGGCAACTAAGTAAACTGAATTGTACACTGCAACTCTAGTCACCTCATCTATCAAAAAAATAAAAAGAAAATATGTGTAAGATATGTAGGTGCATCATCTCCTGCAGTTGCTGGTTCCACTCCATTTGCTATATAGGGAACAAAGGCAGGGCCCAGGAGGATGGCTTCAGATCCCAAATGAAAGGGTTAAGATCACAGTTAGCAAGTGCTATAGTGGGAAATTTATCTAGCACTCCTTTATAAATAATCAGTTGCCTGACACTTGAGAAATACTATTTTTTTTATCTTAATGTGTCTTTATTTCCATTCTCATTCTTCGATTTTCTTGTATAATTAGAATTATCTATTTCAGAATAGGTGCTCTCTTACCCTGACTTTTTGTTATGCTTAACATGGTGTGGCCAAGATCTTAGCAGGGGCCTGTAAGCAATATTTAGTATTAGTTTTGCTTATAATAATAATAATAATAATTAAAGATACACTGTTGAAAGGTATAAATACATACCAGTTTATCTAGCTACTCAGTACTTTGCTTTATCAGCAAAGTAATATGTAAAAAATCTTCCCCTCATCCCCTTCCTGTCACCTTTCTTTCTCACTGTTACACATTGTCATGTATCTGTGCCACCTTTACAGAAGAAATTTTCTTTAGTTATTACCTCGTATGGACACTGCCTGTTACAGTACACCATGGTCAGACATTTCTGAAAATCAGCTGCTCCTGTGGTGTTGATTTTTATGATCTCCATTAATATCTGAAGTCAAAACAATGTGCCAAGTGTATGCCTGATGAAAAGGACTTTGACTTCCCCAGTCAGCCTTGAGCCTGGCACCTGATAGGGAGCCCAGATGAAATTTAACCTGAGGCTAAAATCATGAAGAATGCTGTCATCTCTTTGTACACAGCACTTAAAAATAAATAAGTAAATCCAGAGACTAAGTGTGGTTTCGTTTTGTTCTTTAATAATTTTAATTTTATTTCTTTTCTCCCTCCTCCTCATATTTATCGTGGTGGTTTTTTCATAAAAGATATTTCATAATGAAGTGCTTCACTGTTTATGAACACTGTCACCAAATGCAGTGTCAAGTGTTTAAACAGGTCCATGAAGTTTGCAAGAGACTTCTAAGTCAGTGTTGTTTGAAAAGGGAAAAATAAAAATGAAGCTCTAAGGCAGCTTTAAATATGGACAGAGAAAAAAAAGGCCTTTTGACATCTCAGTCTATTTCCTGCTTCTTCTTTCTGTGTGCTCAGGTCTAGATTTCAGATTAATTTGTAAAATCACACAGGGAAGGTCTCCTGCCACAGCCTTGTGGACCTAGTCATGCCTTGTGGATATACCTCTGAATGGAATGTGATATTAGGTATCTTCCTACCCCTTTAAAAGTATGTGTCTGTTCTGGAATGAGATAAAAATTAACATCAAAGATTGTTGGGAATACAGTTTCTAATATCCTGATTTTTTAAAATTGCAGCCCTGAAGGAAAAGTAATTTTGTTTTTAATTCCTAGGAAATGTAAATCCTGTAAAGAAAAAGACTACAAACATTTCAAATCATTAAAATATTTTGGTTTTGCATTACAGGAAGGAATGTTTTGTTTTACAGAATAATTTTGAATATTTTGGCTAATTTTTCCAGAATTTTTGGTTTAACTATGACAAAGAGCACCTGTTTCTTTTGCCCAATTTCTAGTCAAGTCAACAATATCTTTAGACAACTTTACAATGTTTCTGTGTCCTGGCTGGCATCCTCAGCATTGTCCAGTTAAGAGCCATTTGCAAATTTCATTAACATTGAAATACCTTTTCAGATCTTTAAGGAGAAAGGTAATATGATGGATGACAGTGTTTAGCACACCACAGGAGGCCATCTTATTCAAACTTGAGCATGTTGCAAAAGTCAAAAAGAGCTTCAGGTTCTCTGATCACTTTGGCCCAAGGACTTTTACTCCGGGTCCTTCCAGGGGACCTCAGCACTCTGGAATAACTGCTTATGTTTTTAGTGCCTTCTTAGGTAAAACCTATCTAAGGGGCATAACCTTCCAAAAAACTGAAACGAAGAAAACACTCATCTGCCTCTTCTTGAAAGAGAAACTGGGGAAAAGCTCAGCCAACCATATTTCACTTCTGCAAAAAATAAACAATTCTGTATAAGGAATGAGTACTTTCCTTCCGGTGTCATAAAGAAGGGACAATGTATTCTTAAAAATAAAGCATATCAAGCCAACCTGGTATCCAGTTCAGAACATTTGAGTGGAATGAGTAACTGTCTTAAAACCATGTACTAAGTGGATATGGACCTAACTTTGCTGTGTTAGGTGCAAAACAGAACATAAATCATTGTTCAAACTGTATTTCTCACTTTCTAACAGGAGACATAAGCTCAATGTCTTTCTTACAGAACTCCCTTGATTCCATTTTTAATTATATTTCTGACAGTGATTTGAATTTATGATAAACAGCGTATGGTTATTAAATCTGTAAAGAGTACCATGTTGGATGACACTCCTCCTAGAACAGAATATTCTAATACTTAAATGTTGGATGAAGAATGATTGACTGAGAAGCAGTTCTGCAGAAAACAAGACCTAGATAATTAAAATGGATCACAAGTTAAACTTCAGTCAACAGTGTCATTCCATTTTTAAATAAGGTAATATTATTATCCTTACCTTATCCTTAATTATTATTACCATTATTATTACCTTTTAAATAAGGTAATATTCTACTGAAAGTATACAAAGAGGCAAAAAGTTTTTGAGGCATGAAATAGTCTTTCAATTCTACTCTGCCCAGGCAAAGTACAAGATAAGAAAGTACCATATTTTGAAATGCACACTATCCTGTCTGGACACCATAAACTAATTTGCAATCACTCCCAAGGAAACTAGAATCCTGGAGTAGTTCAATCTTTAAAAAATAATAAAATATTAAGTGGACATGTGGTTGTCTTAAAAACTGCCGAGGGCTTCTGAAAATATCAATTTGAGAAGCTATTCTCATATTTGATAGAAAATATTTAATAGGGTCAAATTCAAAGAGAATATAGAAAAACAGGTTAAGAACGAGGAATGGAAAACTTAGGAAAAGACTAGTTTGGCTTCACAGTGATTGTTCAAGGTAGCCATGAAATCTCCACTACTGTTGGGAGCTTCTAAAGCAAAAACCATTATGTAATTTTTAGTAACTAATTATGCCTTTGCTATAGGGCAGCTTAGTCTGAAATTCAGCAAATCACAGAATCACAGAATGGGTAAGGTAGAAAGGGATCGCAGGAGGGTCATCTGGTCCAATCTGCTCAAGCAGGGCCACCCCAGAGCACACTGCACAGGATTGTGTCCAGATGGTTCTTGACTATCTGCAGTGAGGGAGACTCCACACCTTCTCTGGGCAATCTGTTCCAGTGCACGGTCACCCACACAGTGAAGAAGTTCATATTCTTACCTTCCACCCTGTTCTATTTTCTCCTTCTTCAGTTTCTG
This sequence comes from Aphelocoma coerulescens, assembly GCF_041296385.1. NCBI lineage: Eukaryota > Metazoa > Chordata > Aves > Passeriformes > Corvidae > Aphelocoma > Aphelocoma coerulescens. Next base: position 86,014,172 of record NC_091013.1, read on the forward strand.
CATCCCAAAGCTGAGGATCATGGTGTTCTAATGATATCATCTGCAGCCACCTTTACCCCAACAATCTTAAATGCATTTTCCAAGTATTTTTGTAAGATTCAATCTTTGTTATCTACCAAGAGCCAATGATTATCCAACATGTTCCTAAAATGAGAACATCTGCAAGAAAGTAGCTGGTCCCACAGTATAGGTCTTCTCATCCTACACAGTATACTCTATGAATTATAAATATACCCCAAGAAACTTCATATTGCCCACTTCAAACTCTTTTGACAAGCACTCCCAGGAAATATAATCAACAGACCTGCCTTCCAGTTACCACACTAAATATTTATGGATTCCTGATAGACCTCTCCGTTGTCCAAGTTCATATTGAGAGAGTCACAAAACTAACTCTTTTACCAAATGAAGGTTCTGAATATGAATGTGCATAATCATTTAAAGTCAAAATAAGGTGTAGTCTTTGGAGTAGCCTTGCTGTCATCTTCAGCTACACTTGGAAAATTTCAGGTGTTGATTTTTAAACAAATGTTAGACAAACAGTGATTGTTGCTACAAAAAACATGATGTGATCATTATTACAACAAAGAAAAAGTGAATTTTTGTGAGGAAAAACTGTCATGTTTCATTCAGTCTGACCAATGTAAATGGTGCTCTTTTACTGCAGTTATCCAAGTTTTCCATAATGTTTATTCTTGCACCACCACTGTCAGGGAAATGTTTGCCTTCATTTCACATATGAGGACATAGGGCAGAGAGAAAGGCACTTAGCAGAAAACTAAAGATTAATTAAAGGCCTTCAGAATCTAATAATCCCTGAATTATGCTTCCTTTTGCTGGATAACTTCTGGTATTGCTCACCTACTGCATCAGCAAAATAGGACATCGTGTGTATTTCAGAAGACCAGATGCAAACCGTAGCAGAGTTAAGAATTAATATTACATGAAGTGATGTTCCAGTTCGTGAATTTACAGAAGTGTAATGTTGTTCATTTGTAGAACGGACCAACTCTTTTGAGAAATATAATAATTAATAGCCTAAACCAGAACTGGGACTAGGTGCAAATTCCAGTGAATAAACCCCAGGCACCTGAACTCCTGAGGAATTCACCCACAATGAAGGATACAGAATCATAGATCGAAGAGTTCCCGCAGCAAAGCTCTCTCCTTTCTGTCTTAGCCTTTGTCTTCTGGAAGAAACAGCCTGCAGCCCAATACTGTCAATCTCAGGTGTTCTCATTTCTATCTGAAAACCAAACAAAAAATGAAAAGTATAACCCTGAAGGAAAATGAAAGAAAAGTTGAGCATCTCTGGAGTCCACTAGGAACTGTTCTTTTATTAATGGAAATGTCTTAGAGTCAGGTAGATAGAAAGAGCTATTTCCCCAACAGAAAGAGCAGAAAAATCTTAATCTCTCCAGTCTGAAAACAAGGAGAGCAGTCAGAGATGGCAGCATGTTTCTGCAAGAGCTGTCAGACTTAAAATCCTCTAGTAGACATTAGCATCATGTAGGACATCAAACATTGCTCAGTGGACAAGGGCCACAAAGCTGCAGACTTTCCAGTTAGCAGGAGGGATCAAAGGAAGCATACAGAGAAGGCTGTTTCCACTCTGTTCCCTTTGCTCACATAACAGCAATGTTTAAATGAGTTTCTCTTTTAAAATTATGAGGTGATAATTTAAAAATAAATAAAAGTGTGGTGCATTAAACTGTGAAACTAGGTCATCATTATCTTGAGAATTTAATTTATTATTTCAAAATAGCTCAGAGAAGATGAGAGAGAAGAGACTTTGATATCAAACTGATACTTATGAGCTCTCTTAGATGAGGAGATAATGAACAGATTTGTTTAAATTAATTAAGTACAGTTATGTTTGGAGTATATTATATGTTACGTCTCTAAAATAATTTAAAATTTGGTTAGTTAAACAAATAGCTTACGAATAGAGGTGGTCTAAATGCCTTTGGATGAGAACTCCTAATCAGAAAATACCTAGTAGCTGAAACTTAAAAACCTCACAGAAAAGAGTTAATTAATTTCCTAATTAAACATATTAAATTTATTTTTAAATGTCACTATATTTTGTCTATTTCTTTTAGAAATAAAAATAGTTACCTGATTCAAAATACATGTTTGATTTTACTTTACATTGCAGAAAGTAATATGAATCTTATATTAAAATGATAAAATGGTCATTATGAAACCAAATATTATCATTTCTATACATTATTTCAGTAGATTGAATTTTAAGAAGATTTAAGAAAGGGGGGGTGTTGCAGTGGGGATACTGTAACATGATGTACCAAACAAGGAGGCCGTGGAAAAGAAATATAGACCCCGACAGGGGGGATTTGATTAGCAAACATTTTTGTGATTATGAAAACATTTCACGTCTTCAAATGTAGAAAACTGATAACCTCCAAACTCTTCACAGGAGATGGAATTAATTTTATAGCTCGTATGACATCATGGTAACTAGTGTTTCTTTATATTGACACATCTTGAATTGTAGTATCTGAACTTACCAAGCCACTGGGGACATAGGCAACCCTTTGGGGTCTGAGTTTTATGGATACTTGGCAGTCGATAAATGCTGTTTGAAGAGCTTTCAGTTTGAACAGAAAAGATTAACATCTGAGAAAAGATGTACATGATTCTCCACAATCATATGGAGAGCTAAGGACAGAGTCCTAACTGCAGCTGTCAGTGGTTATGTGCCCTATGAGGCCTCAGATGTAAGATTGCATCCTCCAAATCACTTTGAGACTGTCTGTGCTTACAGAAGGCAAGTATAGCAATTTTAAGGATGGAGTAGGTAGCATTCTTAATTTAATCCCTGAGGGAATTTTTGCCCTGTGCCACTCCTTTGCTTAACACAGCAGAGAGAAGGTTTCTCCAAGCCCAGCCAATGTTGCCTGTCTGCTTCACTAGAGAAACAATTTCTTTGGTGAAACCTTCTGTCCATACAAAGGTGTATACATGTTAATCACTTCTTCCCATTAAACTCAGGCTTTCATATTTAACATTTTATGAGGAAAGAACCCAAAGGTCCTGAAGTTGCTATCTAGTACTCAAGATGATTGAAGTGGAATAGCCCAGTCTACTAGTGATTATTAAGGAAAAAGTCTGGTTGGAAATATTGAAGTGGAGTATATTTGGAGGAACTATTCTCATTTAAGTTGTTTTTAATGGGTTGCTTTCATAATGAACTTTAAAAAAAAAAATTGGATTGTTTTACACATATATATTTAATATAGAAATTTAAATCCCATTTAAAAATCATTTAAGTAAAGTATTTGGATGAGATGCAAAGAAGTTGAGTTTTCTTTTTTATTTTTTTTTAACACACATAGACAACTCCAGAATTTTAGGCATATGTGTTTTGATTTCATTTGGTTTGTACCCTTTAGAATAAAATAACACTCTATTGTCATGTTCTATTTGCAGACATAACTACACAGAAGGCTGTGATTTTGATCATGTTATATCAGTGGCATGTGGTTGCTCCAGCTGCTCGAAAGACTTGGTTTATGCCCCTATTCTTAACAGTGAGGTACTTTAAAAGACTCATAGTGACAAGAGTTAAATGTGGACAATATCTAGTAGGTAGTAGCAGGTCCTGCTGGTGTTTTTCCGTGATTAATTTGAATTGTAACAGTCAAAGACACCTCTAACATTTCCATTTGGGAAACACCCCCATATCCTCAACTTTCAGGAAGATCATCTTGCTAATCAACCAACATGTTGCCTTTCATAAATATGCTCTAGTACTCCCACAAACATTTTCAAAATTGTACCAAAGCTATACCTTGTCTTTTTATATTTCTGGCAAAGTTCATCCTTTTGGTGCAGATGGAAAGAAGTGGAAAATGAAGCTCTGTATTCCCTTTATTTCTTGCAAAACATATACTGCAAATTTTAACCTGACTTGACTTCTTTTCCATGGCTCAGATACAGCATAGAATATTATTCTGATTTGCTCTTCCTTGCCTAGAAAAATAATGAGAGCATTTCTGCACAAATAGATATGGTTTGTGACAGGTAGGATTATTACCAGCCTAATGAATGACATAATGCATTTCTTCTGTTTCACTCAAGGCTCCTCTTCTTTTGCTTTGTGAATTTTCACTGTGACCTGCCAAAAGCAATCCTACATCTTAAATCTCTCCTAAAGATTGATGCTCATCTATGGTCACTGAAAATCTCTTAAACCAAAGAACTATCTGATAATAATTTGCATGTACAGCTATTGATAGAAACACCTCTTTTATTCAAAAAGGCATACATGACATCCCAAAAATTCCTGGGCAGGAGAAAACATAGTTTGTTCTTCTATTTGGCAGTACAGACTTTTGATCTCCTATTGATAACTTCTAATGTGATATGGCAGATGTCAGTACATTTTGCTAATTTTAAGAATTAAAATGTTGTTTTGTTGTGTAGTGCACATAAGATCTTAATGGTTTATGGTTAGGGAGTTTAATTGGCTCAATTGCTGGGCAGGAGGGGAAGCAAGAGCCACCTGCAGTTTGCCTGACCCTTTTCTATCAGATTGAAGTATTATTATGTGCTTTACTATATTAAGCTTCATCTGGAAAAAAAGCACAATCTGTTCTTTTTAAGCTTCTTAGTAGTTTCTAGTACTGATTCATGGGAAGTGGAACCAACAGATTGTTATAGTTAGACTGTAGGTGGGGATGCATATGCTTGAGTTTTGAACAAAATTCCAACTCTGAAGCGGGGATAAGTCTTTTGCATGATGATGTCATTGGCTTAAAAAAAAAAAAAAACCAAACATGAAGAGACATATGGGAGTAGCTTTTGACTGGGCTTAGGGCCAGACTTTCAGGTAGGCAACATGCAGGATCCAGGCTGGTATTTTAAAAGAACCCAGCTGCCACTTGTTGCCAAGAGGACACATTTATGAAAGCCATCTACTGCTAATAGCTCTGATTACAGCACCACAGACAAAGTTTCAAGAGGACAGGAACATCCACTAAAAAACTGTGATACCTCCTCCAGCAGAACCAGTTGCAGTATAAAGGTGCCAGTTTCCAAATACTGAAATGGAGATGGAGTTTGGTGGGGCAAAGGGAGCTGAATTTAAATTGACCATACTTGAGCTCCAGCTTGTGTGGTTTGCAGAGTCTTTTCTGCTGAACTGGAATGAGGCAAGCAAGAATAAATAAATCCCTCCCTTCTTTTTAACATTTCCTTTGGAATTTTCTTTAAATTTAGAAGTGGAAAAAATAGATACATGGTAAATTCATGGGTGTAGGCAACTTTCATCCCAGGGGACTCACAGAAGAATGTTGGTTTGTTTCCAGCTTAGTTCTGAATTAATTTTCTCTTGGAAGTGAAACTACCAACTGCATAGGACCTCACCATTGTCCATCAATTTGAGCAAATCTTTAAGTCCCTATATCCTTCTTCCTGTGTCATAAACCTTGCTGGACAGTGTGAACTACCCTGTTGTTGGAAACTTGCTGTGGCGGTTTTGGTAATACTACTATAGGCATACCAAAGAATCATGTCCCTGAGGGGGCCAGTTCCATTCAGAAAGCTGTAGATCTTCTTCCACTGTGAACCTCACATCTCATCCTCAAGGAAATGACAGAATGCACCTTACCTGCTTTCTCGCTCTCATTCCTTCAATGCCACATGTATATGTTTATGCACATACATGTTTTATTCAGAAAGAAAACCCAGCGGAAATGTTTCTTAATTTGTGATGCAAAGAAATTTAACAGAAAAGATTTTTGTTTTCCATCAAGGAGTGTTCATTATCCCCACAGTATGGCTCGTGCTAGATATACATACCTCATCAAACCACTTGCACAACAGGAGAATTCACTATGAATAATTAATTGCATAGAGTTTAATCAGCAAGGCAAGAGCACCACTGGTGTATTTGTATGAGTGTCTTGAAGCAAAGCTGCTTTCTGTTTTCATCAAATCTCCCTTGAGCTCATGTCATAGAGCTGTAGTTTTCCCAGTTGGAGACCTCAGTGACTCTCAGATTTGGACTGCCAGGATGAATTTTCTTCCAAAGAACCTAACATTTTTCTAAGTAGCCCTGGTAGTTTAACATGTTTCCTATGATTTTGGATGCCACATAACTTTCTGTATGGTTTCATAAAATATCCCTGTCTTGATGCTTGATGAAACCATGGTGTTTGTGCTAGAGCAGACTTTATTTGATTGGAAAAGAGTTACTAATGCACTTCATGCTCACTGAAAGACCTGCTATTTTTTAGTACTGTAATTAAACCTAATCTCAGGTTTACAGCAAGCCTCAGGATAACAGTTTGTATGCTTATACCACTTTCAAACAAATACTGCAGTATTTGGAACATAGAAGATATGCAGTTCTGTAAGTCAGCTGGACCTGCCTGGGAATTTTCCACTGAGAGTTTTTTGACAGAGGATGAGATCTTCAGAATTTCAATCTCTTTGGGTATCATAATTTAACACTAGCCAGCAACGAAACACCAGGCAGCTGCTCACTCACTCCCCCACCAGCAGGATCAGGGAGAGAATCAGAAAGGTAAAAGCTAAAGAACCCATGGTTTAAGATAAAGACAGTTTAATAGGTAAAGAAAAAGCCATGCACACAAGCAAAGCAAACAAGGAATTAAATCACTTTCCTATGAGCAGGCAGGTGTTCAGCCATTTCCAGGAGAGCAGGGACCCATCACATGTAATGGTGATTTGGGAAGACAAACTCCATCACTCCAAACATCCCTCCCTTTCTCCTTCTTCCCTGCACTTTATTTACTGAGCATAATGTCACATGGTCTGGAATATCCCTTTGGTCAGCTGGGGTCACCTGTCCCAGCTGTGTCTCCTCCCAGCCTCCCAGGCACTCCCAACTTCCTCGCTAGTGTGACAGCATGAAAAGTAGAAAAGGCCTTGGCTCTGTGTAAGCCCTGCTCAGCAATAACAAAAACACCTCTATATTATCAACCCCGTGTTCAGCACAAATCCAAAACATAACACTGTACTAACCACTGTGAAGAAAATTGACTCTACCACAACCAAAACCAGCACACTGAGATATACAGTTTTTCCTCCAACTTTCATTTTCTGTGTCAAAGATTGACAATGCTTCTATGTCCTGTTAATTTTCTGTTAGAAAAAGTGAAACAGAACATTTCATGTTGATCCAGAATGACCTAAATAAGAATAATTTTAGACAAAATAGCGTATTTGATGACAAACAGCCTAATTTTATTTTTGAAGTCTTCAGGGTCTGCTGGGAGTTAAATATGACTGATGCCCATTTTTCCTTCAGACTGACTTTGGCAGCTATAATACATATTTCATGAGACACCATGGTTTTGACCTCTAGCTGAACTGTTTCAGCATCCCGTGGGAATCACTTGATGCTCATGTACCACAGGAAACACAGTTTGCCCTAGGGGCATGACACAGGGGGAAGCACTGGACACCTGATTTACTTCTCCCAGGAAGCACTGCAACAACTGAGTTTAAAAATCAAATGACATTTTGTCCAGGCCCAATTTGCACAGTAATGTGGCTTCCATCAAGCCTAATCACAGCAAGGAGGAAAATGAAAGTTCGTTTAGGTAGAGACACCTGCATTCAGGTTGCCATTCTGGTTGGGTGCAATTTGGAAATTTAGTGGTCTCAAGGTCTCGGTGATGCATTCCTGATGCAAAAGGAAGATAATGTTATTTCCTGTCTTCTGTTCTTTGCGTCTTTTAACCATTTGGATGGTAAGATCCTAAAACCGAGGACTGTTTTTACATTTGTATTCAGTGCTGAGTGTAACAAAGCCTCTGAGCTGTTGCACCAGAGTGATAGGAATGACTCCCCAGGTGGGCAAGCTGAATGCTTCATGGCTCCTATGACCTAAGTAAAAAAATCCAGATGACAGTCCAAATCTGTGTCTGATTCTCACTGCTTCACATACATTTTCACTGTCGGTGCTCCTATGCACTTGCAATTCTGCTGGTAAGAGAAAGAATTTTTCTTACAGATTCTTCCATTTGCAAGCTAGCAAATTTGTGAAGGATAAGCATTTTCTTGCAACATCATCACTTTAACACTCACAGTTTTATTAATTAATTAACCAATTTTATTTCTGTGGAATATTACTGAGGGTTTAAGACATTATTTTTTAAAAAGATTTCCTGCATCAGAGGCCTTCTTATTTAAATGAGACATGAAACAGACTTCAACAGCCAGATGGAGGAGCACAGGCAACCAGACACACAATCCTGGTCAGGATGACTGTCAGTGGTATCAGTACGTCCACTGTTTTAACACTGCAACTTTTAGGTAGGCCTGGCAGTGAAGAAAGTTTCTGTGGTGAGACAGAATAAAGGAAAAAAATATGTCTGTCTGTTAATATCTATTACCAATTTATTCCCATAGACAAAGAAGAGATTGAAAGAAAATATTAAGTTCTTCCCACTGGTAGAATTCAAAACAAACAAAAAGAAACAAACAAAAACCCAAACAAAACAAAAGCAAATAAACAAACAAAAAATCCCCTATGGAAACCCAAACAAAACAAAAGCACACCAAAAAAAAAAAAAACAACAAAACCAACCAAACAAAAAAAGAAAAAAAGGAAAAACACTAAAGCACATTCAGTTCATCTGTGGTTTTGTGATCCATGTAATGCTAATCCTGAATTTTATCATTCACTCTCCAGTAGAAATTTTTCCTTCAGCAAAATAAGTTTTACCTTTCACTCTAACTAAAAAAAATGTTGCTTTCCAGATTGCATTATGAATTAGGTGATGTTATGAGCTGTTTTCTTTTTGCATATATTTAAAATACTACACCTAAAAATTAATTCTCAACATATATTTTTTAACTTACCAAAATAAATCACAAAGCATTTGGTCACATTTAGTCAGTTTAAGGGAATCAGAAGAGATTGCCATTTGTATATACATTGTTGTGCACATTGTGGACCAGATCCTCACAGGTAATGAGGTACACAACAGCCTTTGGCTTCAGCAGAGATGCAGGCACTTGAAGAGAAGTGAGTTTTCTAGGAAAATTTGTTGATCTTGTCTTGAAAAATAGATTAATTAAAAGGTTAAAGTGATATTGTTAAGACTGGTACAGCGATCTCTGTGCAGATATGTAACATACTCTTTAAGATGTCTGATCTTTCCAAAGAAGAAAAGCCGCTGCAGATTTTAATATATGCATTTGTGTTTCTGTTTACTTTTAGGAAACTATGGTGAAAGTGGAATGGAAGCTTTCAAAGATATGGCTGCCAAGGAAGGGATCTGCATTGCACACTCCTACAAGATCTACAGCAATGCTGGCGAACAGAGCTTTGACAAGCTGCTGCGAAAGCTTCGGAGCCACCTGCCCAAGGCAAGAGTGGTTGCCTGCTTCTGTGAAGGCATGACTGTGAGAGGCCTCTTGATGGCTATGAGGCGCCTGGGACTCGCTGGAGAGTTTCTGCTGCTAGGCAGGTGAGTAATACTGTGCAGTTATATGCAGCTGTTTTAGTCAGCAGGGCAAAAAAAGGAAGACAGTCCAGTCAAGTACACATAAAGCACAGACTCATGGCCTTTCCTATACCTGGGCGTATCTAAAAGATAGGAAGAAATGTCAGCTGTGTCACAGCAGTAAAAACACTACAAAGACATACATCATTCTCATGACATGCCAGGCTGTACCGGTTTGGCCAAATTTAGAAATATATACTCTGAGAGAAGGCACAACCACCCCTCCCCCACCAGTTTCGGGAAAAAAAAAAAAATTTTCCTCGAAGGAAAGTGAAGAAGATAAAACTATTTATTTAACAAACACACGGGAAAGGAAAATGAGGTTAAATGGTAAAATCTTTTGCTGTGGAGGAAAAACCTGGGAAAGCGTTAGAGTCCTTCCTTTGGTCTCCTCGGAGCCGGGGCTTGGCCCAGGGCCAGGCCCTCTGTGCCCGATGGAAAGTCCTCCCGATGTGCTCTGAGGTTGAAAGCAGTCCAGTAGCAAAGGGAGAAAATCCGGAATTCTAGAGAAGGAAAAGCAAAGTCCAACTCTCAGTCTCTCTCCGGAGAACCAGAAACTGAAAACAACTGGCCAAAAGCTGACTGGAAAACAGCAAGCCGGGTGCTTCCTCGCTCCCCTGCCATGGCTGGGAAGGAAAAAAAAAAAACCTCCTATCTTTATGTGACCTTGAACAAGCTGCAAACTGCTTTGAGAAAGTTTTGCTCAGTTTTTTCTTCTCCCTCTCAGGCTCAGTTTAGAGGCATAGAAAGGCACAAAAATTAATTTCTGAGCATAGGCAGCGATATGGGATACATATCATAACGTCACCCCAAGACACAGGCAAACACAAATCTGCTTGGCCAGTCTTAGCAGCATTGTGGAAGGGAAAGCTGGCTCACAAATCTTTGGTCTATATCACCTGCTTTGTTCACTGCAGTTTAAAATGCACTGTGTACATATACAGCCTGAAGCTGTGTCTCATTCCAGTAATTCTGTGATAAGAATTGCTGATATGGCCTCTGGGTGTACCTGAAATAGAACTTCCTAAAACAAAGTTTGCAAGCTATCACCTTTTCTTCCTGAGCCAATGTGCTGATGTGCATACTCTCCTAAGGGCAATATATAGGTAATCCTTTCTCTTGGCTGAATGATATCAGTGTTTTCTCCTAACTACCAAAAGAAGAAAAGAAAACTCGCTTAATGTGTGTTCACCCAGAAGGAAAAGATCCTGGGCTCATAAGCAGAGAAGTAAGTTATTCATGTGAACCTAAAGGGATCTTTGCATTTTCCCCTTATTCAACAAGTGACTCCTAAACAAGACAGGAAAAACGATGTATTGAGCACAAAATGAAGTACTCCAGGAGTCAACTAATATGACTCACTGCCTTTCCAGTGCATTATTAGAAGGATAACCTGGTGTTGCCCCAAGCATGAACCCTACAGGAGCACAAGTAAAATGGTGTCAGTGAAACCAGAAGTCATGGTGGGACCTGCAGGAAAGCTTTGAAGGACTGCCTTGGACAGCTGGGAGATTGAGTCTGTCCAACTGGGTGGATACCAGCCTCTGTTCCCAGTCTGCCCTGTTGCATACAGCTGCTCTTCCCCCTTGGGCAAAGGGGAAAGCAAACAGGCAAAAACAGTGACTCTTGCCCCTGCCCTTACTCTTTGGCATCAGCCTACATTTTGGCATTTAGAGATGGCAATTCCTTAATTCTTTCTCTGATATATGGCAACTGTCTCCACCCTTCTTTTCACATACATTTCATCTGTAGGGTCTTCCATGGACTAGCTTGGTCCATTTCTGGACTGACACCTAAAGGGAGCACAATCCTCAAGGTCAGATTCACCTAAACATTTATGCACTTCCATGTAGCCATCAGGATTCTCTCTACAGGTAATGGAGCAAAATAGGACCTTCTTAGGACCCTTGTTTGTAATGTGAGTGTTTCAAGTAGCTCAGAGCACTTATGTTCTAGAAAGGAGCTTGTACAGACTCTCTTGATCACTAGCTTTGGTGGAAAAGCCAACTTGTCAGTTGTTCAGAGTAGATTGGAACAAATGCCACCTCCACTAGCTGAATGTGGTCCCATAGGATGTTTGCTATCTTCGTCTGTCCTAAAAAAAAAAAAGTGTCAACTATCTATGCAGCAGTATCCAAATTTAGAAGCCAGTAAGTATTGTTTTCAAAAAATATGTTGGCCCTTAACTACTCCAGACTCCAAACTATAAATAATTTTGTATGGGATTTATGTACAACAGTGCTAAATTTAGCCCTCTGTATGCTTTTATGAATAAAGACTTCAGGAATTGCTGACTGTGAATAGGAGTGGAGCAATTCAGATTAGCTCTTTCAAAAAAAACAGAGTCTAGAGAGAACAGCCTTTGAGGCTTTGCTTGGGGTTTTTGTTTGTTTTGTTTATTTTGTTTCTTTGTGAAAAATACCTGTTTCTAGCTGCAGTGGGAATTATTATGAATAATTATAAGAAAGTTGTTATTTAGTATATGACTTCCATTGAGTAAATTGAAAGGGATAGCTTCTCTTAGAAGCCTAAACCGTAAAGTCTTTCAAATTGAAACAAAAATCCTTAATTCTACCTGACTATTTGGGGTGTATCCATGTCTGTGGTAGAACTACACAATTTAATTGTGAAAAATGTAACACGAACTGGAAGTGTTTACAAAGAAAGAAAATGTGTAGGAATTTTTTTTCTATTCTTTTTATTTATTATCAGAGATCCCAAGGTAATGGCTGAGAAGTGGCTACTCAGACATAGTGGATGTCCCCATCCACTAAATACTACATCAGACAAGGATAGCTGGAGAGATATAGTCTCCCTTTATATGGCTCTGCACTTCAGAGATCCCAAGGATCTTGGGGCATCCCATATTTTTCAATAGATTTGTTTCCAATTTGTTATCAAAATTAGCTATAAGACAGGGAAAAATAAAAAACCAAACTAACTAACTAACCAGTTTTACCTACTGAGAACTTTTGTTAGGCTTTGACCCACCTTTAGTTTGTAGAGCAGTGTTTTATGTTTCTGCCACACAGCAAGAATCATATGTAGGGTGTGGAAAGTTGTGGAGTGACAATGTCCCCCAAAAATGTTCATTCTTAAAAAAATGTTTTCCTTCCAATATGGGCTATCTCTAGGCTTTGCGGCAGAGGGAAAAGAAAAAAAAGCTAAAGAAAAAACAGGGAACTTGCAAGAAAGCTTCTTGATGTAGATGGGGTGTAAGACAATAATATCATTGTCCAGTGATAACCTGAGTTCCTGTAGGGATTTAAAACTCTATTTTCCCAGATCTCATACAAGCAGATTATATTGGGGACCTTTTTGTACCTCATTTATAGGGGGAAGAGACAGTAGGCAAGATTTTGAGAAGAACAGATGGTTCAGAGTGCTCTAAGGGGAAAGAGCTACATCTGAAATTTAAGAAGGCTCATGAAATTAATTTTTCTTGCAAGGCTATGCAGGAAAATGGACTAGGAAAAATTTATACTTTTATTCATTGTCTGGTTCTGAAGTTGCTCTGGGCTGCCCATTCAACTGAGAAGGTTATAAAAGGACATTGCAAGTGTAGTGAGAGTGCCTGTCACTGAAATGCAATGGGCTCACAAGAAAAACCCTATCTACTAATGAATACTTTTTTGTTTCTCCACAAATGCTTCTGTGTTGTTAAGTGGAGAATTATTTTGTTTCTTTTACAAATGCACAGAAAGAACTAAAGTCACAAAGCCACCCAGTAGCTTTATGGGAAAACACAATAAATCAACATTTCCACTTCCTCTTAGGTTTCCTTTTTGTTCCATTTTTAATTTGGATTCATCCCTGATATTTTCAATCTGAAGCCTTGCAAAAATATTGGGATTTTTTGAAGCTATGGATTTCTCACAGCATCTGTTTTATGCTCAGATAAACAGAAAATGGATTGGCCAAGGAGAGTGCATATCAGATAAATTACCTTTTACAGCCCCAAGGGGAGAAAGAAGATATCTTTCAATAAACACTCCACTCTTGACCTACTATGCAGTTTCTGAAATTGCATTGCTTGCCTGTGACAGATATGAAAGGTGGCATGTCATTAATGATTGTAACATTCCAGAGCTTTTTGATTCATGGAAAACATTTTAAATGCTCACCAAATATTTACCTCATGCATCTTGAAGAATTGGACTTAAACCTCAAATATAAAGGTGAGTGTCCTGATTTTCAAGTGTGAAAAAAAAAAGTCATTTTAACTTTACCATTATTCAACTTAATTGAGATATGGACACCAGGCTTCACCTGTTTGTCCTCACTGCTTCTGTCATCCACAGGTCATATGCCAGGAGATACCCTTACAGATAAATTTATTCGAGAATAAATAATACATTCACATAGCAGAATAACTTTATATCTGTTATGAAACAGATTCCATAAGTAACTATGGAGTATTAATTGTGTAGATATAACCAGTTTGGTTGTATATGACTTTCAGCTTTTCCTTATTTTCTGTAATATTCAGACCCAATAGCTGAAAGTTTCTTTCTTGTTGTATCCTCACCTTCGTCCTGCTCCTCTTGACTCCTGGTTTCTGATCCTTGGACAAAATGTCTGTGGTAATTCTCTATAAGGATAATTTTATCTGATGCCTTTCATATGCAGGGATACCAAAACATCTCTCAGAATGACTAAGTATCTTAGTGCTAGGTCACACAATTTTTCATAACAAAATAGAAACTATTAGCTGCAACAGAAATTATGAGTATTGAATATTACTGTCCTAAATAAAATGGGTTCAGAAAACACTATGACAGCACTGAATACCTATATTCTGTTTTTGCTTGCTGGAATTATTTTATCTTACATCAACTAACACTTTTGGGATGGGACTCGGCATGGTGTTGGTGACAGCAGTTGGGGATTGTTATCAAGCAGCAGTTGAGACTCTGTTTTGGGGTAGAAGAACATTAAGATTCATGGATGCAGTCACTATATGTCTTTTACCTCTAGACAAGAGAACTTCCTCTGGTTGATTTGTTTACTATTACAAAACTGTTATTGTACGAACCTAAAGAGCAAAAGACAGAAATTTTGCAAAGAATTTGTGATTCCAACTGCAAGACAGTTTTTTCTACCTAAACAGGAAGAGAAGGGAAAGGACAAGGACGTTGGAATGGTAAAAAGCATTGGAACAATTCCCTGCCCAAGGAAGTGGTGAAATCACCATCCCTGGAAGTGTTCAAAATGCGTGTGCATGTGGCACTTGGAGATAATGGTTTAGTGGTGAGCAGTTGGACTTGATAATCCTTAAGGTCTTTTTCAACCTTAATGATTCTGTGATTCTAAAGGGAAAGCAGAGGTATACAGAGATAAAAAAGGCTTGCTAAATGTCTCCAGCTTCCAAAAGACATCCTGCAAGCAGTACTCATCTTCAGGAAATTACTAGCACTTCCATTTGCTTCATATGTTCATGTATGCATATGGTGTGTCAGATTTACTACTGTATTCACTTTCATATCTGATTAAAAAAGAGTTAATTAAGATTATCCAGACTTTCTGTTGTACTAAATGATAAAATTAAACACAATGAATAAAAAAATTTATCAGAGATGGAAATACGTCCCTAGGCTGTAGTACTGATTCTGATTTTCAGCTGTCCAGCTGAAGAAATGTGGCCAAAATTTTATAAGTCTGATTTAATCTCTACATGACTCTTAGATACTTAACTCAGCAAGGATTCACAGAAATAATATAAAACCATGAATTGGCTACAGTATCTATAGCAAAGGAATGGGACGTCCAGAGCTGCAGGGCATCCCACAGAGTTTCCATCTTGTCTGAAGTACAGTCAGGACTTGATGACTACATGCTGTAATGTCCTTGCAAAAATGAAGAACCACATCCTGCATTTTCAGGATTCACTCTGTTCTGTGATATGTGAAAGTCTGTGCATTGGGCTGCCTCGGGCTGTGCCTCTGAAGCATGCCATGGCAGCAAGAGCATGCCCAGATGAAGGTGGCTAAGGGCAGGACACCACTTCTAGCAGTGTGATGATCACAAGAAATTCAAGTGAGGCTCTGCAAGAGGGCAGAAGGACCAATGAAGCAGTGCCCATTCTTCTCAGAACAACACAGACATTCTCCATCACAAATCACTTCTTCTAATAAGATATCTGCTTAGCTCCTGAGGAGATGGATTGGAGGAAATTGTTATTGATTCTAAGAGATGTTGCAGCAAATGAGCTAAGTAGAAGGTAAGCAGTAGAGATGAGGATAAGGAGGGAGAATAAAATATTGAGAAGCATTTGTTCCTGGGGGTCCCGAAAGTAATTCAGCTGATAAGAAACTCAGCAATATATATGAAGAAAAGATGGTTAGCAAATAAAAAGGGCAACTATAGCTGAAGGAAAATTAAAGCAAGATAGATGATCTGAGGGAAATGAGTTCTTCTCAATAGTTTAAAAAGAAATCTTTTGTGAGATTTTAAAAAGTGTCTGTTGGATGAATAAAAATCTCACTGCAGAGGATGTAGTAATTTCCTTCCTGAAGGTATGCTGTGTGGCGTGGGTTAACACACCTTTTTCTATCTTTGTACAAGTCCAGCTGGTGAAGAATTTCTTGTAAAAAAATTAGGATATGAAATTTTGTACACCTGAAATGTGCTCTAAATTAATTTTTGGTTATTTGTGCTGCTTTGGGGAAGTATTAATCAGACAAAATTCTTCTATCTAGAATAGTTCTTACTGTCTAACATTTGACAAAACTGTGGAAGATAAATGCAAGATAAATGTGCAGATCTCTCCTCCAGGGACAAAATAAGCAGGTGAAAAGGTACTTTTGGAGTACAACAGTGCAACCCTAACATATATGAATAGTCTGATCCTATTTCTTCAAACCACAGAAGCCAGGAGCGTTCAGCCTCACCTGAATGCTGTTTCCTATAAGAAAACTGTCTGCTGCCCACCCATTTATTTATCTCTGTTCTCTTGCTCAGGCATCAATGTGTAACCCAAGGAAACAGGTATCATTGTATATGTAGTAATTAAATGCACTGTAAATACCAGCATTAAGTCAGAATCTTCCTTGATACCTGAAAAACCAGGAACTTAACAGCAAAACAAAAGTTTGCTTTCTGGAGCTGTAAAAGAGATGAGGGAAGTGAAAAGTTGTCTTCCCTCCTGTATCCAAACAGAGTCTTTAGAAATAAAGCAAACTAGAGGGTAAAGAATCACTTGATTTTGAACAGGAGCTCTGTGGTCTCCGTTTGAGGCAGCCTCATGGCTCAGAGACCCTCAGGGTGAGCAATAGCAGTGGTGCCCTGCTGCAGATGGAAGCAGTGAAGTAGTTGATCAAGGCTGTTTGTGCAGTGAGTGAAAAAAGCATAATTTCCTTTCCATGGTTCAGACTCCACAAGCTATGCTTGAGGATTTTAGGGAGACAAGCGAGGCAAACATATCAAGCATATACGCTGAGAGCAAATCAATCTGCCTGACTTTTTAAACTTTCTTTAAAATCCATTTGGCTTTTTTTTTCTTGACATCTATCTCACCTGTTTCTAATAAATATTGCATCTTGCAGTCCAATTTCACAGTTACTAATACAGATCAGGTAGTGGGGGATGGGAGTAAGCTCTACACCTCTTTGGAAGGACATCTTCATTTTGCTCTTTCAGGAATGATATGTGTTTCTTGGGGTGAGGAGTGGTGGTGGAGGTGTGGGGGTGGATGTCTACCATGACATCAAGCAAACAATGAAGAATTTCCATGTATTGGCACATAAGCACACCTCCTACACATCTGAAAACATAACATTAGAAAATACTCTATTTGATCAGATCAAAGGTCCACCAAACCAATGTGTTGTTTCTGGGAGTGGTCTGCAGCAAATGAATGGCAAAAAGTGACACCAAGCCAGGATGAAGCAAAGTTCTCCTGGAGAATTTGTGGTTTCTTTGTAATGAAAGCCCTTGTGGTCCTCTTTGTGGCCCTCCTCAGGACTCCCTCTAACAGGTCCACAACCTTCTTATGTTGGGACCCCAGAGCTGCAAGCCATGCTCCAGGGTCTCATGAGAGCAGAGTAGAGGGGGAGAATCACTTCCCTCAATAAGTTTTTTCATGCATCCTCGCCTTTTGATGCAGCCCAAGATAAGTTTGGGAGTTCACATTGTTGGGTCGTGTTGAGCTTCTCACCCACCAAAAACCTCAAGTCCTTCTCCTCAGGGCTACTCTCAATCCATTCTTTGCCCATCCTGTCCTTGTGCTTGGGATTGCCCCTTGCACTTGGCCTTGTTTATCTTCATGAGGTTCACATGGGTCCATCTCTCAAATCTGTCAAATTCCCTCTGGATGGCATCCCTTGTCCCTAACCTTTTTGTGACATGACAAATCATGTGTGTCCAATTAAATTATTTACTTCCTGAAGGTTCTGCTCTTTCTCACCGACAACTGGCATTAACAGCCAAAGGAAGGTAGCTTTGTTAGTTAATATATTTGAGTAGAGCTGTGCCTC
This sequence comes from Aphelocoma coerulescens, assembly GCF_041296385.1. Taxonomy (NCBI): domain Eukaryota; kingdom Metazoa; phylum Chordata; class Aves; order Passeriformes; family Corvidae; genus Aphelocoma; species Aphelocoma coerulescens. The sequence continues at coordinate 86,032,149 of NC_091013.1, forward strand.
AGCACTGTAGAAAAAGACAGTGGCTCAGGATGTCCTTCAAGTCTTTTACTTCTGCACTGGTTCACCTCTACCCATTCATGCTTGATCCATCTTTGGATAGATCTGCTTAAAATCTTTCAAAGATAAAAATTACACAGCCCTCTCAGGCAACTGCTTTCTATGCTTAACTACTCCTTATACTCTTCCTAATGTTGAACCTACAATTATTTTAAGCCCATTACTCCTTGTCCTACCCATGGGAACAAAGGAAACCGTTTCTAAGACTACAATTTCTATATTTGAAGGCTTATGCTTACCCTTGTTCTGCTTTGACAACTTTCAGTATGAACAGAAAACGTTTTACACTTTGGAATAACATGAGATCTCTATTATCCTGGTGGAAATGAGGCACGAGGCAAAGTACAGAAAAAGAGATGTCAAACAATCCTGAAGAATTATATAAGGTTTATTTTCATTGCAAAATGACAAATTCATGAGATGACCTACACTGCTGAAAAATAGACAGTGTGGCAATCTCAAAAATAACTCCATATTGCCAACAGACCTGTGCTTGCAGTTCTTGAAAGCAAGTCAGAGGCTTTGCTGAGAAACTGTGTTCATTTGTGGGTGCCTCTCTGTTCTCACACAAGAGATGTACACTTCTGATTTTATATTTGAATTAGAAGCTCTACTGTATCCCACAGCTTATTAAAATTCAGAATGGGAGAAGCCTATGGGTGGCTGACTTAAGACTGTTCTCTTCAAATATATCTTCTGAGCGTGATAGGCAGTGATCACAGAGAATTTTCTGATGCGAGCCTATTTTGAGAATGAAAAAGACTCTTCCAATTCTAGGAAAAGGAATCAAAAATACCCTTGGAACAATGAAGTCGTTTTCTATTCAAGTCTGAGAAAAGATTAGATGCTTTCTTCTCAAAAACATAAATTCAAGAGGTAAAAATAAATTAAAATCTTAAACCCCAGCATTTTTATTCCACAATTTGCTGTAGACTACATGGTAAAATGTAACTTTTGAAAACATTAATACTAAGACTAAAAATGTGATCCAGTATGTATTCGTAGAAAAACTTAAAGGTAGTTGGAACAGGATGAAAATTAGCATTATGCTTGAGATTTTCCGATCTTTAGAAAAGCTACAGAATTTTGATTAATGAAGTTAAGTGAACCTGAAATGGTCTTTATTAAAAAAAAAACAATCTTGTTTCTTCTCCTTTAGAATGAACACTGTGACAGATAGAGGTTTGCTGTAAGGTACTGATTAACACTTAAGATCTGTTTCCATTCTGCTGTCCTTCTCTGTAGCAAGTGGGTACGATATTTTCTGTGATTTCTTTTTAATTCTCTCTTTTTCTGATTTATCTGCATCATCCCAGAGTCTACACCCAGGACTAGTTACTTGCTGCACACACACAAACCACACACATGTCTGTATACAGAGAAAGCATTTGTGAAAGGGAAAGACCCAAGGGTTTGTAGCTCCGTGTAACTCTGTCCTGACATAGAACATCTCTTCCAGATCATGGGATGCAGGAACAGTCTCCTAGCAAATCTGCCCTCAATTCTGTCCATGTCTTAGTTTCTTAGTTACAGAGATCCTTTATGTAGGTAAATCATAGAAAAGTGTGTGGTTGATAAAGGGGAAGAAATGCTGGACCACTTGGATAGTAATTGCCCAATTGTCCCAGCTTCGCAACTCCTTTCATGTGTTCCATTTTTTGATTTGGGAACAGTAGGACTCTGAAAGGCAGGCAGATTCTTTCTGCAACTTCACACGTGAGATGATTTAGTTGTACTTAAAACACCTGGAAGATCTAAACATAAAAACATTACCCGCACAACAGAGATTTATACAGATGAACCCATCTCTCTAACACTGGTGAGTGGTTATGGAAGAGTATTACTTAGAGTAATGAAAACTTCTGACTTGTAAACTTGTGGTGTAATTCATTTTTCTATCACTCTCTTAAAGTGACAAAGCACACACAGCAGCACATTTCTCCCTCACTATGGCTGAACTGATAGTTTCTAGTGAAGCCATTGTCTCTCCAGAGGTTAAGGCTGAAGGCAACTGACAAGGTGAATGAAGCACCGAAACTCACTAAACCTCATTCTGGTGGAATTTAGTCCACTCCTGCCTTGAAAAGACATTATAAATCATGACAAGAATATACTACTATTTTCAAGAAGACCAGATAAAAAAGCCTTATTTCAAGGAATAAGGCCCAAACTGAATTTTGTTGAGCCTTTTCATATTAGAAATATGTAATAACAGAATTGATTAAAGGAACAGTATTTTAATTAGGAAGTTAAAGTTAATAAAATAAAGTCTATATTTGCTAGGGGGTCATACTGTTCAACCTTTATTCATGTTGATTACTGACAATGAAGGAGGTGAAGACTGAATTATAATGAGCAAATCATCTCTATCCTGGGGGAAAATATATAGTTATAAACCATGGTGATTTAATACATTTTAACTGGTATGTTGTTAAGCATTCTGTGTCTTGAAGTGCTGATATGCACAAATCAGTGTTAATCTTGCATGCTGACTCTTGTGAAATATGATTGGCTAATTATATGATTATGAGATTTTTAATATAGTTCTACCAATGCATACAAAATGGAACGTTATTCCTTGTATCCTAGGAGTTAAAACAAAGTAAGTTAAATACATTTCTGTTTCTTCATGTGTTCAAAGGTTTCAGACCTTGGTTAAATCAGTTCACTTTTCCTGCCAAATGTGCATCACCTGGATGCTACCTGAGTAAAAATATTGCATGTTAGCCACTCAAGATCTGTTTTCATCTGAGCATTTCAGACATGATGAAAACTATATTATAATGTAATGTCAAATCAGCAATATGTTGAGGAGGATGACTGTCACAAAATAGAAGGGTTATTGTTAGTTTTACACATAATAGAGATTTTATGGGGCTTTAAGCAAAAATAATATACAAAAATGTGTTATTTAGTTGTTTGATCTGACACCAGATATTTATACAAATAGCTAGAAACTCTTGCATAGACAGGAACGTCAGGAAACCAAAACGACAGCTGCAGGTTGTTTGCCTGGTTTTGTTGATAGCTCATTACTTGCAATAGCCTTCAGAGAAAGACATTAATGAATGCACAATTAGTTTTGGTCTTTAAAAAGAAAAATCAAAAACAGAACTGCTCCTGAAACTGTCATCTCTTAGCTGTATTTTTGAGAAACTTTATGTGCATTTTTTTCTTTTTATTATAAGATATAACTGATATTATCTAGCAATAAGAAAATAGACAGATTAATTACTTGTGCAGCAATTGCTCTGTCAGAAATCTAATTACTTCTTGCTGCTCCATAAGTCCTTGTCATGAGGAATCTCCCAGTACAAGGGTTGGGTAAAGGTAATTAGTATTTTCTAATCATGTCCCCCCTTATTTTGCACTACATTGGACTTAATATGCCAGTTTCACCTACTGTCAGCCAGAAGCTCTGTGGCAGTTTATTATTTCGTTCTAGTTGTGCTCTTGTAACTAGAATAGTAAATGATTCATACTCCAACAAAGCCTTAACTCCCCTCTCCCAGCTGAAAACAATAGGGCCAAAGGAGCACCCTGAGAACTACAACAGAGAAATAGTACAGGTGCCACAGAGCCTGCATTTTGTTCAACTGCAATAATTTGGTTGGGAAGTGCAGAAATTCCTACTCACAGGAATGCAGTCAAGGTGTTTCCAACTGACCAGTTGAAAACAAATATCTTCCTTCTGCAGTGCTCAGGGTCAGAACATAGATCCCAGGCAAGGAAACAGTTTTTGGTTTTTATCTGAGGCTTTCTTAGAGCAGGCAGTGACAGCTACGCTTCTCTAAGAGTGATGCCCATCCTGAGCTCAGGTTATACACTCTTTGATTCCCTGAGATGGGTGTTGTCTGAACCTTGAGTCATGCATATAAAAGAAAAGGAGATAATTACTCTTCAAAATAAGTAGCAATGGTTTTATATCATAATTTCATTCCTAATTTAAATAGGTTTTTATCTGACCATTTTATAGCACTGATGGAGAAGCACAAGATTCATCTTAAGTAAGGCCAGTGTTAAACTGGTCTGAGCTCACTTAAATAATCAGTAGCAGGTTGTAGGCATTGTGCACAGAGTTATTCAGGCCAAGATAAGGAAAATTGTCCTCTGCTGGGGATTTGGGGTGAATTCATCCAAACATCCATTGTGTGCTGAGAATAAGGGAAGATAAAACCTTCACTAATGTATCCCTCTCTCAGATGGCAATATTGGCTTTTTGGGAAAACAGAGATGTCATTTTTCTTCAGGTGGGTGGACTGATGCCAGGTCAGGAACAGGTTTAATAGACACCTGTTCTTTGAAAGAGGGCTAGGTCTATGGTGGGAACCTACTCAAGGGTAAGAACTTATTCATGTTCAGGAAAGAATATTCTTCACCTTGAATCCTTTTTTCCAGAAATGGCGTTGTAAATTCACATTCCCGTGTACCTCTGCACCTTCTCTTTGTGCTCAGAGGCAGGTTCCAACATCTTCTGCTGCCTTTTACCTTAAAAAGGAGCTATCAGTTAGATGTGCCAAGGGACAGCTAAGCCTACCAGATACAATGAATGCTTCCCCCTGACTGACAAAGAAAGTGTCTGAAAATCCTTCCAATTTTGGGAATTCCCAGATGGGACTATCATGGAGGGTACAAACTTCAAAAGCTTAAAACAGTTATTTGTGAGAAATTTCAAGGAAGAAATTAGTTTCCTGGCCTTGATTTCAGCTCCATTGATTCTGTCTGAGGATATTGTATCCTGACACTTCTAGTGGTTTAGTGTCTGGGAGCTGTCAGAGACAGACAAAAGGTGAATCTGGATGCACAGATGCACTACAAAATAGTTTCTAAGATTGCCCTCTCTTCTACGTATGTAGCAGCTTTAATGGTGACCCTCTCCCTCAGGGCTCTTAAGACAGAATCCAGAGCCTCATGCAGTGATACTAAAATTTTATATGCTTAGGAAAACTGAGAATTTACTATCAGTAGAAGGTAAATGACTTCTAAGATTAGTTCTAGACTCATGCAGATAAACTGCAAAGGTATTTTTGAGCTGCTGTCTTTTGAAAATGAATTTTATAAAAAATGACTAAGGTTGTACATGTTTGTTTTGTTATTATAATCTGTATCAGTGGCCAAGAACCAGAAACTTCATCTGATTGGAAAGAAATCAATTAATATTTTAAAAAATTTACTGATCAATATTCATTAATAACATTGCTGCATAAACTTTATTGACACTTTATTGCAAATGATTTTTCTTTAAAATATTCACTTTAGAAAAAATGCAACTTTTATCTTGATAGCAGAGGAATTGAAAAGTCCTTAGGTCTAATAATGCATGTTCTTTCAAAGTACTGCAAAGAAAAAACTCAATAATTAAAATAATCTTTCTAGAGTTCTACAAATTGTATTGGTTTTGATCCCAATTTACAAAACTTTGCAGCTAGAAAATTTTGCCTTTATATGATTTTTTTTTTTTTTTTTTTTTTTTTTTTTTTTTTTTTTTTTTTTTTTTTTGGTGGCCATTCTCCTTGCTGTGATTCAATTCATTATGGTTGTATGACACTGGAAATATAGTTCTCACAACTATTTTAATGAAGCTATTTTAACTATGGCATTTTAAGGGACTTTCCAACCAGACACAGTAGCTGTACGGAATACCAATAAATATTTATTTTCTTTGACTGTTTTGGAGGGTGTTTTTTTTGTTATTTTTTATCCCAGGAAAAAATTAATTTAAAATGAAATGCTAACCTTATTCTGTATCAAGTCATGAGGAACAGTTAAAAAGTAATGTTTATGAACTATGCTTCTGCCCATAAGTATTTCAGGAAGTGATGATTTCTGCAAAGCACTCTTTGCCCTGGCGGCCTTTTACAGCTAGGACATGCTTCCTGTCAAGATTCACAAATGTCTCATCCTCCTTTAAATCTCAGTTTAGATATTGTCCTCTATGCTCCTTCTAAAAACACGGCAATAGCGAGCAGAAAGTCAATATCATATTATCTCATGATACTGTTGATTTTTATTTTCCTATGTTTATGTATTTTTGTGTTGCTTTTACTCTTTTGTGTGATTTTATTTCTAAGTATTTTATGTAGCCTATTCCTGCACAGGTCTTAACACCCCAGACTCCCAGATTGTATCTATGAATCTTAAATTCTAAAGTAATATTAATGATAGATTCTACTCACCACTCCTAGTTAGGTATCTTTCCAGCTATTGGTTTCAGGCCTGAAAATATTTTAGTCCATTTACTGCTCCCTGTCTGAGCCTTTTACAGGCAAATCCTCTCTCACATACTTAAAAAGACTGGAAGAGTTTGAGCATTCAGGAGAAAACAGGTAAATCAGTCAGTTAAATCAGAGATTGTTCTCAGCCAGTCCTCACATAAACAACTCCTAAACTCAGAGACACTGTGCAAATCACAGGATATAATTTGCTTTATATTTCAGAATTAGCATCTTAATTGGCTATCTTGTTATTAGATCTTAGGAAAAAAGTTCCAACGGTCTGAGATATTTAATTAAAATACAGTAAATTGTTTTCTAAATTGAATTTTGTATTCCAGTGGATATGGTTATTGGAAAAATCAGTTGAATGGAAACAAGTATCTTCATAAATGCTTTTTCTCTGCATGTGAAGCAAGTTCTGTTCTTGAATTAATGCTGATTAAGGAAAATTCTTTAGAGCCTTGAATTATCTTTACCTTGAACTAAATTATTTGCAAAAATATAAATCTGATGTTGCTGTATTTGCCTTGCTCTTTACCTAAAAATATTTTAGAAATGAAAAATTCTTGTTTAAGAGATAGTCCTAGATTTTACACCATCCATTCATCTTGCCTTTGTTGTATGATGTTCTCTTGAAGTGTTAGGTTAGGAAGGCTAACTCATTACTGTGCCTTAAAGTCATGCTAGATTAATACTGAGTGTGTAAGAGAAATTTGTCATTTATTAATTCCCGGTTCAATTTCAATGTTCAAAAAAAAAGTGTTGAGAGAAGATAACTCTGCCAGTCCTAGACATTACTTAAGTTACTATTTTGAACAAACTAATTTAATCAACACTCTTCATTACTGGGCTTTTGTTAACTGCTGGCCTGTGATTCTTTACTGTTATGCCTCCATCCAGCTTTATGTTCAGCAACACTAATCCAGAGATTATTACATATCCACTGTACAGGGATGTACATAGCAAAATCATTCCCTATCTGTACAGAGAGAAAATTTAACCTGAAATATTGTTTTCAAAAATTGCTATTCAGCAAAAACCAAAACATCAGGGTGTTATCAACATTATTCTCATACAAAATCCACAACATTGTACCAGCTACTGAGAAGGAAATAAACTGTATCCCAGATAAAATTAGGACAGGTTTATAAACCATAATATTCATGATCTACTTCAAGAAGGTCATTACATTCAATAAGCTCACATTTAGTATGCATGCTTCTATCAACCACACCCTCAGTTGCAGTGCTGTGTTAATGGTTGTATTCAATGATTTTAGTGGTCTTTTCCAACCCAAATATTCCTATGTTTCTGTGATTCTCGTTGGAAATTAGTGACATTTTCAAATCTTAATGAGACAAGAAATTCCACATTTAAAAAGATCCTGGACTGTGGATCCTAAGAGACAAGATTTATTGGAACAATTGGATCTTTTGCTCTATTATGAAAGTGATTTTCTTTTTCTATTTTTTAATCCTGGTAACGGTGCTATTCTTGAACAGTAGAGACATATATGTGTTCTATACTTTTCTCACTTTTGACATTTTTCCCTTTGATTTTGTGTTTATCGGCATCATCTCTTTTATGACTTCGCCATCCTGTAGGAACAATAAGTAAAGTAATTAGGAATTATCATGGAAATCTATGTGAGATGTTAAATAAGCACTTTAAAAATGAATATCTCATGATGACACCAATTTAAAAACAAGCTCTTTAAAATTGTGCATTTTGTTATGGCAGCTGAACTGCTGGCATGCCAAGGAGCTCACAACACATAGAAGCTTCAAGTAGGCTGAAAAGCCCAATGAAGGAGAATCGCTGGGTTAAAAATACCCAAGTGCTTCATGCAGGCGTGATGTATCATTGTAAGGGAGATGAAGTGTGTTTGTTCTGAATCAAAACTCTTGGCTGGCTGTTGATGGTGCAGGGTCATTGAGATGTTAACAGGAAGGGAAAACTTGCTCGATTTTATGTACACCAGAGGGGTTTTTTGTGCCATGGTCTTTCAGTCCTTGAACCTTCAAGCATTTTTCAGATGTCCCAGGTGTTACCTTTTCATGTGGGAGACCATGTGTGATGTGATGCATTCTGCAACATCTGAGGTACAGGAGTTTTGGGCTGCAGGTGGGGCAGAGTCATTTGATCCTCTGTGTTAGACACATGGGTTCAATCACTCTGAAATTACTACTGTATGGGTATGCTCTTCCCCATGATAAAAAGGCAATTTCTATTCAGTCCTATTCATAGGGTCTTTTCAGAAAAAAAAGAAAATGATGAGCCCTAAACAGATCTTTTAAGATCAGTATGAGCCAATAAGTTTGAAAGATGCACTACATAGCATTCATGATGTTTATTTAGAATTTGGGTTGGAAATCTATGGTTCCTGCTATAAATCATCCCCTCTGATCTCTACAGATGGAAATCAAATCAACTTAATCAGCTAATGTTAGACTCTGAGACTGGATGTTTTGAACAACCTAATAATAAGGTTTCTCATACTTTTAGTGAGGGAAAATTGTATTTTCATGCTTTAACTCAAATGCATTGTTGGACTTTCCTTAATAGCTGAAAATTATATTTCCTTATAACCAGTTGCATTGCTGTAAATGAACTCATAGACTGTATGTGCCAAATGGGTAAATTCTCCTGTCCCGATTACATGAAGATGGTCTCTCAGGAAGAGTGTATTCACACAAGTTCAGTGCCATTCTAATGGTCTGAACCTGGAGTGAGTTTAAACCTCTTCAAATGCAGAAACTGGAGCCCACATCTGTCTGCATAACTATTACCAAAGTCACTTGCTCCTGCTCATGCAAAAAGTCTGCAGTAACCCTTAATTTCAAGACTTGACTTTGCATATCCAAAAAAGAAACCTCTCCATTTTAATTCATAAATATCTCTTCAGTGCCAAAATTCTGGAAGTAAAGCAGCTGTTCTTTATGCCTATGGATTACTCATACACTGAGATGTTTAAAATCAATAATAAATAACACTTAGGATTGGTTATGTATGTGGCATTTTCTCTTTCTGCAGAAGAACCCAAAAGCATTTTCTTTTCCTTCCCCCTTGAAAATGTCCAATCAAACCAGTCTGGCCTTCTTTGATTTGAAAGAAATGTCAGGTTTGGGGTTTTGTCCTCCTTCTACAATTAATTATGACAATGGATTTATAGCCACTTGCAAACCATTGCCATAATAACTAGCAAGAAAACAGTATTTCTATTACTTACAGAGATGAATCGCAAACTTTAAAATGTGAATTTGGCTAGTGCAAATAAAACTAATAAGACATGTATAAATGTCATTAAACAGCAGTTCAATTTTCATTTTTGTTCTCAAAGCCCTTAGAGAAAAATCAAAAAGAAGCATAATGGCGAAATCAGGTTCTACATGTCAGTATACAGGAAAATTAAGGAAAATTAAGTTTTTACTACTTATTCCCTGAATATTTAGATATAATGGCTTCTGATGTTTAAGGATAAATGCAATACTATGAAAAATGAAGTTAATGGATAAGGGCTAGAAAAAATATTATCTAAAAATGGAGGAAGACTTGCTGTAATAATATGTGGAAAGACAGAAGAAATAACTTATATACTGAGAAGAATGTAAACCTTAAACTGAATGAAAAGGAAAAATGAAACAGAGATGTTGAGGAGCAAGAAAACTGCTGTGATAATGAATCAGATCATCAGCTGTTTATATACTTTGAAAAAACTTAGGAGGAATTGAATTCTTCCTTAATTCCTCTGGGCCATTCCCACCATCCCAGTTCCATCAAAGAAATACACTGAAGATTTATTGACAAATAAGGGAGTTTTTGTGTCCATCTCAACCCCAAACATCTGTATGCCAACTCCAAGTAACACCTCAAAATTCATTGTGGTAGTTAAATCTGAAGATCTCATTCCTTTTACAAACTCAATATGTTCCCATTCATCTTACCAGTACGAGATTTTAAAAAATACCATCAAAGGCTACCTAAATATATATATATTTTTATATATATATATATATATATATATATATATATATATATATATATATTTATATATATATATATGTATACTATCACTTCAATTTTCATCAGTCATTTTTCTTCTGTAACTTCTAGAAAATAAATGATCATGGATGCTTCCAAAAATCTTAACCGGTGGTGAAACCAGTGGTGAGCAGTAAGCCCTATGACAAGACAAACATTTTAACTCCAAAAGAAAAGAAAACGTGCCTTGAAATACATTCCCCATTTGCACATGCATGTGGGTGTGAATTAGGTACTGCTGAAACCAACAACTCCCAGACACTTCTCATCACATGAATTTTGTAGAAATGTGAGTTTAAAACTATCCTCAGGGCTTGAAACAGGTCCAGGCAAAGCTATTACTTTTAAGATATAACATTTGTATTCATGGCAAGCCAATAGCACATGCCATTTGATGACAATCGAATTGTGCAGCTCAGCTTGTGATTATTTGAGAACCAATATAGAAGAGCTGCAACACCAGTTGGTTTTTTAACTGCTATTATTTTATGAGATTTCAACAGGAAGCAGAGGCAGCTGGAAATGACTTACCAAGATCTCCTCTACATTATTTCATTATCAGCTAGTGGCTCACAGACAATCATTTGTTGGAATTGGTGGAAATTTTACAGAAAGGAATTGGCCTATGTCCTTCAAGTTAAATGATTCCAATTTTTTTAGAAGCTTCAGAGGTTGACATGTATTAAGTAGGCAGATGTTTTGTGGCCACTTAGCATGTGCTCTGGTTTAAAATCTGGCATCACCAAACTTTATCTCTGTAGGTGCCGACAAACTGCAGTTTGAGACAGGATTTCCAGAAAAGTTATCCATAGACTCTGTCTGGTTCAGTTCTTTGACTAAATCTGTAGTGTAAATCAAGGTAAACAGACTTAGAGATTGGGAGGAAAGGTCTAGTCAACACATTGAAGCAATAATATGTGTATGTCCTATAGACTAAAACTGTTTGACTTACATGAAAGCATTTCTGATCCTTAGAAAAATAATGTACGGGCACTGAGAATGCTTGAGACAGGACACATTTTGCTTAATTTCAACCAGCTAAAATTTAGATATCTGACCCAAATTGGTAAATTAGTTTTGCTCTATGATAAGTAGAAAGAGAGAAATATTTCTGGAGGACAATTTATCTGTTTCTAAAACAGACTCCTTTGTTATTTCATTACTTACAGAAAGAATCCAAGAGGTCAATTTTAGTTGTTGCATCTGTTGTGGTTTAAGCCGAAAGCAGGATATGACTTACTCTGTCTGGCCTCTAGCTGCCACTGGAAATGGATATCCTTTAAGGCCTGTTTTGCATCTGCTAGCCTTTTGCAGATGTCTCATATACTATATGGTGAAGTAAATACTTGTATATAGACAACTGCATCAAATTCCAGTTGGTGAGATTTGGGTAGATAAAAAATTACAGGTGATTTTAAATTTTAAAATTTAACCTTACCCTTATGGTCTTGAAAATCTCCCTCTTCCCTGAAAGGACCTATCAATCTGCAATAATCAGCAAAGCAGTAGTAAATTTAGTTCAACATAAGGTATTTGATAGAAGCACAGTGTCAACATCATGGTCAAGGGAAGAAATTCAGAGATTTCTTTCTCCTGAATGTTATGTAAAACATACACTAAAATAAAAACTTCATGGTCCAAAGTACTTGGGAATGCTCAAAGCATAATCTAAAGTAGAAAAAGAATGGAGGAGGAGGTTCATATAGCAGAGTTATCACCCACCCTAGTAAAAAGGGTTTTTTTAATAGATTTTTGTAATTTTCTATGGTGGATCTTTTTACCATGTATCTTGGGACAGAATCCCAGGCTTGTTATTTGATTAGTATGAAGAACGTTTGTATTAATTTGCCTAGAGTCTCAGAAAGAGAGCAGGAAAACACATAAAAACAAAATATATTGAATAAATACATTTCCACAGGGCTGCATAATTATCAGTTGCTTTCCTCCAAAAAGTAAGTTTTGTTTTCCATGAAAAAAGCAATGAAAATTTACATATATTTGTTTCTTTTAAGTGGCCATCATGTGTGCCCAACTCTAGAATTTATTTCCCAAAACCCTTGATATGCATGGCTATTTGCATATGACATTTGCTTTGGATTTTTTATTCCTCAGTTATAGCTCAAGAAGATATTAGAAAGTAGTTCACGTATGTGACAATTCATTTTTGCAACAGCTTATGTGTATGTGTGGGCTTGGAAAGCTACAAGTAATATTTTGAATACATTCAGTTACTTATTTCTAAACATTTACATTATTTCAACCAAATCTTTGACACTCATCTCCATTTTTTAAATTCAAATACAGACCTTGAAAAATTTTATGCATATGCCAAATTTTATTTGTACTTAGGTTCCTCAGCAAAATTAGACTGTTTTTAGGCGATCATTACCCAATTTTTTAGCTTGCAAGTGAGCCACCTATCCAAGTTTCCACTCTCCACCACTGAATAAAGCTAAGGGAGGTGTCTCCACATCTGATTCTGCCTATCTGACCTGTTCCAGCCATCTGATCACCTTTTATCGCCCTCCTCTGGACTCGCTATAACAGATGTACATCCTTCTTGTGGTTGGGGTCCCTGAGCTGGACACAGCACTCCAGGTGGCATCTCGCAAGAGCAGAGGGTCAGAATCACCTCCCCCTGACCTCCTGCCCATGTTCCTTTTGATGCAGACCAGGATATGATGCACCTTCTGACCTGCAGGTGCACATTGACAACTCATGTTGAGAATCTCGTCAACCAACACCCTCAAACTCTTCTTCTCAGGGCTGCTCTCAATACATACTTCACCCAGACTATATTTGTGACTGGGCTTGCCCCAACCTTGCTCTGGAGTAAATTATCTTTTGAGAGTGGTGGGGAGCCCCCTTGTTAGTTGTGGCTCAGAATGAACCTCCATGTGAAGTTTCTGTAGCTCCAGGCACCTTAATGACTTTCAGTCGTATCATATAAAATAGTTCTGTTGAATGTATTTGTTTACGGGATTTTTTTAATGTTTAAAATTCATGGTAAGTATGAAGACCTGGGCCTCAGTATGCTTAATAACATATTATGTCTGATCCCTACTAATATAATATGTCTGATTAAATATTTATACATGCTACAAATAATTTTGCTAAGGACCAAAATTTTCAGGGCATCATTTCACTCTCAGTTCATCCTGATTATAATGGACTCTTATCAACTGAAGGTAGCGTGCAAATTAGCCTGAAGTGTTACTTCTTCTGAGTTGTTTTATTTTTTTTTATCAAGTGGAAAGGTTATTTTGTATTGGTTTCTAAAAGATTTGATTAATAAGAGTTGGAGTTGTTTTAGAAAGTGTCTCACTAAAAAAGATTTTATTAAATTCTACTACTTGTTGCAATATAGAAAAACAGTTTTGACTTAGCAGCATTTTCCTATAGAATAGAGCACAGAAATTATATGTTGAGTATAACTGAGACTCTGTTAACTTGCATCAGTCTCCCAATAATTGTTCATGCTTATCCATGTCAATCTTGCATATTAGTCTCTAAATGCAGGCTGTGAAGTAAAAACACATAATGAAATACATGAAGAAATGTCACTAACAAACAGACAACAGGAGGCATGGTAGCAGAAGTGGAGTAACAGTGGTCCATGCCGAGTAAATGCTCCATAACTCCTCAGCATTCATTGGCAGTTCTGCATGCAGGTGCTGGTGCCAGAGTCAGACGCCACAATCTGTGGGTGACGGACACAGGGAATAGGATAAAAAAGTTATCAAAACCTGTACATCAGAGCCCAGACTGTTAATTCTCTTCCTGCTTATACCTTCCTTCAGGATGCAATATCCAGCTCTTGCATCTGCAGTGATACAAATTTCCTCATTCTCACGTCATGTCAGGTCTTGTCTCCTTTTTATGCACCATTTTGTAGCACAGTGCAGAAGTCATCTATGCAATGGGTTTGGGGTGTGTGATGCACTTGAACCTCATGTACCCAGTGTCATCATTTTCATCAGCTGCAACAGAAAAGAAACAAGTGATATATGACTTTACCTGAAATGCTTCAAACCATGTAGAGGTGTTATCCATCCCCAGTTTCATGTCCAGCACAGGAAAGCTTTATTAAAGAAGCTTGGAACCTGACCTAATATATTCTTTAATCAACAGTATTTCTTGTTTGTTCTACCTTTCCCCAAAATCCTGGTATTATATTACTCCTGGTACCTCCCCTAGATTTCTTGTTCCCTTTATTTCAGATGACTGCATTTCTGTCTGTTAATTTTCACATGGCTTAAATGTCATCTGGATCTCCTTTGCTTCACCATCTCCTTGTTATCTACCTATTTCTCCCTCTACTTCCTCTCTGCTTACAAGGCTAAACCTTTCAGGCAGTCGTGTCTGAATCTCTGGCGAGAATTGCAGCCTTGCAGGCTGCAAGGTGCAGACGCGTCCTGAATCCAGATGGAATGTGCTGTGACTCAACAGTTCAAGTGGGTACCAACCCTCTCCCAGGCACATCAGCCCCAGCAGCAGTAGTTTAGGGCAAAAATGCCCCCAAGGCCATTTGTGTGCATAATTTGCACTAGCACAGATTCTGTGTGGGATGTGGGTGACTCTAAATGTAATGAACTATGTAATTTGCTCAAAAAAGCTTAGGAAAACAGTTGACTACCTCAGAATATATTTGTGTTACTAAGTAACAGATGTTGCCCTTATATCATTTTAGTTTAAATAGTTATTAATCTCTGCCTACACCAGATGAAATACAATAAGTTGTAAATTCACCTAAAGAAATTAAATGATTGAAGCAGCAATTAGATGTTTAAAACACATGGGAAAATATTACCTCATACTTAGAAAGAAAGATCATGTCACAATCAAGGAGGAATGAGTCTTCAGTAGACTTTGTTGGTTTTATATACCTCCTCAGAAAGTAAAAGATGGATTTATGTAGTAGAAGTTTTCAGGAGGTTGAGATCTAGTTTTTCTAAAGTTTTGGTAAACTTCATATGTAAATCTTTAACCTGAGGGTCTCTAAATCTTGCTAACAACAGCAAGCCATTCTTTTATATATATAACTCTACAGCTCTATTTAAATCACACTTTTATGTACTATTACAGATAAAAACAGTTGATTTTGTCACAGAGTACATTAAAAGCATTGAATGTTACCCCAAATATTTTGCAACTGATCCTGGCATGAAATCAACATCAATTTGGCTATTGGTCACAGCCAACCAGTGCTGCTTGAAAGGGATGGAGCCTTAGTCAATAGCAGCACCACATTTACAGTGGTTTTGGGAGCCAGACTAGTATCTGCCCAATCTTGCATGGTGTTACAGAGGTACACAAAACCTTTCTGTTCCATCTCCTTGTCTTCTGTGTCTCAGACTGAGCTTGAGTTGCCAATACCCAGACACTGTCATTCAGTGCCATCCAGTGACTGAAAGGACAATTGAATTCAATTTCTGTTGGCAATGCCAAGTGATAGAAAATATTGCTGCCTTCAAAGTTAACTGGAAACTCCCTGAAATTCCCGATCAAAAAAAAAAAGGCAGCACTTAGGAAAAAAAGAAAGTTGAACACTTTTCCTTGCACTGCGCTTCAGTAAACAGCAACGGGAAAGGAACTGAATTTTCACTGCCCACCAAGGATCATTAGTAAAACTGACATATATTTGACAGGAGAGAAGATCCCTATGGAAATTGAAGTAGAAGTGAGGCTGAATGTGCACCAAAAGAACAATTAAAAAATATGTAGACTAACACAAGATTCCAGAGCAACAAACTGGAGCCCCTAGACGTAGAAGCACAGGAAGTGAAACAAGGCACTGTAGGAATAATAACATAGGAATAGAAAATCCCTCCAGAAATTATGTAGTGATATAATTGTCATGGTTCAGAACATTGGTACTCCTGGATGTGGTGATTTAGGAAGGTAGAAACAGAAATTATTGTTGTGGGATAAGAGATATGATAGACCTTGTAGAGATAGAAAAGGAGATAAAGCATGCAATAAGCTCTGTTTAGGTTGAAACAACCTTGGAGTGATTGAAGAGATTCTACTACTTTAGGGTTGGGTATCAGGTGTACTTGGAAACAGAAATCAGCATTTCCACAATCTGGGTCTTAATGGGAAACTTAAACTTCCCAGAAACAAAATAGAGAACAAACATAAACATTAATGATAAGGGCCTCCTATTCCTGAGTGTGCTAGCCACAAGACTGTCTCTTGGCCAATACAAGACACATTATTCAGTCCTGTTACCAGTAAACAAGAAGGATACTAAGGGAGACACAGTTTTCTCTGTGTCTTCTTTAGCCTCCCCCTTGTTTACTGGTAACAGGTCTAAAATAATTTGTCTAAGACCATTAGATTAAGTGGCTTAAAAGTATAAAGCTGTGTCTCAAGCTGTGTAGAGAAGTGTTTTGATCCCAACAGGACTACCCAGCAACTCAAAAAGCAGAGATCAAATAACAAGTGGACAGAAAGAATGAATAAGAGAAATTAGATCTGTGGCATCTCTATGTATAGGGATAAAGCAAAACTATCTGTAAAGAAGTAAAGTTATTGAAAACAAGCAATAAAAGGTTCTTCCATCATGTAAAGAAAAAGAAGCCCAGGAAAACAAGATGTGAAGTTGCTATGCAACAGTGACTAAAGATTATCTAGCTATGTTCAAAATCTGAATAAATACTTTCCTTTAACTTTTCCATAAGAGTATTTTTCCAAATATGAGAAAATTGAGCTATTCATTGGTTTATTGGATATGGAACTGAAATTCCACTATTTGAGGTGGGAATAAAACTGAGGACATACCTGAACCCTCTGTTAAAAGTTGTCTTTAGCACTATGTCAGGACTAGAACTCTCTAGTCCAAACCCCTGTTTGGACTAGACTGACTGTTAGTCTGAAAGCCTGTAGACTCTGGAGGAGTCAGAAAGTAATTTTCAGAGCACGTGAAAGCATATCAGAATATGTCCAGTGAATCAAGAAACAGCTGGACATGACAGAAAAGGCCTCTTTATGTTTGCCCCAAACAGTTGTATGGACCAACAAAAGGTAGAGTGCAGAGAGGACACTGTTTACACCACGTCTGGAAAAGTGGCTCGTTCAGTTTGATTGAGATGTAGCTAATGCACCCAATGATTCAGAGGAGATTTTCATTCCAGAATGTTGCTGAAATTGGTAAATGAATTTGTGAGGGTAATAGGAAGGCTTCCTGACAAAAAAAAAAAATGCTATATTTAAGAATGGTGATGTGCTGCAGATAATTAATGACTTGCAAGTTTTCTTCCAAGGTGTGCAAAGATAAGCAAAAAAATTGAATAAAATGAAATAAAATGCAAGATACTCACAAAAGGTAAATTGCACAGGAATTACCTGCTAACCTTCTTTGAGAAGACAAATAATCCTCTGGTAAAAGTGAATGCATTCCATCTATCACCTGAATTTCTGCAAGGCAGATGGTATAGTGGCACTGAAAAAAAAATTAGCTGTTGTAGGATTAGTGCTTTAGAATGACCCTACTTGACCAGAGAGGTTGGACCAGATGATCTACTGTGGTCAATTACAATCTGACCCATTCTGGAATTCTGTGAAATGAAATTAAGTATAAACATTTTGAAAAATCACAAAGAAAGGTTAAGACTTCACAATTACTAGTTTTGTTGAGAGAGAAAATATTGCAAATAGAGAAACGGTCTTGGGGCCCTGTTTATTATTTTCACAAAGGCTCAAAAAAATAAAAGAGTGCAAATGAACGTTGCTGATACATCAAAATCGAGACGCGTTGCCAAAACAAAGAAGAATCAGAAAATTGAATTAGACAAAAACAGTCATGAGAAGGGAAAATGTAATACTGCAATGTACAAAATTTTGCATCACCACACCAATTAATTTTTAAATGGTTTGGCTGAGGTGAGATTTTTCAGTATTTGCCATATATGAAAAGACTTCCACTGTAAACATGCAATTAAATGGAAATATCACAAAACAAACATATGCAAATAGTAATTCATCATTGTTTATGTTCTATGACTGTTCTATTTAAACAGTCTTAAAGTGAGCTGATAATGCCTCCAACAGGAATCAGGTAATATTTCTATACTTATAGAACCACTGTATAAGGTACAGCTGAGACAAGGTACTCAGGCAGTGAATCAAAAATTTTGGTCTGATCCACTATCTTTACAGTCTCATCTGGAAGATTCCATAGCATCCTCCATGTTTATAAAAATACAGTATAACTGGAACGGGCATGGAAAAGAACTGTGGCATGGTTTAAAAAATTAAAAGACTACTTCAGGAGAATGTAAGAGAGGAAGCTTGTTCAGTGTGGTGCAGTGAAAGAAGAAAGATATTGTCTTTCCTTTCAGTAAATGCAGCATGTCAGAGTAAACACAATATAAGAGTAAAAGTCAAAGAGGGAGAAATGTACCTTAAAAACAATCCCCAGCAACAATTCCTTGGGCAAAGGTGAAGAACAGCCTCTTGGGTGGCATTAGGAAGAGCACTGCCAGCAGGTTGAAAGAGGACATCTTTCTTCTCTACTCAGAGCTGGTAATAGATAACTGGTCTGCTGTGTCCAGTGAAAGACTTGTCTGTCTGAAAACTTTTTTGCACATCTGTTGAGCATTTAAGTAGTGGCAATGAAAACCAAGTTTCCAAAACCCAGTTAGATTTCAGAGAGAACCTGAGCAGTTAAGAAAGGGATTATGTCACATTTAGTTATGTCATCAGGAAACTGGTTTTAGTGATCCAGGATGACTTTCCCAATCCTACGTTTCTCTCAGACTTTTAGTGAAACTGCTGAGCAGGGAGTGAGTCACAGACTTGCCATGAACACTTGTATTTCTAAGTCTTCTAAATTCTTTTTTTGCAACTCAGCAGGAGCAAGCCACAGTAAAAGCCTACTCAAGTACATTTCCAGCACAGTTTAAAAGGCTTTGATTTTATCAGAACTGGGGTTGGTCATAGATTTATGTTCATCTTAAGTATTCCATGAGAAGCAGCTATGTGAACTTGTGTCTTCTGTCAAGCAATACCAGGACAAGAGCAGCTATTTAGACTGCTCAAGAGGTCCAATAAGGATATGAAAATGTTTGAAGGGGGAAGAAGCTTTTACAACTAAGGACCCCAAGCAGAAATGATCATGCTTCACAGTGTAAAAGAATGACATTGATACTGGATATGACTACCCTTCCCACAAAAAGGTATCTTGTCATATACCCCGAAACACTACACTCAATTTCACCTTTAAATTGATGCATCATACTCAAATTCATTTGTCCATGTTTTCTGCATTGACACTTAGCCCAACTATGACCATCTGGCCAGCTTCTGCAATCTCAGATACCCCTCTAGTATAGAATAAGACAAGAGTGTGATATCTTAGCATTTTTGAGGATAAAAATTAGATAAACCGAAACAGGAAAAAAATAAATGTAGGGAATAACAAGTTATGGCTAAAGGCTAAATTAGTTGATGTCTAAATACATCAGCAAAAACACAAAAACAATTAAATGCAATAATAAGTTTTGCAGGAAATATTTAGTGCCACTTTTCAGTGTCATTAAGCTTTTTAGGTATTTAAGTGCTTTGCTGAACTGAGGTATAATTGATTGATGTGAATGGATGAAAAAGATTTGAAAGTAACTAGAAAGAACATATTTTCCTTTGGAGTTTGAAATAATGCAAGGAATTGCTAATTCAGTCATCTAGAAACTTAGAAAGTAAAGCTTAACCAGGTAAGTGTCTGTGTTATTGTTCAGGAATGAATCTTTGGTTTTGTCTTCTTCTATAAAGATTGTCTCTAGTACAATTCCACATCGGCAAACAAACAAACAAACAAAAATTTGGTATAATGAAGGCATGAAATAAAGCATTATATTGAAACCATTGAAGATAGTTGTTTGACTGTTTTTAGACATCTACCTATACAATATATAAGACTGCAAAGTCAATACAAATATAAGTGTTGACCATTCAGACCCGTAACTAGAGATAAAAAAGACAGAATATCAAATTTAGAATGTCTGGTATTTCTCAAATACTTCCCTTGAAATCATTCAGCTAAATCAAATCATCCAAATTGTTAAATTATCCATAAGGGAATTAAGAAAGAAGTCTAAATAAATGGATTTGTTTTACATTTAACAAATTATAATTAGAATGAGTCCATAATCCCTTTCACCGACAACTTTGTAAAGATTAAAAATTAATGAGGTTCTTTCTTGTCTTCTCTTTAACTCTAAAACTTTCTCTTACAATGTTCAAAAATCTAACTGCAAAGTTAACTGTAACTTTTTTGTACTTATTTCAATTGCTGTATGAAAAAATTTCTGGTTTTCATAAATCTTTTCCTGTCTCTCACATTGGTATCAAATAATTAATTTCTGTCTTCCATTGTCCTCTGTTGTGTGCCATACTGTCTACACTGTCTTGACTATTTGCTATGCTTCATTTATATATTTTCATATGGATGGATTTCATTATCAGAATAGACAGCATGACAATAGACTAAAACAGGTTCCCCCAGGAACAAAATCTACCAATTATGAATGTCCCTTTTATTCAAGATTTTTAGTTTGAAAAAGTCAAACCATGAAGCACTAGTCTATTCTTCATGCCCATATTCTATAATCTAAGTGGCATCTTAGTGTGATTTCTGTAGTTTAGATTAGACACTCAGAGTGATATTTATCCCACTTTACCTGCATATTGACTCTCTTGTATAATATAGCCTCCCTCTGTTGTGTAGGTAGATAAATTGCCTCTCCATTAGTATTTCATCTAAATTTTAAGCCCTTCAAATGAAGTGAAACAACCTTACCCTAAATGATTAGAAACTTTTTGAAGATGTGTCTCTTACAATCATTTACCTAATGATCCCATTTTCAAGGGATTAAAATGTCTAGAGAAAGTATTCAACAATTTTTAGAATTAAGGCTACCTGTTTCCTGTTTATTAGTACAGTATCTCATTAGATCTTCACTAGATGCCTATCTGCACTGAAGTCTCACTTTTCTGGTCTTAGAAGACTTTACAATCTAGTCCACTTTTTATAGAAAAGTTTTCAGATTTATGTCCTGATATCCAGTGTACACAGACCCTTCCTTTTCATGTTGTAACTTGCAGTCTGCTTACAGCTTGCTAAATGAGCTAAACACTATGCAGCAAAGACATTGAGTCACCAGGTCGAATCAAAGAGGAAGCGAAAAAAGATATGTTCCAATCCTTTTTAAAAAAGGCTGTGGCAGTTTTTTCTAAATTATTTTCAAAAGTAAGACAGAATTTTAATTTTTTTTCATTGTAGTTGAAACTTAAGAACCAAATGCAATGGCATTTCTAAAAGCATCTCCTCTGATTTTTGAAAAATACTAAGTACTCATCCTCTGAGAGAGGTGCTATGATGTGGTCTCAGGAAGGCCATTGAGGATCATCACAGGCACACTATATTTTCCATGCATTTCTAAGTAAAAAAAACCTTATTTGAGTAGATCAGTATTAACAGGTTTGATCATCAGAGTCATAGGGTGTTGTTGCAGCTGCTGCCTTGTAGCAAAGATTTCCTTTGCAGCAAAGCTGTCCATATCACATATGTTTGTTTGGTATCTTCTATAATGCTCACAAATCACAAGAGCCAAGTGAAAAAGAGCACGCAACCAGCCTCATAAAGAGACAGGAGTGTGAGCAGTCAGGATACTATCTCTGGCTGCAATCCACATAGCCAAACACAGCCTTAGTTTCCATATCCATCAAAAGGCTATAACAACACACTTTCACCTTTGAATTGCTGAATACACCTACTAAAACCAGCTGTTGCAGACAGCCCATGAAGAAAAACCAAAATACTTTTGGTTTTGTTGAGTGCTTCAGGAGTTTTCACTTCAGACTAGAGAACAACATCTTCACTGATAAAATCTGCCAGACCAGGCATTATTGCAATTCTAGTTTGATATCCATCTCATGTTTACATGTCATATTTTCTAAGTGGTAAATACTAGGTAGATACTTAGGGTTGAATTTAATTCAGCTGAACTTGAGGCCTCTGAAACTTTTTATCCATGCTGTGCTGTTTTTCTATTTGAAGGCCTTGTAGGGAAATAAGTGTCTTTCCTGCCATCAAGTTGTGCTTCTATAGTTTACCTTTGATTGTCTTCATTCAATCTTCTATCAGAACGAACTGCAGATGAAACATTTATGGACATTCAGCCCTGTGATGCAGGTTCTTTGAGATCTTTATCTCATGTAGTTTTATTAATCTGAGCTGTTCCCTTCCTCCCTTCCATTCATGACTGTGCTATGGAGCAGTATCTCCTCACAGGGTATAAGACCCTAGTACAGAATTAATTTGTCCCTTAGCCACGAGTGATAGAAAGCCTTTACAAAGAATCTCTCCCTTAAGCCAGGGTGCATTTTGTATTTGTTATCACCCAACTTCTGAAGTGAAGAAGAGCAGAGGATGCACACAGGGATATCTGATTTATATCACTAAAATACACAAAAATATGGATTTTCTCACCCTACTCCCCTAGAATGATAAACCAGGAATTATGGATCTTTGTAGTAAACAGAAAATAACTCACTGGAAAGGAGGTACAGACACTTTCATCCTTGTGTCCTAATGTTCTAGAAGAGCTTGTGGAAGAAACTGATTTGATTCCATTCAAAACCAATTGTACTCCTTCAGTGCAGGAAAGCTCACTGCAGATCAAAAGAGTATATTAAAGAGAGGATTGTCTGTGACTTACATTCAGACAGTTTAATAAGGAATCTCTCTACAGTCAGCATAAGCCCATATTCTGTTGGGTCGGGAACAAGCCATGTCTTTCCCAGAAAGAATCCTGTCCATCAGAGCTGGATTTCAGTGCATGAAATGAATGTCAGAGTTTGGGTCTGACCAAAATCCTCCTGAAAAATTATATTTATTTTTTAGAAAGCAGCTTTACAAGATCATTAACTTTTTTTAAAACTTTCACTAGTTTTTGGTTGCCACTCAGGTAAAATCATCACATCTTTAAAACCTCTTTTCATATATAGTGATGTCATCTTGGGCTTTTTTGTAGTACCTCATGGGTTACTCATCACTTCCTACAATATTGAAAAACCATGGGCTAGCTGTTAACAGATACAACAATATGTCACTAAGGATCACTGAAGCAGAGTGAAATATATTTTAAGTTTCTCCTGCTTAATTTTGTCCTTCCATAAGTGTTTTACTGGGGGGAAGGCAAGGCAAGGCAAGGCAAGGCAAGGCAAGGCAAGGCAAGGCAAGGGAACTTAACCATTTGAAACATCATAAACCACTGCCCTACGGTAGCAACTGTATTTGGTTTTGAATAAAAAATATAGTGCCTTTTCTTCTGGTTTTGTGCTTGACATAATTGCAGACTTTATTCGAGATCATCATGTTAAAACAATTAGTGTGAGAATGGGCGTCATTCCCCATGGCACACTTCTAATCATGACACTTATCATTTGGTACTTCATTAAAAAACCATGCAAAACTATAGGTGCAAGAGAATTGACCACAAGCTGGAATAGAAAGAGCTGTATGCCAGCAGAAAACAGGTTGGATACACAGACTACTTTATTGTTTTTTCTTTTTGCCCTACTGGTACTGCCAGTGACAATAACAATAACAATAACAATAACAACCATTTCCATTTGTATAATCACTCTTATTCCAAAACACATGGCAAGTCATAGCAAATTATGCTTTTGGTTATATGGCTTAATAAAGGCACAGATTGCTTCCATTCCAGAGTTGCACTAGTAACACAAAGAGCAATTTTATCTTTATATTTCACAAGGAAAGAAGAAGGTTAATGTGAAGCCCTCTTTTGCTTGGGATGCAAAAGTAATGTGGACATACAACATAGAAAACATGTTTTCTTTCCCAGGGCTTAAAGGAATAATTTCAAAAATCTTAGAAATAGTACCTATCAATTGTGTTTTATCTATGAAAAGTTTATAGCAGAAGGCTAACATTTGTTACTTGTAACAGCTCCTTTGTTGATGACTCACATCACAAAGATACCAATGCAGCCTTCTCTGGACTGAAAGCTACAGGCAATCCAAGAGCGCAGATAAGTAAAACACAGCAATATGCTAACAACATAAGCATCATTTGAGCCAACTACCTGCTGAAAAGTTACTGAATCTGCATATTTTCAGAACGTCCCATCCTATTCAAGCACCAAGAATTTCAACTCTTCACTGACTGACCTTTTGTAAAGTAAAATGTCATTTTGCCTCCTACACCACTGGCAAAAGTTCCGTATCTGATCTCTCAGTCTGGATTTTGCCAGACCATGCAGTAAATCTTGCAATGGCTTTTTTGTTAGATAGAAAAAATTGTCTTTTCTTTCAAATTGCATCACATCTTATATTTTTTTTGCCCTGCATTCATTTTGCTGTCAGAGAAAGAAGCTGAACAAAAGGTAATGTTTCTTCTTAAAAGAAATTTTCTGGTTTCAATTTATTTTTATAATTTCACACTATGATTATCTTCAAGCCAAACACATTTTCCTGTGAAAATGTAGTCTGTGTCCAGCTGAGCGATTCCAGAACTGGATTCTCTCCTGTGCGAAAACCTCTAATTCTGGAAGATCAGTGTTCTCAAATGATGATTAAGATCACCTATTGTCTGCTATACATATTTCTGCACCTGGAAGACTTGGGTCCTCTATATCTTAGGACAACACTCTAAACACAAGTCTATAATCACAGACTACAGCTTTATGCACCATACCACCATAAAAATATTGTCAAAACAAATCTTTCTTTTTCTTGGATGTTTTAGACCTTTCTAAAATTAAGATAAAACCAGAGCACAAAAGTTTCAACCTTCAAGTCACTTGAACACATGATTCTTCGTGTTATCGCACCAATTTGGTTCTGCATAACTACAAATCAACAAACAGATATTTGAAAATCATGTTTCAGATAAGAAGATATAGCAGAATATTATAGCTATAATAATAATAATTAGGGTAAGAATTAGAAAAAGGAGAAACCATCAGAAACCCCAATGATGAGACACAAGAAAACCCTACAGAGTTTCTACCTTCCTTTCAAATTAGTAGTTTTTAATAAGCTAGCAATGTCATACTGAGCCATGACTTGTCTGTACATTTCTGTTTGCCTCTAACTGGCTTGTGAGAACATGGTTTTATTGACTTGCTTTCTGTCATTTAATAGTGGTCATGTAGTTGTTATTGATCTGCACCTGAAGCAAAACAACATCTTCACTTTCTCTCAGAAAGTAGATATCTGTGGCCTGGATTTATCTTTCCTAAATGGAGCATTAAATGATGTGCCTAAGTTGGAACTATTTTTATTTATACATCTTATATAAAGAATTCTTCTCGATGACAAAAATAATAATTATGTATTAGAATCCTTACATGGTTCTTAGGGTGGACCCAGGAACAAGGGCTGTCTATCCTGAACCTGACTGGTTTGCACACAAGGCTTCAAAGCCAGGAAAGTCTAATGTTGCTTGATGCAGTCCAGCACCTTAATTGTGTCTCCCCTGATGGGGGAGACTTTTTAGAGTCTTTGCCAGAAGTCAAAGACGAGCGGGACTTCTGTATTTTCTCAGTCTTCAGGTTGTTTATTATATCTTATCAGTAATTCACATGCTGACAGCCGAACTCAGGTTAAGGTTCAAATAAATCACCAGTGAAATTTGCCAATTACTCCACTTAAATGAAAACAAGCTTTTTTTCTTTCCTTTTTTTCTTTTTTTAAGAAGAACAAAAATCACATTTTTTATAACCTTGCTTAACATCAGTGTAGTAGAGGTGAATTTATAAAGCATGTATGATAGGTATGTTTGGGTGTATACCAGTAATTGTTCAGTAACTAGAATGTCTCTCTAGGTGTTATACTGATTGCATAGAAAGAGGTACTACCTTCAGCTGAGTTACAAAATGGTTAAGGATTCCAGTGCCAGCTCCAGAAAATCCAGAGGTAGTCAGCATGAGCAGACCTACAGGACACAGTCTGCATTAATTCTTGCAATAGTCCATGAAACCACAGTGCAGAAATACATTAACAGAGGGCAAACATTTTGTCCTGTTTCACAGCTTCCACTGGCACTTCAAGCACCAAGGAGCTACCAATTATTTTAATTATCTTCTCTCCACTAACAGTACTGCTTCACTTCTTAGTTTTTGGAAGATTATTTTCTGGAAGACAGATAATTTGTAAATGTAGATAGCAATTCAGGACAGATTCTGATGCTTTTGCTAACACCAAGTAGTAAACTGCTCTGGAAGCAGTGATACTAATTATCACAGAGAGGCTATTAGCAGCAGCAGGAGATATTTCAGGCCCCCTCTCTGAGTTACCAAGGCAGATGGTAGAACTTCCTTGAATATAGAGAAGAATGTACAAAAATTTAGCATTTAGAAAATATCTTTAAATGAAGGCCATATTTTAAGTTCGTCACCCATTTGAAAAAGACTTTTGAGCAAGATATTTCTGCCAGGAACAAGAATGAGGTTTATAAGAACTGCTCAGGTGTGAGGAAATAAAAGTAATCAGTGGGCTTCAATCTTTGTTGCTACTGACATAGTGGGACCGAACTGGTATGTTTAGGTAAATAGGGACTCAAATACTGGATTCCTCTTTAATTCCTTTGTTTATTTGGTTCATATTTTAGAAAAACAAGCTTCTGGAGTGCACTGCCTGATGTGTGAATGCTGTGGGTCTTGGGAGGGAACGGATTCTTTGTTCTGAGGTTCCTCTACTGACCTTGAATGAAGCTCTTCTTGTTGTTACCACTAATAGACTCCATGTTTTTCTATACACATAGATATACCCATGACATAGTATCATGAACAAAAGAAGTTTGTTAAATTCTCTATTTTCCTTTTACCTCTGTCTCATGAGTTCTTTTACTCAGAGTTAGGATTAAAATGCAGGAGATGCAGGGTTCTTCTTCTAATTGATGTTTATTATTTCTTATCTATAGCACACTTGCATGGAATGTGCCTCTAAGTTAACAAGGTGGAAATGGCCCCCAAGTGCAACCTTCCAAGGTCTTTTAAAGTCCAATCTATCCAATTATGGAATGCCAACTAATTTATTTTTACTTATAATCCGGTAACTAAAACATTCCTATTCCGCACTGCGGGTTTTTTGAACCAATAACAGAACACCCAAATTTGTGAAGAAGAAGGACAAAAGAAGAAGAACTAACCCACACCCAAAATCCTCCATTTTGTTACATGCGTATTACTATATCACAGAAAACTAAATTTTCTACATCTCTACATATTCTACCCAGTGATAAAACTTAAATTACATAGCAACAATCTCAATGGTGTCCCGTAATTTAGGAAGTGTTTCCCAAGGCCTCAGGTCTAATGCAGTGTGCTTTTGAAGATCATTGCCTGTCAGCACTGAAAGACTGAAAATCCCTGAACGCAGGGTTCCAACAGAAGTTAAATCTACTCTTTATCTATCCTTATCTAAAAAGCAAAAACCTCTGTGTCTTTGTATAAAAACCAAAACATCGCAGTCTATGTGCAGCAAAATCATCTTCAAACAGTATCAGCCTTGGGGAATGATAACAAATATCTTCCATATTATTGTCATCTGCTACATATCATTAAACCAAGAATATTTGTCTAAGGTGACCGTGATTATTATGTTCCTTGTCATCAAGGAAACAAAAAGGAAGTCCGAGCCTGGTTCTCCTTAGGAGAAGAAGAAATGCAGAATGCTAGTAAAAGGCAAGAAGTTGAGAGGCATTAATAGAGAATGCTGAAAGCTAAAAGAAATTCAGGATGGAGAGAAGATAGGGACAGAAGTCCGTTGTTTTGGTTTCTAAAGTATCCATGATAAAATAGGCATATATGCACGCTGGAGAGACAAAATAATTTCATTACTCAGAGGCAAGCAAAATGATAAATGACCATACAAATCTCCAGCACAGAAGAATCACGTTCAGTCCATGTATACTCTATATATATATATATATATATATATATTTATATATATATATATATATATATATATACGTATATACAATGACCCACGTATACTTTAGTTTGGAATGATGTTGGTGACTTATGAGTCCTACACAAAAACTGGAGCTTGCACTGCTACAGAAGTTTCATGGCACAGCAGCAACCTTTAGAACAAACAGCCATGTTTCAGACTGAGGTCAGTCAATTATGTTTAGTGATGCCAGGAGATGTGACAGATATCACATTTATCTGAGCTTTCTAAGCAAAGCACAGCTGGGTGAGAGGTACCCCTTATAAATTCAATTTCTTGGCATCTCTTCCTAAGGTGAATGAGCAACACATCATTATTGCCACTGTGCTTTTCACTTTGGCCCATACTGACTCCATCCATCATTCTGCTCTTACCTGGGGCCCTCCCTTAGACACAGAGCCACCATCTGTACAGCCAGTAGGAAACAGATGAGACATGCAAGAAACATCTAGACTAATGAATAAAAGGTTAGGGACCATTCCTTGGCTTTGAGACATACTAGACTGGCACAATTTGTGTAAACAAAGACCATTATCCCTCTCCCTAAACAGGGTGGCAAAAACCAAATTGCTTCCCAGAATGGACTATTATAGACCATGCTTATGGATTGACTGTCTGTAACAGTGCTGGTTGGCATGGTCTGAACTTATACCAGCCTATGTTCATATTAACATTTAAGCAGTGAGTGATCTTACCTCTCTTATAGCAGTATAGAAACAGCTATAGAGGATAACTTAACCCTTTGTCTTTCAAGGTGCCTATGTTTCACGTCTTCCGTTACAGCTCTGATATGTTTCTTGGATTTTTTAGATTTGTTGCTTGTGTCTCTAAACAGTTGGAATTCATAAAATTGTAGGGAATCCTAGTAAGATAAAAAATACAAGGAGAGGAAAGCAAAGATAAAAAAATGTCTTAACACCTTATGAACCAGCTTGAAGAATCATTCTTTAATAAGTGTCTTATTTTTAAGTCAGGTTACCTTCTGTATCTATGAAAGACCTATATATATCCATGTATAGATACATCACAATACAACAGATGGACAATTGGCTGAAGGGTTGGGCTCGAACAGCCTGACAGTGTTAAATGAGGTAACAGCTGGTTCATAGCCAGTCATTAGGGGTGTTCCCCAGGGCTCTGTTTTAGGGCCAGTTGTCTTCAATTTTTTTATCAATGACCTGGACAGAGGAGTTGAATGCACACTAAGTTTGGCAGCAGTACAAATTAGGAGGAGCTGCTGATCTCCTTTAAGGTTAGAGATAGATTAGAGTGCTGAGAAATCACCAGCTATGTGTAATATAATAAATGCTGGACTCTGTATCTGGGATGGTGTAACCCTGAATGTAAGCATAGACAGAGACACAAATGTCTAGACTGCAGAAAGAGGTCTAGGAATTTTGGTTAATGGCAGACTCAAAATGAGTCAACAAAGTATTGTGGTGGCCAAAAGGGCAAGCCATACCATGGGATGCATTAAGGACAGTGTAGCTAACAAGTCAAAAGAAGTCATTGTCCCACATATATTCAATATTGGTGCAGCCTCACTTGGAGAACCATATGCAGTTTTGGGCTCCAAAAGATAAGAAAAGGTATAAAAATATTAGAATATGTCTGAAGGAGGGTAACAAAGGTGGTGAAAGAACTCTGGGAGTGACTCAGGAGGAGTGGCTAGGATACCAGTTTTGTTCAACACAGAAAAGGGGGGGCTGTCTGAGGAGTGACCACCAAAGTGCCCCCAGACTCATTTCTGGGGCTTCCACCAGAGGACTGCGTATGATCCAAGTGTTAAAATTCCAATCTGCTAGAGGGAGTATCAGGGCAAAATCATATTGGATATTGTGCAAAAGTTCTTCAATGTGAGAGTGGTCAAGAGCTGCAACAAGCTCCCCAGGGAAGTGTCCATGGCCTCAAGACCAGTAGTGGTCAAGAAGGGTTTGAACAACACTTTAATATATGTGGTTTAACTTTTAAGTTGTTTTGTGCAGAGTTGGGAGTTCAACTCAGTGGTCCTTGTGGGACCCTTCCAACCCAGAAAATTCTATAAATCTATGATTTTGGTATGTATGGTTCTAGTTCAGGGTATTGTAGTCTATCAATTTCAAATAATCTCATTTTCATTTCTCTAAAGCTAAATTGTAAGGTTACCTATACTTGGACTTGAATCAGTGTTCTAAAGTCAAAGTAATTGATAAGTATTTTTTAAAGAAAATATGTAAAATTGACCCATCACCTTTTATTACTTCAGTGGCTAATACTAACCATTCTTTCTTCAACTCAAAGACAAATTATTGTGATTTTCATTGGCCTTGAATAGCTGCGGTTCAGGTGGATTTTTCTTTTTCAAATCTAAATTATTTTTTTCCTATTTTCAAAGAAAACTAGCAAATTTTCCCATTTAGGCAGCACTGTATGAGAGCTGAGGAAGGATTAGAGGTGATTACTCTGCTTTTCTGAAGGCTTATTGGAATGTCATTGAGCAGTAACATACAAAGCACAGTTTCCCCGGGCAACGCCATAGAAAATTTTAATGCACAAACCCTATACTTGCAGACTTTCCAGAAATACAAACAAAGGAACAACTTCAAAATTACATTTGGGGAAAAATAGAAGCAGAAATGTCTTCCTGAACTACAGAACTTGGTGAGAAAGATTTACTCCTGTGGTTTGGCATTTTTCATCATGTATCTGTTGTTGGGCTACCAGGAGTAGCTCTTTCACTGTTTCTTTGGAGGTTTTGTATGCATGCTGTAGTATGCCTTTAGTTGATCTGGTTCTGCTTGTTTTACACTGATAATGTGTAAAAAATCAAACTGGCCCTCTGTCAGCATGTCAGTCTCATATTTGGATCCCATCCACTGTGTTACTCCTGCTGGTACATCTCCCTTTGCTGTCCCTCTAAGTGTGTTGTTCTGCATCCATACACTGCTACAGACTCCTTTATTCCCCTCAGTCCCATCCCTTTGTTTGCCATAGCCTCTGTCTCTCTCTCTGTCTTCTATGTTCTTCTTTTCTTATTCCTCTTTTTGGTTATGTTTTTCTCTTCCCCCTTTTACTTGTCATGTCTCTTTTGTCAAACAACTTTTTAGAAAGGAATGTGGTCAATACATATCTGTCCTTAGATGAGGGGAAATTGAGAGGTGGTGATCTGACCTCCAAGCTCATTCCCTCAGAAGGGGAGTGCTGGACATGGAGGCTACTCATTACATCTTGACTTTCACACTCCCTGCTGGTTTTTGCTGTGGTCCCTCTTGGCAGTAATCAGCTCAACAGACTTGACAGGCTTGAGAAGTAAACCCATGCAAAATTTACGAAGTTCAACGAGGTAAAGCACAAGGATCTGCACCTGGGCTGGGGCAACCCCAGATGTTGATAGAGGCTGAAGGGATTGAGAGCAGCTCTGACAAGAAGGACGTGGGGATTCTTGTGGATTAAAAACTGGACATGACCCAGCAATGTGCACTCACAGTCCAGAAAGCCAAACATGTCCTGGGCTGCATCAAAAGCAGCAGGGTCAGCACATCAAGGGAGGGGATTCTGTTCCTCTACTCTGTCGTCATGAGACTCTACCTGGAGCACAGCTCTGGGGTCCGCAGCACAAGAATGACATGAACCTGCCAGAGCAAGTCCAGAGGACCACCACAAAAATTGTCAGAGGCTGTAACACCTCTCTTATAAACAAAGGCTCTGGAGAGATCTTATTGCAGCCTTTTAGAACTTAAAGGATCAGAACTTCAGAAAGATGTAAATAAACTCTTTTACTAAAACATGCAGTGACTAATCAGATGCAAGGTTTTCTAGATTTAGACACCAGAGTTATTTCAGGGTGTCCTTGTGCTGCTGTAACACATCTGGGGCTTGGGCAGGAGTCCTTTAAGAATGAAGATAGAAAGAAATGAATGGAAGACACTGATTTATCACATAGAAAATAGAGTATTATGCAGCAGATTCTTTAATGTAGCCTTACTAAGTAATTCTTTGGTATATCTACCAACCTTTATAAGTATCTTACCTTATAGATATAAACCGGTAGAGTGTTTGCAGAATAAAATAGAAGCACCTCATGCATTTCTGAAACACAGTAACATCTTTGCTTTCTCTTTGGATTTAAAAGAAAAAAAAAAAAATCAGCCATTTTTACCATTATTTTGTCTTTACTTCTTTCATAAGATGATAGCCAAAGAAATTAATTCTGTTTTGGAACCCTGGAAGAACAGAGTATGGTTGTAGTTTATATAAGCAATTTTCTAAATGAGCAATTTCTTAACCTTAGAATAAGAATATGATGACATCAAATCTGAACCTTCTATTTGAAAAATGAGAGTTCAGTACCAGGTCCTTTGCCTTTCATTTATTTGGGACAAGAGCATCTGGAACTGAGTGACATTTTAGAAGATAAAAATGAATAAGAAACTGTTTCTGATATATTTTTGAGTACGGTAATTGGTAGACCTTTAGAAAACAGATGAAAATCACTGCTGTACAGCAATTTGCAGTCGTTACAATGATTTTTGGATAAGTTAAAGTGAAATGTTAAATCATAGGTTGGTTGAAACATCACTAAAAAATTTGCCCTATGGATTGTTTGCCACAGGAAAAGGTAATAGTGGCATCTTGTTTTTAACATTTGTGAACCTGGGGCAGAAAGGACTGCATATGTTTCCAGGAATTGATAGGCAAAGAATTTTCTCTCTACAGTAGCATTTCTTTGAGGGAGAGCATTCAGATTCTGCTTATATCTGCACACATGGGTGATTTGTGCATGGATTAGTGCAGTGACAACTCTTGTCTCTTACTTTCAGGTGTTAGGGTGCAGGGTGCATGGTAATTGTAAGCTACATTAAATCTTGCAGCAGCACAAAAGTTTTACTCGTGTGAGCACAGCAGCACAAATAATGAAACACTGCACTCATCTCTGTTGCCCTCATTCCTGCACTGGTGGTGACAGTCTTTGGTCAGTCTCACCAAGAAAATGCTTGTGAGCAAGGGAGTGAGGGGATGTCACACTGCCTTCACCATCCTTCCTCCATTCACCATTGTCACACATCTTCTCCCAGCAGCTGAGGCACAGGGAGAGAGAAAAATGGGGAGTGGGAGAGGCATGCGTCCGGCAAAGTCATGAGTTTGTCGTGAGTGGATGGTCAGGGCTATTAGGACTGGGTGTTTCTTGTATGATCTACGTGGTTGACTGTCCTCATAAGTAATGTAATGGTAACACTTTTGACCAAGATATTTTCATCATTTTGAAACATTACTACTGTGATTGACAGAACTTCCAAAATGAATCAACATCTTAAAGTTCTCTAAGTGGATGGCATGGACAGACTCATCTTGTCTGCCTTAGAAAGGAGATTGTTTCAATTAGTCCCTTTGGGCCAGATAGAGGGTATCATTTGTATTTTAGTGTAATTTTCTCAGCAGGTTTTTTAAGTTGTTATGGCTAATGTTTTCCCCTCTTTTCAAATTACTAGTAAGAGACTCATTAATCAGACTCTGACATCTACTTTGTAGACATTTACAGGCTGTTTTAGTCCTAAATCACCTTTTCTTTGATGTACCTATAACTGATGTCCTTGGGATCACTAATCACATGAACAAGACCTAACAGAGTCAAACACAGAATAAGACACTAAAGACAATATTCTCCAAAGGTATAAATCAGCACCATTTCAGTAACATTGATGGGAAAATATCACAGCTCCAAACTGCAGTAACAATAATTTGGGTAATGCAGTAAGTATTAAACAAATGTGAGAGATTAATAAAAAAAAGTTTCTCTCTCCCTTGTATCTACTAAAATAGATTTCAAATTAAGTCAATAATTTTACAGCATACATATTTGCCTACTAGAAGAGAGAATTAGAGCAGAAATGCATATTATATAATACAAGCTCTCAAATATCTGTCACTTTATACCTTTGACTGCATCTGTCATTCAGAGTTTTGCAATTCGTTGGAGGCTTGTGACTTCAGCTACCAATAGGTCATCCATACCTCAGTTTTGTGTGCAAGTGTGTATGTGTTTATTGTAGATAACCAGGACACCTTCACAGAATTAGAATATGTGACACAGGATTTACTGATTGCTGCTGAAGCAGCAGTTGGAAGTTGGGTGGGATACCCTTGGACATCTCAAATAGAACTAGATGCTGATAATTAGGAAAATTAAAATTCCCCTGTGGATGTTTATTTAGAAAAATATGAAAGTTAAAGAGTTTTGGGGCACTGCTTTACTCTTCATCCCTCCTAGACTCTCGGTATAATCCTCTACCCTTTCCAATCACTAAGAGATGACCAAGATGCAAGTGGTCTATGTCTGCTCCAGATGTCTCTTTTTTTCTGCCTGGCCATCAGCAGCCATTATTCACTGGCAGAAGTTTCCCCCATCCCTGTATTGTATGCTGCAGTCCTATGCAGATATAGAGCATTTGAAATCTCTCTAGACATTTATGGAAAGTGTCCCCACTATTACCCTTTTTCTGACAATAAATCCTGCAAGTCTTAGACAAGGTACTAAAATTCTCAAGCCTTGCATAACACTTGTCAAGGATAAAATAATTGTACTGTGAAAGCTGTTGAGATTGCACAGACCTTTCAGTTTTCTTTCTAAGATGTAAAGGAGAGGCATATTTTCCTTCAAGTGACTAGTACTGCATCAAAAACCCCCGGCAAGTGTCTGCATCATAACTATTCTGACTTCCATGGAAGAGGTGTAGAGGATAACCAGTTTCTGTGGCATGACCTATTTCTGTTAACAAATCATTAAATATCAGTTGTATTATAAAATAAACCTGATTCAATTTCCCTTTCTCATGCAATGATTATGTACAGGTTTTTTATGTGAAGCAATCTAAGGAGTAGAGACCTTTAGGCAGACTGCAATGCAGATGCCAGAGCATTCAGATTTGATCAGCAAAAAAAGAAGCTTGAGTTGCTAGTTTAAGTCAAGTATAAGACTTGAACCACAGCATCCCATAGCTGGAGAGGACACCCTCAACATTGGTTACTTTAAGACAAAAGAGAAATTCTGACTCTGACATGAGCACTGGAAGCTGACCAACACTTCATGTTGAAAATGAGACAGAAAAATACTTCCTGGAATGCCTGATTCCATTCAAACACCTACATCATTTTTCTGGAAAAGGACCAAGCACTTTATCCTTTTATATCAAATGAGATGATTAACCTGGAAATTAACCTTGTTCCCTGTACTGGTGTTTTCTGCTTGCTCTGGGAGTAATGATAGAGATAACCAGCAATGAGGGTTGAAAAAGGGATTCTGAAATCTTAAAAATTCAGACCAGTCAGATTGTCAGTAGGAAGTCTTACTTGCAAAATGTGTTTGTATCTTTCAGAGAAGTATGTCACCAGACTAGCCAACACTTCATGTGTCTGTTTGCTTTTCTTATGGTTCTTTCAAAGTGAAATCAATGCACTGACACAGCTTTATATTCTAGTTATATAATATCTGTTTACTGACCAACACACAGTCATAAAATTACCTTATCTTTATTCTTATGAGTTTACATATCCCCCGCTACCATGCAAAACCTTTTCCATGGGCAGTCTTAAATT
The DNA here is from genome assembly GCF_041296385.1 of Aphelocoma coerulescens. NCBI lineage: Eukaryota > Metazoa > Chordata > Aves > Passeriformes > Corvidae > Aphelocoma > Aphelocoma coerulescens. Next base: position 86,068,016 of record NC_091013.1, read on the forward strand.
ATCAAAGAGCTATTATTGAAAACAGCTGTTATTGAAAGCAGCTGTTATTTGGAACGTAGCACATAGCTAGAAAAAGACATGAAGTCAGAAGTGAAAATATGTGTAAAATTTAGACCTGTGTTTCATTTAGAAATCTCCTTTAGCTGCATACCTATGACCAGTTGCTCCAAGATAATTATTTCACAGTCATATTTTCATATCTTATGTAACGGTTTTTTGCCTTCTCTTTGCTTTGGAAGCAGCATGTCAGAACAATATTGGCAAATTGACAGGAATGGCAATAGCACATTTAATTAAATTCATAGATCTCAGATGTAAGACCAAAGGAAATGCACAAGTACAATCATTTGATCTACAGTGGCAGCCTGATTTTACAAGAGAAATAGCACAGACTAGATACAAAGTGATGTCAAAAGCACAAACTAATGCAAATACAAAAATTCCTGAGAAATAATTGTTTGCAGCTCTGATAAGAACAAGTGTTTTCATAATAGCAGCCAGTAAAACAATCCGAGACAGAAATATCATTTAAAATTGATAGCCTCCTTTGAACATTACAGCTCAAAGCATAAAATCTGTGTATCTCTGTTCCTGCTCTGTTTTGATATGACATCCAGCTAGGCTAAGCTTTCTCTGAGTGAGCTGTCCTTATAATCCACTCAAATCAGTACAGTCATAAAACAAATGAGGATTATCAGCATCTATTGCAAAATGATGCAGCTTCTGTGGCCTCTAGATTATCTTTTTATTTGAAATACAAATTCTGTTTGTGAAGCAGTAACTGCAGGACCCCCAGTATTTGAAATTTAAGTATTTACAGTGTTAGGATGTTGTGATGATCTAGCACCAAGCAGCTTCTCTGTGGCTTCTAACATTTGTGGGGGAAAAGAGGTGCATTTTGTATGGGGATAGTGAGAAAAAGGAAGAGATGTTACCAAAGTGTCCGTGGCATTAACAAGGGTCTCACACATCCCAATAGATGCACAAAGGCCATTTCCAGCAGCTTTTGCCCACACCACTGAAGTGTTAAGTAGTAGCTGTAGGTAGGATATTTCCCTCATGAATGAAAACCCTGTACATATTACACTAGCTGGAAATATGGAAGCACAGGTGGCAATGCCAGATGCAAGCTCTTTGACTTTCTTGGCACTACAGAGGTCCCTCCCTCTTTAGTGGAGGGCTGAGGAGTATCAGTAGCTCACATACCAGCAGGCAGCCCTGTTCTCTGTGTTGCTCCCTGAAGGAGGATGTCTTCCTCAGATCTGCAGAGGCAGTGCAGATCTCTGATCCGGGTTCTCTCTCACACCTTATGGCATAGGTACATCAGTTCTGACCTGATGAACACTTCTTAGCTCATGAGGGTCTAAATTGTAACTCCTGAAGGTAATTGGGAGTGAATTTGTAGTTGGTTAACTAAAAAATATACTTTCTGAGAAACAGGGCTTTAAAATATAGGTGTGTGATTCCAGACATTACTGCAAAGAGGTAACTGTCAGCTGACTTGGCAACACTTTGTGTACACAAAGAACTTAAAACAAGACAACAGGAATCTTTATTCCCAGTGGTACTTCATAGGAGAAGCTCCAGATAAACTGCGATCCTTGCTTATTTAATGGAACTTTGTTCTACATTAAATTTATTCTCACTCTGTGTATTTTTGTACACATTTTATCTATATACCTGAAAACACACATAAAAAAAAAAAAAGAGTTTCATAAAATTAAAATCCAATAGAAATTTTAAGACCTCTTCCCTGATTGGCTGGTAATTTAATTTTGCAGGTGATGAATATCTGTAACAAATATCATTTTAACTCACAAAACAGTCTGTGGGTGGCAGAACACTTGCTTTTACCAGAAAATTAAACTCTGAAAAAAAAAAAAAATTAGTTTTAAAGTATACCTGCCCGAATATAAATATGCTTTTAATTTCCTTAACCATGTGTTTTTGTGTGTGTGTTGGCTTCATCTGTCAAATTAAACAGATTTGACAGACTTGTCGGATATTCCTTTTTTCTTGTTTTTTCCTGACTGATAGGGCATGTACTAAAATGAGCATGATATTCCTGGCAGCTCAGTTATAATCTGAGCAGTTCAAGAGGTGATGTCTCCCAGGCATCCAGCTTTTTACATGTTTAGGTCAGTAATACATTTCCATTAAAGGAATTAGGAATATAACCGTGGTTAGGCAAACAATACCAGAATTCCACCACTTTGCTGATATTGTTCTTTCCCTCATTTCCATCACAGAAGGGCAACTGAGCATACTTACAGACATTTACACTTCCATTACATTACAGGTATTTCATTGCCATTTTCTTCAGACTATTTCTATTTTTGGAAACACCCATTGACCAGCCACTCTCTTTAATCAGTATGTTCTCTCTGTGATAACTGGTTATCAATTGTTGGCAAGATATACAGTACAACCCCAATCTGTTTTTCTCAAAAGGAATGAGAAAGTAATGAGGTGTGTCAATATAAAAGTGAATTGTATTTCACCACCCCACAGCTTTGTGTGTGTCAGGCCCTGATCTTCCTTTTGCCCATTCATTTGCCAGCTTGTTCTTTAGGTCCAATTTAGTGATAGCAGAACAATGGAACAGTGGGAAGCAACGGACTGCACTCACTTTTAGGAGATTTTGTGAACTGCTCACAGCAAGAGACATTATTCCAATAAAAATGAAATAGTCCACTTCTAATTTCATACCACTTGATTGACATGCAATAACCTCTGGTATCTATTATCATGAGAAGGTAAGAAATTAATGTTACAGAAGTAGGTGTCCTGTGATAAAGAGAACTTCTTTTCATGCAGAATAAGCAACAGCATCTATTTTTAAAGGTCTTTTATTGTTTTTTGTTTCAACTAATTAGAAATACCTCTACAGCTCTTGATAGAGATAACAGAACATGTCATGGTCCAGAGGTCTCCCATTTAGCATACAGAGGTATAGTAAGCATTCAGTTATGATTTGACTTATTTATAAGTACGTTTTTCTCCTCTGTGATATCAGTAGGTTTTCCACAGTTATATGTTAATTCAATCTGAGATTAAGCTGATCTGGGGGAAAAAGAAATAGTTCAGACAGGAATCTGATGCTCATCTTAGGCCACTAGCACAATCAGCAGCTTTGGCCAGGTAGCCCCACCCATGCAAAGGATGAAAGGTCCGCATCTGTGTCCAAGCAGAGTGGGCTTCATACACCTATGTCTGCTTCATTTTAGAGCAGAATTTTGGCGTGATGCTGTAGTGGGTATAAAATCCAGGATGGAAAGCTCTGTGCTAAAAGCATGTTTCCCTAGATAAACTCGTCTAGCTTGCTGAGAACTAGAACCTCCCAAAACAAGTCTGACAACCACACCACGCTGAAGACAACCTGTCCACAACTGAGGGCTGAGAGCTAGCACTAGTCAGAGGGAAAAGCAGCCCTGAAGTTAATGACAAATTATGTTAGACTGTACAGAAAAGGGATGCAGGAGACTGTGCTATAAGGAGAAACAGAATGAGCATGAGGAAGAAAACTTTCTTCAGAAAGTGATTGGGGAAAGGTCCATTTTAGTTACTTAATACTGCTTCTTGGACAAAGGACTGCGTATCTCCACACAGTAAAGGGCTTCCTTCTAGTCAGGGTTGTAGTCACTAGAACAGGTTTAAATTAACAGCTGCAGAATTGAGCTAAAACCCTCCCAGAGCACTTAGAAGTGCAGGGAAGATGATGTTCAGGTTGCATATGTCTCACAGATCTACATCACAGGGGTTAATGGATGATCCTGCTGTTAAGGGTGATCCAAACTTTAAGGGTGATCCCAGGAAATCTATGTTCTTTATTTGGTTAGTTTACTGCATTCTTTCCCCCATTATTTTGAAAAAATCTCAGTTGCTGTTGTTCCGTTTAATTACAACTTAATTTCTGATGTCATTATTTTATATCTGGTTAATGAGTGAAAAACAAAATCAATTCTCTTACGCCTCTGGACCTAAGAGAAGTTCCTGTAGAGTGCCCACTGAGTTAAATACCATGCAGAATTGTGCACTGCAAAGTCTCCTTAACCTGCACATGCTGTACAGAAAAGTTATTTTTATTCCTTCTAATTTAGCATCTGTTTCTGCAGTACAGCAGTCCCATGCAGAGCTTCATTTAATTCTGGAGGTCTGTGTCAGTATTAAGGTCTCTGATAACAGATTGCGGTGAAAAGTTGAGAAATTATTATACACCATATTAGTTTATGCAATATAGAAAAGTAGAAAAGATTTGAAGAATGTCTCTGTTGGAAATGAAAGATCAAAAATGCGCCACTGAGTTTCATTTTTTTTTTTTTAGGTTGGGTAGCGGACATTTGGCACATGAAACAACCTTATAAAAAAGCTTCTATAAAATATTTTAGACCTCTGAAGCTAAAAAACATGTTCTTTTTAATGCTGTTAAGAAGAAGCAAAATTCAGAGGCTAACAAGTTGTAATTGCTTTTTGAAAAGAAGGCTGCCTAAAGTGAAGGTTATTTTTGTCCATTTACAGAGTGTACTGCATTTCCTACCTAAATTATAGAAAATTATATGCCATAGTTTTCTTTTTGCCTTTAACTAGCTTTGTATGAATTGTACAGTTCATCTCGAAAATTTTGTTGCATTGTACCAATTGTATTGTGTTTACAAAAATATTCTACCCAAACACTCCAGATTCCTGATAATTGGCTTTCTGCAGGGACTAATGATGAGCATGTTATTCTCTTTGGTGCAAAGTTCTTCAAGGGACCGTCCTTCTGTACTTTCTTTGTCTCTACTGCCCACAACACCAAATCAAGTTTATGTTCTTGGAGGTCCATCCTGAAAAAGCACAGATGAATTTAGTATAACCAGCACCATGGAACAAAGAAGAAGTGGTATCAGTATTTTGCCACTTTATAATAAAAAGTAAAATGGGAAGTGGGCCAAATTTTCCTTATTTGATTCAAATAATTCAAATAATTTCTCAGTTCCTGGGCAGTATATAGAAAACTAAAGAAATGTGGAGATAATTTCAAGGGGTTTTTTTTCATTCTTGAATAAAATCACATAAATCATAAAATGCTTTTAAAATATTTTATAATAAAAATTGACTTTGACTATTCTACACTTATTTATAATGTCAGTGTTTTGTAAAAGAGTAATGGATCCTTTATATTTAGAAACCACTGGAGGCAAATATGATCATTAGAAACTGTTTTCGTTATGGGAGAGAATATGAAATGTCTTTTGTTTTGGCCTTTTCCCTCTGACCCTGAAGATTTAGGCTCTGATATTTGAGCCCCAAACGGCACAATGAAAAAATATGAAACAAATCAGGAAAGGTAAACTCGTTGGTGAATATTGAATGTCGTAGGTCCAAATGCAGTTTCTCATCCAGGGAGCTGCCAACTCAGAAGTAGCAGGAAATGAGCATAAATCAGCAGTGGAAAGATAAATATCTACTGATAGCCAATTCTGGCAAATACTGGAGACAGCATACTGATCCCCATGTCACTTTGGTCTGACCCACTGTGTTAGTACTTATGTTTTTAGATATTTACTTTCTTTTCTTTTTAAAACATAGCTTGAGTTTTCTTGGGAGTTGGAACAGCTCTCTACCAATTGGTATGTGGACAGACACTCTAAAATGGGAACTTTATAGTAAAAGTAAGATATTTTCTGTGTTATTGCTTGCCAACAGCCATAATTCTTTGCAACTCAAACTGAGCAATTTTATTGCTGTTCCAGCATCTATATGTTTGGAATAGACACAAAGCACAGAGTGCATTTCTGTGTCCTTGGACCTGTTTGTTACTGTGTGCTAAGGCAAAACTGTAGGAGATAAGACAGCCTATATGGCTGTGTTCGATGAACATGTGTGGCACAGGTTAGTGCCCCATTATGGGTATCAGATGAACACACACACACACCCCCAGAGATGCTGGAATACTGTCCATGATGGGAATGAATGGTGCTATGCTCAAGGCTTATTTTAGGATCACCTGAAATTTTATCCAGCAAGTCTGGGAGATGCTCTGCAGCCCCAAGGTTTCTATCACATCTTGTCAACTTGATCTGCTTTGCCTAGATTGCTCAGTGTTTCTAAGACTCGTACTGAGAATGATGGAAGGAGGTTGAAGTGTCTTTAGCTGGTTCATGTCTTCCAGTTTTTTATTGCTGTCTCATCTGATAGGGAGAGATTTTCTGGGAGGCTTTCCCAGTATTGTGGCAAGGTTAGTATGAGGGCAGCAGTCAGCCAGAAAAGTCCAAAGCTGAGAAGACAGAAGCAGTTCAAGAGGCTTAAGGGGAATTGCTGAAGGACATGGCTGACTTACATCTCAGTCCTCTGCTGAGGCTCTTTTCATCAGCATTCACAGCTTGCGTGTCAGGCTGACAGCTTCCACACTAACAAATAATATAATTGAATGCATTGGCTTTCACATGCTACTGTCTGGCCAACGCTCTTCTGCTTATTTCTGTCCAACTTAACCCTAATTTTAATGAGTTTTTCTTACCTCTAGACCAAATTATTTTAACTCATATTACACTGCATCCAGATAAAACTCAAAATCATTCTGAAACCTTCAGTCTTCCAGAGCACATTTGACACAGCCTCAGCATCACATAAGCAGCCTGAAGTCTCTAATCTGCTTCTTGCTCCATCTTCAGCACTACAAATCAAGAGCTTAAGATGAGTCCGTTGGCTTGCAAACCAATGCTGCCATTTGTTGTGCTCTGAAGGTTCCTGAATTCTGTATCCTCACTTCAGAGTCTTCCTTTAATCCTGAGTCATATAAAAAGAATCACAAACTTTTTAATATATCTGACTAAAATAATCACAGAATCACAGTATCACAAAATGGCTGAGGCTCGAAAGAACCTCTGAATGACATCCTGTCCCAACCCCCTACTCAAGCAGGGCCACATAGAGCAAGTAACAAACCAAAGTGTTTCCTGATATTCAGAAGGAATCTCCTGTGTTTCTGTTTTGCCCATGGCCTCTGCTCCTGGCACAGCACTACTGAAAGAGCATGGTTCCTGTTTCTTTGCATGGTCCTTTCTGGTGTTTATATACATAAATAAGATCCCTTCATTGGGGATTATTCTCAAGGATGAATAATCCCAGCTCCCACAGCCTTTCCTCAGAGAAGAAATACTCCAGTCCCGTGTTCACCTCCGTGGCCCCGCATTGGATTTTCCCCAGTATGTCTATGACTGCTTGTACTGGGTTGTCCAGAAGTGGGCAATAGAAAAATGACATTTAACATATTTAACATGAACATCAAGAATTATCATGGTATGAAATTACTATTTTTAACAAACAAATCCAAATTTAAAAATTGTTGCATAATTTTTATCACTTTTCAATATCTTATTTTACTGATGGGTAAATTTTCAAGAACTTACAGCTACAGATATGTCTGGTTTGGTCAGAGTGACAAAACAATTCAGAGGCCCAGAATTTGCCCCTTTGCAAGGAAAGTAGATTTGAGCCTTCAGATGTCAGGAAGGAACAAAATTATCAGGGATAATCTGCTGATCAGAAAGGGTTGATTCTTAAACTCACCTCCCAGTGAGAAAATAGAGCTTTGGTATAGGTTTAGGGTTTTTCTTGGGTTTTAGACTCCAGATATATTTAATTTTTTCAAGGAATTAAGATAATAGTGGGAGGTTATTAAAAAAAGAAATCTCATATTTTAGAAGAATCAATTTGACCGATAAATAAACCCTTTTTTTAAGGATGAGTTTACGGTGCAAGGAGAATTCAAGTCAGATCTTTCAGTGTATGTGCTGTTTCCAAGAACTGGCATAGAGCAGCAAGTGTAAACTTGCTATTTTAAGGACATATATCATGTTTAATTTACAATGAACTTGCTGGCTTAATAGGGGAAGAAAGTGATATATGAACCCTAGGTGTGCAACTAAGCTGACTCTAATCTGAGGGTAGCAGGAAGGCATCAGAGAGCAATTCTGACTTGGAATCCATTCAAAATGAACTGCTAAATCCTTTCATCCAATCCAGAAGAAACTCAATTACAAAAAGTGGCATTATGCAACACAACAAAAGTAGTGTCAGCTCCAAATCTGTGAAAGCTTGTTGACACAGGGAGTGAGTCAAACTGATGGGACCATATGGTGAGAAGGAGGGTGTGAACAAGCCTCCTTGTCTCCCAACCAGAGAAGTTTGTGGTAGCATTCTTGGCTGCAAATACATATCATGCCCTTTAAATCCATCCATTGAAATGCCATGCAGACACTATGAATGGTGCTGAGCATATCAAGGTGTTCTGTGGAGGGAGGTCATGAGCATAGCTCCGACACACCTGGGTATAGCCCAAGCTTGTGAACACTGACCAGGATGTACCAGTGCAGTGCCACAAGCAGCCCAAAGCACAAATTGTCTTAAACAAAATGAATCATTACACAGGAATTCATTGTCCCACAAAGTTTTAAGCAATTTATTTCGTGATGAAATACATTGTGAAATAAAGGACTTTAAATTGCCACCAGCTTTAAAGCACCCATGCTGAAAAGGCTACTTAGTCACAGAAGACTAGATAGTTGATAATTTTGAAGCCAATTACAGTATTTCTATTGACTTTAATGGACTTAAATAAGCTTAAGAGAAGAGGCAGGTCATCTATAGCACATTCTTTTCCTCCAATCAGATAAATGCTAATATAAAAAACTCTGGTGGAAATAGTTCATACTCTTCTCTGCTCTTAGTCCCACATAGTTCTATTTTAATTGGAATGAGAGAAGCTTAATAAGTAAACAGAGAATCCTATATTATCAGAAAGTTAGATGAAATCATTTTGCTGAGTTGATGGAGAGGGTTGAATTGTTCCCTCTGTAAGAAGGAGCTTGAAGGTTGGGTGGGAAAGACAGGAAAGAAAATCATAAGGAAAGGAAGGAGAAATTTATTAAAAAAAACCCCAAAAACAACAACAACAACAAAAAAAAATAGAAAAGAAAATAATGTCAATTATTTATGAGTAAGGAAGAACTAGAAATGTGACTTTTTCTGCTAATGGTGAAAACACTACTGTTCCTGAGCAGCCTTCCAGAGAAGAATAATAAGAAAACCAAGATAATTTAAGGATGGAGTCTGTGTCTGACATTACAGGAAGGTGTTGCCCATGAAAAAAAAGATGGTCGAATATTGTAACTCTCAAGGTGCTATTTTGTGTGTTTGCACTAGTTAAGAAACTGGTTAAGGACACAGAGTGCAACACTAATCCATCATTGTTCTGACTGCTACAAGATTAGCACATTCCCAGGCATGATTTTAACCTGAACCCAGCAGCACTTTCCTGGACAGGAGAATGGTTTGGGAAATAGCACATGCCATAAATTGCTCTCAGCAGGCAGTATGAGACCATATTGCCAAGGGAAGTGAGAGAAAGAAAACATTTAGTCATGGGCAAATTTAACAGTACCATTTCTCAACAGTGCCAGGGAATGGCCCAAGAATGTTTTAGGAGTAAAAATACATACTTTAAGTTATTTTTTCCTTTCAACTTAACCAGTCATTGTGCCTAAAGTGGGGATTTTAAAGCAGGGAACTGGCTTTTGGAGGCTGGATACAGCCAACTGCTATGGTGGTATTGCAGTGAGATTTCCAACCTACCAGCAGCAGTGACCAGTTTATCATGCTAAACTGGTATCAACAGTAATGTGTTTAGAATTATTTGTGGAAGTGACTCTTTTTCTCCTATTTACTTATAAAATCCAAAAATCAGTCATTATATTTCTCCTGAGGCTCTTTCCAGAAAGACTAGGAATGTTACTTTCTTCATCCTTTCACTCCTAGGTACAGGTTATCTAGCATAAGTTAGAAGTATTTTGGTCCTTTTCCAGGCTGCATTTAAATAAATTGGTAAATCTTTTATTCAGGAAAGCTCTTGTTAGCCCCTAAATTTACACAAACAATCCAGCTCACATAATAATGGACCAGAGATTTTCCTGCAGCATCGTTTCAATTAGCTGTTTTACAAGTATGGTGTCTAACTTTCATGGGCAGATAAATCTCTTTATGCAATTCGGTTAGGGTTTTGTTTTGTTCAATTGGTGTTTTACTTTTGTTTTTGTTTGTGGTATTTTTTTTTTCTTTTACTGAGCAAAACTTTCAGTTTTGGTAGTTTTATTCTGGGAGGTAAAGAATAAATTCATTGATAATGAAATCATTTGGAGAGTTTGCAGTGTTCTCTACTTTGCAATCTGGGTTCAAAATATTCTTTCTCATAGATTAGAATAATTTTAAACAATTTCATCAAAGAACACATAGCTATAAGAGGAATCAAGTTCAATTGAATGCAGATGAAATTCAGAGCATAAGTTACTTGGTACTTTGTCAAACTGTCCTGTAAATGCTTTAATTGGGGATATCCTTTATAAGGTTATGACTTGAAAAATGGTTTATCATTATTTTATTTTTAAAGTGTTTGGTTTCAAAAATTTTTTAGTGGAAGTTGATACATTGCCTCAGAATACTCACAGGAAGCCAAATTTAGTCCCTTTGTCTGGTGTCCTTAATCTCTCTTTAGATTTTTAATGTTGAAACTTAGAATAGTAAGCTATGGAGTACTTTCTAATTTATTTATTTAATTTACAGCTACCTGAAGTACTACTCACTTCTTTATCATCCTAGGTAATTCAGTATGTCTGTAATGGATATGTACCTTAAATAAATCAGGTCTGATACCTGAATCAGAAAAACGGAACCAAGATTTCTGATGCAGTGAGCCTAAAGTGAAAATTACAGCTCCCAAGCAGGTGATTCTGCAAAAATAGCGGGGCCTTGGGTTTTTTAATGATCTGCAATGCACCAGAATGGCCCCTGGCATGTAGTTAAGCTACAGAAGGAACATTTTCCAAACTCAGCTGCATTCATCCATCTTCATAATTCCTATTTCTTTGCACAGACTTTCTGTTCTTGAGGCGACTTAGCTGACTATTTAAAAGTGCCACTAAGATGGGTACATGAAACACCCATATCAGGGAAAGGGATTTCTTATGCAGAGGTAATCCTGCATCACTACCTATTCTGATCCAGCATTCCTAAGCATCTCTCTAACTGTTGCCTCATCTTTTCTAAAATCTTCTCGCCTGTCATACGTGGTTTGAGACAAGAACATTAGTTTTATTCAGTTGTGTAGTACTTAGTATGTCAGAGCCCTGGTCCACTGCTGACATTCTTGTGTGCTGCCACCAAGCAAGCAACAGGAATTTAGGAACTGAGCTTTGGTTGCAACACCTCTTCAAACCATTCACAGAAAGACTTGTTTAACCCAGTCACTGCTGTGTTCCTCTGAATGTGCTGCTTGCCAACCTGCTGAGCAAGACAATTAAATGTTATTCCACTATTTTCTTTAAGCTGGGATATTTTTCTTTCCTTTTTCCAAATACCGAGTAGAAACCCTCTTTATCTTCCCTGCATTTTGTCCAAAGCGTGACTGGTGTGTCTCCATCCTGATATATTCCGTGTCATACTCACTACATGATGAGTTTTGATTGAGAAGGATATTTTTACGTACAACTTGCAGTTTTTGCTCTACATTTTTTAGGTCTTGTTGCTTCATTTGCAGGAGCTTAAGTAGTGTTATTTTGGAATGGGATTTTCTGGGAGTATGTGTCACTGTTGGAATCAGTGCTCTTTTCTCATCCTGATGCTCTTTTTGTAACAATCAACTTGTGACACCATTCTTGCTCTAGTGCTTCCAGCAACACATGCTGTCACCGCTCCGTTTTGAGTGTGTGTCCAGGCATTACAGTCTGTGCTAAGGGAATGAGACATTCCTGAAAACCTTTGTTCACTTTACAGTCCTAACAGCTTCCAGGCTGAGACTGCAAGTCCAATAATTCAGTCAAGGTGGGATCCTAAATTGCTACATCACATCATTATACACAGAAGATTAAAGAAATCTGAGTAGAATTCACAGATTTTATGTCAGCTATTTCGCTTAGCTTACAGCAGGTAACTGCTACTGTATTTTACAGGTCTGGTGTATGCCTCAGGCTCATTCACATCTGAAGTGAAATCTTCAACAGTAAAATCAATGAGATATTGCACAGGAATGTAAACCCAGGTGTCCTTGTGTTTGAGAATTATCTGAGTTAAACCCTAGTAATGATGAATATGCTTCATACCGAAATTTTCAGAAATGCCTCATGAGATGAGGCTGAACTGACTACAAGGACTTCAGATCATACTAGCTGCTTTAATTCCCAGGCTGCCCAGGTCCAATTTGAGCAGTGGTTTTAGGTCTATTCTTTCTCCAAGGCATAACTGCCTGCTTAATGATGAAACAGTAGTTGACCTTTTTCTTTCTCTTTTATTACTCGCTACATGCCTTCATATGGCCAGAACAAGGTTGGTATGATGGTTTTATGTTGATTACAGACTGCTTTTCACAGGAGGAATCCTACCAGGTTTGATTAAATCTGTGTATGAAAGGCCCCTAAATACCAGCAGAGTAGCATGGATAAGCCCAGAATCAGAGTAAATTCGAGTCTTAAGTTATAATCATTATTAGCTATATAAAGACAGCAAGCAAAGACATCTTGCTGAGAGCTTTATCAGGTCTCTTCTGGATTTATCCTGGGGCACAATGGTTCTCATCACTTCAAACTGAACAAAGTCCTTCAGGTCTCAGAGGGTGCAGCTCACCTTGCTGTCTCCCTCTTCTGCCTGACCACTGCTCTAAAATATGGGAGAGGGCCCACGTCCATGTTGTTAGGATGCGTGGTTCCGCTTCCACAGGTCTGAACAAAGTCATGATATGCCATCATATCACATGCCCAAAAGGAGGTTTCCAAGCTAGACATTAATGTGTCTCAATCCTCTTACAGGTTTAATTAGGGAATGTGCAACAGAAAGCCAAACATCTGCAGGATGGATTCCCCCTCCAGAAGAGTTACCATTATCATTTTTGCTGAGACAGGTTGTTAGAGATAATACTTACCTTGCATGCAATAGCTTAATATTTACAGCACTTGGCCAGGAGATAGGAATCTTGCCTTCTGGATGCAAGGGAGAGTGGACTTATGTGTCTCAAGCAAACGCCCTAAACTCAAGATAGATTTGAAAAAAAAAAGTTGAGAAGGTTTCATAACTCCTCGTTCATCTAGGCTGCTGTGCATCCTGTGAAGCAGGCTACACTGGGATAGGGAGAGAACATTAAACACTGAGTAGAAAGGCTGTCTGAATGGCATGCAAAGAGATGTTGGCTGGATTTGTGGCTCAGCTCAGGACAGAAGTTGTAGTTTGTGTGAAATAGTCATTATGCAGAACATGAAAGTAAGGACCAGCCATCTTAATTTATATCATAAAGTTCCTTTTTGGATCTACTTCTAGTCATATCAAATAAAACAGGATCAAAACTAACTTAGAAAGAAATGCAGAAATTAAAGATATTTCTGAATTTGTATTATAGAAGGTTGGAGTCCTACTGTTCGATACTGTAGGCAGCTATTAATTATTTCATGCCTTAGAGGACAGAGTCATGTGCTGACACTTCAATGTACCCTACCACAAAACAGAAACCATTAGGACTGTCTGTCTTTTAAGAGATGGGAGAGATAGTTATGTCTGTCACAAAGTTCACAGAGTATCAAATCTTTTGATAAAATGAGACAGAGACTTACTGCCTTACATGTATTTCAATGGAAGTGAGGTCTATATACTTCAACCTAGATACCTTTTTCCTTTTTTTTTATGAAAAGGAAAAATAAATATACTTCTGTTAAATTTTTCATATAAATTCTCACAACGAATATATATTATTCAGCTTCAACTAAGAGTTTGCACTGTCCATCACTCTAAGCAGTTATAGCAAAAGTGTTGGGAAATAGGGTAAAATTAACATCTTATTTTTATAAATCACTAGGACAAGAAGTTTAGTTTGCATACTCTAAATGAAGTTATAATACAATAGGCAATTCTAACTATCCTTCAATTTGGAACAGATGACTGGAATTACAATTGCTTTATGGAAGATATCTAAATTAAATCCGTGGTACTTTTATAGTTGGTTCTAATGAATCAGCATCTTATACAGCACACATGTACATCAGTAGAAATCTTTGTCTTTCAAAAATGAATGTTTGAAAATAAAACCAGAAAGAACAGATGCTCTATTGTAAATTCTCATGTCCAAGGAGTTCTCAAATCTGGTGAATGCCCAGCATCAATGAGAGCTCCATTTCAATAACCTGGGCTTCTTAATGTGCTGCTAGATCAAGAACACCTCAAAGAACGGCTTAAACAAAATGCATCAGACATAACCCACACATGTTCTTCTGGGAAAGGACACCAGATCAAAGAGGTGGCACCAGATCAAAGAGATGGCATTCTGGCACCATGGTTTTTCATGGGATGATAGACGGCTATTGCAAAAGCAATAAATATTGGTAAAGGACATGTTAAAGGAAGATGAAACTAAAGAGAGTCACTTGAAGGCTGCTCAATGACCATGATTAGCTAACCAAACCTCTATTTCTTGAACCCCTGACTTTCCACCTCCCCATATTTGCTAATATAAATATCACTTCTGCAATGTTTCCTTTTATATTCGGAGTTGGCACCACTGCTACCTCTTTTCTGGAATGTTTTACTGTTGTCCTTTGACAGTTAAAAGCATCATAGGGAATAAAGTAAAGAAAAATTTATCCCTCTCACATAGAACTAACTGCAGTAATTTTCTTATACTTTCACTGTAAATAACCTTTGTTTTCTTCTCTTTTCTTCTTTTTTTTTCTTTTTTTATCTTTTTTTTTTTTTTTTTTTCTGGTGGTTGCAGTCTTTAATTATGGCTTTCTTCCTTTTTTTAATTTATGGTACATATGCCATGAAGTTCCAGGTTGAATAATTCCTGAGTTACACTTTTTTCAGTTTGGCAATGTGGCTGCACTTTTGCTCTATTATTAAATTCACTTTTGCGTGTTTGCTTTCACAGCCAAGACCTCCTTCAATACAGAAATACATTCAAGATCAACAAACACTGAAGTAAAATGAAAACAGAATTATATGTTGTCTTTATATTGGAAGTGTTGTGCTTTGAGCTGAGCAGAAACCAAGGAGCATAAAATATTGTTGGTTGCATTGGTTTGGTTGGATGAGTGAAAGCTTTATCTTGCAACAATAATTTTTTTCAGGGAATGATCCAAGTATTTGCTGCCAAACACAGTCCCATCAAAATGTCCCAAGACAGTTGACAGCAGTCTGCTGGAAAACACCAAGAAAGCTATGAACAAAAGAGAAACAAAATAAAACACCTCCTACATTCCCCATGCCCTCTGTCTTTGCCCTGTCATGCTAGCTGTGATCAAAGCTTTATATTTTATTTCACTGTCAGAAGTTTCTTGGTAGCTTGACTTCTAATTATTTTAGTCAGAGAATGCTGATGCTATAGCCAAACCAAGTATAGCTTTCTGAGTAACACGGCAATGTTGTACAGGCAATGTTCTGGATCAATAATTCTCAGTTTTTATAAGCCAAATTTCACACCAGCCAGAACAGATCCCACTGAGAGACTATACATCAGAAAAATGTATTAGTTTCAGTTGTGTTCTTATACTTGGCTCATACTTCATGGTTTGGGAGCCTCTGCCTCAGATTAGGAAAATAACACCTATGTTATTTTCATGTCTTTCTTCCCACTCCTCTTTTTTATAACAGTTCTTATTACCATTATCTTCATTTTTGTAATTTAAAAGCAATAAAAACCTCTGGGACTTTTAATTGCATGAGTATGGAAAATTGACACTCTTTTTTTTCTTAAGAATTTCCGAGGATTAGGCTGGGATTTTTTTCTGTGAATTAAAGTTGTATGTGTCTTTATAGAAACTATGTTTATTTGTCTCATAAGATTTTTTCTTACATTCTTATTGCCATATTCTTTCTCGTCACATAGGCACTTTGATTTCAGAACACCAAGCAATTTCAAAAGCTCTTTTATCATTTTAAACTTTCTGTGACTAATATAGGCATCTTAGATAAGGTAGTGCTTTTATTTTAGAAGCCTCTCTTGAGTTGAGAAATCTGCACAAAATACTTAAATTTCCTTTACAATCCTTTCGGCAGACCTTTAGAAGGCAATCTGGGCTATAAAAGATCAAAATGTAAATATTCTTTATCTGTGTCAGACCCTGGCTGCCGAGTCTATTTTGAAACAAGTTCTTACAAGACAAGTACTTTTGAGTTCTCTCTTTTTTTTCCTGAAGGTGTTGTTTAAGGCAGTTTTGTCTCTTCATGTCCCCACAGCTCTTCTCTATCTTCTTTCTTTATGAGCTGTTCAAGTGGTCAAAACAATTATAAAATTATAGACGGATATAAATAGGTGTGCAACAAATAAAGACCTACAAAGGGTTCAGAAATAGATTCCCAAATCCCAAGTTTACTTTGATCATCACTATCACTAATTATCTTTCTCAATTAAGAAATCTAATGAATTATCCTACAAAAATGAATTCGAACCTCATTCTTCCAAACATGTATAAGATTGGATGATCCACAGCATAAAAAAAGAATTTAATAACATAAGTTCAAAATAAAAGCCTCAAATGTCAAAAAGTATGATGATGAAATAATTCTGTTTTAGAATCAAGCATAAGAGTATTTACAAGTTTCAAAACTTCTGAGAATTATGAAATTATCAGCAGAAGTTACTTTAATTTTGCTTCATCAGAAGAGTAGTCCACACCTCTTGTCACACTAATACTGTATATTAGATAGACACTCAGTTGTAACACCTACACTGTTCCAGCCTAATGGACACTCTGATTTACTGTCAGAAAGAGAGAGAAAAAAATCCAAATAATTGTGTAACCGGTCAGAGGAGAGTGGCCTCTTCATGACATTGCTGGCCTGAACATTAGGTGGAGCCATCTGCACGATGCCTCTTCAGACCTCAGTTGTGATGGCACTTTATCATCGATAGCATCTTGTGTTTAGGTATTTCCTCCCAAATTAAAGTACCTTTCCCAGTCAACTTAATCTGTGTAAACAATGGGAAGAAATTAAAGTAGAACTGGTTTGTGTATATCACTAGATTCTTTCCTGGAAAATTCTACATTGTCAATGTCTTGGTTTTTGTTTGTCACAGTATCAATTGCACCTTTATTTTACACTTCCCCATGCCATATTACCATATTATTTATTACAATTCCATTTCTTGTGTGAAGTTAAGGAAATAAATTAAAAAAAAAAAAAAAAAAAGTAATGCAGTATGTGACCTATTTATTTAAGGAAAATGGTGTTTTGCTAGTATGCTCAGGCCCAAAATTATTGCTGTTTTCTTACACCAAGGTTCATAGAATTATAGAATTGTTGAATGGCTGGGGTTGGAAGGGACCTTCAATATCATCTAGCTCCAACCCCCTGCCATGTGCAGAGACACATGCTTTGCCTTTGTTCTCCACGTTAGCCATGTAGACCTAATTTTACCTCATGTGCCATGACTACATAGACTAAATTACAGTTCACTTTTGTCTGTCTCTGACATTTGTGTCTCAGAATATGAAGTAGCTGTGTTTCCAATGAGCAGTCATCCCTCAAGGCTGTCCACGCACCAAGGTCTCTACCAGTCATCTGCAGTAGATGAACTGCTGTTCTACCCCTACTGCATACTGCCATAATTTCAAACACCGTATTTTTTCAAGATGAGCTTTTTCCTATTCATTTACCCAATAGTATTTCCTTCTTGCCCTTCCTGTCCCTACAACAGCCTCAAGAAAACCAAAACTATGGCAACATAACAAACACAAAACATTGCTAAATTTTTCTCCCACTGCACTGGAGCAGCTGTTTTTCCTATGAATATATATTCTTGGCTGGGCAAGTGTCAGCAAACGCTGTTGTAAGCTTTGTGTCACTGCCCACTCACAGACCACATGAGCAGCTCAGTGTCAGTGGTATTTCCTTGCATATTATATTCAGAAGGAATGCCTGCTTTGCTCTCTCCAACAGCTGGTTTTCACAATGTTTGTTCATGTCTTTGAGACCACCATGGGTCTGTTGAATTTGCTTCATGTAGGCTACTCGTAAGATTCACAGGATATTGCAGAGGGGGAAGGCTGCATGGACTGATAGTTTGATAGTAAGAGACTTATTTCTCTGGAGAAACATACTAAATAATAATTTGTGGTAGAATGTAGCAGTTATTTCACCTGTGACAAACCAGCAATCGTGAGATTGTGGTTGCACAACCCTACATTGGGTCCACCTTCCTGGGAAGCGTGTTCAGCTCCTCTCTCCATCCAGTCAGGATAGAAACTAATCTGTCAATAAGTTCCTTAGAAGTTATTCTGAGCTACTTCTCTTTCAGTCTCATCAGTACTTCTGTTCTACTACAGAGAACTCATCAAAATGTTCTTGGGGCACTTGGGGACATTGTTTAGTGGTGGAGTTTTCAGTGCTGGGTTAATGGTTGGACTCAATGGCATTAGAGGTCTTTTTCCAGCCTAAGGATTCTATTTCCAAGCTTAATGGTCTAACCACCAAATTGTTTAGTCATGTCCCTTCACATTTCATAAATTGATTCATAAATTGATTCAAACAGGATTTTTTAAAAAAATAATATCAGCTTGTTACCTACAAGGAAAGGAATGCCAAAAAGAGATCTGATGATGAATATTTTCTTCATTTTATTAAGTGCTATAAACAAATATTCATGCCAGGATGTTGAATACAACAGGAACTAAGAATCATCATCCAATAAACCCTTGGAACCCTTTGTTGAGGTACTCGGAGTTCTGGCTGATACTGACAAACGAAAATAAGTGAATTTATTCTGGTTTGTTAAGAATAAACAGGACAGTCTTTAACACTTAATTAAAAAAAAAAAAAAAAGGAAATAAACAAAAGTACTGCGACCATACAGTAAATCTTATTTTAAGCAACATAGATTTAAAAATACTAAAATAAAATACTCTGTGTAAACAGTAAATTTTCATTTAATTATCACAGAGTTGCAATCAAATAAAAGTATTTTAAATATCCAGGTTTTGTACTGTCAGCGGCTTTGGCTGAAAGGGTTATCTGGTCAGAAAAATCACAACATCTTCATTTCAAATTGGTTGGGATTAAATGGAGTAGGAAAAGTATTTCAGTAGTTTTTGAAATGAAAATGAATTTAAATTGGCATGCAATTGGCATCTACTAAACTTTTAAATGTCTCTCAAGGTGGAGAATAGAAAAGAGTTTTTTTCTATTTTTTTCTTCATATTGCTTCCTTTCCTCTGCTCCTTCTGAAGCCTCTGAGACTGCTAGTACTGGACTATACGGTGCAATTTTGAAAATTTCTTGTAAGCTTTCTTTTATGTAGTGCTTTTTCTCTCAGTGTATTCTGGATGGCATTTGTTTTCAACTATACACATTGACTACTTGTATTTTTAAGCAAATTTCTAGTGCAGAAGGCAATTACACATTTAGGGTACATATCACCCATGGGCCTCATTCTATTTTTGTCAAGGCAAATCTCTGTCAACTCAATACAACAAAGGAGCCATAAAAGTGCTGTTCAATGAGAATCAGGTCCATTTGAACAGAGAAACTAGGCAAAATTTAATGGTACTGATCTAATGGTCTTCATATCTGTGAGTTCTCTCACATTATTTTAATAATGTTCTTCCTCCACATGGGCTAGCACAGTGTAAAGAAATCTCAGCAATATTTATGCTGAGAGAAGTGGCTTCTTTTAATAACAAAATACCAAGAGATGGTAAAGAAGCTTTTGTCTACTTGGTTTGAAAGTGGTATAGTAAATTGTTATGATTTACATTCTTAACTTCACCCAAATTGAAATGATCCTAATGACCACTTCAAATAAGATTTCTATTGCTTTATGTTGCTGACATAAGTCCTCACCCATCAAAATGGTAGAACATGTGAGATGGTGTTTGCTAAACTTATTCAAATTCTTCTTCTGGGCCTTGACCTCATGTAAAATTTTTCTGCTGAACACCTTTAGCGAGAGATTTCTGGGTTTGATGAGCTTTGGTTTGAGTATAGTAAAGCAAGTTCTATCGTGTCTGTGTGCATGGCAACGCAGAAATCAATCCCTCACTGTGGGAGCTGGGGTCACTTACTTAAAATGTCTAACTCCAAGCTCTGGGCAACTCAAGTAGTTGATTTAAAATTAGTTGAGAGCATAGATGTGCATTTGCTTTTGAAAATGATGGTTCTAAGTCTGTAGAAATGAGAAATACAAACTGCTTCTGCAAAAGAAATCATAAAATCATAGAATGGCTTGGGTTGGAAGGGACACCTTCCACTAGACCAGCTTTTCCAAAGAGACCAAATTGCTTAAAGAAATATAACAGTGGATGTCACTCTCTTTTCAGATTACTTTGTGCCACCAAGATGTAAATATATTCCTGTGTCGACTTGCTCTTATTCTTGTAAGAGATTTGTGATTTGCTGCAGTGACAAATCCTTTTGTCCAGACTTCTCAAATCTTGTGATGTACATATTGCATCTTAGCCCTGAGGTGGCAGCACATTTAAGGTGACACACTCTTTTCAAGAATAAGGCAGTTTTGAATGCTGTAGAGCAAGACACAGTCAGGCTGCACGGCCTTTGACACAGTCTCTTCCTGTGATGACAACGACTGTCTAGTGATGTTCTTTCTCTGACAGTCATGAGAGTGTGTGCCTACTTCCTCAAGCAGTTGACTGGAAGAACATCATGTTTTCAACCCATGACACCTGAATTATTCTGAACTGGGCTGATGTCAGTGGTAAAGCTTCAGCTGATTTCAGCAGGAGGAGAATTTCAGTATATTTACACTGCTTGTGTAATAGCTTGGTTTCCTTTGCCATATTTGGCTCTTTTTGCTGAGCAGGATGTTAAAAAATTACTGAAATTACTGACTCCCTGGGGGACTGTGAATATTAATGTATTTGTATTTTTGATTAATTTTGTGCTAATTATAAAATTTATGGGCTTGAAATTACTTATTCTTTCTCTGAAAAAAATCCTGCATAACATCTGTCATTTTAAAACTTCTGCACAGGCAGACTTTGTTATGTATTGTACAACTAGAAATTTTATATTAGCCCCTCTAGATTTACTAGAGCATACACCACACTCCAGAGATTTAAGACTTTTTAGAAAGTAATAGCTTATCTCTGTGCTATTTGACCAGTGGAACCTTTCTAGGTATGCATGGTTTTAAAATACATTCTAGAATACAAATAATATTTTTAACATATCATCCTTGCCTTTCTGTTCTGTGTTCAAAGGTTCACCACAAAGTTACTGATTAGTCATAAACAAATTCTCTCCAAAGTAATAAGGTTTAGTGTTAACATATGCATTGCTATTAAGAGTAACTACTGAAATATATGTACTTATGCTTCTTTAAATTTTATTTTGTGTGGTCCAAATTTTTAACTCATTTTTGTCTAATGTTTACTCCTCTGTAGAATACCTAGATATGTTCATTTATACTGATTTACTCATACTGTTGTTTATACATTAAGTATATTATTTATTACTGAAAGTGTTATTCTATGGAAACAATAAGAGGTAACACCTCAAGTGTTGCTTTGAATTATATTTCATAGCATAGTTTAATAACTTCATGAATACATGTTCAAAGCACATGATAGCTGGCATACAGACATGAGGCATTCTCTATTGCATGCTACTTTTTTCAGGCTAAAAGTCCTGTAAATATGCTCATGAGAAATAAAAATATATTTATGTATACATATATAAATCATATGATTATATGTGTTAGATTTTCTATCAAGTGTAGAATGGCTTCACTTAAACCATTTTTTTGCCCATTTCTGAAATATTTTAAAGTAGTAAGGCTATCACAGTTATCTGTTCATTTGTGTCTGTGTTTGAATTTATTTTAAAGATTGTTGTAGCATATCCCTAAAAGGGGTGGCTGGATGTCTAATGGAGAATCATTCCATCACTGGCAGCCTCAGTAAATTATTATCATAAGATAACTCTGATTCAGAATAGGTTATTTTTCTCCTGGTGGACTTGACATAATGAAAAATCCTCTGAATCAATGCAAGCAATCATGAGAAGAAATGCAGCTTTGGTTTATATATCTGTGCTGCTGTAGAACAAACTGAGGATCTTCCTGCATTCAGGGTCATCCTAGAGATGTTTCCCTTCCAGATGCATGGGATATACAGAAACTACCTTTGTGACAGCATGTCAAGACAGTAGGTATTCGCTTATTGTTTCTGCCAAGCCCTAATTTCTGTTCATGACTTCTTTTCATATTTGTTTTTATAGGCTTTGTAGATTACATGATATTATGTAGCAATGGACTTTTTGGTGCCCTGAAGCTATCCTGAAGTTTGGCATTCTGGAGGAGATAAAAATCAGTATTTTTGCAGTAAAATTACATACAAAATTGAAGTGGTTTAGACATGAACCAATTTTTTTCCTTTCCTGTTTTTCTGCTGTTGCTGACATTATGTAACTGGTGGCTTTTAGGCTGTCACTAGGAGAAGTTTACAGTTTGAGGAGCTTAGAGTGAATTATAAATATGACTCAACAGCATTAATATCGTTGAAAAGAAAAGCTGCTGCCATATTTTGAAAATGCACTTCAAGGATATGAAGTAATCTTTTTACCCCGTAAAAAAGCAGTGATGGAAGCAGTCCTTGATGTCTGATGGCCAGTTCCTAAATACATTTTACGTTTTCCTACAGGGCACATCCCTTCCTTTGGGTTTACTCTCTTTTGACCATGCTTATTTAATGCAAAATCTGAAGAAAAATGCTCCCTACTCCTCTTTTCACAATATGTTGTCATGAAAAGCTTGCTTTCTCCTCCCTCCCTGCCCCTTATTAAAGGCTTATCAGTTTCTCCTGATAGCTTTAGGGAGGAGACTGGAGGCAGTGTGGAAACTTTTTGCTGGGAATGTGGACAAGCATTACCTTGGGATAGGACATCCCTCCATGCATATGGATCACAACAGGACGCTCCATCACTGCCCTCTCATCTTTAGCCCACAGAGCTCTCATTTTGATGCTCACTGATAGCAGCACCCAAGTCACATCCGTGAACCTGTCAGCGTTATCAGAGCATCCCAAGGTAGCACTGAGTCTGCAGGGACAAGAACCAGCTGGACACTTCGGGAGGAATGCCACCCTGAGTGACAGCAAATTTAGAAAACATCTCATCAAAGGAAAGTTGGATAAAACTGTGATTATTCAGTCTAGACAAACCTCAAAACTTTTACAAATAATTGATCTAGAGTGAATGCAGTAAAAAAGTAAGGGACTTAAACTGTAGCACAACTTTACATTTAATCCTAGGAAAACCAAGTTGTCTAGTATTCTTCTTGGAAATATGTCAAATATTTTCCTTCTCTTCATGAAAGAATTATTTGCAAATCAAGAGAGCATACTGCACAATTTCTGTATTCTTGGTGTTTTCAGGAGTAACTTTCAGGCAAATTTCTTTTCAATTCAGAGACACCCCAAATGACTTATATTTATGGATTTAACTTCAGTTAGAATGATCAACTTTGACATCCTTCAAGTGTGAAGAAATAGGAATCACACATTGGAAATTGTATTGTGTTGTACACCGAATACAGTCAGGCTGAATTACTTTGCAGCTCTGAACTACAGATGAACACAGCTGCAAAACTCTCTGTTTTCATGCAAATTAGATGTTGCTATAGGCTACCGATCCCTCAAGTTGCCATCACAACCTTTCTCAGCTTGGGGAAGTTTGGATACTCAGCAAGTAATTAGTACCAGTAATCCCCTGTGTAAGGTATCTGTCAAATTCACTGCATAGCTACTTCTTCTAGCTGTTGTCTTGTAGAAAACAGTGCGCTGTACTGCTTAAAAATAATCAGGAAATGTCTTTCCTTTGAAGTACGCTTAAATTTATTTATTTTTATAATATGCATCAAAAGGAAGAAAAAAATGAGGATCTGCAATCTAAAAAAAGCCAGGCAGCAAAACAAGAATTCACTGCATGCAGTTATTATAAAATGAACTCATCTAAATGCAACAGTTTACAGCTGCTCAGCAAAAGCAATTCCACCCTCCCCTCAATGTTAACCAAACAAATTTACCTTTGAAAGACCAATAGTGCTTTGAGAAGAGTGTGAGGAGACTTTAATACTTTTAGAGCTTTTAAAATATAGGAAAAAAAACTTGAAAGAGCAGATAAATACAGTGAAATGAAAATTAAAGACAGCCATTTAGACAAAAGCTCCTACACAGGTGGAGAAATATATTTTCAAATGCTATCGGTCAGATTTTTGGCAGGAGAGTGATTAGATGTGGGCAGAACAGCAGCTTCCATCATCATCATTATGTGGCCTGCCTACAAACAGGTTTTTGCATAACAAAAGAAAGACCAGTCTACAGCCTAGTAAATGCACTCATTAACTGTAATAGCGTTAGCTATAGCTTGAAAGGGACTTCGGCGAAAAAGAAATCAGCTCAACTGATTCCAAGACCCTGCTGCATTTTCAATGTAGAAAATAAGTAGAACTGTTTGCAAAAGGGAGTCTATTTTTGTCGTACACGTGTCTCTTAGTATTTTGTCTAATCTTAGAAACAGAGGTTTAGAATATGTGCTAAATTTTCCATGCAGTTTTCACAGGAATCATAAAGCTACATTTGCCAGCTCACTGGTACCGACTCACGACATTTCATTGATCATTGTTTGTCCAGAGCCAACAACTGAAAACTTTCTTTCAGTGTAGTGAATCACTTAATGGACCAAATTAGTAGACAACTCTGTAGCTTTCTATGCTCTATAACACTGGGGTAAAAAGGGCATCAGGTAACAAGGGGAGGAGCTGCTGCAGAAACATCTCCCAGCTGGTGTTCTGGATGTCCACTAGATTGCAGTTGTAGGTGGTTTAGCATTAGACCTCTCCCTGCTACATTCTTCCACCCAGGACTGGCAGCAGCCTAGAGCAGGCAACTCCACCATCCTAATTAGTTGTTTTGTTATTTCCCAAAAAATCTTTATATCTTGATAGTATATTCTTAATAATACTGGATAGATCTTGATAGTATATACCTGATATCTTGATAGTTTATCAGTGATAATATTTTTTTTAAGTGAGAAATAAACATTCAATTTGTATTTCCACCTCACTGTTGCCTAATTTATTAGTACAATAAAATGAAAATTAGTAGATTGTCAAACATCCAGAAAATAGTGACTGAAAAAGGCTGCAGTAGTTTTAGGGACTGTCAATTTGCACAGTGTACCTGTTTGTTCTGCCCCTTTTGTAGTATCCAACATATGCTCTTGCTAAATTTTGAGGCAGTCTATGGTTAATGGTCTTCAAATCACAGACTGTGTATTGTTTTCTACACATTTGATTCTCAGAACAGTAAAGTTCCAACTCTGTCAGGATACTGCATGGACTGAAACAAAATCATAACAGGCATTGGCATTGTTCAGGAATACTTAAATCTGAAGCTGTGCTTGAAGGATACTGTGGTACTGAATGGAAAACTAATCAATTGTAGTATTTATTTAATCCCTTTTTCAGCACAGCATTTTCTTCTTTGAAACTTTTTTAGTCCAACTGTCCCTAAAAAGTGGCAGAATTTCCCTACTTCCTTAGAAGGCTTCTCAAGAATCTGAAAATATTCACTGAAACCAATATTATAAACTCTATAGCTGAGATTTAAGAAATGTCTGAAACAGTATAAAAACTCATAATATTTAAAAATAAGATCCATGTCTATTTAGTGTGTAAGCATGTCAGTTTGTGCAAATCATTTTGCAGTTGTTCAAACATGATATCTTATTGTAGACTTATTGGTTTTGTAGTTTCATTTCCCATGACAAAGGTGATTTGGACTATGGAAGTAACAAGTCTTAAATATAGGGTCAATATTAAAGAACTAATGCTATGGATATTCAAAGCTGAGCAAGTGGCCTTAAACTGCCAAACCTGTGTTTACTTCAGACTGTCAACCAAAATATCTAAATTAGGGAACATAGAATTTCTTTTCTGTTTTGAAACCTCAAAGGATTATCTTAATTATACTGAGATAGTGTTACCTGGGGATTAGATGTAAAAACCTTCCTTTCACCCAACAAAAGAGAGATAAAGCAGTTTCATTTCCATTTAGAGTAATTTTGACCCAATACACACTCCTGCCTACCCTGACTGCATCACGTGAATTAACTGTGTGTATAGTCTAACACATGATTTATCCTAAATAAATTTCTCTTACTTGTTGCTTCTCATAGCAACTACAGAGAGAGAAAAAATACAAAAATATGAATTGTGTAAAAATAAGTAAGGTAAAATATTGTGAGAAGCTGGGGAATCTGTGAAGGAAGGGTATTATTTTAACTTTCTTTGTATTTTTGCTCACATCTGCTGGGTTTTATGGAATCATCATTCCCAGATGTGTCAAATCTCAACATAAACTAATGCACAGTGGATGTCAAGAAGTCAGGTAGCCTACTGTCATCCCTCCACCAAGGCAGGGACATTTATATTAGATGGATGCTTGTCTGTCTTGCTCTCTGACACCCCTACGACTCTCCAAGCTATTCTAGTTGCTCATTCTCTCTACTGTGAGGAAACTTACCTGGCGTCTAAGATGAGTCTTTCTCTTTTCAGTTCAAGTCCTGAATGCTTATGTCAATATGATAAACAATTTGTGATCTTTTTGCTGATGATTTTGATGGACCTGAAGATCTCTCCCCTAGTATTGTGTTTGGTTCTTTAGGCTATAAATCTTCAGCTAATTAAATCCAGCCTGTTTTCTAGATCATCTTCTCACTTTTTGGTTCACCCTTTTTCTCTGTCATTAACCACCAGCTTTTTTATGTATTCATTCTACCCTGTGTACCTACTCACTTTCACCAGCTTTTGGATAGTAGTTTAGCATTTGCTTTGCCACTTTGTCCATCAGAGGCTTTGTTATCTCTACATCATTTTCCGTACAATACACACTTTGAGTAGGTTTTATACAATATTCCTAAATGCTTTTTGCTCAAGTAGCAAAGCTGACATACTTATTTGAATGAGAAGCAGCTCTGTTGAAATAAGAAGCTCTCCTGCAGAAAAGTTGAGAAGGAGGGTTATGTAATATGAAGTTGTCATTTCCATCTTTTTTAATAATTTAAAGGTATAAAATGCTATCTCTGTTGCAAATCTTCTTAGAGGGGATAGCTAATCATAAAGTAATAATGTAAATTTTACAGCACCCTGCTGGATTAGATCTACAAAACTGTTCCTTTGAAAAGATAAAGAAATTAATTACAAGAAAACAGGCTTTTTCTAGGTTTCTCTGAGACAACTCATAAAGATGGAATACTGACATCATGGTTTTAATTCTTTTAAATACTACCCGGTTTAAAACAAATCCCACACTATAAAACCTATCATTTCCTGCATTCAAAAACTTGTCAGGTTTTATGAGGGTGGATAAAACTGCTTAAAAACTTGCCAAAGATTAAGATGAATCTTTTAAAGGAAAGGTTAAATCAGTCATAAATTTAAAACACCTTCTGTGGCTTTTATCACAAAACAACCCAGAACAGGTTTTAACTCTGTCCAGTAAATACTCCTGGATGTGGGGGATGTTTGTCTTACTGAGCCTCTTGAGTGCTGTTGGGAACATCACCACCTGTGTTCATCCCTAAGCTGGAAGGTAAATTTTCCAAGTGCTGCATTCAAGCTGAGCAGCAATGATCATCTTTCTCTTTTTGTGAATACATATTTTACTCTTCTGTGCTGAGCAAATCAGTGCATTGGAAATCTGAATCATGTTTAATGGTTCTTTCATTTTGATTCCAGACACTGGAATGTTACTTTTCCCCTTGGTGAAGCTGCTATTTACTGACATTGCAGCTGTTCTAAGAAGATGTAGTCAAGAGTCCAGGCTTTGCTGAAACAGTGTCTTGTGCAGGAGTCAGTCTCCGAGGGCTTTTGCTCTGTGTGAGGACAGCTGAGTGCACAGCATAGGGAATGTGCTGGGGACCAAGTGTCTGCAGCACGATTCCTGCATGCTCTGCAGTACAGGAGAAAAGTTTAACACAGGAAGTGAATGATCAAAATAGAACAACAGATCCACACACAGAAAGGTCACCTACATCACTTATAGTATGACTAACTTACAGAAGAGCTAGCTGTAAACAAATCATGAAGTTTTAAAATAAGACCAGTTGAGCTTATTTTTTATCCTTCAATTACTCAACTTTCAGGATTTAATGGTGCTCTCTATAGTCAACATCAGTGACTTTTTAGAGGGGGGAAAAGTGCAATCTGAGATTCTTCTACAAGACTCTAACTGTAAGACCTGGGGCTTTTGAAAAACTGAAATATCATGTTCATGACAAAACAGAGGAAATCTGCAATGGTCTGATGAGATATGTACATTTTTAGTGCTGAGTGAAACTGCATAAATGCCAGTACTTCCAAGAAAATCCATTGTGAAAGTGGGGAGAGAGAAATTACCCTGAGAAGTTTGTGACATTTTGTTTGAATGGGGTTTTCATTTACTTCTCTCTCCTTGTGGTTAGAGTGTTGCAAGCTGAAAGGTTAACAGAAGGGGATTAAAATTCTGTGTGCAGTACAGTATCACACAACTCCATAAAGCTCCAGCCACAAGCAACCAAGAAATAGGAGCAACACCTGGGTCTGCATAATGCTCTGCCCAGCTTCATTAGTCATGTCTGCAGAGAGCCTTTATTGCTTCAGATACAGTGCCATGTTGTCTCAGTGCTTCTGCTTGAGCAGTGCCAGCCCTTTCAAGACTTGCTTTGGGCTCTTTGTGCCGTGCTCCATCAAGAAGTATGGACATGGCCTGCAACACAGTCCTGCCCTTTGCACAGTAAGAGGTCCTGTCCTCAAAGTCACATCCTCTCAGGTAAGAGTAGTGTAAACCCAGTGTCAGGGAAATGCTGAATCCAAGGTTTTCACCCCAGAGCTCAGTGAGGTTAAGTGATGCAGAGATGCATTTATACGCAGCATATTTCAGGATATGTGATTTTTAATGTTGTTTCAATTACCTGACGTGGAGGATGTGGAATAGTCATTTAAATAGAAGGTGCTGATATCAAGCAAATAGAAGTAAAACACTGAATTATTCCTCGAGAAGAATTACAGGTGCTTTACAATACGCTGCTCAGAATCACAACTGCTAGTGTGTTTGCTCTTAGACTCTAAATTTCAGTGTTAAGGAAGCTCTTTTCTTATTCCTTTGAATGGTTAATGTTTTGCTTTTTCCATTACCCCTGTAGTGATGGCTGGGCAGACAGGTATGATGTGACAGAAGGGTACCAGAATGAAGCTGTTGGTGGGATAACGATCAAGCTCCAGTCTCCAGACGTGAAATGGTTTGATGATTACTACCTACAGCTTCGGCCAGAAACCAATCATCGAAATCCATGGTTTCAGGAATTTTGGCAGCACAGGTTCCAGTGCCGGTTGGAAGGGTTTCCTCAAGAGAACCCTAAATACAACAAGACTTGCACAAGTAAGTGAATTTATTACTTCTGCTATGTGAAACAATGTGAATGAAGGTCTGGTCTGATGCAGCATGGTCTGGTGAAATAGTGAAGTGGGCTGGAAGAAAAAGAAGCTGTAATTGCAATGTTTGCTCTTTTCAAAATGATGAAAAGCACAATTTTAAAAGTATTCAGATTTCTAAAGAAACAGATAGTGCTTCAGTACCCAACTGCTCTATATACTTGAAAAACTCCACCTCCATAGGCATGTAAACACTTTCAAAAATGCTGCAAAACACAAAATGTGCCTTTTCAGAAGCAGAGCTAGACATAGTGCTTTGGCTCACAAGAGCAACGAGAGAGCTAAAAGTTATCTGAATCCCTTATGGCAGTGATGATTTGTGAACTTCAGGTAAAACACTAGGTGATTTGAAAGATGTCATTAGGTTTTCTTTCAGCCATGGATCATTTCAGGATGTGCCATTTTGAGCTGATCTATTTCATTCAATTGTACTAATTTTATCAGAAACACCGACATCATTTTGTCATTTCTGCTCTACAGATAGATGTGGTACATTTTTCTGGGGTTTTGTTGGGGTTTTATTTATTATTTATTACTTCTGTTAATTGGTCTTTATTTCATGAAATGCCAAGCAATGCTAATGTTGTCTAATGTACTAATTAGTCTGCATGCTCTGTAGGCTCAGTCTTTCCCTTCTTTTGAGTGAGAAGTCCCTGAGTTTGTAGTCTCACTGGAATTAGCCTTTCCCCAGTTCTTTTGGTGTGCAAGATGCAGACTGTGATGTGAGGCAGGAGGCTGTGAACTGGCACCCATCCCTCGCATTCTAGAGGGCATGGGGACCCGTGGCGCCAGTCAAATGACAAGAGACACAGCAGGAACCAACAGCTCAGCGCCTCAGCAAGAAGACCCAGACTATCTGGAAGGAGTCCTTTGTTCAGGGTCCTTCCTTTGGGGCTAGGAGGATTGTTTCACAAGCCCCTTCTCATTGTCTGAAACTCTCTGGGCAAATTTTTCACTATTTCTGACCCTTGAGATATCACTAATACCATGGGTATGCTGTTAGTGTTGGGGGTAAGGTGGTGCTGTGCTGGGCCTTAGTCCAACCACAGCTCTAAACCCCTCCTAAAAGTATCAATATCTTCCACTCACACATGAGACCAAGAAATGTCTCAAAGATCAGAGTCTTGGATTTACACAACACAAACCCCTACGTAAATCCCACTTAATGATCATAAGTCTTTCTTTTGATTTGGACAAGGTTGCAGGGGAAGTCGGTGTCTGAGATGTAAATTGAATCTAGAAATCCCAAAATCTCAGCATACACCTTCAGCATCCATCTGACTTTTCTCATTATTTTTGTGCTGTTACCCTCCCAACACAGTCTGAGACAGGTTTTATTTGCACTATTGACAGGTACTGCATATTGAGGAGCAAACTTCATTGATTTCCCCATGATAATGTACACCTGTTTCCTGAGTTGTCAGTGCAGTGGGCATAGCTGGATGTAGGCTAATGGTTTCCATCAGTGTGCCATGTGAAAAACCTATCAATTTGATTTTTCTTGGTTTCTTTTTTAACTTACCTTTTACCAACAATGTGAGAATTTAATTTATGTTTTGTATGAAAGATTGGTAACTATGAAATGTAAGTACCTAGAGAGTCTTTTATGGTGCCTAAAATAAAATTCACCAGCACAGAAAAATTATCATGGAGGTGCAGGGAGATGTTATTTCATACATGAAGTCACCCAGTCATGGATATAAGATAACTTAATTGTAAAGCTTGACTAATTTGGCATGAACAGCACTCATGGCTGGAAGCTTTCTCACAAAGAACCGCACCTCAAATAGGTTCCTAAAAGCTGGGAATGTCAGAGACACAAAAAAGAAAGTGCAAAAATCCAAATCTGCTGATTTTCAAATCATGAATAGAGAAAAAGACTATTTTCCAAATAGATTGCTCCAATTTCCTTTTCTTCAGTTTTATTGTAATATTCAATGCTGGACCATGATGGCTATAGTAAAAGAATAAAAACCAGATTATAATAGCTTTAATTCTTTATTGTTGCTGTAGGGCAAAAAATGTTAATTCAGTTGTGTAATTTCCCAGGTTAACAACATTATGCTCGGCAGTCAGTTAAAACTGTCCATTTAGTCAGGGTTTTCACATAGGAAGTTGTTATTCATCATATTACTTGGGTTTATAGTTTTGATTTTTTTCTAGACCATCAGTCAAAATTTATATAAAGAAAATTCAAAGTTTGGCCTGAAAGATGACATGCAGATTTACTTAATGACATATTTTGTGCCATAAGTTCTAAGACACCTATGCTGGTTTTCCCACAGTAGCTCCAAAACTAGACAAAGGTGTAGGATAAAGTGAAGAAACTCAAAGTTACTCAACTCCGTGGATTAACCAGCAAGAAAGACATAAATATATTCACTAAGATTTGCAAGAGTGAGAAATTTTGATGGTGTGAGTTTAAGATCAAAATCAACATGAATACTTGAGATTGGCATGGTAGTTGTTATTTCTGCCTCATTTCCTATCACCCATATGAACTTGAAAGTTATATCTTTTCAATTCCTATATTTCTACGTGTTTATATCAAGTACTCAAAGTTGTGAATCCTAAATTCCCTCAGTTCAGACAACTGTAAAAGTAATACTTGCCCTTGATGGTCACAAGCATTTCACAGACTGTCCTAAGAGTTTTTGCATGATGATGAACTAGTTTTGGTTCTGATTTCACATGGTAAGAAAATTATTTCACAGGTCTACATCTTTTAGTTTATCTAAATAAATGCATGGTTGTCTCCAGAAGCTGCATTAAAAAAAAAAAAAAAGAAAAACAAAACCCAAAACGCTCAAAAAAAATCAAGCTAAAGGTGTTTCTCAGGATTGCAATTAATGAGATTAAGTTTATTGAGAAATGCTGGAGAGAAATCAAAACCTATTTTTTACATCAAAAGTCAAGCAATTCTTTACTTCTTGTAATAATGATAAAAAGATAAACATGGAACTGATTGATATTAGTAGAGGAGGTCATTATTAAATGAATGTGTCTTAATAAAAAAAAAATAACCATTATATTAGTGGGAAACAAAATGAATTGTTCTCTGTAATCCAGTTGTGTTATCCCGAAAACATAAAGAATGGTAAGCAGTATAATCAAGTTTATTCAGTAAGAAGATAAGCACAGGAAGATATGGCTGAAATCTAAGTAATAACTGGCTTCACCTATGCACCAGCTACGAATTTAGTTGTTAAAATCTCTGCATTTGCTTTGATGAAGCCTGCCTAGTAGAATACTAGGCTAAGTTTAACTCTGTGACAGAAAATACTAGAAGTCATAAATCATTGAAATCATCTCCAGTGACTTATGAGTGTTTCTCTCACCTTCTAACATAAGCTATTCATAGACAGGTTCAGGGCAGGTATTATTATTAAGGAATACATGATTTAGTAAGATATGCATAATAAAATTATGAAATCAGCTGAACAAAGAGAATCCAAAAAACAATAAAAAAAAAAGTTTTTCTCTATTCATTTCTATTAAGCACTAAAAAGTTTCCATCCATTCACGTACACTTAGTTCCCACTGAGATGAAAATTTCAGCATCTAGCTCATTTTTCATTTGCAGATTAGAACATACTTGCTTAATCCAAATGGGTGTCACTGCTGTCATTGCTAAGAACATTGATTTTCTGCCCAGCTGGAGCACTACAGAAAGTGAGAAGTTCATAGACTTATCTGACTTGATTTTCAGTGTAATCAGTTCCATGCCACAGGAGATCTGCTACAAGCCACCTCTAAAGAACAAGAGTCAGAACAAAGAACTTAAAATGCATGTGTAAAAGGAGACATATAATGGCCTCCAAACACTAGGAATTTTACAAGATTTGGATTTGGTTTCACCTCTAGCACCAGTCAGAGATTTTTTTAATATCTACGACCATAGTTCAGTGAAGTTCATAAATAGGTCTGCAAGCTGATCCAGATGAATAACTCCACTCAACGACCACCTTCAGGTCTCAAAAGGCTAATCCAATCCTTTGGTATTGATTGCCTTTAGACCTTTGAAGACTAGACATTTTTGTGCATGCTTTCTTTCAGACAGAGTTCCCACCTCTAATTCCTAGTACTTTTTTATACTGGTGAGGGTGTTTTAAAAATCCATCTTAACACCAAGCAGAAGCAAAACCCAACATTAGCTAATTATGTGGTGAAGCTCTGACTCAATGGACAGTGGTGGAAAAAGATAAATCCTCAAAGTCACCAGAAGCAGAAGCATATTTATTGCATTTACCAGTCTGTTAAATTATTTATTTTGCCTGCACTGTTAAGTGATATTATTTTTCCCATGCTGTGAAAAAGCCAGAGGCAGGAATGGAGCAACATTTTTTATGGAGATACTCAAATACAGAGCAATACCAGAATACACATCCCAAGCATCTGTGATCTAAGTGATAGACAATAAAAGTAAATAAATAGAAGCTGATGCTGCTGAAGCAGTGCAGTATCTTACTTTGATCGGCAAAGGTTACAGACTTAAGGAAAAAATAGCAGTTTCATGTAAAGGAAGAGTGGGAACAAGAATCTGGAGGGAGGTGATAGGTCACTTGTGCAGGTACTTACAGCAGGGTCCTGACATTAAATACTGTGGTTCAAATAAGTGAAGTAGAAAACAAAGGGAAATTATGGAGGCTGGGTCATCACAGACAAAGGTCAGCCACAAACAAGACATAGAGGGCACTGAAAGTGAGGAAAGCAGCTTATATATGACATGGCTGGGAGCAAGGACCCAGTTATAGGGTTTGTGGGGAAGAAGAACACACAGTTATGTACAGGTCTCCTGGTTAGAGCTCCCATGAAGAGGAGATTTGCAGCAGCATTCTGAATGCATCTTAGCAGGATGCAAAAAATCCCAAATTCCATTAATGATTTAACCATGTGGATTCTCTGAGATAAAAGTGCTTTTTCCGAGGGTGTAAAAACTCTCATTGAAGAAGGATGACCAACGCACCTCCAAGCAGTTTAGAAAAACATTAAGAATGAACAAGTTTATTTGCAGAAAGGGAGACTTGGGAAATTTGGGATAAATACAAGAAAAGTTTTGCAGCTTAAGGTACAAATGTGCACACAAAATGAAAGTGCAAAAAAAACCTACCTGTTTGCTGAATCTCATCCAGTTCCAGCTGTTTTTAATGAGTACACAGGACACACAGAAAGTCCCACGGTTTCAGACAAGCAGAAATTTGGTTTAACAAATGGCCCTTTTGGGTTTCCAGATAGAATGAAGGAATAAAACACGACTGTGTAGTCTTTTGCACTGCAACATGCAAATCTGTTGATTAAATGTAAACTCAAACACCAAAATTGGTTTAATCAGAACTCAGCCAACAAAACATAAGTGCTGTCAGAACTGAACAGTATTTTCCGTATTTCAAGGAATATGTCACATTGAAACATCATATTCCTCAGACTTAGCATTCCTGTACTTTTATTTTTAGATTGCAAATAAAAGAAAAACAAATTTAGTTAAAATTCATTTCTGTTTTTTAAACAGTGAATTAGAAAGCATTTTAATTCTCCTGAATAAATCCTGTGTGTCATTCAATTTGATACTCATGCTTGGGCACTGGCAAGCTGAATTATGGTCCAGCCCTCATTTTTATGCCCCACATTTCAGACCTGGAACTCAAACACTGTTATCACTACTTTTACAGTGATGCTGGGTCAGATCCAGAAATTTCCAAAGGCAAATCAGCTGTAAGGCATAAATCCAGATCTGAATTTTCTAGCAGCCTGATATAATCTGAGCCAGGAGCCCACACAGACATGTTACTATTCTTTTGATTCAGAAAAGAAGCAGTGTGACACTAAAAACTGCTATATACTCTGGTTTATATTTTTGAAAGCCTTTTTGATATAAATAGATCCTGTTTTTAACACACCTGTAACTCAAACACTTTATTAGCTTGACTCTTCTTATTGTTG
The DNA here is from genome assembly GCF_041296385.1 of Aphelocoma coerulescens. Classification (NCBI taxonomy): domain Eukaryota; kingdom Metazoa; phylum Chordata; class Aves; order Passeriformes; family Corvidae; genus Aphelocoma; species Aphelocoma coerulescens. The sequence continues at coordinate 86,103,456 of NC_091013.1, forward strand.
TTACAGAATTCATCAAACTCCTCCAAAATCTGACTACAAAACTACATTTTTTTTCCTTCCCTTTATGTTCTCTGACTTCTTCCTTCAATATATTAGATGTATGTGATGATAAACCTAGTGTGACTTTCTTCTTTATATTACAATTCCTTTTCCCACTGCCTTTCTGAGCCTTGAAAACTATCTGGACCATGTCTCTCGAGCCTTAAAAATTAAATCATTAAATTTACTCAGATTATATACATTTCATATTGGATGTTTCAATTGGAGTAGCTCCTGCCTTTCTTTTCTCTCAGCAGTTCAACTTCCTGTATAGATTCAAATACTTCATATAAGCATGTTTGCAGATACTGGGAGTTTTATACCATAATTTAATAAGCTTTTGCACCTGTAGCAGTTGTGCTTTGTTGCAATTTGTGACCAAAGAAAATGAATTCTGTAGAGAAAGAATAGTACTGTTGTTAAGAAAATGATATGGAGAAATAGGTATCTATTTACTTACCTTCTCCTAGGACCACCTGTTGCTGTTACTCTTTTTGCTGATTATAGTGAACTTGACAAGAGAAGCCAGACTTCCACTGCTTTGTGGGCACCCAGGGATGAAGGTCAACCTCCTGTCAGATTTGTGAGAGCTCTGAGAATGCCTTGAACAGTCAGGCTCAAATAGTTGTAAAACACCAAAGTCAACTAAGTACACTGAAAATACCTTTTGAAAGTCTTCTCTGAATTTTAGGGCACTGAATTTGGTCTCTCAGTTATTCTCAACATTTCAGTGCTATTCAATATGTAAAGTGTAACAGTGCTGGTGTTGGCTTTCAGTTGAGAAGAGTGAAAGTTAGAACTGGTCAAAAGCATTGGGCAAGTGAATTGCATTGGAAGGTATTTCCTCGTCAAATTTAAAAATGTTCCACGGCAGCATTGAAATGGATCATTTTTGGTTTTTTATCTCAGTAACTTTGAAAAGCTTTGTTTCAAGTTTTTAATTTACCTTCACAATGTTTCACTTTTATGCCATGTGTTCTGCCTCAGCATCAAAATGACATTTCCCAAGAAAAAAGGATATTTGAATTGCATGAAATTTCCCATATAGCAAAAAATATCTATTTTCTTCAGTCTAAGAGACTGTAATAAATTAAATAGGAAAACAAACAAATTGATTTTTTAGCAGAAAAATACACCCAGAACCTTACAAATAACACAGAACTGAAAGTTACTTTATCATTTCACATTGCTTTGATAGGAAGCTCTGATAAAAGATATTCATAAAGGTTCCACAATCAGTCTTTTTCTGTATCTTTAAACAATGACAATTTATTTAGATATGAACAATGTGGTTCGTATGCACACTATTTCCTCTATTTTATAAGATACCTCACATTTCTTCAGTGAAGAGACATGCATGTTTCTGGGATGACTGACTTGGTGGCATGTCATCCAGAGCACACAGATCCAGGGAAAGTTACACATGTGCTCCCGAGGAGCACAACAGGGACAACATGGAGTTAAGAAGTCACGCACTGTATCCTGCAGCAGACAGACACTACCATGTCTTTGGTGGAAAGATAAGCCTGTTTTCCTGATTTTTTCTACGAAATTTGCTAAAGAAAAGGAAAGGAAATATAGGAAAACACACATTGGTTGATGGACTTCAAGTACCATGAGCAGAACGTGAATGTGTGACGTATTTGCTAGCAAAATTAGAACTCATTTCTGTCAGCCTTTTGTCCCTCAAAATAAAAATTAGCACAAAGGATCGTTGAAGTTTTCAATGGCATATTTATGGAAATTGTACAGAACCTAAATTGTGATATAATCATGGGGAAACATTATGAAATAATTGGAGGCTGTAGGATATGCCTGTGGTTTCCATTGTAATGTCTCTTACGACTTCGTTGTAAACAACCTTTTGATCACTGAGAAATTTTAAAATAATAATAATAATAATAATAATAATAATAATAATAAAGAAACTACCAATTTCCTTTCATTTCAGTGTTAAACTCATTGCAAAGCAAAAAAAACTGCTCTGCACTTTGAAAAAAATATTCTCCCATATTTTGTCTCATATTTTGTTCTCTTATTTCTCTTCAGGGAATGAAATAAGAGGGTTGAGGGATTGCCTGGAATGTAAAGTAGTTTCACTCTTCCTTTTACCTTTTTTTCAGTCTTTAAAATGCAAAGTATTGTCATCTTTGGAAAAGTTAGAAAGCAGAAAAAGCATATTGAACCATGGTAATTTGGCACTCTTTAACATCCTTGCTTGATGAGGCTTTGTAGTATCACCAGCTGGCAAGCAGAAAAAATTGTATTTCATCTTCCTTGAGGGTAAAATGCAGGAAAAAAAAAAGAATGACAGGTTTTACATCAAGAATCTGTAAAATAATGAAATCTATTGAAGAATGCTTATTTTCATGCTAAGTACTAGAAACAATAGACAAATTTCAGAATTTGCTGCAAAGATGGGGGTTTGGTTTGGTTTGGTTTTCCATATTTGGAAGGAGGGGGTCATTCTTAGAAGAACTATTTTATTAGTCTCACTGCTAACCAGGACCACCAGTGCTGGGAGCTGCTGGAGTAGCTCTGGAGCATGAAAGCAGTCCAGAGCTGGCTCACCATGCACAGGGACTAAGCATCCATAAGTGCTTTCTTGGATCACTGCCCATAAGTACACTAATTGTTTCTAAATAGATCCAAGAAATGAACCGTTGCTAGTTGGAATCACTTTCTTGGTGAAAGAACATGTTTCTTTTTCATCATCTGCATATTTGTATGCTTTGGAGATGTGACAACAGAAAAGAACAAACTTGGATGAGGAGTTTAGTGCTGGGCCTCCTCTGTACAGTTAATCATACCATAGACTCATAGAACAGAATATTTTGGATTGGACAGGAAAGGACCATAAAGATCATGTAGTTTTAGTCCCCCTGCCATGGGCAGGGGCACCTTCCACAAGACCAAAGCCCCATCCAACCTGGCTTGAGCACTTCCAGGGATGGAGCATTCACAGCTTCTCTATGCAACTTGTTCCAGTGACCCACCACCTTCAATTTCTTCCTAATATTTAATCTAAACTTGACCTCTTTCCATTTAAAGCCATTCCCCTTTGTCTCATCACTACGTGCCCTGTTGAAAACCCCAACATAAATTCATAAATAGGTTGATATATTCCAAACACTGCCATCACCATGAAATTAACCCATGCCACATTTGCATGTCATGATATCCTTGTGACAGGAAAGGTTCTTGACTGAAGACGGCATTCATGGATGAGTAATAAGGATAAGAATATATATAAGTCTATATATATATAATATATATATAACTCTAGCACTTATATATAAGTGCTAGAGTTCCAGCAAGAACAATAGGCAAGAACTCTTAAGTGAACAATGTATTTAAGGCTACATAAATCATAATTGTTGCACAGATAGATTTAAAATATTTTTACTTTTTTTTGTTGAGTGAGACTACCTTTTAGCTTGTGTATTCAGCCTTCCCTTAAAACCACTTCTAGGGTTATTGAGGTAAATTAGAGTTACTTATATGCTTCAAGTCTGATGTGCCAAAATACTTTGTGAAATGGGTTGAAAATCACTTTCAGCCTTGGTTTTGTTTGAGTTTTTTTAATGCTGGTATTTTTTAAGGCTTTATTACAGTTTACTAAAGAGAAAAACAAATCTTTGTCTTAGTTTTTGTGATGTTCCCTTAAATACAGAATCTTGTGGTACTATAAACTAACCTTGGCAGGTTGGATTTGCCCCTATATAGCCAAGTGAGGCGATTAATATCTCAGGGGAATGTGCTCTCCAGCTGCAGGAAGTATATTAAAATTCTCACAACAGCTAAATCCCTCACAACTCCATTGACAATTTCCAGCAGCTTCTAGGAAGAGCTAAGCAGCCTTATTATAAATCATCAGGTGAATGGAGTGAGGTTCAGTGTTTAAAGAAAATCAGAATAATAATTCCATAAAATTGAAGCAGAAAGCCCAGTGGAGAGTTAAGAATTAAGTTATTAGATTTTTAAGCAATCATATGCAATAGAGCAGCTGAAATATTGTTTTACGATAAATACATTGCCAATGCAAGTCTGATTCATTCTAATGGCTACTATAATTAACTGCACGGTGTGTGAGCTGCTAATTTTGTGGATGAATAATTGGTTAAACCAAGTTTTGTGTATTGCTGTGTAATACGCTTGTTCAATTTTCCACTTAATTTCAGTTAATATGGGTTTTACGTGTACTCCACTGTTGCAGTTTTTATGCCTATTATTTTTAATTAGGAAAAAGCAATACCTTGGTAGAACAGAACAAATGAGCAGCACTGTATGTTTTTTCTAAGGGTTTTTTTTTTCCATTAAGATACTTCAAGCTCATATTTCTTAGCCTTCCAAATTGTTAATAATCACTGATCCTGAGGTTGACTGGAAATGGTGCTGCCAGCTTCCACATAAAACAGAAGGGAAAAAGGGATCTCTCAGTTCTCTCATTCATTTACTGACCTATACACAGTGTTTTTCAGTTCCAACTCTGTGTTTTACTACCCTTCCTGATGTTTCCAGTGCTGCAATATATTTTAGTGATTAGAATTGTGGGGTGATGGTTTTTTTTTCACCACTGAAAAGGTGTGCTTGTATGTAGCCATACCTATTTTATGATAGAATTGATCACCAGCTGGAGGTTCTTACTCTTTTCCACCTAAGGTGCCTATACATCAGAATGGGTTCTTGTCTTCTGAATGGATATTGTTAAACTAGATGAGTGCCACCCCGAGAGTCATATATTAGTCTTCAATTCTTTAAAGAAAAAAATTGTCTGTGCCTTAATCTTCTCATGCCATAAAATACTTCTCAGACTGTGCTGCCTCTGCAGCTCGGGTGGGCAAGTGTGAGCACCATCCCTGCCCCTCAAAATGCCTCTGTGGGAGGCAGAGTCTCATGAAGTGGACAGGTTATTTGCATTTCCTTTGCTCTCAGCTGCCCACACAAGGGACTCCATAGCTCTGAGTCTTGCTGCTTGGTGGATAAAAGGAGAGCAAAGTTCTAACAGAGCTCTTTGTTTGTTCTCCCTCCAGAGACAATTCTTTCTAGGTGTCAGATAAATTTCCAGCACCATTGATGCAGTTGTTTTATCTCTGACTCTTCTCACTTCCCCAGTATTAAAGATCCTGTGGCCAGAGTGCAGCTGGGAGGAAAAAGTCCAATGTACTCCTTTTTAGTTTGCCTAGTGCTGTCAACAGAGAAAATCTGTGTTAGTAATAACAGTGGGTTATAAAAAATAAAGGTCTTCAAGGTGCTGCCAAATTAATTTTTTCCTGTGTACTTCACAGAAGGACAAATAGAGAATAGAAATGCAAACATCATGTTTTAAAAACCAAAACAACTAAGATTCACCAATTCTGGCTAAACAGAGTCATTGCCTAACCCACACTGTCAAACCCTTCACAGATATTTTAATGTATTCATCTGTATTGCATTGTCATCCTCACTTCATAAAGAGAGAGGAGCAAAAGATGTAGGAGAGTTGTTAGGGCGAGTTTCAGTACAGTAAACAGGTGGTACCTAGGGTCAGTCTCTTTGCACAGGATTAGTTCCATGTCTCTGAAACAAAAGTGTTTTCACAGAATTGTAGCATGGCTTGGATTGGAAGAGACCTTAAAGATAATGTAGTTCCAATTCCTCTGCCATGAGCAGGGACACCTTCCACTAAACCAGGTTGCTCAGAGCCCCCACCCAACCCAGCCTTGAACACTGCCATAGGTGGGGCATCAACAACTTCACTGGGCAACAGAAATCACTGTTTTTCAACAAGTGGAACGTTTTCATAAGGTCCCTAGAGAATAAACCTCTTATTAGCATTTACATCTCAGCTAATATTTCTGAAGTTTTTGGAGAGATTTTTGCAGGTGGAGAGAAGTCTCTGGGTTCCCCAAAATGTTGTTTTATAATGTCCATGGTGCATGCTTTAAAAATACACAAGCAGCACTTGAAAACCAACAAATGCGAGGTGAGCTGATGAGCTGCACAAAAAAAAATGTAACATCTGGATAATACAATATTTAAGGAGAACCTCTACTTTCATTTCTTTGTTTTTATTCTAACATGGTCAGTGTGTGTACCAATAAAAACATCTCTTATGGGCTGTTTAAGACACTTTAAAATACTTTTTCTGCTATTAATAATTAAGCCACCAGCAAATGTCTGAAGATATGGCTGTATTCGAGCCCTATTCACTAAACCTTCTGCTTGTTCCCTGACAGGCCAGATGACTCTGAGGACGCAGCATGTTCAGGACTCCAAGATGGGCTTTGTAATCAATGCAATATACTCGATGGCCTATGGGCTCCACAACATGCAGCTGTCACTGTGCCCAGGCTATGTGGGCCTCTGTGATGCCATGAAGCCCATAGATGGTCGGAAACTCCTGGAATCCCTCATGAAGACTAACTTTACCGGGGTCTCTGGGGACATGATCTTGTTTGATGAGAATGGTGACTCACCAGGAAGGTAAAGTTGACATTTGTCAAACTGTTTAATAGATCTCTTTTTTCTATTAATGTGCATTTTTTATGGAATTTCAAGTTAAAGATGTGGACTTTCAGGTGTAAAGCTTCCTGCATGAATTTGCATTTTCATCTCTACCATTTTAAAGTATTATTATTTAAAACAAACTATGAGACCTTTTTGTTTGTAGACCGAGATGTCCTCCACAGCCTATTTCTCTCTTTATTTCAGTGTTGAAAGGTATGTGTTTGGTTGAGCTATAAACAATCACAGCAGACATAGGTTTTTTTATTAAGAAAGCTAAAAAATATCAGAAATATTGTATTGTTATGTCTGGGATTTTTTTTCATCAGAATTATTAAAAACCTTCTTACATATCTTCCAAATGAAACCTTTCCACTTGCATAACACACTAAGCTATCAATCCATACTGCGCTGCTCTAAGACAAATTGAATTTATACAAAGCTTCTTTTGCTGGTAACATGCAAACATATGTATAAATACATCTATGAAATATAAGACAATTTTTTCTATGACATATGTATCCATATAAAGGCACCTTAAAAAGATTCATGGAGTATTTTTCTGGGTTTCTGCCTACTGAGTTTTCAAAGGATGACCAGCAAGTGTGATAGTATTCAAAATATATTTATTCCCTATATTTCAATGGGTTTCCTGTCTCGTTCACTGCTTTTGCTTCAGTATTTGAGATAGTCCTTTATGTCCACATTATTGGGAGGTTTTTAAAATCTTTGTTATGATACCATATAAGCAGATGACTAAAGGGAAAATTTTTATCCTGTACACTCATTTAAATTTTGTCTTCTCCCACTAATGTGAACTGAAAAGAAAGCGTTAACTTCCTAGTAGAAATGGGTAGGAAACTTTGAACTCATTGGTCAAAATATTTGGACATATCCAAAAATTTCTGCAATTTCAAAGCTGATTTTTTTCCTTATTTTATTGCAAACCTGTATAGTCAGCATTCTCCCAAAAAGCAAGCAGGACAGCCACCTACACAGCAGTCTGTGTCTGTTTCCGGAGACACAAATTTTCAAATTCTTCAGACTAGAACTCTAAGGAAGGGCACTGTGAGTTGGTAGGAGAACAAAGACACAAACTGGCAGAAACCTAGGAAAATTTCATATGGAAATTTGTTTCCAGAGCTTTTTTAGCATGAGGAAGGCTGTCTTCTGCTAAACATTTCTATTTTCACAAATAGCTGAATTTTGAAGAAAAGTGTTAAGTCTGAATTTTTCTGACCAAATTATTTTTAAAAGACTTGTCTCAGACTTCCTTAAAAGTATTTCTTTTTGGTTTTAAGGGTGCTTAGATGCAGTGGGCTGCATCTAACCCTATTCCAGTCAGTTTCACTTGTTTCTTGTGTAAAAATGACTGCAATGAGTGACGTGTGGCCTGCCAAAAACAAGTATGTGACATGACCGCATCAATAACAATACCTAAGTATTGCAAAGAGATCTTTTGCTTTACCTTTTCCTCATGTTGGCATTCTTAACAAAAATAATTTAACACCATTTGTTGCAAGGAATTTAATTTAATATCTTGGATATTTTTAAATTCTAAGATGATGAAGAAATTATATCATGTGCAGTCATTTGCTCAGTCACAACTGGATATAGGTATTTCCCTGAAGAGCATGGGGACACCATGTTGAATGTGCACCTCAGGATAGCCCAATGTTAAGAAAGTCCAGCTTCCCTGGATTTGTGTGATATTTGGGTCTACTCAAACTAATGAACTGTGTATGGCTACAAAGCGGGCCCAGATTTTGTTTTCTTTTGAATCACAGTTCTTTGTTCCCTCTTGTCCAACAATAGTTACATCGTTAAATCCAGTCTATGTGCTTAAGTCAGACAACCTTGAGTCAAACTTTACTCTTTCATGATTAAGAAGATTTTTTGAGAAGCTCCATTTCTAACTTCCAGGTTTTGAGTAGTGTATAGTCTTTTAAGTGCTGTCAAACACTATTTGCAAGACCTTGGAGATGGCGCAGTCATACTGGAACTACTCATCTGCCCTGTTCACTTTCACTGATAACTGCATCTTCACTTTGTAAAACAGGAATTTAAATCCTCACAGCTGTACTGTGGTGGTGGTGGTGTTAAGCAGGAAATCAGAACATATAAAGCCTTTCTGACCTAGAAAGCTCAGAATTTTGATGTAGAGCAAAAAGGTTTTGATATTATACAACAGATGATTAATCCCACAAGATACTGTGAATCCTGGCCCTATTCCAAAGTCCTTTATGTCTACGTTGAGTTTTAAGCAGACAGACAGTCTAGTTTAGGGCCTGTTTGATGTGAGATAGGAGAGAATGAAAATAAAAATTAGTATGGAAGCCCTGATTCCTCAGGAAGACAACTTCTATCTGTAGATACTATCAAAACTCTAAAGAAGAAATTGAGGAGGCAAGAGCAGGCAAGAAAAACAAGATGCTGATGTTTTGACTGTGCTACCAGTAGAATATGTATTCTCAGCAACTTCATAGCACTTCTGTTTTGAAACAAGTATTTTGCACAGTGATTAGACCACTGCTGGAAATGTGCTATTGTACCATCTGGTGTCTCCTATCCTAAAGTGACAAACTGTCCCTGTATTATCTCAAGGAATCTGCAGGGAACCTGTGACTCATGAACCTCCACTATAGCAATGGACTTACTGAATCTGGCTATTTCTACCCATCCATCAATGCTTTTCTCCACAGAGAAGAGAGACAAAACTTACTGAGACAATACAATATTAAATTTGTTAGGTTCCTTTCCAGTATTCCCCCTGTGATGTATGCATGGAGCTACTAGTGGGGAGATCATTGGTTTAGGTTCTGTGTTCTGTCAAGCACTGGCAGTACTTTTGTTTTTCTGTCCATGAAACCCTAAACTGAAAGCTTTAACAAAGTTATACTCATAGGAGTGTTGCAATGTTCAACAGTGCTGAATAATGGCTCTACAGCGGCTTCTGGACTAAATTTTTTGATAGTCTGTTTAGTCCTTGACAAACTGTTACTATGGCTGTGAGCCTCAGAAAAAAGTTGGTTTATAACCATGTGCAAAAGTCTGTTTCTTTGGTTTGTGTTACCTGCACTCAATTATTTTGTGTCAATCTGGCATTCATATCTCCAATTTGGAGGAAGTCATTGTTGAAGCTATGGACATCGCTTTCTTTATAGAAGATGAAAAGTGAAATATTTCAAAATCCAGAAATCTCATAAATTTTTCATTCTACCTCTGCTCATTTCTTCTTCTTTGGAAAGACTCAGGATCAATATAATATGTGTAATATCACATTGTCCATTCAGTCAGACTCCACTTTCATTTCCTTTCAGAGGCTGCTTGCAGTCCTGATCCTGCCCTGGGTGTGATTTTGACATTGAATCCCTGCTGTACCATAGTTGTTCTACTGTGACAGACTTTTTCTTGATTCAAAGCACCCTGAGATCCACGGATGGACAATATTATAAAACAGCTTTATTGTAATATTTTTTATGTCACCATGGGAAAAATACTAATGTTAGATATAGTATGGCTACTGCTTGTCAGTCTTAAAAGTATTTCCTCAAAACTTAAGAGAGATATCTGTGCATCTGTTGTGGCTTAACCCCAGCCAACAACCAACCTTGCAGCTGCTTGCTCAGTCCTGCACAAACAGAATCGGGGAGAGAACTGAAAGAGAAAGAGCTAGAAAATTCATGGGTTGAGATAAAGACAGTTTGATAAGAAAAGAAAAAGCTGTGAACACAAGGAAAGCAAACCAAGAAATTCTTTCATTTCTTCCTGGGCAGGCAGGTGTTCAGCCATCTCCAAGAGAACAGGGCCCCATCACGCATAATGGTGACCTGGGGTGGCAAATGCCACAACTCCAAACATCCCCTTCTTCCTCTGTCTTCCCCCTACTTCATATACTGAGTATGATGTCATATGGTCTGGAATACTCCTTGGGTCACTTGGGGTCAGCTGAGTCTCCTCTCAACTTCCCATTCATTCCCAACCTCCTTGCCAACGTGACAGTGCAAAAAGGCCTTGGCCCTGTTTAAATTCTGCTCAGCAATAACAAAAACATCTCTCTATTATAAACTGTTTTCAGCACAAATCCAAAACACAACCCCATACCAGCCACTGTGAAGAAAATTAACTCTACTCCAACCAAACCCAGCACAGTGTCTTACTTAAGAGATTGTTTGATTTAATGAGCATTATTTTCCTCATCTGTAGATTGAACTTCATAAGTTACACTCTTACAATACCACTCAATGCAACCCTGTCTATATGCTTTGCCTTCGGGACTAATTTGGTGCCTACTGACAAGAAAAAGACGTCTCCTTATTTATGAACAAGGCAGTTTTTCTAAAGCTTTGTCTTAACCTTCTTAGTCTACATTGTTTTCTTGTTTTACATCAGTGAATTTCACATGGCTTAGACAGATTAATACCAAATCCACTAAAGAGGAGATAAAGAAAAGCATGACATCTTTTTTCTCAGGAGCTGCCCAACTTTTCAAACATGCCTTACAAAAAAGTGCTAAAAGAACAGGCCTGTAAGGCAGAAAGGTGGGCTGGTGTTCAGAAGCAGGATGAAGTGAGTCCTACGTGGCTCCAGAGACTTCCTGCAAGACTCTGTGGGAGCTGAAGAGAAAGTAGGAGGAAGAGGAACATAAAACGGAAAACTCTGATCAGCTCTATCTTTGACCCAAAAGCAGCCTAGGACTTAGTCATGAGTACTTTCTCTCTTCCCCACCATACTGTACAAGGAATTAAATGTGTTTTGATCACCAAGGAATTACATAAAAAATGGTTGTATGGATGGGAAGGACCAGCATTTGCTGCTACAATGTTGGAGAAGAGAAAGGAGAAAGAAAAAAAAAACTGAATAAAAAGCAAACAAAGAAAACACCCCAGATTAACATACGAAGGAAAAGCAAAGTTATGCTATCACAAAAATTATTGTGAGATACTCAAGGACAAGCATAATTTTTTAAATTGTTTCTTCTTTATTTCAACATGCTTGCTTTTTGACTCTATGGTATTCCTTTAATTTGAAATATTTCATGATGTTCTCCTCAACTCAGCTATGTATTTCCTTTCTGTTTCCAAAGATATGAAATCATGAATTTTAAACAAATGGGGAAGGACTACTTTGATTATATCAATGTTGGCAGCTGGGACAATGGTGAGCTGAAAATGGACGATGATGAAATATGGTCAGAGAAAAGTAATATCATCAGATCTGTGTGCAGTGAGCCCTGTGAAAAAGGCCAAATAAAGGTAAATATTTTCTTCATTTGCCTCAGTCTTGCAGCATGCACAGCCTCAAAATTTAAAAGCAAGTTTTTTCTTGACCTCTACATGGAGACAGTATCCCACACCTTAATTAAAATGTACAGACTCTTCTTACTCTTATTATTCTCTTATTATTACTCTTATTATAATCATCTCACTATTTTCATAAGCTGCCATTTTCTTGACTCCTATATCTGTGGACTGCTGATTTTTTTTTTTTTTTTTTACTTATATTGTAAATGCTTTCAAACAGGTATTGTTTGGAGGCTTTTTGCTACGTGTTTTTACAGCATCTGATTCAGTGGAGTGCAAATCCCTGACTGGGACTTGTCAGTTCAATTGCAGGTAAATTATAAAAAATAATTGCTACTATTTCAGTGCTAGACATACTCACCCAGACTGGAACATTATTAATCAGACCTTAAGTCTGTGGTATCATCAGAGAACATCAACTACTACCACTACTTCAAACTTCAGGAACTATAGGTAACATATTTTTTAATCATACCTGTTTTACTGCTTCTTTGTTCCCCAGATTTCTGATTTTTCCTTCCTCCCTTTCCATGCTACAGTAAGTAGGGAGCATAGATGAGTCAATATATTAATTATACACTATTTTCCTTCAGCATCCCATGACACTTCCTGAAGAACAGTTAAAATACCGCAAGTCCTTAGTTTACCTTGCAGTCATTTATATAAAAACCAGTGGAATGAGGAGATGGGTATGTTCAATCCTAAAATATCAGGTGTAATTTCTAACAAGTCTCTCTGGAAGCTCACTTTCCTCATGTGTTAGAAGAGCATGACTGAAAATTGGGAAGCAGCTGCAGAGAGGAGCTGATGGGAGCATGACCAATCTCTGCAACACAAACTGAATCTCTTTAGTCTGAGTTTTATAGAATTTTAGGACACAGTCACCATGTTTAATTCACTAATTAGTCTTTGGCAGGGTCATTTAGGTGAGTTTCATCAGACTAATTGTATTTGTCTCCCGTGTAAGCATAAGGAATTATGTCAGATTTATGAATAACATGCTACTCCAGATGAGGAATCATCTCATCCTCGTGTAGGTTTTCAAAACAGTTAAGATCAAGCTTGGTGCAGAACGACTTCTTTCTCTTCATTGACAGTAGAAGACACCCAGATAGGACAGTTGGTTCTGATGAGAACACACCTGCAGACACATAAAGGCAGGTGGGATGCGTTACTCCCACAGTCACTAAATACGGGCCTGCGGTTTGCCTGCTCCCAGCATGAAGTCATATGTGGTGAGGACAGAGGTGGACAAACAGCTAACATCTTTAGAACTGCATGGCTCTGAGCTCCTCTATGATCTGTTGTCACACCACAGGTGAAGGGAAGTATCTTGTGATCGTCATTAACACAGTCTCCTTGCACCTTCTGCCCATGCTCCCAAGGATTCTCTCAAGAGGATTCTTCACTGTGAAGCCAAGTCATCACACACTTAAATACTTGACACTTGAAGTCCTGTGTCTGAAATATTCTGTTTGCTCTTCATTAGGTTATTGATTATAAATCTCAAAGTTTACCTCACAGTCTTTATCTTTGTGGTCTTCACAGATGATGATGCCAGTTTGACCCTACCAAGCTCTGTGCTGGTTTTCCTGCAAACATCTGTGTGACTGACTTATTATGGGGGATTTTGAAACATTGAATGTAATGCTATCCAACATTCAGCAACAGTTGGTGAATCCATTCACAGGATTTGATGAAATCCAAATACAACCCAACTCTATACTTTTGAAATTGTGTGGATATATGATTATTCAAATAAATAGGTTCAAAGGTTCAAAGAATTGCCCAGGTGACAATGGGAAAGGAAAATTTTTTTTTTTTAAAGAGAATCATTTGTGTTAAAAGGGATAGAAAATATTTGTTTACAGTTAAGTGATACAACAAAAAATTATTGAGGAAATTAAAAATAAAAGGATAAATAAACTGCTGGCTAAGCAATTTAACACAAAAAGAGTGACTTTGTGTCTTGAAGAACAATTATCTTGATTTCTAGAGAAGGATACATAATCCTTCTCTGGTAGTGCTGGGTGAGAAATTATCAGTGTACCAGTGTCCTGACTGATTTGTCAAATTCCAAGTATTTTACAGAAGATCTTCATTTGCTCAAAAGTTACACGGAAAAGTGTAAATTAATTGTTCATAAAAAATTTTAGGTATTGTGATAATAACAGAGAGTTTCTATTTTGCCATTTAATTTTCTTGACTATTTTATGCAAATAAAATTATGGATTTTTATAATGTGTCAAGATTATCAAAATATGTCTAGAAATCAGTACAAGCTTTCTAAAAATTTATTTTCCCAAATACAAGAGATTTTGTCATTTCTTCAACTTTTCATTCTATTTCAGAATGAAAGAAATCCCAAGATATTATTTATTCTGAAGGACAGATTTTCTAGTTTGCAAGTAGCTCTAGTCCCAACTCTTGCAGAATAAATCACTTATGCTTTTCTAGCCTTTCCATCAGCTTAGCTGTTTTGGTGTTGCTGTTTTCCATTTCACATTCTACAATTTAAGAAAAAATAAAAACCAGACCACAAAATTTTAAGTTTTTGAAGTCCCCATATCGCTGATAAAAATTACATAATATACTTTTTTTCACTGCAGTATTGCAAAGAGCAATCCCATTCTTTTTGATTATGCTCCTTTACATGTTTTTTGGGGGGTTTCTTTAATTAAAATTGCAATAAAGGCATTTGGCTTTGAATACACTTTCTAAATTCATCATTGCAAAAGATAAAAAAGTCAACCTACTTCTTATGCTATAATTGGGAATATTTGTTTATAAACTGTTTGAGAAGAGCAGAGAAACTGGGAATACTTTGTTTCAAAAGAAAGACATATTGACAAGAAGCACAGATGTTCCCAGAGATGATAAATAAGGATCTTGAAAAATCTGCAATTCAATCCTAAGCATGCAATAATGTTTGATAGTAAATTATGAAATGAGAAATCGGGTCAGATGTTAGAATGGAGACAGATAAGATTCTCATCCTTAAATGGTAATTAGCAATGCAGTAGTGAAATAATTCTGGAAAAGGAAAGTTCGGTTTGATGTCTGGAAAAATCAGTTTTAATAAATCACTCACTATTGGATGACAAATAAGCACCCAAAAGTCTTTGGGTAAAGAGCCCTTAGGGATATAATGCTGTTGACATGATTCTCTGTATGGACCACATTAGAGTGAATTACGTGTCTTCAATATCATGCACTGGGTTTTGTAGGCACATTGACACCTATGGAGCTTTGCAAATTCTAAGAGGGCAAAAAACATCTTTTTTGTCATTCTGTACCTCCACTTATACTTCTCTGGGATTGGTGGATTCTTTCTTCTGGTACACACATGATGGGAGAACTGAGAACTTTTGTCAAATTTTATCTATGAAAACATAACATGAAAAGGAACAATAAAATTTTTAAAACCCTTCTATTAAAAAAAAAAAAGATATTAAAAAATTAAATTAGCAGCTGGGGCAGCATGAATGTGTGTTTATGCTACTAAAACAAATGTCAATTTTTGTCTCAGGTGATCCGAAAAGGAGAAGTGAGTTGCTGTTGGACCTGCACTCCTTGTAAAGAGAACGAATATGTCTCTGATGAATACACATGCAAAGCCTGCCAGCTCGGCTCCTGGCCCAATGAGGACCTCACAGGTAAATGAGATGAGATTGTGCTTGTGTTGTCAGTGAAAGTGCTCATCTAATGAGCTGAAGAAGCAAATGGCACATAGGGGTGAGTATGAGGATGGTTTTGGTCAGAGGGAACACAGGGACAAAGCTAAAATTTTAACTGAAGCTGATATTTATCTCCTCAGCCTGATCCAGGAATTGTTCGCATAGGTCAACTCCTTTCTAAAGACCTGAATTACTAGATCTTGAAATTTTAAAAAAACCAAAAATAAATAATAAAAAAAAAGGCCACAGTTTTGTATTCAGCCGTGTCCTAAACTCTGGTAATACAGATCTTACCCTGCCCCAAATAGATACAGAAACTAAGTGCTTGTCAGAGAAATTATTAAGGAAGATTGCATTTAAGAGTGTTATTATCTTCCCAAGCAGATACAGAAGAATTGTGTACTACCTTCTTTTTTAATCTGAAAAGGTTCTGAACTAGGTGCTGTAGTTACTGCTGCTAAAAGCTCGAGTGCTCCAAACAGACTTTCGTTTGCGTTAGTCCTTTGTTCATTAGAGTCTGCTGGAACAGAGTGCTCAACCTTGCCATGGCATAGACCTCTGCTCTTGCAGAATACCAGTTAGGCTTCTTTGGAGGTAAATTACTCCAACACTCCCACAGCATCTCTTCTTTATGAGTAATAAACAGAATTAAAGTATTCAAACTTTCAGAGCACAAACCACTTCAAAGCACTGTTCAGGGACCTTGTTCTTGCTGTGCCAGGCTTTGTATGGACAAGGAGAGAAAAGAGAGGGTTTTTTCCAGAAGAGGTCATAGACCTGATTTGCATATAGTTTCTATGGATGAGGGGAAAATCTTTGAGGTGTGAGGGAAGACAAAGGAAAACACAGTTTGCTGCATGAATTTATGTAAGTGGGAGAGTGTAAGGTAAGGGTTGGCCTATAGACAGATTTTTATTTATAAAGTTAATCCTTTCCTGCTTAAGGACTGTTGCTTTCCTATGGTAAATGATCTAGGCTACCAAATTATTGCAAGAATATCATTTAACCATGAAAATGATGGGGTATTTTTCAGAAAATGTCAAACATGACACTTCCCTGAGAAAAAAAACTTTTCAACTGAGAAAACTGAAAAAGCAGTAAAATGGATTTTCAAGTTCTGCTGCATCTATGCTCCCATAGCCCTGCTCCCCCAGTTCTGCCTCCCCAGGACACCAGCAATCAGCCAGAAAAGCCTTCTTGTCTCAGGGAAAGCTTTCTTGTGCCAGGAGACTGGAGAAGGGGAGAAAAAGAGAACAGGCTGCATGGGTCCCCAATGCAGAGTATTGGTGGTGGAGTACAATGTCAGGTACACTTCTCAGAAGGTTCCAAACTCACATTGCAGGGACCAGGTTACTGCACCAGTTCACAACTGGTCAGCTTTTCAGCCTCCAGGGGTCTTGTCTGAGATGTTATAGATCCCAGCTCATGCCCTTGTTTAGGTGAGCGCCCGAGGTTTTACCCAGCATAGATCAGCTAAAAAAAAGGAACTGCTGCAAGTCAGTTAGGAGGGCATTTGTTCCAAGTACCATCAGAGAAGCCAGAGAACCAGTGGTGGGAACTGCCCACCGACCTGGGGAAGTTTGAGTAATTAGACCCTAAGCACCATAGGTAAGGCAAAGTGGCCCTCAGGCTGTGTGCTTTGAGCTGGCTCCCCAGGACATACGAATTTCCATGGTTCAAGCATGACATGGTCTTGTGGGAAGATTCATCTTCTGAAAGTCTCACTTTGCCCTCAGAATGGCAGAGTGGGATGGGTTGGCCCATCAAAATCTTTTATAGGTTGAATTAATGGTTTTCCACCTATCAGTGAATGTTTTTAAGGAAATCAGTTGTATTTTTACTCAAGCCAACTGATTTGTGCATTACACGAGCAAACATTTTGTGTTTGTTTGCAAAATCACATTTTGCAAACCATTCGTCTGGCTACAGTTATGCCTTTTTAGGGACCAAATCAATCTGTACACAAAGGAACCCTTGACATCAGTGCCAAGCAATGTTCCTCAGGAGATCTAGCACTTGCTCCTCAGCCAGGCACGAATTTGGTGGGCACTATTTGGAAACTGAGCCCCCCCTCTTTGGCCTCCATGAGCACAGCTGATAGAATGCGCCCTCCTAGTAACAGGACACCCATCTCACAGCTTCAGAGCTGCCTAGTCCCCACCTGACTTAATATTGGCATGATGGTTGGATCTTGTCTTATTTAATTTGTATCACAAAGATATTTTTAAAAAATCTATTCCCAGCTTATCCACACAAAATGGTGAGCTGTATTTTTAATGATCATATTTCTAGTGCCAACTTTTGCAGCTTATAGAAAAACTGCCCCTCAATCTTGTTTACAACATAGGATATAGTAATAAATGTGCATTAAAAGTGAGGAGAGATTGATTTATTTTGTATTCTGGCAAGGAAATTTCCTTTCAGTTTATTAAAGTATACAGCAATCTCCTTGAAATGTCCCTACATCTGATACTGCAGTATGCTAAGTCTCTTTGCTGCTTGATAAAGCCATTTCCTAGGTAATGTCAGCTCCACAAGGCTACACATATAAAAAACTCATTAGAATACATCTTCCCTGCATGATCACCTTCAGATGAGAGTCCTGTAAATTTATCAGCCACACACCTGAAATGGCTTTCAACACAGAGCTGCACCTCACTGTTTGCCAGAGATCTGATCTTGGATAAAAAACTTATTTGGAACCCTTTCTTGGCTCACATAACAAAACATTGCTCCATCTTTCTTATGTTCAGTGATCATCATCAGTTTTGTGTCACAAGCATCACTAAATAAAATATGTAATGGCAGGGATGTTACTGACAGAAAGGAAGAGAGATTAATGCATTTTTTAAGCCACCTATGGAATATCAGAATTCAGATGCAGCAGGGGAGAAGACAGAAGGGATGTAATATGTGTAGGAAAACAAAGTTATTCTCAGAACAGAAAAAGATACTGAAGTTCTGAAGTACAGAAAGGCAGAGGGTGTCCAAAAGTAGTGGAAAAGGCAAGAGGGAACAAGAGTTTCTCTTGATTAAATCAGTTACTGGAAAATGTCTCCATCTAGAAGCGAAGCTGAGGCAAGAAAGGGAATATTAACTGTCCGTATTTTATTTCGTCACAAGTTTCAGACTGCTTTTGCATGCAATATTCCCCAGGGATCAGGCTCCTCCTTGGACAAAAACCTAGCAAGTCTCTTCCTTTTCTTCAGATTTATATGTGCTATCCCAACGTGTACCACAAGTAATTTTCCTCCTCCTGGTTTAGTATCAAGTTATGCTTCCCAATCTACTGTAGCTCCCCTATGCCCCCACGTGTTGTGTTGGCAACATCCACACAATGCAGCACCAATTTCCACATTAGCATGGCCAGCATGGCTGAGACACGGACTCAGTTACAGCAGGAGGAACTCAGTGGTTTAAGTCCAGAAGTATATGCCAGCCACTCCACTCTTCCTCAAAGCCCTTCTTTGCACTATATTCACAGCAGGAGGAAGAGAAACAGGTGCCATGCAAGTTTAGATACAAATGGAGGGATTTTCTTGATGCTAAGGACAAATGCTGATGCTAATTTTTCTCTATCTTGAGGAGAATCTGAGGCTGTGACCTTCTGCATTCAAAAATGGTGCTCTAGAAAGACCAAATAAATTTTGTTCAATGCCTCAGAGCTTTTCCAGTGTATGTAGGAACACTTGGTTCAGTCACCACTATCATTTAAGGACATTATTGAAGCAAGAGAGAAGCAACTATTCTCTCTTTCTGACATTCAGGGACAGCATACAACAATACCAAAACCAAAGTTTTGTCCAGTGACCTCAGGAATGGCAAGAAAATTAGATTATATTAGATTATATTAATTAGATTAGATTAAATTAGATTATATTAATTTCAGTGACAATTGGATTATTTTCAGGTTGTATTGATATTTTTCTTAGTCTCTGTGTATTCCAAATATGCCGACTATTTGATTTTCTTAATTTGATTCCCATGAGAATAGGAGTTTAACTATTTTACACCTCTTGAAGAGTTCTCTTTTCCAGTCAAGGGTGAGAATATATATCAGAAATATTTATTTTTACTATAGCTACAAAAATTCTTTCACGAAATAAAGTACAGTAAAGCCAGAATAGCACTGTCATGCTTTTGCTGCCCATCTGGAAGTGACAGATAAGAGCTGGATTATCCAAAACACCCTTGGATATGAAGGACTGAAAAATGTGCATCCCAGCTCTAATTGACACAACAACCATTTCACAGAGCTCTGACAGCACTTTGCTGTATCCCATTTGGCCTGTACTGGTCTGGATTCCTCACTGAGGAGTGAGGACCACTGCCTCCCTCACCCTGAGGGCATTGCTTGTACAGTCAGCAAGAGCCACAAAGAACAGAGGGTGCTGGGGGCTGCTGCTGTCTTGGCTCCTGGCACTGCATGGGACAGCTCAAATCCGTGGGGCCAAGGACAGGGGTGATGCTCAACAGTGGAACTCAGTGGATCCCCACAAGGACTTGGTCAGCTCCTCCTGCAGTATGGCAATTCTGGCTGTGGCAGAAGCTGTGGGGGGTCTGAGCCTCAGTTGTCTCATAAGACTGGAATCTGCCCCTCACCCAAGCAAAAGGTAGCTCATGTCTTGCCCAAAATATTTTCAAAGAACTGCTTGTTGCCATCAGGCTGCATTCTTGTATTCCCTCTTGCAATAATGTTGCAGCCATGGGTGATCTCAGCAGCTGTCTGATGCAGGAGAGAACACAATTTAGCCTGTGTTGACATTGATTTTGCTGCTGAAACATTATTAGGATCTTGCTTTTGATCATAATTGTTAAGGCTGTAATTCAGACTGAGGGTAGGAGAATGCAATTTTTATCTGGTTTTTTTAGTGTTTTAAATGCACATCAGTAGACATAACGTCCAGTTTTCACCCTGTTTTCTGCGCCCTTTATTTCTCTTTCCATTTTATTTCTTATTCCAAACGATATGTAACCATTGCCCTCAGTCACTCTCACTCTCCTCCTTTTGGAAAAGGTATATGTGGATGAGTCAAGGGTTCAGGTGGCAATATTATGACCAGAATCTCTGTCACTTTCTGCTCCCTTGTTGCTGGGTTTGCAGACTTTTCTTCCCTCGATTGCTTGTTCCAGGTAAGGTGTGAACTTCAGCTTCCAGTCCAGCATGAGCCACACAGCACTTCAGGCTCAAGTGAGCTCGTTCAATATTGCTGAGCTCAACAAACAGCTCTTGGAGGCTCCTGGACTGGATGAAGAGGAACTCGCCAACAAAGCCAGAAGGATCCACTTGCAATTGTGCCTTATGTTATGGAAAGTTTGCTTTCGGAACAAAACATTTACAACACACAGAGCCAGCACTTTTCAGTGAAACTTAAAACAGTAGAGCTGGCATAAGGAGAGACCTGATTGTTGTAATTCATCAGTTGTTCCCGTCATTCTTCACACTTGTGTAATTAAGGAATAATTTCCCATATGGTCACAAAGTAACTTTAATGTACTATTCTAAGATTCATGGCCTTGCCTCTTACTGCAACGCACAGATTCCACATATTACAATTACTTGGGACTCAAGCCCCTGAGCTACAGATGTTCCAGCTTTCATGGTTTAAGATGTGACCGATCCCAAATCCTGCCCTGCAGAGGTGGAAAAATACACATATGCACAGTCATCTGCTGCATCCATTGCCTGTGCAAAGCCACCTTTGCTGATAGTTTCAATAAATGTGCCAGTCTGGGAGCTGCAGCAGGTAAGAAGACACCTCTACGTGCCCTGCTATTGCAGCAAGTTCAAAAGGTCCCACCAGAGCAAGGCAAAGGACTGGCAACTACAGTAATTTACCATAGCACCAGAACAAAGATCTGACATGCTAAAGTCCTCTCTCCCTTCAGGTGGTCCAGATTCCATGTGAAGGTCAGGGGCCTGATATGTCCCTCAGGACTTTGGAGAGTGTAAGCCTCTGGATAATGTTGGGGTTGAAAAAAATAAACAAATTATAAAAGCTACCCCATCAGCTTTATGCAGGATTTTGTTCTGATGCTGACGTTTTTGATTCTCAGCTTTCCATATATGTGGAAACCTAAATAACTAATCAAGATAACCCTCTCCCATCTTTTGGGATTATAAAGAGAGAAAAATTCAGAAGCATTAATATAAAATATTTAATTTCATAACATGAATACACTTTGAATAATGAGTGCTAAATGCCATATGAAGACCCATTCATTACTAAAATGTAGCTAGGTTGTTGTTTGAGTTTCAACCTTGGTGTTCAGACTTCTGATAAGCTTGGAAGGATGTCTGAAAAATTACCAAGAAAAAAAATCTTTTGCTGACAGGTCAAACTTGCTGGCCACGATGCCAAATCCCACTGAAAAATATTTAGAACTTACTAAACGAGCACCAATTTTCTGCCAGTTTTACTCTCCATGTGCAGATTCAGTGAGCTTTAGCTCATGATGTTTACTTAAGAGAATTTATTGAATTACCTTCACTTTTCAGAGTGAGCCCTATTCACAATTCCTATTCTGTCAAGTTTACATTTGAAGATAGTTTAGTTATGTATTTTATATTGCCTGCCATGGAAGGGATTTCTCAATGCTAAGCTAATACATTTTTATGGATGCTGAAGGCATGGTAAAGTCTTGTAGGTGTCAGGGCTATAATAACAGATTAAAATAGTGCTAAGATCAAATCCACAGAAAATATGGTCTATAATACAGTGCTCTATATCTGTAAACTCTTCTCCCAGATGAACTAATTTTAATGCAGTATGAAAGATCAGAAATAAGGGACAAATTTGCCTCTGCAGAAAGAGGACAGTGTACTAACAGACCTATGGCAGTGGTCAGGCCTTCAAGAGCATTTCCTGTCCTTGTTTATGGCAAAATTTACTCCATCCATGAAGTAGCTGGATGCTTTTCCAAAATATCAGAAGATTTATTTTTTTCTCAGAAGATCCTTAGACAACCTTATCTATATTTTCTTGGTGATTTTTGGTGGTCCATTGAGAAAACCTTTCCCTAGTGTGTTAAATGGAACTCTGATTTTTTATATCTGCTCATCTTGCTATTCACATGTGTATCTGGTGTTTAGCTCTGCACTGACTATCTTTCTGGCCAGAAGAGCATAAGGGTAGTTTTATATCAATTTTACTGGGGCTCCAGGCACCCTTGAGCACAGAACTACTCGACACCTGCTCCAAATTGGACTGGGTCCAAACAGCCTTTCCACAAGCCAAAGATCACCTTAGTGCCTCAGCACACTGTGGGCACCACAGGACAAGACTGCAGGCTTTTTTCCACCTGTTTCCGAGCCAGCTAGGAGAGAAAACTTTCCAGGTGCTTGGAGATGTTGAAAAAGTGTAAGAAGTAAGCTGTGGGGCATTATCATGGACATTGACAGGAATGAGTTCTTTTTGTGGTGCCATTTTTCAGCTTTTGTCTTGGTATAGTCCTGGCCATCAACCCAACGTGAACACGCACAGTTCTGTTTTCCCATCTTTCTTTTACTTGATCTAGTTGTCCTTTTCTGCAAAGTGCCGTTGGCAGAAACCATTACCTGCAAAACTATTATGTGAAAACTTCACCAATCATTGTTTCATGAAGATTATCCAGTCTTTAAATCTTAATTGAGGAATAAATCATCGCAAAGTTTAGCAATCTCCTTGTAAAGTATACTCAGTGATGGGAAAAATGGGACAAGTTTTCAACTTTTTTCTTAGGTATTTCATCAAGAGAATGTAAAAAGAGTAATAAAGCAAGGAAGGCATGAAATAGCCTGAAACTAATGAGGAACACTTGGTTATGATTCACCTCTGCTACAACGTTAGAAATGAGGCAAAATGTAGCCCCTATATCACTGTCTGCGTGCAAAGGCCAGCTACCAGATAAAGACCTTTTCTCTTCAAATTTCCTGTCAAGAATACATAGCAGTGTTAGAAGCTGGAAACTATTTGTTTCGACAAAATATTAATTAAGTCTTGCTAAAATCAGAAATAGATTTAGAGGTCATTTACTTATAAAACTTCCTGGGGAAGAGCCCCCAATGGGATATCTGCACACAACAGAGAATGCCTTCTTGTTTTCACCCTTTTTCACTACTCTCACTTGTGTAAAATGTTGATTTTAATAATGTGATTACTGTGCTACTGTAAGCTTGAAAAAGCCGGAAAGAAATACCGTATCACGCCCACACTTAATATTGAATAAGTAAACCCATAAAAACAGCAAGAGTTAAATAGTTATCATCAACTAATGCAATGAGAATGTTTCATCATCTAACGCCTTTCTTACATTTAGGTGTGATAATAATTTTATCAATGCAAGAGAAAGCTTTTCACATCAAAGCAGTCAAATATGGATGGCAAATTAATCTGTATTCAGTAAGGAGCCCAATTCTCTTATACTAAAGTGACTGCAAATTTGTATCCTTTAATTGCACTAAAGTTCAAAGACTCATTGACCCCATTCCTCTGATTTTTCTGCTCTCTTCAAGAACACTATCTGCCTTGTACTATTGCCACCTTATTGAAAGTATTATATCTTCAATTATATTATTTCTGTAGGGATACAGAATGAAGAAATACTTGGAGAAGAAAGGAGTTAAGGCTAATATCTACCCATACTGTTTCATGAAATGGTTTTTACTACTAAGAATTTCAGTGGCAGATTTGGAAAACTCTAAGATCCACTTAAAATACAGGAAAAGGCAAACAATAGACCTTGCATGTAAAAATTGCCAAATTATAGTTCTGATATCTACATTTATTCCTGTTCATCACTGAGATCCCAGGTTGCCTAATTAATTGCAATTTCTTGGCATACAAATACCCACCAGACAGTCCTAATTACCCTCACTGCTGAAAATACAGATGTGAGCACCTGGCACTCCACCTTCACAGGATGAAGTGCCTTGTCACGAGCCACTCCAAGTCAGGATGACACTCTCCTGTGTGACCTCACCAGAAGTCAGCAACAGGATTACAAAAATACAAAATTTTGAAGTAATTTAGATTTTGTAATCAAGTCTAGTCAACTCAGTGCAAGTATAGGGGAAATAAAAGATTTTAGTTGCATTTTCTCCTTTCCACCATCCACTCCCTGCTGTCCTGCCTGGCTGGCAATGCCAGCATGCCCACTGTTTTCAGAACAACAAGGTCCTCCCCTTTTTTATTACTATATTGGGTTCAGCTGAGATGGAGTTCGTTTTCCCCACAGCAGCCCTCACAGTGCTGTGCTTTGCATTGATAGCTAGAGACATATTGATAACACAGCATTTACCAAGGCTGTCTCTCCAACATTCCTCCCTCCTCATGCTGGGTATGAGCAAGATCTTGTGAGGGGATACAGCCAGGACAGCTGACCTAAAATGACCAAAGGGATGTGCCATACCATATGATGTGTGCTCAGCAATAAAACCTAAGAGAAAGGTGTTGGTGTGTGCATTTTTTTGTTATGACATTTTTGTTCTGGAGAAACTGCTACATTTACTGAAGCCCTGCTTCCCAGGAAGTGTCTGGACATCACCTGCTGATGGGAAGTAGAGAACAAATATTTTTTTGGTAGGCATTGGTATAGTATACTCTGGTGCCACAGGGCACAGAACCCATCTGGATCTTGACTCAAAGTCATGAAAAGAAGCGAGGTCAAAGGACCTGAACAGGAGTTTCAGTTCTTGGGAACAAAATGTAAGGATGGAAGCCGTCATGTGCCAATGGTTGTAGCCAGCAAGACAGCAGCTATGTCTGCCTAGAAATCCTGGAAGATATCATAGGCTGGCCAGAAAGCAGAAATACCTATCCAGACTCTACAGTGCAAAAAGAGAGGAGGGAAGGAGAAGGGATGCAAGCAACAAGTTTTCTGACAGCTTTTACTCCTGTCTGCTGATCTGTACACTGTAGAATTAAAAGCTTTTTTGACTTCTTATGACCCAGGTGAATAGAATGACTTACTAAAACCTATACAAAACTGAAAAGCAAGTGTCTGTAGGTGGGTCGCACTGCTAATTTGTTAACTTCAGTTTGATTTCACAAGTTAGATTAGGTTTTAATTTTTCAGAACTTTCAAAAGGATGAATGACTGATAAGTGAGCAGGGTGTGCCATTCCAAATTACCTATTACTTGCAAGTCCAAGTCTAGAAATTTTTTGTTAGAAAAAAGGTAGCATATCTGAGAAAGATATCTCTTTTTTTGACAGTTAGAATCTACAAGATTTCTCTCCACAATCATTAAGCAAAGACCAATATCCTTCATAATGTACAATACAATTACTAGGATTGACCTCTAGTCCTTTAAGTGTAAATAGTATGCAGGGAACTCTGAAGCACTTTGTACTGAGGTAATGCAACTTGCTGTGGAAATTTGTTCATAAATTCCTATATTTCATAGAATTTAAAAAGTAAATTCCACTGTGAGACGTGACCTATCTAATCAGCTTGGCCATCATGTTCTATTCCAGATAAAGTATATTACTGAAATAAGCTGTCATTGAAATGTACTTATTTTGCCGTTATATTGACATTATTTTAACACAACCTGAGCCTACACTCATTCCAATGGCAGCTTCCTGAAAGACAAAAAGAAGAGGAATACCAGGAAAACCTCTAGCTATCATTATAGAATCTCACATCTATAAACTTCAGTTTACCTTTTACTTTCTCTTTTTCTGTAGGTTGTGACCTCATCCCAGTCCAGTATCTCAGATGGGGAGATCCCGAACCAATTGCAGCCGTCGTCTTTGCATGCCTGGGCCTGTTGGCCACGCTGTTTGTTACAGTCATATTCATAATGTACCGTGACACTCCGGTGGTCAAATCATCCAGCCGAGAACTTTGCTACATCATTCTGGCCGGCATCTGCTTGGGTTACTTGTGCACTTTCTGTCTGATTGCAAAACCTCAACAGATTTACTGTTACCTTCAGCGAATTGGCATCGGCCTCTCGCCGGCTATGAGCTATTCTGCTCTAGTAACTAAAACCAACCGCATTGCAAGAATCCTGGCTGGAAGCAAGAAGAAAATTTGTACAAAGAAACCTAGGTTCATGAGTGCCTGTGCCCAGCTGGTTATTGCTTTTATCTTGATATGTATACAATTAGGCATCATAGTTGCCCTCTTTATAATGGAGCCACCAGATATAATGCATGATTACCCAAGCATCCGAGAGGTCTACCTGATTTGTAACACCACCAACTTGGGTGTTGTGACTCCCCTTGGATATAATGGATTATTAATTTTGAGCTGCACCTTTTATGCATTTAAGACAAGAAATGTCCCAGCTAATTTCAACGAAGCAAAATATATTGCCTTCACGATGTATACCACCTGCATCATTTGGCTGGCTTTTGTGCCAATATATTTTGGAAGCAACTACAAGATAATCACCATGTGTTTCTCAGTGAGTCTTAGTGCCACGGTGGCCCTTGGCTGTATGTTTGTGCCCAAGGTCTACATCATCCTTGCTAAGCCAGAGAGAAACGTGCGCAGTGCATTCACCACATCGACTGTAGTCCGCATGCACGTAGGGGATGGAAAGTCATCTTCAGCCGCGAGCCGCTCCAGCAGCCTGGTGAACCTGTGGAAAAGAAGGGGATCATCTGGTGAAACGCTTAGGTAAAGTTTTCTAATGTGGGAGTGTGGGGAGGTGATCATGGCCTTCTGAGAGTTACTAATAGTGGAAAGACAAAGGGAAGTGTGCTAATTTCCTTTGCCTCTGCATCGGGAGTGGAGTGAGTCCTCTGTCCCACATCTGCAAGTTTTGGGTTTGATTTAGTCCAAACACTGTGCAAAAACAGGGGACAAAGCAATGGCAGAACAAAGTTGGAAGTACTGGCTGTGACAACTGTACGTGAATCTAGGGAGAAAAACAAGATCTCAGGAGGAAAAAACCCCAAGAGAACAAGAAACACAAGACATTTCCTTGTCCTGAATTGACCCATTTACAATCTCTTTCCCTTAAATGAACTTCGTAGTGTCTGTATTTTACCTCTAGTGACAGCAGTAAGACAACAGGGTTGCTGTTAGAGCTCCGTAATCGAGGATGAGCATTAAACTCAAGAGTCATCATGGGCAGCCACTCTAAGGCATCTGAGGATTTGTTCCATATGACTCTTCTGTTGCACATTTTATCTCCTGTTCCCTTGATTTTCCTTTCTTATACTATCTCTTCCTAATTTCTTTCTTTGTCGTCAACTATCATCTCTTCCTTACCTTTTTCTGTACACATCCTCCTAACTAACAAATTCAGCTGTTCACAGGCCCCTCTCTGTCTACCCTTCCTGCCACTGAACAGATACTCCCTTACAAAATATTTCTTTGTTTCTTCCTAAGGCTTTATTTGAATTCAGCAATCATGAAGACAACTTGTATGTTCAGTGTATAAAAATTACCTTAAGTGAACACTAAAGAGAAAGGAGAGCTCTGGAGTGGAAACACTGCCCTGCTTCATAGACGGAACATGTAGGCGTGCACCTTGTCCAGTGGTTTGTTTTCATCCTTTGATCCTTTCACTTTTGATAGGGGTGCTATGAGGATAATTTAGGTTATTTAACTTCTGGCATAAACAAAAAGTCTGTCAATATGAAACTGCAAAGAAATAATTTTGTCATTCCTCAGCTATGTATGTCAAGTCTGGAAGTGACAAGTAGCTAGAGTGTTCTCCTCACTGAAACACACATGGGTTTTAGGATTGATACTATGAATATTTCCAGACATGTCATCATTCACAACTGGAGTTGGCATGGTACAAGAACAATTTGTACTTCCATTTTTGTGGGAACCACTATTTAGACCCAAGGGTGGACTTTATTAGTAATACCTGAAGGATATGTTATGCCAAAGTGATTATTTTTTTCTGTCAGAATATTACTAATGATTCTCTTTTAGAGACTTTGAAGTGGTACAAAAATGTCCAGTCTATTACAAGATATTTTATACTTATGATCTGTTAATTATGGGGTTTCTTTTCCTGTTTCTTTCCAGGTGCAGAGTAGAATGATATTTTAAAATGATAAATCCTTTTTCTGATTAAGTGATGGTTACCTGAAATATCC
Organism: Aphelocoma coerulescens; assembly: GCF_041296385.1. NCBI lineage: Eukaryota > Metazoa > Chordata > Aves > Passeriformes > Corvidae > Aphelocoma > Aphelocoma coerulescens. Next base: position 86,132,009 of record NC_091013.1, read on the forward strand.
TTTTCTGCAACCTCTATCATTATGCATAAATGACCTGAGGTATTTGAATTAGAAGCCCTATAGCAACTTTTGGGACTGTTAAAAGAGGCATTCTTCAAAATATGTCTTCACTAGAAGGCATTCTTCTTTGAGATTATTATTCATTTCCCTCATTTTTGCTGCAGAACTCATTTGCCATCTTGCAACTTTTTTGCTCAACAAGATGAAGTTATAGATGACAGGAAGATCTTGGGCTTGGGAAGGAATTTTTTGTCATCTGTTCAGGTCTGGTTTGGAAAGACATTACTCTAAAATCTTTATTTTGTTCTGAAAAGCAAGGAGCATACCCCATTATTAAATATTCTAAATGACAAGATGCATTTTCTTCTTTTTGAGGACTCTCTTTTCATTTCTTTATATCCCTCAATGGGTAGATAATACCTGCAGTAGGGAGATATTAGCAGAATACAACAGATCATCAACAAAGACTTCTTTTTCAATAGTACTGTCTTGGGAATCACTTCAATCCAAAAAGAGCTTTGAGAGTGCCCAATATGTGTGTGTAGGAATGAAAATGGCAGCAGAAAGCTGATACATTGACATATTTGCCTGGATATGAGGAACTAGAATTTTGCTTTTGAAACTTGGGTAAAAACTTATATGTTATCAGCTGGGTTCATCAATGCACAAAACTGTAACAAGGAAGATCCTTCTAATATGTGTGAGTCCTCAGCTGATTAAACTGTGATGGTGCCACTGAGTTTAGTAGCGCTCAGTCAGTGTGTGCCTGAAGGGTCTAGGCATCCAAGAGCGAAATGATTCCATCGATCCTGGGAAATTCTCTCCAATCAATGCCATGTTGATTACATGAAAGAGAGTCCTGAAAGGTGATGAGTAAATTTAAAACAGTGCTCAGGACTTCACCTAGGTCTGGTATAATCTCCGAGAAAGAACAGAAAAACACTGTCAGCTTCAGTTCCATTTAGTGTAGAAAATGAGCAAACAAGAGTTCCATCATTTTACTCTATAATCAAACATTTCTTTGAAAAAATCTGGTTACACAAAGCAATAGGTTTCAAGGCATTACTCAGTACAATGCTTAAAAGATTGTTTGGATAGTTATTCAAGTAAACACCAAAGTATTCAGAATCAAAGGAAATATGCACTAGAACTACATGGCATTATTTAAATAGCTCAGAGGGGTTTTGTTTAAAAGAGAGTGAGTCACTGTTGAATTTTAAAGTGTGCTATTTAAGTCACCAGTGCATAGAGGGGCCTCTATCATTAACATTTTGCTTCTTGACACTAATTTATAGCACAGTTTAGTATTGCACCAAATCATTGTCAAACAGATAATGCCAACGCGCCGCTCAGAGCTTTCACATCAGCCGCAAATTGACAGATAACAAGACTGCTTTTGCCCAAATAAAGCTGTGCATCTGTTACAGTCCTAAATGACTTTTTGCATGGGGTGTTCTTCAATTAAGAAAAGTCAGGAAAGCTGTGGTTATGTGTTGGAATGAATCTTCACATACTGAAATATGTAGAAGGAGAGAGTAAAACTACTCACTACCCAGTGAAATTAAAACCATTTCATGGAGACTATCATGATTCAGCAGTACTCACCAAAAGATATTCTGCCCTCATTTGAAAGCGGGGCTAACAAACCTGACATTATCAGAAGTGATTCCACAAAGGAGAATACCACATAGCTGGAGTCAAAGCCATATAATTGGTGTAGAGAGGCATCTGGAACATCTGATTCCAGTTATCTTACCAGTTAGTTTCACAGAGACTAGGAAGGCCATATATATATTGAGTAAATCTTACCTTGAAGTACCAGGAATTATTATCACATATGCTGTGCAGCCTTTTTGCAGGGGTCGAAAATACAAGGCTTATTTATCCTCTCCTCATTCTCAAATAACTCGCTATTCCATGTAAGAGAAAGGCTGTATATTCCTGCTACAAGAGCTGCTATTATGATATTTCTATGATGATATTTCTAGTCAGGACTGCACATCAAAATGTCTCAGTCATGTTACCCTGACCTGGAGAATAGCACAGATGTTCAAAAGCTCCTCTTAATATCTTTCTAATATCGTTGCCCTGGATTTCACACAAAAAAATTAACCACTGTAGTTGTTTATGTCTTCTGGAAGGTGTCTTTAAATGGGCCAAACCATACGTACTCCACTTTCCAAGCTTACAAAACTGACCCTTTAAACACACTCATCTCCCCACAAGTACTTGCAGAAAAGCAAGATTTCTTTCCTTTAAGCAAGTAATAAACTGTTCTGAGCAACCAGCAAAGTATTAAAAATAGCCCTAAATACTGTCTTTCACATATATATATATGCTATTTAAGTCTTTAAAATCCTACCAGTATTTTTCTCAAAAGAGAGAAGCTGATAGAGGCCCAGTACAAGCCAAAAGTACCCTCCTGAAACAAAACAAGACAGACTATCATCTTCTTAATGAGTAACTAAGCCAGAAGATTGAGCAGCACTTCCAATCTGTAAACCAGGCAGGTAGCTATGATCACTCAGAAGGAAAGAATAATCACCAGCTAAGCCAGATAATGTTAGGTATATTCAAGATACACTGAATGTTTGTGTTTTGTGCCTAATTCCTCCATACAGCTGTGAACAGCACAATACTAGACAACAGAAGAAACACACACATAAATTTCTGCACCTTATCATAGACACTTCTCTCGCAAATCTTTTTGAGACTAAAGCTTAATAACTTGGTGTGGCAGTGATACTTTATTCTACCTGGATATACTGTGTGATGAAGTATTTCCTAAGTATTTAAACATAAGATATGGCTGTCGAACTAAATGTATTACTCACTTGTTTTTTAATGTATTGTCTTGTCCACTTAAAAAGTTTGTTCTGCATTGTATGATTACAGAACTGAGAATTGCTCTGAATGCCATTTGCAGAAGTGATAGGACTGACAGCTTTCATCCAGGACTGGGGATCCCTTGTCCTAGCAAGCCAAACACCCTTAGGGGAACCACAAAATTTTTATTATAAAAATCACAGTCATTGTGTTTTATCTGACTAAACTTTACAAAGATGCTCACACATCAGGTGTTTCCTTCTCAAGTGATTCACTGGTACCTCAGAAAAAGCCATCAGGTGTCTGGGCTCACATGCAGTTTCCATTCCATGTCTCCTATGAGGGAAACATGGTAAGCAAGGTAGATTTTTTCCACTGAATTGGATTCAGTCCTGGACCACCAGTGTCTCTAGTTAGTGTATAATGAGACAGAAAGCAGTCCCAAACTGTGCCATAATGAAGTATTTTGGAAACAGGTGTCTACCATCACACTGCATGCTCTGTTTCTGCAAGGAACAGCTGGTTTTCTCCCTTATCTGTTCTATTTTCCCTCTTATGATTTACTATATCTGTTTTGTTACAATTCAAACACAAGCTATTTTGGACCAGAAAATAAGAAAATATGCTTGGATCAGCCTAGAATCTGCCATTCATGGTTTAGAAATATTCCAGTCTAAGCATTATATCATGCATCAGCGCACCATATTTCGGCACCAAAATCTTGGGGTGAGTTTTTTCAGAAGTCTGAATTGAATTTTCTCCAAAAGTCCTCTCTTTTTCCCTTAGGAAAATTTTAAAACAGTACTTCTAATGTTGAATATTATTGAAATCCATATAAAATACTGAAGAAGACCAAGTGAATTGAAAATGTGAGAAACTTCTTCAAGGTTTCACTACTGCTATCCTACATTATTAAGAAAGTCTTGGAAAGACCCTGAGTTTCCAGACAAATGGGAATCCCCACAAGAATAAACTTCTGTCTTGGTTACATGCCAAGGTCCCCAAGATGCAACTCATGCAATTCCCATTGGCCAGGTATCAAATTTTCACTGGTTGAAAGCCACATACATGAATAAGCAGATAGATTTGAAGTCATGGCCATCAAGCTGTGATCAATTTAGAGTATATGTGTGCATTATCAGCATGAGGGTTTCAAATGTAAATGGAAAAGATTCAAATTCCCTGTGCCTCAGCAAGAGAAGTTGTCTGAAATATGAAACAGGTCTGTTGCTTGACATGGAGCTTCTAGTCCTGTAAAGAAGATGGAGTTCAAGAAAAACTGAGAGATTTTTGTGGAAAGCTGAAGCTGTTTCTCATTCCTCATGTGTACACCCATTGAGAAAGATACTGATCCTGAGCTTCTGCCACAGCATATTCTATTGGGACACATTTTTATAGTGCAAGTGCCAATTTTGTCTTCATTTATATGCAGCTTGAACAAATTCTCTGACACATTTTTAACCATGATAAAAGAACACTACACCTCACTTCCAAACTAATTTTTAAAAGCTTTTTACTTACTAGATTTTCCAGAGCATGGCTTATAGGTTCATACTCACAATTTTCATAAGCAAAGGGCTGAGTTACTCCTGGTGATCTGATTGGTCATACAGTACACTAAGACTAACCCTCCATCAGGTCCATTGGCTGGCAAAACAAGGCAAAACACAACTTTCCTAAACTCTAGAATAACAGTCACAGATTTCATAAAAGTCATTGGTTCTGCAGTTTCTGCAGGTAGTTGAACTGATTTAAACATGGAAAATATGAAGCTGAATATAGAAGAGGTTTTAATCCCACAATACTGAGCTCAAGCCTGGTGCACAAGCTCTCATATGGAGCAATGTCTGCAGCTCGGGAGATATGACAGCATGGCTTGCTTTCCTACTGGAACCTGGTGGAGCCATTCTGTCTTGTATAAAACAAACACTGATTGGGAAAAAAAGAAATAGTTATTTTCTACCCTGGTGAAAAGTAAAATTATTTTTAGTATCAGTCAATGGCAGAGGAGAGGTTTCAGCCCACCTGTCTTATACCCCTCAATACCCTATCAGTCTGTTATAACATATTTACACAAAAAGATCTTGCCAATTCCAGTTTTATTTCACTGTGGGGAAAAAAAAATAAGATGTGGGGAACATTTTTTGAAATCCTGAACAGAATCATTTTATAGCATAAAGAAATAATTTAGAGGTGATTTTTAGTGTTTCTAATCTGCTCTTGTGTGTACAGAGAATTAATTGGGAGATTATCAAAGAATGTGAATTGGGAAAACTAATGCTTAAGAAGTTACATTCTAGAAATGACTGGCACCATCTTTGAACTGTAACAATGATCAGCTTTTAGCCATTGCCCACCCCAATGCAATAAATCCTTGTGGAAACTGAAAAGTGGAAAAGCTGCTCAAAGCAGGACCACATATTACTGTAGGGCAAAAGATGTCACTGAAAACTCCTTGCGTACCAAAAAATAAGTTAATTTCTCCAGATGCTCTTTAATGGGACCACTGACTACAAATTGCACAAAAGTAGTTAGATGCAATGAGTTGATGGTAAAAAAGTGAGGGGTAAGCTTCTTACATGACTTCATGTAATTAGAGTAGATAAAAATTTACATGAGGTGAAGGTTTGGCCCAACGGGTATTGTTCTTATTTGAAAAAATAAAATGTAGGCATACTGATACAAGATATTATTTGTTTGCTTCATAGCCTTGCTAAAATTGAATTTTGATGCATGGAGGATAAAAAAAATTGGATCTTCAGAGAAAGTCATTATCCTTTTGATGGATTAGTCTGCATTTATTAATGAATCAGTTCCCAAATGGATCATTTGGAGCTATTTTAATCTAATATGCTACAAAAATTTAGATTGAGAGGTTATTGAATAGTTTGAGTCCTTCACTTTTCCCTAAATAATTTAGTCTTGGTGTCATTTTGGACAAGTTTGATACTGTGATTAATTAAACTTCAAATACTTTGAAATGACTGAAGAATATTTTATAAAACTCAGTGAAAGGTATTACTGAAAGCTTTTGATAAATTGTTGCTAAAACATTCCATCTGTATAATGAGTTTATACTCTTAAATGACCTTATTACAATGGTTTTTGTGTACAGTGCTAGTGTTGTTGTTTTGAATTTTCCCCTCAAATTTAATTAAAATATTGATTGATTGATATAATTTTTTTGGCTGCATTAACTGAGCACATGTCTTCAAGACTAATATTTGGCATTATTTATATTATTAAGACACTGTTACCATCATTTTGAAACAAATATCATATCTGAAGTCTGGATATTAAATGACATTGTGAACAGTTCCCTACTTACTGTTACCCAAATATGCTCTAGGTTGCAAAATGCAGTCTTGCTAGTGTACTGCAAAAAAGAATAGGAAGAAACAGTGGAGATGGGACGCAACAATTCTATATTTATTTAGGGAAAGAAAGAATTTCTATCTTTTAATAGAAGTGTCTATCCCTTTCACATATTGTTTTTCATCTTCAAGCCTGTATCCGAAAATTCTGATGACAAACAAATGCCACCATATACTATATCACTACTGTCCTTATCACACATGCTGGAGAGCACTCGGAGAAGCCATGCAGATGTTCTCATGTTCATTGGCATGCACGATGTAGGTCCTGTCTGCCAGGTTTGTCTACCAAAGGAAATTCTGCTCCATTCTAGAGCAAACTTTTATATGAACTGGCATTGTAATTAATTTGATGCACTGTAATTAATCTGATAAACAGAAGACTAGGACATGCACCCTCCTTCCAAGGTCCACCAAGTCACGAACCAGTCTGCCACTGTGGAAACACCTATATGAATTACAATGAATGGTATTTGTACTTGTATCCTGAATGTTGATGTGGACTGGTGGAAGAGCTGGCATTTCATCTGGCTGAGAGCTGTGTTTGGTGACAGATAGTTTTTCATGACGGTGACTGAAATTTAAGGCAGATGTCTGTTAAAATATATAAACACAAGGCTCTTTTAATCTGCTGTAGTTTTGACTATAGCATTATATATTGAACCTTTATATAGGTAAGACCCTACTGTAGAAATATCCTATACAATGGTATGTCCAGCATTTTGGAAAAACCCTTTCTGGAACAATGGAAATAAACAGACTGGTAGTATTTTGCTATCAGTCTAATCTTCTGTTGAGCCAGTATAATGCTTTGTTTATCATTCCATCAAAAATGTCATTTTAATTCAGCAGCTGCAATTAAATATGATTGCTTAATTAGAATAAGCTTTTAAAAAAAAGTAAAATATTTTGCTGCACTTGAAAAAAATCAGTTGTAAGTTTGGCTCTAAAGCAATTTTACTTGCTGAAATTGTGTTAATAAGAAAATAATGTTTATATGTCCATTTTTTAAAAAATGAAAAAAGTGGCATGCTTAATAATATGCAATTTATTTTAGCCATTAAATAAATGGGAAAATTTGACAAAATAAACAGAGACCCTTTTCAAAATACTCAGAGCAATATGCTGCAATTTCAAGATAGCATGACCAATCTCACAGAATCGATTTTCAAGAACACAGCATGTTTGTATTTCAAAGCAGCCCCTGCAGTAGCAACACTAAATCACTAAATATTGTTCATATTTCATTCTTTAGCATTTATGCAGAGATCATTAAACATATAATGTCTTACCTAATCTAAAGGCTGGCTTTAACTCTGCTGCTATGAAATGTAAGTTCTTCATCATTTCTTAATATCAAGACCAAGGAACATTGCATGTGAAAAATACTACTTCTATGTAAGTTAAGTGTCAAGCACACATTGGGTGCTCAATAACACTTCTGCATGGCAGTATGAGATTGTATTTGAAATAGGGATTAATGACAGCTCTCTGTCTCCAACACAACAAATGACCTTTGCTTTGCATTTTAAAAACCCAAAGATACCCTGAGATATCTTCATTTAGTTAAACCTTTTTCTGAAAAAAGAGAAACAAAAACCCCTTATGTCTAAGAGTAAAAACCAGTTTCTAATTGCTCTTTTTTTTTTTTTTTTTCAGAGAACAGATTGTTTGAAACAACTATTTTTTGCTATTTCAAGCTCTTGCCTTTTGGAAATTCTTTCACCCTGTATAGTGTGGACATTTTAACAGAACCTGCTCATTACCACCCACATTTTATCCATAGATTATTTTTCAAGGATTTCACAATATCTTTGACCAAACTATTCACAAATGTAGGCTATAGCACACCTTCTAGGTCTGGCCTGCCAGCATCCTCCAGATAGGGGATGTGCAGCCATATGAAATGCACTGCTCATCAAGGTATCCAACACCTTCTGCATGGAAACTGAGAAAGAGCAGAGGTAGGAGGGGCCATGAACATACCTCAGTCTCACCCTAACATGAAGTCAAGACCATCAGGATACCAGCACCTGGATCTACTGTGAAGGCATACTCTAAAAATGCCCATATCTAGAGACTCTTGTCAGCACAGGAACAAAATTAATAAATAATAATTAATAAATAATAAATAATAAATAATAAATAATAAATAATAAATAATAAATAATTGATAATTAATAATTAATAATTAATAATAAGAAGGTAGGGATCTACACCTGCACACACATAAAAGCTGATTTCTACAGCATTTTAGTGAATCACTACTGATCTTATTCAGGATGATGATTCCCATATTCCCCTTTTGTTTCCCATGGCATCCATTAGTACTGGTCTACAAGAGGAGTTTTGTTGGAAGGTGAAGAAGGCAAGAAAAAGGTGTAGAAGTCCTCCAAATCTGAGCAGATTCACTGGTGTTTCCTACCATTTATCACATGTACATTGAGTTCACTAAAAGCCAAGGCAGTAAAGTCATGGTTTCTCAGCCCAGGAGTAAGTTTCTTTCTCTCTCCTGAGGCCCTCTGGAGAGAGCAGAGCACTGCTGTGTAAGATAGAGAGATGTGACCAAGTATTCGGCAAATGGACAAGCTCTGCAGTGACTGAGTTACTGGGAATTACTTCCCAAATCTCCTGTCACTAATCAACACTTATAAAACATATTAGTATTTATCATTAAATATCTTCCTTAAGACAACTTGCTCCAGTGCAAAAACAAATGACACAGATCACAATTTCCCACCAAAAGATGTGAAAAGAAACATTAAAGATGACCCAAATTATTATAAATCATTTAACAGAATTGGAATTGGAGAAAAGGAGAAAATAAATTTGTTCTTACAAATACTGTTTACACAGTAGTGTTTTATGCCTCCTCCATAAATACCATAAAGCCAAAATACCTTTTACTTTTCACTTTAGTATTTCTTATGTCAACTGCAAAGAAATGTCTGAGGGTTTTCCCTCTCAAAAGACTGGCTCTTTTAAAGCAATCCTTGGTTTTAACAACCTGAAAGGGGACATTTTTCAAGACATTCTGCAAGACATTCTGAGGCAAAATCATTTCCTGTGCCTGCTCTGAAAGCTGAAAATCCTTTTTATGCAGAATCTTTGGTCTGCCTTTCTGGAATGGTCACTCAAAGAATTTTGCAGGTTCCTCTCAAGAGTTAGATGCACTTAGCACACTAGGAGGATTGATTAGTGTTTGGTCACTGTTTTCATAATTACATGGACATTTAGCACTGAATGAATGGCAACGTAGCAGTTACTATGGGTCAAGACTTTGAGGTGTTATGAGACAATGTATGGTTTCTGGTGGTGCAATTTGCTCTTGAGTGGATGGATAAACTTGAGGGATTCATAACAGTGTCTCTGCTGATTTTCATGGTAGTGAAAATTATGCTTATGTGAAATGGACAGCTGTGGGGGCTTATTTATCTGGGTCACATCCATTCTAACCTGGGGTTCTTCAGGATGGAGTTACCAAGGACACGTCTTGTTTCCTTTCATTGGCTACTTTCTAGAATCCTGATTGGTGTGAGCATTTAGAGTCTCCCAGTTTTTCCTACTTTTGATTTTTTCCTTCTGCCTTGCTAGGCAAAATATATCTTTTGGTTATTTAGTCTAAACATAACTGTGTTTCTGTCCTGCTCCTCCTAAATTCTACTTTCTTTGATGTCTAACACCTTCACTCCAAGTTTATTTCCTTTTCTTTTCTGTGAAGTTTCTACACATTCTTTTCTCTCTGGTCTTTTTCTCTGGCTATCCCGATTAATTTTGTATGATCCAGTTTGACTTCATTTGTATTTTTCAGTAAATTTATCTACTCTCTGAGCCCATCCACCTTTTCCTCTGCTCTAGGAATCGACTTCCATGTAATATGTATGTGTCCTGTTCGAGCTTCATGCCTATCTGGGAGTGCTACTTACACCACATTCTGGATTGTCTTAAAACCTTGGTAGCCAGTCTGCAAAATTGCTGTTGTTCCTCCTTTCAGTAAGGTTATAATTTGTAAACAAAAGGACTTTGCACTTACACACCTAATTTTACTGTCTCCGGTTCACTGTCAGAATCACTAAGCTTCTTCATCAGTGATTTATGTAATACACACTGCATCTGAGGGTCTACTGCAACTGCATCCAATATCTAGTCTCACTTTCTCTGTACCCAGGTGATTTCTCTTTTACAAGGTAGTTCTCTTCAAGGTACTTCTGTTATCCAGATCAGATTAATGAATGAGCAACAAAAAAGTCCTTTATTCTTTGATTTTAGCAGAATGAAATGCACAAGCTTCCCCCCAGAAGTGTGTTAAATGCCCACAGTGCAGCCCATGGGATTTAGGGGTGGGATATCACAAATTCTTTGAGAAGAGACATGCAGGTATTTTTTCAAAATTTTTCTTAAAGAATTTAAATAGGTATTTCAACACCTAGCACAAGAATTTGTACTATTAGGGTGAAGTTCACTACTGGGAGGAGAGACAGTGTGAGATCTGTACATTACTCACATCCCAGTTGAGTGTTCAGTGAGTCAACAATGACCAGGTATTATCTTGTATCCTATCCGGGGACTAATTAGATAATCAAGTATTAAACTGTTTATCCAAGTGAATTTTTCATCCAAGTGTGAGGTCCTGTACGTAAAATATGCATAGTACTGCACTGGGCTCTAGGGTTGGGGTTGATTTCCCTTGACTTTATGTCTAGATCTCAGCAAGTTATCCAACTTTTCTATTTGTTGCCAGTTGAGAGGGAAGTCCCATTCACAACATGAACTGTGAGCCCACACAACTTTTACCCAACCTCTCCACTACACTGGTGCTTGCTTTGAAAAGTGGAACAAGCCATGTATTATAGAGATGTACAACCAGGGAAATAAGTTAGGATTGAGAACATGGCCACCAGCTGATTTCCCACTGATTCTTAATTTAAGTGTTGCTTCCCTTAAACTGGTTCACTCTGTTAAATTATTAAATTATTAAAGATAAATTTATTAATTAAAATTATTAAAGATAAAATGTTAGCATGCTGTTTATTCTGTAAAACCATTTGGGTCCTCTTATATAGAGATAGAGATATAGATATATATAAAGAAAATAGTGAGCACCTATCCTGCATAACCCTGTTTGCTTTAACACTAGTCTGGGGTTTTATGCAGTTTTTCACCACTCCCACAGCTGCTTTGCACTCTTCTCTACCACTGCCACAGTAGCATTCATGTGCATGGCCCTTTGCACAGCAGCTGTCAAAGAAAGCTGAGCACACAATCACTTCTCTCTGTTTGCTCCTGTTGTTGTCGTGATTTATTAGGTACAAAGGCAGGAGACTGGCCCCCCCGCACAAGTCGGAAATAGAGTGTTTCACCCCAAAAGGGAGTATGGGGAATGGTGGGCGAGCTACAATGACCAGGTAAGCAAAGAGCAAGTGGCCTTAGGTCAGTGTCATATGTCTGTGAACTGAAGGAGCAGCCCTGGACAATTCCAGGCCAGATCCTCTGTCTGTAATTCCTGTGTATCCCATAAAGTATGTTTACAAAAGAAAAAAAAAAAATTAAAACATGTTGCCACTGCTGGTTTCTGTGTTCCATCTGACTGCCAAAAAATACCCTGCACCATGTTCATTCCAGTGACCTGAACCACGTGTCCTGTGTGATGTTGTTGTAATATGGCGCTTTGGGGAGGAGAAATCTTACACAAGACTCATTAAGCCAGTCAGGCAGATGAAAAGAAAAAGCATTCAAACCTGGAGTAAGGGTAGGCCCACTATATATTAGGGGTTACATTAAGTCCAACCAACAGAATTTTAAAAAGTGGAGAGAAAAACTGATTGATGAAAACATTTTCAATATGAAAATGTTGGTTCTTCTCAATCAAAATATCTTGTGGAAAAGTACTGAGTTTTACAGTAGTTTTAAAGCAAGGTTTCAAAGTAATTTTAAATAGAATTTAAAGCATCTTTTTCATAACTTTCCCCATTTAATTTAATTTATATACTTATTATCTTTTTTTTATTGCCATTATATATTGCATGACATTAAGCACCAATGTTACAATTAATATCAAATACTAGATTTTTTTTAATGTTACTGGGATTAACTGCTTTAGTATGGCAATCTTGATGTTTTTCTATTGAAATATTTCAAACTACTTAATTCTGTTAAATTCTTGGAGATTTCAGCTATTCTTCTTGAGTCCAGCCAGATTTCCAAAAGTTGGACTCCCATGGGACAGAAATTTAATTTTTCCATACATCTCCTTTCACAAATGAATAAGTACATACATGTCAAAGATGGTTATACATCTTTCATGAAAAAAAGCTCTTAAGAAGCAGTGTCATTGTGTTATGTTCTGCTAAGTGTTAGAACCATTTTACCATTTATTAAAAGATCTACTCATTCCTTATCAACCCCTGTGGGATATTTATAAATATAACCTTAGAGCACAGGGTGACCAAATTATACCTTCACTTTTCCCAAATGTTTCCTCATTTGCACAGTGCTATGTTTCCCTTGGGTGCAGTATTCACACACATACATAGGGCCATCAACACTCACACCACATAGCACACACCTGAGGGCTCCTGCACTTTAAATAACATCAGAAACATTTATTCCTGAGTGTTGTACACAAAGTGTATTTTTTTGTCAACTGGAATTGTTTCTTGTCCATGTGTCATCTGGATTTTTTTTCTTACATTGCATTGCCTTCAGACATATTTATTCTTCATTTGAAAGCTATCTGCAATCAATATATAATGGAATTTTGAAGAGTGGAAGAGTACATGTAATTGTCAGACGACTGTATTTTTTTATACAGTGTTCAGCTCTGTTTTGCCTGGCCATATATACACACTTGAAAAACTTCTTTTTTATATCTTCACAGTGAAGAATCTGTTTGCATTCCAGACTGTAATCGATCTGAGTCAAGTAGAGAGGAGAAAAAGGTTCCTGTTAAAGAGGATGCCCTAACAGTCAAAAAGACTGGAAACTGTGTCAGTCTAATAGTTCCACAGCAAGACTGTCAGCTTCAAGACCTACTCAAACAGTTAAGAACACCTGCTGCTTAACAGAGAGTCAAATTGCATTTGATGGCTGTGTTTTGTTGTCTCCAGCCACAATGTCCTGGCCAATGGTCCTTGTCCAATTTTGTGAGCTCAGTAGAGTTGCCACTGAATAGCCTGGGAACCTCCCAGACAGAACTCAGACATTGCAGAACAGAAAGTAGGTACCATTCTCATGTCTCAGTAAGTACCAGACCAGTTCTAGAAGTCACTGAGATGAAGAACAGATGGAAAAAGACAGATACAGGGGCCTGACTATCTGTGAATGATGAAAAAACTCATCATCTCATGGGATAAAGAGGTCCCATGAGACACACCAAATTTCACTTACAGTCTTTCAGTCTAAATAATGCCATGCAATTCATACTGGGCAGTGTTGTTCATCTCATGTCCTCAAATCCCTTGTGCAACATTATATATGTGTCCCAACCGTATTACAAGTGGCTTCAGATTTTTCAAGATGAAAAGTGACACAAAAATAGAAGTAGTGGGTACATTATATATATATATAAAAGGCTATTTCTAATTAAGGGAAGTTATGACATCCTGCATCACCTGCGAGCATCATTCACATATATATGATAACATCAACTATGGAATGGGCTGTTTTAGGAAGCTTTCCCAAAGCAGGCATCACAGCATCATTTCTTTTGCATTTCTTGCATCATATTTGCATTTCTAATTTGATTAAATCCAGTGAATAAGAAACTGCTTAATAATTCACAGGAGTAATTTTCCGGCTAAAACCCATGTGCAAAAATAGTTCTGTAATTATTTATCAGGCATGCCAAACATCTAAAATTCCTCCAATTTCATGCTGTTTGCAGAGGATAGAAGTCAAATCAACTGTTGACTCTGAAGATAGAACTGGGAGAGAAAATGAGGGGTTTTTTGTTGGTTGGTTGGTCGGTTGGTTGGTTAGTTTTTTGTTTGTGTGTATGTGGGTTTTGTGTTTCTTTCTCTTGTTCACTGCTTGTACACTTGATTTCAGTGTCAGGTAAGGTGATGGTTTCTATTTTTCCCAGTTTCTATTTCATACCTTTAGCAATGAAAACAATGAAAAATCATGTTGACCAAGTAATACTGAAAACACCTTAAAGCATGTAGCTGCATCAGGAAGCAGAACTCAGAGTTCAAGAGGTGCCATTGTCCTCTCTCCATCCTGTGAATAGAATGCTCCAGTGTAGCAGAAATGTGCTCAGAGATGCTTGAAATGGCATTATTCAGACAAAATGTTACACAGCTCTCGTTACCTTAATTTATAATTGCAGTGAGGTCATGGTAGTAGAGGAAAGAAGACACATCTGATACCAGGATCATTCTTGCATTTTGGGTGAGGACCATTGGTGTACTAGAAATGTTTCATTCAGATACCGGACTCTCCATTTCCCACTCTAACCATGCATGCTGCTGAAGCAGCTGCTGGAATTAGCATCACTGGTGGCTGCACTGGGAGGTCACTGGCAAAGGTTTTGTCCATCAACTCTCTCTCACTTTGTAGTTTCATTTATCCTTACATATTAAAGTCATTCATAAAAATGTCAGCTGGGATTTGCATGAGGAAAGGAGGTATCAACAGATTATAGTTTGTGGAGTAATATAAGTAATTGCTCTCACTGTTGACAACAGAAAACTACTCTGAAAAATAATTGCAAAACAGTGTTTATTTCTAGAACTCAGGGCATGAAAAAATTATTTTTGCCCTGTATCATTCCTCTTTTCTGTTTTGTTGTCATTTATCTCCATAGGAAAAGCAATATCAGAATAATTTAAACTAAATAACTTGAGTGATATATCATTAGCAGTATATGTGTGTGGCAGTCTTTTACCTAGGGAAACAATTACATAGGCCTGTAGAGGTTTTCTTAAAAGCTTTTCAAAATTAGAGAAATGGTAACAACGTAAAGCATCACAGTGGTAGAATTGACCTAATTTAGACATCTTTGGTTCTGCACCCAGTTATCCAGGTTGTCCTATATTTCTGGGAGAAGCTAGGACTTGCTTCTTCATAGTTGTATACTGGAGTTCACCACTTCTACCATTTCTTTAATTTCATTTTTTTAGCATGTTGTCAGGCACTAACATTCATCCCAGGGATGAAGAACTTGGGTCACTAAAAGCAAAAGGAATAATGATCTGAGATTGCAAGTGACAAGATGAAAGAAAATGCATATGTGTCCTTACTTGAATTCATCACAGGCACACACACACACATGATCCCTTGTGAAGAACCAAGGTTTAAATAAGTCTACAAATAGCACACAAATCCTTTTCAGGCAGAGTAATTATATCACTGAGTCTTTAATAAGGTTTCAGCAAAGGAGTCTAAAAGGAAAGCAGGTTCTTACTTATTTATTACTTATTTACTTTGAATAACAAGAGTTCTCTTTGGCAGAAAGTTATATTGGCTGAGCCAAGTACAGAAGTTTATCCTGCTTACCACTGCCAGCTGCTTCTGGGGGTAACACAGGAGGACTTCACCCTTAAATACAGGAGAACTCTGCACAGTGTTGGGGTTATATCTTAACTGCAACATTTCACCATTGAAACATCTGGGCATAAATTTGCCACCAATATTAGCTCCATAAAATTTAGACCAGTGTTCTGAAATATGAACTTTCGTTCATGGACTTACAAATTTAAGAATTTGAAATCATGCTTTACTGTAGTCACATAAGGACAAGTTGCAAACATATCATACATGTCTCCATCAGATTATTGTCCAGTGTCTGTTTGCAGTTATACCACTTCAAATTTGGAGTTAGATACCCATATTAGTATGTGATAGAAAACAAAAATTCCCTTAAATGTTTGTATTAACCTATATAATTCCACTTATATTTTGGTTTCCACTGCTGAGTAATACTATAAAACTATGCATTCTAACTTTTCTTGAAAAAAAATTAATTCCATAATTTTAAACTGATTTTCCAAGTTCAGTCAAAGATATTAAGAGAACAAATGACTTATTTTCAAATTGCATAGGCTTTCCCTATTTCCCTGTGCCCAGTACCAGTCCCCAGGCACCCGTCAACAGAATTAATTTTAGCAACTCTGGGTAATTAATGAGAATGGCACCCTTGTTAAAATATGAGAGTTTTCAGCTGCTGTGTCTCTCAATTCCTCCTCCTGTTTTTCATTTCTTCTGCATTTTGAAGGACCTAACAAAACAAATTTGCTTCACTAGCACCTGGCTAAAGAAACCCTTGTGGCAGACCTATGCACCATCTCATAAATAATCATACCACAGAGGAAAAAATGCTGCAACAAAACGTCTACTACCTCAACCAAAACAAAAGATAATTGTAGACAGTTTAAAAAAAATATGCGTAAAGGGAGGGGAATTTTTTTTTACACCTAAGTGTATAAAAGCAGTTAGTACCTTTCATGGATATAGAAGAGAAGCCTTAAAGACAAAATTCAAGTTTCTCTAAAGAGATTCAGTAAGGGGAAAAAATTACAAACAAAACTAATTGCATTCTCTCATCAAGTGGTCAGCTGTAGAAGAAATATTTGAAATAGGAGCTACTTCAGAAGTTCTTCCATTTTTTCCAATTTCATTTCTTGTACATATTATATCCTGGTAGGTCTAGCAGGCAGGGAAAAAGCCAGTCTATCAAAATCAAAGCAGTTTTTAGTAAAGACAATGGAGAAACAATTACTATGTCTGGTTCTCAGGAAATCTCTCTTGTGCATAAAGCTGAACCTTTAACCTATAAAGAAGGAAATTAAAACAAAAAAATGTGCTGAAAATGGCTTTGTTTTACAAAAAAAAAAAAAAATTGCTAACATTTTGGTATCACTGATTGAGTTTGCTGTACTCTCCTCTGCTCTATTCAGTGCAGAGTAGGGTAGAAGACTTTGTATTCAGCCAAACTTTGTAGTGGACTTCCTTTGGGAGTTCAAAAGTGCAATTCATCTGTTTTCAACTGAGGGAGCCAAAATCTGTTTACAAGAAAAATCAAAAATTTCACTGTCCTAGAGTTTCCCATCATTGAAGAGTCAAGGCAGAGCTGGGCATAGTAAATGTAAACAATTCCATTCCTAGACATTCTAACGTATGTCTGTGATCTATTTTTATTTCTCTGTTTTTAATTCGTGGGCACTGCGTGGTTTCCAGCTAACTTGACAGCGTTCCAATCAATATGCAGTTAGAGCAGGATCTTAAAGTATTATCACTGCAATTTATCCACAACCCAGTTTTATTCCAATACAAGAAAACAAGTGGTTCTCCTTTCACAGAGGCGATAAATGATTGCATACTTCAGCCCAGTGTTGACTTCCTAGTAAGGAGGTACCGCATGATAAAGCGTACGATATATTTCTGACAGAAATTCTTATTATTGCTTGGAAGGTTACTAGGACTTTAGCTATATGGCTCACTCCTTACTGTAAATTATTGAATCAAAAAGGTTGGAAAAGACCTCTGAGATCATCAAGTGCTATTGTAAACCCAACATCACTGTGTTCACCACTAAACCATTTTCCCAAGTGCCACCTCCAAATGTGTTTTGAACACTTCCAGGGATGCTGATTCTAATGTTTCTTTGGGGAGCCTGTTCCAATGCCTCACCACCTATTCAGTGAATGGACCTTGTGTCCTACTCAGTTTTTAATATCAAGGAATTTGCAATGAATACTGGTCAAGTCTTACAGGCTTTTGCACAAAATTTACATCAGACAGCAACTGGGTCTCCTTCAGAGCCCTAGGATCAACATGAGAGCCACATGCACAGATTACTCTTGGGCAGAGTACAAAAACAGTGAATGAGTGTATCAGCCAGACTGACCCAAACCCAAACTGAGATTCAGGGAGGTTTGTGACTTGCTCCACTGAAGATTTAACTGTTAGCTTTCTTTGCCAAGGGCTAGACGCAAAATCAGATTTCATCCTTTCCCCTTCCCCAGGTTCTTCAGCCTCATATCTCTCCTTAATAACTGTCTCTTTAACTGTGACCAGGGAGGGGGAACATGTTCCCTTCACAAACTCTTATTATCTGACCCTCAGGCCATGAAAATATCTACATTAGTACACATTTAAAGGGTTTGAACATCTGTACTAGGCCAATGCTTGAAGTCAGGAGGGGTGCTAGAATATACCACTTTCTTTGGGCAAGCATTTCTATTTGCATTGACCAATCCTTCATGTTAATGGCATTTATTTCACCCCTGCGGCAGGCAGGTCTGTTCAGATCCTTCTAAGACATCACGAGCAGGACATCCAGGACTGGATCTATGTCCTCTCTTTCTGTCTGATCAAAGTTATAAGTGCCAGATCATTCTACCACCTGGTCCAGGTCAAACTCAGCAACACCTGGGACAAGGCTTCATGGTCATCATACCGGAACTAGAGGCAAGATCTTGTCTGCCAAACAATCCAAATTCTCCTCCTGCTGCTGTCATTGATCTCCCACTGAGCTCAGGACTCAGCATGAGCAGTGAGCCAGGGCTCCCAAACAGTTCTCAACACCCACTGAGTATGTGTTGCAAGGAGACAAATGCATAGTCCTCAGAGAGAGCAGTTTTACTCTGGAAGGCATTAGTGCCAGCTCCTGTTCAGTCCAGAACCACACTCACAGTGTGATTGAATAAAAGAGTCAAAGTGAGCAGTGCTACAGGTTAGACTTTGCTTTTCCTTCTTGCTCTGATTGAGGTACAACAGAAGGAAGGGATTGTCTGAACAGCAAGTTACAAGCCACCAGCCGTTTTGCCTGGCATTTTGGGGGTAGGGGCCTAACAGTCAACTTCCAAGTTCTGAATAACATCCTGGTGATCATTGCAGCAAAAGGGTGAACTCATATGTACTTATACAGATCATTTCCCAGTCTACCCTCTCTTAAAGTACCCATTGTTTTACATTGTGTTTGTCTACTGGATTCTGTCATGCTGCTTTTGAAGGGAAAAGCTGTGGGCATATGTTGTGTTACATGATCCATCCTAATTTCATGTAACATAATCAGGGATGTGAACCCACGAGGAGGTTTTGTTTTACACTCAGCGCGCAACTTTTTCTTTAGATGACCAGAAGAGCTATTAAATTGATAGTTTGAGGCAAGCCTCCACAGGAAGGCTGGTATAAAGTCATCTGTATTCAGTAAACTATGTGCTTTGCAAACTGTTATGCTGCAGGCTAACATGTGAGGATATCTATCGCAGACTTAAAAAGCAAATAAAAATCGAATTTGCAATAATCTGCCAGGGTGTCCAATGTTGTTGTCTTTTCAAAAATCCTAAATGACTATAGCAAATGTTTAGGAAACCAAAGCAAATTGTCTAAAGTTTTGATGCATTTTATATATAAATCATGTTTATTTGTATGTGGAGACTGTTTTTTCTGTTGACATCATTTCAGAGTCATTGTCTGTTTCAGCTAAGAAATATTTCTAATATCTTCCTTATTTCCAAGAACTATATGTTAATGTATGTACGAACATCATCTCATCAGACTGAGGAAGATGTAAAAGGAAATATTGTGTGTTTATAAAGGCCACAGTTGGCTTTTCTCAGGTATCAAGAGGAGAAAAACAAGCAACTTTGATAAAGAGCAGAGTATGATGGGATCTAAAGAGAAGTTACCCTGAAAGGACTTATTTTGTAGAAAAGTGGAGCAAAATGTTTATTGCTGTCTCCAAACTCAGGTCACCATGAGCAGCTGCTTGTATAGCTTGTCTGGTATTTATTTCCTACTAGGAATATAGTTTCATTCTCTGAGCCAACCTGAAATTAAAAAAAAAAAAAAAAATTATTTTGTCTAGTGGCATCTAGCTTGCCAAGTACCTCAATGAAGAAGAAGTTACCCATTAGAAGTGTCTCTCTACTTACAACCAGTATAACGCCTTTCTGTGTATTGCTCCAATACTTCCAAGTGGTGGGATATCAAGAGATTTTTTTCCCCAGCCATAACAGATTACACTTCTTCATCTCCCAGTCTATAATCCCTGCCCCATACCAGGAATCCATGTTCAGAACACTACACCAAGCTTCTTACCACTGAAAGCTCCCAGGCCAGCCCACATTCCTGCCCCCTGCAATCTAGCTAGTCCAGGTCTCTCACTCAATCTCTTTAAACATTTAATTCTTCCTCACTCCTCCATGCATCCCTCAGTTCCATAGCCCCTCTTCCTGACATCAGTCCAACAGAAGGGAAGCCATCAAGCTTCTCTCTCCCCCAGGATGGACACTGTCTATGTCCCAATGGCCTCAACAGAGGGGTCAGCAGTGGCCATGAACTAGCACAGAACAGGTGATGGCTGGATGCACAAGTGGCCTGTGAAATGAGCTGGCACACTGCTTGTTTTCCTAGAACATACAGGTAAAAATGATAGATATAGATATATTGTGATAGATATAAATGAAATCACAGTCAGCTTTATGATGAATATAAGGTCTGAAATACCATGGTATAGGTACAGTGACTATATCTTTAACGTTGATGCAAGTTACCATCTTATCTTGTTTGTGTTTACAGCTCTAATGGAAAATCAGTTTCCTGGGCCCAGAATGAGAAAAGCAGCCGAGGAGCACACCTTTGGCAGCGGTTGTCAGTCCACATCAACAAAAAAGAGAACCCCAACCAAACTGCAGTGATCAAGCCTTTCTCTAAAAGCACAGATAGTAGCCGACACAGTAGCAGCGCTACGTTTCCCGAGGCTAGTGCCAAAACGCTTTATGACGTTTCGGAAGCCGAAGAGCAATACCCAGCTCAGTACCGACCACAGACTCCCTCACCAATCAGCACTTTGAGCCACAGAACTGCCTCTGTCAGCCGAACAGAAGATGATGCCCCTACCTTCCAGTCAGAACCTCCTCAGAGAAGTAGCTCCTCTCAAGGCTCCCTCATGGAGCAGATCAGTAGTGTCGTTACTCGCTTCACAGCCAATATCAGTGAGCTGAACTCTATGATGCTTTCAACATCTACTCCAGGGACAATGGGGGCTGCTCCTCTCTGCTCTTCATACCTGATTCCACGGGAAATCCAGCTCCCTACAACAATGACCACGCTTGCAGAGATCCAACCTCTTCCTGCCATTGAAGTCAATGGCGCTTCACAGTCTGCTAGGAAAGCTTCAAATGACAGCATCAAAGAAGGCACTTCAGAGACCCCAGCAGCCAAGCAAGACCTGGAGGAGTTGGTGGCTTTAACTCCTCCTTCTCCTTTTAGAGACTCCATCGATTCTGGAAGTGCATCTCCCAGCTCTCCGGCTTCTGAATCAGCTCTCTGCATCCCATCCTCCCCCAAATACGACACACTCCTCATCAGAGATTATACTCAAAGTTCTTCTTCGCTGTGAATGTAGTTCAAGATGATGATGGATCTCAACAACTACAAGCAAGTAGTGAGGGGAGAGCCAAGTCTTCAAGATCTCCAGTGTTTACGCAGACAGAATGAGAGGCATTGGGTCATCTTGTGGGAAATGGAAGGGAAGAAGAGGAATTACTTGAGAAGTGGAAACATCAGATTAATTATGCTGATTTAAAGACAAAATGACTCTTGGCAGATTATCGTGGCCTTAAAAAAACATGGGCTTTTCAGAAACACTGAATCTATTTTTGAGGGCTTATAAGGAGTCTGTTAATCCAGTTACATACCAAGTGCTTTGCTTTAGTATTACAATGAACTGTGTGTACAATATAGGGGACGGGGGAACTAGATTGTAAACAACTGTACAATGGTTTGTTTGTTTACTCTGATCCCTTACCCAGAAGTGAACCTTGATCTTTTATCAAGAATAGAAGACCAAACGTTGAATGTACATTTTCTAACAGACTCAAATCTGGGACCAACCTGTCAAGCTATCTTTCTTTTTTTTTTTTTCTATGAAGATCTCAAAAAGCAGTAATGTATATTCAATAACTACAAAACTTTTTGCTGAAGAATATTGTGTCTGTGATACGTTACACGTGGATAACACTAAGCTGAGGCTTTGCAGTGAGTGACTGCAATACGGAGGGCTTTACAAGTGACTTCTCAACCTACACATTTGTTTATGAAATTCTCTTCTATCAGTATCAAAAGTTCAATTTGTTAACATTGGATTCACCTTCACAACAACAAAACCCAAGGAAGATTTCCTGACTATTTCACCATGTTGCCAACTAATAATGAAGTAGCAAAAAATATTTTCTGGAGTACTGTTTTGTAATTCCCTTATCAGGGCAAGTTGTTGAGGTGAATATTCTCTTTCTAGCAGCACTACCAAGCTATATTATAGCTGCAGTCCCTACTGAAATTAACACATTTTTATGGACATTCTCGTGATAATGCTACCAGTTAAAATACTTGCTCAGATTCCCATCTTTGCTTGTAAGGAACAGGTAAACACCCTAAGGAGTTTCTCCATCCTTTGAATGACAGAATTCTAGGATACCAATTTGGATTATGACGAATGCTAACTGCCAGTGGGAAGGTTGTCATAATCATTATATATATATATAGGGAAAAAAACCCTGTGTCAAAGTCTGCTTAGAGGTTATTAAGCTGCTCTTTAATAAGCAACAATTTTAAACTTTGTTTTGCTGCTGATGCCTTGCAGCTATGAACAGTGACAAAAAAAAAAAAAAAAAGAAAGAAAAAAATACATTCAAAGCAATACAGAGTAAAGGTTAAAACAGAGAAGACCTAATGAGATATGAACCAACAGATTCTTTGTTTCTTAGCAACTCACAGAAGAAACAAGGGGATTCCTCATATTTTTTTTCCTATATCAAGGTAGTACAGTTTAGTGCACTTCATACTGTCACAGCACTTTTTTAATAAAGGCAGGGAAGAGTTTTAAAGTTTGAATAGTAGCTAAATAATTTTTGATAGGTGTAGTTACATAGAACTTGTAAGTCAGACCCTAAACGCACACTGTATTGGCTCTCTTCTTCATGACATAGCTGTCCTCAGGTGCCAAACTTTTATGGGTTTGTTTTATTTTATTGAAGGATAGCATGAAGTGATGAGTAATGTACTTCAATTCAAAGTTGAGTTGATGTAGCCTTATATAGAAGACAGCCTCAAGGAAGGGAGCCTTGAAATAAGGCTGCTATATTTTATTTTCAAAACCTTTAGATCTTGTTTCTTCGAAGAAAACAAATATTTTGTAATCAAAATTCATACCTCCTTTTCCTCCCCCATGTTCAAAATAATAAATATTTGATCAAAGAAGTAAAAGATGAAAGCACATTCACATACTTTAGCAAAGAGTATTTTCTGTTCCTTTGGGATGCTTGTTTTACTATTATGTGTTGCACCCCAATTTGCTGCTCAACAACATTTAAGAACGAAAAGTAATAGATGACTGAATCCAGACCAGCACCTCACAGAGATATTCTAGTGACTCTAGAGCCAGGCAGTGTTATCCAATTGCAGTCTGGGCATGCTTGTTTTGTCAGGTACAGTCATTTATCAGCTTTGCCTATAGCATGAACAGGCAGGTCACAAAACAGCTCTACTCCAGAAGGCAGATCCCTACACTAAGGCATGACTGAAGGTCCTTGTTGCCCATATGCAGTTCTTGCCTCCTCGCATGACTGATCAGCGTGGACTCAGTTCTGTGCAGCTGCATGGTTTCCAGACTAGAGCTCAGTTTTACCCTCTTGGTTCACAGTACTAGCATGTCTCATCATTCCCTAGCTGTCCATGTCTTCAGGAGAAAGCGTCTTCTGTCACAGGTCACAACCCACATTTAAGGGAAAAGCATGTCCAATCAGTCTGTGATACAAACCTCCTCCTTGAGGGAGTTTAGACCACTGAAATGTTGTTCATGGACAACTTATATGACAGTATTAGTCTCCCATCAGTGCAATAATGTTTTAATAGAAACAGAGTGTACTGAGATAGTTAATGTGAATTTCAAAGGGATGCTATTACTATCTGTTCTCTTATACTTCAAATTATTGACCAATATTCTTACAAGAACATCCTCCACCTTGATCTTTCGTAGCATTTTAGGTCCCTGTTCCTGTAGTCTGTTCTTAAGGTGGTGTACAATTAATATAATTATATTCCCGTTAAAATCTGTGAGTTTCACCGCACTGTGAAATAATCAGCAGTGGAAGGATTATACAGACAAACATAAAAATGTTTCCTTAAATACAAAGCTAGTAAAAAGGAGTGAAAAATAGAAACTGTCAAGCTCAGCATAAACATACCTCTTCTGCTCTCAAATGGCACCATCCTGGCCATAGCTATTGCTCAGAGCTTCCTGACAATGTTAATATATACTGTCACGATGATGTAGGTATGAGGATGCACCATGTGCCCACACTCACAAAATCCTCAATCTAACACCTGAATGCATGTTTTAAGAGCCTAAACCCCTACTGTTGTGCAACCCAAATTTTAAACAATTTTGCTCACTCTCAGAGGAGTCATGTATCTTTTGCATATCCATTAGGTACAGCAGAAATTTTAATTGCACAAGGAACCATGGATGGACCCTGCTGGGATAGTACCCTCTTGGAGTCAGTTTATTTTTAATGAAAGGTAGGGCAACCTTAGGGGCATTTAAAGAAGGCAGAATCCACTTTAATTGTACAGGCTAGAATACATCAACATCACTTTGTATGATGTGTTTGAACTTCAACAAAGGGAGGAAAGGTTTTCTGGAAAAGAAAGCAACAATGGTGTAATGCCTGTAGTAATAATGCAAATGAGCCCAGTGCGAGATTTGCAAGACTGGAAAGTTCTTTAAGAGAAGCCAGTGGATTTGACACAAGAGAAAAAAATAATACAAATGGCAGACATCATGACTTCATTATTCTGTTTGTATGCTAGTCTCTGTCTAGGACATTACGATATAGTGGCAGGGGTTTTCAGACATAAATGCAAAAGTTACAATCATGAACACTTTTCAATCTAACTAAAGAATGTGTAAGTACCAACTGAATGGCTTGAAATTTGCCTTCCAATTTAGTGCTGCTGCCAGAAAGGGAATTAAAGGCTTTGAAACTATTGTCATTCTTGACTGCAGGGACCTCAAAAAAAATCTCTTCTTTCTTTTGTGCTTCAGGCCAACCCTAAAGAGTGATGGTGTAACCACCTCTGATTTGTGCTCTTGAAATAAAGTGAGTCACTCTGGCAGACCAGTTGGGAAGGTCTTTGCAATACTGAAGAACTGTATTTTTAAATTGTCTCTGAAGAATGATTGCATGACTTTGAAGATGTGCTTCCTTGTACTTCTATCTGAACATTTGGTGCCTAGACTCATGCAGATACCTTAGACCAGAGATTTTTAGACCACAGTCCACAAATCACTTGCTGATGTTTCATGGAACCCTGGTTGATCACAAGGTGCTGGCTTCTTCCATTGATTTCCAGCTACAAGAGTGAGATAGAAACTAAATGCTAATTAAAAAAAAAACTGTTAAAAGTTCTACAAGAAAAAAAAAAAAGTTATGTTAATTTGCTTGGATGTTTATTCAGTTGCTGTGTTTGTAAAGGAAAACTTTTGTTAAAAACTGGGAGAATAAGATATCAAAAGAAAGTAAATGGGAAGGCCAGTTCATGATTCTCACTCTGGATGATAGCAGAGTTCCCCTGGGAATGTTTTCTTTAGTGTGCAAGACCAAATTGAAAGACAGCATATCTGTGGGTGTAAGTTCTGTAAAGGAAAGTGTGCAACCTTGTTATTCAGCTGAATACACCATTTATGAGGTGAGAGGATAAAAGATGACAGCAACTGACAGCATACAAAAGAGTTGGTTCCTTAGGGAAATCAGAGCACCATGCTCAGGATTAATAATGTGGCCATGACTTTTTTATTGTGTTGGAGACCACTGCCAGGGCTGACTCAAAAAAAAAGACTTTGGAGCCTAAAGTAGGATTTCAGTAGAATTTAATACCTACATTTTAAGCTCAATTTTAAAACAACTATTCAAATGCCACCTTAATCTAGCATCTAGCACAGTATGTCTGTGTATGCTCAGAACTAGCCTGATCATCACACATCTAAGGATCTTTGTACCTAACTCATGTTAAAACCCTTCAGGGATGCAGAAAACACTGCTTCCTAGGTTAAATCCCTATATATCCCATGAAAGAGGACACAGAATGCATAGTACACTTTCCTGGCTGCAAAGTGCTCTAATGACTCAATGTTGAGACCCTCTGTTCATTTCCCTTCACAGGACAGAAACAAATTCAAGAGTATTGCAGTGGAAAAGGAACAGTGAAACCATAAGATAAACACTGAATAAAATTAGAGATCATATATGACCATTTAATATAAAATACTTTAAAAATCTCTGGAGCAGAGACAAGGTGAGTATTTTAACTCCAAAGAAGTGGAGACAACCTTTTGTCTGGGCTACATATTGGCTAAAAAGAAAGTTAAATGCTTCCCTGAAAAGGGTTTTAGTGACAGGAGGGAAGGATGTGCCCTTCGATAACTCTGTATCTGCAGAAATCTTGTCTTCCATCTGGAGTTCTCAGACCCCGTCATGGAAAGAAGAGATTGAGTCTTCTTGGATAGGTGAAGGAATTAAACTTGAGGTTTCTACTTCTCTGACACTGCAGAAAAAGGGATCCATTTAATTTTCCTCCAGCCACAAAGGTGACCTGGAACAAAATGTATAGTTCTCTCCAAAAATTGATCCCAGTGGAAAATTAGCATTTTCTGCACATTGCATTTCCATACTGGCTCAAATAGAGTATTCCTAGACATCTCTTTCCTTGTTGTGTTGCTTTCTTGGGCACTAGCTCTTCTCACAAACTCCACAGCAAGGTTAGATATTTAACAAAAGGTCCTCACCTCCACACAAGAGCAAAAAAAACCTATTTATTACACTGAATAATTTTAAGTGGTGAAGTCCTTTGCTGGCATTGACCCTTAATCTATTGAGGTCAATGGAATCATTCCAGATTGATACACATGTAAAGAAAATCAAAGTTGGATAGTGGCCACTGAAGTCTAGATTTTGGCTATTTGTTCTGCAGAGAATGGTAATGACAGGATGTTCTTCCCACTCTCTTTTGAATCAAACAGCAGATGGATTTTATTAGGTTCATTCCTGAAGCTAGGCTTGGTGAATAGGTCCTTCCTACCATTCATCTTTATCATTCCTACTTTATCTGGTAGCCCAATGGGAAAATCACCCTCTAACTAAATGTGTTAAGGGATGTGAGAGAACATGTCCAAAAATAAGCAACAGGTGACAGTTTTCTGGCAGTTTCATTAATCTCCTAAAAGGAAGTCAATACTCTCCATGAACAAGAAAATCATTCATCTGCTACCCATTTGAGTGTGCACTTCATTTAGTAAACACTTAAGTTGAATTACCTGAACTCACTTTTTTGCGGTGGTTTATTATTACATTCTCAGTAAAAATCTCTGCAATTGCCACTTACAATTTTATACTGTGAAAAGAAAAAGAGATACAGACCAGTGAAGCATAAAGGTAAGTAAAAAATTCATCTGGGTGATGAATTGGTGTATATGGCTGGTTTTGTCTCACCTGAGCAATGACAGTACTAACAAACAATAATCATTAAGTCACTCCGATCTGCCAAATGGGAACAAATATACTATGTATATTACATGTACTAATAGGATTATATGGCAGCTGCTGGTGGTATTTGTAATTAGAAATCTATATAGAATATAGATGTTTTAGAGAGATGGTGCCAATTCCAAAAGATTTGTGTGGGCTACAAGTGCTTGTAATTATTATTTTTTTTAATTTGCTAATAACTTATGAAGAACTGGTTTCAAACATTCTGTGACTGTTTGTTCTTTTTTATGTTGTTGCTGCTTATACTATTAAAACATAGAGAATGTAAAGTTATTATTTTGATGTGAACTGAAAATGATTTTTCATAAAATTTAACATTTTTATCAGCTTTGGTTTGCTTTCTACCTGTACAAATGTAATTTATTTTAGCATTGAAGAACACACTTGCTTGTTTCTCAATTGTCTACATCATGTTATAGTTGGTGTTTATGTAGAGTCAGGTACTTTTTGAACAGTATTAAAAAAAATCTGTGATATGACTGAAAACTGGATTTTTTTTTCTCCAAAACACTTACAGATATGTTTTCAGTGCATTTTTTTGCCTATACACAAACTCTTGAATTATAATCTTTCTCTCTCTTTTTCTCTCCCTCTCTGTTGTTTTAAAGGATTAACATCAATGGTATCATAGTTACATAACGCTCTAGTATAGTTTGATCTTCGTCTTTTGAGGCAAACACAATCTCACTGATGAGGCATATATAGATTTGCAAACTGAGAGGAAATAGTAAAATAATCTGCTCTTGAGCAACAGAAAACAAAACTTAGAATCATATATCAAAACATTATTTTTATAGACATTGTAAGAAACTACTTTACTTCTACCATTGTAGGTTCACAACTAATCTTGAACTGCAAAAAAAATCAGAGAAAATTTTTTATATCCTTTAAAAATTTGGTTTGTAGTGCTGTCTTTGTGACAGCTAGGAATAAATGTCTTATCTTGGCTACATTCTGTTTCCAGCCAATAGATTCTGTTATACATTCCCTGCTAAATGCTTAAAAAAAACCAAACCAAAGCCACAACTCAAAAAAAAAAACATACCCACACACAAAAAAAACCCCAAAAAAACCAAAAAACACCAAAAAACCAAAAAAAAAACAACAACAAAAAAACCCACAGAAAACAAAATAAAAAGAAACCCCAAACCAACCAACCAAACAAATAACAAATAAACCCCACAGAACAAAACCAACTTTCTAGTTTGGAAATCCTCTCCATCCCATTCCAAAATCTGGGGTTTGTAATAGTCTTAATATTCTTACATAGACTGACATGAATTTGGAATAACTACAATGCATGCAGTGAAATGCAGAGTGTGAACTGCAGCACTCAGATAAAAGACTATTATACACATTATTTTCTAAGCATGTCTCTGGAGAAACTGCTGAATCAGTTTATTTGCAGTTGAAAAACTAAGGGGAATAATTTGCAACACAATGGTAGGTAAAGTGCCCAGCTCCAGCTAAAAACAATGTGAATTCACATCATGTCTTTGAACCCAAAAGTCTACATCCCAAAGTAAATTCTTTCAGTGTAGAAATCCACAGCAGTTGATTCAGTGAAATATACTGCTTTAGGTGAAGAATATTTTACCAAAAGAAGCATTGCAATTACATTGCCATTTGGAGAGAAAGACTTGGAAAATCATATGCAACATCTTGTTTCATTGCAGAATATTTTTAAAGCAGTCTCTGGAACACTAGATCAAATTAGTTTCATTTGCAAGAACAGTTGATTTATGCCACGCTCCATGACCACCTCTCAGCTGTGTTTCTTCAGAGTTTCTGTTATCACTACAGAATGAAACTAATAAACTAATAAATCCTATTCCAGATTAAATCACTAATCAATGTTTACATCGATTAAAAAGAGAGGGGTGCAATTCCATAAAAAGCCTTCAGAAATATCAGAGAAATTGGTGATGAGAAAAGCAAAAGCTCAATTTCTTAAAAAGTTTGGAATCTAATTTCTCTGCCTGTCTGGAGCTTGATCTTTCTTTCATGTTTGGTGCATAATTGCTCTCTGATACCAGAGAAGCCTTACTGGCAGTACTGTCCTCGTCAGCTAAACTAATACTTGGACTGGGTGCTCCTTTCCTTCTCACATCCTCCTTCTGCACAAAGAATGGATGAACATTGGGAAAGGGCTGGAATTTTAAGAAATGCAATCTTCCTTTTTGTCTGTTCGGGGACTATTTATTCATTTTTTTCCAATTGTAGGAGTTTAAAACCAAATCACAGTGGAGTGCATGAGGCATTTATTATGGCAAAAGAAATAGATGAGCTTTCTTTTACATATACAGAGATATTTGTGGTGTATTTACATTTTTTTCAGGGCAGTAGTTTCAAATCATCATCTGCTTTTATTTGTTTGCTTGTAAGCCAAGTCTTACAATTTAGTCAATTTTTTAGACTAAAACAAAGCAATCAACATGCTCACTATGATTTTGTTTAACAGGGATTAAAAACTTACCTCCACATACTTACTACATTTAACTTCTTCCCAAAGATCAGCAAATGAAAAGCTTCTCTGTTAAGTGTTTCCTGGGCATTCTCACATATGTTGTGAACATACATATTATAGAATCACGTAATTTTTTTATGTTGGAAAAGACCTCTAGGATCATCAAGTCCAAATGTTAATCCGGCGTTGCCAAGTCCACCAGTAAATCTTGTCCCCTTGCCCCACATTCATATGTTTTTTGGACATTTCCAGGTATGATGATTCTACCACATCCTGGGCAGCTTGTTCCAGTGCTTGAAATATGTTCACATGTATATGAAGAGTGAGACATCAGATTTGTGCGTGTTTGGTGAGGCGAAGAGTAGGCTCAAGTGCTTGTCACAAGATTGGTGTGGTATGTTACACACCCACTGTGGGCAGGTCCTTGGCCCTCAGGAGAGTAATTCCCAG
This sequence comes from Aphelocoma coerulescens, assembly GCF_041296385.1. Taxonomy (NCBI): domain Eukaryota; kingdom Metazoa; phylum Chordata; class Aves; order Passeriformes; family Corvidae; genus Aphelocoma; species Aphelocoma coerulescens. Next base: position 86,162,677 of record NC_091013.1, read on the forward strand.
AACCTGGTTCTCTACTGGTCACCTTCTGCCTAAGCCACTCCCAAAGTGCTCAGAGCTTCAATTATGAATACTCCTAAAAGTGTGTGTAAGCACCAGGGACGTCACTTGAATCTCAGCTTAACAATCACTTTAGACTGACATTTAACTAACTGTGTAGACACATCACTGATGAACCCCAGAGAAAGCTGCCAAGAGGACCTGGAATACTAAAAATCTGTCTAAGACTAGGAGGATGAGATTTGCTTCCAAGTAGAAGACGAACACTACAGGGTGCCCCGAATTTTAGGCATCAATTACAAGTTTACAAATGAAATGCCAGCAAGACAAAATATGAAAAGGAGATCTTCTGTATCTATATAGAAAGAATAAAAGCAGCATATAGATTATTGAGATAAATTGAGTAAGACAAATAAGGAAAAGTACACCAAAACCAAAAAATTAAGACTGTAATAGAAGTGACATATTACTGGAGGACTAATCGTGAAACTGTGAATTTAGGAAGCAACTAAAAGGCCAACAAAACTCTGGAGCCCCACCTGAAAGCAGACCAGTCAAAAGTGCTAAGTGACACACTAGCATAAAGCAGACTTTATGGAGGGGAGAGCAGTAAAGAGCAGGAAAGAAATCATGTAAAGATGTTATTGAGGTCACTGGATTCCCATGCCGGCATCATACCAAAATCCTATCACAGTTATAAACTGTGTGAGATGACATTATTTCCTGATAGATTACTTTGTCCCATTTCTTCTTCTGAGTGTTTGTTATTTGACGACCAGAAAGATGCTGAAAAGTTAGATAATGGTGATATTAAAATTTGGCACCAAATTAGTGCAGCAGAATTGAAAAAACATAGACTTGCCATGTTCTTTGGTAGGACAAGGTTGGCAAGCACTATCCCTATGTGACTACCAAATATCAGAGAGTGTTCATCATAATAAGGCTTTACCAAGCTTCATCTTAAAGCAATATTACCGAGTGCCTTGGCTTGTGCCACTTACAGCTTATCCCAGCTGCCTTGCAAATAGCCCTGGGAGGTTTGGTCCATTAGGTCACAAAATACCAGGCTTCGTGATTGCACTGCTGCTCCAACACCAAACTGCAGCTGCTCAGGCTAAGGGAAAGCATAATAGCCCAGTTATAACACAACATGCATGTGTCCAGTGAATTAAACCTCCCAACCCCAAATGAAAATCCACAGCTGAACACAGCTACAGAGAAGTCAAGTCTGCAAGTACCCACAGAAACAGAGGGGAGCTCACTGGGCAATGACAGCTTGAATTCAGACCAAAAGGCACACATTTCTTGTACTATACAGCAAAACTCTGCCTGTAGCTTTGCTAGAACAGCCTGAAATCCAAAGGAAAGGAAAGAAATCATATAAAATTGAATAGAAAAGTCCAACACTGCTGCTACAGATTACATGAAAATATAGGAATTACCTTTGTCTCTATTATACCTCAGTTATCTGACAACAGACCATGGAATAGTGAGTTTTTGGATTTCTCCATCATGCTTTAACTACCCCATGCATACAACAAATACACAACACAGAAAGTGACAGGGATAGTTTGACCATCTCACACTGCATTCATAGCAGCTGTCCTCCAAACAGATTGGGAGATACAAGCAATGCATCAACGATGGCTGAGAGGGAACATGCAGTCAGCTGAAGGGAGGAAAGTGTGTTTCACCAAACAAGGTAAAAAAAAGACTCATATTACAGCAATATCAATCCTAAATAATTCCACTGAAAACACTGGGGATGAGTGTGAATGAGACTTAGGAGTGTGGAGCTCAGATCAGAGTCTGAGGCTGTGTTCAGGATGGCTGGCAGTGTAATATTCATCTGTTTTTTCTTAATGTGTTTCCATAGGAGAATTTTTCCAGAGAATGTTTTTTTAACTAGAATTTGTTTTCCTAGCTTCTATATTTGATAATTTTAACTGTTTTCTTGGCTTTGAATTTCCTCAAAAAGTTATCTACAAAAAAACAGGCCACCTGAATTCCACTGGAAATCCCATTAAACCTTTTACATGCATTATTTTAATTGATACTTGGTAATTTTGTATTAGTACTGCCCGTATTGGTTATTTTTTACTTAAGCAAAACCGCAGAAAAACAATTCCCAGTCCTAATTAAGCAAATGGGAATTCAGCCATAGAACTACTTAACCAGTGAGTAAGTCTGGAGGTCATTGTTAAACCCTCTCTGTGCTGGAGCTGGTAACAGCCCATGTGCATCAGCAGGAACACTGTTCCTGGCCAATAACTGCTGAAGGGGGTAATTTTCTGCAGATTGCATGTTCACAAAAATACAGCTCCTGACTAAAGCTGGACTTCCTCCTGACTAATTCCCTGCTTTATTCTGCACCAATTACACTTAATACAAAGCTAGTTTTCTGGGAGAATAAGTTCACTAGGATAGTCAAAGGCTACATCATGCCAGTCAATCTCAGTGTCAAGAAACGTTGCCATTAAATTTACAAGAATACAATAGACTAGCTATAAAGCCATGTTCTCTGTTTCAGGACTTACATTTGAAACATGAAAAGAATCAGAGTAGAACACTAAGTGTTCAACACAACTGGATCAAAGATGAGTGATCACTCTCTTGTCAAAATCTTCCTCAATTAAACAAATTTCAAGTCTCATCTCTTCTTCTGTCCTTCAGGAAAGAGGAAAGAGCTCCAAACCCGTATTCAAATCCAGCCCCAAGGATTTTTGCTGCAGCTGCTGGGACAAAAAACTGCAGTCACCAGTACAACAGTTAAATTTCACTCTCCTCAAGGATGACAATACTTTCATTGCAGATTTCAGGCAGTAGGAAGGTATTTAGCTAGATTAAAAACGTTATTAATTTCTAATACCCCCTGGCTCACTCATAAACACATACTTTTCCTATATTTTATAGGCTTTTTTCACTGGGGGTTTTTGGTATGCAACTGGTCAAGACAGCATTTTTTGCAGCCTTCAGCAAACAACCAGAGATTGTCTTTCTCATAGCACTTTGTGTTTTCCAAAGCTGCCATTTATGCAAACATTAGAATTTAGTTTTTTTAATTTATGATTTTTTTTACACTAGACAGCAGTGAAACTATTCTATTTGTTCACTGCTCTTTGTTTTCCTGTCTCTTTTGACAACCTCTTACCAGAGCAGACTGGTACCTCTGATGCTGTAATTCTACAGTGAGTCAGCTCACATTGCACAGCACCTGACAGGCAAAGGATGTGACCTGCACACGGAACCCAGGGGTTTTTTCCTCCACCCACACATCAAACCAAAAGGCACGGAATAGGTCAAATGAAATTACAGTTTGTGTGACAAGGTTTCATTCTTCAAACACTTCCATTTGTTAGTTGTCAATTCAGACTTGACAGATAATAGGATTTCTGATATTCAAAGCTACTGTGATACTGTCTATAACAACTGAGTTTGGCATTTCCAGTGGCTGATTGTATCCATATTCTCTGAATCGCTCTTTGTAATAAATATATTTGCATGAGTAGATAGACACCAAAAGTGGATTCCTTATGACAAAGTGGTAGAGTTTTTAAAAGGACTGTTTATTTGTTTTAGTAATATTTTAATATCTTTGCCTTCAAAAAGTTCCCTCAGTCATAAAGATAGAAAAGATAAGGGTTTAGCTCCTTTCTTTGCAAGATCACTTCATCACTGACATCAATACACAGAGCTCCTGAGTGGTAAAATGTACTCTTTCAAACATCCTTCCCTGAACTTAAAGCTATTTCACAAGTTTAAAGCAGATGCATGTTCTGCTATGCATCAGCTGAATATGGTAACTCAGCAAGCTGAGTGGTGCATGACACCCTCCCCTCCAAAAAAAAAGCAGAACAACCAAGTTCCTTTTGTTCTAGTATTCCTTTTAAACAGAAAAAAAGAAAAAAATCTGTCTGTAAATATTCAACATTATGGAAAGCCAAAAAATAAGATGAAAAGGAGGAAGCAAGTTCCAAATTATTGAGTCTGCTAGAAGGAAGAGACTTTTGTTCCATTGTAAAAGAAACCAAAACATGGGGGGAAAGTATGACTAAAATGTGATGTGTAACTTCTGCCTTTCTAATTCCATTAACTGTGTTTCCACTTCTACAAATGATTACAAAATTTTGATCTGCACTGATATAGTTAGCACTGCAAAATCTGAGTGAAGACAAGGCAGTGATAATGCCTTATGCAGTGCAGCAAACTGAGGTCAATCCATGGTGGATAATTTAAGGCTGACCCTGAACACATGCTATGAGCCACCCCTCATACCTCTCACTCAGTGGGATTTAGCTAATTATCTCTATGACTTGTAAAAAGACAGTCTTGTTCAGTAATGAGGAGGATTTAATGGTCAGCCTAAAAGGTCTGAAACCATCTTATCCATCCTAGTTCCTCAGCACAATTCCATTCAGCTTCAGCTCTGCGGGCAAAGTTTCTGACCCAGTGCAATAAATCTTACAGCTAGAACCTTAGCTTTGTCATTTCTACACTTCCTATCTCAGCTGCCACTTGGTTAAAGTATTTGCAAAAGAAAAAAAAAAGCCTGTAAAGAAAAATATCTTCACAAAGCTCTTCCTGAGGGTTTTATTTCCGAATAGGGTTATTTAAGTACTATTTTTCTTCTGTCTAGCACAATCCTACGTCCAAATGTGAAAAATCCCTTTGGTAGAACAAGAATGGTGCTGGTTGTCAGCTCTGTGGATTTTACTGTCTTCTCACATCAGAGATAATCCTATTATTTCTTACTTGAACTTGCTTCATAAGGATGAAGAAAATGAAAAGCTATAAACCAAGAGATATAAAAATGAAATAAAACACACAACACATTATGGAGTAGAGAAACTTGGCAATATCAGCAAATTTTCAGGTGATACATTTCCTTCTAACCCGCTCAAGTCTTTTTATGCCTTATTAATTATTGGATGATCATTAGTTTCAGCACCTTCTCTGTGTTTGAATCAAACCTCTAATGAGATTCAAGAGTGTAAGTTATTTCCCCCAAATCCTCTAAAAAGTCTATGCAGAACAAAGAATTCAATTCATCCCAAATTTTAGGCAGCACACTTAACATCTCTTCTGTAACCCAAATAAATGAATAACATTTTAACTCTTTTTGGTTGCTTAGATACAGATAAAAATTATCACTGAATACCCTACTAAAGGAACAGATTTTTCCCATTACACACTTCTAGAACTGGCAATTTAAACTTTACAAGGGAATACAGCTAAAATCCTGTCCAAAACACTATATCCTGGTCAGCAGCTATTATCTCTTCCTTTCATCCCCTTTTAGCTACTGTGATTGGTTTTGTGTACTGGAAATACTGCCATTACCATTTCACAATTGAATAAATACTCCAGCCTCAATGCAAACACATATATGGGTAGCTGAATCCTGGTAGATATATTGTTTATCTATAGAATAATAGAATTATTTAGGTTGGAAAAGAAATCTAAGATCATCTAGTCCTACCGTTAACCCAGCACTGCCAAGCTCACGACTGAACCATGTTTTTAAGTGCCCCATCCATACATTTTTGTGCATTTTCAGGCATGGTGATTCTACAACTTCCCTGGGCAGTCTGTTCCAAATCCTTACTCCCCCCTTCACTGACAAAATTTCTCCTAACAGCCAATCTAGACCTCTCCTGGCACAACTTGAGGGCATTTATTTCCTCTTGTCCTATCACTCTCTACTTGGGAGAAGAGGCCAACCCCCACCTCACTACAACCTCTTTTCAGGTAGTTGCAGAGAGCAGTAAGGTTGCCCCCACCATTATTCATCTATGTACTCTTATTATGTCTCACATAACTGGTCCACAAATTCAAAGCATAAAAATCAAACTTCTAGAAACTTTGTACATTGTCCTTCACATCTATCATGCTCAAGATTATTCACCGCAGAAGACACTGCTAGGTATTATATGTTTTTCAGAGTGAATTAGAATACTTCTGCACAGCATCATGTTGTGCCACCCTTTTATTTCCCCTGCATCTAGGAAGTTATTATTGGCAAATGTAGACTGCTGTACAAACTGCTTCCCCTTTTCGAATTGCATCAGCCATACCGAGTTAATGGACCATGTTTCAGCAGAGTGAGTGGGTGGCAAACCACATGGAGTCATTCAGCATTCAGGCAGCCTTTTCTTTCCTTCTTGTGTAAAACTGTTACTTATGCCTCTGCAGTGATCAAGTCACAAGTGCCACTGGAACCTCTTTAGCCTACCTCTGTGGTACATGGAAAGAAACTTAAGTAAGGCCAGTGTAACAAAAGAGATTACACCACAGTTCTCCACACAGCTGCTAATGCATCAGAATGGGGCAAAGAAATCAAATAAAATTTAAAATGAAATAAAAATAAAAAGGACCACTGAGAAGGAAACCATCCCCACTGAAGAAATACAAGATGTAATGCTGTTCTGTTAACATTCTTTGTTCTCATCCATGACAGACACCAGGGAGATACTGAATTGAGTTTGTAACTAGAGGAAATGGCAGAAAGTACCACTTAATTCACCAGAACTGTATTGATTTACACCAGCTGGGTAATGGAGGAGGAAGTAGGCTCAATTTTGCTAACAACTCTAGTGAAAGGCAGCTTGACTTTCATTTCTTTCAAGACAGCTTGGCCGGAAAGACTGTAAAATGTAAATAGGAAAGTCAGGAGGAGAAATAGAAAGCTCACTCTGGGGAAGTGGTACATCCACTGTTGTGAAGCAGAGCTGCATTTAGCACTCAGTCTCCCGCTGCTCACAGCACTGAGGTGTTGCTGTATCTGAGAAAGCTTTAAAACACCAGCCTGGGGACTGGTAGCAGTTCATCACAGGTACCACTAGATCTACCCGTGACCTTAGCAAACAGTTAAACATCAGCTCATGACATGCTTTTAATCACCACTGCTCATCTGGTATTGAAAAAGCCCTAGGTGGTTTATATCCAGGACAGATGTATCTGCACCACACTTCAGGTGCAGTGGTGATGCTGCCAAGAACTGCAGACACAACTCAGGAGCTCAGCTCCTTAAAATAAGGTGGGGCTCTATCTCCCACTGCCAGCAATCAACACTGACGTATGTCTGAGTAGCTTTGAAAACTGATTTGTTAGCATTTTTGGAGTTCTCTGCCTTTTCTGCATCCACATGCATTCATCTGAAGAAGATTCTCCCTCATTTAACAAAACCAGATGCCTGAACACCAGTACTGAACTCCTCACCACAGCAAAAAATACTGTATCAAGAAGCAGACTGCTCTCTAACCCACTGCATTTTCAGTTTTAAAGACAGTAATCCAAAAAATCTTCATAATATGAACAATCAAAAAATTTTCTGCCGAAGATTTGTTCATCCCATAGCTTTTCCCTGGAACAGAAATCATACATTCATCCATGATAATATGGTATCTCAGATCTTACTACCTCCATCTGCTGCTTTGCATGTGTACTATCACTTTCATCTTCTAAGTCTGGAAAAAAAAAAAGTGTTTTGACAAATAATATGGATAATCCCAGATCTCTAATAATAATGGGCATTAAACCTAACCGAGAAATTGGAGGAACCCCATTTAACTGCTTTTGCATCTTTTTGAATTTCCAGAAGATAGTATCTCAGCATCAGGCAATCTGTACACCCTGCCACAACTCTTGCCATGTCAGATACAGAGATACTGTTTTCTTAGCTTTGGAGAATATCCTGTGATGCATGAAACAAGCAGAGCACACTGGGTCACATACATATTTTATTGATGTTATCATGTAGAGACTTGTCAGGAAATTTTCTAGTAGTGAGTGTTCAAATATTGTATCTATTGATTATGATAAAATATTAGCTTACAATATTTTTTTTCCACAACTATCATGGGTATTGTATGAAAATAATCTGGTTTTGATAACAAAGTATGATAGCTGAAATTCAAGCCATCTTGAAGGTTCAATTTTTACTTTTTTTTTTGATTCCTTAAAATTAATGCCTTCCATCTAAGAAATTTTTCCTTTTGTCATTACGTGAATATTTTTGTATAGCAGAGAGACTTGATTGTGTCCATTAAACAAGAAGACATCTATAGCAGATTTCTGGTTCTGATTTTTTTTCCCTACCATTAAATAGAATGCAATTCTTCATTTCAGCTACTAGGCAAGTAAAATTTTCACAACAGTCGTCAAAATTATTCAGTGAGGAGGAAACCTAGTGAAGAGAGATGTCAGATGGGTACTGCTTATTTAATGCCTTGCTTACAAGTGAGGAGATAAAAAGCAATTGAAAAGAAGCCTGAAAGTTTGTGATCATCCATTGCATAGTACATGCTGTCATAAAATAATTCATAGGTGTTAGGAGAATCAGCAAAGTAACTGCTTGATGGTTTAAATTAAAGGAATAGGGATGAGGAGCATGTTCTCCTGGGTTAAATATGCTTCACTGAGACAGTAAATCAAACATAATCAATAGCAAGAAACACTAGTGACAGGTTCTCAGGAGCTATAGAAGATTAATGTAAAAGAAGCAGTTTGGAAAGCCCTCCAGCTTGACACTTTAGAAGGCAGATTTTCATGAACATGGATTTTTGGATAGTTTTAGTCGCTGAAATTTATGCAAACCCACTTGGGTTTGACAGGACCAAATATACAAGCAGCAGTCCATCACAGAGATTGCTAACTTCATAAAATTAATTCTGTGACAAAATTGGCAGTAAGTGACATAATCAATTCCCTGCGCAAAAGTACCAGCTTCAGGAAACTTCAAAATCCTAAATCTTCTTGTCTTCATTTCCAAATATGGGATGATCATATATCTTGTAGGAAGGTAACTTCCTACAAGATATTAGAAAGATGTTTGGAAAACATTCTAAATGATAAAAACCCTTACATAAGCACTACATAGCACATGCTTGAGAATATAACTGTGTAATGACTATTATTTTACCATTCTGTTCCTGTAATAGGCAACCTGATGTAACAGACAACATTTTAAGACCACTTAAGATTATCTGATCATACAATCTACCCTTCTGACTGCTACAAGTGACACAATTTTTCTCAGAGTTTCTTACACCGGGACTGGGAACTCATTTGAAGAAAAATTACTGTCACTGTTAAAACAACTCATCCAATTATCAGAACTTCTACTCTGGTGAAGTAATCAATAATCCTCAAAAAGTGTTACTCTCACAGACTCTGAATTATGTGTAGGCCTGGAAAAACAATCTTAACAATAAGGATCCTTTCTCATTCTGCAGCTGAGACTGTATCCTAGTCCACTACTGGGAAAGCGAAAATATCTCATAACTTTGGGATTTATCATATTCCACAGCAAGAATGAGTCTTACAATACATTAGAATCAGGTGGTAATCTGGTTTAATTGATCTTTATTTGTTTGAGTTGGAAATTTTAAAAATGTCTGCATGATTTATATACAGTTCCTAACTCATTGTGGAACTGAGAATAACCCTGGCTGATGCTTCACTGGACATTGCAGTTGTAGAAATGATCCATGGTTGTTGCTGGATAATTCTGAGCATCTCTTCAGTCCTCTATGCATCATTACACCAGTCTGCATGGAGATGGATCATACTATGGAAGGGTCTATTTATTTCTCTCACAAAGAGCCTACACAGCTTTCTAGAGAGGATGTTTGGCTTTTGAATTGACAAAGTTGAGTGAATTGTCCAATTAAGTCACGTATTTTGAGACTGACTGATGAAAGGTGACATAATAAAAGCTTGATAGCACTGTTACAGTGCAGATATTGCAACACATGTATGCAACACGTGTCTCAGACAAGAAGGCCCGTGGAAAAGAAATATCTATGGACGGATTCTTGGTAGATGTTTCAGAGATGTTTATTTCTCCAGCCGCATGGCCGGGGCTCTGCTGAGGAACTGCTGCAATCACTGGACCCGAGGGTCCTTCCCATGCAGGGGAACACAAAACAACCAATGGGGAACGAGGCTGACCAGGGGCAGGGAAACCCCGTGTCTCCCCCCCAGGGCCCCTCTCCCAGGACCACATAGCAGTGGGAAAGGGACCCCAACATAGCACTACTGATTATTTCAAAAAATGTGAAAGGCATGCAATAGACAGTGACCTTGCTCACAAAATTGTCTTCCTGGCTGCCTTGTTTAATCTGAAATAAGATTTGTTTTCAGTATGTGCTACAAAAAGTCATGGAAGCATAGAATCATAAAGTCGTTTGGGTTGGAAGGGTTCCAATTCCACCCCCCTGCCATGGACAGAGACACCTTTCACTGAACCAGGTTTCTCAGAATTCTGTACTATCTAACCTTGAACACTTCCAGAGATGGGGAATCCATAAACCTGTTCCAGTGCCCTCACCATCCTCACAATAAAGAGTTTTTTCCTAATATTTGATCTAAACCTACCCTCCTTCATCTTAAGGTCATTCGCCCTTGTCCTATCATTCCATGCCCTTGTGAACAGTCCCTCTCCATCTTTCTTGTAGGCCCACTTTAGCTACTGGAAGGTGCTCTAAGAGCTCTAAGGCTCCCCAGAGCCTTCTCTTCTCCAGTCTGAACAAACACAGGTCTCTCAGGTCGTCATCATAGGAGAGGTTCTCCAGCACCTCTGATCAATTTAGTGGCTCTCCTCTGGACTCATTCCAAGAGGCCAACATCCTTCTTGTGTGGGAAGTCACAACAATTATTTTTAGTGATTCCTGGTGGAAACAATAAAAAACTTTGTCTGTATTGAAAAAAGGAAAAATCGGAAGTGGATAGCAATAAATCCAAGTATGTTCTCCTTCATACCTCTGTCTTCTCTTTCTTCATATCAGTATGAAGTGGCAAATCATAACTATAGTGCTGTGTAATTTGGTTCTCCAGTGTTCCTCAAAGAAGGAAATTGATCCAAAGAACTTTCCATAACACTGACAATAACGTAATACTTACTACTAATGATTCTCTTTTTGTTCAACCCAAGATGGTGATCAAAAGATGGTATGATCCTTTACCTGGCAGATCCTTTTGCCTTGGTAAAACAAGCCCAAGTGGTTCTTTAATTATTTTCATGCCTGATGAATGTCACGAGACTCCATGACTCCAGAAGCTGAGAGATGGGTTCGGAACCTTAGAGAACTTGAATTTAATCCTCACTTGTTTTGTGAGCAAAACTCATAAAACCTGGGTCTCCAAAAGTGATGACTGATTTTCTCTATGTTTTGACTATTCTCTGGCTTCCTTCAAAACCTAAAGCTATGGAGCCAGACATTTTGTTCCTTTGCAGGTGCTGTTCACCACCTTGTACTCACAGTCAAGATTTTAAAGTACAATCAATTCCTGTGGTGTGATATTTCCAAAAAAGCCAAAACATCTTGCTCACTCCTTACCCTTTCATTTACTTTAAAACACTTTCATTTTTCTTTCTGTGTCTGTTTATTTCTGTTGCTCTGATAGAAAAAATATTTTCCCTCTACGCTGCAAAACTAGACATACTTGCTTGCACCTTGCATTTACCTGATGGTGCTGTTCTATGTTGTTCTTCTTCTGTCCCTCTCCAAGATCTTTACTTCCTGTGGAAAAAGATGACATTTTGGCTAAAATGTATTCTACCAACAAGCTTGTTCCAAGTAGCCACATACACATCTCATCTATGCCTAAATAAATTCTACATCAATACAATTTCTTTACCTGACAAAGAATCAGAGGTTCTGACTTTGTCTCAGAAGATTTTTGAAGTCTCTGCACTGTGCCAACAAATGTTTTCATTGTCAGAGTGATGAAAGCAAGAAGGAGGTATGCTGAACATGTATTAGATGAATGCAGTACATCTTCATTACAGAAACCTGCCAAGTGTCAGCTCTGAAGGATATTACCAAGCTGATGAGCTCCTCTGAATTAGTTGTTTATTATTTTAAGCTACAAATAATTTGTAGGAATGACCATTTCAAAAATGGATAACACAGAAAAACTACAATGGACATAGCTAATGAGTCAAAATTTCTTGCAAGCATTATGTGCAACACTGCATATATGATATACTCTATAAAATATATGATAGGCTGGATAATACCATGTTTATAAAATATCATGTTTGTAAAGAGAACAGTTTACAGAGGTGTTGCAACTGAGTATTACTTTCGAGTCATGTATAAACTTTCCAGTGTTTCTTCCAGATTATTCCCTGTTATAGTCCCTTCTTTTCTTCCCACATTTCATAGAGATCACTGCCTTTTCTCTTCTAACAGTTGTAATTTGTTAACAGCACAAACTCTTGTTAAGGCCAGGGATCACTAAGATATATCCCATCAAAGAGATGTGCCTTACATTTGATTACTAATCTTTGTGAAGACTATGAGTACTTCAATTACGCTGTTAAGCTTGCTTATTTGCCTGCTTCCAAAACATCTGTTTTAGTCTTACTGAAATCCTAGTCTTCTTCTACCTCTTGTGTCTGAGAAAATTGAAAATCTATTTTCAGATAGAAATCGGAGTCTCCACTGCTGCCTAATTTGTTTCTACTTCATCTGCTGTGCATTGCACAGTATTTGGATGGCTGGTTTTGCTTTGTGTTTTTATTTGATGTAATTCCTAGTGCATAACTCTCCTTGGCAGCAATAGACTGTCCATCATGTGAAACAGACAACCACAGAACTTGTCTGTGTTTTCTGGTCCAACAAATGAGTCAACACTGCCTCTTCACTCCTATCTGTGTTGCCAGTTCATCAGTCACTTTACTACTTATGCCATTTTCATGCTGTTTTGTGAGTACACAAAACAGGACAATTTGTGCTCATGTTCCCATGTGATGTTGAGCTGTTTAAATTTAGTGGCATGTCAGGGTCCCTTCCCCCCTGCCATGTAGCCCTGGGAGAGGGGCCCTGGGGGAGACACGGGGTTTCCCTGCCCCTGGTCAGCCTCATTCCCCATTGGTTGTTTTGTGTTCCCTGCGCAGGCAAGGACCCTGGGGTCCTGTGATTGAGCAGTTCCTCGGCAGATCCCGGCCATGCGGCTGGAGAAATAAACATCTCTGAAACATCTGTCAAGAATCGGTCCATAGATATTTCTTTCCACTGGCCTCCTTGTCTGATATATCGTGTTGCAATATCTGCACTGTAACAGTGGCAGGTTCTATGACTCAGTGCTTCATTAGGATGGATGGGATGTGTTTTCCTTTTTGTGCATGCCTTCAGGTTCCTGATGCCAGCTACAACCCACAGCAGCTTGATATTTCTTTTCTCATGGTAAAAATGCTACCAGTAAAAATCCCAGAACTCTGAATTTTCTCTAGGTGAGGGTGTTTCTCCATTTACACTGACCACCTCTGCAATCAAGATGAGATCCAGACTTTTCATCCACATGTTCTTGTTCAAAGATTTCCAGAGGAGTAGGAAGCTTTGTCATTCAATATACTGCGTGAGTTTTATCCTGGGTAAATTTAGGGGAACTTCTTTAGTCACGCATGATAAGCCCTGCTTTCTTTCATACTGTATGTTAACTGTCTTCCAACCAGTGTGACACACCTCTCCAATGTTACACTGCTATCATGCTCAGTGTTAAACTCTACAGGTGCATTGTGACCTCTGTGCAAACCTTAATGCTTCCCTCCAACCTGAAGGAATTGTTCTTGAGTTCCTTCCTTCCTTCCTTCCTTCCTTCCTTCCTTCCTTCCTTCCTTCCTTCCTTCCGAATTCCTTCCTTCCTTCCTTCCTTCCTTCCTTCCTTCCTTCCTTCCTTCCTTCCTTCCTTCCTTCCTTCCTTCCTTCCGAATTCCTTCCGAATTCCTTCCGAATTCCTTCCGAATTCCTTCCGAATTCCTTCCTTCCTTTCCATTTCAATCTTTAGAATTAATTTATTATTTTCAAACCCTATTCAAACCCTACGTCGCTTTCCATAATTCAGGCATTTTTATGCATATTTGTGCTTTCCTTCTGACTTCTATGCTGTATAAACTGAATTGTGCTGCTTCTCTTCTCAGTCCTCCTGTCATGGTCCAAAAAAAGTCCTTTTTCTTAGTCTCATGAACTTGTTCTGAGTTAGTGATGCTTAGTGCTTTCACACTTTCAGTATACAAATTTTTCTGTCCTTGACAGTAGATGCGGTCTCTCTGAAGCTATATTAGTTTCTCTCAAGGCTGTGTCCCAACACCTGGAACCAGCTGCACTGCATATGATGCTGCCTTCAATAAGGTTGTGCAATGGCATATTAACATAACATGCAGTGCTTCCAAAGGTCCATGTGGATGCCAAAGTTCTTCACTTCAGTATATATTCTCTCATCTCCTGCTTGGTTTTGGCTTTAAAAACAATTTATTTCTAAAGACTCATTGTATGAGGGATTGCAACACTCATCAGTCCTATCTTTGGTTCTTTCAGCATGTTATGCATTAGTATTGACAGAGGGTCTCATTCACGCCTCACTCTTCTTCTCCATTGAAATAAAAAACCTAACATTTCTTTAATTTATTTTCTATCTGGTGCTCTCCTTCCTAGGGGCCAGATGAAGGACAAGACAGCTAAAAGCTTAGTAAAGTCAAGTAAAGAAAAAGATGTTTTTAAATGTGTGGCTAATAACTACAATTATACTGTATTTCTTGGCTTTAATTAAGAATGTAAGTTACTATAATGGCCAATACGGATGGCAATGATTTCATAGCAACTTTTTCCAAGGCTAACAACCATGTAAAAAAAGTTAAGTTTATATGGACCTTGTAGTCCAGATAACAGCAAGGCATTCTCATCCGTCAGGGGTGACTGCTTCACTGTTTTGGACCATTTAAACCTATTATAGCTACCAGTACCTGAGAGAGTGTATCATACACTCAGATCATGAGGCATTCAATATTTATCAGTATCAAGATATACAAAAAGTACTGTGGTGCCAACAGAGTCTTGAGATTGATATCAAAAAGGGACAGTCAGAACCTGGGAGATGGCCACAATTATTTACAAGAATCCACAGAAAAACAGAACTGAATGTGTATGAAATGCCTCAGGATAAATATAAAAAATGCCAATGTGATGTTTGGTCCATGGTAAAGAGGAACCTAGTGAGTAGGCTCTCAAAAATAAGTATGAGCCAAGTCTCCTCCTTGGGCAATCACACTGCAAAAAAAATACTTTTGAATAGTTATGAAATAAAAAAACCTACAATTACATAAAATTAAGACAATATGGCTAGTAATTGCAATATCAGAATTAGAAATCACTTCTCCTATGGGGTGGGGGGGTGGGCTGTGTGTTCTACCATTCAAACCACACACTTATGGAAAGTATCTACTGTGGGACAGTAAAGTCCAATATTCAGAAAAGAGGATTCATTAATTTTTATATGGAAGATGGAAGACAGATTTCTGCAGCATATAGAAATACATTAGGTATTATAGCTTCTTTCATCTTTATGTATTATTGTGTTCTAGTCTTAGCTATTCCAGAATAATATATTCCAGATCTGGCATAGCCTTATTGCAATGGAAAAATTATCTACAATGCTGACCTATTATAACAGACACTAGATGCAATCTCATGCATTTATGTAACATTTAAATGGATTTATTAAAACTGATGAAAACCTTTCTTTAGTTCCTCCAGATAAAGAACCATTAACTGTTGTATTGACAAAAACTTACAGACTGTTCTGTGATAATATATTCCATTCTCAGTCTGCAGACTAAGAACATTTTCATAGCATTTCTTTGCAGATTAATTGATCTAACTACAACAAGGGCTCTTATCATTCCTGTGCCAGAGATGAATATTGCTGCTAATCATGATGCAATTGGTGCAATTGTGCTTCACTATGAATAGCAGAGGAGAAATCATGTTTATGATGAGGTGGCCCTGAATTTAGTGAGGCCACTGTAAACAGAAGAGAAATGAAGCAGCAATAAACCATTGTCATGGTTTAATCCCAGCTGGCATTCAGCCCCACACGGCCTCTTGCTCACTATTCTACCACATCAGGATGGAATAATAAAATAACAAAACATGTGGATTAAGATAAAGACAGTTTAATAGGGAAAGAAAAAGCCATGAAAGCAAGCAAGGCAAAACAAGGAAGTAATTCATCTCTTTCCATGGGCAGGCAGGTGTTCAGCCATCTCCAGGAGAGCAGGGCCATATCAAGTGTAACAGTGACTTGGGAAGACAAATGCCATCACCCTGAACCTCTCCCTTTTTCTTCTCCCCCAAGCCTTATCGGCTGTGCCTGTCACCATGTGATATAGAACATCCCTTGGGTCGATTGGGCTGTGTCCCCTCCCAGCTCCTTGTGCACTCCCAGCCTCCTCGCTGGTGGGGTGGAGTGAGGAGCAGAAAAGGCCTTGATTTTGAGCACTGATCAACAGTAATTAAAACACCCCTGTATTATTAGCACAGTTTCCAGCACAAATCCGAAACACAGCCCCATACCAGCTACTATGGAAAAAATCAACTCCAGCACAGCAGTAAAATAAGCAGATAAGAATCCAAAAGTATAGAGAGCATCTCTGTTGAGGAAGGCACTCTGATGTCTCTCTGTCAACGAAGCAGCATCACCAGGGTGCCACTTACACTTTCATTGGCACCATCCCTGCTGCAGATGCTGTTAGTCAGCTCTGCAGGGAGACATTTTGCTGCTGTTCTTTTGTTCCCATGCACTTCACAGGGTTGGACAAACATAAGTGGAGGGATTATTGTCCATATTGTCTGTCCTAGAGGAAAACCGTTCCTCTACAGAATCAGAAGTCCATGCCAAGGGAAGGGTCAAGTCTCCAAGACTGATACTTTCTCCCTTTCTCCCTGTTTGCTCCAGCTATGGGCACAGCATGGTGATGTTCTACATCAGTAGAACATTAAGGATATAGGCATGATTAAAGCATTTTTCATGTAAGGGAGAGGATAATTTCACTTATCTTTATAAAAACTATAAGTGTTATTTCATTTGGACTCTATAGATCAGCAACGTAAAGAGACACCTACTTCCAAGAGGAAATTCATCCTCTCACCTTAGAAATTTACATCAGGACAGGAAAAGTTGTCATCCAGAGATATCTCATGCTCTGTTTTTCCTCACAGCAGGCAAAATATATGACTAGAACAGAGTAAAGGCTCATCTTTAGACATTTAAAATCAGGTGAGGAGAACGACTTTTACTGTCAGTTTTCACTGGGAGACAAATGTAGCCTTTCTCAAAATCTGACAGTAGCACCAATGAGAATGGAACTGATAACATATAAATCTGACTGCATTTCCCAAACCATTTAATTTTCAATGAGAAAGACTCAGTATTTTGCAAAGGGAAAAGAAATAACTCAGGTGACAGAATTGACTGCTTTAACGGTGAAGAGGACTCCTCAAAGGAGAGAGCAGTGAATGTTTTTTACCCTGAATTCAGCAAGTGCTTCAACCCTGTCTTCCATTATATCTTCAAAAAATACAAACTAATGAAGTAAGGACTGCATAAGTAAACAGTGAGGTGGATGGAAACTGGCTGAATGCTGGACTCAAAGGATTGTGATCAGCAGTACAAAGTCCAGCTGAAGAGGTGGTGTACCCCAGCGGTCTGTACTCACTCAGGTCGGCACTGCCCAACATCTTTATTAAGGATTTGGTGATGGGACAGGATGCACCCTCAGCAAGTCTGCAGGCAATATAATCTGGGAATAGGGCTTGATGCACCAGAGGATTGTGCTAACATGCAGAGGGACCTTACAGGCTGGAGGATTGGGCCAAGAAGAACCTCATGAACTCCAAGAAAGGGAAATGTCAACTCCTGCTCCTGGTGAGAAATAACCCCAAGTACCAGGGCAAGGTGTGGCTGAGAGCTGGACAGCATCTGTGCAGAGAAGGACCACAGAGCTCTCATGAACACCAAGCTGAATATAAGCCAGCAACCAACCTTCACAGCAAAGGAGGTCAACATCCTCCTGGGTTGAATTACACAGAGTGTTGCCAGCAGTTTGAGGGAGGTGATCTCTTCCCTCTTCTCAGCACTGGTAAGACATATCTGCAGTTCTGTGTTCATTGCTGGGCTTCCCAGTACAACAGATATGGACGAGCTGGAGCGAGTTCAGGAGAGAGCTATGAAGGTGTCTGAGGCCTTGGGAAATCTGACATATGAGGAGAGGCTTTGAGAGCTGTGACTAATCAGCCCAAAAAAGAGAAAGCTCATGGAGAATCCTGACAATGTATAGAAGAACCAGGGATGGAGGAAAAAGAAAGAGCCAAACCCTTCCCAATAACACCAAGTGATGGGATAAGATGCAGTGGGCACAAACTGAAATACAGGAAATACCACTCAAATGGAAGACAAAACTGTTTCACAGTGAGTGTGTCAAATACTGGCACAGGTTTCACACAGATGTTGTAGAGTGTCCATTCTTGAAGATACTCAAAACCCATCTAGGCAAGATGTTAGGAAACCAGCTTTAGCTGACCCTACTTGGAGCAGGGGTTTGGACAAGGCAGTCTCCAGACATGCCTTTCCATCTCAACTGTTCTAGGATTTGAAGATTGTAGAGTAGAAAAAACATAAAGACCCCTTTTTTCATCACTTAAACCATAGGCTTTGAGGAAAAAAAACCTTGAAAAACACAACTCAGAATTTCTAAGAGGAAGTAGTTTGACTGTTTCTAACCACACTTCTAAATGCTGTTGCAGACACTGAGCAGCCAAGAGAGAATAATTTGGCTTGTGCGGTTCTTCAACACTATTTAACTAT
Organism: Aphelocoma coerulescens; assembly: GCF_041296385.1. Classification (NCBI taxonomy): domain Eukaryota; kingdom Metazoa; phylum Chordata; class Aves; order Passeriformes; family Corvidae; genus Aphelocoma; species Aphelocoma coerulescens. The sequence goes on from NC_091013.1 coordinate 86,181,322, forward strand.
TCACTAATGGCTGCATCATTTGTCTACTCTATTATCTTAGTTTATCCTAAAGTCTTAGATACAGTAAAATTTTCTTTAAACTGAATGATTTATCCCATGTTTTGATTTGCTTTTTCCTTCAAAAGCTTTCTTAAAGTCTTCTCGATATCATCTTGCTCCTGGTCGCAAGAAGTCAGATGAAAAAAAGTTTTTTGGGGATCCTTGGTTATGAACTGTGCCTACTTTCCTACCTGTATCTTTGTTCTCTGTCTATCATAGATGTCTGGTGCATTAACACAATTTTTCTCACTGTCCTTTAACCACATAAGCTGTTTTGATCTGTTCTGGCTCTGCTGCACTTTGGACCTCATGCCTCTAGGAAGCCAACAGGACTGGATGTCTTACAGAAACCAATTATTTTAACACCAATTATCCTCACTCTCAGTTTGATTTGATAGAGAAAGCATTTTATTTTTCATAAATTTCTACTGTCTAAGCAGCTTGCTGATACTTGTCCAGAAGCCTATTTCTCTTTGTGTTTACTAGATCTCAGCAGTATATCCAAATCACTCTCTTCTTTTTGTTACCTGCAAGACCAGAAGTTTGGCTTCAGCTTTTCCAGCTATCTTTGCTCAGGGCTTGCAGCAACTGCAGCCAGGTGCAGTGGAGGGAACAGCTGTGTTTTGTCATTGCCTGCTCAAGGGTCTGAGCTATAGGTGATTCTTGGAAAAAGGAAGAAGCAGTCAGTTTTCTGCACAGATAAATTATGTGGGGGAAAAAAACCCACAAAAAGTCTTTGGGTTGGCTAATAATTTTGTTGAATTAGGTAGAACAGAATTTTTCCCATAATGCCTAGACTGTTTTGGTTCTTTGAAGTCATCTTATGGAGGAGCTCCAAACATCTGGAGCCTTTTGTTTTTATGACACTTCCTTTAGTGACAGACCTGGAAATAGCTCATCAAGCATAATGACAATGGAATAAGTTAAAATTTGGTGTTAATGCCTCTTCTGAGATGCTTATGTCTATTTTGTAGCTGATAAATTCCCTGAGTTAAATTGCACCCTTGGATAGGAAATGGCTATCACAAAAACAATGGGAGTTTGACACGGCCATCAAGGGATTATAAATAGCCCTCAGAGAAAACAATATAAACATATTGCCTCTTTTACTACTTGAATCCACTAATTAGGAAACCAGAATGTGATAGAAAACTGTTGATGGTGAGCGGATGCATTTGCTGAGTGCTTATTGCAAGTCTGGTTACTAAAGCTAACAAATACAGCAGAGCACTCAATATTTTGCCATGAACTTAGAAGTCTAATGAAGTGTCATCAATTCTTTGTAAATCACCATAAGTGTGGCAAGCATTTTGCCAAAGGTCACCTCTACATATGAAACATTTTTTGTCTGAGTTAAATGAAATACAGGTAATACATTGATCTCACTGCCACATTGCATTCTCCCCATCTGTTATGTCCACACGTTTTTCACAGTATACTGTAAATTTTTCAGGATGTTATTGAAGTGGCTGTGTTTCCAGCAGCCCTGCACACCATACATGAGATTCACTAATTTTAGATATCTGTGGTATAGGACAGTCACTCCAATACATTAAACAGAACTGGGTTAGTCCTAACAGACAACTGCTAACCAAGATACATTAAAATTAAAGCTCATAATGAGCATGAACTTGTCACTAATATGCAGATGGTCTTTTTGTTCTCACATTGAGGTTGTTGAGAACTCTAAATAAGCACTGAGTATCACGTCTGCCATAATGAAGTGTGTAAAAGAGATGAGCTTAAGTTGAACTACCCAGATTAGAAAACCCTGCTCCAAAGCTAAAATCCCACCCACATTCATCAAATACAGCTTTGTGGTTTACAGCTTCTAATGTCTTCTTGATGTGTGCCATGACTTTTCAAAACTGAATAGGTCATCAAGAAATTTAAGAATACATGCAAAAGAGTGAGATTTATTTCCTTGAGCTGTCATAGACCCAGTAAAATTGTGACAAATTATAATTGGTTTTCATATTTATGCACATTTCCTGATCTCTTGACAAAATACCTACCCCTCAAGATTACCTGGATTCACTTCATTCTAATTCTGTGTTCTCCTTTTAAATTGAGTGTATATAAAAGCATGATCTGAATGGAAAATTTAAGAATATTTGACTGCAGATGAAACATGAAGCATAAGAAAGCAAGTGCCTTGTATTTCTTCCTCCCACTGAAACATGTCAGCATCCACATGGTCCGTGGACTTGACACATGAGAGATTACCTTTCTTTTATAAATTCTGTTGAATGGAAGTGATTGTTGTTGATGTTTGTTTTGCTCAAAGGCATAATAGCTGTAAGATTCCACAAAAATATCTGTCAAAGACAATTGGAACATTTTGAACACCTGTGTCCCAGACTGCTGCTGTAATCACTGATGTGAATTAGGAGCAACTTTACAAGGCTTTATGTTGAATCTCTGAAACCAATTTTACAGTGAAGTAAATCTGGCCTGTGTGCTGGTAACAAAATATGCTGCAATTGAAATATATTTTTATGTCAAAAAGCTGGACCCAATAATAACTTAGAGTCAATGCTTAGAGTTCATAGTAAGTCACTCAGCTCCTCAAGACTGAGAAATAAACTTCCCAGGCCAGTAACAACGCACAGGTCCTGATCTTTCTCCAAAGAGTCCAAGGCTGCAGGGAGCCTGTGAAAAAGCCTCACTGCATGCAGAGCGTAGTGCAAAATCAGTTCCACCTCTCACCATGAAGGTGAGGCTGGAATAATCCTAAAAGTCCCAAAACAGAAGGTGTCACCTTTCAGGAAACAGTGGTGATAAATAAGTACTTCTGTATAGAATAGTCTCTTCAGCTAATGCTATGATAGTTTGTTTCTGCATTTTTGAAACAGGCATATTTAAGACCTTTGATGATATTAACTTGTGGAGAAAAAAATAGCTGATATGTAAACCTACTGATGTCATTTGCTTTAGCAATAGGCTTTTTATTTTCTTTAAGAAAGAGTAAGATACTGGCCTGGAAAAAAACTGACTTAGGATAGAAGCACTGTGTCCTTATAGGCTTTATCTGTGGTCTTTCATGTTTTCCTCTGTGTTTTTCTTTAGCTCTCTCAAGGCCAGACTTAAAACTGAATATTCCAGAGAAAAGAAAAAGAAAATACATTAAATGAACACTGTGTAATGAGATAGATTATTGAACTTGTCTAAAAGAGCATTTAATCTCAGACTGAGATCCTTTCTTCTTTAAAATACTTTGTTCTGTGTCCAATGGTTGTTTTATTGCCCTGAAAGCTCATCTACTTTGTAGAACAGTCAACTTCCTAGATACCAGTGACTTACAAAAGTTATTTGTTGGATCAGAATTGAATGAAGCATGAGAAACTACTGACCTTCCTGACAAAACAGATCTTCTCAGAAGAGGTTGGACTTTGAAGAAGAGGTAGAATTAAAAATTGGATCTTTAGTGGACTGAGAGTGTAGTAAACTATTTCTTAGGGACTCAAAATGGAGTCCGTGCCTACTCAGTTCCAGAAAACAAGGTGAATGATCCATTCTCCCTGGCTCCCCCTGCCCCATTGCAATAAAAAGTCCACATGCACCAGAAGCTGCCTTCTGACAGCTGTTTATAAGCCTTAATTTAGCTGTCTCACCTCCTCCTTTTATTTAGGCTCACAACTTCACTTCCTTTAGAATTGGACAAGACCTCTTGTGGGTTCCAACATCTCACATAGAGAACTAAAAGTGAGCTCACTCAGGCCAAGGGTTTGGCCCAAGTTGTTAACCAGCCACTTGCTTATACATAACAAACTCCTTTTATTCTCTCTTCTCCCCATTTTCTCAAGCTTGCTCTTTTCCAGCGCATCTTCATCTCCCTTTTTCTAGCTCCTTTTCCTCCCAAATAAACAACACTGCATGTTACTTTTCTCTCTCAGTCCCATTTTTGCTACCTTTTTACCCAAACTTGGTATCTCTGATGCTGTTATCTTGATCATTTCAGCCATATGAGACACTGCTTGAAAGGGTTTTCTAGACCTTGCCACCTCAGTTCCCAGAGGTCCCCAGTGCCTCTCTGCAGATATCAGTGGGGTCTGGCTGCTTTTCACACAATTCCCCCTTAAACACCTGTAAAATTTGATTTTTAATCAAAGTTTTTAAAATCCTTCATAGTGTTACCCATGGCTGTTGCCATCTCCTCTCCTCTCACTGCTAGTTGTCACATGCCCCAGTTTCCCATGGTCTGTTCAGCTAAGCCTCAGGCTGGGACCTAGCCTGCCCACCTTACCAGGGACATTTTTATTGAGAAAATGTTAGCATAAAGGGTTAATTTTACCAAGGGTTTTTTCTTTGGTTGGTTTTGGTTTTGGTTTTGGTTTTTTTTGACAAATAGTTTGTTCTGCATACTTTACTACTGAATATCCTTGACACATACAGGTTAAATGACTAGAGTATGGGTAATACTCATTTAACTTAAATTTAAATACTTATAAAGTCATGTAAGTGTGCAAAATCCAGAAGACTATTATAAATTCTTCATAGGTATTGAAGACAAATGGACAACTCTCATTTGATCCCATCCTATCACCAGTGCCTCAAGAGACATTGACTAGTCCTCTGAAAGGAGCTTACATTGACATATCTTTTATATAGGTGATCTCATGTGCAATGAATTCAATCCTAAGTGCATTCAGGACTGATTAGTCATCTTAATGATTACAAATATTAAATAGAAGTCACTTTTTAACAGTTTTTCAAGTTAAATGATTCTATGATCTCAATTTGATTACTGTTTCAGGTTTGAAAGATCCTCCCCAAAATCTTTCTCAAATTATTTGCTTTGCAGGAATAAATCTTGAGCACTCATACTGCTTCCATAGTGGAACCCTCAAAATACTTGATTTAGAGAGAGGAATTGCATTTCAAGAATAAAGTTACTCCACTGAAATGAATCCATCCATTACAATCACAATATGGTAACCATAATGCTCCTAAATGCTTCATGCAGAGTTCTTCCATTGCTATGATAAACTCTATCCAGCTGTAATTTTGAGTGATAAAAGAAACTCATAAAGGGCCGGATGATGGAAAAAAAAAATATAAAGCCTAAAAGTGCATTCAATCAAATTTCTTGCACCAAGAATCACAGAATTTTCTCTCTTTTTTAGTCCAGCAATTTGGAAAAGCTTCCAAATGAAATCCCAAACCAGCCAGTCTCACCAGTAAAGCATTTGCAAGCTCTGCTGAAACACAATTCATCTTCCAAAGATTATTATGATACGGTTTTCACATTCTAGAAACGGGGCCTCTTTTCTTTGCCACTGCAAGATCTCTCAGACAATGAACCAACACATTCAACATGCACAAAACCAGAGGTGAGAGGTATGGCTAAAAGCAAAACAATTCCAGCTCAAACCTGTCTGAGAAAGAGCCTGCAACAGGAACTGTCATGTTTTCCCTGACTTTCAGCACAGAAGAGCGCATAGGTTTTTGTGGGGAAGGGGTTTTCTTTATGGCAGTGTCTGTACATCTATATTTAGGACAACTAGGCAAATGTGAACAACACTTATCTCTGGGCCACAACATATGAATACAAAATATACAGAGCTGGAAGGTAAATCTGTACTTCTCCTTGCAAAACATGACATAAAAATTCCTACTCAGGATTTGTGGATATTTTCCATAGGCGTATGTGCCCATATACTGGTCTCTTTCCAGCTCATTTTCAAGGTTTTTATTTGAAAAGACAAAAATTTCACACTTTTTGGATCCAGGCATATTACTTGTAAATTAAATAATTTGTGAGCCACAGCTTCAGAGCATCACAATTAGTGATTATTCCCTTCTCTCACAACTGGGAACCTGAAGCAATGACAGGCAAGATTTGGAGGCGAGACAGGAATAGATCTACAAGATCCTGTGGATCACAACCACTGTGTTGTTTCCTTGATCTGTCTATTTCACAGTCCTAAAATGAGCAGGAAGACACAGTTTGTGCAGATCTCTCATCTGGTATCCTCTGCTAAAAATATGTGAGACGACCTCGTCAATAGGATTGATAGTATTCTGTCTGAGTGAGCTGGAAATCCAGCAAGAACTGCAAAGTCTTTTCATGCTAAATTGGACTCTGAATCATCTGTACCTGTAGTGTTGAGTAAAACAGGTCAATACACTTTGCAAGTCTTGTTTACTGATATGTTTTACACTGCTAACACAGAGCAAATATGTTTACATTTAAAATAATTTTTTGTTGGTGCTTCTTGAGATTGATGGGCTTTAATGTTTGGTGACTTTGTTTTGGATTGCTTGGGTTTTTCAGTTCTGATTGTGCAAGGCTTGAAAAGCATCTATTTAACACTGTCAACTTCTAGGCTCTAGACTTAAGATAAATGAAGTAAGTGGGGAGAACTATTTTTAAAAGCCAACAACAAGTAGGGGGCTGACGGGACCTCTGTGGAGAGTCAAACTACACTAATCTTTAGGAATGAGACAGAGTCTGATGCAAAGTCATGAAGCTGTCTGACATCAGATTAGATTTTATCTGCACTTTGTCCTTTTTAGGAGCAAGACTTAAAACTGACAAAAAACACATGACGGAAACTGGTAAAAAAAGAAACGTGTGAACAATAAGATCACTTAAAATTTGACCTTAAAACTCCTGATTAGGACTTCTCTTGCTCTTTCACTGTGTGTCACTTCTCTGTTCCTCCTCCCTCTGAATTGCGGTTGCAGGTCATGTGAAGACAGCTCTAAGACTCCTATTATCAGATAACCAGCACAGCCCCAGGCTTCAAAGTAAGGAAACTCTATCAACTTTATTTTGCCATAACATATTGGTAGAGAAATTTTGTATTAGCATGTTCTGAGTGGTTTCTTTTTACTGCATCACTAATATCATAAACTGCATTTAGTCTTTCACAGACTAAATTATTTTTTAAAAATTTTAAAATCCTCCAAATGAGTTTTCAGGTTGATTTAGCAGAAGTGTGATCAAGTAAAATGCTTTGCTGCCTCATGCAGTGGTAGTAGGTTCAATAACCAAGAAAATCAGATCTTCAGGGGTGACCTATGCTGTTCATGGTTTGGCAACACAATTGCTGTAACACCTCTTCATCAGCCACACAGGCTGGTAAAGAGCCTTTGGCCTCCTACTTCCTTATCTTAAGTAACTAGTACTGTACTTAGGACATTAGAAAGACATGGCCTAGAGATCCCCCTGGAATAGCCCTTGGAATAGCTCTGATGAGGGGAAAACATCCTGTCTTTATTAGGACCATTTGTGGAGTTCAATGATAAGCAAAAAGCTCCTTGATGGAACAATTTGAAAACACCCTAGAAAGACACAGCCCCACAGGGTGATGAACCCTGCATCGCCCCACCCATCTTTAAACTCCTAAGAGTAGATCTGTGAAGTTAAACAAGGGGTGTGAAAAAGCAAGCTGAAGCACTGGACCTATATGGTATGCACTGCTGGTTAACTCTCTCTCCTCCTGGGTTTCTTTTGGACCATTCCAACTAGCTGTCCCCACGAAATATCTGCAAGACAAAGCCAAATCCAAACAGCATGACGATGAGTTAGTAACAGGTGAATGATTTAGTTTCATTTGTGCACTCAAGGTGGTCACATGTTGACTAGAGTCAACACAGATCTCTGAATTCTAGGATCTGAGTTCCCCTCAGATGGTTTCTTTTCCACTGACAAAGGAAAGGAATGTTCTTTACAAACCTGTATTCCCATATGAGTTCTTTCTCCCACTGTGCAAGAAGCCATCCCACACACAGAGTTATTTTATCTCTTCTAATATCTGTGCAGAGATGAGTGCTAGGTGATGAAACAACAAAGTTAGCACACCTTCAGCATGCCAAGTGCTCATTTTTATACACTCAACAATAAAAAAAAGTCATCTCCTGTGTATGTAACAACTTAAACTACAGTCATTGGCTTTTCATTCGTTGGTCTCAGTTCAAATATAAAGATACAGTGGACACTGATTTTACTGTGCATGCTCTAAGAAGAAGGAGCTTATGGGAATTAAGGGGCAATGGCAGCCTATCAGTGAGTGCTTCACTGAGCAAATGAACACAAAGTTCAAGCAAAGTTGTTCTTTGATTTTGTAGTTTGATTTGGTGTTCTCCTGTTCTTTCTTCCTGGGTCATGGCTCTTGGTTCCTGCAGGTTGGTTATTCCTTCATTTTTCATAAGTTCTTTTATTTGTCCTGTACTACAGTGAATTTTTAACCTTCTCATGGTGCTCTATTCACAAACCTACATACTGTATTTAACCACACAAATGTATAGCTTCCTACAACCTGGCATCAACCATGTTGTTAGTACTGCACTGACAAAATAAAAAAAAAAGTAAAGTATACATATCATCTTCCCTTTAGCAAATGGATGTTCATCAAAATTAAAGGCAGCAAATTCCCCAGAGCAGGCAAGCAACCACATGCCAGCTACACAAGTTTTGTGTCTTGTAATAAGCATAAGAAGGAAGCTGTTCCATCTGAGTGTGTGAGCAAAACCAGTGCAAGGAGCAGTAGAAAGCACTTGCAACATTTCTGTGAAAGCATGTAATAAGCACTTTCTGCTCAAAGCACTGCACTGCACATCAGCACTGTTCCGGAGGAAGTGGCTGCTGCTCCCAGAACCATGAATCAAGAGTTAATCATCCTCCAAAAGTCAGTCACAAGGCACTAAGCTGTGGTTTGATAGCCTCAGCTCAGAGATCTTCTCTAAAACCTGGCTGCTAGTTAGCTTATTGCCTTTGTCTATTTTGAAGTCATTTAAATTGAGCAGCAATATTTCATGTAATTAGACCTACTAATTGTAAATGCAGGGTTTGTAGGATGCATGAATCTTTTTGTTTGGTTGGTTTTTGGACAAAATATATAAAGTTCTCTGGAAAAGGTACACTATCATATTTATTACATTTGCTCTCTGGTTTCAATTTTCTTTCCTCTTTTCCCAGTTCATTACTAAACCCTGTAGCAGGTTCGGTTTGTAACCGGGCAGAAACACCAATTTAGTGTAGTGGTTTGGTCCAAAATATGCATTACTGTTTACCTTCTGTGAGATAAGAATTAGGAGAAACACAAAGCAGGCACCAAACTTAAAAGAATATTAAGAAGTTTAATAATAGACCTAAAATAAGGAAAAAGAAAAAAAAGAAAAAAATCATACCACACCTTCAGAACTCTTCTCCACCCCCCGCCCCCCTTTCTCCCTTTTCCCACTGACAATGTAAAAAGACAACCCTTGAGATGTTCAGTCTGTTTGCCACTTCCATAATAACCTTGTTCAGTCCATTTAGGAAGAGGAGTCTCTCTTGCCCATGCTATGAAAACATTATCACAACGAGACAGCTGCCTGAGTTGGTTCTCTGCTTGCATCATGTGGGAGGTCCCTTCCCCCGACTTGCAGCTTTTCCCACAACTGCTTTCGAGGGTCCACTCTTGAAGGTTTTTGGGTTACAATTTTAAGGCTGAGCCGTTCAGAAACAAAAGTTCTCTTCACCCATCTCTGGGAGCATTTCATCTCTAAGAACAGAGGCCCTCCTCCTTCCCTGGGAGCAAAGGGTCCTCCTCATCTTCATCTCTAGGACTATCTCTGGGAGCATCTCTAGGAACTGAGGTCTTCTCCTTTCCATTCGGAGCAAGAGTCCTCATCGCTTCCATCTCTACCTGTTCAAACTTCTCATGAAATTACAGCTGTGTCAGCATCTGCCTGTCTCAGCACAGGTGCTTTTGCTTACAAGTCGAACACTCCACCCCCCATATCTTCATGAAAGTACAACAGGATACTCTGATATATCATAGCTTTACAACAGAATTTCAGCTTTAAGCATCTCCTCTCTCTCTTCCCTCAGGTTTTCAGCTCTTCACAGCACTAAAAGGGTTAATCTCACCTAGGCCTTGCCACTGGAATGTTGCTTATCCAATGGTGGGCTGCACTGGAGAGGGGGAGCTGAGCCGCTCCGGCTGCCCACAGCCCTGCTGTGGGGGGGTTCTGCAGGTGGAACAGAGCCCATTGGCTCCAGGCTGGCCGTGGCCTGGCCTGGCCTGGCCCAAGCAGGGCCTGGCCGGGCCCGCTGGCCCCCTCTTGGGGCCCACAGCCACCTGTCCCAGCGCCGGAAACGAGAGAGAGCCTCTGCCTGGGGTTTGTCTGTTCTTAAGTGTGGATCACAGAGGCGGTCACAATTTAAGTGGCTATAAAACTTGTCCATATTCAAACTGGCCAGCTGATAGGTTCTGTCAGGTCCCAGAGGAAGCTGTAAGCACCCCTTTGGAAGAGCATCACTTCCGAGACTATGCTTTGCTAACCCATGACAACCCTCATTTTGCAAAGCTACTTTAATAAATCTTTGCTCTTTATTTCCTTTATTTTCAGTGTACCCCTTGTTCCTTTCTCTGGTTTCTATTATTATACAGCAACAATCACCAGTGCACATGAAGGCAGTCATCAGGTTCCAAGAAACACTTTATTTGCAGCTAAGCTTGTGTATATGCATGAAGCACTGGTGAATGAATAAATTTCATTATCTTTTATGCTGTTACAGTCAGAAGACAGATGAATGCTTGAAAAACAATCAGGCAACAGGTCAGGAAAATCCACGAACAGTATTGAGCAGAGCAGGCTAATGGAGATGCCACGAATGCCTGCAGCTTGGCCATTCAGCTCTCACATTAAATGCTTGGTATTTTCTCTTTGAGGCGGAGGTAACGGCTTGGGCTCCAGCCGGATCACTATGTTTTTGATAAATATAAGTCCTTGTGGAAGATTTAGCTCTCAAGTAACAGGCAGAGATCACATTCCCCTATCATTTTTCCCGGTTTGGGACTACCTATAAGAATATCTGTAGCTTCTTCCTTGATGAATCAAAATGTTAAAGCAGTGCCCAGCTCCACCGATGTTGAACTTGCATGATTATATATGAGTTGTACAGGGTCACATGAGGAGTTTGTGGCTTAGACAGACATTCTTCTCCCACTACCCACTCCCTCCACCCATCCAAATTAGGATGACTGCACTATATATGAAATTGCCATGGAAGCTGTGCTCTGCTAAACACGTGGCAGGTGTGTGTGTGTAGCTCTCATTATTGTGAATGTGAATTGCCTGAGCACTCTGAAGGAGGATGAAATCCCCTGAGGTGTTACTCCAAATTGTTTTCAAAAATTATTCTCTGTGCTACATTGCTGCACATTTTATCTTAAAACTAAATCATTCTGTCATTAAAGTCTTGGCTGGCATCTCATTCTTTAGGAAAACCTATGTTCATTTTGATTTTTTGAAATAAAACCAGTGATGTCCTCATCACAGGAAGGACATCAACCTGTTGGAGCAAGTGCAGAGGAGAGCCACCAAGATGATTAGAGGGAGAGAGAACCTTTCCCACAAGGAAAAACTGATAGAATTGGGGCTGTGCAGCCTGGGAAAGAGAAGGTTTAGGGGTGACCGAATTGCAGCCTTCCAGTACCTGAAGAGATCCCACAGAAAAGATGGAGAAGAACTTTTTACAAGAGCCTGTAGTGACAGGACAAGGGAGAATGGTTCAAACTGAAAGAGAGTAGGTTTAGATCACATATTAGGAAAAAATTCTTTACTGTGAGGGTGGAGAGGAACTGGCAGAAGTCGCCCAGAGAATTTGTGGATACTCCATACCTGGAAGTGTTCAAGGCTAGATTGCATAGTATTCTGAGAAACCTGGTTCAGTGAAACATGTCCCTGTCCATGGCAGGGAGGTTGGAACTACGTGATCTTGTAGGTCCCTTCCAATCCAAGCCATTTTGTGATGCTACAAAATATATTTTAACTGAAAACAATCTTTCACAGGTATACCCTGGGATCATGTTAGAAATCAGTACAGCCCATAACTGTGATCTGGTTCCAGCTCCATGAGGAAAAGATCCAGTAGCAAACCGGGCACTGAGACCTTCTCAGCAAGGCACATGAACCAGAAAACCACGCAACCCTCTGAGATGGCAGTTTATTAGCAGGGCAGCAACAACAAACTTCACACTTGTTTTCACCAATACCCATGTTGTCTTTTGCTTCTGCTATTGAGAAACAGGAATTTAAAATCTCACTGGATTGATGTTTCCTATTCTTTGTGTACTGGTGAAAGTAAAAAGCATGGTAACATCCAGACCAGTTTTACTTTACAAGCACTATTTTTAACTACAAAATAAATTTAAAAACACACTACCAAAAGAATCATACACTGTTAACCTTCATACCAGAAATCACTAGATAAATCACTAGAAAGAAAAATAACAATTTAGGGAAGAGGTTAATGATGTTGTTTCATGTACTACCAAAAAGAGTTCAGCTTTTCTAATGTAAATAGCCTAAATTCTTCTTTGAGTGTTTAATTTCTAAGTTCATATTCTCCCAAACATCCTGCCAAAATTCAGTCTGAAAGCCTTTTGGCAAGATTGTATGAATCAGTTCAGAAGTTTTTAAGATTGTTTCAGAATTATTTTTTTTTTCTGCATGCAAAAAGAGAAAAGCTTCAGCCTTATTCCTTATAGTGAGATTTTTGTACTCTGAGTGACTTCAAGCTTCTGTGCTTCCACCCACACACACTGCAAATGTTAATTTCACATTAAGCTAATAGACTTTGTCCAGTCTAGCTGCTAGGTAACTACAGCTGCTTTTTGCAAGACAAGAACACAAAAGTGGGTGCCACTGGGTGAACTGTTGCCCTTTCAGCAGCAGCTCCCTCTATGACCAGGAGATGGTATTTTAAACCCCATGCACTCTGCTTTGCCCAAGACTTTGGAGCAGAGCTTTTGTTTTTGTGTTACTTGTGCCAGCTTTTCCTTGCAAAGAAGGGAGCAACAGGAGAGTTCAGCCCAGCTCAGGTAGGGGGAGTATCTCTTCAGCATGGGGAATTTTCTGCTCATAGAAATATCAGTGTGCTTCTCAAGGGCTGCTCAGCATTGTGCCTGGAAAACTCAGGAATTCAGATATCAAGTACCATTCAGTACCACTTCAGCATTTTAGTGCTACGCAATATTTTAGGGAGAAAAAAATGCATAGCATTTTTAGTGACTGCTTTAGGAAAGCAAATCTCTCATATGCACTCCCTTCTTGAGCCAGGACCATTATACTGAACATTAAATCCATGGAAACATGCTTGGGTTCACATCTATTTGAAAGCTTTAAGCTATTCCCAAAGGCTGATGAGCTGCAAGTTTTAATATGCAGTTGGAGCACTACAGACACGTTCCTTGATGCTTGTGGCAAACCTTCTACCCTGGGTAACCCACCCCTGCCCCTCCAGCCTCAGCCTGAGCTCATATGCCCAGCTGTGGTCTAGCAAACCTGTGCTCTGAGTGTGTTGGACACATATCATACATGTCTGTCCTGCCAGCTCAGCTGAGACAGCAACAGTACCACAGTGACATTTGTCAGAGCCCTAAGTTATACCTCTTTCCTTTCTTCTCCCACCTGTTATTTGTCCCAAATGCCTCTTTAGGTAATGAGATACCTGGACATATCAGTTTGCCTGCAGCATCCAGATTCTGACAAGATACTAATAATCAATCTTCAAACTCCTTTGAGGGCTATATCTAAAAACAAAATACTGGTCTTTCTTGTTCTGCCCTTATGGAATTTCCTGGTTTTCTTAATTTTGTGCATCATGCAACCAGTCAGACCTTGACTCTGGTGACTATCCTGGACAGATGTAGTGAGCTCTCTGCATGGGCAGCTTAGGCAGAAGATGCAACCCTATCACCACCCCAAAACCTCAACTGTAACCTAATAGCCAGCAAAATTATAGATGACTGATAAAGAAGAAGTTGATCTGGTGTTGATAACACATGTACATGTCTTCTGATTTTGTTTTTTTCAATCTTCCTTTAAAACAAAACTCAGGACAAAGCCAGCAACTGCAAAATAAGTGTAGTGGAAACACTGAAGTGAATGTCATCCTGGACAACAAAAATAAATATATTGCAAAATTGAGAAAGCCCTTAGTTTGCAGTATGCATGTTTTCTAGACAAGATCTTGCTCAATAAGTATGTGTCCAACTGGCTAAAAAATTTCCTTATGATCTTCCAAAATGAAGGCACATGCTGGGTTTCACAGATTTTGCTTTTAATGCCAATGGTTAACAAACACTTCCAACTAGGTAAAGAGCAATCATAGGACTGTAAAAGTAATCCTGACTGCTTAAGTACTCTAATACACCACATGCATGCACAAAACATATTTTGGGCACCTATGCTAACCTCCAGTTTGCAGTAGGACTTATTCTCATTACACACTCAGCAATGAAGGCTCTTTGCAGTCTGTGTTCAGCAGTTCTTCCATGGGCAAGAAGGCAATTGCCTGGAAGAGAAGAGGATCTAAGTGAGGGAGGTAGAGAAACTCCGGAGGTAGAGATACAAGTAGCAAAGCAAGAATGAGCACAAAGAGCAATGAACTTCACACTGAAAAAGAAGGCTGATTCCTTCTGCCTTAGTAAAGCAAAGAAGCAATAAGATCACTTAATGTGGCATTTCATTGGACAGAAGTGTCATTTATTTTTGTAAAAATGAAGTACACAGCCAGATTAACTGCCTTCTGCTATAAAAGAGCCTTTGGAGATCCCAAAGCTGGGACTGCACTTTGTCTCTCCTGTGAATGGGGGAGGACAACCTCATAGCAGAAGTATCGCCCAAGCTGAGGGTTTGCAAAACTGCTGCATCAGCACTGCTAATCTCAGTACAAACCTCCCATCTGGGGTTTCTTTCTTTGCTTTACAACTGTATTACATGGAGGTTTAACTCTTCTGTTCCTATCTGCACAAAGCTGCACTCACTGTCACAGGGAAAAATCATTGCAGTACGGAACTTACAGTGTCACCTCCAACCCAAGGCCTCAGACCAACCAAAAAGCAAGGCATCACACACAGGGTAATCCCACTAGGCTGACAGGACACACCAGAAAACCTCCAGAGGGCTGTGCTTCAGGAGCCAGCTGGACACCTTGCTGGAGGAAGGCTTAAGAGCAGTGCAGGAAGTTTAGGTGTCTGCTGTTTCCATTCCCAGCACTGGAGAAAGCACTCTCCTGTCCACAGGATGACAACAGTGAAAGAGGCCTGATTGCTTTTCCATATCCTCAGGCCATTTCAGGACTACTTAAAACTC
This sequence comes from Aphelocoma coerulescens, assembly GCF_041296385.1. NCBI lineage: Eukaryota > Metazoa > Chordata > Aves > Passeriformes > Corvidae > Aphelocoma > Aphelocoma coerulescens. The sequence goes on from NC_091013.1 coordinate 86,196,457, forward strand.
ACAAGCCCTCTTACAGTCTCTTTCTGCATTCAATCAATGGATAGGGGTAAAGATATCACTGCAATTCTAAATCAGGCAGGAATCATATGCCCCATGCCTTTGCTGGGAGCTAAGTAGAATGGTTTCATTGCCTCTTACAGCACTGCAGAAAGATGATGGGCAAGGCTTTTCCTGTGATGTCCTCATAAAAAGAGAGCTAAGGTCCCCATAGGGGTGCATGGTGGGAGAATGACAAACAACAGATGTTCAGACTGGATATTAGGAGCAGTGTTTTCACCACAAGGACACTCAGGCACTGGGACATGGTCCCAGAGTTTCTGTACACCCTGTCCTTGCAGGTTTTCAAGACCTAACTACATAAAGCCCAGAGCAACCTGACCTCATATAGAGATGATCTTGCTTTGGCCTGGTTGTTGAGAGCGGAGATGCCCAAAGCCTTTCCCACTTTGAATCACCCCATGATCCTACGCGTTTTGGACATATTCTTTTCCAAGGGAATGGAAGGTAAGTCCCCGAGTGCTGTTCATGAAAGCCTGCAATCTCCCTGTGCCATGCTGTGGCTCAGAAAGACAAGCTTCCATGTGCATGAACATGGTCTCCTGCTCCTGCAGAAACCTATTGTCAGATTTTCATCTCTACCTGAAGAATGTTGAGGAGACCATAGTGTTGAAGCAGAAAGCAGAGAAATCTCTGCTAAGATTTATTTTGTCTGATATGTTTGGGAAGGAGGAGAGAACAAGGACAAGCCAACTTAGTCCAAGTGGTCACAGCCCTTAGAACCAGTGACTTCAGCAGTAGTTAGCAGGAGACAACACAACCTCTCTCCTTGCTTCCTTGCTGTAGAAACTCACTGCTCCCACACATAGCAAGGACTTCAGGCCAAAACCACAAGAGGCACAGATGCATCCTTATGCAAATTAGAATGCAAGTATTGCTCCGAGGTGGTGAACATAAATATGTTTAGCAAGCGAGTGCTTCCTTGTATGCACATAATTCCTGAGCAGAGCTTGACTGTTCTTTAAAATTATCTTATCCAAAAACTGTAGCATCAAAGCAGTGCAAAACCGAGTGAGGAAAATCCAAATAAAACTTCAAATAGCCATTTCTGAAATACACCCTTTCAGGCATTACATTAATTTAAATGAGAAGTTACACTGTTCAGATGTGAACTAGCTATTGCCTTGAACAGGACCATCAGGTAGCCTGTCCATCTTCTGAGGACATTCAGCTTTTCTATCCTGTCTAGAAAAGATTGGCCCATTGCTGTATTTGTTCTGTGCTGATAAATGGCAGACACCTGGTTTAAAGGCAAGATTAGATAACTGCAGTAAGATCACAGGAGCAGAGGCAAAAGGGCATCCTTCAGCTACTGCAGAGCTGAGCAGGGTGACTGCAAGCCCTGTGCCAGAGCCAGCCCCTGTGTTCCCTGTGCGTGTCCCACGTGCTGGCTTGTGGCTGCTGTTGAGCAGGAGTTTGAGATGGTGATGCTTCAGGCTGCAAGTCCCAGAGCTCTGGTGCAATGAGTATTGGCTATTTTGTGAAGCACTACTTTATTGGTACCTCCTCGAAGAGATGTTGATACTACCTTGAGCAGGTGCTAACTACTGTGAGATCTGAGGAGACAAGAGGTTTTCTCTCTTGAACAGAGGAGTGTTATACTAATTCCAAATTATTCCAAATAACATTAAAATCTGAAAGTGCCCTTTCAAGTGGCATTCAGCACACAAAAGAAAGTTGTTTTCATGTTCTGTGAGCAGAGTTTTTCAGCAAAGTTGTGGACTACCTGGAGAGAATGTCTGATTCCTTACTGCTTTGGTGACCAGGAAATCAGAGTGGCACTTTAATGCACACATTGTAAAACCAGAAATGAGGTCTGCATCATTTAAGCAAGACTTGGTTTCACCAGAACAAAAATCCCTATGCTTTGTTAAACAGTGTCAGCGTTCGGAAAGGGACCACCATACTCATGTGTACTAAAATCAGTCCTGGCCTTGGAATCATCATACTGAAATCATCATCATTTGGGGTAACTATGAATCAAGTGATATTTGATGCAAGCCTGAAAGATGTCCCTGCCAGTGCCTTTCAGAGCTTTCTGTAATGGGAAGTATTTCAGGATTGTGTAAATGTATTCTGCATTTTTAACTTCTCATGCAAGTGTTCATGTACTGTGAGGCAGAGTGAAAAGTTGGATTTATACTGTCTCTTAAACAGATGGGCAAAATTCTGCTCCAGATTGCAGCTTCATGAATATCTTTACACTCATGTAAAATGGAAGTCAGATGTAAAGAAAATGTACCAGGGGGTGGCTCAATAATTCAGGCCTCATTCCTCTTCTCCCATCTCAACATTGCTGTTTCAGAAAATAGGGCAAGTGTAAATAAATGTAAATTCTCTACAAGACCATCACTGCACATGTCTCCAGAGGCCACTGGGGGTTTCCAGTATGGCATGACTTGTGAAGGTATCTCTGTTGAATGTGGACCAACACAAGAACGTTATCACTATGAAAACAATCAGGTCTGCAGGGCTAACAGCTGGAAAAACTATGGATTTTTCACTCTTACGGAAACCTCCTTCTCCTACTTTGTAATTTTCAAACTCACATGTTATCCAATTTAAAAAATGCATTAAATAATGCATTGTTTATAGTGCAACAGTACCTAGGAGTTGTTGGACTTAATTGGAGGAGGTCCTGTACAAAACCAAAATAAAGTGACAACTCAACCTTTGTGCTCTGTAGCCCTGTGATTAGTCATGTGATAGACGAGAGGAAAGCTCATGTCTTTACAAACAATTTGATGGGTGAAGGTATGGGCAACATCTTTGAAATGGGTCTTAATGTTTCTACTTTGGGCAGCCGGTTTGTTGCAGAGCCCTCTCAGCTTGGCTCCTGAAACAGACAAGGGTCTGTGTAAGCCTGGGCTTCTGAACTTTGGGGTAAAACAGTAGGTTCAACAGGGGAATATGGGGTAGGCAGTTCGGGAAGGCTGTACCTTTCTAGTACCTCAGCCAGTGGGGAAAGGAGGATGGTGACATGAGGCTGGGAGTTGCGATAAAAGGAGGCTGCACCTTCCAAAACCTTGAAAGAGAAAACCCCGAGGGCGTGTGCCCTGGTGGACTCCCTCCTTTATTCAAATAAAGTTGCAGGACTCCTTTGTCTCCTCTTTGGACCTAAACCTCTGGCATTTGTGGATTTTCCTGACAAAGACAATAACTAGAGATAATAGATGGGGAGTACAAAGAAAGACATAGTGGGAAACTATCCCTCAGCTTCTTACCCAAAGTGGTGTGAAGCAATCCTAAAGTTAATGCAAGCCCTGCAGCTCTGTAATAGGTCTGGTATTACTTCCAATAAAGTAAAAACTGCTTGCAAGAGGGAACAATACAAGGAGAATCAAAGCAGAAATGAGAAGTGGAAAACGAGAACAGCAAGATGGAAAAAAAATCCACAAACCAAACCAACCAACCAACAAAAAAAGAAAACAGAATACACAAGGCTGAACAGGGAAAAGAAATAGAGATGGTAGTTTCATAATTTTAAAGGCCCAAAATGATGCCGTGACATATAAGGCCAAATGCTGGCAAAAAATTATATGTAAAATCCGTAATTTTTGCATTTGTTACTAAAAGGGTGAATGAAAAAAGGCAGAGGTCTATCTCAGTGGGGCTGGTACATCTGCTTTGTGGTGATTAACACATCTCTGATGCACTACAGATAAGTGAGGGCTTGCAGCACTTCCCCCACTTTTGACATGGTACCACTTCCACCTCCTGAACTGGCTCGCACCTGACACGAGTTGGAAAACAGGCTCAAATTTGGAGACCTGGAGCCTCCTGTGCCCTATCTCTGCCTCCTCCTGCCCTGATTAATCAACCCTTTTGATTTTAACAGACAGACCTTTTGTGCTTGTGTGCTGTATTTTGTGTTTATGACGACTTCAGAGAAAATCACCTTTGACTCCTGTTACCTCAAGGCATACAACACAGGTATGCTAATTCAGAGCATTACAAATCAACTCATTCCTGTAATTTCGCATTTATAGAAGCTAAAGCACCCCTATTCATACGGATATTGTCTGAAATTGTGTGTATTGTGATTGTCAAAAATCTTGTGTGTGCTGATGTTCCAAAGACTTCTGTGGCACAAAGTCAGAGCATTGGCATTAAGGCATATCAAAATAGGTGGAAATTCCTTTTAACCATCTTGGACATAACATTTTTGTTGATATTATAGAAAATACATAAGAAATTATGGGGCCATTTCCTTTTTTTGTTAGAAAAATGAATGAATATTCACTGAATGGCTTCCTGCAAGTTTCTCAAATGTATCTGAAGCTAAAAGTCTCATGTTTAAAGATGAGATAGACTCAAGACAACTAACTGAGTGGCTTTACAGATTAAAAACAGAAGCAGCAGCTTCTGACACTCAATTTATTCTATTAAAACCAACACTAACTCAGTTAAGATTTTCCCTGAAGATAAAATTTGATGTCTTTAAAGAAAAAAAATTAGCTACTGAATAACAGAAATGAACAGCCTACTCTTACTTTTTAGGGGTTTTTTAATCAGGATTCAGAAAATAGGCAATTTTAAACCCAGTGGCATAAGTTAGTGTGATTCTTTCCCTGAAGATAAAATTTGATGTCTTTAAAGAAAAAAAATTAGCTACTGAATAACAGAAATGAACAGCCTACTCTTACTTTTTAGGGGTTTTTTAATCAGGATTCAGAAAATAGGCAATTTTAAACCCAGTGGCATAAGTTAGTGTGATTCTTTAGGTTTGAGTTTGGGAAACAGTGGGAACAAAAAGAAAGAGGTAACTCAAAACAGGAGTCTAAATTAGGCTACTTGTTCTTCATATGTTTTACATACTTGCAGAATTGAAAGCCTGGATATGTGCCTCTGGGTCACTGAGCTCAGAATGGGTTATGGCTCCCTGTAATCCTCCTAAAACAGGGCACTCCAAGATTTCCCCACTTCTTTAGGATAACCCAACAGCTTCCAGGTTAGAAACTGCCTTCTGATTTCCAAACTGAATTTTGACCTGGCCAGTATGTGCCCATCTGTTGCTCTGCCTGCAGTCATTTGGCTTCAGGTTACATATGCCCTTATCTCTGGTGTCACCTCCTCCAGAGCAGTAACAGCCAGCAGTGGTGTGTCCTGCATTTCGTAATTGCCTAGATGCAAGCAGGAATGGCAGAGCTGATAATAGACTCCTTTATCCCCTGTAAATGGAGACAGGCAAAGTGCACTTGCAAAACCTGCAATTTGGATTGAAGTCTGATTGCATCTGTGTCTCAAAAGAGCTAAGGAACAGTCTCAGATAAAAAGCTTTTTAATTTCATATGTAAAACATGGTGAAAGAGAAAGAGTCCAAGACAGACTCTGTCTTTTTTGTGGCCTGGTATCTAAGGAGTAAAAAACAATTAGAAAATTAAGTTAGTGATAAGCAGGAAGGCAACGACAGAAAGTTTTCTGGGAGAAGACATTACATTTTCTTTCCTGCCAGACTTCAGGTCTGATCTAAAATTGGAAGGTTTTGTGTTGTCAGCATTTCAGAAAAAAGTGCTACAAACTGACAAGCTCTTACACATTTTAAAATGCATTGGTTGTATAATCCTCAGGCATCTTGGAGTAACAAGAGAACAAATAAAAGAAAAAAAAAAGAAAAAGCATTCAGCATTTGTTTTCAAAACTCAGGGTGGAAAAGCAATACTGAATACTTGTCATATGTACAGGGTTCTTTGGTACACACAGAGTTTAACTGGCATTTAACTTTGAAGTCACACCACAAAGTCACACCAGGCAGTTGCACATGTGTATTCACCCCCTGCAGAGCTATTTCAAAACTAGGCAGGACTTCAGCTGAGTTATAGATAGCAATAATAGAAAGGATGGCTGCTAAGCCTTTCTGATTGCAAACATGCTTTGTTTTTTCACCCTTCCTCAAATAGAAGCATACCTGATCCAGCCTTGCTAAGTTTCTCATGGCCTACAGGCAACAATACATATCAATAAACAGAAAATAGCTAGTTTTTGAGTGGGAACTTACTTTGTTTTTCTCACTTTAGCAGGTGATAAAGCACAGGAATGACTTATGATCGTCTTCTGTTCCCCAGCTCCTACTGGGCAGTAACGGCCTGTGGTGCATTGGAAATACCCTGTTACCTGCCAAGTACACATGCTCCACAGACCTTGCTGCACTGAACATATCCCTGTCACCAACTTCTACAGGTGCTCAGCCAGACAGGGCAAGCACCAGTGGCAGCCTTCTGGGTGACTCAGGCTCCCCAAGCCACACAGGTGCATGCACAGAGAATGTGTGTCCTACGACCACACTTTGCATGACCATGATTGAGGCAGCACTAGAACTCCACAGCATGAAACTCAGATGGTTTTGCAACAGACAGCAAAGGGCCTGTCAAGAGTTGGGACATAAACCTCACCTCAAGGGTGCAGTGGATGGATGATCTTTTTGCCTGGAATAGGCAGAACCTTGTGCAAATAAGTGATTTTAGCAAACTGCTGACTTGCATCTCAGAATAAGAAAAACTGCCAGAAGACTGGGAGAATTGGGTTAGATCATTAATTAATTAGTTCTATTATGGAGGACAGTTAAGTCCACTGCTGTTACTGCAGTGAAAGAGATGCTGTAGTTCCCCTCCTTCTGCTCCTGACTTCCATCATGCTCATGGATTATCTAGACATGGGTTCAGTGAGTGGTTCAGTGATCTGATGCAATGGAAAAATATTCCTTTTTTGTGTGTGTGAGGGTATGCTAGGGTGGTTTTTTTTGTCTGATCACCTTGCTTGCCTGTGACTGCTCAATCTCTGGCTTTGATGCCACAAAAGCACCTGCTGGGTCTGACGGAAGAGGTAGGAAGAGACAGAGCAGGACTGTTTTTTGCACTGGCAGCCTGCAATTATACCAGCTAAAGCAGAACATCGAACTGCAAACACACACCAGGAAAGGGAAATGAGTTACCATTTGAACTGTTTGCCTATTTAAAAGTTGACTGGAAAGCCTAAGTATAATGGATTTTCTTATTTTATTTCAACATGATACAGCTGTATTGCTATCAGAATTTCTACTCTTATGGCCATCCAATTTCCCATCTGACCTAAACATCGTAAAATCAACTTGCAGGGCACTAAATTAATTTAACTTCTCTGTTCTTTCTTTCCCGTTCCTAACAGTGGAAATAATGGTGTTTTGCTATGGGAAGTGTAGATATTGAATTATTTCAGGTTTGTAAAATCCTTTACCCTTTGAAGATTAAAATGCTCATATGTACCAAGCACTCAGACAGAAAAGCTGTTGGTTTATGAGATGTGATGTTTCTGAAAAATGGTATTTCTGTCAGTGAAGACAACTCTGAGAAGGTCACTTAATTTTTTTGGATCTTCTTCACCTTCTTTTAGTGAACCACAGGGCTGAAGGGCTCTCCAAGAGGTCACCATCTATTCAATACCAGCTTATGTCTTCCAGTACATGCATGATGTGCTATGGGGCGATGTTTGTGAACTTTCAGCACTTCTTTCTGCAAGTGGCTACTCCAAAATCCTCCAGCTGAAACCTTGATTCCTTGATGCTGTAATATTCTACACATTTAAATACCTGAAGGAAATAAGACTTTTAAAGTCAAGTTTCTTTATTTTAAACTTATTGAGTTCCTGGCAGTTTTGAAGATAACAGGATTTTCATGTTGATTTTAATTACAGTAACATTTCCTGTTGGAAACTGGAACATTATCTAGATATTTTAATAATGTCTTAACCAACATGGAATTAACATTGTTATTTTAACAGTCATTACAATAATCAAAGTAATAATTTCCAGGAAGCTTTCACCAAATTTCCTAATTTTTTAAATAGGAGAAAAAACAACATTTAAATTATAACATGTTTTTCCAAGAACAAAGGACTTATATTTGTGCACACAAACACATATACACACAGGCTATGCAGACAAGTATCTTTGTATCATCTTTCAGAAAAAGTTGGCAGAAAAAATGTCCTCAGTTGACAAAAGCCAGGCAAACTAACTGAAAGGTGATATTTATGTTTGACTTATGGGATCAGATTCCACTATGATTTCCAACCTGGCAGAGTGCTGTGGGAAAAACAACAGACTCTGCTGACATCCTTCTACAATTTGGGTGCTTCCACAGCAATTGCAGTGAACAGAGTCTCTTTTCCCTTACATCCAACTATTCCCAGCTCTGTGTTTCAGCAGGATGTCTTCCAGGTGGACCAACACATCTGGTTTGGAAATGTGATAAAGCCCAACTTGGTGAATTGATCTGCATTTAAGTTACCCTCCCATTCTTCTTTTTTCCTCCTTTGTTTTGTGGGTTTTCTATTAAGCTATATCATTTTTCTGGTGGATCTCACTATGTTGAACTGCAGACAGGTGTATTAAAGTTCCTGGCAGGAATTATGCTCTCCATCAGGGAACTGACCAGATCATTAAACCATAGGCTCAGTCTGTGCTTGAATCCTACCCTAATGCTATTTATTATTTCTATGATTATTTTTAGTTAGGCTTTGGATAGTGGCAGCACTTTAGAAAGCAACATTTTGCCCACTAGACCCAGTGAAGAAAATAATAACACCAAAAGAATATGAGGAAATACATAGTTGTTTCTAAAAAGAAAAATAAATAAAATTAATCTATGCTGCTTCTGTTTGTGTTATTACTAGTTCCTGCACTGAAATAAATAATTAACTCCAAAAAAAACCTTCAAAACCAACTTTCTGAAAAAACAATTTTTTCCCAGACAGCTGCAAACTCCAGTTAATTTAGATCCCCTTAACAATGTGCTGTACATCATGTGGTACATACACATCATGCTCTCTGTTCACAAAATTAACTCACATAATTGCTAGAAACTGCTTGAATTGTTCTGTAGAGCAAGTGTCTTCCCTTAAAAAACCCTAAGTTTATAACTGCAACAAATAAATACACATTATCTACTCGCCTTCTAGTTTCACTATGAAGTAATCAGGATGTGTTCAATCACGCATAGAAGTATATAGTGCTAAGCTGGAGTAAGTACTCTGCTGTAAAACAAAATGATCAAATTTTATAGTGAGATAATGATCATGTATGAATTAATGCTCTGAAAAATAACTCCTTGAGTACAGCTCTCCACTTTCTAAAGGCACGTAACTAGGTCATTGCTGTTGCAAAGCTGCCTGCAGATCAGCACCTACTGTCTCAGTGAGGAGTTAATTTCAGAGCCTATACAGCACCATGCAAATACTCATATTCTTGCACCTTTCCAAAACAAGCAAAGGAAAAGGCAGCCCTCAGTTATGTTTAGACCCTGAATTTTTTTTTAAATTAGTCCCATTACACTGTGCCTAACAGCTTCATCAGAGGTAGGGATGACGACACACCAATGAAAGTGCAGCAGGGTTTGTAAGGACATATAATTTTGTTAGACAGATACCACTGAAATAAATGTGTAGCTCTTGTGCACAAGGATCCTTTTTTTTAATTCTGTTCACCCTAGAATCAGCTTTCTGTGAAGCACTCCAGGCATGCAATCTTTGTGTTCTCCCCTGTAAAGTGGATGGCAGATTACCACCCAGATCATGGTTACTTCCTAGATCTGGGGAACCGACTTGACTGAATAACAACCACCCCGGGGATTTTTGCTCCCAGGACTCTTTTCAGCCAGTTCACTTCCTTACAGCACTTCACTACACAGTCATGCACCACTTCCGCTTGTATAGACAGTGACAAGTCAGAGTGGCCAGGATTGGGTCTAGAAATAAAAGGTTTATTTGTCATTATTTGCCAAAACTGTTTACATGCATTCAGCACGTGGTGAGCCAATAGATATATGCTGATACTGAAGGAAAATCTGCCTTTTTCCCCAAGCAATTCCTGCTGATTGCTATGACCAAGGAGTCTTGGATCCTTTGCTGAACTGATTCAACTCTCCAACCCAGCAGAAAGCTATACACCTTTTGGAGGGAAGATTTTCACTGTTTATTTTTGAGGCGTTCTCCCCCACCCCGTGACAGTGACTTCAATTACCTTACAAAAAAGATCAGTGCATACCATAGCTATCAGGAGGTTAGTAGACCAACCACTCCCCTTGGGGACAACAAAACGTCACACTGACTTGGTCCCTCCTTGCCTGACTCTCCTCAGTTTCGGGAGCTTTGTAAAACACTGATAAAACACAGTTTAGGGAGGACTTATAAGTGATAACATTTTGGCTTCAAGAAAGCAGCAACAGTGCAACAATAAAGAACAAGTCTGTCGGCAAACACAGATGTCCCATCTGATGTGTCTCACACACAGAGCAGTACTAATTCAAGGCTGCATTTCACTGACAAATCCAGGTATGTCAGTGCTTGTGAGCTGGGAAGATTTTTTCCATGGAAGTAATTAGCTTAGAATTACTATTGGAGAGAAGGCATAGGGAGTGCCTTTATCTTACACAGGTATAATAAGTTAGAGCTGAGGAGCAGAACTGGAGTGAACTCAATAGGTCAGACTGAACCATCTCTGCCTGGTCTCAATGACCATTGTACAACCTCATTATGTAAAATGCACATAAAAATAGAAAATAGATTATTTTCTATAATCTATTGTGACTCTAAGGCAATTACCGAGAAGCACATATAGTTTTGTACAATGACAGTCTGCAGTGGCTACAAATTGAAACTGAAAATTGAGACTCAAAGCACTGCAGAATGCAAAGAGGCAGGACCATCCAACCAGTGTCATGGGGATGAGATGGAGATACCACGGACCTTTTCTGCTCCTGCACATAAAACCAGAAGAACAATAACAGAGGCTTTTTCCTAAGGTCATTTGGAACTTTTGGGTTGTTCTCTGAAAATGTGGAGCCAGAAATAAAAAAAGTCATTGGTAAAGAAAGGAGACAGGATGATGTAGCCACATCTGTTTAGAAAGGCTTGATCAGGAACAGTAAGGTGCATGCATTTGTATGGCATGTCCAGCAATAAGTCCAACTCGTATGTCATATCCAGTTATCCTTGCAAAAAAACAACCCAAAACTATGGTTTTTAATACCGTAGCACTACTGGACAACAGAGTCTTAGTGAATGGAAACAGCATTTATTATCTTGTCTGGAACACAGGAAATTCTGCTTTTCCAATCAAGTCAGAGCTTCAGAGTCCTCAAAACACTGTCTTAAAACAACTGTTTTTATCTCTTTGTTGGTATGAGTAAGAGCAGCTATTTATTAGCTAGTCGCTCTAAGAATCAGCAGCAAAATGTCAAATTAATCCTTCCCCAAAAGGTTGAGATGGCATAAAAAGAAAGTGATGGTGGTAAAATAATGTATTACTTAAAACAGTTTAAATTTACTGATGCAATTCCTAGTTTCTTGATTTAAATCAATAAAAAAATAAATTGGGACACTTGCAGTTTAAATCTAATTTAGTTTGTGAGTTATTTAAAGCTACACTTTTGAAATCTGTGATGAGCATCTATGTGTAGATTTACACTAGTTTAACGACACTTATTTTAAACGTAGATCCACAGCCAAGCTAGTGCATCATTTTCATAGCCAAAATTTTCATACTATAGGCATCTATTGTTCCCTGGAAAGGGGTTATTTTTTATACAACTCTTTTTTAAATGAGGGTATATTTATTCACTAGCAAGTCTTTTAGTCTTCTTGATTGCACATATATCTTTGGGAATGTGAAAGCAGGCACATTTTGCATTGGAGAGACAGCGGAAAAAGAGCCACTTCCCTGCACAGCCAGCCATGCACAGAGGGGATGCACCCAGGGGTCTCATGGTTCAGTGGAGACATCTCCGTCCCAGAGAGCACCCATCCCTTGCAAACACTTCTTGGACACGCAAGATTTTGCATGCCACCAAAGCTTCCACTTTCCAGGTGAGTTTTCTGCACTTTTTGTTGACTGCTCATGTGTACAAAGGGTCTCAAAGGTGGCACAGGGTTTTTGGGTTACATCCCAAGTAGGGCTTGAGCTGCATGGTTTCCTGGCTGTGGTGTGTGGCTGCTGCACAAACTCAGAGTGCTGGTAAACCCATGGCGAACAAGAGGCCTCGTCCTCCACAGCGGCAAGGTGCTGGCCTGCAGTGACACCGGGGACCAGCCCCGATGGGGACCTGCCGAGGCCTGGGGCTGGGCAGGGACTGGGCAGGAGGATGCCCTTTGGGGAAGGAGGCCCCTTGGTGAGGTAGATGGACTTTGGGGACCAGGATGCCCTTTGTGGGGGAGAATGCCCTTTGCGTAGGCGGATGCGCTCAGCAGAAGAGAACGACCTTTGGGAAGGACACCCTGTGGGGAGGAGGAGGCCCGGCCGGGGCGGTTCCGGGCCCGGGGGCGGGCAGGCGGCGGTGGCCGGGCCCATTTGAGCGGCGCGGCGGCAGCGGGCGCAGCGCAATGGCGGGGTGGGCGCTGCGGGGCTTGGCGGTGGCACTGGCGGTGCTGCCCGCGGCCGTGCTGGGCGACACGCCGGCAAACTGCTCCTTCGCAGACCTGCTGGGCGCCTGGGAGCTGCGCGTCTGGCGGGCTGGCGGCCGCCACGGCAACTGCTCGCAGGCGGGTGAGAGCGCGGCGGCCCCGGCCAGCTCCCCTCCCTGTGGAGCCCCGGGCGGGCGAGAGGTGTTCCCGGGAGCGGGGCGGGGGGAGCGGCCGCTCCGTGCCGGGAGCCCCCGGAGCCGGCGCGGGCGGCGGGGAGGCGGCTTCCTGCGCCCTTGCAGTTCCACTTTAGTGTGGGGTTTTGTTTCTCTTTTGTTTGTTCCGATTAGGATTTGAGTAGGCCTCTCCAGAGGCCCCATGGCTTATGCCGGCTCACTGCCCCTCTCTGACAGGAGCCTTCCTGCCCTGCTCTGCCTGCCCGGGCAGTGGCTGTTCCCAGCAGGAGAGGGTGGCAGTGCTGGTGACACCTGGGCACCTCCTGGGATGCTGTCAATGCTGGCAGCTGGGGAAGCCTGACAGCATCCGGAGAGATGGAAATACCACTTCCCTCGAGGGGATAAGAGTAGTGGGGAGTTACTATTTAATGATTGTATGTCAGTGTCATTTTAAAAATAGTAGATGCTTTACATTTTTCTGTGTCATCTGCTTTTTGATCAGAGGAGACAAGTGGCAGTACCAGCAGAGGAGGTGAGGTGCGTGGTAGGGTTGGAGCACTGGTGTGAAGGAGTGTAGGATGGGTGATGCTTCATCCCAGATGTTGTAGGGGAAAAGTTGTCATTGCAGACACGATGCCCGAGTGACACAGCATCCAAGACCTTTGTAGCTCTACAGCAAGTTGTGTTTAAATAAGCTGGTGTTTCCTAGTCACAGCTGTCTGGTGCTGCTGCTAATTAAATGTGCAGATACTGTCTAGCAGTGAAAAAAATGAGCATGTAGACCCACTGACAGGTAAGTGGAGGTCCTAAAGTGTCTCGATGCCCTTTTGCAGAAGACTGTATTCAACAAGTGTATTTTAGCATTCTCAGGAATACAACATCCTTTATACTCCTTTTTTGTATTATTTTTTCTCTTCCACACAGTAATCAAGCCATAATGTTTCTTTTTTTCTTTTAGGGCCTGTGGAGAAAAAGGTGGTTGTCAATCTTCAGAAGCTAGATGTGGCTCAGGATAGTCTGGGCAACTATGGCTTCTTCACTTTGATTTACAATCAAGGCTTTGAAATTGTGATAAATGACTACAAGTGGTTTGCATTTTTTAAGGTGAGTTAACCTAGTGTGTTCTATGTCTCTGGCTGTTGCTAGAATGGCTTGTAGTTAGGCTTCTCTTCAGTCCCTGAGTGCCACAATGGGTCAGTTGGGACACTTGTCTATCTTTGGCTATAAGGTTTTCCTGGATTACCAGATAAAGGTTTTCTTCTTACCTGGTTTTGAACATAAGGAAACAGTGATCAGTGGTTGGGTAGGGAGCAGAGAGAGGGAAGAAGTATTTCACATAGGCCATTATCTGCAAAAAATACAGATACTGGTACTTTCCCTTCTGGGCATGCTTAAAGCAATTGAAGGCCTTCATGGAGCTAACTTTCTTGGTAGCCTGTATTTTTTTTTTTTTTGACCCTGTGGACCCAAGTCAAAGAGCAAATACCATTGCTTTTATTTTTCCGTCCAGATGTCATCAAATGCATGGAAACGTTAGAGCCATCTATTCTCCTTGATGGAGGATTTCTGAGATCTTTAAATTTTATTTCAGAATACTGCTTTAATATCTAAGGAACCTTTCTGCTGCCTCTAATTATTCCTTTGGAATAATACCGTTCTCTTCAGTCCCCCTTAACGTCCTCAGGTCAAGCTGAAAATGGTGATGGTAGGCAGGGGCTGGACAGGAGAAAACACTCTTGCTAGGAGTGCTCTGCTGTTGTCATGATGAGTGGCATGATGAATCTGAAGGGTGGTTTGAAGTAATCTCTGCAGGATGACTTTGCTGCCTCTGTGAGGATAGTGGAGCACTGTATGCTGTAGTATTGTCCATGAACTCGGTTTTGAGGTGTCGTCTCTGGCAGGGAGAATTCAGCAGTCATTGTTGGACTCATCTGAGGAGAGTATAGTTGAAATAGCAGACTTTGGGCTGATATTTTACACTGAAATACAGAGTTGCTTTACAAGCCAATATGCTTAGCAGAAAAAGAGGTGCTGATTATCAAACGGATTCCTGAATGTGAGGAATTTAATCGTAGAAACAGTGTGGCCTGCTCTGGGATGTAAATGGATTTGTTAGGTACCAACTTGAGGACAGCTGAGAGTCACTAAAGGCTGCTGCTGTCCATGTCTTGTGAAATACATCCCCAGAAGATGAGCACTAAGTCAAATGACTGATAAGCACTGATTTCATGTATTGCACTGATTTGCAAAAGTGCTCTTAAAACAACATACTGAAACTGTTACAGAATAGTTAAGGCTGGAAGGAGCTTCTGGTGGTCTTCTGATTCATCTTGCTGATCAAAACAAAGTCAAATATACACCTGAGCAGTAGCAATACACAGTAGCTTGCATTTTATGGGTGTGAGTGTGTCTCAGCCCTTTGTAAGCTAATGGATTAATTCTTAGTTTTGAAGTTGGCTTTGCTATTAAGAAATAGCAAGCTTGTTTGGGTTATTGCTTAGTAATGGGGAATCCGCCAGCAAGACATATTTAAATTAAAGACTTCTTTCTGTGAACACCATAGGGAGGATTAGAGCCCAATTTGGTTACCCTCTTTAATAATTTTTTGGCTGTAAAAGGAACAACAGATTACCAAGATGCAAGTCTGTTGTTGAGAATCATGAGGAAATACCACAGCACTTACTAAATGCATATTTTGCTGCAGACAACTACTTGCTGTTATTGGGCAACAACATGCAATGTGTCTATCTGCAAAACTCCCAATTTCACAACTGTCAGTGGGGTCTTGGAGGGAGGAGGTGGTTCCTTACAAACTGCTTGACCTTGTGACATATTTAACTGTGCATATCTGTTTACTTTAATCCACTAAATACTGCATTACATATGAAATAGAAATAGAGCATGTCTGAGATTGAGCAGAGGGAGGATTTGCCAGGTACAATGAGCAGCACTATTTAAGCCAATACAGTACTTTGTGAGTTTCAAGCATAGAAGTGCCACTTCTGCTAATTGAACCTCCAGTGTATTTTTTCCTAGTGTTAAAGAATTAAGCTGTTAATTACTGACAGGAGGAATGCTGGGGACTTGTCTAAGTGGTGGCTGTATTAGAGCTACTGTACTCTGTAGATATGGACACAGCCTGTTTGGCTATGCATGTTTCAATGAGTTTTTAATAGCTTTTTGTTCCTGTGGCTTACTAAACAGACGCCCACTAAAACTTTTGTAGGGCCTCATTGCCTTTACAAGGTATTTGTTCTTTCGCTTGTGGCCTCTGGGGAAATGACTTTGTACACCAGAGGAGTGGATTGGTTGAGCTGATCAATCTTATTTTTTCCTCAGTTTACTTTAGTATCTTAAGTAAAGAAGCTCTAACAGTGTTTTAGTTCTAACTGTTGTACACAGACTTAAGGTTTGCCAAATTAAATTCAGCATCCTCCCGCGTTCTTGCATTCTGCTTCTCGCAAGTTACAGTTACTCTGCCTGGTGTTTGCAGCACAAAATAACTTGTTTAATGTGTGCATCTGAAACATCCCTGTACTGAACTTGGATGTGAAGTTAGTGTACTGACTCTTGGCAGAAGCTTGATCGTGTGCTTCTGCTGGATGATACAAGGTATCATCATCATCATATAAAGGTATATTTTTTTTTTACCCCTGAGGGATGGCAAAAGAAATAGGAACAGTGTAACATAAAAAGCTAGAGTGAGGCTGAAAGGAAAGTTGAGGCCAACTTGTTTCAATTACTTGCTATGTTTGAGGTATGTATTTATTATTAAGACTACCACTTTGAGAAGAGACAGTCTCATAAGATGCTGCTGTTTGTCCCTTAAACTAAGTGGTACTACTTCTGACCCCTGAGATGTTCTTCAGCTAATACCAGAAGTCATTTTTTCGTATTGAAATGTTATAACTACTTCAGTAAAAAGAAAGAGAGAGGTTTTAGAATATTTCACCACTCAAGTTACTAATCTTTTCCAGACTGACTTGATGGCATCTTTGTCACATCTTTTTCTCTCTTCCCCAATGGTTTTCTCTCTTCCCCAAATTTGGTTAAAATCATGCACTGCTGTTCTGAAATAAACAGCCTAGATAAGTGACAGCAGTTAATGTTTTCAGGATATGGAAAAAAAACACCAAACCTGAATGCATTTTATTTCATGTTGCTAAAGTAGAAGGCTAGAGTTAGTAATGCCATTTAATCATCCTGCAAATCAATAGAAAGTTTAACCTGTCTTATTTGGGCTTGCTTAACTGGCAGTGAGCAACTGCTGCTTCCCTAAACTGTAAATCTGAAAGCACAAATCTCAGAATTGCAGAATGTTTCCTAAAGCAAAGAAAGTGCACCTAGAGTTGATATTTGCTTGTATTTTATATTGGGTAGCAAGATGCAGTGGTTTGTTCTGGTAACATCATCTACTGTATTTTTGTGTAGTTGGCATCTACAAGTCTGCAACTCTGCTCTCATTCAGTGTCTGCTTCCCACAGTAAAATGCATAGGCACACTTGTAAATTTGAGAGGTAAGTCTTTCTGCCAGGTTTAATGTGTAGGGTAGTCCTGCCTCATGGAGCTCAAGTTGGCTTATTGCCCAGGCATTGCTTAAATTGAGAACAATAGATTTAAAAGGATGGGCTGCCTCTCTGTGTGGCACTGCTGAATTCCTGTTAAAATGCTGTGACCAATAAGGTCTCCATCCTTTCGTGCTTTCCTCTCAGTGAGATTAAAGCTTTTTTAAAAGCTTTAAGCAATTATGGTTTTTACTAGGACTAGAATTGAACATGTGGTTAGATTATGTCATGATGACCAACACAGGAAAGACTATTAAAAGTATACTTCACTGAAAAGCTTACCTGGGTTCAGATATCTAACAGCAAGCTTTGAAGTTTAGCTACATGAAGCCTTTTAAGGTTAATATTGGGGTGGCTTGGCTAAATTTTGGCATTAGGCAAAACCACATGAGTTTTCAGGCTTGAGAAAAATAAGCATTTGAAATAGAATTAAATTTTACTGTTTTCAAAGCTCAGAATTGGAACTATGAATATAGTTTGGGTGCCTTTTTAAAGGAGTTATCCTAGATCGGTCAGGTTGGATGGAGTTATGCTGCAGATGTGAGCATTGGGTGGTGAAATTGTCATGTGACGTGGCTGCAGTGGTCTTAACTCAAAAATGAAAACCATCTTCTTAAGTCTACAGAGAAATGCATGCAAGCAGTTGTCCAGCAGTTGCTGTATGGCTGTTGTCCTTCATGAAGGATGCTGTTCTGGGGTGGGTTCTCTGGATGTTTTGGATACTGTGCTGGCAGCTTCAGTTGAGTCTGACATTGTAATTCACATCCACCTGAGTCAGCTGTTGCTTGTGCAACAGTGCCATATTCCTGTATGACTGACTGTTAGTTGGGCAGGTGTGCTCATAGTCAGTCCTCTAAAACTGGTACAGTCAAATTTCCTAGATCTTACCTGTCAGTCCTTCACTAGTAGAAATAAGAAATGCTGCTGCATGTGGTTTTAGCAGTGATTTGATGGTGTACCTTCTGGTAAGCAGTGAGCATCATTGTGATGGCACTGATGAGGTTTTTTTAAAGGCTTGTCGTCTACATCAGTGGCTCTTGATTAAAAGTCAGAGGGGGGAGAAAGCAAATTGTGACCTTATGTGAGTGTATTTTCATTTCCTAGCTACAGTGTTTATTGGTGTTGAAATTCCCATTATCCAAGTGTCTTTCATGTGTTATGGTCTCAAAGTCTCCATGTCCACTTTTCAAAGTCATTTCAGTAGTAGCTTGGTCTGGTGCTCTACAAAAAGGTAGCTACAGAGGACTTGAATTGCCTCATTTTAGGCTTCTACACAGACTGTCTGAAATTGGCTTTTATGTCTTGTTTATATTGAGGCATTGCTGCTGGCTGTCCCTTCACCTCCTTTCTAGTTTTGCTGTTATGTGTGAACTGAAAGAATGGTGTAAGAAATTCACTACATTCGCTTTTCCGAAAGATAAGTTGCATAGATGGTGTGAATGCTATTCTGGTTACCTCTCTACATCTTTAAAAAAACAATGAATTTTATCTCTGGAAAGGAAGAGGGATTTCTAGTAGAAAAACTCTTCTTTTGTTGTTTTTGTTGTTTTACTTTGCGAGTTAGCAGATAACTCATTGTCTTTTTTTCCATGAAGATAAGTCCCAAATCTGTGTTACTTGTTGTAATTCAGTATAACACTGTGCAAGGCAGGATTGTTGCAGGAAGCAGGCCTGCTCCTCTGATAATCCTCAGGTATTCTGATGGAAGGCCTATGGTTATTGAGAATGGCTGTACTTGGTCCTCTTAGAATCTGTGGCAGCTTTTAGATAGAAAAGACAGGAATTAATTTCTACTGTCATGTAGAGCCAGAAGAAGTGATTGCACAGTAAATTAGATGTAGAACACTACCTGTTGGAAGTGTCTGGATTTCTAGTTCTGCTGTTGTGAAAAGGGTATTTCTCAAAAGTCATCTCTGGACCTTGCCCTTGGTATTTGGCCAAGTATGATTATTTTTTCCCACATTGCACAATCTTGCACAGTAAGATAGGAAGAATAGAAAAAGGCAGCAGCTCAGCCTTCTGGTGCCCCCACCCTGCTCCAGACAGCAAACACACTTGCTGGGTGTAGATACGTTGCCTCTGCATCCTCCAGACTGGGGACAAAACAAATTCCCATTGTTCCAAAACAGTCAGAGGATTAACCTTTAATTTTATTTTGCTGATCAATAAAACCTAATTATTTCACTGTAAGTTCACCTTCAGATTTTTCACAAAACCTCAACATAGTCACAAACTTCCCAGTCTCTTTAATTAATCTTTTCCATCTTGGGGCATTTCCATCACTGTAAGCCACCACCTTCTTCAGTAAAGAAGCTGAGCGAACATTTTGTTGAAACATAATTACAAAATCCCTCTACCATTGTACATGTGCAGCTCAGATAGGATGAGATTTAATGAAGTTTTCTTGGACTAGGAAACTTGAATTCTGTTTGAGTGACTTTTTTTTTTGTGATTAGAAGAGTAAAGTTAAAGCCTTTGTTGCATGGGGTTTTCAGGTGCCTTTGTAGTGTAATACAAAATTTGGCTTTAACCTTAAGAGATGAGTAAAGGGCCACACACACTCCCACCCTGTGGCATTCTGTTGACAGAGGATTGCTAATCCAGAAAATTGATGTAGCTGGGCAAAGTGTTATATGAAGACACATTTTGCTGAGTATATTGAATTATTACTCCTCTTCAGTGCTAAAATGAAGACTTGTGTGGCTGAACAAGGAAGCATTAGGACTCAGGACTTGAGGTTTTAGTAGCAGTCTCTGCTGCCAACTTTAAATGAGCTGTGAGCTGTTCTCAAGGGATTGTCATTTCTTACTGTCTGATTTTAGTAGTTCATGTGAAATTGTTTCTTGATGTCTTGCCATCGCAGCTCAAACCTAAAAAAGTGGCTGGAAGTTTCATCTTTGATTTTGACTTGTGAAACAAAAGCAGTGCATAAATAGTACATAAATTTTAGAACAGAAATAGCACGTCTCCCTGAGAGGTTACTGGATGATGAACTTGCCATCCTCCCTGTGTTTGAGTCTTAGTTTCTCAAACTTCTGTATCAATCCAGAGTTAGCTTGACTGAGTCACATATTTGGCTCAAGAAATCTCAGGGCCTTCAAGAGAAGGTTGAATACTAAGAGGTCTTTTACATCTTGCTGGGAAAGTAACTGTTGAACACAAACAATCAGTACAGGTTAGCTGATACTGATACGAATGCATACTTGGCTGCTAAAAGTGCAAGTCACAACCCAATTGTATTCTGCAGCTATTTAGTATCAGTTTCTTAACCTCTGGAGTGTGTTTGGCCACTTCCTGTGAAGCACAGGCAAGAAGAAGCAGCTGAGTGGGTGGGGAACTACTGCTGTGCTAACAAATGCATCTGCTCAACACAAGCATAACTTCTTCGCATTACAGTACAAAAAGGAAGGCCAGAATGTCACCAGCTACTGTAATGAGACCCTACCAGGATGGGTGCATGATGTACTTGGCCACAACTGGGCTTGTTTCATAGGACACAAGATTTCTTCATCTCCATCAGATGTTCACATCAATGAGCTACCTCTCCAGAAGCCCAGGGGAAGGTAAGCAACATATAAGTGACCTTTTACTGGTATAAAATGTTTCATTACAGTGCTTGAGGTTGTAGCTAAAGTCATAAGAACCAATTCTAGTAGTGGGGGCAAAGTTAATGCCAGTGGTAATGTTGGAAATAAACCTGAATGCATAAGAACAGAGGAGGGTATGCCTGTTGCATCACACAGTTTCTCCTTCAGTCTGTAGTGAAGCCCAGTTTTAAAACTGGCATGTCTAAGGAAGATGGTTATATTTAGTCTTTCTCAGATTCGAGAAACCTTGCCTTGATCCAGTGATTCCATGTTTCTTTATCAGTCCCTACAAGAAGACACTTCCACAGTTAGTCTGAGTTATACTGAGTTTAGAAAACACCTTTAGTTTCAGTCCCAGTCCTTTTCTTACTGTTGTATTTGATTGCTTTTATTTGCAGACTCTCCCACAGACGTTATGTGCACAACTTCGACTTTGTAAATGCTATCAATGCTCACCAGAAGTCATGGAGAGCGACAAGATACAAGGAGTATGACAATTTTGCCCTGGAAGAACTAACTAAAAGAGCTGGGGGTCTCTATTCCAGAGCTTCAAGGTAGTAAGACACTTTGTTCGGCAGTGAACCCCACTGCTGCCAAGAGTCTGCTTGTATTTGTCCTGGCTCTTAGCTGTGTTTTGGCTTGTAGTTCAGATGTTTAATCAAGTTTCAAGGACTTCCAGTTTGTGTTCATGGGGTGTGAACATATTTTTCATCTGAATGATTATTTGAGCATCTGTTGTCTCAAGCAGTTGGGACAAATAGAGTCACCTACCCTTTAGTCTTGCCCAGTAACTTGTTGCTGAATTCATATGTGCAGGGAAGAAGTGGGACAGTCTCAGTTGTCATCTCACTGTTGTGTCTGCTCATCAGCTGCCTGCCATAGTTGGGCATTTCTGCTTGTGCTTCAGTATTGGTTCTGTTAGTTCATAGTTGCAGTTGAAAAGCTGTGAACTGCTTTCTGCTCCTAAACATGAATATCAAAGATTTCTGAGGGAATTCCATGGTTACTTTGATAATTTGCCATGCCTGCAACAAGAGTCCTCTAGCAGGAGTAGAGTGTCTCAGTGAAGAAGCATGAGGGTAGCCCTGAGAATGCCTTCAGGGTCTGGCAGATCACTTAGCTGAGAGTGGTAATGGGAATGGGTACATCATCCTCTACATAATTGGAGAACTAGAGTTTTTGATCTAAAGATTCCCTTCATTATAGCTGTTTTACCTTCTTCATAGTTTTGCTTTTTCCACTCTTGGTATTCCTTTGAGTAGGAATGCTACTTTTCCAAGTGTGGCAATTGTATGTTTGTAGAAGAAGATCCTACTATAGAATAAAAATCTGCATGGGGATATCATGCAGATTATGGTTTCATTGTATAGGTAGAAGTCACCTTGTAGATGATCTTAAATACAGTAAGCTATTTGGAACCTTTCTTCCACCCATGACAGTATTTGGTTGGCCCTCTCCTGCTTTCAAAACAGACTCCAGTGTCTGGTATTTGTGAATGGCACCTGAGGACAAGCATCAGGTTATGTGAAAATTGAATGCAGGAAGCTCTTGTCTTGCTGATATGAGCATCTCTTGGCTGCAAGTGATAGATGAGGACAGGTAACATTCAATACTTCTTCAAAAGTCACAGTAAAAAATTGTTCCAGAGAACAAGTGGCAAGTGGTACTGCAGTTAGTGAATTGTTGGTGTAAGCCATGCCCATGCCTGAAGTGAAACACTCTGTAGTTGCTGTCAGTGCATGCTGCCAAGGCAAGATGCTTTCTGCAGTCAGATATTCTACATACCTTGTGATTGCAGTAAAATAGCTGTTGCAGAACTGTGTTGCTGTAATCTCTGAGAGTTGCCTCAGCACTTCAGGTTGGTGCAAAAGTACTTGACCTCAGCAGCTTGTGGATGTTAAGGATACTCCCCTGTCTGACCACCCAGGAGCCACTCTGGCAGTCACACTCGCACCACCTGAGCTGGGACTGAGGCCCTGTCGCAGTTACACCCCACACTCACACTCAGAGCAGATTTCCTTACTCACTTGACTTTGGGGTTCCCATTGCAGAGTCTCAGATGTCCAGATCTCTAAAATGATTTAATCTTGGTGCAGTAACTAAATAACCAAATAGCAGCTTGATCTGGGTGCCTCTGAGGAGGGACCTCAAACGAAGGAGCCCCTGGGCTTTTATACTCCCATTCTTAAGCATGGGAAGGTCTGGGGTCCTCTCTGAGTGTCCTGTCACCTGGCTGGGCCACAGGTCCCTGTGCCCGTTGTTACACAAAAGGATTTTGCCACCCAGAGCTCAGTTTGAAGCTCACACTGCAACTTGCAAACTGAGCTACCTGCACTGAATGTATTCCTCAACAGCAGATAGTTAATAATATAGTTCCCTCAGGGAGCAATATGAGTAGGTCTTGAATCCTGCTGAAGCTTATCTCTTCATATTGACACCCACTCAGTTTAAATGGAGACTATTTTAAATTACATCGTTTGAAGCAAGTCCAGCTAGTAGAAGCCAAAGATGAAAACTGAGTTACGTAATTGTTTCCTTGCATAGAGTGTGATATGTTTCTCAAAAGCATTTTCTCCTCTTTAGACCAAAGCCTGCACCTCTAACACCTGAGTTACTCAAGAAAGTTTCAAGCTTGCCAGAATCCTGGGACTGGAGAAATGTGAATGGTGTCAATTATGTCAGCCCTGTTCGGAATCAAGGTAAAAATAAATAAATGAATAAAACCTCCAACTTCAATGTTCTAGAGCTCCTTTGATGTAGTTTGTAATTTGCTGCTAACCAGACCGTTTTGCCTAGTGTCTTGCAGCTGACAGATTGCACCTTTACTGTGAATAACCTCTGGAAACTGGGTGGAGTGCTGGCTAACAGCACTGTACCAAAAAAGGTGGTGGTACTGGCTTGTCCAGACAGCACTGACTTGCTGGAGTGAGAGCCAGTTACCACAGTACCCTGCATAAACACAGCTGTCAGATTTTGTTCAAACAATCTCAGCCATGGTTTTCTGCACACTGACTGATGTACATTTAATTTTTTTCCCTGATTTCTTCTGATGGCAAATTATCACTCAGCTTTAATGAATGACACCATGAAAATTATTTATACTGCCTCCAAATCTTATCACCCGGATAAATGTAGGTGTTACTTTAATGGCTAGTTGCAAGAGGAGACATTAGTCACTATGAAGATTGCAGACAATGATAAATACAAAATGTATTTATAAATATATATAAATATTTATAAATAAATATATAAAGTTCTTACTACAAAGTAAGAACTTTAAAGGATACCATGGTGGTATATGTTGATTCTGTAGGGATTGTATGCTGATTCTGTGTTTATAGCACTGTGATGTGAGATGCCTGAATTATATGTTTATATAATGGAGGCCAGGAGTGAACTCAGTTAATGTGTCCCTTTCCTGTGCCACCATTTGCAGATAAACTTGAATCTACTGGTAGCTATCTGGTGGCAACTTTTGGGGGAAGGAAACATAACATTAGCATGATGGGGAAGGGATGACTGAAATCACTGATCCCTCATTTATGGCTTAGTTCTAACAAATTCTGCCAGCTGTACTCCTGGTAGCAGAAGCAGCCTAGGAAGGCTTGTGGAATTTCTAGCTCTGTGGAAGCACTGGAAGATGGCAACAGGAAATTACAGGGTCATCTGTAGGTGTGAGTCCTCTACTTTCTCCTAGTGTGAACTATGAATATCCCAACGGCTCTTTTATCTTCCAAACAATGGAATACTCAGTTCCAGACTTACCCTTTCTCCGTTGTGTTGCTTCACAATTTCCCTAAATGAGAACTAGTCTGTTGTTTCCAATAATAAGCCTTCCTGCACTTTTTATGTAATCTGAGGGTCCATGCTGAGTATGTTAAATGTCTGTGGAACATGCATTCTGTTCCATCAAATTACAATTTTAGCTTTCAGGCTCAAAAAAAAAAACCCAAACAAAACCTACAAAAGAGGTCATTCTATGAACTTTATAAATACCACTGTGGTAGCAGGAAAGAAATTTAGCAGCCAATCCAACAGACTTCAGACTGAAATGGTTGTGTGAATTGTATTTGTCACATTTTTGCACACATAGTGCACCAAAGTGTTCTGCAGTGTGGCCCATCTCAGATGCTGTGACTGTACAGTGAGTGGGAGGCATCTTTCAACTGCTTCACTTTGCCCTGCTGGGAAAAGAGTGTTCCTGTTCAGGCTGATTTTGTCCCTTCTCTTCAGAGATGCATCTAACTGAGTGAAGGTGCAATTTCACAAAGTCTTGCTGTTGTAATAGCTCTGCTTTTATACACCTACACAGTTCAAGAGAAAGTATTTTGTTTTGTTCCTCAAACCTCCCTCCTTTTCATAGCTCTGCAATATTTGACTTTCCCACTGTTGGGAAACAAAAGGAAATCAGGCACTTTGATGACAATCAGTAGATAAAGTAGGACCTCATCCAAGTAATTGTTCTTCCCAGTGAAGCTTGTCGTTCCATTTCCAGAGACTTTGAATGAGTGAAAGGAAGGTCCTAGAGAGTGAAGAGGCCTAAAGCTAGAAGCAATACTAAATTTTGATGCAAAAGTAAGGAGACTTAACTCTCTGCCAGGAAGCAAAGATGCCTCTGAAAAGCCAGTGTACAATTACCTGCCCTTGGGAAGCAAGCGGAGCAGGGATGAATCCACTGTATCAAATGTGCTATTTATACCACTACTCTCTTAAAAGTCAGTTATTTTAGGAGTAGCTGTAGAGGTGGAATATTTTTTCAACTACAAATTACAGGACTGAATCCATTGGTAGGTTGAAATAAGAACAATATTTTCAGCGTTCACTTCAAATAGTTCATTGCCGCTTAGCATATGTGCTCCATAAAGGGTAGATAGAACCTTCTCAGCCCTGCTAATGCAGTCCCTGAAGATTCATTCTGAAGGAATAGTGTGATTGGATAGCTCTTAAATGCTACTGCTGGAAAACACTGGAGCAGTACATTGCCTCTTATTCTTGAATAAGCTCAGTGTTCCCTGAGAAGTTGTTAGAAGTGGGTTTTGAATTGCACGTATAAAAGCTAAATGAAGATGTAAAGTTTTTGCTCTATTGGTTTTGAACTTCTAATCACTGTCTGGTAGGTTTTAACTCTATTCAGTGGACTTTAGGAATAGAACCTGATGGCAGCTGACTGGCCTCATTTATGTTACTGACTGCTCTTTGTGGTTCCTTTTTCTCCCCTTCTCAGGCTCGTGTGGCAGCTGTTACGCATTTTCCTCCATGGGCATGCTGGAAGCAAGGATACGTATCCTCACAAACAACACTCAGAAACCGGTCTTCAGTCCCCAGCAGGTTGTGTCTTGCAGCCAGTATTCTCAGGGTAAGGATGCTGGTGTATATAAAGACAGCTTTCAAGTAATGTTGATGAAGGAGACTCTATTTTAAAAACTTCCACGCCTTCCCCATCACACACAAGTTCATTTTTTCATAAAGTATTGGGTAGGGTGTACTTTATAATACTTCATTTGAAATAAAAAAATATAACAAATCTGGAGTTGTCAGCCCACCTCACTGCAGCAATGGGATTGAGCAGGGAGAAGTTGCCCTTACGCTCAGGATGTTGCTGGATTTTACATCTACCTGTGAAATGGGGAATATCTAAGGAGTAGGGCTCAAAATGTAGTTGATTACAGTGCTTACCTAGAAGGAATGGAACTAAATATTCCCCCAATGGCATATTCTAAGGGAGGCGGAGCATACAGGGAGGGGGAGATGAGCAAAGCAATGGCTAAAGCTTTATAGAGGACTGTATCCTTGTTAGGACAGATCTTTGTGGTGCATGTAACTAGCTGCTCTTTCTGGAAAGGGTCCATGTATTAATGTATCCAGTATAGTTCCCACAGATGTAAATTTTGTCTTGTATGTTTCAGAAAGCTGTCTGTAGCTGACTGGAATATTGGGATGATCTGGGTCACTGCAGTGTGTTCAATACTGAAAGCATTCCAAAAGATTTAAGTAGGAGAGTCTCCCACCTCAAATAACATTCAAAGGGAATAAGCACTTTTTGTTTTTTGTTAAGGTTGTGATGGTGGCTTCCCATATCTCATTGGTGGAAAGTATGTCCAAGACTTTGGTGTGGTGGAAGAGGACTGCTTCCCTTACACAGCCCAAGACTCTCCGTGCCTTTTCAAGCGCAGCTGTTACCACTACTACACGTCTGAGTACCACTATGTGGGTGGTTTCTATGGAGGCTGCAATGAAGCCCTGATGAAACTTGAACTTGTGCTGCATGGCCCCGTGACTGTTGCCTTTGAGGTTTATAATGATTTCATGTTTTATAAAGAGGGGATCTACCATCACACCGGGCTGCAGGATGATTTAAATCCTTTTGAATTGACCAATCATGCTGTCTTGCTGGTAGGCTATGGTAAAGACCCAGAAAGTGGTGAGAAATTCTGGATTGTGAAGAACAGCTGGGGCACCTCATGGGGAGAAGATGGCTACTTCAGAATCCGCCGTGGCACTGATGAATGTGCAATTGAAAGCATTGCAGTGGCTGCAACTCCTATTCCAAAGCTATAATGTAGGGGTCTTCATCCAGTGCCTTGTCCAGAGCCATAGGAACATACTAATGGTTGAAGACTCTGGTTAAGATCTGTCCTCTAGCTTGAAAATGCAGCTTTAAGGAATTTTTCCACAGTAGAGCAGTTTCCATATGTGAGAGGATGAGCACTGTTAATTCTGCTCTGTGCACTGGAGGCTTCCTCTCAAGTCTGACAGTAGATCACCAAATGGCAGTTTTGGTAACAGTGGTGATTAGTTACTCATCATTGGATATACATCTTCAGTTACCAGCTGCATTTTTTTCCATAGGCAATCTTGACCTTCAGATCTCAGAGGGAAGTGTCTGCTATGTTAATCCATAATGGCTTTGAAGGGACACTGTAGTGCCTTACTTCTCAGAAATCAGGAAGTCACTGCAATTTGGAACATAAGTGTGTTTTGGGAAGGGAATGAGCAATTACACTGATTAAAATAAAATTCTAAAGCTCTAAGTGTCCTGTGAAAACTGCATGTCAAACCCTTATGACAATAAAAATCAATTCTAAGTTTCAGGCTGTTATTAAATGTTCTAGTTCTGGATTTTATTGCTGTGCTTCACGATTGATCAGAGTTCAATAAAAAACACCCCACTCCTATAGGAGTTTGTATTTGTGGAAGAAGTTAGCTCTTTGAGTGACCTGTGTATGAGTTTTGAGCTTCCTGTCAAGAACTTTTTACTTTAGCAGAATCTAAACTGGTGGGAAAGAAGGATGAGAAGGGAGAAGAACTAGTAATCTTGCATCTGTATGACAGCAGCATCAAGCAAGTTGTCCAGGAGTGCTGTGGATATAGGACAATTCATTGAGTAAATTTGCTAATTCCCCAGTAATCCTGTTTAAATCCTTTCTGTTAATCTTTTGCCCTATTTCTTTCAAATATACAATGTAGAAACATAGAGTTGAGAGAGGGGGTATTGCAACAGTTGGAATTAACCATTTCTCAGCTAGCAACACAGTGCTTTGCTTGTGCAGCACTGGTCTTTGCTGTTCACCTGAGGAAACAAAAATGGCACAGAGGTGAGTGCCAGCTTCATATGTAGAAGGTAACTTCTTTAGTAACTTTCTATTAAAATGTGACCGAACTTACTTTGTATTTTTCTGTGTAAAATACAGACTGAGGTGGTTTTTCTAGGTGTAGTGTGGTTTTTCTAGGTGTAGGGAAATGCATAAAATGCAGAAAAATTGAACAGTTTTCTGTAATCAAACTATCCCATTGAACTTAGACAGGAAAACTCACTTCAGTAGCAGAATTTCACAAGAAATTCTGGACTCTAGTTTGCTCAAGTGGAGGGGCAGGGAAAGGATAGCTTCATAGTTTTTTCAATCCCCTCCCAAAAAATATTAAGCCTGGTTGATAGTGAGCTGAACATGAGTCAGCAGTGCCCCAGCAGCCAGGAGGGCCAGGTGTATCCTGCGGTGCCTCAGGCACAGCATCGCCAGCCGGGCAAGGGAGGGGATTGTCCCGCTGGGCTCTGCACTGGGGCGGCCTCACCTTGAGTACTGGGGGCAGCTTTGGGTGTTAATACAAAAAAGATACAAAGCTGTGAGAGAAAGAGGGCCATGAGGATGGTGAAGGGCCTTGAGCAGAAGAGCCACATGAGGAATGGCTGAGGTTACTTGGTCTGTTCAGCCTGGAGGAGAGATTGGGGAGACCTCATCACAGTCTGCAACTTCCTCAGGAGGGGAAGAGGAGGGGCAGGCACTGATTTCTCTCTGATGACCAGTGACAGGACCTGAGGGAATGGCCTGAAAGTGTGTCAGGGGAGGTTTAGGCTGGATATCAGGAAAAGGTTCTTCACCCACAGGGTGGCTGGGCACTGGAACAGGCTCCTCGGGGAAGTGGTCACAGCACCAGACAGCCTGACAGAGTTCAGGAAGCATTTGGACACTGTTCACAGGCACATGGTGTGACTCTTGGGGATGTCCTGTGCAGGGCCAGGAGTTGTACTTGATGATTCTTGTGGGTCCCTTCCAACTCAGCTTGTTCTGTGAAGATGTGTTTGGAAATTCAGAACTTGGGTTTTGCCCAAAGTGGAACAAGTGACTTCTGAAATAGCTCATATTGTGCATTGGATTGTTTTATCTTAGGGATTTGGGGGGTGTGGGGAGGAGCTAGGCTCCTGATTTTTTTTAATAGCTGTAGCACATGAGATTAGCTTGAGAATAAGGATATAAAAATTAGGTGTTTCTTTTTATTATCTTCCAGCCATTAGGAAATTGACTCCGTATTGAAATTGTTGCTGACACTCATGGCACTACAAATATATAAATCCACTTACTACTCACTGTGCATTGTATCGTCTTAGCTACATGTGTTTTGAATAACATTCTGTGTTATTTTCCTAGCAATTCCCTCACCTGTCAGTCACTGCTTGTGTGTGGCAGCTGTACCGGTGCTAATAGGAGCGTTCTGAGAGTGGTCTGTCACTGTCACTGCTCCCAGTGACTGTCATCAGACGTTGTTTGCCTTTGGCTGGCCATAGTGTATGAATGTCCCCATTTTCTGTATTCCAGAGTTGCACAGAGGAATGTCAGTCAGCCTGATGGAGCTGGTTTGTGGATATAGATTGTTTATTTGCCTTCCTCCTATAAACAATGCATTAGCTGAAGTGGAAAACATGCTATCGCTCAGGAGAGTAATTGTAGGGTTGGCAGATATGTCTTATAGTTAACATGTAAAGCCCTAATATATTTAACTTTCCAAGGAAGGTCAGTAGATAATGTCATGGCTGATAAATGCTTACAGGGGAAATAAAGCTTATCATCAGCCCAGCAAACAGAGATATTAAAAGTTTTGTGTTTTGAAAATTAGTACATACAGAGGATAAATAAGATACATCTGTTTAAAAGTGAGTGTAATAAATCCTGAAAAATTTTTAAGGACTGTGGTGGAGTCTCCATCACTGGAGTGGGATGATTTTCCAGTTGGAGCACTTCTCCTGACACCAGAATTGCTCAGATAATCGTGCAACTGGTTTATGAAGGAGACATGTCAGGGTCATCATGACTCCTTGCTCTGTGACCTGAGAACTTGAAACACAAGGTGGCATTTAACTTCCAAAGTTGTCAGTCTAAATTTGCAGTGTAAAATTCATATAAAGCAACAGCAGAGATTTTTTCCTAGATTTGTTCAAAGTGCTGAAATTAGGACTGAATGATTTTTAAGTTGCGTTGGTCCAGGAGTCTTGGAAGACAGGAAAACCAGTGCACCAGTGGAGTTTATTAAAATGGCAAAATGGCAAGCTCAGGAGAATATTATAGCTTGATAGCTTCTTGCCTTTTTGTTTTTTTAAATGACTTACGCTTCATCCATTGCTTTCTTGTTCATTGCTGGAGGCTTAAAACTAGCTTGTAAAATGAAGTTAAGAACATTAGACTGCTTTTGAACGTTCTGCTAACAGACTTCCTATGGCTTCTGAAAATACTGAGATATATTTCTAAACTACTTTGATCAAGATGTGATTAAAACAAGGCTGTAGGTAAGTCTGTAGGTATTGTTAATGGAACATTTGCAAGGATGTCAAATGGAGAATTTTGAAAAGCCTTTTTTTCTCAATTTTTGTATTTTAAAAGGGACAAATGCTGAGGCACAGTGGATACTTATTTTAGAAGACAAGAAGGAAGATGGACTAAGGAAGCATTTTTTCAGTGGTTTCAGTCTACAAAAGTGCATCTCTTACCAAGATTTTCAGTTTTCTGTTTTTCATTCTTCCCTTTTGGGGAAAAAACAAAACATCATAGCATGGTTTTTTTCCCCCATCAAATTATTAATTTCTTCAGAAAAGCCATTTCTGGTATGTGTTAAAAATCCTGTTAAAACATCAAAGCCATGACTGATTTTACTTTCACCTGAATGGATGGGACTTAACTCTCCTCTGGACAATCCACAGGGATAGAGCTGCCTGATACCACTGGAACTGTCTCACTTTGGCTTGAAATAACCTAGGAAATGGGTGGTCTCCGCAGTGTGGTGAGGAGCATGATGTAATGCCAGGAGCCTCTCGGGGATGTGGTGCAGCAGTGGGTGAATCTGCCTATGACTGCAGGAACTCCAGGGCGTTGCAGGAATGGGGCAGGGACAGCTGGGGGGGATTCAGGCTGCGGATGGCCTGAGACCCTGTGTGGAGGGGTCTGTCCTTGCTGTGTGTCTCACAGCACAGCCTTTCTAATGCCCTCATTTGCACCATGAGAGCAAAGTAGCACTTGAGTTGTAAAATAAAGGGTATTAGTGAGATCCAAAAGCCTGTGGGTGTGAACACTCTTGTACCCAGACCAATTAATGGCTAACTCTCATTTTCCCTACTGTAGTTCACTACACATGTAGACGAGTCCAGTTACTTTAAAAAAAGTTGATCTCAATATCCACCTTGAATTTGAAATTTTGAGGGTGAGCTTAAGCATATTTGAAAGGAAACACAAGTCCTTTCCATATCCTGAGCAATATGGGCAGCATGTCACAAACAAACAAAAGATGGAAGCTTTGACTACAGTATAAAATAATGCACTACCCATTCTGAACAGTGAGTTTTAAGTGAAATGTCTCATATCCTGTTTCACTGAGAGCCCGAATACCTTATGTGCTGAGGAGAAGGTATTGGAGACAACAGCTCAAGCAGGTTGGGATTTCTCTGCTGGTTGCTCTGGGTTCTGGATATGCTGTAGGCTGAAGGAGTGTGAGCATGTGTATCTGTATGTTTAGGTTTCCAGAAAAGTACAAAGCATTTAATGCCAAAAAAAAAGTTATTAATAACCTGCAGCTTTAGGAGGTGGTGAGGTGCAGGACATTAAGAGGGCATCCATTTCTTCAGTTCCCTCTGAATGACAGGTGGTGCAGGAGGAGGAGAGGTTGAAGCCTTTCTGTATAGGCTAGAGAGAAACAGGCATGTGCATATGCAGAATTTTTCTATATCTGTAAAAGGAAAGGCACTGACACATACTTCTGCCAATTATTCCTAATTGTTTCATTTGGATCAGCTGGCTTGATCCAGCAGATGCTATTTAGCATGGGATGCACAAGCTAAATTAAACTCACTCTCATGGTAACATTTCACTAGGCTGCTGGTTTAGCTCTCTCCTCTCCAAGCACATTTTGCTATTTGCACTTTAAGATATTTGTGTGTGTTTATGCTTAAAGGGATCCTTGGGACCTCTGACTTACCTCATTAAATGGAGAATACTTTTAAGGGCTGTGTGGAAGGGCTGAAATCACTTTAGCAATACGACAGGTGATAAATACTAAGTACTGTCATAACCACCAAAGATATTAAAAGAGATGTCTTTGCTCTAGGGAGGATTTCAGAATCTTGAAAAACATTGTACATTCTTAAATGTCCAGCAGTTCCAGCCTTGAAGTTCTTCATGTAAGATGGGAAAAACTTCCCAAACCCATTAACTAACTGTACAGAACCCTTACAATGATCTTTAGCAAAGGATATGTAATACATACAATGTGTGGATTTTTTAAAACTTAATTTATTTAACTTTTCTATTACTCTCTTATTAACACTTGAAACACTAATACAAAATGATGGCCTCTTCCATTGTTCTGTTTAGCACTTAGCTGGAATAAATTGGATTTTTGGTCTGGGCTATACATGGGATTCCTTAAGGTTTTTCTTCTCATTAGCAGTGGTGACTGAAGGAATCTGAGTATCTCAGAAGGCTTCCTGAAAGCAGCCAGTCCATGACTGCTGGGAGGCCATTGCTTCACCTGGAAATGGGGTATCCAAACCGTTTCCTGACTTTGGACTCCGTACTCTGCTCAGTGGTCTGACTGCTCCACTTCCTGCTCCCCAACTTATCTGCATCACAGTTCAGGAAAATCTTGAGCCCACTTAAAATCCTGGTCTTATTTTGGGACTCTCTCACTTCTCCCTGTAGGTGTTTAGGCATAAGCAAGAATACTCCAAAAGCTTGACATTTGGGTGACTAAGTCTGCAGTCTGTACTATATTTTGCTTTGCACAAAGATTTCCATCTAAATCTCATACATTAATAAGGCTGCTGAGTTTTGTCACTCAGTTACATTTCTCTCTGCTTCTCTGAAACCCTCTATTGACCTTGGAATTATATGCACAGGTTTAAATAATAATACCTGGATGCAGGATAATACCTGCATCCAGTTGTAGGAGGGGAAAAAAATCAATTACCAGAAATGGACTAAAAGGCCAAATCAAATACATAAAACTCAGCAGTATGATGATAAAATATAAGCAATGAAATGCTTCTTTTCACAGAATGTATCTATTTTCTGTGTTTGCTGCCTTGAGGAAAAGTAAGAATAGGGTGATTGCATTTTCCTGGTTGTTGAGGCCTGATTTTTAAGCTGTAACATTGAAAGGGTGATTTTCTTTTTTAATTAAAAAGCTGGCAAACCAGAGCTTGAGTCCCATCATATCCTTTAGGATTGTAGAGGTTAGTAATAGCAGCATTAAAACTTCTCCAAATGGAAGATGAATGGGACCATCAGGGCGTGAAAGAACCAGGAGGGATAGCAGGAGATGAGGTATAGGAAGGGCAGGTGCTGATGGCACCTGGGTTGGCAGTATATTAAGTTCCCAACTCATCTGCATGAAGTACGTTGGGACGCCCAGAACAGGAAGCAAAGAGTAATCTAAATAAAGCAAGGGACATTCTAAAAAAACAGGCAATCTAAAGAAAAAAAATCATTCCGTGGTTCAGGTAGGTAGGGACCTTAAAGGTCCAACTCCCGCCCCTCCCCCATAAGCATGTGTGCCACTTGATAGCCCAAGTTGTGCAGGGCCCCATCCAGCCTGGCCTTGAACACTTCCAGGGATGGGGCATCCACAGCTTCCCTGGGCAAGATGTGCCAGTGCCTCATCACCCTCACAGTAAAGAATTTCTTCCTAATATCTAATTCAAATCTCTTTTTTTAGTTTAAAACTGTCCCCCCTTGTCCTATCTACCCATGAAAAAGTCCCTCTCCCTCTTTTTTAAAAGGCCTCTTTAAGTATTGGGAGGCCACAGTAAAGTCTCCCCCAAGTCCTCTCTTTTCCAGGCTGAACAACCCCAGCTCTCTCAGCCTGTCTTTGTAGGAGAGGTGCTCCAGGCCCCTGATCATCTTTGTGGCCTCCTCTGGGCTCACTTCAATGCATCTTCCTTGTGTTGAGGACTCCAAAACTGGACACAGTGATCCAGGTGGGGTCTCACAAGGGCAGAGCAGAGGGACAGAATCCCCTCCCTTGCCCTGCTGGCCATGCAGCCCAGGACATGGTTGGCTTTCTGTACTGTGAGCACACATTGCCAGGTTAATGTCCAGCTTTTCATACACAAGAACCCCCAAATGCCAATAAGAGGTGATAGTAAGGAGGACAAACCCTTTTCAGCAGCTTCCAGGTAAAAAGACTAGATACTTTAATAAGCAAAACCTAATGCTTCATGGAAGTGGAACAGATATGAAGCAGTACAACACTCCTCCAAAACCAGCACCTGAAGACTAACCTAGGGATGAGGAGATGGTGGGGGCTGGGTGGCTGGCATCCATTTCCTTCCTGTTGCTGCAAGAAAACTTGGCCAAAGCACTGTGATATATGTGGGTGTGGGTAAGCAGGATAATTAAACACAGAGCATGGCACTTTTAAGGAGGTGGGTGTCAGGGTGTTGATGTATGTTTTAAAATAGAATTGCTTTCCGCTCCTATAGGTGTTGCATTGAGTTTTGCTGCACTGCTGCTGGAGAGAAGCAATGTTAATTACCACAAAATCTCTGGCTTAAGAGTTCAACTACAGGTCTCCCAGTACAGTTCCCTTCCTCGATGTTAATTTGTGTGCTGTCTTGAACCCGTGAACAATCACGTATGGCAAAGCTGGTGTTTACCCTCTAGTTTGTTTACACCCTTCACTGCAATCCCACTTCCACAAAAAGAAATGCTGGCTCTACCAGGACAGGTGATGGCCCTCTTGTGTTATAGATCAGGTAAAAAAATCACAGCTGGGAAGCTGGTTATCAGTTGAAAGGGCAGTTGTCTCACTGCTAAGATAACTTCCAGAATGGGTAGGGGGTTTTTTTTGTTTGTTTGGAAAGAGTGCTAAAACCAGGATAAAAGTGTTCAAAAAATGTGAGAAAACTAAACCCTCCTGGTATTTCTCATTTACTTAGGGATTTTTTTCTTATTTTGAAATGTGTTCATAGAAAAGCTAAAAAAGGGAAGATTTGAGAAAAATGCAAAGTTTCGGCTGCTTGGTAACATGCCCTGACATTCCTTTTATATATATAGAAGGAATATATTCTGTGTATGCATATACACACAAACAGAAAGGACTGGTTTTTTTTATTTTTTTGCAGTTGAGAACACTGACAAAAATCCCAATCTGGAAACCCTTCACCAGATGAGCTGAGATCCACACGGTGTTACTCATCCTCCTTATCTCTATTTTTTGTTTGTCTTTCCTGTTGAGATAAGACTTCCAGGAGCAGTCCTGGCCACCATCCAGGGTCAGAGCAGTGTTCAGCACCCAGGAGCCTTTCTTGCTGAGCCCTCAAGTGCTACTCTGATAGCAGGTTAAATAACAACCAGTAAAAGGTGGAAGGAAGCCGCTGTCTTTACAAACACCTTTATTGTGTCTTACTTGTGTCTTGGGAGGTTTCTGGAGTGTACTGGTGACAACTTCCTGTACAGATGAATGAGCTGATGAGGGGAGATGCTCTGCTGGACCACATACTTACAAACAAGGGAGTACAGTACAGGGATGTGAAAACTGGGGGCAGCTTTGGCTGGCAACCATGAGAGAGTGGAGTTCAGGATTCTGAGAAGAGGGGAAAAAGGCAAAAGTCCGGGTTCGAGCCTTGATTTCAGGAGAGCAGACTTCAGCCTGTTCCTGCTTTGGAAAATCCTCTGGGAGGCCCTGGACTGAAGAGGGGTCAAGGAGAGCCAATTGATTTTCAAGAATCACCTCCTTCAAGTCAAGAATGGTCCATCTCCACATGTAAGAAATCAAGCAAAGGCAGCAGGAGGCCTGCAAGGATGAATAAGGAGCTTCTGACTGAAAAATAAAAAAGAAATGTATAAAAGAGATGGAAGGGACAGGTGACTGGGGATGGATATGTACTCACTGTCCGAGCCTTGGTAAGATCTGATTGTTAAAATTGTTAGAGAGATGCCTCTGCCCAAATTAAGGTGCAAATGAGACTATATGCTGAAATGAATAGTATGAATTTTATTTAACAGTAAATGTGAGGCAGAGAAAGAAGTATAAAAAGAGAGAAGGGAGAGAAAGAGAGTGACAGAGAGAAGGTTAAGTAGAAAAATATCACTTCTCCGTGGGTTCCAAGAGCATCCCTTCTTGTCTTCTCGACCATGAGGGTCCCACAAAACATAGAGTTCAATGCACTAATATACTCTCAGGCTAGGTGGGAATGCCCAGGTTGCACCCCTGCTATCTTCAGAAAGAGGAAGAAGGAGAATTACATGGAATTACAGGCTGGTAAGCATCACCTTGGTCCCAGAAAAGGTGATGGAGCAAATCCTCCTGGGAGTAATTTCAAAACACAGGAAGGATAAGAAGGTGATTTGGAGTAGTCAGTGTAAGTTTATGAAGGGGATATCATGCCTGACCAAACAGGTAGCCACCTATGGTGAAATCGCTGGGTGTGAATAAAGGGAGAACACTGGATGATGGGTGCCGTGTCCAGTTCTGGGCTCCCCAGTACAACAATTAAAGAGAACTGAGTCCAGCAAAGGAATGCAAAGATGATTAAGAGCTTGGAGCATCAAGGAGAGGACAAGAGAGCTAGGACAGGTCATCTGGAGTAGAAAAGGCTCATGGAGATCTTAAAGAATCTGTAAAGAATACAGAAAAAGATGAAAATTCTATTTAAACATTAAAAAAAAGTTTTTATTGTATGTATGGTCAAACACTGGAATGAGTTGCCCAGAGACTGTGAAGTCTTCATGCTTGCCTTTTACCTGCCCTGCTTTGAGCAGGGTGTTAGGTTCAGTGATCTCCAGAAATACTTTCCTACCTCAGTGGTTCTGTGATATTTGAAATTACAATGAATACAACTTACAAATCGTACTCTTGATGAACTTTTATCAGGTAAAGGTAGCATCTTTTGTTGTTTTGTTCCATGGTTTCAGTTACAAGGGAAATAATGTAAGCCAATGCATATTAGTTTAGGATCTACTCTTACAAATGTTCCTGAACATGAAGTTGGAGCTTCTGCATGAGCACCATTGAAGATTGATAGTGATGCCTTATGAGGCCTCCTAGCGACTGGACAGGAGTAAAAGAATAAAATAGGTATTTATTTGAAAGGCCTTCAAAGGTAAACCCTGGGAACCACAGGCTATTGCCAAAAATGGACCCCAAGGTGGACGACAGGTCATGAGTTCTTCACACCTTTATAGGTTTGGTTCATTTGCATATCAGGGTTAATTCTCCAATTAAATCTTCAGTTAATGATGTCATTTCCCCTCTGCTTGCCCACCTTAGAAGCTCTTTGGATTATACTTTTGGGCCCAGGACAGTCTGGGTGACCTTGGAGAGCAGGCCTGGAGAGGCTTTGTTGTGTCTACCTAGCACAAGTGAGCAGAAAATAGCAAGTTACAAGAAACCTCAGAGCTACACTCTAAGCAGTACAGAATCAGGAAAATATAAAAGTTAAAACCTAGGCATCAATAGTCTCCAAGAACCAGACTTAAATCTACATGAACTGGACAAAAGTTTCACTGATGTGATTCAGCCCTGTTCTTAAAAGAGATTTTCCCTGTGGAGGACAGGGTAGACTATTCTCTAAGTTCCTGCTGTGGGGATTTCAAATGGAC
This sequence comes from Aphelocoma coerulescens, assembly GCF_041296385.1. Lineage (NCBI taxonomy): Eukaryota > Metazoa > Chordata > Aves > Passeriformes > Corvidae > Aphelocoma > Aphelocoma coerulescens. The sequence goes on from NC_091013.1 coordinate 86,234,571, forward strand.
CCTCGTGGGAGGGGCATAATGCAGGTTACTGATTATCAGAAACATTCTAGCTTGACTTAGATATTCCTGTGTCTAGCACTGTAACTGTTTGATTCTTATCACACGAATACTCTTCAGTACCTGAAGTGGGTTAAAACTGCTGCACTGTCAGTTTGTTCCAGGCTTTTGTTTTGCATTCCTGCAATGAGTGTGATGCTTCCACCTGCAGCCTCAGTGAGTGCTCTTACACTTTGCTTATTGAATCTGAGGTGCCACAAATTTCCTTTGGAACTGGCACATTTCAGACTAAATCTGTGCTATATGATGCTTTCACTGCCGTCTGGCCTCAGGGACAAGCCATTTTACTGAACCCCCTGTTATTAGATTTTACCCTTGGCAGACATTCTGGTCCTTGCCTTATTACTTTTTGAGTTGCACTGTGGTCGTGTATTCCCAGGTGACTGTTCAAATACACTTGGTGTAAAATGCACTGCAGCCCATCTGAGATTTTTGCTGCAGGCTCCAAAGGATAGACCTTGGATTTTATTAGGCTGTATGGATCTATATGGGTGGAATAGAAACACATTCTTTGCATCTGAGCACTGACTGTGTTCACACAGGGCTGATGGATATGGAAGGTATGTCGGAATATGCAATAAGTAGTCCCTTTATCAGACCAAGGGTTGCAATTGTGAGAGAGCCACAAACTCTCACTCTTTTAATACAGTGATTCATACACCACTGGGCTGTTAACTGTGTACCTAACAACTTTTGTATGTATTCCATATCCCAGAATTAATTGTAATATATCAGTCGGGCAAAAAACTCTGTGTAGAATGTCGATGTTTTGTATTTCTTTTAAAGCAGGATATAAAATAATCTTCTAATCTATGATACTGATTTGTATGTATATGCATATATATATATGCATACATAGACAGAGATGTGTATTAGCATGTCTCTGGATTATGCTGTCATTTATATCATACTAGGTAAGTTCAATATGATGGTATAGGTCAATCCCTTCAAGACATTCAAAGCTACCAGATATAACATTAATAGCTGTGGTCTGAAAACCCCATGTAGTTTTAGATGGCAATCTTTTGAATACATACATTTCTAATAATCTGAATTTTGGTCCCCACAACATAAGAAGATAAGATATTAAACTATTAGAGAGCATCCAAAGGAGGGCAACAAAGATGGTGAAGGGCCTTGAGGAGAAGCCATGTGAGGAGTTGCTGAGGTCACTTGGTCTGTTCAGCCTGGAGAAGATACTGGGGAGACCTCATCACAGTCTGCAGCTTCCTCAGGAGGGGAAGAGTGTGGCAGGTACTGATCTCTTCCCTTTGGTGACCAGTGACAGGACCCGAAGAGATGGCCTGAAAGTGTGTCAGGGGAGGTTTAGGTTGGATATTAAGAAAAGGTTCTTCACCCAGAGGGTGGCTGGGCCATGGAACAGGCTCCCCAGGGACGTGGTCACAGCACCTGACAGAGTTCAGGAAGCATTTGGACACTGTTCTCAGGCACACGGTGTGACTCTTAGGGATGTCCTGCGCAGGGCCAGGAGTTGGACTCAAAGATCCTTGTGGGTCCCTTCCAGCTCAGCACCTCCCAGGATTCTGTGAATGTCTTTCTTTTGACAAAAACTATTGCCTTGTAGTCTCATTATCTCAGAAAACGTTGTTTTTAAAAGGTCTGTTGATAACAAGTCTGGTGCTCAAGGTTGGTGTCCTTTTCTGTGGTAGATGCCACACAAAGAGGAGTGATAAAATCCAGGATGCAGTTTTGCTGTCCTTGATTACTGTCAATGTAATTGCATCTTCAATTTTATCACTTCTCCCAGAGAAAAAGGTCTCTAATAATGACGGAGAAATAGTGAGGAATTTATGAAAATTATCACTGTAAAATGAGTTTCTCTTTTATGCAGAGTGCAACACAGCTTGTAATGCCTTAATTTGACAGAATTTTTTAAATGTTGTTATTTATGACTGAGATGTATAGAGTTATCAGTTCTGCCAAATAAAATAGAATTTTAATACACTCTATTAATATTAGTATAGTATTAAAACAGAATAATGGATAGGCAGAAAATACAGAAATTAAACAGCATAGATATACATAGTGTCACACGGAATTTCAATTATTTTTTACCATTATTTTATAAAGTTTAAAATGTACATATACCAGAGAAAACACAGACAAATGAAATATAAACACAGAAGTATCAACCAAACTGCTGGCATGTTTACATGTTCTAGTTGCCTGGAAAGCAGCAGAGTAAGGGCTCAGAGGCAACATCTGGTTCTCCCAGCCTAACAGGTTACTCGGTGTCAGCTGAGCCCTGCTAACCATCTACCTGTGAGTGGCAGATGCAAGCTGGTGTGGTTTATATTACTTGTCCTTAAGTGTGGTCTCAGCTAGGACAGATTTCCTTGCATCATCTCCAGGCTTAGTGAGCTTCCCTGGCCACCTCTGCCTGCAGGAAATCGCTGAATTGCAGTAACCTGTTTGTGTGCTTGAAGGGATCAGCTGGCATTGTCAAACAAATTTTGCAGTGATCCTTTGAGTCATAAGCAGCCCAAATTATCTGCCTTCTCCCATGACAGTGCTGCAGCAGGACTGCAGATTAGTGATAGGTCCACACCTCCCTGCCCCAGTGCCTTCGGATGGCAAGGAGGCCAAACCAGTAAAGACACATAGCTCCAGAAAGATAGAGCAAGGCAGGACTGAGGGCCTTCTCCCACCTCAGGAACATTTCAGCAGATGGTGTCTATAAAAGCCAGCTCACCATGGAGTTAGGAGATCGGGGTACAACTTTCACTCAGCAAGATGGTTCAGTCCATACTTCACTTTAGCTCAGCGAATCATCCCTCTAACTGCAGTGCTCCCTCCTCCATGCTCACCCTGCCTCTGAACACCTCACTGAACATCTCACTGGTAGTCCTACTGCCAACCCAGGGTGACCTTGATTAAGCCTGTGAGGAGCTCATTGTACCAGGGTGCTGCTGGGGCCAAGAATTTAGCCACATTCAGAGAAGAATTGGAGATTTAAACAAGTAACATGATTATCCAGAGCTATTATAGCTAATGCTAACAAAAACTTTGGAAGAGAGATAAAGCCTCCTGCTTCTGGGTGTAGGCCAGCCTCCAACTACACTTACTAATAGCCTAAAACCTCCAGTTACCAAATACCCGCTTTCAGAGACCTTCCACACACTGTTCTCTGAGCAATGGCCATCATCAAAGAGGAGTAAAAGATCAGATGTAATTTAAACCTTATCCAAAACTGCAATTCCGTTATTTCCAAAATTGCTAAATCCTCTCAGCCTGTTCTTCAAGCTCCAAAATGGGAAATCTTCAATGTGGTGAAGATGTGTGTGGGAATGGTGAGCGTTTAGAAGCACTTGAATGTTGGATTGTCTCAGGAAACAATGGTGCTGTAAAGGCAAGAATTCACATACCACACACAAGCAGTAATAACAATAATAAGCTCGAATCATGCAAAGACACTAACTAATCAAACTGGTTTGCCTGTCAAGTTGTAGTCTTTTATGATGTCCATACCTAACGAGACTGAGCCCTTTAAAATTTTCTCTCTAAACAGCATACAATAAAGGCTTGTTTTTGAAAGGACAATTTATCTTATTTAAAAAAAAAAAATAACCCTCTCGTTAAAAAAAGGTTCAAGGAAAATAAGACATTTTTCATCTCGAATTACCTATTTCCACTTTGTATGTTTATGTACATGTGTATATATACACATAAACTTTAAAGTTTGAGTTTAAAGAGTGATTATAAAAGATTGCATAATATGAATGTTCTGAATTCTTTGTCTACTAAAATCCAGCTTTTTGGATAGATGACAAAATTCTAATGCCATTTCAGTCCACACTTGGGTAAGAACTCCATCAAATAACATTACAATAAATAAAAAATATGTTTTCATTTTATCAAGAACATCAATGAATATAAAAATTATTCACTGATAAATTACACACTATTAAAATTCTGTGGGTTTGCTATCAAAGCTCTTAAAAGAATCAAACACCTCTAGGTAATGGGTAGAGGTCTCCAGCTAAGCTGCCTAGGTAAAATTCAGTAGGTTCTTCATTCAAAATATAGGGACAATCCTGTCAGTGGAATGATTTACTCAAATGGGTTTAGTTGTTTGCAAGTTTGATATCACTTGCTTTGGAAAACAGACACTGGCATTCATATGCTCTAATGCTGTTGTGCTTCCGTAATTTCTGATTATTGGTGACATGAGATAAACCTGGAGTTTTTGCACTTTAGAGTGCAGTTGTATGAAAAAAAAGCAAGAGCTGTGTGCTGCATTCAGATGGGAGCATGCTTATAGGTATAGAGAGACAATCACAATTATGGTAGTGAAATTTTAAAATATGTATGCTATAATTTAATTTGTACAGCTCTCCTAGTATGGACACAAGTAAAGATGCTGTATATTGCTTTAGCCACCGCTTCTAGTGATTTAACCGCATTCACACTGACTTACATGGATTAGAACCATATTACATCCAAAGCTAAAGTCACACTGGTTTAATTTTTGCACTTTAGTGGCGGCCTGAAACCTCTGAAGGGAGTTTTCTGACTTTTTTGCAGTCACTGGCATGTTAAAGACATCTGGAAACAAGCGTAGGGTGATAAATTATCACCAAGGCGCTGATTCAAAAGCTGTGTGTAAAACTAGTGCACAACAGAAACACTGTCCTTTCAGCAGGCAACCAAACAGAGAACAGGACTGTTGCATGAATTTTCCTGCAAAGTCTTTAGCAGCCAGACTAATCCCAGGCACACCTCGTGCTGACCTTTACACACATACGCACAAAATTTTCTGGGAGACTTCCTTCCCCCAGTCCTTACTTCATCTCCCAGCAGGGCTGCCTGCTGGACCTGGTGATCCTGCTTCCGTACGAAGGGAGAGAGCCTCCACCTACCTTGCTCTCCTTCCTTCCCTCCCCAGTCCCTCACTCCCTCTCTTCCCCTCAGGCTGGCAGGATTCCTCGGGCAGAGCATGCAATCAGTTTGCAGGGAGCAGCCGCAGCCACAGGAAAGATGCAGAAGCACAACCAGAAGGAGCACCTCTACAAGCTGCTGGTGATCGGGGACCTGGGAGTGGGCAAAACCAGCATCATCAAGCGTTATGTCCACCAGAACTTCTCCCCCCACTACCGGGCCACCATCGGGGTGGACTTTGCTTTGAAGGTGCTGAACTGGGATGCTGAGACTGTGGTACGGCTGCAGCTCTGGGATATTGCGGGTGAGTACAGAGGAGAGCCCCTTGCCCCATTATCTATCGAAAGAAAATACAAAATGTAGACCACAATTCATTTGTACTGATCTAAAAGCTGGGAACTGCCAGTGCCTATGCAGTGAGGGAGAGCAGATAGAGGAGAGAAAACTTTAAGGGCAGATTGACGTTTTGGAGTTTCCCTAAAACCAGCAGGCTCCCAAACTAGGGAAGTCAGAGAGTCAGAGTAGAACCTTTGCTATCTGATTTTTCTCCCAAGCCATGAGATAGAAATGCCAACATTCAGGGATCCAGCCACCTCTCTCCAAATGCCCCAGTTGTTTCCCTGCAGCTGACAATATTCAAGTTTTACCTCCTTGGACTAACAGATCTCTATGACAGGAGGAAGAGTAACAAGAATGTCCTGTTATATCTTTTTAATTTGGTGGAATAGATGAGGCATTCAGTAAGATGATTAAAATTACTTTTATAGTTTAAAAAATAAAGAAAATGTATGTCTGAGTTAGTTTATTGAATTATATTCGTTCTTCCTGTCCTTCCTCTCTCTCCTACCTTCCCTCCTTCACTCCAATGAAAGCAACTTCTAATGTGTTTTGAAAAAAGAAATGTTTCTATTTGGCAATTATTTTGGTTGCTAAAAATATAATTACTCATGTTTTAATATAATTTTTCCATCATGAAGCAAAACAAGAGATGATTTACCCTGTGCAAGGAGAAAAAGAGTAAAGAAGTCCAGATATCCCCACATGCTTACATCATTAAAACCCACAGAATTTGACATTGTTGCTGTCAGTGCTTCAGACAATTTCGATTTGGCTTCAAATTAAACACACAACTTTTTTTTGCCACCCCCTTACTGAAAATTAATCATTTTTGTTTCAGTCCACAAAATAAGTTTATCTTGATGGCATATATCACATGCCGTAAGTAATGTTCTTTCATTTAATGAATGCAGGAATCCAAATAGAACTGTGTAACCCAGTAGATTACAGCATAAAGAATGGCATTTAAAAACTCAGTTAAATTAAGAAGTTACTTTCATTAAGTAGGGGGTAAAGGTGAACATCATATCAGCTGTTAGGCAACTGTGCCAGCCTGTGGCCTGAGCTGTGGGCTCAGTGATCAAGTCTGGAACAGCACTGGGTAAAACTGGTGAAATGAAAAAATTCTTGACATTCTTATCGGCGGAGGGAGTGCCTTTCTTCTGCGCTGAGCTGTCTCATGTCTGAGCTCTGAATTTGGCACTGAGGTACTAAAACTTATGCAACAACGCTGCTTTATGCAAAACGTATAAACTCCGCTTTTTCACACACTAATACAGTCTTGTAGTTTTATGGTGTTAAATACATATATGCTCAGTTTTCTTTATTAAAAGTTGGAACAGTGGGGCAAACATTAGTTTTATTGTTCCCCAGTGACTGATTATAACAACAAATACATGCACTGCCAGAAAAACTTTTCTGTATGAGAAAAAAACATTTAATAGTAAATTCTGAATGTATCAGGGACTTAAAGAATGTATTTTGCATGCCTTGTGTCAGAGATTTATTACACTACTAATCATGTGCTGGCAGATCATATGATGTAGCTTTCAGTCAGGCTGCAGAAGCAATTACACCTAGTTGTAGTACTGAATGACTAGCAGGCTTTCTGAGTTACCAAATATGACAGAGAGAATTACAGTACTGTACTAAATTTCATATGAATTGCCCAATTCAAACCATCATTGTGAAGGTCAAGACAGTGGTCAGTAATAAAAAGAGTTGCTGTCTTAGCTTTAATGACTTCTGCTTAAGGAGCTTCAGCTGTTGCTGGCTGTACATAGAAAGGAAATTCTGTAAGCAGCACACTGAATTCAGATGATCATGGTGCAGGCATAGAAGTTATCACAAATAAGGCATCTGGCTGGTGAGAGAAAAAGTGGTTTAAAAATGAAAAAGAAGTAATACTGATTGGAAATTAGGAAAGAATGGAATTGGTTTCTCCTGTGGCTGGTCATGTATCATCACCTGCAAAACATAAGTGAGCAATGAGAAGAGGGAGGAAAATAAAATCTCTGGTCTAAGAACATCCTCTCTTTCAGTGGAATCTGTTATTAGGTCAGGTTTATCTTTGGGGGTAAGGCAATAAACTTTCAGTCTCTCACCAAGCTACAGGATGCTGGCTTAGCATGCAGGACACCTTGAATTGAAGCAAATTCTGCAAATGCATCAATAATATCTCATATCAGTAATTATATATGAATACATATTGATATATGTATTTATATATAGATATCAGGTATCATTTTAGCTCTTATATCCTTTCCCCTTTTCATTATACAGGCAGAGAACCCAGTACCAAGCATATGTGTACTCTTCCTTGCTTTTCACACTGTGGATCAGTGGGTAGTAAATTGTTTAACAATCTAGAAATAATTTTCTCAAAAATGTTGTGAATAAAACCAGTGTCAAGCTTATCTACATTATTAGTAGGATTTATGTACATGGTGACTTCATTGGAGGAGCGACATATTCCAGCTGTGGTAGGACCAAGCAGTTTAGCCTGGTTTACCCTTACCATACATAAGAAGAAAAAGTAAATTTGGTTCATCTGGTGCCATCTAATTAAATGTAGTTAATATTTCTGCAACATATTTTTCTGTATTTTTTAATTTGGTAAACAAAACTAACTAATAGCTAAATGCTGAAACTGCATTTATTTAGAGGAGAGAGAAATGCCAAAAAACAAGGATAACTAAGCATTACAAAAATTAATTCAGGGATAATGTAGGCTCTGCATCACACATTGTTACATTAAGACAGGGTTTTTAACACATAATATATTCCTGAAACTGTGGGTGTTAGGCAGGAATAGTAGGATTAACCTTCATGCTATATGATGTTATGGTGTTTGTAACAACAAGCTATCATTAAAATCTACGAACTTATGTCTGACTCAGTGAAGTGCCTAAGTTTGAGGTGACTGAATGTTTAGTATTGTGTGTGGGAGGAGATAAACATGACAAAATTTTCCTTGTCTTTAATTTCTTCACAACAATTCAATTTCATTTCACCTCATGTCACAAATTATCAGTTTTGGTGTTCCTGCTAAAGTGTGCCATCACCTCTACTGCTGTGTCATACAATACTAAATCTTGCTCCTCAGTCAATTTGCCTTTATCTTTTCTTTATCTTTTCTGCTGCCTTTGTGTGCATATCCTTTAAATTCATTAACAATTTGTTAGAAGGAAAGCTTTAAAAGAAACTCTTAATCATACTTTGCACAAGGTTACTGTGGATGGGGTTGGCTCTGCAGATGCAGGCCAGCACACCACTTCTGAAGAAAACAGCTGTTGTAGACAGCAGATCTGGATGTATTTGCTATTCCCTTCTCTGCAAGGCTGCTCTCTGTGCTACTGTCTGTGTTTTGTGCCCACACAGCCCAGAGATTTCTCTGAAGACCAGCTTTAGCTGCAGATTTACTGCAGGAAGAAGTTTTGAGTGCATCAGAGAGCAAAGAGCAGGTACATCAGAGCCTGCTCCCTGATCCTTTTCCACAGCCATCTCAGCATCCTCCTTATCACTCCTTCTAAGTATGAGTGGGCTGCATTATTCACTGCTACCAAAAAGACATTGATTTGTGTTTAAAAGGCTGGCTCTCACCTCATGAAGAGTTGGACGGATGCTTTGGGGAAAGAACAGTTCCATTACCTTTCCCTATCACTTTCACCTTCAGAAGCTGCAGTCTTCCCACAGATACAGACGAGTGTCTCTGCAGTTGTAAAGTTTTTAGGACTGTTATGCTGCAGAGGGAGTAAGCAGAAACCTGTTCAGTAATGCCAGGCACAGCACATCCTCAGCATTTTAGGCTTTCAGCGGCTGCTGAGCATTGCAGCACATATGCATAAATAAGATAGTCATGGTGATTTCTAGGCTAAGTTACCTTGAAATTACTGTTCTGCAAACATAAATAAGTCTCTTGCTGTGATGGTTTTATTTCAGTATAGATTGGTGGTGAGATCCATGTGCCAGATCCTGCTGACAGCCTGCTTTTTTGCATTCTAGGGTGGTGAACATCAGCTCAAGGCTTGCTTAAGCTTCAGTCCATAAAGACAATTATTTGAATTCAAGTGTGAATATTCTGAAAGCTGTTTTGAAGTGAAAAGTAAAAAATGTTTAAATCTTCTCCACAATTTCCAGCTTCTCAGTGTTGTCTAAAGGTTGTCTGTAAAGCAAGGTGGTTCTCAAAAGCATTTTTCTCTTAGGACAGTGGCAAGAAGTAGAACGCATCATAAAACTCAGCATTGGGCAGTTTTAATCAATTTTTAATTTCAATTTTTGTGCCATATTTCAGATGCTGTAGTCAACATGGTGGAAATTATCTGAGTTATAAAATTTTATTATTATTTTTTATACCTTTATCAGAGATGAGAGTGGTTAATGAAAATTGTAGATTTTTGTACAAATTTATGTGGGGTAAGTTTTTATAAAATATGAAATTTCATTTGTTGATTGCTTTAAGCCCGAGCTGATAGCTTTCCCTGCTGCAGAGGTGCCACTGAGATTAGGATAAGTGTGCAGGCAGCTGCCCTTCAGACAGGGAGTCCTTCCCTTTAACAGAAATCTTGTTGCTTTGTCACTTTGGTCTCACTGGGTTCACTTCCAAGTAGAGTAGGATTCATCTGAATTAACAATTATACATTTCTTCTCAGTCCCCAACTACGAAGGGCCCCTAACCTTAGGTACCTTTTTAATCTAATTTAGGGTTGATAATGCCAACATAAACCACCATCTCAGTGGGCAAAGGCCATTGGATTTGTGGGGTTTGATGCCAAGTGCCAGTGGCCTTGCAAGGGGTGCAGTAAAGTACAATGGGCCAGATTACATATTCCACAAGTTTCTGACCCTTCCAGTGAAAAGCAAAACCAATCTTCCCCAGTCACTCTTTACAGTAAAGCAGATTCTAATATTCAAGGCTGCCTGTGAGATACCACTGAATGGTTGGTCTATCTTCTAGCCTAATTTCTGCCTAAACCATTGTGTTGCTGAAAACCTAAGGCCATATTTTGACATCTTTAATACATCAAACAATGCCTATTTTTACAAGTAATTCTGCTAAATGAAAAAGTTTTAGGAACCTCATCTATTAATATAGGATTTTGTTCACATAAGCAAGAATCGGTGGAAAAAAAAAGTCCTTCTGCATCCTTAGACATATTACTTAGCTCTCCAAGCTCAATGCAAATACTAAAGAGCACTTTTTCTGCTATGTAAATCAAATAAAAGTCATTATGCAAATGTCATATAACTAAAACTCTGCTTTATAAAGCACCTCTTTTTCCATTCAAAATTGCCGAATGTGTTTCTGTCAAGTAGATTCATACATTAATTATAACTGATGAAGAAAAAGACCACTTCAAAAAGAGTTTAGACAGTTCATCTGGAGAGCAGCTCCATTCTTTCTCTTTCTTTGAAGTGGTCTATGATGGAAATTGGTTACCACTGTCTTCCTACAAAATGCTGCATTTACAAACATGTTGGCTTTTCTGTGCAGAGAAAATCCTATGTATCTGAAAAAGCAGCTGGAAGCAAGAGGAAGAATCAGTGTCATACAATTTTTCAGAAATTTGTGGGCCACTACAAGGCAGAAGATCACAACACAGGAGCCTTTTATTCCTCTAGTAACTTTCTCCATGGTGAATGATTTCATGTTGCAAATGAATAATTTAGTTGATGTTCTGTGACAACATGTCCCACATATCTTAGTGATCTGTGTCCCAATAAATATGTGTGAGGCCTGAGTTGTGCTGCTCTTGTATAACCTACAGTGTAAATATATCTACGTCTCAAGAATTTTGTATGAGAAGTATAAAGTATCACTGAAATACAATATCCATCGGAAACAATTTGTATATGTTGCTGCTCACCTCACTGCTATGTCTCTAATCAGACCTTGGCTTTTGTTTGAAGGCACCTTCTTGCAGATGAAACAAGAATTTCTCAACAAGGAGATTATTGAATAGCACATGATTTAGCCATTCATCTGATTAGCCCACTGATAGGAATCATAAGACATTTGAATAAAATATAGACCTAAGAAATTTTGAATATGACCTCTTCTTTCCCAGAAATAATCTATTTCTATCTTGCTTTATCAATAGGACACAGTGTTTCTCTAAGGTAAAAAAAATTTGACAGTAATTTGGAGAAGACAGGCTTCTTCTTTGGTTTCTGTATCATGTGAATGACTTTCTCCATGCTGCCACAGTGCTTAAAACCAAAGATAAAAATCACAAACTGATGGTGTTGACCCCATATGTGGGTTCAGTGCTATTTCCATTAAATGAAAGTGCATGGTCTAGAAACCCAGCAATTGACACTTTTCCCTTCTCAGCCCTCCCTTACATTTGACAGCACAATTTCCATCAGATAAATCCTCCACAGGTAACCTTCCTGGGGTCAGAGGCAGACTGCCGATCTTCTTGTCTTCCTAACCTACTCAAAATTACTCACATTGAGAAACTAAGGCTAGAAACAGGTTTGCATTGAATGTTTCTATTTTCATAGCACTTTTTCCCAGCTATGGAAACACGTACAGGAGTTGTCTTGCTTAAAACCTGCTGTTGTTTTGAAATGTTTCAGGAGTTTATAATTCTTCTTTGGATCACAGCTCAGCAGTAGACATTAGTGGAAATTCTATTTTTTATTTTCAAGAAAAGTTCTGTGTAGTTTATTTTTTCAGCGTTCCCATGAAAACAGCAGATATATTAGCAAATCCACAGCTATGATCAACATACCCAGTCCTGATGCCATGTGTTAATTTGGTCATACTGTTAATCATATAAAATGATAGATATTTATAAATGTCCATGTTTGAATATAATAATGTACTGTTAACTCACAAAAATTCTGTACTTTCCCAGAAAACACTTTGAATTCAACAAAAAAATAAACCTTCTGAACAGATCTAGTATGAAACTCTCTTCCCAGATTTTTTCACTGGAATAATGCAATTCTTCATATTGCTACTGCTGTGCTATTTCTTAGAGCACTTTCCATGTTTGTAAGGCTTTAAATTCACCTTCCTCACCTCTGTGTTTTAGTTTGCCAGTAAAAGTAAATTTTATTTTAAATTTAATTTTTATATTTTAAAGCAATTGCTATGATGCCTGGTATGGCTCCAGAGCTATATTATGTACTGCTGGTTATCACTTGCACGAGAATATGAAGGATCCTCTTCATGAGTGAGCAGTTTGGTTGTGTCAGATGTTTTAGACAAAATACCACAGTACCAAAGAGCTTCCAATCTGGTACCCAGATTTTTTTGTGACTCTTGTTGAAAGTCCCATAATGTACCCAAAGACCATCGGTACTGTCCACAGACTGAGAAATCTGGCAGCCTAATAAGACCATTCACTTATTATTCACATATTACACTTACTATTAACTTATAATGAACTTCATTAAATTTCCTTGAGTGTTTGCTTGAAAATTCCTTTTTCATGCAATACTCTCCTGCATTTTCATACAAATCAGTCTAGCATGGTACTTATAATTATTTAGGCAAAGAGTAGTTTCCCAGGGACTTATAAAATGAAGTTCTGCCTTCGGTAATGTTATCTTATAAAACATGCTCTGTGAAATACTGACCTAGACTGGAAACACTGATTTTTACAAGGTGGTGTTTTTTCTCCCCTCCTACTTTCTTCATTACAGGACAGGAAAGATTTGGAAACATGACCAGGGTGTATTACAGAGAGGCTATGGGGGCGTTTATTGTATTTGACGTTACAAGACCTGCAACATTTGAAGCAGTGACAAAATGGAAAGAGGATTTGGACTCTAAGTTGGTTCTGCCGAATGGCAAACCTGTGCCAACAGTCCTATTAGCAAACAAATGCGACCAGGGAATAGATGTTCTTATGAACAACGGCATCAAGATGGATCAGTTCTGCAAAGAGAACGGGTTCGTGGGCTGGTTTGAAACATCAGCCAAGGTAAAGTTTCCATTTCTTTTCAAATGTTTCTAAGGACAGAGAAATCAGTTCCTAAAATAGTTCATTTGGTCTAAATGTTCACCTTGAAAAGCTCCTCCCTTGGTGGAATTAAAAGTGAATTTGTAAGTATATAGTATACATTTCTATTTCTTTTTGGTCTTTTATTGCAAAACAAGTTATGTGTGACATTCTGAAATGTAGCTGCTCTAATATGGTAGGCCAGCAGTAAAGTATGGACCCAGTCCACAGGTTACTGCGTAAGAGCCTGGGGAGGAAGATGACCGTAGGCAAGGCATAAAAGCTCCTTCTTGTGAATGACATGAGGATGTTTTTTATCATTCTTAACATTAAATATTATCTCTAAATATTTATATAAACACCTTGCCCAAGAAATGCTGAGTTGAGACAATAGCTTCATTGCCTTTGATTCCAGAAATGAAGTCAGTCTATTGTAGTGCTTGTACAATGCTTACTGTTATAAGCTCTCACTCTCAAAAGCCTCTTCAAGAAAATCACATATTCAGGGAGGAAGGAAATATCAGTGGTCAAAGTGCTGAATGAGCTGCTTTGAGGTTCAATTATTTTCCTTGGTACAGATTTCCTGAGTGCATGGAAAATTGAGATTAAAATCAGAAAAGGCAGGCGGACTTTCAGATTATAAAGGCCAAAGTTACGTTGGTATTGTATATCAGTTTGAGATGTCGTAGTTAATTTCAGTGCATGAAGGATTTGTATTGCTGGCATGTGAAATATTGATTTGAACACAACAATTCAGTGGATATTGTGTTGATTGTGTCCTCTTTTTATGAAGGCTGGTGTCATCATTGACACTGGGGAACTTTTGGATGTTTGAAATGTAAACAGTTTGGTTCTGGTTTGATCTAGATTGTTAGTAGGCTGACAGCCAAAATGCTACATTTGATTGTTTAATTCCTTTTAAACATTTTATGTAAGGTACTTACAGATTTTTAGAGTGTATATTTGTGTTTTACTTTTTTGGTCTTGACACCTTCTTTAAGCATTAGTATTTAAAAGATGTTTCACTTGTAATCAGCAGAAGTAACAGCAGTTGAATAGCAGCATTTGCCAGACTGCCTCAAGCATTGCATGAACTCTTAGCTGAGATTGCAGCTCTTCAGTACTTAAAAGGGGCTTATAAGAAAGATGGGGACAAACCTGTTATCAGGGCCTGTTGTGATAGAACAAGGGGTAATGGTTTTAAACTAAAAGAAGGTAGATTTAGAATAGAGATAAGGAATAATTTTTTCTGACAAGGGTGGTGAAACTCTGGAACAAGTCACCCAGAAGTGGTGGATGCTCCATCCCTGGAAACATTCAAGTCTAGATTGGATTTGTCTCTGAGCAACCTGATCTAGCTGACAATGTCCCTGCCCTGGCAGGTGGGTTAGACAAGAAGACTTGAAGATGTCCCTTCCAACCCAAACCATTCTATGATTCTACGATTCTATGATTCTATGATTCTATGATTCTATGATTCTATGTCTTTGTAATGAATGTCTTTGCTTTCCTACTGAATTGGTCTCAAATCTAATCGCTGTTTCTTCAAGATGCCACTTATAGGGAGAAATTTTGGTCTATGTCAGTGTGTAAATTATGTTGCTCCACAACAGGGTACTTCCTATTCCTTCATGTGCAGCACCTGGTTTGTATTCAGGTCTGTGGTTCATCTGCCGATTTGTGTTGGGTGAGGCCAAGAGAATCCAGTGTTCCTCTTTAGGATAAACTATATTATACTATAAGAATGGAATCTGTACCATGAATTCCATACATCAATCCCCAGAACATGTTCACCACTCAAAAAGGACAACCACATTTATTGTGTCAAAGGTCTGTGCAGAAAATGAATATGCAAACAATTTTAAAGATCACAGAGAGGTTTCGTGATGTTGGTGTCTGGGGCAGAATTATGGAAGTATAAAAGTCATATAAAGGACATAAATTTTTTAAAAGTCACAATAGAGGAAATCTTTCCAACTTTCTCCAAGCCACATAGAATTAAGATTTTCTGTTATGAGAAACATATGAGAAATATCTAGAATCTTCTTACTTTATTTAACTCTGAAACTCTAGAAGTCCCCAGATTGCCAATGCAATCACGTAGGAACAGAAAAAAAATCCAGCTATGACAAGGCTTGCTTTCAAAAGCCAGTGTGGAGGGAGTGGTGAGAGTTGAGGGCACACAACTGTTATGAGACTGTTCTCTGCTGCTATACACCAGAGGTTAGGACCTGTTCTTCTGCAATCCATACATCTTATTTCCACCCAGAATTGAAGGCTTCTGACTTTAAAATTATGTAAAGAGTCATTCCAGTAAAGATGGTAGGATCACAACATTCAAACTAAGTTAGATCAGAATAATTTCCCCACTTGGTCTAAGTTTTGAACTAAACTCTACACTTCCTTTTTTAAAAAAAATTTATTATTACTACTATTTTAGAATAATGGATATTATGCATACCTGGTATTCTTTCAGCCTAGTGCATCATAAGTAATTGAACTTGGTTCTGGGAAAAATTAATACCTAACTCTGTTCACTACAGAGAATAGAAACTCTTCTGAAGCAGAGTAACACAGACAAAGGAGTCAGCATATTGCAGCCAGCAGTTTTAGCAGTTCAAATAAGTAATAACTCTGTTTTTGTGATGCCCTGGAATAATTAGATCTCCGGAGGTTTTCTGGAGATGTGCTTGGAAATGTTAAAGCCTTGAGAGCAAACTGACTATGATTTATGCATTTTTGAAAAACAAAGGTGATTACTTAGAAAAATAACATCTTTTCATTCTGGTTGCCTTGTAGAAAGTAGCGTGCTGTATATGTACCTACCATATTTTAAGCTGTCAAAGGTTTTAAGCTTTTGTCTGTAGCACCAGAAGATTACACCAAAAAAAATCACTGTATTATTCCCTGGTGCTATTTTCTGTAAGTAACAGCTCCAACAGAAGACATTTGAGCCACCTAATGCATTCTCATGTATTAGCTTTGATTCTTACGTTAATCTGAAGGAACTACTCAGCCTGTTTCAGTCTTCTGCTCCCTACAAAGATAGAATATTTTGGTTTGGAATAGTTATAGTACATGGAAAACTAGGGCCTTATTGGGCACCATCACCTCACAGTATAGTCACAAGTTACACTATTGCCATATATCCGGTGGTGAGCCTGGTCTCTTTTATATCTGCATATTTACTTTGCTCATATTGATTGCAGTCTGAGGGGCACATCCCAGATAGTCACAAAATAACCCTTAATAGTAAATTCTTTAATAAATTTTATGACCAAAACTATTGTGAAAGAGTCTTTCTTTTAAAGGAAGGAAACTTCTTCTTCCTGTCACACATTTATTCATCCAGCCCATGGCCAGAGCAGCTGAGAGCTCCACTCACATTTCCAAGCCTTTAAACTGTTTTCACCACCATTCCAATTCAAAGAGGTGAGCTTTTGACTTAGATTAGAAAAGGAGCAATTTCAAGCTTGTTATCACTTTATAATGAAAATGGAACTTCTGCAATAAAACAGACAAGTCAGGCTAAACTAAATGTGCTTGAAAGTACCTAATTCAGAAATAACTTGAAATACCTTACAACTGGACATGGCTGTGTTGTGATTATGCCTGAGTTCCTCTTTTCCCTGCTGTAATTCTGCTGTCAGCAATACAGAGTTAGATGAAAAGACAGTCATGTTTTTCCAAATTGCCCAGAATGGCTGGTAGCTGTGCTTTTCAGATCCTTGCAAAACTAGGTCAAGCACACAGATCCTTGTCTCCTGACCATCATGGTCTGGAGACTGATGAGCAGTCTGAGTCTCTGGGCCATTTGGAAACATCCTGTTTGGACCAGGAGAATGTTATAGAATCTTTCCACCTTTAAGAAACGTGGATAATAAGATGTCATTTATTCAGCTTTTTTTTGACAGGCAGTCCATGGTGGTCACCATGGTCTATGTCAGTCCACTATGGTCACAATATATTCAGAATGAGTTGGGTTGGAAGGGACCTTAAAAATAATCTAATTCTGGCCCTCTGTAGGGCCCAAATGCTGGACTAGCAATCAAAAGTCCTCTTTGCCATTGATCTGCTGTGTTACCTTCAGAAAGTCATTCTCTCCTCTATTCCGGCCTTTCTTTTAAAAGCAAGAACATTAATTCTTCCTATCTTACCAGTGAATTCTGTGAATAATCCAGGATCTACTAGCCCTTGTTTAAATCATAGATTCTTTAGTTCTTCTGACTGGACAATTATTATGAAAGAGGAAAAAAGCAATCTATGCAGTAGACTTACAGAGGAACACGATAAGCAGTTCTGATTTCCATAAAGAAAAACAAGACTTGGACAGGTATTTGAATTAGGCTGACACTCTAAACTGATCTGCTGATCTGGAAACTTAAATCCAGGCAATCCATTTGAGACTACAAGACCCAGTTAGGGATGTGTGGGTCCCTACATTGTCTTTTTAATTCACTGAAAAAAAGTCTAACCAATCTCACTATACAGTCTTAGAAAATATTTCAGATTCTGCCATAAAGCAAGAAATAAAGCTGACGCTTAAGGCAGGAGATTTCTTTTCAGATGTACAATCACTCTGTGCAATATTCTCTGCAGAGTTTGTTTCCTGATATGAAAAGGAGCTGATTCAGATTGTCCTATGGGTGTTAGAGCTATCCTGTAGCTCTCTGGATCACTTTCATGAAATATGTTATTTACTGCTGTCCCAAAACCAGAAATTCAGAGATTCACAAAATTGTTGAGATTGGAAGGTCATTTAGGGAAATAATTTTGTTGCAGGATATTCATCCAGCTGTAAGAATTCAATCAGAGAAATCATCTTGTTCTCAGAGTTGCAGTCACAGCAGTTCACATCCATGAATTTCATGTTCCTGCTTCCAGATGGCTTTTAACTTGTATGGTGGTGTTTTCGTAAAAACACCACCACAGCGTACTACACACCATCTTAACAAGGCTCTGCTCCCAGCAGTTTCCAAGGGAGTTCTACTAAGGGAGCGTGTGGAGCCACTCCCTCACACTGTTAGCTCCAGGGAAGCGCAGGTTAAAGCATTTTTAGAGTCATTTCCTTGCTACTGGATTTTAGTGCATTATGGAAATAAAATGTGGAAGCTATGAGCTTCTCACTAGTCTCCCATCTAATACCTGAATATTTCACAATTTTTAAATGTTTACTTATGGGAAGTAAATTTCCTTCAACTGCAGTAGTAGTCTAAGGTCATGTCTCTCGGCAGCACTGATTTAGAGTGCCCCAGGTGCACTGTGCCTGCATACACACTGTTCTTCACCCTGGTTTTCAAGATAAGACTCAGAAGAGTCAGTTTCAGTAAGAGGAAGAAACTATCAATGTAAAAAGGGAAAAGCTTTATATAAGAAAACAACCACATAGACAAATCTAAGGTATATGCATGGTAAAGAAACAAAAATTTCATTCTTCTGAAAGTGAGACAGGCCCTTAAAACTAGCAAGGGCTTTTGTTCTTCTACAAAGAGCTAAGTGCCAGTCTAATCTGTGGGGACTTATTTCATATATTAAAATGGAATGTCCTAAATGTTAATGTTCTGCATCTTCAGTAAAGATGGCAGATAAGGGGGAAGGTAATCCAGAATGCAAAAAAGGTTGCTGAGCTTGTGTACTGCTTTGAGTCACATTCAATAATGTATTTATTTTCCCTTTAGTTGATTGTTGATTACAAGGCATTATTTCCAATAGCAATCAGTTCAAAGGTTTTAAATAATGCAGCTCTCTTTCCCTGCCCTCAGTTGCTATCCTTTCCATAAAACCACCCTTCAAAAGAACATATTTGAATAAGATCGATCTACAAAGCAAATGCTAATTTCATTTATGTCCTCCAGTGTTCCTTTCTGGCTTTCAGAGATTACTCAGAGTTATTTTCAATGCCTTGTTTTGTTTGGTAATAGAATAAAGAGTAGCATGTTCTGATTTTCACTTTTGCATTCCTTCTTGATGAGGCCAGGAGAAAGATTGGCACAAGTAGTCAGGCATCATCACAGAAGCAGGGTTTAGGTCCTTGCTCTGGCAGATTTTGGGAGGGTGATGCAGGGAAAGTCACTAAGGCATGGATTCACAACTCAGCTCTTGCACTGACTGGGATAGTGTCTCAGATGCTGGGAGTCACTGAGACAAAGAAATGTGCTAGGCACCTCAGGCAACAGGGCAAGGCAAGATGCCTAGGAAAGGGTTTTAGAAAGGCTGACATGCTGAATCAGGAGCAGAGGACTGAGAGTCACAAAGACATCATGATATGGGTAAAATACTTCCTTTTTGGTCTTGCAGTAAAAGCTCTCTCTTGGGGGAGAGCTTTTCTTGAGAAGGGAAAGTGTTGCATTCCTACCTTATCATGCAAAGACTTCATCCTATGCCATCTCCCACTTTCCAACTAGCCACCATGTGCTGGACCAGGCTTCATGAAGTTTTCTCTGTTTGTGGCTCTGCTTTTTCTCCGTTTGACAAATGGTCATAGCAGCACTTCCCTATCACAGAAAGCTGCTGTCCAGATAAACACACCAAAGATGCAGTGCTGAATACCAGCCTTAAAAGCAATATAGGGAGACAGTGTCCCCTGTGTTTGGAGAGCTGTGAAGGTAAAAGTGGCCTCAGAGGAGGCTGGATAGCAAGCACTACAGGGGCATCTAGTACCGTGTCAAGAGCCAGATAACACCTGGATGTATTGCTGTACAGAAATAGCTCCACCAAGGAGGCAGAGGAGGTCCCTCAGTATGACTCAAAAATTTTGCCCAGAACATGGAAGGAGGTTATTATAAGCAAAAGCAAAAGCAAAAGCAAATAAAAAAAGAGAGGAGAGGAGAGGAGAGGAGAGGAGAGGAGAGGAGAGGAGAGTAGAGGAGAGGAGAGGAGAGGAGAGGAGAGGAGAGGAGAGGAGAGGAGAGGAGAGGAGAGGAGAGGAGAGGAGAGGAGAGGAGAGGAGAGGAGAGGAGAGGAGAGGAGAGGAGAGGAGAGGAGAGGAGAGGAGAGGAGAGGAGAGGAGAGGAGAGGAGAGGAGAGGAGAGGAGAGGAGAGGAGAGGAGAGGAGAGGAGAGGAGAGGAGAGGAGAAAAATAAATAAAAATAAAAATAAAAATAAAAATAAAAATAAAAATAAAAATAAAATAAAAATAAAAATAAAAATAAAATAAAAATAAGCCTGAACTTCAGCAATCATCACGATTCCTGTGGTGTTCTTTTGTAGGACAAAGCCACATAGGAGATGACAGTTATGGCATTTTAACAGAGACCCATTGAAAGACATTGTTTCACTCCACTGTCTCACCTATATTTTCTTGCTTTTTTGAAACATAACTAATGTTATTTTTAGGTATAATTGAGGCTGTTTCCATGTCTCAGTACCATTAGTAGGGTGTCTGTGATTATTCCTCTCTGTCCAATCTTACACTCTGATTGTTGGTTTCTTTGTATTTGAGTGGATTTTCACTTTCTCTCTTTTCTCTATCCTCCCCTTGATTGCCTTTGAACATCTCATGTACTCTAAAATCACCAGGCCTGTGGATGTCTGTGTTTGGATAACAGATCACCTTCTACTGTCTGCAGCTGCTTCACTGTGTAGCAGAATACAGATTTTTCTTTTGCAAAATACACTATAGGAGGAGAGGTGGAGAAATCAATATTTCATTAGTCAGACCAGAATACAGCAATGTCTGATCTGCAGATCTAGGACACCACAGGATTAAGGTTGTAACAAAAGGCAATAGTAGCATCAGAAAGGAAGTGGTCAAGGCAGGGATCTGGGACAGCAGGAGTTGCTTTTTTGGCCTGACCACAGGCTCCTTGCAGCAGGTGACTTAGCATGTCACTTCTCATCCGTACCCTGTGCCAGTTGTCATCTGAACCACGGGAGCAGGCTGGAGCTAGACACAAAGTAAAAACCAGCTGTGCTGTCTGCCAGGGTCACACTTCCTCTTCCTACCCTTGTACTCCAGCTGAAACTGTCATCCACACAGCTTAAATGGTTCTTATAAATGTTCAGGATGAGGAAATGCCTCTCTACACTCAGGACAGGAGTTTTTACTTTTTATTCCTTCCCTCTCTCTCTTTTTTTTTCCTTGTTGTTTGAGTACTGGCTGAATCTTTTTTTTTTCTTCTGAATTTTTAGGCTCATGTCTGGCACATGGACTTCCGTCTATCACCATCAGGCATGAGGGATGTCCACCTTTACCCATTTCATGCTTTTGTGGGCTTGGTCCCTTCCCCCTTTCCCAATCCTGTAAAATGGTAGCCTCTGACAAAGAGGGTTTTTGTTAATACATCTGAACATTAATCAATTTGGGCACAATCTTAGATAGTCCCTAAGACATTCTTGAATGAGCATATGCTGCTGTTTCAAGACAGAAGCAGCACATGGGTAAATTAAATGCTCACCAGTCCATTAGCAAAGACAAACACAATGCAAGAGGTTTTTACATTTCTGTTTTTGTGCATTAAACAATCCTGTTTTGGCTTCAGTTTTCTAAGCAGTACTGAGAGATATTTTTCATTGTCTGTTTTTTCTTTCTAATAAAAATTCACAGTGGTCTGAAGAAGGTTTTCAGTGCATGCTTGAGGAATTTTCGTATCTGGTCTGAGCGGCACGCGATGCAGCAGAATCTCAGTACAGAGACGATTCCAAGTTCCATGTTACTTTCTAGGGGTTACTATGTACATTACTTTTCTAAATATTTGGAGATTTACAGCCTACTGATATTCTACAAAATATTTAAGTTCATGTATGGCATTGAAGGAACCTGTGAAATCTTGCACTAATTAACATTTTCCATGTATTTCAGCCCTTTACTGTGGGGCAAAGGGATGGACAATGGAATTCGTGGAGTTTTGCTATTTATTTAAAGGGGATTGGATGAAGTCAGCCTAACAGAATCCATTCCTTTAGGTTTTGATTTTCCTATAAATGTGCCTTCTCTACTGAGACAGACACATTTCTTTCTTTTATATCTAGTTTATGGCCTCAGTACAGCAGGCTTCAGATTGCCACCCAGAGGGACCTGGACATGCTCAAGAACTGGGACTAGATGGCATTTAGATATCCCTTCCAACCAAAACTATTCTATAATTTGGTGATTCAGCTTGAAAACCTGGGTTATCTTAGGTTGCTAATAAAATATTATATTTATTGAGCAAGAGTAGTGTGTGCATATACACAAATGTGTGCAAATATACTGGTATGGATTTCCATATGGTTGCATGTGGCTGTGTGATACAATTTTCTAGAAGATTGAAGCTACAGTGAAGTTTCTATCTCCTGCCAGTGATTAGACTAGAAGAGTGGTTTTTATGCCAGAAAGCCTGACTTTTCATTCCAAACATACTGGTGGCTGTCATTAAAAAAAATCGTTACTCAGTACTACTGCTTATTTTCTATGCTGTGTTGAGCTGTGTCTCAGGCTGTTGATTAGGCTGTGTCAGCTTTATTTATTCTATGAACAGAGCAAGGGTTGCTGCAAGTTAAATGTGCAGTTGATGTAAGGCACACGTAGGAAAAAGGGGCTTTAGCTTTCATTTTAAACCCCTAGAGTGAGGATTTCTGTCCCGCAAATGAAACCAGTGGTGATATACCTCTTCTGAAACAGTGCATTGGAGATAAGTCAGCCTCAACAAGAAATAAGGGAGGACTCCAAATCATACAGAACTTTTTTTACTGTTTTTGAGTAATTTGAGATTGTATCATTTATTCAATGAATCTGGTTCATCACAGGTTTCATTGTGAGCATTGCATACAGAAATCTTCTTGAAACTGTAGAAAAGGCTTTAAAAAGTAAGTGCTATGAATGTCTGTAATTGCTGGTAGGTAATTAACTATTTGGAAATGAGTAACCATTATTCAAGCAGTGAAATATAGGTTTTGGAGCTTTACCTCAGGCATTGGTCATCAACACCTCTGCAGAATTATTCTTTTTTTAGTTTATTGAAGCAATCAAATCACCAAGAGATTGAGGTAAAAAATTTAAAGTCAGCTCTGTGTACATTTGAAAAGAGCTATGAATCATAATTTATATAAGACTTAACTAACTTCAAAACTCCAGTAAGCATTATTCAACACAGTCAATTTTTGAAAACTGTTTATTAAGGTAAGTAAACTTTTGATGTTGCTGAGAGAAAAGTTTAATTAGGCACAGGAAATATGCAGCGTGGTTTAATTAATATTGACTAATCAACCTCTCTTTCTCTTTCACTTGCAGGAAAATATAAACATCAATGAAGCTTCCAGATGCTTAGTGAAACACATAATTGCTAGTGAGAGTGAACCAGTTCAGTCTATTGAACCAGATATTATAAAACCACACTTGAATTCCTCCAAGATTGGCAGTTGTTCAGCTTGCTTTAAATCCTAAGAGACTTCCAGACTATTACAAGAGCCGAACAACTATGATTCACAATTTATACTTTATTCAACGAATCCAGCCTGCCCACATTGTCCCTAAGCAGATTGCCATTTTCTCAAAAATATATTTAAACTTTTCCTTTTTTTTTTTCTTCAGCTAAAATTTATTATGAGCTGTTCATTGATAGCAACTATTCAAAACTCTCTTTGGCTACTGGTCAAATAAGACTCATGGTGATGGCTGTGTTTTCCTATTTGGGTAGAGCCAGTGATATCAAAACCTATTTCTTTGCCATGTTGTTTCTGAAAACTCCTATTTGTGATGTGACTGCAGCAGCACCCTACTTGTTCATTGATTTCCAGGATGCTTTCTCAGTACCTTGACCAGGCAAACATCATTGCTCTTTGTCACCCCTCAAACTTGAATGATCTTGTGTCATATGAGGAAGATGATTATGACAATGAAAATTTAGCTGTTCAGAAGGAGACACCAAGAATGCACACAGTTAAATCACCCCATTGAAAGTTCTGTCTCCTGGATGTAGTGACAGGACTGAATGTGAAGGAACATTTCACATCATTCAGTTCTCCAGAAGATCTGAACTTCCAAGACTGATGAAGTATTGGCTCCCTTTTTCTTAGGAGTTACATTCTCGCGGTTGATAGCATTATCTTAGATGAAGCAAAAGGGAACAAGTCAAGGGTGAGGGGTGACAAAACAGGCAGTCAGGGGTACAGTCTCACAGGTGAAGCATCTCAGGGTTTTCAGAAATGTTATCTGTTCTATAGAGTCAGCATTTCCTCTGGAAAGCCCACATTGATTCTTTCCTTTCCTCCCTCATGCCACAGATAGGCCTGTGTGTTTAAACTGTGCGTATTCTGTAAGTCCTTACATGCATCCCTGCATTATGTTTATGCTCATGGGAAAATTCACCATCCGCACTGTAACATACAAGCAGAACTTTTCAGGAATCCATCTGTGTTGAATAGAAGGGTATTTGCTTTCTGAAAACATTCTTCTAAAATGTACATGAACGATCACAGGGAGCAAGCAAAATGAAACCGTCTTAAGAGACTCTTCTGGAAGGTGTGAAGAATTTATTGAACCGTACTGTGGAAATGAAATGGTTGATTTTCAGCATCTCACAAAAACTGCAGGTTGGTGGAGTCATTCAGAGAAGTGTGTCTAGACAAGAAGTCTTGACATCTGGCTGCAAGCCCCTTCAAGACAAATTTTGCCTCTCTCCTGCCATAGAAAATTCACTTGCATTTTCTGTTCTTACTCAGACTTTTCCTTCTTAAAGTGTGAACTCTCCGTTGCAGGAGCCATCTTCAGAGATGGGTTCCTCTTCTTAGAGAGGTGTAGCAGCATGGAAAGGAGGAGACAGAATCTCATGATGCCTTATATTTGCAGATGTCACTGCAATACTTCACTGAACACTTAGTTGGAAATGAAGGAGTGAAATTCTCAGTCTAGTAAATATCTGCTGCATAGGAAAAATGAAAAATATCTGCTGCATAGGAAAAAAAATTCCTCAAGCTGACCTTGTAATGTCAGACCTATGAGGTTCATGTGCCTGTAAAATTCATCCTACTTGGCAATGTAAGGTTTATGTTTGGACTCAGAGTTCTTTTGCAGCCTAAATGATTCTATGACTTTGTGCCTCTATCACTAAATGTTCTGTTACCATATAGGCACTGCAGAAAAGATCTATGTTTCTTTCTCTGGAGAGCCAGGGACAGAGACATAGCTCTTTATGTGCTCTTCCTAAAGCCTTCAATTTTCCTCACAGAATTTTGGAATAAAAAAGCAAGGTCTTTAGTTTTAAAAATAAAAATTCATATCCAGAATTAATCTGCACAGACATGGATGTATGGATACATATCTATAATGAGCTGGCTTTTTTGAGAATAATTTTCAAGCTGTCTTGATTGCTGTGTTATTTTTAATACCTGTGTTAAAGATCCTTTAACTCCTGCTGTGATCTGTGTCAAATTCCTTAAGCTTCCTGCCTCAGTTTCCTCACCTGTCAAACAGGGATCTCTGTACACACCTACCTCACAGCACTCCCTGAAAGTTGCTGTTGGCACCGTGCTTTGGAGATACATGTTCTACCAACGCCAAGCTCTGCTACTGCTCAGAACGAAATATGAGTGCCCTCTAGCATAAATACATGGTGCTGTAATGTCTTCGTGCTCTACATCTATCAAAGGCTTGCCTGTGCTACAAAAATTAGCTACAATTATTCCACCTCAGTTAAGCTGGTCAAGGTTATAAAGCAATGTGTGACTGCATGGGATGATCAGATTGGCTGCAGATGGTCTGCAAACAGAAGCTGTGGCTGCAAAGATGTCATGGTACTAGTTTAATAATCTCAGCAACAAAGCTGCAATTCAGAACTAGTGCCACATCAGTTATTTCAAATGTAAAGCATTATTTAAGTCAAGTCATATGGGTGACTTACTAAGGATAACAATTCATATCCTGAGCCAACACTGTGGAGAACACAAGAAACAAGATATTTCAGATAGCTTCTAAAGGGCTAATTTTTCATGAGTTGAACCCCACACTTCACTTATAAGTCTGTGGGTCTCAGGTGAAGCAGAGGAAGTTGCCGTTTCATCCAAAAATTATTTTGTGCTCAACTCGCAACAAACATAGCAGTTCCTAATGTGTTTTACTTATCCTCATATCACCTCTATCTGGTGGCTTCCATCAATACTCACTAAGCATAATGGGAAATTCCACAAGACTTTGACAGCTAGGGCTAAAGATCTGGTATAACCCTAATTAAGACAACCCTGTATAAATAAAACACTTAAATGACATACAGAGATTTTTCGTTATGCACTCTATTGTATAAACCTGCTGTGAAGTATGGGCTCATAATCTGTTCCCCGTGTTTCTGTTGTGTCAGGTTTTACTGCAGTCATTCATCTTGGGCAGATTTTCCACCTTTGGTAGACGGTGGACAGAGTGTGGCCAATTGCTAGACTAAGGACTATATAAGTTCTAAAGTCATACATTTTTACACCATGAGAATTAGAACAGTATCACAAAGAATCAGGCCTCCTTAGGAGGTTACATAATTGCATATGTTCATTTTTATTTGTACTAAAGTGATAAAAATCTGTCAAGTCTTTTTCTATAACACAATAAATGTATGAATGCAACCTGAATATCTAGCAAACAGAGCCTTTTTAGAGGAGGTTGTTCTAGGCAGGCCAGAATAAAAGCTTTAATTTAGAATTAATGAGCTCAGTTTGTGCCAATACCCTTTTAGGAAATGTAAAATTTAATTATAGTGTGTCAGTCCCTAACAGGTTGGATTTCCTTAGGTTTTTTTGATGCACTCTGTGCTATGTCCTCTTTGCTGGTCACCAGGGGCCAGGCATCTTAACCACAAGCCCATTTCAAAATTAAACATTTTCCCTTTCTGTTTGCAATAAGTAATGAAAGATGAGTCTCTGTTGCCTTGCAAATGGGCAAAGTTACTGTAAAGTGGAACTAAAATTAATTTTCATTCTAGTTCTCCAAATACGCCCCTCTGGGTGTCCCAGCACCTCAAACCTCATGTTGATGAGCAAGGGAGGTGCTGGACATGAGAGATCAGCCCAAAACACTCAAAGAAAGCAGTGATTGAACATCTTCACCCCCAGACATCATTTGCAACACCAGTAATGACAGAATGTCTTTCATTTTCCATATTTGAAGCTCCATACAAACAAAACCTCATGATCCTAAATACTTTGGGAAGCATATACATATTACTGATAGGAAAATGGATGGGGTGAAAGATAATTACTCTGTTATTCCAGAAAGATCATAATATATTTGGCCAGGTTCTGCTTTCAATAGAAAGCCATTTGGAAAACTGAAAATCAGGCTTTTTTATTCTTACAGACCATTTTCTTCAGATAACATGTTTTCATTAACTTTTCTCTTCAGGAATACCTGTTCCAACAGTACTTTATGCATTCAGCTTGAATTGTTGTACATCAATATTTCATCTTCAGATTTTTTTTTCTGTTTTAACCTACCTGACTATATAAAATGGGGAAGGAGGGAGAGAGGGAAGGAAAATGTGAACCTTTAAACAGCAGTGTTGTTTTACTTCTTGAAACAGCTTGTTGAGCTGTATGAAGTGAAATTGGTAAACAGATGTGGGAAATGAACTTAGTGTCAATTTCCAGGAAACAGTCAATGAAAATATCTTTTACTGCACCAATATTTATGCATGTGACTGCAGGTTCTACTGTAATAAAAGATGGTATTTCTGACAAAACATGGAATATGAGTAATTTGTAAAATTCATTCATTAACCACAGTAGGCACATACAAGTAGCCACAAGCTAATTCAGCTTTCCTCATATGTAGCTAATTTATGACATATATATGTCTATTTTAATAATTTAATTTAAACTGCTGACTTTCTGTACAACTTCTCTTTTAAACCATCCAGGTTAGCATTTGACTTTGGTTAAAGAGTTACATATCTGAGACAGAAACTTTCCACCTTTTCTCCCTATTTTATATCCAATTCCAGATGCAACATTTTTGGCTCCAGCTCTTCAAAGAACCTCAGTTCAAAGTTTGATTTTACAGGCAGAATTTTTGGCTCACAAATTGATGCATCATCAGTTTGGAGGCTCATTAGTAACCACAGGCTTAATTCTTGGAAGTCTGGCTGGGTAAAAAATGGCCTAAATTTATAAAACGGGCAGCTTCATTTCTAGGATATGGTAACCGCATTTTTCTTCAGCTGTCAGGACAAGCTGGTACCTGCAGCAATGTTACACACTTGACTTCTCATGATTCCCTAGAAATATTAGATTTTTTTATTTAAAAAAAAAAAAAAAAAAAAGAGGTGATTGCATGCAGTGTGGGTCTAGTACTTATTTTACAGTTTTCAGCTTTTCTGCTACAAAAGCAAAACCGTTAGCATTCTGGTTTCATTGGCTTTTTTAATAGTGCAGCCTGACACTCTCACACCCCATGGCTGTGGGTGCTACAAGACACTCAACAAATCCCCAGTACTTGGTGGCACATTTGCAGCTACGCTGACCACACCTCACAACAAGGAAATATATTTGACTGCACAATTTGGGAATATTAATTTCCTGAAAATGATCTCCTTTACAATTGCAGTGCATCAGATGCCTAATTAAGATTGGAATCTCTGTGTCCCATGTTTCAAATGCAGCAATAATAGTTTAGAAAGATGAGATATTAAACTAAGAAAAGCCACAGCACACTATTCCAAGGAGTGGAAGCTGAGCAAATGAAAATCTCCTGGTAGGCTTCTCTGCAGGTCAACAGTAGAAAGTTCTTCTAGTCTGGTATTTGCCTGGTTTCTTCCAGGAAATGAGCTTTCTGTTAAGCTGTAGTAGCTCAATTCCACAGCAACTGGTAATAGTTGCACAGAGTAAATCTACAGAGTTTACATAGTTTTGAAAGTTTTGATTTCAGAAATGGTATGTTTGTTAAAGGTTTAAAAGTCAGTGGTGCCTAAATATTTTGTCAGGTACATAAAGGTTAATTTGGTGTACCATGCAACTTCCATGCAAATCTATCCACGTCTCTTCTGTTTCCATGAATCATGCATTTGGTCTTTTCAAACCATTCAAGGAAAGGGCCACTGCAAGATGTTCCTTTAACAGTGATGCTTCAGCCACATCCAAAATCCTGCAAAGGAGATGAACATAATGAACAGGGAAGCAAGGAATTGCAAGCAACCAGGGTCAGGATAAACAGAAACATCTGGGACTGATACAGGACCAATTCAAGAAACATTGATGCTTGACAACTTCTTCAGCCAGAAGCTTTGTGAAAATCTGACACAGCATGAAGTTTTTGTCACTTAGAGATCTATGAATTTTCTAGGGCACAAATTGCTGGTTTTACCTTGTGCCTTGTGTGCCTTGAATTTTGCTTCTTTACTGGCTACCTTGCAAAGATGTCTAGTTTATTTCAAGATTTCTCTCTTTGGCCTTTGGTGCCATCTCATCTCCTTGACTTGACACTTGGTGAGGAGTTTTTATCAGAGTCATTAATACTGAGGCTGTTAGGTTTTAGTTTCTGTCAGGTTTCTAAGTTTTTTAATTTATTTAAATGCCAGCTATGCTCAGGCAAATGACACACAGTCTCATACTAGCTACTGTGAAGAAAATTAATACTATCCCAGCCAAAACCAGCACAGAGGTTTATCTAGATCACAGAAACCAAGAGAGTTGGTGGTGTCTATTCTGGAGAAGAGAAGGCTCTAAGGTGACCTTGTTGTGGCCTTTCAACACCTAAAGGGGGGCTACAAGAAAGTTGGAGAGGGACTTTTTACCAGGAAATGTAGTGATAGGCCAAGGGGGAATGGCTTCAAACTGAAAAAGAGTAGGTTTAGATTAGATATTAGGAAGAAATTCTTTACTGTGAAGGTGGTGAGGCACTGGATCAAGTTGCCCAGAGAAGCTGTGGATGCCCCATCCCTAGAAGTGTTCAAGACCATGTTGGACAGGGCTCTGAGCAACCTGATCCTTTTGAAGTTGTCCCTGCATATGGTAGGAGGATTGTAACAAGATGATCTTGAAGGTCCCTTCCAACCCAAAGCATTCTATGTTTCTATGATCCTATGATTCTATATTCCATATCATATGACATCTCAGAGAGCAATGAACTAGAGGGAATGTTAGTGGTGGAGAGGCCACTGCTTGATGACTTTCTGGGCATTGGCTGGTTGATGGTGAGCAATTGTTTTCATTTGCATCACTTGTTTTTCTTAACTTTTATTTCACTCTGTTATTTTCTTTCTCATTACAAATTATTGTTGTTATTGTTGATCTGGAGGCACAAATTAGGAAAACAGAGGCAATAAAGAGCAATAAAAGAAAAAATGCAACATTGTGGGGGTTTTAACCTTTGCTTAATAGTAACATCAGACTGTTTGCTGGGTATATGCTCACACATGGAGAAATTGTTGTGTTACGTTTTTTTTGTGCACACACTAATAATTAATGTTAGATTCTGATCAAAATTTTTATTTTGCACTGGCGGTTCTGGGTAATTACCCAAAAGTGGTCTGTCATTTTGTCTCAGTTTGTCTTTTCAACTTCAATCTATCAGAAAAGATTCACTGACTGGGAAAGGTGACAAAATTGAGACACCCTCAACATACAGTCACAGTGGAACAGAAACAGGAGGAATTCTGCCAGCAGCCTTGCTGATGAAATTGAGAAAGGAGCAGAGCTAAGAGGGAAGGGAGCCGGTCTCTAGAAACAGTTACCCCAAATGGGTTATAAAAGCTCTTCATTTCAGGTAGTTCAGACAGTAACAAATCCAGCCAGAAGAAAGCCTTCAGGGAAATTGATGAGTGGGGTTGTCTGAGATTAATGAAAACTACACAAATAGAGCAAATTGGCAGAAGTAGGGGTGAGAGTCTGCCCTTTCATAGGTCTCATTAATATTAAGAATCTGACATTACAGTAGATGCCTTTGATGTTCTAAGGTCTCCAAGGCCAAGAATTATGCTTCCTCCTCCTGTCTCCATCTCTATCCAAGTGCAGATATTAGACTAATGGAACAAAGTGAAATGGTCTGTCCAAAAGAGGCTTATAATCTAAACACTCAAAAAGATATAGATAGTGATTGGAAATATTGCAAACTCTATGACCAGCATAACAAAACTAGATGAATATTTATCATGTTCACTAGATCTACTTCTCCATCTACCAATTTTATATGCCTATTCCTGCAGTGTTTTTTCATCTAGCTGTATGTGTATTTATAAATGGCAATCATTTTAGGGTTTCCATCTCAGTAAGCTCACGTGCATTGTTTGCCTGAGTCACACTCTAACTTCATGCCCTAAGCTGCAGTCTGGTGTGGGAATGCAGAGCAGCATATGTGGAAACACCATGTCTTGGGGCAGTTGGGGGCTTGCAATGTTGTGGCAAGTCCTCTCTGCTGGAGCTCGTATTCTCTGCTTGTTCAAGGGAAATACAAACCCCAGGCAGTGCTTTGGGTTCCTGGCAAGTGGAAACAAGGACTACAGCCACACAGCCTCAGCTCAAGTATGCAGTTGAAGAGGACATAACTCCTACCTCCTGATAAAGCCAGCACATGGGGATGGGTCCAACCTGTCACACAAAGCAGCAGTTTATGACTCCTGTGAAGCCTCACCTGCACTTTGATAGCACAGCCCCACATGACTCTAAGTGCAGTCTTACCCAGCACTGAGGGAACTCTTTAAAGAAAGCCAGATCTAAAAGGGTTGTAATCACTTAGTGGAAGACACAGTTTAATATCCACCATTGTAGTCTTCAGAACACAGAGGCAGCTTCCAGCCCTGAGGTGTCCAGCTCTGCAGTGCCTCACATCCTGGCAGCAGCAGTGTTCCAACTGCCTCAGCTCTGCCTCCTGGCATGCTCATGGATGCCCCTGTGCTGACAAGACTGGGCAGTTTAGTACTCAAGTAATTCTCAGTTTTCCTTCCCAACACAGTTCCTTTGCTTGCTTTTCCATTTCCTGTTCTCTTCTGCCTGCCCCTCCTACTGTGGGGGAAGTGACCAAGTGGCTGTGTGGTGTTTTGTTGCTGTCTAGGGCTAAACCAAGACACCCATGGGGCTTTTTAAAAAAGAGAAAAAGCACAGGATCTGTATGTCTCCCATTCCTGGCCTGCTGCAATGACCAACATGGTACAAATGCACATGGCCACAGGTTTCCTGTTTCTTAATAAATCCTGAACTGCTTGATGGAGGGTGAAAGCTTCATCACAGCTTTTACGAACCTTATACTTCAGGTCAAGAATCCCATGGCCTGGTGGTCATTTAAGATTTAGAGGTGAAAAATCTATAAAATCTATAAAATATCCTCTGTGGTTTTATAAGTGCTGTCTCTTTTCATTTTTATATATTGCCTCTGTGTGTTTATGCATCACAAGTGAACTTTGTGAATAGAAATGAAATAGCTGCATTTGCATTTCTGTAAAGCCAGGTTTGATTTAAGACATACAAAAACTATAAATACATCTGGATGTACATTGGTCCTCTGCTCTGAAAACAAGTGCATTTGTGATGTAATCCACCATCTAATAAAGAAATTAAGGAGGAAAATAAAAATCTAAAAATGTGGACAGGGAGAAATTAATTTCAAAATATCTCTTGAGTATTAATAAAGGTATAAGAGATAATCTTGCAGTGGAGATTCATAAAAGGATACTCTTATTAAGTAAATAATTGGAAATCAGAACAGGTGCATATGTCAAATGGATGGGGCTATCAGCAAGAACATGGTGGAGCAATGTGTTGAGATGATTAAAGAAAAAAATGGAATGTAGGAAATAACATGATGAAATTTTTAAAAATTACATGGGAAAGAAAGACAACATTTCAAATTCACAAGGGAAACAAGAAGGTATTGTAGCTCTTCTTGTGACATTTTGAGCAAACCTGTATCAGCAATACCAAATTACCCCAGGCAGATGATATTTATAAGAGGGGAAATTGTTGTGCCATGCACTTGTGCAGATGGCACCAAAAATCATAGATATTTAGACCACGTGTCAGATTTGTATATAGTCATTGTCCACAGACTAGATACACACAGCATATCTGATTCAAAGAATTCGAGTGCAAATAGACTGAATTCTGGAACTGAGGGAGCCCTGCAGAGCTCACTGAGCTGTCAGTGGGTGTGCTACTGTTATACAAGGGAGACACAGAAAATACAAAACCGACAACAATGCTTTCCAAGTGTTCAGAGGTCATGAGGAAAAATGTCCCAAATACAAGCCTGTTGGTTTCAGAGTCATAAGATTCTTAAAAAATAAAAAAAAATAGATGCTTCTTTTCTAATTTCTGAACACTGAAGGCTTCATACAATTTTTTCATCCTGCTTCTCACAACAAAAAACAGATGGAATATTTTTTTTCTAAAAAATGAAAATTCCCAGATACCCATATGATTCCGGAAACTGGAGGCCTAGCAAAAGCATTGCCACTAACTTGTGTTAATTAGCGGCTTTCAGTGACTGTCCAAATTCAACTGTCATTCCTGAAAATGTTGGCTTAAGTGTTGGGGTCTTTCCCCCCTGCCATGGAGCCCTGGGAGAGGGGCCCTGGGGGGAGACACGGGGTTCCCCTGCCCCTGGTCAGCCTCATTCCCCATTGGTTGTTTTGTGTTTCCCTGTGTGGCCAAGGACCCTCGGGTCCCATGACTGGAGGGGTTCCTGAACAGAGCCCCGGCCATGTGGCTGGAGAAATAAACATCTCTGAAACATCTACCAAGAATCCATCCATAGATATTTCTTTTCCACGGGACTCCTGGTTTGATATATGCTTGTTACAGTAATCCCCGCTGTAACAATCTGGTGGTAAAAAATGCGGGCACCACACTGATCCCTGAGGAAAATTCGTGAGCAAAAATCCACTCTAGAACTCTCTCTTCTCATCTTGGTTTGGATATTCTCTCTGGACTATGGAAGAATCGTGGGAAATGGGGCTCTCTGAGCCACAGAAAAAAATGTATCTAGAAGTAAAAGGAATCCTTGAACAACAAAACAAGAAAGTATTTGTTCTGGGAGATCTAGAATATTTTTTTATGTGGCTTTTCAAAAGGTTCTCCTATATTTCTCAAGACTTACTTTTTGATATTGAACCTCCTGGATCTTGTCAGGGGTGTTTCTGGGACGAGATCTGGGATAAAGTAAGGGATCAAACAGAACATGGACTAGCGATAGAAGCTCTCTGTGCATCCCTTATAATCGGTGAAGCTCTTGAGGAGCATTTGTATGGTCCCATTACCCCTAAAGCAGAGAATCATACTTATCCCATGGCCAAGACTGCACGGCCGCCATCCCTGGGGCGCATGACTGCAGCCGTGCCAGCAGAGGCGCCTGTGCTGGATGTGCCCGGCCCCCTCAGGAGCCTGCGCCTTATCGCGGACCCCATCCCTGTCTCGGGATCCCCGGCCACGCGGCCGCGAGTGAGGGAGCGATGCCGCAGGTGCCACAGGTGCCATGGGCCACGAGCAGCCAGGAACCGGGCATAGGCGTGGAAGACTGCTCTGAGCGACCGGCTCAGAGAGCCCTGTGAGGGGAGAAGTGGCGGTTTCCACAGCGACACGAGAAGCCCTGCAGCACCAAGCCAAAACGGGGCCGCACTGTGGAGCGGAATCACTCGCAGGACGTGGGGCTGGCAGTGATGGCAATGCGAGGCCACGCAGAGCCCAGACACGCGCCGGAGCGGGGCCGCTCAGAGGGCGCGGAGCAGCCGCAATGCGAGGCCCCGGCCGAGACATTGGAGTTTGTGAGGCAGCGGCCACGCGGGATAAGCACCCACGACAAACACGCAAGCACGTGATAGGAGAAGTTGTAGCCACGAAAATCACAGGAACTGTGAAATGGTACAATGTAAAAAACAACTATGGATTTATAACACGAGATGATACAGGGGAAGATTTATTCTTCCATAGAACTGCCATCAAAAGGAATAACCATAAAAATAACCTGCAAAGTGTAGGAGATGGGGAAGTTGTACTATTTGATATAGTGCAAGGAAAGAAGGGTTTTCAAGCAGTGAATGTTACTGGGCCTGGGGGTATTCCTGTCAAAGGCAGCTGTTATGCACAAAATTATAAACAATATCCATCCCAGCAGCTTCCCTACCCACAGCCTACTTTCCCCTTTTACCCTATACCCAATATGAACCCCTTCCTAAGTTTACCCCATTCCCAGTTTATTCCTAATCCATTTTTCACCCCATGGCTTCCCTATACAATTCCCTTTCCCTACAACTCCTCTCCGATGCTGAGGGGGGGATGAAAAGGGGGAGGGAAGAAATAAACCCTCACCTGCCTCAGTTTCCCCACAAAACATACCCAGAGAGTTCTGTCTCCCTTCTGCCAGCCTTAAGATGTTCCACAGAATCTGTTTGGACATTTAAAGACTCAGGAGGGTGGCTTGTTTTGTCTTGAAACTGTTCTTGTTATGTTTATCCAGTTGTTTTCATTCTCCTTTTATTAAAATAAAACGGGTAAGATGTTGGGGTCTTCCCCCTCTGCCATGGAGCCCTGGAAGTGGGGCCCTGGGGGGGAGACATGGGGTTCCCCTGCCCCTGGTCAGCCTCATTCCCCATTGGTTGTTTTGTGTTTCCCTGTGTGGCCAAGGACCCTCGGGTCCCATGACTGGAGGGGTTCCTGAACAGAGCCCCGGCCGTGCGGCTGGAGAAATAAACATCTCTGAAACATCTACCAAGAATCCATCCATAGATATTTCTTTTCCACGGGACTCCTGGTTTGATATAAGTGTGTTACAGTAATCCCTGCTGTAATACTTTAGTACAATATACAACCCTATACATACATACATATATGTATATATGCATACTATTTATAGAAAGAATACTCTCCATAGAGTACTCTGTATACACATAGTATGCATGTATGGTAT
Source organism: Aphelocoma coerulescens (assembly GCF_041296385.1). Taxonomy (NCBI): domain Eukaryota; kingdom Metazoa; phylum Chordata; class Aves; order Passeriformes; family Corvidae; genus Aphelocoma; species Aphelocoma coerulescens. The sequence goes on from NC_091013.1 coordinate 86,270,607, forward strand.
TATCTCTACAGCTTGCTTGGTACAACTGTAGCCATTTTGTATGCTACTGTAGTTGTAGGGATGCTAAATCTCCTAAGAGAAAGAAAGTTCCTGCCAGAAAACCTGCTCGCCTGTGGACTCATCTCCATGGCCAAGGTTCCTGCCAGGACCCAGCTCTGGCCCTGACTTTCCACAGGCTGCAGCTTTGTTCAAAGCATATCTGCCTGCTCTGGGATCCTCCAGAAGCTGCAGCTGGATCTCTGCTTCACCGTGGACCTCCACAGGCTGCAGGGGCACAGCTACCTCACCATGGGCTGCACCAGGGGCTGCAGGGGATCTCAGATCCAGCGCCTGGAGCACCTCCTGCCCTTCCTTCTGCACTGACCTTGGTGTCTGCAGGGCTGTTCCTGTCACATACTCTCACTCCTCTCTCCCAGCTGCTGTGCATCATTTTATCCCTTTCCTCAAATATGTTATCACAGAAGCATCACCAACATCACTGATTGGCCAGTTCTGGCCAGTGGTGTGTCCACCTTGGAGCCAGCTGGAACTGTGTGTATGTGTGTGACATGGGGGCAGCTTGCAGTGTCTTCTCACAAAAGACAGTCCCCTCAGACAGACCTATAAAGTCAGAAAACTAGGACAGATGCAGGAAATGGAAAGCAGATGGCTCAGTGGAAGGTAGTGTTTTACGTTATAGCTCACTGATTAAAATACCTTCATAAAATGTAAGAAAGGACAGCTCATTGTAGTCTCTTGGGATCTACCAATCTTAGCATGCTACAGAAAGAGGGATTCTTTCTTATTTCTTGGTGACTGATATACAAAAGCAATAGGGTGAAGATCAGTGAAAACCACCTTGTTAGATCAGGTCTCAAGAGTATCTTTCTTTCCTTGGTAAGGGAGATAGAAATACCAAGGGGAAAGATTCAGCAGCTGAACTGCTGAAGTGTACCCATCGTTCAGCACATGAACCAATTCTCTAAGAATTACCCAGTAAGGCATTTAAATATCCATCTCCTGGGGGCCACACTTCAAACCAACAGCTGAATCGCTTTTTCGCACCTTTACTTGTGCCCATTTTTTGCTGTGACGCATAAGGCACCAGGGAATGACTGGCCTCAAAGAAATCTTCACTAAGACCTGAGGTGGTCTGGCACCCACAGAAATTGTTGCAATTGATTGAGTCATTAGGCTGTCTAAGATTTCAGTCATTAATAAGAAATCTTTCATTTTCTTGTAACAATGACAACAAAAATAAGCTCTAACAAACGAAGAATCTCAGGGCAGCAAGACTGTGTAAGAGCCAGAGAAGACTTTATGTGCATTCAGAGACCAGAAAAACTAGAGGGAGGGGAATATACTGAAGAACCACAAGCAGCTTTAGATGTTCTTGAGATAAGAATAGGTGGTACCTGAGGCAACATCAAGGACTTGCACTTTTCTTACTCTCCCTCTGTTGCTTTTTTTGATGGTTAGTGAGAATAGGGCACTGCACCCTTGGTCTGATTCACGACAGACCTTTTTATGTTATGCAGTAAGTGAAAGGAAAACAACAGAAATCTCTTTGGAGGACCACAAGACTTCTTCCAACAGGAATCCAGGGTAATTGGGCAACAATTTTTTTGGCCTGCAGAGATCATGCCGTACTGTTTGTAAGTAAAATTGTTCTCCAGTAACTCATTGGAGCCATGCAATTTGGCATTCTGAGTATTTATATTGTAATCCTTAGCATGATGTAAAATGTCCCTTTGCCATTGCATATTGTGGTGGGTTGATACTGACTGACTGCCAGGTGCCCACCAAGTCACTCTATCACTCTCCCTCTCAACAGGATGGGGTGGGGGAGAAAATATGATGGAAAAGCTCATTGGTCAAGATAAGGACAGGAACATCACACAGAAGTTACCATCACAGGCAAAACAGACTTGACTTGGGGATATTAATTTAATTTATTGCCAGTTAATAACAAAGTAGGATAGTGAGAAGTAAGAACAAATCTTAAAACACTTTCTGGCCACCTCTCTCTTCCCAGGCTCAACTTCACTTTCAAATTTTTTACTTCATCCCCTCAAGTAATGCAGAGGGATGGGGAATGGGGTTTGCATTCAGTTCATAGCACTTCATGGCTTCCAGTCCCAACTCCTCCAAAGATGCCAGCCTCTACTCTGAGATTGTTTCCTTTTCTGCCTTTGGACTATGGAGAGCAAGAAAGACATCCCAAGAGAAGATCTCACTTGTTTTGATATCTGTCCTAGGGAGTCAGGAACAGTCTTTGGATATGATTTGACACTGGCTGTGGCAGAAATACATATGACCAGCACAAATAGCTTTCTAACCTTTAGACAAAATTTGTGTGAGATGCATTATCACATGTTCTGGTAAGTCTGCCTACAACAAATAAAACTAAAACCTAGAAAAGTTTAATTTAAAAAAATGTGAGGAGTACACCATAAATATGGAAAAGTAGATAACCTACAAATACTCCTAGGTTTACAGTAACACCTGTAAGGGAATTTTAATTTTATATCTATATCTAATATTTTGAGTGAATATCTTGTTTTTCCCCAGGAACTATAGCTTTTCTGAGGCAGACAAGTTTAGACTTTTCTTTTCTTGTCCATATATTCTTAGTTTTCTTTGGTATTTGAAATTGTTTGTCTTGCTTGCATCTTCTTGAATGCCCTTTTACAAGACAAAGTGAGACATCAGTTTACAGTGGTTGCTTTTTGTTTAGAGTCAATTGGTTTTTTCTTGGCTCTATCTTACCTTCCTCTGTTTTATCTTTTGTCAAAGACAGTAAGAGATAATGAAGATTATTTTTTCCTTTGCAAATGAGATTTTACCCAATTTCAGCCAGCATTCATGCTGCAACAAATGGTCCCTTCCAGGTAATTTGGTGGAAGATGTACTGCCATTTCTAAATGACTATAAGTGTGTTAATCTTGTCATAATTAATTTATGAGGTTTCAGCTAGTTAATCTATAATAGCACAATTCTATCAGCCAGTACATTGATATAAGTTTTGCCTTCGTTGCGTTCTATTTTCCCCCATCTTTGTCGCAATGGTTGTCCCCTCTGTGGTCTGTATAGTTTTGACAGTTTGTGGTTGACCCCATTACACTGATCTAATTGATGACCACTTGAATTATGATGACAAAGCAGCTGTGTTAATCATGTAACACATCTGACTTCTTTCACCACATTAACCCTCTGGGAAATCCTTTAGCAAATTATATCCACATGTTCAGCTCCTTTGAACAATCAGTCCTGTTAAAGCCTTAGCCACCAAAATCCATTTCTTTTCTTTAGAAATAAGTCTTTTAATTTCTAGCGGTTTCGCCTTTTTTCCACCAGGTTAAAACCAAATTATATAAACATTTCATGCACAAAGAACACTCATTTTAGTATAGGCAAGTGGAATTAACACAGAAACTGTCAAATGATTTGAATTGTAAGTACGTAACAGCAGCTTGCAAGCTTGAAAAGCTTCACTATCCTTCCTTTTTCCAGTGTGCTGAAAATGACTTGGAATAGTTAAGTCCATCCCTTCTTTGTGGCTTCTCCAGTGCTCAGAGTTCTGTCTGACAGGAAATCCCAGAAATAGACTCATTAAGGAGAGATTTAGAAAGAACTAGGTTATAACTAGTGAAAACTACCCATCTCACTCACCAGTCAGATGTTAAATGAATTAGAAAGAAATGGCAAAAGTGCTGATTTCTTTAGGGCAATTTTAAGAATTTAACTGCAGTAGTTAATTAAAAGTTTCAAAGCTCAAAAATCTGCTAATCCTTCACAGACCCAAAGGTTGCTATTGCCCAAACACAAGAGTATTACTCATTAGGTGAACCAACAGCCTGCTTAGGTGGGATAAAATCTCTCTCATTATTTGTCTTTACACAAGGAAGGTAGCTCTAACAGGTGTTAATCAATAGTTATAGGTCTTGTCTCAACAGATTTGTGGTATATTTACTGACTGCACTTGAGTGCGAGGCCACACAAGTGTGATAGCAGTACCTTTACACAGCTACTTTATTGCTGCATTTTATTTCAATTACAAGTGGCTTCAATACTTATCACTCAGTGTATTACAGGTTTCATAATGGAGCTACTCTTACAGGAGCATTTGAAATAAAAGAAATAAATCAATAGGTTAAAAAAAATTTCTGAGCCTTCTTAGTGGGATTTTCTTTTTTTTTTTTTTTTTTTTTTTTTTTTTTTTTTTTTTTTTTTTGCAGGTATTGTGGATAATTCTCTGAAATTATTTAGTTTTATTATTCCTCCTACCAGAATCATACAAATTGCATTAAAAATCATTCAGGGTATTTTCTGATAATGAAATATCTTGTATGCATGGGTGCTGTGTGCAGTGAATCAGAAGATTATGAAATGTGTTTCAGGAAGTACTTGTGCACCTGTGCAAGTGAACAATCTAACCTACTGCTGTAACATACAGTGGTCATGCTGACAGAAAAACATCTCTAAACAAAAAAAAAACCTGCCGATGCTGTAAGTGATCTACCAAGCTACATTACAATGCTGACTTTAACTCCCACTGTGCCCCAGCAGCAGGAAACTTTGTGTGATTTTTCAAAAGACATTCTCGTGACATTCATCACATTGATCACTTCATAAGGTTTTCCTTTCTGCCCTCGGTAAACTGTAAAGGATGCTGCTGCCTCATTGTCTGCTCCTGGGGCTTGATCCACCCACACAGCTCTCACTGTCTGGATCCCACCAGGTCACAGAATCATAGAATGATAGAACAATTTGGATTGGAAAGAACATTAAGATCATTTAGGTCTAAACACCCTACCACGAGCAGGAAACCTTCCAGTAGACCAGGTTATTCAGAGCCCCATCCAATCTGTCCTTGAATACTTCCAGGGATGAGGAGTCCACGGCCTCTCTGGCCAAAAAAGAACAGACAGCTGAGCTGAAAGAGAAACTCTTTATATGACAGAATAGCATGCACAAGTCTGTTTAGGGTGAAATCTCAGAGAAATCTGTTTCCAGTTTCCCTCCTGAGAAAACATATTTTCACATCCAAGGGAGATTTTTCTAGGACACACAGCAGCATTAAACTCAGCAACATTCGCCACAGGTTTTAATAAGTGTAAAATTTTCACTTTCATTTTCACAGTGTACTGAATATACTTCTCTCCTGTTCTGCACTGCCTCTGAGCTGCAAAGGGAAGGGATGGAAACAATACAATTGCCTTGAGATCTATCTGGGGTCCATCACTGCCCCAAGAGCCTTCCTGGGGGCATCTTACATTTGAATTTTTGGGGACAATAAACCTTCAAGAAAGAAACAAATTTCCTGAGGAAAAGGGTAACCATCTAGATCAGCAGATACTCCTTATGATACAGTCATTACTACCAGAAGATACAACCAAGGCTTGCCAAGGAGCCTCATACCTAATGTGTTATATCCAACTTCATTTTAACACAGTAAAAAACAAATCTTCCACTGCCTGTTCCACAGGAAGATGTCTGTCTAGTCTTTTCTCTATGTGGCTCCATTTGCCTCTTCACACATTACTTAATGGAAAAACAAATGCTCAGTAGTTCTGCACTAGCAGACTTCCACCCTGTGTGCAGTCCTCCACTTGGTCATGTTTATTTGTGTATCTTTATTCTTAGCAGGGTCATTAACACAAGAGTAGATGTTTTGGCCAATGTTAGTAGAAGAAGGTGTGCTGCTGTTTTCCCGGTAGCATTTTGTTGCTTTCCTTATCTTAGGCAGGAAAACAAAGGATGCTAGAGTGCAAGAAATCTTTCCAGCCTAAAAAGCTTTAGACCATTAGTAATGCTGGAATTAAAAGATTAATACATTTGTTTCAAGAGCTAAGTAGTCATGTTCTCCTATTAATGTCACACTCTACTAAGCATTATGCCATACTTTGAAATGCATGGATTCATCCCACACATCCTGTGCAGAAAAGTGCTTTGGGCTTATGTTTAAATTTGAGTGCTCTCCTAAATCAAGATTCCAGGCTTTATACTCTCTGACATTCATTTCCTCCTCTCATTCCCCCAAACCCAGTTCTCAGTGCACTCAAATGTGCCTACTTTGAAAGCCACACTTTAAAACTCAGTGATTTTATGAAGACCCAGAGCAGACACTTAATTTAGAGCCATCCCCAGACATCATATGCTCCAATGCTTCATCGTGTCAGTCCGACTGGGCCTTAAAGGGACCCTTCTCTTTGTCCTGGGGTGCTGTTATGAAGCCGCTTTATTCTTTCACCGTCCGCTCAATGCCCAAGGACGCTGTTTCTCTGCAATGGACCCGGGTGTGGGTCGGTTGAACACTGAACAGCTCAGCCCGATGGCTCGGGGGCTCTGGGGCTCGGCGGGGCTCGGGAGGGAGTGTGCCGGGAGCACTGTGCTGCTTTTTGGGTTTCTTTTGTGTTCCGGATAGCAGGAAAAAGGTTCTGTTGGCTTTTTCTTGTTCTTTTTCCATTCCCTTCCCCTTGCCTCACTGCCTCCCTTTCCTCCTTGCCGGTACAGGGAGCCTGCGAGTGGCCCTGGCGGGCCTGCAGGGTGGCCCTGGCTGGTCCGAGCCTGAATGTCTGTTCCCTCTCTGGAATTTGTTGTATTTTGAGGGGTTTTTTTTATCCTGTTCTACCCTGTTTTGTTTGTGTGTTAATAAACGGTTTGGTTTCTTTTTCCCACTTTCACTCCTTGTGACCCATTTGTCTCATTGACAGAAGAAAAGGGGAGGCCCTTGTCCCTTCAGAGGAGACACTCATTCCGGAGTGTTTCCTCCTGAAGTTTTGTCTCTAAGACCGAGACACTCTTGCAGTTCCTGCTGAGGCATTTCTATCTGTGTTCCTGCAGAGGCATTTTTAACATCTGTCTGAGTTGCCTGTACTGCATAGCTGGATGTATGACTCTCAGAGACAGACATTTATCACTCCTGCATTACTGTACTCTATTCTTGCTGTACTCTGGGGAAGAGCCTTACCTATCACATTTAAAATGCAAGGAACAATTAAAGAATCCCACTCTTAATGAGATGGTACTTCTCCCATCAATTTTAAACAATGAATATTGCAAACTCCCTTTCAAGCATGTTAGACCAGTACTCACAACTCTCTGCTGTCAAGGACAGAAGCTCCTGCTGAAGTGTGCTGAGCTCCTGACACTTGCAGGATCTGCGCTGAGCCTGAGTGTTGGGTGGTTGTCACATCTAATTAAAGTCAATCCAGGCCAGGGATCCTACCTCTAAGTCACAGTCCTTGGCCAGACAGGCTGAAGTGCTGTTCTAACTAGAATATATGGAGTGCAATTCATTGAATATACTAAATATAAGATTTGCCAATTTATGAAGGGCAGGCAGAGCTAGACAAATTTCTATTTAAAAATGTCTGGTTTTTTCCCATAGAAATGAATGTATGTGAAACTATTTAAATTTTTGAGATCTTAAGGGAAAAAAATCAGTGAAAGTACTGTAGACCATAGGGGAAGAAAATTTTCATCATGAGAAGATGAATTTATCTCTGACAAAAGATAAAACCTAAACAGGCACCAGAGAAAATACAGCATTAATTGCTGAACTAATGAAGTGAGCCTGCAGTGTGCAACAACTCATCACTGCTCACTCCAAGTGTTCAAGTGACTGAAATAAATCATCCTTCAACTTTTTAAACAAAAAGAGGATTATGAAAACATGATGTTTAGCACTGAGTTGATCTAGCTGACTAGTGTATGCTCCTGTAGAATCAAAATAATGCAGGAAAGATATTTGGTCCTGAACCTCAGTGTTGAGGGAAAATGTAATTCCTACAACCTAATCATATTCAATCCCTTTTCTAATCAAGTTGCATATTCAAATTGGTGATTGCAACTTGTGTATAGGTTATATATATATATATATATATATATTTGTGTGTGTGTGTGTAAAAACTTGTACAGTCTTTCAGTTTGGATAATATTGCAGAAAATAAACAGAATATTGTGAATGAAGTTACTTCTTTTAATGATAACTTTTGAAAAATGAGCAAACAAACAGCGTTGTTTGCTAATAATCCCCATGACAGTTATATGACATTGCTCTAAGTATGGACAGAGATCTCAGACTGTGCATGTCTATGAAATTCTGAAGGGAATGACAAAAAGAAAGTAATAAGCCCAATATTGACCAAAGAAAATGCTTTTGTTGTGTCAAGGTTTGGATTCCTACTTGGAATCATTTAGGTGGGAAGTGAGTTCTTTATCCCATTTAGTCCACCTACCTCCTAAAAGGGCAGGATTAGGGGAGGATCTCAGGGTATTTACTGGTCAAATTTTGAAAATCTTCAAGGGTGACAATTCCACCACCTGACTTTGAAATTTTCCTTGTTGGAAATCGGGAAGTTGTATTTCTTCCTCCTTTTCTTTGACTGCGCACCTTTGAGAAGGGTCTGGCTCCATATTCACTACCTCCCCTACGATCATTTAGCATACATTCAGGGTATCATCTCCTGAATTATTCTGCACAGATGCTGACGCACCTTTGCGGCCAGTTCAGGCAGCAAATTTAACTCAACTTTCCACAAGAAAATTATGAACAGAAGCAAAGATGTCTTTGCAGGGAGATAGGATTTCATGCAGAAAATATGTATCTCATCTTTTTTCAAATATTCAGTGAAAACAATTAGGGGTGGCTGTCACTGTTAAATGCAATGAAAAATGCCTTCAGTTTAGGCAATATCACATAAGATGATAACTGTTAAATTGGTTAAAGTTAAATGTACTTTTATTGCCAGCATTCTCCAGTCCAAATGGGAATGCATCCAAACCCAAACTAGTGGACTTCATTTCTACAGGAAAACTCCCTCAAGTGGAGGATGTCTGTAACTAAGATGGTAGTTTTCTTCTGCAAATTCACCATAATAGAACAGTTATTTGGCTCATATATTAAACTTCTTATAATCTGTGGACAGTCAAATCCAAGATTTTCTCACATTCTTTTTATGCTGTGGGACCTAGAGCTGGAGGTGACATTCCAAGTGGTTTCTCCCTAGAGAAGAGGAGAGGGGAAGAATCAACTCCTGCTGGTCACCCTTCTTTTGGTGCAGCCCAGGACATGATTGGCTTTATGGGCTGCAAGAGCACATTGCTGAATCATGTCATGTTTTTCAGCCAACAACACCCCCAAGTCTTTCTACCCTGGACTAGTCTTGACCTATCCTTTGCTCAGCCTGTACTTGTGCTTAATTTACTACATATTTGTGGAATTTTAATTGTTAATATCTCCCATGCCTTCTATTTGGTATGCATGTGTGTGAGTTTGGATTTTGGGCATTTTTTGATTGATTCTTTGTTTGGGATTTTGTTTGTTTGGCTTTAGGTTTTGTTGTTGGTTTTGTTGTTGTTTATGTGTTTTCCTGGGAGAACATATGCATACCTATTCTCCAAGACTACGGTTTTTTGTACTGAAATCCCTTGTGTTTGAGTTCAACCTTCTGCATCTTGGGCCAGTGAGCTTTCCTGAGCTCTGTCTTGGTAAAGAGGTTCACTAATGACATGGCAAAGAGGGCTAGCAAGGAAATGTAACACCATAGGAGAAAAATGCACAAGGAGATAAGACCCACAAAACCTTTTTATACATCTCCTATATGACATCCAGACAATTCTACTTGCAGATTAGCCACTGCTAATCCCTTCAGGCTTAGTGACTTCTAGGGACTTCAGACAGGTTAAATTGGTATTATAAACAGCTTGGAGAGCACTACAATAGAAATAAAGAATAGAGTGTTGCAAATTTTTAATCCCTTTGATTACAGAGCTGATATTAAGCAGGTGTCAGGTATTATCAGCAAAGGCATAACATTTAGAAAGTATTTAGAACATGTATACAATATGTATGTGTGCAAACCTAAATATATATAGCTGCTTTATGCTTTGGGATAATATTTTGTATAACATATTCTCTCTGAATTAGCCTTGGTATTCCTTCTTTCAACCTTGGCTATATGATTTTTCCCCTAAATTTTTGCCCCTGATGATTTTCTGTAGGTCTCTATGCCTGAAAAAGTCAAACTTGATTTTCACACTAAGCTGCACAATGACTGTGAGGTTTATGGGACCCATATTGAGATGTATTAATGGTGGTCTGTTCTTGTGCAATAATGTCGTCATTATTTTGTGTCATTCTCATCTCTATAGATTTCTATAATATATGCTCATAAAAGTCGAGCAGCAGTCTGAAATTTCTGTATTTCCCGTTCCTTTTAAAGGTTACCTAGAAACATCTGCAGCACAATAACAGTAAACTATCACACACACCTAAGAATACTTGCTGTAAACTGCTCCATTGTGCCAATTAAATGCGGTAGGAACTCTACACAGGGGAGCACTTTTTTCTTCATTATTGCTTTTATATAATTTTAAATCCTGTTCACTGCAGCAACAAACATCCAAGAAAATATTTAAAAAGCTAAATGGGGAAATGTAGAACAAGTTAATCTGCTACTGGAAACTTTAATGTGTGCAACTCCACATATGGCATATCTGTGTTCAGGGTGCAATAAAATACTTTCAAAGGCACAAAGAAAATGCCATATTTGCCTTTTTAATACATGCAATTAGACATAATGGGAAAGGATCTAACTGGTAGACTGGACTGACTTAGATAGCAACATGTGCTGGTGTTACACATATTGCAGTGATAGTTTAGGAGAAGCATAAACCTAGAAAGGTCCAATTCACTGTTACAAAAAACATGGTTGTGTGAGGGCATAAGAGATTTCCTGTTGAATAAAGAATTTTGCCAGCAATGTAATTCATCAACATTGCAACAGGTTGAAAATTGCCTTTGGTGCAATAAAGGTTTGAGAAAAAATAGATGTGTTTTGAAGTTGTTTCCTTTACAACTCTCCAGCTGTCTGAGTTTGGAGAGTCAGAGACCTTGAGCTGTTGTTGAAAAGCCAGTGAGGTGGCACAGCCGATGTCTTTCTTGTGTGATTAATGACAAAACTGGAGGTCTTAAACAGCAGGTGCCTCAGAAGTGTAGTGATGATGACAATTTAGTTTCATTAGAATGTTGTCTCTCTGCTCTTTCTGTTATTTTATCATAGAATTTTTTGTCAAAGCCTTTCAGCTTTCAGTCTGCATGGTCATAGAATCATAGAATGGTTTGGGTTGAAAGAGACCTTAAAGACCATCTGGTTCCAACCCCCCTGCCGTGGGCACAGACACCTTCCGCTAGACCAGGTTGCTCAAAGCCCCATCCAACCTGGCCTTGAACACTTCCAGGAATGAGAAATCCACAGCTTCTCTGGGGAACCTGTTCCAGTGCCTCACCACCTTCACAGTAAATAATTTCTTCCTTATATCTAACATAAATTTCCCCTCTTTCAGTTTGAACCCATTGCTCCTGTTCCCTATCACTACAGTTCCTGATGAAGAGTCCCTCTCCGCCTTCTTTGTAGGTCCACTAAAAATCCTGTCATGCAAAGGTATAAACAACAACCAAGGAAGACATAATTTAATATGAAGCCATAAAATGCTGCAAAGAACTACTTCTGTTTCTGGAGTTATTTATGCATAAAGATTCTACATTTTTAAAGTAATTTTCTTTTTTTAGGATTACACTATATCTTCATCAGATCCTCCAATATGATGTTCCCTCTAGATTGTCCTGTTGTAGATAAGTTTAGTCCATCTGACAAGCCACAAATTGAAGAAATGACTGCCTATTCTTGGCAGCAAGGCTGTGCCAATACTCCACCAGATTTCCCAAACTTCCCTAGCAACCCTGTAAAACAGATGAAATTCAATTCAAGAGGGAAAAGTGAATGGAAAAATGCAATGAGGATATTAATGATAGACCGTGGAACGCAACCAACTTGGCTCTCTCTGTGTAACCCCTGTGGGCTTTCTACTTTGAAATAAAAGTAATTAATTCAGAAATGCACAAAGCCACTTCATGACAAGAACATCTATTTTAGGATTACTCCACTTTGATTTCAGAATGCAGTGGCCGCTTGAGGGCAATTCCAAAGTACATGTGAAGTAACACCTAATGACAAGGTCATAGTATCACTTGCCACCATGAAACAGCACATAACCTCACCAACTTACATTTCACTGTGTTTCTTTTGCCTTTTCTTGCTCACCTAAAAAAGATCCCTATGAATCTATTCAGCACTAGTTTCTGCAGCCACCTTTTAGGGAGTTAGTTAAAAAGACTTGTAGAAAATTTATGGTATTAAGATCCCAAAGGGTTTTGAGAGAGAGGGGTAAAGATACAATCACAGGATACACCCAGAAATCAAGAGGTCTTAGTCAGAGGTCAAAAAGAGTACTTAATTTTGGCTTAGGGTAGGAAGGAAAAGGAAGAGAAGCAGCAGTGAACTTATTCTGTACCATAGCCCAAAGCTTAGAAACACAGATTCAGATGCATATTTCTATTTACCAAGCAGGCAGAATTTGGTTCATACTACATCCTCTTTTCAAGGCAAACCACTGAAGGGCTGCAAGAGAAACATCAAGAGAAAAATACACTTGTTATGGTAACTCAGAATTGAGACAGTGGAGGGTTCTTGCTCCTGATCTGGTATTTACTCACCTGAGCAGACTCTCAACCCTCCAACTACCATGTGTAAGCTACTTTCAGATTTCCTTTTCTGGATTTACAGATATAAGGAAGAAATTCTTTACTATAAGGGTAGTGAGGCACTGGAACAGATTGTCCGGAGAAGTTGTGGACTCCCCATCCTTGGAGGTGTTCAAAATCAGGCTGGATAGGGCTCTGAGCAACCTGGTCTCGTGGAAAATGTCCCTGTCCATGGAAGGGGGTTGGAACTAGATGGACTTTAAGGTCCTTTCTAACCCAAAGCATTCTATTACATGATTCTGTGATGTTTTCAAATCGTTTAATCTGTCACAGGGAATGGCACCACTACGTTTTTTCATTTATAAAAAACTATTATCGTTGAATATTTGCTGCAGTCCCCGTGATCTTAGAAGAACAAAAAAGGAAAGAAGCAGTCTCATTATTTTAGTGCCAGTATCTGTCCAAGAAAAATTTAAACACTTTCTATATGATGTGGTTATAATGTAGCTGAATTAGATTTTAACCTCTGAAGAAAACCAGAAAAATGTAATTGAAGCCAATATTTAATTTCCACTTTACTCTGTGATAGAGGTCAGGACCTACCTCAGTTCACTTCTTTAGTACTGGTTTACCAAGTATAAAGTCTGCAGTTGGAATACATGTTTTTAAAATAATGGGTTTACCCTACTTGGTTGGCCAGTTTGTCTACAGGATACAAATGGAGGTTTCAGACCTGCGCCCCATAGACGAATTTCAGTGATTTGTGTATTGAAACTATCTTAACACTCTGATAGCAGTTTCACTCACACAAAACAAAGCACATATTCAAGTAATGATGCATATATAACGTTTGGTCTCTTTTTCCATTTTACTTCATCCTGTGGCTAATTGCCTCACTGCAGACTGCCAATTAGTTTGACTCCCAGCTGTATTCAGGAAGCCAAGTGGGAATGCCTGCATAAGCCTTTGAAGTCCTTTACATTATCTGCTAATCTAAAAAGCTTATCAACACAGCATTTGAGAGGAAGAAATGAATACTTATGAAAAAACATTAATTTTCTTGAAGCTTTGGAAACTGCTTTGACACAGTAAGAGATGCTAAAGTGAGGCTTTGTCCCCAGTCCTGTTCTCTCAGTTCTGTCAGGATGCTCTGATAACAATGAAACACTAAAAAACCTGCTGTTTTAACCAATTCTCTAGATAGGGATAAAATTCAGTAGGAAGGAGCAACAGGATATTTCTGTTAATATGTGCTGATCTTCACCACTAATAAACTCTAGATTCATCTGGCTGAACAGTTATGACTGAACTTGACATTTTGTGCCTCAGAGACAATGCCACCTCACCATGTTAAAGGCAGGTGAGAAAGTGCCAGGAGACTGGGAAAAGCCTTGAGCTGTTCGACCTGAAGGTGGAACATTTATTTTGTCTCTTTCTTTAGTAGCAACAGTAAATGAGCAGAAAGATAGATATACTCACTGTGAAACCCTAAATTATAAACTTATTTCTGCTGATTATTCGCCTACAGTCATGTTTTCCTCCAACAAAAACAAAAGCTCTCACATCTGCCTATGTGTGCTATGGGCTGATGGTGAGAATATAATTAACTAATAATGATACTACACTTCAGTAGCATTAGATTTGGTTGGCTGAAGGCTTTGCAGCATCCTCAGTAAATCCAAGCATCCAGTAGGAGTTTAGGTCCTCCTAACTTTAATGAGGCTTGCAAAAAAATACCTTAGGCCCAATAACAGCTTCCTGTGGCTCATAGGCTCAGAACATTGTCTTACCTATTCTTAGGTCTCAGGACATGAGGAAGGACCTGAGCCTTTGGAAAAACTTCTCTTCTGCTCTATAATTAAGGAAAACCAGAAAAAGGGTTTGGTTAGGTTGGTAAGGATACAAAACAGCATTTCTACTTTTCATTGCTTCTGGTCACTGCTTCAACATTCTTTCTGGCTGTACTAGCTTGGTTTGCTTTCAAACACCACTCAGTATAGCATATATGCATAGCATGCATAACATTCACAAAAAGTGCTTACCTATTATAGTGCTTATGAAACTCATTTTATAGGCTAGCATAGACGCTCCTTCAATTAGAACGCTATGACCCCTGGATTAAAAAGCCACACCAAACACATACAAAAATTCATTGGTGACATTAGACCAGCTTAAGAATGACTCAAGGAGCTGTTACGATTCCATCTGTTTCAACAGCAGTGAACCACACAGCAGAAGATGCCTGCGAAGAAATCCTAATTATACAGCCTGGACAGTTCTTAAAACTTTTAGGATGAATGAGAACAGCAACCAGTTTCCATTCTAAAAGGAAAGGAATAGAAAGAAGATAATTAACAGAATCAGAGCCTTGCCAGGCTCTCAAAAAACAGCTGCTGTCTTTCCAGGGTTACTCTTCAAAACATGCTGTCTAAAGAATAGTCTTTTCAGAAAAAAAGTTAGCATACTTTGACAGAAATAGCCAGAGATCTTACAGCCAGTTACAGCAGATGGCAGTTCAAAAGACAGAGGACATCTGTTTATGATTCATCCAACTTTGCAAAAGATTATGGGAGTTTGAGATAGCACTCTCAGCAGAGTTTTTATTCCTCATAGGTGAGAGTGGAGTCACCTCCATCTGGCAAAAGGTCTAACAGTGATGCCAATTTGCCAAGTAATCCTCATTACTGATCATAAAGTTACCTTGGGCGATATGCAGGTCTTCAGGGAAAAGTTACAAGATGTGGATGTGTAATACTTTCAGACAGAATGCTTTGCTCCTATAGAAAAAATCTGCTTTCAGAATGTTTTTCCCTTTCATTTTGTAAACGGACAATGAAGAGCCAGGAAGTCAGCTAGGAAAAGATTCTTTCACAAATGTTTCATTTGTAGTTAAAGAAATTGTGAAATAAACTATTGTTGGTAGAGTTAAAAAACTGCAGTGATTCAATGATAATGATTGTCTCAACTGTTTTTCTTCTCCATTTGAATCATCATTGACAGCTGAAAAATATAATTTGGTACCATGCCAAAAAAACTGTGAGTTTTTTATGAAAGGATATCAAGAAATTTTCCACAATCAATGATGATTTTATCTCTTGCCAGCTGGTCTCATGCATTTCAAAAATGGTATACTTGAACTCATTTACCAGTGTTAACTGTCTTCAATGTACATACACGGCTGCATAAGAAAATCAAGTTAAATAAGAATGACAGAAACTTTACTCTTGGAATTTCTCCACAGATGTGCCAACTAACATCAGTAGACTTAAGACATGACCTTGT
The DNA here is from genome assembly GCF_041296385.1 of Aphelocoma coerulescens. Lineage (NCBI taxonomy): Eukaryota > Metazoa > Chordata > Aves > Passeriformes > Corvidae > Aphelocoma > Aphelocoma coerulescens. The sequence continues at coordinate 86,286,418 of NC_091013.1, forward strand.
AGAGGCAGAGCAGCTGTCAGATGACCACACAATTTTTAATGTCTTGTAGACTGAATAATTATGTTTCTAGAGTGTAGACAAACCAAAGACAGAGGTAGAGAGGATGTGACTGTTTTCTGGAGATTTATAACAGTGGAGATAAAAAAGGATTATGCTATCTCACTGCTTACATATGTTCATGGATTTTATTGGTTTATTTACCTATTTTCACAAGTTTACAGTAGTCTAACTGATGTATAACACTTTGACTGCATTATTTTTAGTTTATGCCGGAAATGAATAACATTTTTACAGATTTGACCAATGTAATGTGGATTCATAGAATGGCCTGTTATTTATGTCATGACATGTAAGACACAAGAATTTGCAGGTGCTGGTCACAAACAGAATAAATAGATTTACTTTTTTATAAATATGTAAATGACATTACAACATGAAAATTGTAATAAACCAAAGGTTTTAAACCAGCAGCTAAACTGCATGACTGAAATTGTCTATTCTAATCCCATCAAGTGGCAAATACTGTAGGTACAATGATGGCATCACCATATTATAGAATCATAGAATAGCCTAGGCTGAAAGATCCTCTGATACAACCTTTCATGGGAAAGAGAATCTATATGAGATGATCTAGGTTCTGTCCAATGGTAGCTCAGAGCTTTCAGTGATGGGAACTCTACCACTTCCCTGGTCATGGTCATTCCCTTGGTCCAGTTAGTGACTGTTCTTACTGCAAAAAATATCTCTCTTACACTAAGGTAAGACTGCTTGTGTAACTTCTACCTGTTGTCCCTTGTCTTCTGCCTTGGGATAAGAGAGCCTCCATCCTCTTTTTAGCTCCCCTTGAAGTACTGGCAACTGTGATGAGATCCTTCCTGATCCTTGTCCAGAGAGGAGAGATCCAACATCTTCAGTCTTTCCTCGCAGGGTACTTCTTCAGACCTTTGATCACCTCTGTGACTCTCCTTTAGACCTTCTCCAGTCTATCCATGTCTTTCTTGAATTGTGGGGCCCAGAAATGGAGACGATACTCCAGGAGTGGCCTGACAAGTACTGAGCAGAGTCAGATGATCATGTTTCTGTTGTTACTGAAAACCAGATAAACAACATCCACTGCACTCCCCATATAAATATAAGATGTTATTTTGGTGTAAAAAGGGATCCAGGATAGTCTGGCTTGATTCATACTTGGCAAATCCCTCCTGTTTTTTCCCAATAATCTGCTTCTTTTGGTTAGTAGTACTTTTTGAAGGACTCATTCCAGTACTTTCCCAGGGACTGAACCTAGACTGATGGGTTAGTATTTTCCTGGGTCCTCTTTTGGGCCCTTCTAGTAAACGGGTGTTACATATTTCATACTGCTGATCTACTCCTGCTATGACAAACTACTTGCTAATATTAACATAGCCTAAAAGTAGGCGTCTTAATCTCATACTTAACCTTGTGAAAGTCTGCCTCTCTTTAGCATAATTTAAACCAAAACTCAAGTGATATTCCAGTTTATGTCACAATGAAGCTCTTAACTGTCTTTTTTTTCAAACAAACAAACAAACCAACTAAGAAAACATTAACTGTCGTTCCTTGATGACTTTCGTCAGAATTCCAGATGATAGAGGAAGGCCGGCTTGGATAGGGCTTTGAGAAACGTGGTCTAGTGGAAGGTGTCCCTGCCCGTGGCAGGGGTTGGAACTGGATGATCTGGAAGGTCCTTTCCAACACAAACCATTCTGTGAGTGTTTGCTGTTCGTTTTTCAACCCCAGGAAAATGAAAGCTGGTCACATTCATTAGGAATGTCTGAACTTACATTGGAAACAAGAATAACATTTTATGAAAAAATATTTTCTGAAAAGAATTCTATCTGAAATTGAAATCTCACAGCATAGTCATTTCTACTGAATACATATGGAAATAAAATATATATCTACATAATTCACAGATTCACACAAATACATTCAACTACTTGTGAAACTGACCTGAAGATTTTTTGTTTTGTTTTGTTTTTGTAGGTCAGTTCATGATTGCATTTTGTACAGCAGTAAAAACATCCCATCACAGACAGTTTAATGGAGCATCCCCCATCATGAATGTACCACGAGAAAGAAAATAATTACACAGGACAGATATACCTTCTGTGGATTAATACAAGTTATTTATGAGTTAGACCACTATACATCTATGAAAAGATTATTTTGTTCTGTGTGTATTGACTTGCTCCTCACTTTTTTAAAAGGGGAATAAATAATACTTTCTACTCAGCTCGTTTGAAGGAAGATGGAACGAGTATGCAGTTGTGAGCTTTGAATAACTTTACTGCTTCTCTTTCTCCAGCAATAAAACTATCCAATATAATAGACCATTATATAAAAACTTTCTTGACAAATGCTTTTATGAAAATTGAGCAGTAGAAAATTTCTACAGATTGTGGTTTCCTTTGGGAAGGAGAAACGATAGGAAATTCCTCTCAATCTTGTCAGCACAATAAAATATAGCATTTCATATATACAAATAATGTGAAGAAATTACTGCAAAATGCAACCCAACATTGGACGAGTTGAAAATTGAGAGAATCAATCAGAAATGCTTCTGCCTTGATGTTCCAAAATAAATGCAAGCAATAAACATTCCATTTTCAAATTAGTTCATGATAATAATGCATCTTTACTGAACTCACATAAGGAAATGAATGATTCAGAATAAACAGAGCAGCACAGAATGCACAGTGTATCAGGATAAAATGTTCTTAGGAGTTCATACTAACCGGGAGGTATTTCATAGTAAGAATTGATACAAAAAACAATCTACATTAAATTGTGTTAAGACATGAACAACAGACAAAATCGAGGCTGGTGGAACCTGTTATCCCATTCTTATTGAAATAACACTCTTTTCTTCCATTCTAAGCCTCCTACTACATCTTTAACTCATTGCAACATAGATCAGAGTCCCACTTATCATTCTAACAGGTCCTTATATCATATTTGCATGGATATAAAAAGTGAATATAATAGTCAAAAAGAAAACACTTCTCACATATATATATATTTACACTTTTCTCTCATTGGCCTGTAACACCAGGTTGCACCCAAATGCACTATAGAAGGTGCCTTTTACCTATGTTATTTCTTTGTTCTCTTCATTACCCCTAAACCTAGTTTTGCCCAGCTCCAGATATGAATTTTCTACAGCACCAGGTTGTGCCCCATTCCCTGCCTGCACTGCCCAGCCAGAATTTCTCTGTACTGATTATTGTGTTAGAGTCATAAATATCTCATTCTACATAGAGCAACTGCTTGCTACTGTAATCTATATTAATCTGTAGTTGTACCACACTAAGATAAAAAAAAAAGAAATGGAATGACAGTCAGACACTGTGTCTGAAACAGCACTTAATGCACCTACATTAAAATTGCAGACTTCAGGAATCAAGTTCATTTATGAAGTCACAGTCATTATATTGAGGTTAGAAAAGAGATAGGATGGATCTGGCCTGAAGTTCACTAATTGCAAAAAAAACCTCTTTGTGAATGCATGCATGTGCAAACACATATAGCAAAATACCTGTCAAAAGAACCTAAACAGGTCTTCGGGATATTTGAACTAAATGAGAGGGGGAATATTTTGCAACACGTCGTTTCTCTCCTTCTGTAGTCTTACAGTCTAAAAATATCTTATGAAAAGACTTTGTGCCTGAGAGTTCTTCCAATCACAGCAACATGAAGAGTTGATTAGGATCAGGAGAGAGAAAGCACCATCCCTCATAGTCATAAGAAGAAAACTGACATCTGCCTCATCGATATCTGTTTATCATTCTGTGTTTCTAGACAAATAACACTGGAAAAGACTTTTATCCATACCTTAAGGGTCAAAGTGGAGTCAACTTCTCACTCCAATCCTGAATGAGAAGGCATAGTCAGTCTGCACCAGTCATGGGAAGGATTTGATAAAGGAAACATGGAAGGAAGGATGAGTGCTAGAGGGAAGGGCAGGTAGGTACAGTGGAGAAGCAGAGGTGTAGCATCTCTGCTGCCATTATAGAGAAACAGGAAATTAGGTGGAAATTAGCTATAACAAATTTGCCTGTGACAAAGAGTGGGAACAGAAATCATTGTGAAGCAGAAGAGAAGGAGGGCAAACACTAGTAGGATCACAGTGGAAAATTCAAGGCCTTAGGACTAAGGTAAGTCTTACTATGAAGGCAAGGACACAACTTAAAGGATGAGGGAAAAATCATTATTTTCTCCCTGTAGACAGAAGAAAGGCAATTGTGACCACCACAGGGTTGCCTTTTTCCTGCCTTCCTGAGACAGTAGAAAAATGCTTTCTCCTATTCAGGATGTTGAAAAGTGGAAATCACAACTGGAAAGAGAACAGTATGTGCAGGAAAATATGATGCCTACTTACAGGGTGTGTTGGAATGTCAAATCTTCATCTCTGTGAGATAGAAAAGAAGACATGAGCAGGTTGGTACTGTCCTGCAGCCACTGAGAGAAAAACAGCTCTGTGTATGAAAACTATAGTCATGTTTTCCTCCTTGCAATCTGGTTTCTCCGGAGCACCATACTGAGGAAAGTTTTTATTCCTTTGTTGAAGACAAAGAGTTAAAAAGGAAGGTTCACTACCCAAGATGGGGAAAGCTGCAGGGAAATAGTGGTTCTTATCTCCTTCCTTCCACAGAGGCAAAAAAAAGTAACAAACAAAATATATCCCAAACATATATGACAGTAATAATCAATCTGTGAGGAAAAAAAGATTTTGAGAAATAAGAAGTGCATGCAAGACTGTGAAAGATCTAAAATATTCTGACTTTCATGGAAGTACAGAATCACACTATAGCGGAGGCTGGAAGGGACTTCTGGAGGTCATCTGCTCAAATCTCACTGCTCTGGCAGGGCCACAACAAACCCTGTCCAGGACTACAATGATTTCCAATCACAACAGGTATCAGCAGTGTTCAGGATGAAAGGGAGCTGTAGTAAGGAAAGCAGAATATAATGCATGTTTTTTGCATTAAGCAGGGCTCATGATAACCTTCTACGATGAGGTGACTAGCTTGGTGGATAAGAGGGGAGGAGGGACATTTTTTATATAGTAACTTGTTTGATGGCTTAAATGAGAATTCCATTGTTTTTCTTAGTAAAGGTTATTTGGAAAACTGGTGCACAATTTCTTGGTACACAGGTTCTTCTCATTGCAGGGTACAGAAGAGGATTAATAAGAACTGGCATCTTCCCAAAACAAAATGTATTACCATTTTTCAATGTGAATTAAAGACATTTTATGAGTAAAATAATGATTTTAAGGGCTGAAGCTTTTGTCCCTGTGAATAGGCAATCTTAGGAAAGCAGTATGAAATGGATAATGGTGCTGTCTGATTTCTACAGAACACAAATACAATACCTAAAGAAAAGCTGGATGACTCATCATACAGCCTGGAGGTATTTCTAAAGTAGCCTGAAGACAAAAATGAGAGTTTAGTCAGTATAGCCTCCCAGAGAAAGCAGAGATGTGAACATACAGGGTAAAGAAGAAAACACACACAATACCAACTGTACCAAACATGTCAGGGAATTTGGCAATACCAATTGATTGTTTCTTTTTCCATAGAAATTCTTGGCTGAACTTGCTGTCTGAAAAAGAAGATATCTTTGACACCTGAATTTCACTTATAATGATAGTTTAAATTGCAAGAAAGATTTTGACAACTGTAATTTTCCTCTCTAAGGAGTAATGGGGCTTTGTGAAATGAGTCCAACTAGTGTTGAAACTGTGAAAAAATATCTTCAAATCTACATTCAGCCCTTACAGTAAATTATTGTAAATACAGACATTGCCAAACTGCAACTTCACACATTATTCAAGAACTTTTGAGTACTTGCACCAGAAATGTTTGATTATTTATTTCATGTTTGTTCAAACAATGCAAAACACGGTATATTGTTGGTGGATTAGACAGCATCACAACCTTTCTTGGTAAGTAGCTATCAAAAATGAGGGAGAAAATCCAGTACACAGCTTTCTTCCAAGGGGGGCATGAAAACAGTAGAAAGAATGTTTTAGCAGTGAGAAACCAGATGTCCAGGGCAGATGGTCATGTTCACCAATGGGCAGAAGTCTGAACCATTAGAGTATCATAGTGGAACAGTTCTTTCAGCCTACAGTGAGCCACCCCCATTATACCGAGTACTAAGACAAAACAGGGATCATATAAAACCTCTGGGTTCTATCAAGCCCCTCTGAATTATCAGTGCCAAGATTAACAAGCAGTCTACAGTAGAGATTCATATACCTGAAAAAACACTTGAATTAATTCATACAAGTTAAATATCATAATAAAACTATAGCTTCCTACTACTCCAGAGAGAAATGAGGGATGAAGTACTAAAGAAACCAGATACTTGATGTGAAATGGCCCAACCAACTGCTGAAAGCTCAAGAATGATGATCAGTTGCCTTTGTCTCCTGATGTGCAACAGAAACATTGGAGCCCCATAAACTTCCTAAAGAAAGAATAGAACCTTCCTAAAGAATGTTTTATTCTGCTACAAGTTTTATTGCAGAGACACTGTCCTAACATCACAAATAATGGTTGGAAATACCACCAGAGTACCAGTGGAATTTTGTCTTCCAAAACCATATGCTTTTAGTCATCTATCCAGTGATTAGGAGTTGAGTCTTCATTGCTGCTACTTCCACAAATATAGCAAAATTAACTTCTGCCTTCCAAAATAGAAAGAATCATAGAATCAAAGAAGGGTTAGGGTTGGAAAGGACCTTAAAAATCATTTGGTTCCAGCCTTCCTATCACTGGCAGGGATGCCACTCTCTAGATCAGGTGGCTCAGGGCCCCATTCAACCCCATCCAACCTTGAACACTTCCAGCTATGGAATATCCACAGCACCTCTGGGCAATTTATTCCAGTGCTTCACCACCCTCTGGGCAAGGAATTTCTTCGTAACATCTAATATAAACCTGCACTCTCTCAGTTTAAAACTTTTGTCCCTTTTCCTGTCACTACCCCACATATAAATGGTCCCTCTCCCAACTTTTCACAAGCTCTCTTTAGGAAGGCCACAGTGAGGTCTTGCTGGAACGTTTTCTTCTCCAGGCAGAACAATCCCAGCTGTCTCAGCCTGTCTTCATAAGAAAGGTGTTCCAACCCTCTGATCTTCTTTGTGGCCTCCTCTGGATCTACTCCAACAGCTGGCTTTCCTGTGCTGAGGACCCCAGAGCTGGATGCAGTATTCCAGATGGATGTCATGAGGGCAGAAGCCCCTCTCTGGTGGCTCTACTGATGCAGCCCAGGACAAGCTTGGCTTTCTGGGCTGTTAGCCCACGTTGTTGGGGACAGATTTGTCTTCTGATGCTTATGTTTTATCTTCAGAGATGCCACAAGTGCCAAGAAAGATACTGACAATATTATAGCTCTCTCAGAAAGAGAACAGGATTATCAAGAGCAATTTCACATGCATATAGACTGTGGCTTTTGTCCCACATAATCCAATTTTAGCAGATAATTGTGGTTCAAGGGAAAGGAAGATCATATAAGTCTGTGACTACCCAGATTTTTCAAAACAGAAAAAAGATAAGAAAAAATTTTCTGTTAATTTAATATCTCACAGAAAACAATGTAGAAGACCTATTTGTACTATGACAAAAGAAGCTGGTCTTTTCTGTGAAGATTAGTAGTTAATTAAAGACAGGTTCTAGTATATAAGAAGTGTAGTATCAGAATTCCTCCTATCTGTGGAATGAAAAAAATGTATCTGCCAGAGAAAAATGAGATAAGGTCTGTTCTAATTATAAGCTAGCATCTCACAGAAAAGGAAGGAAAAAATAAAAGAAAATTTAATTAATTTTATTGCCAAACATCAAAAGCATTTCGATGCAACAATAAAGGATGAGGCACACCTGAAAAAAATTATATTCTACTTTCTATAAAGCATGAGACCACTGAAAAGCTAATATGTGTATTTATTCAGAAATAAGAGGAAAACGTGTTAAAGATGCTGCAAGCTTATATCTAACTGTGAAGCATGCAAGCAGATCTCACCCAGCTTCAGACTGCAAATGGGAGCCAATTGGTCTTCATTTCCTGGTTATCTACAGAACAGCTGGAGGCATACTCACTTATTAAAACTAAAAAGTGTTTTAACATTTCAAATAATTCTCTTTTTAAATGTGAGGTCTGAAATAACCTGTAAAATATTAACTAAATGGTTTTAATATCTTTTCTTCAAAGGGGGTAGGGGTGGGGGGGTTTCCTCATGGATACAATGTTTCCACTAACTGTGCACTCTACAAAATGTACACTGACATTTCCACATACAGCAGGAAAGCAGCATCTGACCACTTTATTGGAATATTTGTGGTGGGATCAAGATATGTTGAGTGAATTTAACAGTCTAGTGATGTCTATAGCCTAAATGTCTGCATTCAACCATGTCTTCTTTGAATTCCTTTTTAGGTAATAGATATGGTCACTTATGTGAGTCATCTGACCAACTGTGGGATTTAATAAGTCACATCTTAGGTTTATATTTTGTACTGCATCATCTATAAAGGGATTTCAGGGTCTTGAGCTTGGATAAAGATATTTACATGGAAATTTCATAAGGTGTGCTCAGAAGGGGCCCTTAGGATCTCTACTGTAGTCATCTCTCCTGACAATCTATTTCCTTTTGAGGCCTCAGGAGCCACCAAAGATATAGGGTAGGAATGTGTTAGGAGGTTTTGGGTTTTTTTTAAATCCCCATTTTCATGGGAAATCTCTGTGCTACATAAGCACTGGGATGTGGTAGAATTTGAAGGTGCTGTCTGTCAGACCACACAGGCAGGAAGAAGAGTCTCTTCACTCACTGGCAGAGCCAGTCTGTTGTAAAGTGTCAGCAAAGCCGGGCACAGACTTGGCTGACGTTGGTGGGAAGTGGCAGGGTGAAGAGGACATACTTCAATTGCAAGTGAAACTGGTTTGGCTACCTGTAGAAAATACAGAGGGTCCCATCCTGCCTCCTTCAGAGTTCTCAGATCTAGACAGAGCATAAATCAAAGCAGACACGGAAAGTCTGTGTGCCTCCAGATTCCTGCTTAAGACCAATTAAGCATATGTTGAATGATTTGGAAACAACTAGAAAAGAGGAGTTGAGTCTTCAATCCAGGATTATTAAATCGTTAAGTTAGAAAAAACCTCTAAGATCACGGAGTCCAACTAATGTTTGATTAGCCCAGCACCAGAATATTGACCACTAGACCATGTCCCCAAATGCCACAATGTGGTTTCAGCACTACAAGGATCAGTAAATCCTTCTGGTCTGGTTCATGGTGGCACTTCTTGTGTCATAAGCTCCAGGTGAACTCTTCCAAGAATATTGTCCTGACTTGGAGGCAACGGACCTAGTATGGCCAGGTGTTTGGAGAAACAAATCTCTTGTATGACTGGAAGAAAAGTTACAATTTCTTGGAAGTAAGGTGGTGTATTTTCACTGGGACCAATAATAACATTAAAACAAATTCCTGAGACAGCTTTAGGGCAACAAAGCAAGAGAGCAAAGAAAACTCCAGAGTCAGCTGTAACAGTGACAGTGATGGGGGTGCAAGGGAAATACTGGCCATGCTTGACGTAAAGTGACTATTCAGTTTATGCTCTGGGGGACAATCCTAGGTACCAGTAAAGCATGCTGTAAGAAGAACAAGATCACAGTGCAAGACTTCTGTGTCTTCTGCTTCTCTATCTTTTCAGTGGTAGAACTAAAAAAAAAGTCTCAGGAAAAACTAGGCATGTCTCCTAGTCTGTGTTGACTGCACACAGAGATAGTCACTGGAATGAGAAGTAATTAAGACCATTGTTTTCTCTTCAATTCCATTTTACATGTCAAGGAAGATTTATATAATGTTGCTTTTAAAGGAAACAGAATTTTGAAAAGTATATTGCCAGTTTATGCCAAATCAGTGACAAGTTATAAGTCTAAATGAACTACTCCTGACAGCAGACATCTGAAAATGCAAAGAGGAATCTATGTTTGTCCAAGCTCTTCAAAAGGGACTACACATAAAGGAACAGGCAACCGGTTGGTTCAGTACTCTACTGAAATACAGACTTGGACAAATAGCAGCTTCTGCAAACAGAACTCTGGAATAAAATGCAATGATACCCTTCTGGCCTAGTACTTCTGCTTTTGGAAAATTAAGAAAGACTTCGATCCATAGAGAAGAATATCTATGGTGTGTGCTCCTTTTGGCTAAAGGAAGGAATTTGGAAATCAGGAGAAAAGATGTCAGCAACATAAGCTCTAGCAAATGGAAAACAGTGATAGGAATGTAATTGGAAAGAAACACTCTGTGGCATGTCAAAACATTCAACTTTATTGCTTGTATGTAATGATCTCTATTGTACCACCACAGAAGTTTTGACTAACATTACTTTCACAGATGTATTTTGAATGAAAAATCTACAGGAACATGATGAGCAACTGGAGGAGCTTTTCTCCCATATATCCAAACATTTGCACCAGTCTTTTAAGAACAAGTAATAACCTTTGATAAGTGTATAATATGTACAAGGAAACTGCATTGATTTTTCATGATGTAGAAAAAATATTCTTTTTAGAGAAAAATATGTTTTTGAGAATTTAATTTCAATGCATGCTGACTTTGCAAGAAATGAATAATAGAGCCGTAATTATTCTAAAGACAGATGTTTGACTGTATTGATTGCATTGCACGCAGCACAGGTTCAAATTTTGGCAAAAGAAATCAGAAATCTCTTGAGGCATTATTAATAAACCATTGTAAACATTGAAAAATAGCCCGCAAACAAGTGTGGTACCTGGAATCTTTATGACCTCATAAGAATTAGCTAATATTTGGCTTAATGACACATTAATCAGCAGAGATGAAAAATGGACACAGACATTTCAGTCATTTGACATATTCCAGCAATATTAAGAAGCTGATAGAAAAGTGTAGAAAAAGAATATGCAGACAAAAATGTTCTGTCCTATTTTCCATAAACTTAGCAGCTATCTTCTATGAAATAAGTCAAACAAAACCAAGAAAAATTGTAAAAGTATATGGTTTCTTTTTACAAAAATACACTCATCAGGATAGCAGGATATTCAGCCTAATTATAAAACTAAAAACTTGGCTATCAAATGAGAGTATAAAATATGTTTGGCTGTACTATTTTCAGACAAACTAGGATCTTTGACACCTGCTTCTTATCAGCAGAGATTTCATCTATGCCAAGAAAAATGTACATAACATAATTACAACGTAGAAAGAAAAGGGCTTAGAGGAAACGCTGATACCTCTTACCAAAAATTGTTGCATACTGATCTCCAGCCTATCTCCAGTGACAGGCATTCATAAGGACAATATAAACCCTCGATTAGCCACATCATTCAGGAGTCAAGTAAAGTTGTGTCTTGATTGCATAAACCAACGCAGCCAATGGAGACTGAAGAGGTAGGTCCATGCCTGGAGCAACAGGAGAGATGTCCATAAATTCTTCCCAGGGGTGTTCCTTAAGAGTAAGCGAAAGGGGAAGTCATGAGCGTAATAATGCACTAGTGGTGCAGGATGTCCAAAAGAACCGTTCCACATGCTCTGCCTGAAGCATGGAACTGTGGAAATCCTAACCATATGTAGGGATGAGGCCAATGCTGGGAACATGGCATGCATCAGCAAAGCTAAATCAGATTTCAGACACACACTTTGCTTGATAATGGCTAGGATTTGACCTAACAAAACTAACCAAAAAGCCCATGAGTTCAGATTTTTCTACAGTTTTAAGGTTTCCCTTGTGGAATTAAGAAGACTATGAGAAATGAGTATCTATCAACACAAATCAAGCTAATCTCTTGGAATTCATCCTAGATCAAACAGCTCCACCTGTTCTGGAATGACAGACACAGGACAGATTGAAGGTGGAAGTATTTTTATGGCATTCTGCAGCAAAAACAAATCAAAGAGACAGCTTGCTTTGATTTCTCAAGATATAAGGAAAGGGAAAGATTACTCTGAACATATTGAAAACATAAAAAGAGCACTAACCTGCATGTAAGACATTTAACTTTATAGCATGAGTATAAAGCTGTGGAATAGTGCAGATAACTGAGTAGCAATTTTACTATAAAACCATGTATATAATTTTCTCCATCCCTATTAAAAAACAACCTTTTTTTAGAAAATTGCACTTTACTGAAAAAAACAAAATACGTGTTAGGAAAGATAACAACATCAGAAAAAGCTTTTTTGATTAATCTGGCTTTAAGAAGTAAGGGAAAATGCTTGGTTGTGTGTGTACACAAGATATAGTCTCAAATCCTGGAAATCGCCATTCCCAAGACAGATGATATGTGTTGTGGCTTACAAATTGAGTATAGGAGATGTCAAACAGAAATGTTTCTAAATGTTTTAACCTAAGAGAAAATGTGTACATTGCAAGGCCAGCAAAATAAATGTGCAGTCAAAAAGTAAAAAAATATTTCTCTATTTGCAGGCACCTGTTATAAATATTCTGTGTCAGGTGTGAAAAGGAAAAGAATTCTGACAGAGAAAGCAGATAATTTCTTTACTGATAATGTATATTAGGTTTAGCCAAGAGAAAAAAAATATACATTCAGACAGTTTGGTAATCAGAGATATTATTTGGTATAGTCATTTGCTAATCAGAGATACTAAAATTGTAATACAGGTTTAAATTACACTGATTAAATTAATATTTGCTTTCATATGAAACTCTCTGGTTAGTATTTACATCTATTCTGTTATGATGAAGATCAAAGGACAGAACCCAGTGATGAAAAATTCATCGTTTAAATTTAAGCAGAAAGCAGTTTTCACCATCCAAATGCTTGCAGGAAAGGACCATCAGGACACACAGAAAGGGTGAGGAAGCACACATGGCCTTGTCTTTGCCCTTGGCCATAGTGGATACATGCAGAGTTCTCTTTGGAAAAGAGGAAATACTTCCACATTTTTAAATGAAGAGTTCTTGGATGGACATGTTGCCATGGGTGGAAAGAGCTCATAATAAATTCATGATATGTAATATCATATATATCCAGAAAAAAAAAATGGTGCTAACATTGTAGTGTGCCAATCTTTCATCTATGCAGTCCTTGTACAGAATAAAAAGAAAGGATTGAATATAAATCCTTTTGTGTACAATTTCTTCATTTCACATGATTAACTCACTCTTGGTTAAACTGATCAAGGACCTGGTGTCTACTCAGACTTTTGTAACCTTTTTCAGTGCTTTGATCTAAAACACATGGTCATCTTTCTTCAAAGCATAGGAAGTGCAAATAGCAACAAGAATTTTTACAGCATTTATGAAAAATGCCAAAGGAATGTACACAGTTTTTGAAATATATCACCTGATTCTTTTCACTGTAACACAAAAATTTCTCTAGCAGAACTCTTTGGGAGAAAATTACTTATATGCAGTTTCAAAACAAGTTCTCTTTAAGCAGCCTTTCAAACAGAAAAGTGTAGAAAAAAATCAATAAAGAACAATGTAAATCATCATCCCATACAGGAGCAGATTACTGAAGGTTCAAGCAAACAGGTTTCAAAAGGTTCAGTGTTTTGTGCACACTGCTTTGGCTGCAGAGACAGGATTTTTTAAAATCAATCTAAGACATCATATATTGTGTCAAATTCCAAATGACGGAAAACATGACACTGGGATCTATTTCCCTCTTTATTCGCTGGGTAAGATAAAAATCTCAATCAGACTCTTGGTCCCTTTATAAATACAGTAGTCCAGAAGCGAACTTGGCAAAGCCAGCCATCCCTGGTAGAAATTGCCTATTTCCTTTATAAAGCATATTTTTAAAATATTTCTCTAATTTTACATTGTTCTTGAGGCAAAATGGAAAATCCTGCATTATAAAAACTTATATTGTTAGAAAGTAAACAAACGGAAGGAAAAATGAAAACAAGAAAAATAGAACTGTGAGATTTTATTCAGTAAAACACCTTGATCCTGAAAATGGATGTTCTAACCCTGTGGGTCATGGGTCAATTTCTGTGTAGTGACAAAGATAGTGGTCATTATGTTTGCAAAGGATTAGTCATTATACTTGTTGGCTTTGCTTAATACATAACAATTAGAACCTCACGTTAACAGTTGTTCTCTGTTGAATCACCTTTCACAGTATCCATTCAAAATAATATATAGTGTTGGGACTGAAATGTACCACAGAATTGTTCTGTTTCATATTGTTAAGCCCTTTCAGTCCAAGTGGGAAACCAAAGAAAGTTCAGTTTCCTTGCCCCAATAGCCCTTGTTGTGTGATCTTTTTTGTGGGTTTTTGCAGTTGCCAGGATTCTTAAAACACAGTCTTGTATATTCCTGTAGTAAGAAGTTTCAATGGACAGAAACAACAGAAATTAAGGATCTGGTAATGAAAATAGATACTAAAAAGCTGCTAAAAAACACATACAGAAGTTTTGAGATGAAAAGTGAAAACCTTTTCATGTCTGGGTCAAATCCAGGCCCATTGAAATGTGACTGAGACTTATTACCGTCTGTGTGAGATGAACCAACTCTTATGAACATGGATTCCATTCACAAAAATGTCCTTATTTGCTCTAGAAATGTTCTGAAAATGCACTCAGTGCTAACCCAGGTCATTAGCTATTGCAAACAGTAACTGATGCTGTTTGAAACTTCAGCTGCTAGGGAAAAACCTGTGACAAAGTCTACAAGTTCACTGACAAGGAAGGGTTGTGCAAAGAAATAGAGCAGCAGAGCTGTTCAGAGCCTCTACTGTTTTCTGTACAAGAAGACACCTTCCAATGTGCTCCAAACCAGTCTGCACAATGAAAGAACAATGGTCTGCAGACAGCCCCTTGCCTGGCAGAGTCAGCAATCCCAACATTTACAGACCAGGCTGTAACTTTGGAAGATTTAAATCAATGTGAGGGTTGAGGGAAATCATCCAAGGTTTTAATTAATAACCCCCTATAAGTTGAGACCTTTACAGTGTGATTTTTAATCAGATAAAATGTTATTTCTACTGTACTATCTGAATTTATTTGATTTAAGTTTGCTATGTATTGTACATGATAGTACTAAATATTCGTAAAAAGAAAATTTTACTTCTGAAAAGAAAAAAAATATGCTAATATTTTTCCCCTATAAAAAACATTGCCTAAATTAACACATTCTTACCACATATTTTCTGTTTTCATGATACTGGCTTTCCCTTTGAAAAAGGTTTCTCTAAAATGTTTAAAATATTCTTTCATCTATTAACCAGCACTACAAGAAGAAAGGAAGACCGCTTCCTTGAATAAAGGAACAAAGTTAAAATCAAAATTGTCACAGTAAAATAAACATTCCAGCAGCCATTAATTGAAAACTAACCTGCATGATACAGATTCTGTGAGTCTCTGCTCATGTATGCCTGCTGCGTACTTGCAGCACTTAAAAATATACAGCCTATTCAACTTCTGCATAATACTAGACCAACCAAGAAAATTATAATAATAAAAAGTGGGCTGCTGTACCAATTCAGGTAAAAGATCCAATATGAGAAACAGATGAAAGAGCTCAGAGGAACCCACATCAGAGCCATCACAGGGATTTACTAGACAAGATGATAACACCCTGCCTTATTACTGTATAACCTTCATTGAGGATGATATGATTAGGATATTATTTAGGGATATATTTGTGAATTTTTATTTATTTCCCGCTCTACATAGCAAAAGGAGAAAAAGGGTTTTTTCCAAGGATACATACCTGAAAGCTCCTATGAATTATTGCAGAAACACATCTGTTCACCTTGCAGTTTGAAAAAGCCAGTTATCTATACTATTATTGAGGAGCCTAATTGAGGGATCAGAGTAGAAAACTCAAGAAAACATCAGCTGAAGGGCTCAAACCAGGGCTGAATAGCTACAGTTTTGCTTCTCTTAAGAATTCGAGAGAATTATAAATTTACAGTTTCAAAGATGGATTTTATCAACATTGGGTTTTGCTCTCAGCATAAATGAGCTTGTAAAAAAAAAAAAAAAAAGTCATGTTTTAGTAATTATAGTTTGGATTCCTAAGCTGTGATATCTAAGTGATAAGCTGTACACCCATACTTTAATTATTTAGCAAGCATTTGATAAATTCTACAGTTTTTTATACCACAACCACTGCTAAACTTCAAATACTTGCCAAAATCAGTCAAAAAGGCAACATGAGAAAGTTTCTGCTCTGTCTCTGAAGAAATAATGTATTATATTACTGCCTCTTAATAAGATGATTTTATTAGATTTTTAAATGTGAATTTTTCCAGTAGGGGAAAGGATCTAAGTTATAAACTGAAATTTTCTGTCTAAAGACTGGGCCAAAATGCAAAATTATGTTTCTGGTACATTTTCAGGGGCCTTTATTGCAGAATAATCATATTCAGAAATCACAAATATAGAGTTAAAAAATATATCTTGCATTTCAGAGGCAATAGTGCACTGTTCTGAAAGTGGTATACATTGACCTAACAGGTGAATAATTTTATGATTGAGTAACAGTGGTGCAGTCTCTTCCAGATTAATGTGCATTGATATCAAAAATAGAAGATATTTTTGCATATTTTTAAGTAAGAAAAGCCTTTATTTGAGTAAGACAATTTCCAGGACACACAGGGTACACCAAGGCTGAGAAACTATGACATGACCTCTGTTCCCCGCCCAGTTTAATTACTCTCCACTAGACGTAAAAGAGAGCTACAATGGATTTACAGATTTTCTTGATATAAGCTGGAAAGTCTCTCATTCCCTTCAAATTATACAGCTCCTAGACCTCTTAGAGTTGTTATGGCACAAAGGTCTAAGGATAAAAACATGGCAGCAATTGTAAGAAGGTGAGTAACCTTAATGAGACTTCTATAGCTAGGAAAAGAAAGGACAAATATTCTGGTGTGCCAACTTTTTCTTTCTTGGCTTTCTTGTCTATTTTTTTCCAAATACACTACCCAGCTTAATGGAACATGCTGCATCTTCTACAAATGTTGCCTAGCTAGTAGTGTACTTCTTCTTTTACAAGCAAAGCCCTGGTTTTCTTCAACTGTATAATCCAGATGTTGCTGTAAATTTCTAATCAGAGTCCATACCTGCATAAATCTCATATCTTTAACACATCTTGCCTTTAGCATTGCAATGTAAAAAGCAGTTTGGTCATACAGAGCTGTGACCCTGTGTAATTGCTGCAGAACAGACAGCTTATATGGTTTCATATTATTTTAGTGAATAATTAGACAGCTTTTCCTTATAAAGTGGGTCCCTTTGTAACAATATTGGTAGAAGATTTATCTCAATTGATTTAAGTTTTCAGGTATATTTGGGCCTGTTTAACCTTCTTTTGAGTTCTTACACTTTCTTGGGTTGTTCAGTCAACATCACAAATATTAACTCATTATTTGCAAATTGTAGATAAAACGTAACTGCAAAGATGAAAATAAATGTGTGGAGCCTGAAAGAAAATATGCATTTTCACTACCCTTCTTTGATTTAGCTTTACTAAGACGTCCAGTCTACCAATAATTTTGAATCTCATATTTTAAGACCTGTAAAATCTAGCAGAAATATTTTTAACATATTGCGTGTCACCCTTGAGACTGCAATATGTGGGAGCTGGAACTGACTAGTCATGTTAAAAAAAAAAGCATTTTCAAAAACCTCCAGTACTAAAATATTTATGGTCTTTCTTCATTTAGAATATGAAAAGCATTTCAAACCAACTTCCTTAGTACTTTGCAGCTTTTGATGTGCTACTGAAACATAGAAGATAAAACTAATATAAAATTAAAATTGAGGTGGAATACAAATAGCTGTTCATTCTACAGAATGTATGAAAAGCCTTGAATAGGTTAGTTTTCAGGAAATTTGCTAGAGATCTGAAAACTCTCAAGTTTTTTGGGGAACACTACTCTTCAAAGAAGGGTGAATTGCATGGATTTGGATAGCATTCTTCCCTAAGTCCCTGGTTTAGATATTGATGAGGAAACAACAACAGATTTTGGTAAAAGAGACGATTATTTGCTTGACTCCACCAAACTGTCATAAACTAGAGAGTGTCTGTACAGAACCACTGAAGAATTAAGGGGGTTTTATGCTGTGGAAGAAAGACTTGAAACATTCACTCTTTCAGCTAAATAGAGTGTGTTATTTTTTTCATCTATAACTTTGTGAACAAGGTAAAAGTTCATCATCAAGCTGCATCTTTAATACACAGCCTTCCTCAGAGAGAACTTCTAACCCAGTCCAGACAATACGTTTTGATCAGTATGAAGGCAGCAGTTTGGCCTCACATGAAGTACTAAAGCAGAATGGAATAAGAACATGATCATTCTTTTTTTCCTTAAAAAAGAAAAAGTAGCCTCTACAGAGGCTTTTAAGCTCAGCAAAAATTTTCAAAAATCTGACAAAGTTAAAACTGAGATATACTAAGAAACTTTCAGGATATTCAACTTTGAGTGAGGTTTTAAAAAGCTCAGGTATTTCTCTGTTTTTTCAACAATTCACTCCATCAACACTGCCCAGCAAGTACAATCTACAGAGAATTTAATCTATTTGCATTGTCTCTAGCAAGAAAGGTGGAAGGAGACACAAGCCTTGAGAGAAGACATCTTGTACTGAGTGAGGAATCCAAGTCTTCTTTACATGAGAACCATTCTGGACAATCTCTGTGGTTCAAGATGAATTGGCTACCGTTACCAAAATTTGTTCCTCAGTAATTTCTCTGCAAGCATTAACACTAAGTTCTCACTAGCCAGCCAAAAATCATAAGCAGTTTAAAGAAGACAGTTCGTAGAGTGCTTTCTCTAAACCTCTAGCAAGTGGCCTCTGATGTGAAGTGTATGTGCTATACAGATTTTCTGTCTCTTGAAAATCCTCACTGAGCACACCTGAGCTGTCTTTAGCCTTTGTTGATTTGGGGACTTTTATGTTTTGCTGTATTGTTTTGTTTTGTTTTGTTCCTTAATGTTTTTTTTTATTCACCTTTGATGGCTATATTACAATTAATTAGATAAACAAAAAGTTGCCATCTGGTATTAGTGAGATAGATAGATAGATAGATAGATAGATAGATAGATAGATAGATAGATAAAAATAAGGCAAGAATAGAGCAGACCATTCATGTCATTGTTTCAGAAATATCATTTTGTTTTTTATTCACTCAGATGAAATGTGCGCGTTTTCTTTCCTGCTAGATATAACTCCTGATAAAGAAATGCTGGACACTTTTTGATTAT
This sequence comes from Aphelocoma coerulescens, assembly GCF_041296385.1. Lineage (NCBI taxonomy): Eukaryota > Metazoa > Chordata > Aves > Passeriformes > Corvidae > Aphelocoma > Aphelocoma coerulescens. Next base: position 86,305,670 of record NC_091013.1, read on the forward strand.
TAATTTTTCTTCAACTTCTTTTTCAGTCTTTTTAGTCTTTACTAGCATTCAGTCTAGCAACTGCTCAAGTTTAGTCACTTCATTTGTTGTTAATGTGAGCATGCAAATACATGATCAGAACCTTCATTTAAGCATTTAAACAAGGTACAGGCTTTATATGCACAGAGTAATAATGCAAATATACTAAGCAAGAAGAGATTTACATATTCAAACAGGTGTGCAACTTTTACCTTGCTGAACATCTGTTAGGATTGTTAAAATTGCATGAAAATCAGGTATGGAGTGTGCATTTTGTTTGCATATGCAAAATCTGTAGCACTTTTAGAGGCAGCTTTAATGGGTTATAAACCATGAAGGAATGGAAGACATTATAGGCAGACACATGAATATCTACATGCACATAAATAAATATGTGCATATAAGTATATTTATATGGTATAAAGTTTGATGCTATTTTTCTCCTTATTAACATGAATAGAAAATAGAGTTGAAAATATTGTGTCTTTCATGGGGAGGTTGTTTCTAGGGTACAGTTTTTCTTGCAGCTTTTACTTAAATTTGCTTCAGTAACTCATATTATTAAGATGAAATTGTAAAGAATATTACCCTCTCATTCTGTTAATTAAATATCAGGGAGGGATCGTCTGCTCTCACATTGGAGATCCACAGAGCAGAGGCACCATCTGAACAGTCACTGAAGTCTGATTTCGTAGACATTGGGCAGAGACAGGGTTCAGCAAAACCATGTTCAAATTTGGCTTAATGCTATGTTTTTCTCTAAAAGCAACATTTAGACAAGTAGCTTTCATATGAATGTCTAATGGAGGACTGGAACCTTCCATATTTGCCTACTACTAACACACAATTTTTTTCTGGAAGAGAAAAGGGTCTTTTCAAGTAATCTCAATGACAAGAATTAATTGCCTAGTGAACAGAATTTACACAGCTCCTGTCATGGGAATATTTGAAAACCTTATGATATGTTGGGTTTCTTTACAGAAACTAGAGACAAGATCACTGTGCCATCATTAAAATCAGCTCTGTTGAGAAATGAAATAGCTGTTTCATGGTAATTCTCTATTTAACTTAATATAACTTAGTGGAAGATTCTACTTTTCCAGCACAGCTTTGGACATGGACAATTTAAGATGAGGTGTCCAAAATCTTCAAAGTTGCCTTGACTCTTCACCTAAAGCAATAAAAATGTTTCTGTCATTTATTTCATCTGGATTTGTAAGTGCTTTTGCTGATAGTGTCCCTGCTCAGAATAACATAGAATAGCCTTTAGTCCACACAGCTGCTTGAGGTGAGCTTTTCTCAGCTGTCTGTGGCAAGGGCTATTCAGCCATGTACAAAAATACTCAAATCTTTGTAACAGGCAACAAATATTTCTGTGCGTGTTTTCATAACTATCACAGAATAAAAGATTGTGGAGAGAGGTTTGTTGCTAAAGCTTTTATATGTCAATATGCTATTAACAATGTTCATATGAGGTTTACTTTTCTATCAGGAGGACATTGGAATTAAATAATTTGGGTGGAATCCTATTTTACCTATATTACAGTGCAATCTCTTACATAAATGGAATGTTTGATTTAAACACATATTTCTTTAATTTGACACAGAGACAGCAGCCTTGGAAAAAAACACCCAACAACCCACATATAAATCTCACTTACTTTTCCCAGAAAACTTATTTTCTTACAGAATAAAACAAAAATTACAGAACAAAATGAAGGGTAAGAAGTCAAATTCAAAACCTCTTTAATATCCTCTGACTAGATTGCTGCATTCTAATTCTGCAAGGAGATATAGTGCTCTTTCTTATTAGCTGGCACTGCAAGAATTTAAGTGACCCAGCAGTCAACATTTCCCACTGTGGCAAAAAACAATTTTGTAATTGTCCTGAGAATTAGGGAAGTGAACTCTAGGAGGATTCTCGCATCGGGTATTTTCTTGGCCGATGATGTGGAAATAATAGATTTAATGAGAACAGTGTAACGATGTGGAATACAATTTCATTCTTGAGTAAATTTCACATCTTTTCCAACCAGAAAGTGGATTAACGTAAAGCTTCAAGCAGGGAACTAACCTGGGGATCCTGCTGCTAAACACAAATAACTGAATGGCCAGATTTGCATTTCAGCAGACGTGGATACAACGCAGGAAAAAATAAACAGGAAAGTGTGAAGTGGTTAGAGGCAGAAACGACAGAATTTTTCACATGCTGTGGGATTCATTCGTGTTACTACCCCTCCACTGACAATGAAAATTGTTTGATAAGAACTGAATCCCCCACTGAAAAACTGTACCTCAACATGTGCAGTAATAAACTAGGAATGATGCCTGTATAAATCCTGTACCCTAGGAGCAGCTGTACTCTAATTACCCAGCAGTGTCTGGGTGAGCGGGGTGTGCCGAAAGGTTATACATAAAAAATCACTGAGTGCCCTCTGCTGTTACCTCGATAACACTGGGACAATATCCCTGCTCTCGCTGAACATGTGCATTAGTCATTGCAGTGAAGTGCCAAAGACTCAGCAAAAACTATTCACAGGGAAATTCAGGAATGGATCTATCCATAATGAAGGCATGGCTCTGCGCTATGGTTGCTCTGCCCTGCATGGGAAGGTTTTGATTGTCCCTCCTTGAAAGCTGTAAAGGGTGGAACAAATGCCCTCCCTGCAGCAAATGCCAGAGCTATGTCCCTTTTCCTTGCCACCTGCAAGTCCCCTGCCTTCTGTCAACCCGTCTGGCAAAATCCCACACCAGGGATTAGGAACAAAGCTGGTTTCCTAAGCAGTTTATGCAATTCATCTTATTCCTTATCAGGCCATGCAAATGGGAGAAACAGGGACAAGCAAGACTAGGGCTTATTGTCCTGTGTTGTCCCTTGGCTGCACATCCTGGACTGGGAAGGAACATTCTGTACCCGGTGTTGCATGCAGAAACATTGCTTTCTGAAGCACAGGCTTCTTCTCTGTGTAACTTTGTGACCTCAACAGCAGATAAACATCCACAAAGGTGACCAGAAAAGGGACTAGAAAAGTAGGGAGGAAGCTTGTGAACTTGTCAATCCTCCAGTGTGGGCACCCATTTCATGTGATGCCAGCAGGATAAGAGTCCTCTACCTGGTTTGCAGGATCCCAGACTCTGTAGTGATGGTGGAGATATGTCTACACATTCCCATTAATTAGGTTAACATTTAGGGCATGTTGATTTGAATAAGGTACAAGACCCAAATTGTACCTAATAATTTTGTCCTATGTCCCTGTAAGCACAATGCACTACTTTCTGTGTTCTACTGAGAGCAAAGAAGTGGCTGGGGAATTACATGCAATGACCCACACTTGTTTCAGGATTACAGCAGAAATCTTGTCTTGACCAGCTCTAGAAACTGGCATGTGTTACTTTTGTCTTGGCTGTTATGGTCCACAGGATAACATCCATGGCACTTTGATCATATTTCTTTGGAAGAGTTCTAATAAAAGAGCTCAGCTCATTTTATTCAGTGTACTTGCTTTAGATTATTATTTTTACAGCTGACTGTCTCTTTACTGCAGTTAAAATTGTACTCAGGATGTAAGCCTTGTCATACTGGGTACAGTAGAAAAGTTTCAGTAAGCAACTTTTTGGAATTATGAGGATGCTTAGGTCTCTCAGGACTGTAAATCTCAAAAAAAAAGTCAAACAGTGAAATGCAAAAATTTTCCCTTCTCTGGAAACATTAAAGTTAAATGTTCTAAAACAGATTTTCAGACTTGCTCTCCTGCAGGACAGGAACACTCTGAAGTTAGTTGGAAAAAGAGCAATTCTACCTTTGCATGCTTTGAATAAATTTATTGTCCTTTCAAGTATGAAAGACTGATTTTTACAAGGGCATGTAGTGATAAGACATGGGGTATTGGCTTTAATATGAAGGAGGGCAAGTTTAGTTTAGATATTGCTGTGGGGGTGGTGAAGCACTGGCACAGGTTGCCCAGAGAAGTTGTGACTGCCTCATCCCTGAAAGTGTTCAAAGCCAGGTTTGATGGGGCTTTAAGCAACCTGTCTAGTGGAAGGTGTCTCTGTCTATGGCACAAGGTTGGAACTCTATGTTCTTTAAGGTCTCTTCCAACCCAAATCAGTCCAGAATTACATGATTTATAAGCAGACACAAAGAATTTTTAAATTATTGCCACTTGTCGAGTCCTTTCTGTCATCTGCTTCAACATATTCTGCAGCTGATGTCAACAATCAAAAAAGTCAGAAGATTAAGGGCAAAAAACTGAGAAGGAGTCAGACTGCATTAACGATCTGCCAGCAAACCACAGGGACATTGCTCTTGATTCAAGAGAGGAGGCAATGCACAGACCCTCCCTTGAACCATCATGACAGCAAATGCTGTGACATTTAGTAGTGTTTGAAAACTTTAACTTCATGTGTGATCAAAGTCTGGTAAAAAAATACCTCTTCTTTTCTCCAGGTAATTCTTCCTGTTGTTTACTGCTGTCAGTCAGGGTACGTACGGATGTGACTGCTTAGACAACAGACCACATAGCCCTTGCAGCTGTTCAAGTCTCTTCTGACAAATCAGTGGTATATGTAGGAGAATCAAAGGTATTTAACTCAAATTAAACTCTTATTGAAAACTTCTGAGATTTGTATCAGGAAACCCTTAGATCCTAAAACAGCAGCCCAAGCACTTCCAGTAAACAAGAAAATACCAAAAGGCTGCCAGCAACAAGAACATTGCCATTCTCTTTCTCAAGCTTCTGGCCATTGGTGGCATCACTCCTCTGTCATGCCTCATTGATAATTTTCATTCCAAGGGCCAAAAAACCAGGAAACACTCATAGACAAAAAAGCAAGCTAATGATTGAAAAGTAGATCACAGCAGCTGGATTTGCCTTGGAAGTAAATTTTTCCTCTTATTTGGCGGAGCAAGGACAGCACAGTCTGAAATTAGAACTGGAATGTTCTGAAAGGAGGTAGAAATGTCAAAACATATTCTGGTAAGATATCTATCTAATGAACCTATAGCAATTTATGACCTAAGTTTATACTTTGGGATACTTCCTCCTTCTAGAAAATCTTTAAGAAAACCTAAGAGAAAACAGACCAAGAGAAGACAAACCCATAAACAATGTCAGTTGAGTTTTAACAGTTTTGAGGGGCACTTACTAGTTCCCACAGAATAAACTTAATGCACTACCTGTATGGCTTTGATGAATTGTTTCTATGAAAGGTCATTCTAGTAATTAATACAGCTTAGCACGTCACACAGTCAGCCCTGTATCTGTGCTGTGCAGTCACTGTTCAGCTTTATGGTTCTTGTGTGTAATCTGCCTCAGTCTGATTCAGTTTACAATAGTGCAAATCGAGATTCATTCCAGAGCTTCTAAACATCCTCAAGACTGCTGTATTGTCCTTCTTTCAGTCTTCCTCCAAATTGTCCTGTAGCTTCCTAGATATTTTGACAGTGGATGGATACAGACCTGGACTCCCTTTGGAGGCAATGGAGACAAGACATTTAAAGGGCAGGATTGCGTTCATTTTTAAGTCAACTTTTGAAAAGAGGCCAGTTTTGTTGCATTCCAAGAGATACTTCTTTCTCTCACTGATCTAAAAAGGAATCAAGGTAACTATGTCTTGTGCAGCTCTCCACACAGCAAAGCCCCCATGTCAGATGAGATGAGCAGCTACTTTAATAAGCCACACCTAGCATGTAAACAAGTACATCTGCACCTTTCTGATGTCTCCCATTTTAGGGCTATTCAACTATTCATATGTAAATTCTTTGGGTCACAGAGCTACCTTTGCCTGCAGTGTCTGACACTGGGATCCTGTACAGCATGAAGACACAGTACCGCAATGACACAGGAATAGTGGTAAATTATTTAAGTGACAGTGATGTGAAATTAGAGGGACATTAACAACATAGTCTGTAGGATCACAGTGGGATACAAAATAAGAGATAGAGTCAATAAATCAGAATTACATTTTTTCCCTTACTTTTAACACAAAAACATAACCACTTTCCTCCAATTCATGTTCCCCCCTCCCAAAAAGAAGAGGATTCTTGATCTACAGTAATCTAGTAATACGAGCAGCTAGCACCTGCATAGCACTTATCGACTCCAAGTCATTTTGCAGGTGTTACTAAGTTAGCTGATCTCCTGAGAAGGAGGTACAGAAGGTAACATTGTCAGTACTAAAATGCTCAAGTAATAAATTTTAGGCTATATTAAATTTTCTGCTTTCAGCTCTAAGAAGTTTATAAATAAAAACATCCCAATTTATGTCACAGGCATTTTGAGTATCTCTGCTATTTGAGTTAGAAATTGTCAAAAGGAAGACTTTTAAATCATTACATTCTTTATCATATTAAATGTATAAACTTTCTGTTCCCTAGTCATCATCTTTATCCTCCCAAGATGTCTGGACACAAGTCTTGTAAGTCCTTTAACGAGAAATATTCCTAACAAATTCAATGGGACTTTTCCAAAATATGAAACACAGGAAAGATTAGGACAGAATACCAAGGTCAGTAGAAACCCTCTCAGCTTACTATCTGATTTGAGAGAAAGATTTTTCTTCCACAAAACAGCCTTATTCTGTTTTGGGGAATATTTTGATATCAGTTGTCCTCCAGAGTAAAATAATGCAGATGAACTTCTGATTCACTACAGTAAACTCTTAAGGTCTGTATTTTGCCCTGGCATCATGTTTATGTCTTTCAAATAAAGAGCATTTAGGCTAAATTTCTTCTCAATAAAACAAGCTTATAAAAAGTTTATCTGGGAAGCTGACACATAGCTGGTGGCAGTGCCTTGTCTTTAAGCAGTGTTGCACCACTTAGTGACAATCACAGCATCAATGAAGTGTAGCAGATTTCTGACTACAGCAAATGGTAAGCATATACATTTTGATGAGAATTAGAGACATATTTTCTCAAAACATGGCCTTTGTCATTTTCTCTTTCACAGCTGAAAGATGCTAAAATATCACCTAAAATTGTTATTTGCCTTACGGTTTTAATAAATCCTTACAAAGAAATTAAGCAGCCTACACACTGACTCATGACTGGCTTTTTCCATTTATTTATTAACAGATGCCCAACGGTGTTACAGAGTGTTCTTCCTTCTCTAAGCATAATTTTCCATATGCAAGAATTCTGTGTTTTATAGGAGATGCTTCTTATGGAATAAATCTCACAGTGATACTAAAAAAAACCCCGAAGTCTAAACTCTATGCAGTAATAAGATTTTAATGGAGGTTATAAAGCTTGTGTGCACTCAACAGAGAAATTACTAAAGATTGATTTGGATAAATTCTGGCATGAATTTTAAAATAAAGAAAAAATCATTTAGTGTTTTCTTGGTAGTAGCTATAGACTACACCATGCTTGGCCAAACAGGCTTCAGTTTGTTGACACAAATCAGAGTTGGAAGATTGTAATAAAAAATATTTTACTCAAAAATTCCCATTCTAAATGAGAGTTTGGTAAAAATGCAAGAGATTAAAGAAATAGAGGGCATATCCATGAGGAAGAATCTTTTTTCTCTTTTACAAAGTGTCTGATAGATACTTAGAGTGATGTGGAAGAGAAAGACCAGGAATGTTAAACTATCTGCATGCTCGTTTTCCATATCAGGAAGTTTACAGAAGAACTGCCAAATTCTATTTCATCCAGCCCATAGTCTGCAGAGCCAGCCAAAATATAAATTAAGCCTTCATTAAGAATTCACGGGCTTAAGAGACACATTACTTACTTTTCTTCTTTATTTTGCTTATATATGAATTTGCTGTTATTGTTGAAAATGTTTTGGAAAATTTCTTCAACATTTTCTTTTACCAAATATCATTAGTGATAAATGATAGTGACATAATAAAGTTTCAATATTTTTCATTTATTTCTCAGAGGCTTTAGGGAAAGTGAAAATCTTAGATAATTTGGAAAACTCTTAAGAAGAAAAACAAGTAGTTCTTGAAAACCTTTTCTTAGAACAAAGGGTCAGTTTCTAAGAGAAATGCAGGGATGGCTTCTCTGAGAAGCTGCTGGAAGCTTCCTCCATGTCTGGCAGAGCCAATCCCAGGGAGCTCCAAGATGGACATGCCACTGGCCAAGCCTGGGTGATTAGAAAAGATGATAACACCTCTATGATAACAAATTTAAGAAGAAAAAAGTTATTGTGCAGATGTAATTGGGGCCAGAGAAGAGCAGGGTGAGAGTACATGAGAGGAACAGCCCTGCAGACCCCAAGGTCAGTGCAGAAGGAGGGGCAGGAGGTGCTCCAGGTGCCAGAGCTGAGATTCCCCTGCAGCCCCTGGTGCAGCCCATGGAGAAACAGTTGTGCCTCTGCAGCCCATGGGGGTCCACGGTGATGCAGAGATCCACCTGCAGCCCTGGAGGAGACCCATGCTGGAGCAGATGGATGCCTGAGAGGAGGCTGTGAACCCATGGAAGACCCATGGTAGAGAAGGGTCCTGGCAGGGACCTGCAGACCCACGGAGAGAGGAGCCCATGCTGGAGGAGGTTTCCTGGTAGGACTTGTGACCCCATGGGGCACCGACGCTGGAGCAGCCTGTCCTTGAAGGACTGCACCCCATGGAAGAGTTGCCTGAGGGAGGGACCCATTATGGACCAGGGGAAGGACTCCTCTCCCTGAGCAGAAACATAGTGACCATAACACCCTTTCCCCATCTCCCTATCCTGCTGAGAGGGAAGAGCTAGAGGTGGGAAGGAGGGAGGGGCGGGGAGAAGGTCTTTTTAAGGTCTTGTAAGGTCTTACTTCCCATTATCCTGCTCTGATTTTGTTAGTAATTAATTCAATTAATATTCTCTGATTCGATTCTGTTTTGTCCACGACAGTATCTGGTGAGTGGTCTCTCTCTGTCCTTAACTTATGAACTTTTCACTAAATTTTCTATCCCCTATCCAGCTGTGGAGGGGAGTGATGCAGAGGCTTTGTTGGGTGTCTGGCAACCAGTCAGGGTCAACACACTACAATGCAACTGGATAATTTCCTATATATAAAAAAAATCTTGCCAGTCACAGCATTAGAGTCAAAAGAATTATTAAAAAACCTCTCCTTCCATGCAGTGAACCCCTACTTTCAGTTCATTATTTATGTAAATAACTCTGGCCTACTTTTACCAAGACACTTTGGAAAGTATTTCCTCAATTCCTTAAAACAACCCCTAGAAAAGAAACCACTCACTTGGCATCCAGGCACCTAAAGTTTCTCCTGGACAGGAAATTGTTTCCTTCATTTTATAATGTTCAAGATATTTTCAGGAAAAATATGTATGTGTTTATATGTGTCTTACTGGTATTGAAATATTTTTTGGCACAAGGAGTCAAACCCCTTCCCACACCCCACTCACTTCTTTGAATCTGCATAGCTTGTTCCAGCTCTGTAGACCACGACAGTGTCTTTGGGTTATTTGTGGGGATATATCCAGCCACACAGATTTTCAACCAAATGCTGAGTAGATGGGCCAATTCAATTGTGTTTGCATGGTGCTAAAGTGATCTACAAAGCCTCTTAATGTGAGTTGCACCTCCCATTGTCTTATGTCCTAAACAGACAGACACAGACACACCCCCACACACCCCCCCACACATGCCCCAGCATGATCTGCTTGCTCTGCTGATCAGCCAGCACTCCTGACATCTAAATAAATCCTTGTGACATGCTGTATCAAGCCTCTGCCCTTGCCAGACAGGGATTTACATGAAGGAAGCAAAAAGAAGGATACATATGTGTCTCACATGCAAGCACTGTCTTGTTTCACATGCCGTGAGCACAGAGCAGGAAAAAGGAATCTCAGGTGTAAAACACCAGCTCAGGGTCCTGCACTATTGTACAGATGGGTACAGAAAACTGCAAGACAGAACGGATTTAGAACCAATCCCAGGCTCATGTGGAGCACAGCTTCACCAGCCCTCAACAATGCATAACATATATGTAATATAAAATATCTACACACTGTTTCACAAATTGCATTTTCAGTCCTGGAGTCAGTTTTTAGGAATCAGCTGGTGACCCCACTGCAGTACTCCCATGTCTCTCTAAGGGTGAACGCACCTTAAAATCTAAATGGCACAAGCTACGATATTCAAGTTATAAATGAGTGATAGGAAACTAAAGCTAGTTCTTGACTTATAATAGTGATGCAGTTGGATGTCAGGGCTGTGCAGGGATGCACACCCATGCACTAAAGTCATAAATTCCCTGGCTGGTCTGGGAGCTGGTCATCTAAAGGGATGAGCCCATGGAAAGGTTTGAGAACAAGAACCTGATACTTTCTGATTGACTGAACTGTCACAACTGAACTTTCACAACTGAGTGCTGTTACAGGTGGCAATTTCAGACACTTCTAGGGATTCCCTGGGCAGCTTCTGCTGTGCCCAGCCCACACTGTAGACTTGAAGGAGGTGCTATTCTGGGTTGACAGCCTATCAGGAGAGATCCTGTTTCAGGAGAGATCATGTTTGACACAGATAAAACATCTCTAAACAGCCAGCATTAACTGTCCTTGTACAAATGGTGTATTGGCTCTGTCTGGGGTGATGTTAACTTTCATGTAGGAGAGCATTTGGTATGTGGTTAAGCTATTAAATACATACAAAATTAAGATATTAAGTGCATACATCTCCAGTCTAGCTGGAGATGTCATGGTGAGGATCTGTGAAAGAGTCCCTTTGCCAACTGGTCAGCTACCAACTGTCCTGAAGCTTCAGGAGATTTGATTGCCCATGCAGGTGTTACCTAAGCCAAGATCAGAATAAATGCAGATTTTCTCTCTGCCATGATTTTCTCTGAAAAAAAAAGGCAATTTGCATCAAAATCCCTGCCACTCACTAAGAGCCTTCCCTCTGTGTTTTATACTAGGTCTCACTGTCCTGCCTTTTAAAATTTATAATTAATGGTGTGTCCTCTTCTGGAGTGATTAAAGCCAGACTATCCAGAGCTATCAAATAGAAGGGGAGGAGAGGCTCAGAAGCTGGTGCTACAATAATACACCAAAACCAGTAGCAGTAGAAATGTGTGAGAGGGGAAAAAGGTGATTGTGGTGAGGGAGGTCTGTGATCAAATCAGGATGACAAGTCAACAGGTCCAATCAGAGTCAGAATCAAGGACCCAACTGTAAAACACCTCAAACAGATGCAGGGAAGATTGAGTTTAAAAGTGCTCCCAGAAGAAGTGGGATATCCTCCACTGCGGTTCCTCACTGCTCATAAATGCAAGGGCTAACAGCCCACAACCAAACCTGGCCCTAAGCCCACACAGCCAAACACCAACAAAGGGGCATGCCCTCAGGGCCCCCAAAACAACAGTAAATCCCAAAAGGCAAAAAAAAAGACCTTCTAGCCAAGGTGCCTGGAAACTCCACCTTATATCATTAATATTTCCTGATTAATAAGCATTTTATCCTATTTTGTTCCTCATCTACTTTCAAGTCATTACCAAAGGCAAAATAAATAATGATATTAATTATTCTCTGTTGCACAATCATTTACCAAGAATAACTCTTTCCACCTTTTATATCCAGTAATTTCTTGTAAAATCTCTCAGCAACCACAATTTTCTGTGTTGTTCAGATGCTTGGAAGTTTGCTGTAAAGATGGAAAATAATAGATGTCCTGCCATTTGAGACAATTCCCTACAGAGAGACAAGCCTATATTACCACTCTCCCTTGAAGCAGTAACAAAAAATCCATTTCTGATTTCAATATTGCTAATTCTGTCAAAGATTTTTCCTTTGTCATGCTTGTGCAATTTCTACATAAGATAATAAAATTTTTTTATATAATTCAGAGCAGGGTCTTCTTCCCAAATCCTGTAACTTAAACTACTTTATTCCCTGATTACCAGTGGCAGAGATTCTGAAATATAAAAATAGCTGGTTTATCTTTACTCAATGTCCAGGCAGATTTTTTCTCACTTTTATCTCAAGATTAATAAATAAAGTTCTGAAGAAAATCCAACAAATGTTAGGACATACATCATGTTAAAACACTGCAAATACCTCGAGTATTTAATCCATAATATTTTAATACATAATTGCACACTGCTGTCATGACAGGCTTGAAAAATAGAAGTTGCTTCATGTGGTTCTAGATCTGTGACTGTTTAACTGATACTTGAAATACTTGATTTTTAAAAAGTAGGGGTTAGTGTGAATAATTTTTATGTGCTGAATGTAAAAGCATTACAGTAGACATATGTGTGTAAAAACCATTATTGCAGATTTATGGACTATTGTAGCCTATAATAAATACATAACCCTACAGGTTAATTTCTTATGCGTCTAAGAGATATGAAAAGACAATGAGTAGAGGCAATGTGCAGTGTTGGGCTTTTGTCTCTGCATGCAAACAGTAGCATTGAACTAGGCTGACAGGAGCCCAGGCGATCAGTGCTTTTCCTCAACCAGCCCTGCTCCGTCATCCCTTGGGCTTTGGCCACCGTGCTCCCTGCACAGGTGCCTTGTGCCACTGCCATACCCAGGGGACACAGAGAGCTACTTTAACCCATCCTCTGGAGGGTCACCAGCTGCTGGGTGGCAGGAAAGTAGGGTATTCATTGAGTTTTGAGGTATTTCTTGAGCCTTCTCCACACATCTGTTCCCTACCCTACATAGGGCACTAATAAGTGAACAATTTCAGGAGTTATGTTCAAAAGCCACCATTGCTAGAGAGGGTGGTAATAAAAAAGCAGCACTCAAAAGATTGAAATATTCCTCTCTCTCTCTATTTGAAGTTATGCAATAAATACCATCCTGTGGCCAAGCATTAAACCTGAAGTAGTGCTGGGGTTAAAATTCACTTAGTTACACCAGGTCATTCATGCCCCATTCCCCAACTAGGCTGCTGTTTGTTGAGGTGGAACAAATATTAGGAATATAAGTCCAAATGTCTTTAACTTTTCATCATAATCTGTGTCTGGTGAAGACTTAGAAGTCCTCCTGCGTGGGGACAGCTGAAGAGGATCATATGTTTTCAGAGGTGAGGAAAGCCTATGTTTGAGCAGCACCATCATCCTTATGCACTATAAAAAATTGAAATTCTCTGTCTTGCTTCTTATGTATGTTCACTGCATCTGTGGACAATCACCATCTTGTCTGCAAATGTACCCCAGACTTTTGAAACATTTTAAATAACTCACTCAGTGCAATGCTGAGAAGTCAATAGGCTCCCCTGATGCATTTCAACTCTGTCAAACCAACGTTCGAACTTGCTCAGCACAAGGAGCAGAGCATTGAATTAAAATGGTGAGTTGGAAGTAAAATAAGGAGAAAAAAATGTGAAGCAGAGAAAAAAAGAGAAAGAAAAAGCAAAAGGAGAAACAAAAGTAAAATTAAGAGAAACAACTGCTGGCAAGAGGAGTATTTGCTACGCTGTTGCTTCTGTTACATTATCTGCTGGTTTAACTTCTATTTTAAATGAATTCATTTTAATTCAACATGGAGGAACACAGAAGAAGGCTGTGCAGCTCTAGTTCTTGTTGTCTCAGTTGTTACCTAATTTGAATCTTTCCCTGGAAAGAAAGAGGTGCCCTTCCTTTTGGCTATATGGGCCAAATGTTTTGCTTGCTGATAAGAGATGGACACAGATCAGAAAGTATATAATGACATTTCAGAGTGCCTCACTGCTGTCCATAAGAAATACTCTGGTAAAGCAGCTCAGGAGCCATAAACCGGGCTACAAAACTGTAAGGTGAGCGAAGAGTTCATGAGAGATAGACCCAAGAGATTTCATATTTTTCTATGAGGTGAAAATTTTTAGGTTTGAATTCCTGCAAGGGGAAGGTGATCCTTCTTTTCTACTCAGCACTGGTGAGGTATGTCTGGAGCTCTGTGGTCAGTGTTGGGCTTCCCAGTACCAGAGAGACTCAGGCACACTGGAATGGAAAAGGGCCAGGAAGAAGATTTAGATATTGCAGCATCTGCCATACAAGGAAAGAATGAAAGAGCTGGGACTGTTCAGCCTGAAGAAGAGATGAGTTAGGGGGGATCTTATTGATTGTGTAGAAATACCTGGTGGGGTGTGTAGAGAGGATGGAGCTGAACTCTTCTTAGTGGTACCCTGTGACAGGACAAGAGCAAATGGGCAAAAACAGAATATTCTATTTAAGCTTAAAACGCCTCTCTTTTTCCTGTGAGGATGGTCATGCAACAGAAGAGGTTTCCCTGAGAGATTGTGAAGTTTCTATCCTTGGAGATATTCATAATCTGACCACTTACAGCCCTGAGCTACGTACTCCACAGGACCCTGGCTTTGCATACAAGGGTTAGACTTCCTACCTCAATCCTGTTCTCTGATTCCATTACCAAAAAAAATGAAAAGAGAAAATCAAAATTATGTAGAAATAACAAGGTTACAGCCACAAAAATCTCCCAATAAAAATGTGAAACAGAAATGCTGACATTGTTCATCCAACCTGACTGGAACTGCATTAGCTCTGAGACTGACACAAGTAATTTTTGAGCACAAATTGCCTTTAAATGTACAAGGTTTTATGTCAATAAATATTTCTTACAAAATCTGGGGATATTTTTCAGACAACAAGGATCTTACCACAGCATTGGAAACAATCTGGATGAGTCCATAGTGTATCCAGTGGGAGTTTTGACTGACAATATACATACCGAAAGTTTAAAAGAGGACTTGAGATTTTGAGGTCTTTTCTAGTAGGAATCACTCAGAACTAAAGAACTGGAAAGGATCTCTTCTTGCTGGACACTTTCATGTATATACTTGGAAGGTAAATTTAATCTGAATTACACTGTTATATTATTGCCTTTTTGCTTTCCATGTTCTCTTCAGCCAAAATTACTAAACGTTTTTCTTTTGTTTCTGGAGGGAAACTGCTATTCAATCACTAAGTTAAAGGATCATTTCTGAAGAGTTAGACAAAGGCCATTTGGCTGTCTTCACTTGTTTTAAATCTGAATGTTCTTTAAAGCAGAAGAAGTATTACATTTTCATTTAAAAACAGCTTAAGCAAAGTAGGAGCTGTAGGGCTACAGTGTTGCACACAGCAGCACATGCTATGTAAGAAATCCTGTATAAGATCCTCCTTCCATATGCAGAGCCAAACAAATCACACAGAACCATGGTGAAGTGTTGCTGCTTTTAAGAGCTAATCATGGAGCTGCTGCATTGTATAGCCAAGAATATCAAGGTTAACCCAGTGTATGCACAAGGTAAACATAAGAGTTTGATTTTCACTCCTCTTACACCAGCTTTAAGCAAGCGTGAATTGGTAGTTATTCCCCAGCTGGTCCGGTGAAGGCTTCCCATCTTCACTGTCCCACTAAACACAGCACCAGACAGTAAATGTGGGAAAGCAAGGGACAGCTCTTGCTTCAGCTTCCTCTGATTTTGTTCCTCTGTAAACCCAGCCTTCTCTTTCTACAGGGCTGCTTAAGAAGGGCTAGTTAGGTTATTTCATTGCAAGGTGGGATGTTGCATATGGCACTTTGCGTGCCAAAACCACAAATGCTTTCTCAACTTCTGCAGACTGAACTGCAGAAACAAGCAGAAAATACCAGGCCACAGTTGTGAATGTAAATACAGATGTCACCAGGCATCTAAATAATCCCACTGTGCCATCAGCTTTGAAATCTGTTTATCAACACTGTGCCTTAAGTTTTTCTCAAATGCCTTATTAGCATAGCGTGGCAAATCAACCTCAAAACAAAAATAGTTGCTCCCCAGAGGACAATAGAAATTAAAATAAGCTACCCATGTTTTTAACCACAGTATCACATTGAGGAAATTATTTTGAGGAAGCCAACATAATTTTGATTTTAAAAGTCTCATCAGAAGTTTCACTTTCATTGTTTTTTTCAATGACATTTTAGGACAGGTTTTAGTGATTCATTCTAGCTACTTTGTTAAAATAAGGTCTTGCTAGCTGCATTTTTCTTACCAGCTACATCGTACAAGTTAATTGAGCATTTTGCTGTCTTTTGATAGAGAATATTATCTGAATTTTACTGGGAAAAATGAAAGTTTAGCAGAATTTTGAAAACTGTATAAGACATTAGAACCTGAAATTTCCCCTGGTCTTTGGTATTTTTTGCAATTAGTCAACAAACTGTATAATTACCTCATGACTTGCACTTGTTATCCATGATTCCTTTAATAATTTTCTTCTATTTTCAGAAATCATTCAAAAGCACCAGGAAAAGAAACTGGATTTTTATATTCATGTTCTTTAAAGGCACAAGAAAGTTAAATCCATTCAGAAAAAAAATAAGAACATCCCTGAATTCTCAACCAAAACTTAAAGAGATTTTAGCCAGATCCAGGAAAATTAAAAGAAAGTCATCTGTGCTCCCAATAGTGAAAATCAGTCTCAATGTGAAGATCAGGTATAGAAAGAGTTACATGAAGGACTGTTTGAAATTAGTCTTTTGTGCAGAAGTGAGTAAAAATGGGGGTGGGTGGATGAAATTAGATGAAGAAGGAAATCACTGTGGTCAGAAACCAGGAAGGAAACAAGGTAGGTAGGGAGACATCAGACAGCTTCAGCAATTTTGGTGGGCGGACCCTGTCTGGACACCAGATGCCCACCAAAGGCACTTCTATCACTCCCTTCCTCAAATGGACAGGGGAGAGAAAATACAAAGAAAGGCTCATGGGTCAGCATAAGGACAGGGAGAGATCACTCATCAATTACTGCCATAGGAAAACCAAAACTGACTCCCTGTTTTCCCTACTTTCTATTTTCTCTAATTCCTCCCCCTTTCTCACAGAGACCGCCTCTTTAGCTCCCCCTCTACCAAAATCTTGCCACACAAATCCAGTCCAGCAGCACAAGTAGATAGGAGTGAGCAGTGAGGAAGTCAGAGACGTCATTCACATTGAGGTGCAGTGGAAGGAAAGAGACAAAACCTGGATCCAGAAGTGGGAAAGGTAATAAAACAGTTTGCAAAAGATGAAAAAAAAATAGTTCATCTAAGCGGAGGTATAAGGAAAGGTCAGATGAAAATTCATCATTCTCTCAAAGCACAGAACTAGGGTACTACTAGTACTGTAGCTGACATCAAAATCTACAGGCTTTTGTTTTCTGAGGCAGAACTAGCAGCTTATCATTTGGCTGCTGGGAGGAATGTTATATGCTATCCTCCATCCTACTCTTTTACAACATATGCCAAGTGAAATTAAAGCTATCTGGAAATTAACGATAAGTTCCGTGGGGGAAAGAGGCAATCAATGTGTAGTGTGCCTAACTGGCTGTAAAATTATACATGACAACTAACATGGAGCGTGGCAGTCACAGCAGAAAATATTTCAGAAAAAGTCGCTCACAAGTTTGAACAGGTCCAGGCATGGCAAGAATATACCAGACACACAACGCAGCAAACTGTTTGAGGTGTGCATATCATAGAATCATGGAATCACAGAATGGTTTGGGTAGCAAGGGACCTTTCAAGGTCATCTAGTTCCAATCCCCCTGCCATGGGCAGGGACACCTTCCATTAGACCAGGTTGCACCAAGTCCCATCCAACCCGGCCTTGAACACTTCCAGGGGTGGAGCATCCACCACTTCTCTGGACAACTTGTGCCTCACTACCCCTGAGTAAAGACTGTATATCTCTGCTCTTTTAGTTTAAAACCATTCACCCTTTTTCTATCACTACATGCCCTTGTAAAAAGCCGTTCTTCATATTTCTTTTATGTGTGTGTCTGTCTGCAAATTCTCACAAGACAGACCTAGAAATGCTTATGTAGGTGTTGCAAAGTCAACACAGTGCATTAGAATGTACTCCACACATGAAGGAAGCCACAGCCATTTTGCTTTCGAGATAAAGAAAATGCATACCACTTGCTGTTGGAGGAGCACTAAGTTGGAATTGTGCCATGTTGCTGCTTGCCAGTCTGCAAACCTGAACTTTCATTCTTCTTCCTACTGAAAGACCTGTCTTTATGCTGTCTTGACTATGGACTTTAATCAATAATAATCTCTACAGCCATTATTATAATCCTCTGTAGTCTTCTATTCAAAACATATAAAAATATAATTTTCCTTTATTTATATTTATATTTAAACATAAATATAGTGTATTGCAATAATTTGTCAGGTAATGGGGACTTATAAAGGAGAAATGCAACTGCACAAAACACTTGAATGAGTGTCTGGTAATTGACAAGATAAGCACTGCCTGTTCTTGCTTTCTCTGAGGTCTTTGACAAGCAGCATATATCACTTTATGTCACTGCTAAATCATATAGGAAGCCTACAGTACTGAAACAAATATTATCCTTTAGAACATTAATAAATAACTAAGATCTTAATTTTTCTAGAATTAATAATTACAGTCAGAGTGGGATGATCATCTGGATCTTTTATGCAAATCTGATTAAATGGACAGTGGGGGGTTCTTGGTGATTTTGTTCTCTGAAAAAATGAGCAGAGCTCAGTCAGTTGCTCTATAGCACCTCATAGTCTGCACTTCCCTCCCACCACCAATATATGTATTTCCTCATATACTTATTTAACACTGACTTTTCATATTTTCCTTTCTTTAATTCTGTTGCTATGGAAATCTTCCCCCATAGTGTCTGCATTGACTCAAAAATGCTGAAAGCCTGTGAACATGCAGCACTCTTCTGCATCTTCGGGACAGTTTGGAACAATACTAAACTAATACAAGCGAAAATTGTGTTTATAAAGAAGTCTTTTCCACTCTTCTGCTCCTTTCAATGTTTGCATGTCTATTTTAGCAAAAAATAAACAAGCACTGTGCTTATAACCCTTCTCATACCAAAGCATCCCAAGGAACTTAAATGACACACAGTCTGCAAAGATTACTTGTCAAGTGCTGGAGCACAAGTGCCCCTGGAGAGCTATTGGCAACCTCACTGTAATGACAGTTTGTTATTCTCTGTCTGTTACAGAAATGAAAAATAACATTTCAAAATTCAGCACCCAATTACTCTCACTGTATTCAAACAGAATTTGACAAGCTTCCTGTATGTCCCGCAAAGGACTGTGCATCTCCTGAAGGGCACAAAGGGAGACCTGGGAAGTTCCCTGGTCATGGGAGAGGCAGTGTCTCCTTCAAATCTCCACTCTGCTAACCTGACATAGCAGGAGACTTAACTCCATCCAAAGGACATGAGCAAAGGAGATCAGTGGATTTTATCCCTCAGAGTAATATCACTTCAGCTATAAAAATGTAAGAAAAAAAGTGAATAGCTATTTCTAGTAGGTGTTAGAGGATGTCTAAATGGAAGAATCAGCAAACATGATTAGAGAACCTTACTTCAAATAAAATGGATTTTTTTTCCACATAGAACTTGTAGATACAAAAATGCTGCTAGCAAGGATTTTCTTGCTATTTTCTAAGTCCGTGAGAGACTTTTCTCTCACACAGAAGAGATAGCAGAGTTATGTAAACAACCAAGCCACCTGCAACCTTGAAAAGTCTTGTTTATGGTATAGTAGAAAAATATTTTGGCAATGGATGTTTTAGGATTTTAGCCAATCACCCCAAGGGGTGGCTGATCCTTTGTCCAATTAGACTATGAAGAAAAAGTCTATAAAAGAGTTTGTAAAATAATTAAATCAATCAATCTTGCTGCACAGTTCCTGCCTGCTGGATCTTCTCTCCTCCTTCTCCCTATGGCTGCGGGACACGGTGATATACCACAGGAACCAGGCCTGGGGTAATAAGAACTCAAGCATCAGTTCATCAGTTATCGCTATAAAGAGTTTTCACAAAGTCTTACTGTTGCTTATGATAACACACTCTCCTCCTTTCCTCATTCAATCACAACATCTTTTACCAGAACACCTTTAAGTATAGAAATTCTAAATTCATGAATGCCTTAAAGATTTGATTAATTATGCAATCCCATTGGAGTACTGTTTGGTGTCCTTTTTTGGATTCAAGGTCCAACATATTATCTAGTTTGTCACTCACCTTCATCAAAAGTGAAAGGAAAAAAGGTATAAAAACCAAATAAATCATAAAATAACGTAACATAACATAACATAACTTTACATGTAAACAACCCAATCAACCTTAAAATATTCCTCATGAAAATGTGAAGAAAAAATGCTGCATAAATGCGGTAATTGCTAGAGTGTGACATAGAACTACTACCATTTTCAACCCATCCACTTGAAACCTCTCTATAGTGTGAACCATTTGTGTTTCTGAATGAAATTGAAAATTCCAAGGTCATCAAGTCCAACCTTTGACTAAATATCTCCATGTCTCCTAAACCATTTCACAAAGTGCCAGGTCCACTTGTTTTTTGAAGACTTCCAGGGATGGTGACTCCACCATTTCCCTGGGAAGTCTGTTCCAGTGATTAACCATTCTGTCTGAAAAATTTTTTCTAACATCCGATCTGAACCTCCCCTGCTTCAACTTCAGTCTGTTTACTCTTGTCCTATTGCTAGTTACCTCACCACAAACTCCTTTCAGGCAGCTTAGAGAGCAGTAAGTTCTCCTCTGAGACTCATCTTTAATCCTTTACCCGTCCCATTTTTGGATGTCTCCCCTCAGTGCCATGCACACAGTTATGATTGTAACAGTGAACTGGAGAAGGATCCCTGCTGGTATAATCACATATGGTACCAATGAGGTAAGCACCAGCAGAAGATCCAGTCCATAACTTTTCCTAAATTCAGTATCACATTATTTCTTTAATAATGAGAAGACAGAATAGCTCAGTGCAAGTGGAACAAACAGTGTTCTGTGCCTATTACACTCATTTTATTACCTCCTTGATCATTATGAAGTAATCTGCAGATAATTCAAATCCCTTTACTGATCTGAGCAGCATGTGTGGAGATGCACTACACAGCAAGGCAGTTAATGTCCCTTTGTATGTATTTTACCACAATCATGCCTGGAATACCACACTGAGTTCTGGACATCCCCAGAGGGCTCTGAGGGCCAGAAATTGAAGATATTGAAGGCAATAGGCAGAACTCATCCTTGGTAGGGAAAATAGATGACTGGAGGCATATTCCAATTGATGTTTTATCCAGTTATTTCTCTTCCTTTACAATATTACAGGAATGAGCAGATTCATTTACCAGGGAGGTGGCAAGAGATGGGTCTCAATTACAAGACGTCTTTCTCGGTAATGTGATAAAAATGAGGTAGCAATCAGTAGAACATATCAAATTTCCCTAATTTATTAGAAGACCTGTATTCTAGATACTCAAAATGCAATACTGACATGAGAAATAACTTCCTTGATAATCAAAACAAGTTGGTTTTTTTTCATTTCTTATGTTTCAGGAATGATGAGTATTTACAGCTTTTACAGAAGGATGGTCATTACTTCCATATATCTCAGCATTAAATATGAAAAAGTTTCATTGATCTTGAGAAGGTGGCTTCAAAGAAAGATGACTGAATTCCCTTTGCTCTGATAAGAACTGATCCTTCTTTCCTGAAGTGAAGGGAGTTTTGTGAACACCCTAAAGGGGACAGGGTCTGTCCTTTAGACAACATTGTTAAATTCAATCTAGGTTAGAAAACATCAGAGTTTATTATTGCAAAGTGTCAATATTTTCTTACTATAAAGGAAAACCATTTTCTTTTCTCTTTCATAGAATTTCTTTGCAAGCGGAACATTCAATTTAACTTTTCAATCCATAAGCAACTAAGTACTGTACTGCCAATTCTCAATGGGATAGTTCAGAATTGGTGATTGACTACATAGCTATAATTTTAAAAAGATTAATTCACTGGTGACCTAAATACCAACACAGTGGAAAACTGAAAAGTGTTCCTAGGCAACAAGGACCTATCGACACAATGAAAATTCCTCCTTTGGAAATTGTTACCTGAAGCGAAGCAGCAAAGAACATGTATAAGATTTGAAGGAGGGTAAGAAAAAGACGAGCAAGAAACACCCTTCTCTTTTAAAAAATCTTTGTGTGTATTCATATGATTCTGGGTTTGGGTTTTTTCCAGAGATGGGAGACCTTCAGGTAATCTAAAAGGGAAGTGTTGCCACATGTGATTACAGAAAAAGAAATATCAGGAGAGCAGAACTGCTTCAAGTGATAGGTAAAAGCAATACTGAATCAGAAATGTGGTCCTTCTTACAGAAAATTCCTGATCCCCTTGAGTTATTTAGGATCACACAGCAGTTTTCCAAGGACAGATATGTACAGCCTTCAGAGATTTTGTAGAAAAAAACCTTTTTATTATTGCATTAGTGTTGCACTCCCTGGGATAGACATGCCAGTAGCTGACTGAACACTTACCATGCAAAGTTATGGAAGCATCACTGGAGGACAAAACTAGCCTATTATGAGCAGCAAAACACTTTTTATTTCTATAATATCCCAGTCCTGAGCCCTCAGGATGACCTGCAAAATGGGTCTCCCATCTCCTTCAAAAATACTTGGAAACTGAAAAATGCAATTTGTCTGGCTGCTAAAATTCACATATAGAGAGACATAGCTTTTCTGTCAAATTAAAAGATAGACCTGCTCACTGTGCCACCTTGCTGTATCTCACAGGAAGCAATAACTGTATCAACCCCCACTTACTAACAACATGTTCTGTTTGAAATATATCAGATAGCTGTTTCTTCCCTTCTCATGCATTATCATAACAAAGTTAAAATTAGAACTATTGCTCTCAGTCTCTGCTTGATATGAAATGTCCTGCTTCTTGCCCAGGTCTGAAAAACTTGTGTCTTTAAAGCTTGTGTGTTCTTCCACCTCTCCTAGTTCTCTACTTCCCATGCCCTATGACAGGAGCAAAGTACACTTCCCACCATAACTCTTTGACTTCAGAATGCTTTCTCCAAGGCCTGTCAAATTGAGTCATCATCCTTTACAGACATAATGCACTGAACTATGGATGATGTAGTGTCTAAGTTTTATGCTTCAACAATCTCTACTTGCACTGTCTTTCTTAATGGGAGAGTCCTTCAGTAGAAATCGATGGAGTAAGATCCGCTCTAGATCTGGCAGTTGGAATCATGGAATGGGTGGCATTGAAGTTCATCTAGTGCCATGGGCAGGGACACCTTCTGCTGGACCAGGTTACTCATAGCCTTGTCCAACCTGATCTTGAACATGGTTATGGCAACCCACAACTTTTCTAGGTGGCCAGTTCTGGTGTCTCACCATCCTTATAAAATAATCTTCCTTTTGTCCAGTCTAAATCTACCTTCATTTAGTTTAATACCAACACTCCTTGTCATGTCACTACAGGCTTTGGTAAAAGGCCTCTATCTTTCTTATAAGCTCCCTTTATATATTCAGAGTTCAAATTCTTGCAATAGCCTATACTAGTACAGGCTTTACATTAAAATGGTGCCAAGGAATGTACGTGGGCATTCAAACAAGATGCTCCTTTGACCACTAGCATGGTTGGGTTGGTGTTGGGACCCAGCATGGCTCTTGGTAGGAGGAGGATGGGAGGGATCCCTAGTTACATTTTTTTTCTTTCTTCTTCAAGGATTCTTGGTTTCCTTTTATTCCATTCTCTGAGTCTTTGCTGCTTCATTATTTTTGGTTGATGACTAAACTGCTACCTTATATTTTTCTGTGTGGGTAGGGTTTTTCTAAAAAAGGAAGTATAGTGACATGAGCTCTCTACTCGGGTCTCCAAAGGCACTTTGCTGAGACTAGGAATGTGCAGTGTTTAACAGCAATTGTGCTCAGTTTGGCCTCCTTTTGGTCAATTATCTGTCCATAAACAGAGAGCAATTTCCAAACAGTCATTTTCCCCAAATGGCTGTTCCAAAGTATTTTGTTATCACATTTCATGCTAGTGCAATTCTATTGGCATTGTTTACACCTTATGAGAGGAACTGTTACAGTGTGGATACTGCAACATGCATATCAAACAACGAGGCCCATGGAAATGAAAAATATACGGACGGATTCTTGACAGATGTTTCAGAGATGTTTATTTCTCCAGCCGCATGGCCGGGATCTGCTGAGGAACTGCTGCAATCATGGGACCCGAGAGTCCTTGCCCACTCAGGGGAACACAAAACAACCAATGGGGAACGAGGCTGACCAGGGGCAGGGAAACCCCATGTCTCCCCCAGGGCCCCTCTCCCAGGACCCCACAGCGGGGGGGGGGAGGGCCCCAACATATCACCCGTTTATTTTTAACAAAAAGAGATTTAGAACTTAACATTGAAAACAACTGGATAAACAACAAGGACAGTTTCAAAACAAAACAAGCCACCTTCCTGAGTCTTTAAGTGTCCAAACAGATTTTCTGGAGCATCTTAAGGCTGGCAGAAGGGAGACAGGATTCTCCGATCATGTTTTGTGGGGAAACTGAGGCAGGAGAGGGTTTATTTCTTCCCTCCCCCTTTTCATCCCCCCCTCGGCATCGGAGAGGAGTTGTAGGGAAAGGGAATTGTATAGGGAAGACATGGGGTGAAAAACAGATTAGGAATAAACTGGGGATGGGGTAAACTTAGGAAAAGGTTCATATTGGGTATAGGGTAAAAGGGGAAAGTAGGCTGTGGGTAGGGAAGCTGCTGGGATGGATATTGTTTATAATTTTGTGCATAACAGCTGCCTTTGACTGGAATACCTCCAGGCCCAGTAACATTCGCTGCTTGTAAACTCTTCTTTCCTTGCACTATATCAAATAGTACAACTTCCCCATCTCCTACACTTTGCAGGTAATTTTTAGGCTTATTCCTTTTAATGGCAGTTCTGTGGATGAATAAATCTTCCCCTGTATCATCTCGTGTTATAAATCCATAGTTGTTTTTGAAATTGTACCATTTCACAGTTCCTGTGATTTTCGTGGCTACAACTTCTCCTATCATGTGCTTGCGTGTTTGTCGTGGCTGCTTATCCCGCGTGGCCGCTGCCTCACAAACTCCAATGTCTCGGCCGGGGCCTCGCATTGCGGCTGCTCCGCGCCCTCCAAGCGGCCCCGCTCCGGCGCGTGTCTGGGCTCTGCGTGGCCTCGCATTGCCATTACCGCCGGCCCCGAGCCCTCTGAGCGGTTCCGCTCCGCCAACTCCACGCTGCTTTGAGTGGGGCCCTGTTTCAGCTCGGCGCTGCTCGGCTTCTTGTGTCGCTATGGAAACCGCCGCTTCTCCCTCCACAGGGCTCTCTGAGCCATGTGCTCAGAGTGGGCTTCCACACTGACCCCCCTGTTCCTGGCTGCTTGTGGGGGCCACCTCTCTGCTGCATGTGGCCCACGGCACCTGTGGCACCTGCAGCATCGCTCCCTCACTCGCGGCCGCGTGGCCGGGGACCCCGAGACAGGGATGGGGTCCGCGATAAGGCGAGCGCTCCCGAGGGGGCCGGGCCCATCCAGCACAGGCACCTCCACCAGCACGGCTGCAGTCACGTGCTCCTGGGATGGCTGCTGCATGGTCTCGGCCACGGGATTACAGTCATCCTCTGCTTTAAGGGTAAAGGGACCATACAAGTGCTCTTCAAGAGCTTTGCTGGTTACAAGGGATGCACGGAGAGGTTCTATCACTGGTGCATGTCTTGTTTGATCCCTTATCTCTTCCCAGATCTCGTGCCAAAAACACCTGTGATTAATTCCAGTAATTCCAGGAGGATTAATATCAAAAAGTAAGTCTCAAGAAATATAGAAGAAATTTTTGAAAAGCCAGTTAAAAAAATGTTCTAGATCTCCCGGAACAAATACTTTCTTGTTTTGTTGTTCAAGGATTCCTTTAACTTCTAGATACATTTCTTTCCATGACTCAGAGAGCCATGTTTCCCACGATTCTTCCGTAGTCCAGAGAGAATATCCAAAACAAGGCGAGAAGAGAGAGATCTAGAGTGGTTTTTACTCACGAATTTTCTTTCCTTAGGGATCGGTGTCTTGCCCGCATTTTTTACCATTTGTTACAGTGTGGATCCTGCAATACACGTATCAAAGAACAAGGTCCGTGGAAAAGAAATATCTATGGACCGATTCTTGGTAGATGTTTCAGAGATGTTTATTTCCCCAGCCGCATGGCCGGGGCTCTGCCGAGGAACTGCTGCAATCACGGGACCCGAGGGTCCTTGCCCGCACAGGGGAACACAAAACAACCAATGGGGAATGAGGCTGACCAGGGGCAGGGAAACCCTGTGCCTCCCCACCAGGGCCCCTCTCCCAGGACCACATAGCAGGGGGGGGAGGGCCCCAGCAAGGAACACCAGATCTGGAATCTATAAACAGTATTAAAATGCTGCCATTTTCTAAAGAATGGTTCAAAACCTCTCATTACATTCATACTTACGCTATTTAAGTAAAAATATATTTTTTCTGATTTCTATTAACATATATTCAAATGCGAAACTGTTTTAAAATTTCACTTTCCAGGACAAGCTATGACAGTTGCACTAGTGGGATGGATATTCAGTTGAAAAATTAGGGGTTTTTTTCTTCATCTGCAGTGTAAAAATTAAAGCCACGAAGCTCCTGAGTGGGCTAAGAGTTTCCGATTCACAGTTTTCCCTCACCATCTAATGCAATTAGTCCTTGAAACAATGCTTGCTCTGACACCTTAAAGGCAGAAAAGATTGTTTGGTTTGTTCAGAGTATTCCATAATTAAACCCATTGAAGCTTTCAGTGTGAGTTATTAACTTGGTGGTAGAAACAGACATTTTTTAAACAGAAAACAATTGTATCTGATGTGATTCATAAAATTTTTAAGCACAAAATATTATCTCACTGTAGTAGGGTTATATTGCTGTATTGTTAATCCCAAGTGTTAAAAAATTCTTCCATTCACATTACTTTAAATAATACATTTGAGAATCATTTGCTTGCTTTTTCATAAGGCATTTTTATATTTTCAGGCATTGTTGTCCTAGCACTTAGAAGCAGGCTCCTGGAGGAAGAAATCTAAGGGGTTATTCCAGTTCCTGTGCATGGACAAGGAGAACCTTCATTTCACCACTAATTCCATGCTGTGAGTTACCACCTCTCTGATCTGCTGCCTCTTAGCCAAAGAGCACACCCTAAGCCCTGCTAGTCAATAAGACTAATTAAAGTACCACAGTTCAGTGGGAAATGTATATGTCAACATGATGGATTCTCAGCATTATGAAGAGTCAGTTCTATGCTACTAGAGCCTCTGTACTGGCATAGTAAGTCGCATGATCTGTGATGAATAAAAAACTTTTCACACAGTTATACTCTGCCAGGACTAGAACTCAAACCCTGTCAAATTCTCCTTGCTTTCAGTTATGTAGAATCAAATCCATTTCAATAGCTGAACAAAAACTATTGCTATGCTTCATTTTCCTTCCCAAAATTAGTCTACTGCAGGTAAAAAAAGTAAAGACAGACCTGCCAATGATGGCAAGCTGAAGAAAATTACTGATAAATCACAAAGAACAAAATTTTTCTGAGTAATATGAGGCTGATTTAAAGCAACATCTGACTAGTAGCTATGAATTATGTCTACTTAATGAAGAAAAGGTGACAGATTTTAATATAGAGAACAATATTAAGGGATAGTTATAGTTTTCAAATTTTTCACAACCAGAAACACCATTTAATTACTATTGAAACTGACCGTTATTGGAAGCCACATGGCTAACTTGATTTGGATCATAGTTAGAGGACAGTGTAAAATTCCCAGTCCTGAGTATGAACAGGTAAAAGTGATCTGTCTGACATCAGGCTCTCCATTAACCTGCAGATATGTGGGCTGAAGGATGTGGGCTCAGAGATGCTTCTCCAAGAGCACAATGAGCTTGAGACAAGTGACTTGAGCATCACAAACAGAAGGCTCAGAAGGCTTGCATATGCCCAAGTTCTCTTTTCTGTTCCTCTCTTACACCAGAGACTCTTTCAGAAGCATTAAGGTCTATGCTTGTCTGAAAACGTATATATATATACACCCACATACATAAGTGCAAAAAGTACTTACGTTTAAGGAAAAGCTTTAAAATTATAGAGCTAATTTTGGTTCTGCCCTGGGACAAGCAAGGAACAGAAGCAAGGTCTTTGTTGCAGTCAGGTTTTCTGTATTCCCTTTTCCCAATTTCCATCCACTTCTTGCATTTCTAAATCTATACCTACTTCTTTTTAAAAATCCTTAGTCATAAGTATGCTGTTCACATAGACCTTTCTTTTATGCCTCATTCTCCTCTTTTTCATTCCCAATTACAACTATGGTGTTGGCTTTCTAATATATTATCTAGTATTGAGTCTGGGTTACTCTGGTTGGTCCATCAAGTCTCATTTTCTATGAAGAATTTTCTGGGGAGCTGATTTTTCCTTATTGTTGTATCTTGGTCGCAATAGCTTCTGCCTTATGGTAAAACAGGAACAGAAAGCCGGGATAATGTCATCCCTGCTGCAATTTGGGAGAAACAGCAGAGTTGCATCAAGAATTAGTTTAGACCAGGATGTTCAGCCTAGAAAAACAATGACTACAGGGTGTTGCTGTTGCCCTCAGGGACGGCATGAAGAACGACACAGAATGCTGTTGCCCTCAGGGACGGCATGAAGAACGACACAGAATCCAAGCCCAGGATAAAATGGGATTATTTAATTAACTACAGACTCATTTATATAGCTTGATTCGCAATAGAGAAAGGACATGATTGGCCCATCGTTCAACCACCTCTCAGAGTGATTGGC
This sequence comes from Aphelocoma coerulescens, assembly GCF_041296385.1. NCBI lineage: Eukaryota > Metazoa > Chordata > Aves > Passeriformes > Corvidae > Aphelocoma > Aphelocoma coerulescens. The sequence continues at coordinate 86,334,241 of NC_091013.1, forward strand.
TGAATGCTACGACACCCATTTCAAAATACTATTCTCAATGAACCAAAACAATATCCACCGTATTCTGACAACAACCTGCACCTGCAAAATAGTTTACAAAATTACAAACTGTTTCTCAGCTAGTTTGCGTGAGAATGGAGACTTTCACAAGAGGCTGTAAAAACTGGAAGAATTTTCTCTGCGAGCCTTTCTCAGCATCCATAACAGGGGCTATAATAAATGGAAAAATATGTGAAAGTAGTGAAGTAGTGTAAAAAAAACAACATTTTTCCCATCTTAGTTCCTTTCCAAATAATGAAAACCCTCTTTTCTTGAAAATGACTGTATAATTTAAATGTCTTTCTTCTTATGATTTTTTTCTCAGTGAGACAAAAAGAATAGCAAAGGACAGGGAGCTATCACACAAAGACATGTTTTTATGTTTTAAAAGACAAGGAGAAAACGTGAGACATTATGGTCACAAAAATATATGTAGCAGGTACAATTTCAGAAATTTGTCAGAAGTAGTGATAAGGAGTTAAGTAACATTAGAATTTCAGTTCCAAAAAATGCTGTTGTCTTTTGTGCCAAGAGTGCAAATCCCTGAAAAGCCCGATCACTTTTAAAACCACTATAAACACATAAGTCAGCCTTATAATCATTGATTGATTCTTGCACTCTGTTGAATGAAACAATGAGATCAACCATGAAAATAATTCCCTGAAGATTTTGTGCTTTAAAAGACAAAGACAGAAGGAAAGTTTCATTTTGCATTTGCTTTTTCCACCCAACTTTGCAGGAGTTCAGGGTTCAGACATACGGTGCAGTATGTGCTATCAGTAAAATGACAGCTACTCTTTCACCCTTGGGCAGTAAATGGAAATGTGGCTTGTTTATAAGACAAATTCTAAAAATAACAAGTGTTTCTTTCAACATGGCAGAATAGTGTGACTCATGCATCATTCTAACATAAAAATGACATCTGTTGCAGTCAAATTATGTCCAAATGCTGAAGTCAGATGCAGTTGGACCATTTTCAAAATTACTTATCAATCTATCAAAATTATTTAAGCATCAGCAGGAAAAATAACAGCAATGTGGAGATCATTTCCCAAATATTAGGTGATGGTTTTATTAGGAACTGAAATTTGAGCTATGAATTCAATCGGTGAAGTTAAAAATGTGTTAAAAATAACCCACAATCACCCATGTCATGCTGGTATATAAAATTAAATGCCTGGGCATCTTAATAGCTTATTTAATGGTTAATGTACTGAAGTGCATGGGACACCTATTACTGCCATAAACTGACTGCAGGACACTGAGCAAGCAAGTAGCAGCCTCTTAGCCTAACCTGTCCATCTGTAAAATGGAGGTGAGGATAATGCTTTCTAGGTGGCCAATGTCTTCCCTTCTGAGCTGGAACTTTCACCATGAGATTTCCAAAACTTACGTCTCTAAGATGGCTGTGAGCAGTTACAGCTAATTGCCCAAGACTGCTTTGTAGTGAATGGAAAGAGATAGGTACTTTCAGGGACAGCTCTCTGAGAAAATGAGATGAATCACCTTCTGGAAGTATCTCCAGATGGCTATTAAATGAGCCCAGGTGGGTACTTCAGACCTGTATTTTTCAGCTACACTGAAAAGTTCAGTCAGCTCTGGCAGCCTGGGAGGATGAGGGCCAAGCAGACCAGGGGCAGGGGGAAGGGACTCCCTTTCACTCCCTGAAGACCCTTTCCAGTCAGGGGAGCAAACATTACAGTTGTAGGGTCTGTCCACCATTGTTTTTCGTTGTCCCGGGCTTAGTGAGCATTTTGCATGTAAATTCCCCTCTCTCTGTACACTTTTGTTATTAATATTGTTGCTGCTAATGTTCGTTTCCTTAGCTCATTGCTGTTTCCAGTAAGTTGTTCTTCTCTCAACCCGTTACCTCTGCCTTTTGTGTCTCCAACCGGAGGGCGGGTAGGGGAGCAGCTTATGGCTTTCTTTTTAGTGGGATTATTAAATTGGGGAATACCATTCCTAAACCATGGCATTCATCCCATTGAACAAACATGTAGATGCACTATGCAGAGCATGTTTTATTACTGTACCAACAAGACTGTTATTACTGCCACTAGGGAGTTGTTTTTAGCAGACTCATGTAACAGAGAAATTAATATACAAAAGTACCAGCTTTTCATGTGTCCTGTTCCACTTCTTATAATATTGCCTGATCTATGCCATCATGTCATATATTTGCTTCGTAAAGTGGGTGTTTTTTTAGCAAACTTGTTTTTTGCAGGTGGGATTTGACAAGTGGGTGAAAGCCCATAAAATTAGATTAACTTCAAAGTAATTTAAGGAAAAGGCAAAGTAGACCTCTAAGAGCAGTTGTTTTAATTTGGACTGAGCAGCTCAATGCAGCAGTGAAGAGAAGCTCCGATACCCTCCTACAGAACCACAGACACCAGTCACTACCGTAAAATAAGTATGTAAGCACCCTGGGCTGGGTGTTCCCTGCCAGCTCACTGCCAGTCAATCAATGCCTTCTGCTGAGCTCTAAATAAGACATGTAAAACTGTGGTAAGAAGGAAGGAATAGGCCATGAAAGGCAGGGCTTTTGAGTGTGGTGGATCTTGAGAGGCAAGTCCTGTGTTCCTCCCCAACGACAGCTCAGAAGTTTGTGTCTTCAGATGCAGCTATTATACAAGTAGCCTCAAAAAGTGCATGTGGGGAAGGTCAGCCTGAAACAGAAAGACTAAAATCTACTGTCTTCCTGAGAAGGAGATATTTAGGAGAGCTGACTCTATTATGCACTGCACAGACATCTCTTATGTGAGCTATAGTGTAAAATTATAGGATGGAGTTCTTCAAAGAACTCTCCAAGGTTTTCCATAATTCTTTCAAAGTTCTTTTAAATTCCCTTTCAGAATCTGTGAGATAAAAAAGCATTGAAAACAGGAAAAGAACCTCTCAGATTACAAAGAAGATCAAGAGATGTTTTAGGAAAATAAAAATAATCATTGCAATCAAATGCAGTTACATCATCTGCATACTGATCCTTATCAAATATTTCCTTTACATTGATGTTAAAGTGGAATCTTAATTTTGTATTTAAGGGAGCAAATCACTTACCATGGGGTCCTTCTGGGAAGCTGTCAAATAGGCATATGACAAAATGATTTAACTGGTATCTGTCTTTAACTATCATCCCTGCTGACATAAAACACTAACAGTGGTTTTTTGGGTGGCACAGCACTTTTTGACTTAAATTGTGGCTACCGAGTTTATGCTAAGTAAAGACCCAAACCCCTCTCTCAACCAACTGTACAGATAACTTTCTGAAACCCAGACATGAAGAAGAGCAGCTCACAGTCCCATTCCCAGTTTGAGGAGCTAGATGCTTTCAGGAAAATTTTTCACTGTAGAGGTGACGAAACAGTAACAACAACAACCAAACAAAAAACCCAGAATACAGCAAATAAATTCAAGGCCAGAAAGAAGAGGTGCTTGCACTCTTCCACAATGCTGCATCATATTAAATTTTCCAGAGGATGCCTTTCTATGTTCTCTTTTAAAGGAAAATTAATGTTGTTTCTTATTGAATCCATACTAGTTTTTGTGTTAGGCACACAGCTATTTTCGAGATGTCTAGTTCACCAAGGTAAGCATTAACATTATTTCCATCAGCTCTTGGAGTTTTCTGTCTGATGGAAATTGTGCAGCTGTACACAAGGGCTAGATTAGGCACATTATAGAGAGAGTATGGTTATAGCAAAAATGGACTAATAGAAGTTTCAGGTCTGAAAGACGAGGGAAGTAAGGAAAAAAGCAGTGATTACCGGTGGCTTGGAGTGCAAGAGGACTGGGACCCACAGGGCACATCAATGTGGATCTAGGGTCCAGACCTAGAGCCTGTATTCAAAAAGGAAAGCAGAAATATAAGACCGTATGGGCAATGAAATTTAAAAACTGCAGCCACTATAGACTTGCACTTCTTTCAGTTGTCTGAAGTGTCTCCAAGGAAAGTATTTCATCACTGCCATTATTTGTGTTGGGACTTTGTTCACCTTGTCTAAAATATTAATAACTAGCAAGTGATCCTGAGAATGCTTGAGTCTGAGGTGTTAATTGGGATGGTGAAATGAAATCTCATCATCTAATAACAATACACAGGGAAGTCTCCTGTCTCCACACAGGTTCTAACAAAAGGAAAGAAATTATCCTCTGTTCTTACACAAACATTTACCAGTTTGCATTTTCTGACACATAAACCCAGTGGGAATTTGGTGCTAGGAAAAAAGTATTTTTATGCCCCATACTTGGAAAATGTCATACTCTTTCCAATCCTTTACATTTTATCAAATGACAACATTTTTCAATTTCCTTTATCTAATTTATGAAAAGAGTTCCCAAAAATAAAATTACTGGCATTGATTTGCTTGCAACCCACTGTTAACATGATTTGCTTCATTAGAAATGATTAGCAGAAGTCCAATCGTTGCTCAGTAAGCAATAAAATCTAATTTATCACTTCAATAATGCTACTTTGTGGGATGCCAAACAGTGGGAAATTTTTAAATCGGGAGAAAAAGAACACACTTTCCTCATCTAGATAATGACTGAAATTTTTGATGTCATTTCTGTAGAAAAGAAAAACATAAAAATACACTTGAATTGGAGAGCAATTGTAAAGAGTAAGTATCCCTGATGTCTTTTGTCTTTGATGAGTATTGGTCTTTTAAGATTGCAGATATTGAAGAAAAGTGTTTGTCTTTTATTTATGGACCAAAATACAAGGAGATATTTCATTCTATGAGAGCAGATATTCCAAATAATCTGAACATCAAACGAAATATTCACATTTAAAATTAATCTCCTGTGCATCCATGTTTAGTCTAGGAGCCTCTCTTCTCATTTTTCTGGCATGAGTGTCTTGAGGATGCATAAGGTTTATGATTTTTCAGCAATGTAATTTAAAAATAGGGAAAATAAAGGAAAGCAAGAAGTTTTTCTGAACAGGTACTGGAAACTATTGCCAGAAACTCAAAAATTCCAAGCTTCTTTCTTGCTATGGAAAGAGAAACATAACTCTTACCTGAATCAGAAGAGGTCATTGTAAACAAGGCTTTGCTACTGTGCTAATCAGAATAATTTTAATTTCATGAAAAGCATTCAGAAACACTATATTATCATTCATCTAGGATTTATTTGAAGTGGAGAGTTTTATTGCTATAAGTGTGCTAGTTAAAAAGTGGTACCAGTCTCTCAGCATGGAATAAAGCACTTACCCTAGTATACTTTGGTTCAATTTATTGATATTTTCATGCAGCCAAGCACTGAAAGAAGCAAAATTGAACAGTTACCAACACATTACATGTCTATCTCCTGAACCAGATACCTCCACTATCTAATAAGTTGCTCTAATTGCCATCAAGTTTAAGATGATAGTTTTTATATAAAAGTTTTTATTTCTTTGATTTTTTGCCTTCTGTCTGTCCCTGATTTTCAAAGGTGTACTGAGCTGCAGTTCATGTTCTGTGAGAAAGGGGCAGGGTAACATGAGCACTTTCAAATCTTCCTTCCCAAATGTATCAGGATCTGTAATAAAGCAAAGAGCAAATAAGCTCTGCCATTATGGAGGAACTGAGGGTGCAGGGGTTGCCTCTGACAAAGCACCCAGGGACAGAAGAGTGAGGGATACATAAATAGGGAGAGGGAAGGGAAGGGAAGGGAAGGGAAGGGAAGGGAAGGGAAGGGAAGGGAAGGGAAGGGAAGGGAAGGGAAGGGAAGGGAAGGGAAGGGAAGGGAAGGGAAGGGAAGGGAAGGGAAGGGAAGGGAAGGGAAGGGAAGGGAAGGGAAGGGAAGGGAAGGGAAGGGAAGGGAAGGGAAGGGAAGGGAAGGGAAGGGAAGGGAAGGGAAGGGAAGGGAAGGGAAGGGAAGGGAAGGGAAGGGAAGGGAAGGGAAGGGAAGGGAAGGGAAGGGAAGGGAAGGGAAGGGAAAGAACCCTGCTCTTCTAATATTTCTTCTCCATTTTCTACCATATCCTCTGCTCTGCTCAGAAGATGTCTTCCTGAACTTGAATATTATTAAAAAAAAAAAAAAAAAAAAAAAAAAAAAAAAAAAAAAAAAGAACATCAGTGCATCTGATAAGAGTGAAAATTGGAGCAGGTCAAGCAGAACCAGCTCAGTTTTATTAGAAACTAGACTTTAATACAAACTGTTGGAAATGCTTCTGAGACCTAGGCTGGGGAAGAGGAGCAGGAAGAAATAATTGGGGTGAAGGCAACCCCTTTGGTGTGAAAACTTCTACCTAAATTAGAGAATCAAAAGCCTGGAGATAATAAAAACCTTCACTCCTACTGACTGCCCTTTGACTGGTTAACACAGTGCATTGCTACTTGGGATACTGAAATATTTAGTCTGTTACTTGAAAGCCTTTGTCCTGAGAGCAAGATTTTAAAGTAATAATAAGTCTGCCCAGGAAATCCAGCCTTCTGCATAGCTTGGGGAATGGGTAGTGATTGTTCTTTGATGTTCAGTCTCTTGGAAGGCAACTTAGATCACATTTGTCCTTCCTCCTGCCTGTGGCATTGGCTTCTAAGAGAGTTGGCCTGCTTAAATTTTAGCTTTGAATTCAGAAGTTCAGTGAAGGAGCATTAAAATTTGTTCCCAAGCTGACTTTGAAAGTCAGTATTCATCTTCAAAAGGAAATCTAGCTGCCCGTGAATGCTGCCAAGCCAAACAGCTAGGCAGATACTGAAAGAAGAAAAGAGGTACTTTAGCTTCTTTTTGTGGATATGGAGAGAGGAAAAGAGGAATCAAATAAGAAAGTGAAGAAAGGTATGAAAATTTGTGAGGAAATATGAAAAAAAAAAGGGGAGGGGGAAAAGTGAGAGGAAAGAGAACTTCTGTGATAAACACAAAATGAGCTGCAAAACAACCATAAGAAAAAAAAAGATGCTAAGAAGGTACACTCAGGTGTCACTTTTGAGGCACAATGTATCAAACTACCATTCATAGTAGTAATTTGATTCATCTTTGTGGAAGGCTACAGTAAAGTGAGAGCCAAGTGAAGAGTTTATTACCTTTTTCTCTTGTTCCTCAGACAGTTCTTGCCCTGCTCTCCTCTGGCTACTGAAACATTACATGATACTTTCATAGAAGACTGGCTATTTATTGCCTCCCAAGGGGTTTGCTAACCTTACTTTTAACCCAAAATACTCTGAGTCACGTACTTTCCACCCAGAAAACCACCTTCTCTTTGCACCTCGACTGTTCCCCAAATGTGCCTAATGCTGGATGTGTTCTCCAGACCATGAGATGGACACCTGACGTTTTGTAACAGCTTTTGTCCTTTGTGTGGAGCCATCCGTCTGCTGCCAGCAGGGAGCACTGCAGGACGTTTTCTACAGCCGGAAAAGTATTAGTCTGTTCTGTGCTTCTGGGTTATTCCCCATGGATGTAACTAAGCAGATGGATGATTGGAAGAGTGCGAAGACATTTTGTAGTTGTGTATTTAATGGGTGTTTATGCAGCCAGAAGAAATCAATACAGTAAGCATTTCATCTCAAAATACTCAAATCAGTAAACATTTCATCTCAAAGAAAATACGCCAGCTAAAGATTATTTCAGCTGGGACATCACTTCTTGAATACTTGAATACTCAGCTATCTCAAGATACTTTAGAGAAATACAAAACTAGTGTAGAGTCAGGATTTTTCTTCCAAATGATCTCTGTGTAGTCTCATCCCTTCTCATCAACATAAAATAAGACCTAAAATTAAAACTGTGAAAGACTTGATGACTACTATAGATACCCAGTGTGGCACTCCCTGAGCCACTTCAAGCATGAAAGAAGCACATTGGTTGGAGATAGCACCAAAAGAACACAGTAATATCACTTCTTGACTCAAATAGGTACACAAATGCAGCATCCACCTTGTCAGTAATCTATGTAAATCAGCTTTAACTTGTGTTCCTGCTCTTCTTCCTGTGTAGTGCAGGCACATCATGAGCTGTGTAGCATAGTATTAAATGAACCCTGCCTTGGGGACTATTTAGAAATACTCAGAAAAACACCAGAGAGGATTTTCAGGCAGAAGCAGGTATTGCCCCTGTTTTGGCTCTGTTGTAATTATCCAAGCCTGACTTTGCAGAAGTTTCCCCGAAGGACAAGTTGTAGGTAAATCACTAGAACACAAAGAGAATGACAAATGGTGCCTCTCCTGACAGTGAAAATGAAAGAGAGAAGAATCATTCTCAGGAGAACAGGGAATTGAAGAAGGTTTAGGAGCAAGGAGAATTAGTGACAAATACTGCTCCCACACTCTTCCACCACAGATCCTGGGCAGCATTGCAAACAACAGAAGCATCAGTATGCAGTGCGAGGTGACAGGTGAGCCAATGGTCAAATCAGTTTCTACCATAATGTGCCAATGAAAAATAAATACGTGATGGAAAATAACTATAGAACATCACCTACCCAAAATATATCATCATAATTTTTTACTTTTAAAATTTTTGTGAAAAAAATAATATTTTTATTTTAAATATTTGTCTTGTCTCAAAAAAACTACTTTTTTTCATTTGGAGCTAAATTAAAATATATATTTCACCCCATTTTATGGTATTTCTTGGCAGTAGGCAAGCTAAAACGTTCAAGATGAACATTTTGTAACTTCTGTTATGTAATACGTAAATGTAAAATCTGTAAGTAATTAAATATAGGAACTTCTCTATTACAAATTGTGACAATGGTAGATATGGAAAAATTGTGGTCAGGGTTTTTTTCTTTAACAAAATAGAGTATTAAAACATGATTGTGTTTTGCAATACAAAATGACTGAAATGTAATTATGTTCTATGAACCTTTCAAATCTCTCTTTTCATACTTCATCCCGGTACTTTTCCATTTGTTATTTTTTTTAGTACCATATTAATGGAGCTCCAATTATTTTTAATCATCTTCATCATCTGAATAATTTACCTAAAATCTTTCAGTCTCATTTTCCTGTTCAGACTATTTATAAAGGGAATGCAAATGTCCTGGGAATTGAAGAAATACACCATGTGCTAAGAGCTAAGCACAAATGTCTTCCAACTCTGTGTACAAACACAAAAATTATGCATATTTGAGGAAATATGGTCTTCAAGAAATTCATTCACAGGGACCTTCTACCTTCCAGATGATAAAACAAGTGAAAATAAAGAGGGCTTTATGCCTTTTTGCTCATTTTCACTCCTGCACACATTACCCCAAGGACTGAATACCTGGTTTCTGTCTCCTGTTGCATGAAGGCACGGCACTGACTTGGCACAAGGAGCTCACAAGACGTGGAGGTGCCACATCATCCACATCTCCTCCTCTCCCATTGACACGGAAATCTCTCAGCAGTGCAAGCATCCTGTAATATTTCCCATGGGAAGATATTGAGAGAGTCAGAAACGGAGCTGCAGAATTTTCATGTTGCCAGGAGATGTGTTTTGCACTGTGGCTCCATATTTTCTTTTTTTTTTGCCTGCAAGCACTATTATCATCAAGATATGAATGTTTTTTTAGTGCCAAATAAAACACATTGACTGCCAGCCTGCAAGTCTGGAGTAGAGAAGTAAAAGGAGTTTTTGGATTCACCTTGACCAGAAGGAGGAGTTGGATCTCAAATATGGGGATGTCTGAAATGTCACCTTGACAAGTGTTCACAGGGAAATCAAAATTTCAGCTGGACTCTGTAATTCTGCAGGCAGACCTGATGGAAAAACACAGGCAGCTGTGGGCATAGAAATCTCCCAGGACTGCAGAGAGCTGTGAAATCACTATAGAAAAGGACTGACTCACACTACCAAACACTGGAGATGAAAAATGTTATTTGCCACAACCCACAAAGCCTAATACCTTCATTTCTAACTGGGTGCAAACATTTTCTGCACAAGAAAGAGGTGAAAAGCTTGAGACTTGCAGTAGATTCAAGGAAGAAAACATCCAAACCCCCTCAGAAATGACAAATAATGTCCACAGTAGCCCACAAAGGCATTATTTTACATACCAGGTGAGGAACTTTCTGTCAAAGCTGGCACAAAATGCAAGGGGCTGAGCAAGGCAGGAAAGTCATGACAGCATCAAACACACTTGTAGTTTCTACCACAGGAAAGCAAAGCTCATTTCTTTATATTTAAAGATATTACCAAGTCATATCATTCTCAACCTTTATTTTAAAATCCAGCAAACTTCTGGAACCAAGGGACCACATGGCAAGAAGACAGAAAAAATGCAGGAGTAAAATATGCAATAATTATCCCTTTTGTGAGTTAAAAAACACATTAAATTAAATTTTTTTTTAAAAAAAGAAATGTAATAGAACTTGTCAAGGTTCCCCTGACCAAGAGACAGTGAGACATAAAGCCTCTATTATAAACAAGCCCCAGGCCTACTCGAACTACTGTATTTGGAATCTTCAACCTCTCTTGTCTTTCACATCAATTTACAGTGATTTATTATTGATAACCCAAGTGAAGAACTCTTGTCTTTTTTTCCTAGCATAGCTTCTGCTTTTGCCTTGATTACAATTCTGAGGGCAAGCACTAGCACAGACAGGAAACTGTAATGATAAATAATCACAAATTTCAAACTGAAGATTAAAAAAGCCCTGCCAATTTAGTCTCAGAAGAAGTTATTAGATGAAGATAAAACCATAACCCTCCAAGACAGATACTCTGAAATTTGTCTGTTCACAGACATGGTGCATGCAATGAGAATAGGCTTAGAAAATTTAATTTGAAGTCCACTGTTTTCAGAGCCTTTGAGGACTAGAAAACTAACTTACACTTAAGAAAGCTTCATTATAACTATGCTGTTATAAAATGAAAATAATTGTACATTTTTTATCATATTGGGTTTACATGTTGGAGCAACCTGTCAGGATTAGTTCTGATGCAGAAATAAATGCATCATACGTGATGTTTGAAAAAAAACAAACAAAAAAGGCTTTACACCTATTCAGCAGAGGTAGCCATCAATTTTCAGTGTTTACTCTTCATTACAAGAGTTCTGCTGTTGTTCTAACACACGTTTTATTTATAATTAACCCACTGGAATGTCACATGTGCCATCACATTACATCTTATTAGAGTAAAATAACTAACAATGGTGAATGCCAGTCCCTGGAAGGGAAAAAGGCAGAAAATGAGAAATGACAGAAGAGATATTTCTGCCCATCCCTCTTTTTGCTCCCCTCCTCAGGAGAGTTCAAGGCGTTGTGCTCATTAAACCTCTGTCTTACAGTAAGAAATATATAATATTAATGTTACAAATACTTCACATTATTAATAAATACAGAATGGATAAATATTTTATGAACACCCCATTGTGAGGAACTTTTTTGTGTTGTTCAGACTCCGGGTCAGGCTTGAAAATATCTTTTCTCTCCTTTGACAAGGTCTGTTTGACAACGGTGGAAAGTTGTCCTTCAAGCTAATAAATCACACAACTGCAAGCACAAGGAAGGAGCATGTGTTCTCTGTTAGATATTCCTAATCAGCTTGCCACTTCAAATAAGTCACTTTATGCAGCACAAAAATGACCTTGAATTATTACTTTGACTCATATTTCATGTTGTCAGCCTGCAGAATTTTAATTAGAATTGAGAGTTCAGGAAATCACTATATCCAATCCATCAATTTCTTACAACCCTGAGAATTATTGCAATTTAAGCAGTATCAGAGCAGGAAGAGGGCATTTGAGGTATCCTTTTCAGGAAGTTAGGTCCATGTTATTTATAATAGGCAGGGGGGTACTTGTAATTAATTTTCCTCTCAAAATATTCACTTCTGACTGAAGCCGTTAAGAATCTGAAAAGCCTTACACAGCTGCCACTGAAAAAATAGAATAGCTATAGAGTTAATAGGGCAAATGTTCTGTCTCTTTTCTGTCCACAAGGCTGAATGTATAACTCCCAATCCTTCCTGGTTTGAGAGTCAAATCTGCACTTGGTTTAAGATACCATTTTGTAGAGGTTGGAAGGCAATGGCTGAGTCTTTTCTTCCTTGATATGACTGTTTCCAATTTTACAATATTTTACAATAAGCAATCCCAGTAAACTCCTATCGCCTCAAATGGAATTTGGTGTGAGTTTTACACATGAGTTCTTTTATGTCTTCCAGTACATTCCATGGGAATTCAAGCATTATCATCAGAGCAGTTATGCTCCTCATCCAAAATTCTGTGCTTGACAAAGACTGTGGCCAAACGTGGTAAGAAACCCTGCAGGCAGCCAGCAGTGGAGAGTATGCACCAGGGACTCTGACCTCTGAAAAATTAGAAATCGAGGCATGCCTCATTAGTATCCCAAGCTTATTCCAACTTTGTCTCTTCCCTGCATAAACCCTGCGATGAGTAAGTCTGCCCTTCTCATAGCTTCCTTTAAAAAGCATGATCTTCTTGTTGTCCGTTATAATAATTCTGAATAACCTTATAATTCTGAAAAAGGATGAGGTTTTATTTTTCAAAAACCACCTTACTCTTCTCCAACTTTTAGCTTCAGCAATATTGTATAATAATGAGTTCTACAGATGAGTTGCAAGTTGTGGGAGAAAGTAGAACTGTTTTTCAGTTTTTCATCAACTTTTTTAATAACATCATGCCAGGACTGGTTTCAACCATCTATACTAAAGGTGTTTTTCTGAGTGTACAAAACATAGTGTTTGGCTTCCTCTCCTTGTATTGTTAGACACATAATAATTTCTTTTTCTTAAGACAGAAATAAACCCAAAACTTCCTGCAACAGGAAATGAAGTTAGAAAAAATCATCCTCCTTAGCTACTAGGAATTTCTAGTTCCAATCCAAAGGTGCTCCTTTTCTGGGAATATGAAGCAATTAGCAAAATAATAGCAAAAGAGTAACAATGAAGGATGACTGTGTGCATCTTCTGACAGAAAGTCATTCCCCATCCACAAGAGTTTGCTAGAGCACTCAGGTCTAGCCAGATTCATCTCTTTGTTTTATTAACAAAGACAGGCAAATGAAGAGGAAAATGTTTCTTTATTAAAGGTACAGACTCCCACTATAAATTGTCAGTATTTCTACATTATTTGTCTTCCAAATGGTGTCTAAAAATATCCTTTTGCATCTTTTTTTTTTGTGTATATATATTGTTCTGTGGTGCTGTGACTCAGAAAAAGGGTTTTGTCAAAGAAAAATTTCATTAATTTTGAAGATTTCATCTATTTTTTTATTTCCCAAGAAAAATAAACTTTTATCTTTTAACTGCTTTCTTGCAGCCATTACAAAACTATTAGAAATTAATTTGCTTTTCCATTGCCTCAGGAACTAGATAAGTACCTTTAAAGTTTCAGTTCTGCCTACACTCAAAAAGTGTGTGTAACTCTGGGAAGATACAGGCAGGCAAGATATTACAGTCCACTGATCATTATTCTGAAAGGCTGTAAGAAATGGTGGGAAAATAGAAAGCAGTCATTTTGACATTAATTGACATCAATTGGAGAACACATAGATCAAAAGGAAATACTTGAAAAGCAGTCCTAAGAACAGCCAGAGTGGTTTCTTCTTCTGCAAAGCAAAGCCAATCTAATTTGTTCCAATTATTCAGAGCTATACAAGAGGTGGGCAAATCTTCTGGATTTGTGAAATTCTGAGACTACTTTCTAGGTTCATACAAAACAAAATGAATGGGTTTGTTAAAATGTAAATAAGCTGAAGCAATTGTTTTTGTAGACTAAGGCCAAATGACAATGTTACTAAGAGGTTGCGATCTTCAGCCACTGAACACTTGCAGATTCTGATTGTGTTTCATTTACAAGGCATCTGCTTAAAGGCACCACAGTCCTTTAAGCTGTCCTTGCACTCCTTCTCTTATGGCAAAGGAGGAGCCTTTATGTTCTGCCCAGTCAAAACTACTCTGCCCCCTTCCACATATTTTGTGAAGGTACCAGGCTATTCAGAAATTAAATGCTGCATGTCACTATGTATAAATTATGTTGACAATTATTGAGCTAATACCAAGTTCTTGGAGCAGAAATATTATGAGGAGCAACTGAAGTTGCTGGGGGTGTTTTGCCTGGAGAAAAGGCTCAGGAGTGACCTTATCAATCTCTTAAAACTGTCTGACATGAGATTGTAGCCAGGTGGAGGTTCATCTCTCATGATTATTGTTACTAGTCCTTCTTTTGGTCTTCCGGAGCACAGTGGAAGGGAAAAGAAAGTTAAAGAACAAAATATCACTGCAAACTTCTTTGAGATTTACACATAATCTTTTAGTGTGACCTGGGTGGAAAAAATGTTACCAGGTCGATTTATCTAACCAGTCTTAGTTCCTAATTCAGCAAGACATGTAAAACCACTGACTCATTCAGCGGTCTAGTTCAGAAGAGCATGTGAGGGCCCTGTGGCTCAATCCCTGCTCAAAACAGGGCCAGATTTATCAGGGTCTTGCCTGGTCAAGGACCAAAAGAATGACTGTAAATGATAACCATTTCATAGCTTTAACACATCTTTCAAACCACAACTCCTTTCAAAGTGTATCGTCCTTCTTCTATTTCATTTCTAAATTCACTTATTGTCCTCTTTTCTTTTATTCTGAAAATAATCCAGAATCAGAAATACCTGACAGTGCTATCATTAACATCATTTACAATTATCTTCCTTTCCCCACAGCCGCTCAAATAATATGCGAGGAAATATGAGAGCAGTTCAGGATATTGTAAGCAGTATTATAATGAAAAATTCACCTCGAGCTAAATCTGTCAAGGAGATTCAAATGACCGTGTCCTAACTAAGCATCTTTGTATGTAACAAAGTCCAAAACTGATTATCTTAGGCTCCAATCACTCAGTTGCTAGGTCATGCTACAGCACCAATGAAGCAGGAATAAAGCTTCCTGCAGATCTGCTCCAGCCCAGGATTTCCAAGGTCTGAGGGTGTCAGAGCGACAAGCCTGCAGAGCCACAAACAAGGCAGTAACCATACTCCCCAATTCCCCACCACAGTGGATACTGCAGACTCTTTCAGAGACTAACAGCCAACCAAACCCACAGCAGACAACAATTGTTTGCCTTTTCCAAAACCACTCGTGATTAAGTCTCCTCAGAAGCTAAAGGTCTGTCTCTTTTCTCCCGAGGCAATTAGTCTAATCACCCAGTTCAGTGTAAAGTAGGGGAAAATTCTCTTTTGCTATCATATAAAACTGTTCTGCTTTTATTGTGTAATTAAATATTACTGAGACACAAGACAAGTAAGAAAGTGAGTACATCTTTACTAAAGTGTTTAGAGTGATTCTTTAGCAAAGGCAATACAAATACTCTATTCTCTCTTCAACTAAAACATAAATCCTGCTTCCCCCTTGTTATTGCTTGAGAACATATTTGGGCTGCATGTCACTTTAGGTTGTTCTTTCATAATGACTCCAGTCCCTACCTTGATTCATCCCAGTTGTAGAAGGACTAATGCATTTTTTTGGTCACACCTGAGGATGCAAAAGGCTCATCAACAGACATGGACTGCCATCATTTCTACCTGTTTCTTTCATTGCCTTCTCATCTGCACATTACTGACTTTGACCAGATGCCCTGACTGCATGGAACCACCCAGCACACATTCACGATGCGAAACAAACTTTCATGGCCTGGTACTTTATTGATAAAAGCAAATTCACTAGGCGTTTTAAATATGCAGTGTTTGCCAATTATTTTGGTATTTTGTTGTGAACATCAGCTGCAATTCTTGCTAAATCTAATTCAGATTTGAAATGAGCCAAATGAAATATATATGATTTAGCTAAAACAATGAAAACCTACTTGAGCAGTAAGCTTGGAACTAAGAAACAATCTATTACAGACAGACTGTTTTCATTGTAAATTTGTGTAAGTGTATAATTGGCATATTTTCCAAGTACATTTTCCCATTTTCTCTAAACCAGACATAACTCTAGGTTTGTACTACCTAATTTAAGTATCTAAATTAACAACAATTTTTCATATTTGTGTTCAGGAGGATTATTCATTACTTAGAACTAGTTTCCAGACTGACTGACCCTCAATCCTAATAAGGGAATGGGTGGGTATGATTGCAATGTGGATATTAGGCAGACTGCCCATTTAAAGTCCCTAACTCATCTGTTGAAACTGCTGCTCCCAGGTCATCATACAACAGTAGAATCAACTTCTTTCTTCTTTTTTTTTTTTTTTTTTGCTAGAACTTTATTAAATGGACTCCTCTTTTTCATCTAACTTTGTCAAGCATATCTCATCATATGAGTTAATAGTCTTAATGTGACACTTTGAAAATTAAAGCTACAGGTTATGTCTTCACCCTGAGAAGCCTATATATGTTTACTGGTTTTGGCTGAGGTAGAGTTTCTTCATAGATTATGTAGTGACACATTTTGGCTTTGTGATGAAAAGGATGTTGATAACACAGAGATGTTTTAGTTATTACTGAACACACGCTCCTCACTCCACCCCACCAGTGAGGGGGTTGGGGTTGCACGAGGAGTTGGGAAGGGACACAGCCAGGACAGCTGGCCCCAGCTGGTCTAAGGGGTGTTCCATACCACATGACGTCCTGCTCAGGAATAGAAGCCATGGGGAAGAAGGAGGAATGGGAGCTGTTCAGAGTTATGGAATCTGTCTTTCCAAGTTACCATTATGTGTGATGTGGCCCTCTTTCCTGGAAGTTACTAAACACCTGCCTGATGGTGGGAAGTAGTGAAAGAATTCTTTATTTTGCTTTCCTTGGGCACACAGCTTTTGTTCTATCTCAGCCCATAAGTCTTTTTGTTAACCCATGAGTTTTCATGCTTTCACCCTCCCAATTCTTTCCCTCACCCCACCAGGGTCGTGGTGGTGTGAGCAGCAAGCTGTGTGGTGCTTCAGCACCTACTGGGATTACATCACAGCAATATGGTATCTGTGGAAGTTACACAAGGGTCATGTTTTATATATGTTTCTTACAGGCTTTTGGTGTGAAACAGTACTCTCCTGTTTTAATATGAGCTACACCCTCTGCTAATTGTGTTGAAAATGAAACAATGCCCACAAAAGCCAATAAACTGAATGTCTTCTGAAGCTTTGAGTTTCTCATGGGTAAGGAATTCTTTCTTCCTTTGAATTAGTTCTGTGCCCTAGTTAAGTGCAAGTGCTTCAGTATAAGAGCTTCCAGATGCTCTTACAGAACAGCTTGGGCAGTCATATTAAGAGCACAACTTCCCTCCCTCCCCAACCACGAAAACTGAGGACAACTGCACTCCTAAATCAGGAGACAATATTTGCTGGAGGAGTCTGAGGAAGCAATTTTTAATCTAAGTTTCTTCCTCTTCTGTCTGTACTGTACCTTATACTTTTGGACATCCAAGTATAAATGGTTGTAACAGCTGTCTTCATAGGGATGAAAATTAAAGTAGCTCCCACACAAAAACTGTGTGTTGGTATGAGTAAAACAGAAAGGGGATAAAATTTACAGGGATATATTTCATTTTCTAATGGAATTTAAGTTTTCTAAGGAACTTAGTAGAGCTGTACCAACAGTCACTTCATTCCCTGCCTAAGTGTAAAATTCTTCTGTATGACATAAGCCCCTAAACTCTGTCATTCCTCATATTTCAGAGGTGAAGCCATTGTGTCAGGCTACCCTAGGTGCTACAGAGGAAAATCACTCCCTGCACACTATAACTAAGGAAGAAACTCTAACCATTTCTTTCAGTCTCAAGATAAATGTACAGTAAATCCACACTGATATCCTGCATATGATATAACATTTCCTCTCAGCTTGTTTCCCTTGTATTTAATCTAAGGTGTGTTTTCTGAACAGCATCTACCTTAACCTGAAGAGTTCAAGTGATAAGGAGTACAAAATTCCCTGGACAGTTTGTTTCGGTAGTTAATTGCTGTCATTGTTAAAAATGTGAGCCTTAATTTCAACATAAATATGCCTCCCTTCTTCTGGCATAGGAACTGGTTTTCATTTAACACTTGTCTCCTAGACAGAAAAGTCATTTTATATAAGACATTTCCCCCATTCCTTTACTTATACAGTGAAGTCACTCTTCCACCTTCGTTTTGATGCACAAAATGGTCTGAGATCTTTTAGTGTGTCACCAAAAGGCATCTCCTGTGTTTTTGCCTCATTTTAAGGACTCTGTAAATATCCATTCCCATGACCAACAGGAAGGATCATGAATCCTTACTCCTTGTTGACTGCTTTCCCTATATCCTTTGGCTGGATGGCATGGGCAAACAGTGGCTCTGCAATTACTGAAAAACCTAGCCTACAGCACTTTTATTTCCCCCTTGTTTTTAGTTCAAGCCAGGCTTGAGACTTGAACTCCAAAGGAAGCTATTTTCCTTAACACAGAGGCAAAGGCAGTGGTTGCCAAGCAACAAGAGCCATAGGAATTTTTTTTTTCTGAAAATTTCTTCCTCCCACTCAGACTTTTTCCAATTTGGAAGCTTATAGGTACAGAGGATTTGCATGGAAAAGCAGCACCTAATGTCTTTTGAATCAAAGCAAAGATCAAAGGCATAAAGGCTGTATCACTAGAGATTTCAGAAGAATCTGAAATTTAATGCAGTCAGATTTGGCTTGGTGGCAGTCAGAATATTCTGAATTTTTAATGCTGTTTTGCCTATCTCAACATTAGCCGGAAAATAAGACTGAATTTTTGTGACCTTATAGGCACTATCCAACACCGAATTTTGAAGATTCTGACTTATTTTTTCCTACAAAGAAAACACAGTGCAAAAGTAGTGGTGTCACTACAGGACTCCTATGTATACCTAAAAGTGCAAAAGCGCCGTTAATGCCATTCCACAAAGGGACAATTAAAGAGCAACAACATGCTTAAACTCTGTCATTTTCATTGTTCCTACTTTTTTCCAGATCACTGTTCAGGCTTTACATCATGTGTTATACATAAACTGTGCACATGGAAATATTCCTGCACTTCTGGGCCTATGTTTGACTCCTAGACCCCCACACAGTCTTCTGTCCCAAGGATGCCAGCAAGCTTTGTTTCCTCCAACGTCTCTACATTCCCCAACAGTGTGTGACCTCAGCCAATGCAATATTTGTGCCTGTAGGCACTTGCAATTCAAGCAAACAAGCAAATAGAAGACTTTTAAGACCTAAAGGCTCTAAAGAGATACCAGACTGTCCCTAAATAGTCCAGTCATGGCCAATCTGCTCTATGTGCCCAAATCTTGGAAACAGTAGACATAAATCTCTCAGTGCCATCACCCTGCAGCCACGTATTGCTTACTTTCGACAGACTGCTTCATTAGATAACCAATATGTCAGTGAAAGTCAAAAGATCACATTTTGTACTTGGGATCCTCAGTGCTAAATGATTTGTTGAATATCACCCTAAATTTCTCACAGAGGCATGGCAGAATAGAGACTTGAAGTCAGGTGCTCAGAGCCCAAGCGGAAGGAACTAGCAACTTCTTGACATCCCTTGCTAGCCTCAGCTACCCATGCTGGCCTCAATGATCAGGGAATTTCGTATGCATTGCTCCTTTTTAATCCCATTAAAACTCTAGTTGTGATTCTAACACTCCTCTGTACAGTTCAGCAGAGGAGACCTCCAGATATTACCTTCAGAATAACGCAGTCGCACTTCACTCTGCAGTCTGCTCTCTCTCCAGGGACAATCAGCCCTTGTAGGACGTGATTTCCATTCTGCAGCTACAGATAAATTTCATTAATTCTCAGGAAACAAGCTCTCTCCTGAAGGTCATAGTCCCTGAAGTCACTTTGGAGACGCAGCTGGAACTACTGTGAGATTTCTGCCTTCAGCACTGACTACGCTGAATACTGGTTTCAGAGAAAATACCTCTCCTTCTTTAAGCAGAAAGAAGAGTGTATTCTCATGAGGTGAAAAATTATTTTGCAGAAACAAGGTTTTTAGGAGAACCTTCATCTTTTTTGAACTCCAGGTGAGTTAGCTGGAAAAGTGGATGGCCTTCATCCAGTATGATAAGAAGGAATAAAATCCAAGACAGACAGCATGTAAGTGCTGTTAGTACAGCCTCATTAAGCTAATCAGCTACACAAAGAAGTATGGTTAGTAGCTTTGGGGGATTGGCAGGGGAAGAGAGAACAGCAACAGTGAGAAGAAAACATGATTAGTGATTGTGCAATAGAATGGGGGCAGGAAAAAAAAGACCGTAATGAACGCCATAAGTGGTGTTTCTGCTGAGACCATAATTCTAATAATCCTGTGGTTATGAATTGCTTTTCTAGGCTTTCTTTAGAAGTTATTTTTTAGATTTCTATTGCATTAGGAAGTGCAATGCTTTTCCACTGATAACTGCACGTTTCTATCCTTCACCAGTTCCCTATGTGAGTTCTTTGATGCATAGTGGTTGTTAAGTGTCACCCACACAACTTCCAGGAGGACATTTTGTGCACTGCATGACATATAGCAAATTCTGGAGTAAAAGTGTATGAACCACATGTTTTGCTGGTCGTGTTGCAAGGGTACTAATTGTCACAGCTGTGAAGATGCCTTGGTCAGTGCAGCATTTGATTTGGTATGTGCTGTCCTACAGTAGGGCTGCTGCTGCTGCTGCTGAGTCTGGCAGATTGGAATATCAAGTGAAAGTTGGTGCTAGGGTAAAAAAATGCCTAAATTTTTTAAAACAGACTTCAGGCTTTTTTGTTTGGTTCTATTTGTTTGCTTGTTTGGGGTGGGGGGTTGTGTGGATTGGTTTGGTTTGGTTTGGTTTGGGTTTTTTGGTGAATGTTCTGGTAGGAACAAGCAAAGTAGAATATTCAGGGATGACAGCAAAATTCTTATCTTTCTTTCATAAACCAAGGGTTGTCTACATTTTCACTGAACAGATGTACTTCTTATTCCTTCACCCATAAAAGCAAGATGCAGTCACACAGTTATTGACCATGTTAAAATATGAGGGGCAAGTGCCTCTGCTTGTGCCTTCCAGTTGGCACATTTGAACCAGAAGTGTGGAATTTCCAGATACTATGTCCAGTCCTGTGAGAAAAAGACTCAGAATGTCTTTCAATTCTATTTTTCTATTTTGTTCTATTTTACATTATTAATCTGGCTTGAGTTGGCTATTTTCATTTAAATATTTCTGAAAACATATCAGTTTATTCATTTATGGTACAGGGTATTTATTATTGTTACCTTTTTTAAAGCATCTAATCAAACTGCAGTTATTCTGGGGAAGAAAATCAAACCAGTGTAACAATTATCGGCTTGCTTTTGTCCCTTGATGATGGAGAACTTCCAGAAGGGAATACAATGAAAGGACAGAACACCATTAGCCTAAGCAAATATACATCCATAGTGCTTTCTCTAGGTATCTTAGTTTGACACTGCCTATCATAAAGCTGTTCCAGTCACATTTAAAGTTCTATCTTAAACCTCACTTTCTCTATCAACAGGGAACATCAACATCTCTATCAACAGTCACAAATTGCTGCTCTCTGGGACAAGCAAGAATAATTTCTGTACTGCACAGATAAAATACATGTAATCTTTTAGAAAGAGATACAAAGAAATAAAATTGAAATCCAGCTTACAGCTGCATCTCATTTATCTCAGCACATATGCTTAGATATGTGTGCTTCCCACTCTCAGTTTGTTCTTAACAATGCTGCATAGCTGGTGATCTGATAACAGGGCATGACCTTCGTCCTTGTCTCTGTCTTCTGAGATGATGATGATGTGATTAGAGAACTCATAAAACTTTGTATATTCTAGCAGGTCTCACAGTTCCATTCAGATTTACAGCCTTCAGGTCCTCCTGCTCAGAAAGGATTTCTTCATGAATATATAAATAATTGCTTTAATTTTTCTGCCACCAAGTTAATTGCTGTTCATGTTTTGAAAATGCTTTTCCATTTCAGTACACTTTTTGCTGTCTGTGGGGGCATTCTGATCAAAAGTGGCAACTTATAAATGGAGATGTCCTTGTTTGTGTCATCAAATTACATTCCCTTTACAGACACTGGGGAGAAATTGGCATTTCAGAGTATAAGTCATTTCACAAAATCTTATGTGGAAGAAAATTTCTAGACAAGCAACACCCAAAAGTGCCTTTATTTTCTTTTGACTATGTATTGACCTATGTTTGCAAGGCCAAGTGTAGACATCTAGCTCAGATGTAAAAATTTAGGAGATTAAGGCCCTAGGCTAAGATTCTGTTGAAAATACATGTTTAGATGCACCTATGTAGAAATCCACGTTCTGAGATAGGTGTCTAGGCTCCCACTACAGGAGCTGAACACCTAGAGCTCACAAACATTATTGGTCAAGATATCACAACCTATCTGGTGTCTCCTGCTCCTGAAGGGCACAGGTGTGCAGCAAGTCCTATGTCTTCCTACGTGGGCTGTCGTCTCATACACTTCAAAGTATCTCAAATTATACTAGTTGTTAATATTTAGGCTACTGAATTCAACTCTGAATTAGCCTCCTTCTCTAAGGGAATCCAAAGCACAAAGCATGCATGCAGACACGTACATTTAAGTTCCCTAATGTGGAACCCTGTCCCAGTCCTACTGATAGACATTAGGAAGGGCTAAACCCTCCCTCCCTGCCATGCTGCTGATGAATAGACTCTGTGAAGAATTGTGCCAGTTCTTAACTATATTGTAATCAGGTCATTAAGTGCTTTTTCATTTGGCACACCAACACTCAGATCTCAGCACGAAGCACTTTGTCACATTCAGAAATATATATATCATAAAAACGCATCATTACATGTAAAAATTTATATAATCATGTACAGTGCACAGGGGGATAGTGCACAACACTTAGTACTGGTTCTTGATTGCAATTCAACACAATGACAATCAACTTCCCAGGGATGATAACGACTTTAGGGTTACTGAGCACATTTTTTAACTCCAACTAACATCGAGCCTGCAAGTCATCTACCATATTTGAGGACTTAGTCCCAAATTCATCTGTCCTCAGTTTAGGTTCACAACTGGGAAGCATAAGCAAGGAGCTCAGCAAGCCTAAGCTTCTTCAGACCATGGTTACACCCAGGCTCTGTGTTCTGCTGTCCATTGACTACAGGACCTTTTTGTACTATAGTTCAGTTACTGTGTGTTTAGTTGCTCAGTATAGGTGACCTAAGTCTTAACTTAAAACTAGGGTTTCTCTGCAGCTGATATTTATTTTTGGACTGTCTAGAAATTCAGGGTTAAGGGAACACAGCTGTGACTGTTCAGCATCACTGCAGTAAAATAATTAAAAATAATAAAGTGGCGATTCTGACACAAGCAAAGCTCCCATTAGAATTAACTAGGAGTTTGGCTTTGGGTGCTGAGAGAGCATATTAATTCTGACTATTGACCTGGCCCAACATTAAAAATACCTAGAGTACTGGAAATGTATGTTCTGATTTTCAGGACATGGGAAAATAATAATTTGCTGTAACACCAAGAAATGTATGATCCTGCCATCCAATATAACACTATGGGGTTGAAACATGAATGTTTCCTAGAAGATAAAGTACAGACTACTTACATCTGAGATGTGTGCCCTCATTTAATTTCCCTGGACTTTTCCAAGATCTTTTAGTTCCCTAGGGTAGGACAAGACAGCTGCTCTCTGCCATATTTGGTACTCCATAAACCAGCCAATTGGCTTAAATCACAGGTTGTCCTGCAAAAAAACCCCTGCAGATAGTCTTATACTGTATTTAATCTGATAGTCATAAGCATTAAAATTGTTGTAAGCTGTGCTCATTTCTGATTGCTGACTCAAAAAGGAAAGTTTTATGTTTACAATCAAGCAGACAGTCATGGAACCTCAGCTGTATCCTTAGCTCTGATACTGACTTATTTGGTGACTTAATTAGACCATTATCACTTCAGTTTTCAGAAGTGCTGAGAGCTGTTGTTTCTATTGACTTTGTCTTTAAAAAGTGGCTGCTTAATACCATGGAAACTTAAGCTAAAAATCTCTCCTCTTCTCTGTTTCCTTTTGAAAATGAAGATATTTAGTATTTACCTAACCTAACTTCAAGGGTATTTGGAATCTAAATCCATTAGTGATTGAGAGGCAATTAGATAGATTGATTTATTCAGTGGATCAGTCTGTAAATAAAACAGAATGTCAGATATCTGACATACAGCATTCCTTCCCATATCAGATTTTCAGAAAAATCTTTCAGTCCTACTATTTCGAGAAAAAACAGTGAGCACACAAATCCCAGTGAAGCTCTGAACAATCATAAAAGCTAAAAAATCCTTGATCTATAAATTTTGAGTGTCTAAGAAGTGGACTTAGAGCTGCCAATGTGAAGAACAAAAATGCTGATGTTGTTTCTGATAGCCTTTTTTTTAAAAAAACAGTTTATTCTGTTTACAGTTATTAATACCTATTAACTAAGCATTAGCAAACACCTTTTCCTCATTTTAAAAGAATAAAATACATCTTCATTTACCATAAAAATTTTAACTCACTATCTTTGTCCTGTCTTCTTTCTTAATTTCATGTGAAAATATACAGTTCTACAAACATTCACCTTTTGTACAAATGCCATTAGATTTCTCATTACACTGAACAGTATCTGTTCTTTTCTATTACAGGAAGTATCAGAATTAAGTAAACAGACATGGTGGAGACTTCAAGTGATATGATGGCTGTTATTGAGTGTGACAGACTGGTTTTGGTTGACTTCTAGGAATTTCTATTAAGAGCTCATGGGAATCTGCACCAGGGAGATGGTGCAGAAAAAGAGTAAAGTGAACCTGTGAGACAACATAGCATTTATTCCCCAAATTCCTTGAGCACAAAGGCATACCTAGTGGGCTTTGAGTGGTATGAATGAATAGTTCCAGCTGACTGAGAACAGATAGGGTATTTTTATTTGAAAATCACTTCACCTGAGTGCAAATCTGGGACTACTAAAGCAAAAGCATCAGCAAAAAGAAAAACAGGAAACTCGAGAATTACAGCTTTAGGTGTCTTTTATCATTCCTGCACTGGTGGATGATTCCAATGTCATCACAATAATAAGCAAGAGAAAAATATTTTCTAACCTACTGCATAATTTTGAACACAATTTGGATATACTAGACAGCAGGAGGAGAGAAGAAGTAGTTGGGAAATTGTCTGGTTTTGGTAGAAAAATAATAAAAAAACCCACAAGTAAACTTTTTCATTACCTTCTTAATGGTGCAGTATTTTTCTAAGTGTATGGACAGGAGGGACACAGTCAAGTTTTACTCCATTAAAATTTATGGTTTAGAGATGAACAATACAAATATGCCAAGAAATCTTTATGGATACCTCAAAGCCAGAGAGAATTTGTTTACACCTGTATCACACCCATGTCTCCCTGAGACAAAGCCATTACACAGTCTGTCCTAGATTCTCAGCTGAGGAATTAACATGCATTAGTTAGCAGGAGCAATACAGATCTGTGCTAAGAATTCTAGAAATGAAAACTGTGATTTACTTGGCGAGAAGAGCCCAATAGCACTGAGATCCCAAGCTTCTACCTAACAGAACTACCATTACAACAAAACTTGGGTGACTCAGGGTATAGTCACAAAGTAGTCAAAGAGCCAATAGATGTATTTCTGCAAGGTACTGACTGTCTCCTGGGACAAGCTGTTGAAATGGGTCAGAAGATGTAAGTATTGAGCACCTTGCCACCTTGCCACATCAGATCTTTTTTTGATGACATGAATAAGTAGATTACTTATAGAAATAAAATCTCTTTGTGCTGTGGCTCAGATACAGGGGGAGAGTCTGTAATTCAAAAGCAGTGACCCTGCCCTCCCTGGTTATCAAGAGCATTGCAAACTGTAAAGAAAATGACATTCAGCTCCCTTCAGTGAGTGAACATCAGATATCCATCCATTCATCCATCCACCAACCCTTCCATCTTCCATATGCAGCTAATCTCACAAATGACCATGCTGAAGTCTGAACAGCCTCCCTGCCTGAGAAGTTTCATCTACTTGCTCCCAAATCATTATCTTGGACAAAATCATTCTGGCAAAATTATCTGAGCCCTAACTTAGCCCATGTGGCTATCTCAGGTAAGGGAATTAGCTACCCTTTATAACTGACTAATATTTTTAAATGCAAAAATGTCATAGAATATATTCCCCATTTTTCTGAAGATAGCCAATAGCTGGTTACAGCAAATGTAGGCTATTAGAAAAAAAGTACAAATTCTATGACATTTTTTTGGACTTTATGTATTTATTATTCTTAAATATTTGACAGAAAATGCATCTATTAATTAACAAATTAAGTATTTAACATCCCACCTGTCTTTGAAGCAATGGGACATGTCATTAAGAAAAAATATACCTGGAAATAGAGGCGACTTTGAGAGGGAAGAATGTCACTTTCAATATAAAAGGAGTACAATGAAATAACATAAAGGATGTTTAAAAAGTAAGGACAAAATAAATGGTACTTTGCAAAAGTCCAGTTATGCACATTTAATGCGATATACATAACGATAATCAAAGTTTAATTAATTCCTATGATTGTGACTTGCCTCCAAATCACCTAGTGCATCACTGAGAAATAAAGAGATCCACTCAAATGAAACATGTTCACAGAACAAAAATCTGAAATCTGGATAGACTAAGATGAAAAAAAATGAAGGTGGGGGGGTTTAGCTACTTTTATTAAATGAAAATCTGTCCACTCATTTAAAGAACTCTGTTCTTTTCAAAACCAAGGATGGGGCAAGACCAATAGTGTTCCCCACCAACTAGAAGCTGAGGGAGACTAGAAGTCTATACAGCTAAATACAGCAGAGTAAAATCATCAGAACTCTCCTATCCCCCACAGACATGGGGTGGGGTGCTCTCTGTGCCTCAAATAGGAAATGTATGGCAGAATACCACAAAATCTTCCTCTGTAGTTACCGTACTTCTAACACAAAGTTGCATCTGGGTACTTCCATCACAAAAATTATCCTTTTGACATGATAGGGTTCACAGAAACATCCACATCTCAGCAGTATGAGGAGCATTATGACTAAGTCTATTTCATAGCTGACCAACTCTCCAATACAAATATCTCCCTCCTTCCTTTTTAAGAACAGATACTTTTCTGTGATTAATTTATGACCCAGGCATCATTCTGGCAAAGAGCTCAGCTTTGGACAGGTTTTCACCTTTCCGGTAAGGAAACTGTGCACTATTTGAAATAATTTTTCATACAAAGAGGTTTTCATCATAAAACATATTCCTGTTATAAGACTGGTTGGCATTTTCACCTGTTTTATACAGACAAGGCATCCATCTATCAGCAAACCTGAATTTCCACCACAGGAAATTGAAATAATATTTTCCTTTGAAGTTCAGTTGCTTAGTCATATTTTTATATAACCTCCACTTGGAAAACCATGTAACTGTGTAGTCCTGTTTTACTGTAAATCCAAAGCCCAGATACTGAATCTACAGGACCTTAGGACTGAGGCTTCCCAGGCTTGCTTTGTCCAAACCTTTCCTGACCTGTCTGCAGTTTATATGACTTGATTTAGCTGTAACAGCAATTTCTCTAATTGATTAGGTGTCTGTGGCAAATTTCTTTTATTTTTGTTATCTTCAGGCAGTACAACTGCAGTTTTATATATATAGAAGTAGAAAGCAGTCATTCTGTGTGGAATGAGATATGGAATGACTATGAGGAATGACTAACATAGTGATGTAGTATACAGAAATACAGACCAGCACAATAGAAGAGTCCTCAAGATGTGAAAGCGCAGGATGGAGCAGAAAGGAGTACAGGTATGTGATGATAAGAGATGGGGTTGAGCCTGGTTCTGCAGGCCCCACCCTAGAAACAACTCAGAAATGGACAGTAAAAAAAAAAAAAAATAAAGAGAACAAAGAATTAGTATCTAACATAGCTGAAAAACGTGTATCTTACATTATGAAAGTGATAATCTAGTTGCTGTGTGCATTTTGTCTTATTCATCAAAAGTAAATTGAACAGGATCCTGTGAAAATGGTACTCTTAAAAATATTAACATAGCTCATATTTGCAATTATTCAGCCAATGCTAAAAATTGTTAAGAATTCAAATACTCCTGACGACAGAAAAGATGTGCAAGCTGCAGAGACAGGGATGCACTGGGTTCTCAGCATCGGCAGGGTTTCATTTGCTCAATATCAGTGTGTCAACACCACAGACTATTCTATAAAGCTTTTTAAAGCCATATTTTTTTCTAATTTCCTCGTTAAATTTCTTTCTGGTTGCTATACATCTTTGCATATTATCCTTGTATTCTTTACAAAACATCTACATTTTTGCTCTGTGTCTATTCCTTACTTTTGTTGTCCATTTGACCTGAGCTTGAAGCCCTTGCCTTTCTCCAGCTATTTATTGCTCCTTTGATTCTTTACCTCTATTTCTAGCCAGAAGACCTTCCTTAGTCACAGAATAGCATTTCTAGAACTATATGACAAAATGACCAACAGTAGCCCTCACCAGATGTTCCTCTCATCTCACCAATTGATCATCTTTCTTTTCAGCATTTCTGTAATTGGAGAAAACATTTTCACCAGGTTTTACCAGAGAAGATGCCTTCACCTGGTCCCTTACTCACATATGTTCAATTGCACACAGCAGGCAGATAAGGGTGGCACTGTAACTCCATCACATCTCTTCATACCCTTTTTCCAGAGCCATTGTCATCTGAGAGTTTCCCAGTTAGTAGATGAGTGGGTAAGATGGAAGAAACTGGATCAATGAAAATATTTTTTCCAGGGATTGAAAGTTCAGGTTTAATTTTCTAAAGGTCTCTAGTAGGATTTAAAACAAACCTGGAACTGGGAGAATTCAAACAGGAAACTTCCCTAAATGAAGCCATTTGAAAGGTTTTGTTTTAAAGGCACAATGAATTGGACTTAAATGCTTACTACTCTTTCTTTAAATGTCCCTTTCTACTTTTATTAGAAATGTTACTGGCATTTCAAATTGCAAGTACACATTTACAAAAAAAATGTGAACTGAAAAACCCCTCGATATATAAGTTCTCCTTTGTATATAATTTTACAAAAATTTTCATCAGCTTTAAGAATCAGAGGGGGGAAATGACAATACCAATGACATCTGCAATGCTTGAAAAGCTTGGGATCACTAAGGAAAAATAGCACAGAATATTTTTGCCATGGAGTGTAACAACAATGACATAATCTAGCCAGCTAGCTCTATTATGAGTTTACACCCGCTCAGCACAATAGCACTCTTCAGAAAAAGACAGATGTAGGAGTGTGGAATATAACATTGCAGGAACGATCAGCAGCATATCTGCATCAGGGCACAGGGCTGCATGGACCCTCTGCAAAGTCACAGGGAGGCAGAAATCAGAACTGGCAGCTGGATAAAAGACCCAAGTGCAGCCAACTGTTTCGCTAATGAAAACCAGTAGCAATTTCACAGGTGCTTTAATTTACCTAAAATTGCAGAATCCATTGCTATCTCCCTCCCTGCTTCATTCTTCTTCTGGGGTACGTTTGTATCCTGAGCTATTAGCTTGTCATAGGTGTGAATAGGTTTTGAAATTTGGAATTTAGTTCCGTTATGCTGCCGTCTGTCAGAATCTGGTGCCATCTGTCAAAATAATTCACTTGGATTCAAATTACTTCCAAACTGGTGGCAGCATGATGGCCCTGCAGAAGTCATGGGATTCAACTGTGTTTCATTTATATAAATTCAGGTGTCATCGCTTTTTACCTCAGTATAATTGTATTATCTCTACCTGTTTCCTAATCTACCACTCTGTATGATAAAGCTATCACAAACTTTTTAATTAAAAAATTAAATCAAAATTTAAAAATTTAACGGCTAGATTTTTAAAATTTTATGTCTTTTTAATCCTTAATTAACACTGTTTTCAGACATTTAAATATGCGCACTATTCATTCCCACTATGTGTTTGAACAAGTGAGCTCCTACCTCCTGCCAGGTCAGAATTCATCACACCTTGTATCCACTGTTTTGAGACTTGATCATCCCTTCCAATTCAGTGTTTTAAGTCCCTACCAGAGTTAGTCAATTCTAGAGACTTCAATCTTAAATTGGTAGGATAAATTGTCATGTAGAGGTGCCTGTCTCTCTCCACTAACAACTAATCCATGCTTCTTCTCTAAACATGAAATAAACTGGTGCTAGAGTACTTTTTTCTTCCATTTTTAGGATTGTCTAAATTAACTTAGAGCAATGTTATGCAATATCATAAGGAATTTTAATATAGCAGAGAACAACAAGATCCAATAGCTAGAATATTAGCAAAATTCAAACTACATGACATAGATACTAAACAGTAAAATCAAATTGAAATGAACACAAAATGTGATGTTTCAGACTCACAAATTTTCTAACCAGTAGATCAAAAAAAACTCATAAAAACCTCACAATTTATTGAGCTTTAAAGAAGCATTGTCCTTTGCAAGCTGAAGAAATAGAATAGTCATAAAATCAAAGTAGAAATGGAGGTGAAATAAGTGGCAAGAGAGAAGTGTAAAAGAAATTCAAAGCATGACATCCTGATTCTGGTTTTATACCCTATTCCACAGATCAGTCATCTTCAGTGCTGACACTGCTGGGTTGCCTTATTACTGTTTTGTACCCTGTGCCCTAATCTTTTTGGGTTTTGTCATTATATGTGTTAATATCTGTTCCTGTCTTCATTTCTTCCTGAAGAGCTCTTTCCTGCAATAACTATTTTCTTGCATAAATGATCTTGCCAACCTTTTCTCCTGTTTCATTTTAGGAAACATTTAAAGTCATTATTCTTCTAACCTCATTTTTAAAGCTGATTATTATCTGTCTTGTTATGTTACACATCCATATAATGTTTAACATGTAAGATTATCATGTAATGAATCACCTCCCATTTAGGATTTATTTGAAAATTAAATCATACATAAAACGCTCAGAAATCCTTCATTATAAAATCAGTGCAACTATGAAAAGTTAGTTGTAATTATGTATATTTGTTTATGAAATGGAAAGATGCAGAAAATGGTGATGATTGCCTTATACTAGACAGCAAAGATGTAAAAAGGGATTATAGGGCTGTTGAAACAGAAATACTTGCATGAAGAAATAAGCAGAGTTTACATTTCTTAGTGTGAATGAACTCAGAGAAGACAGAATTATTGAAAGGCACTTTAAAAGAAAGCAGAATGACATATAAAAAATAGAAATGCCCTGGTTATGCTTTTAAAGGGTGGAGGAGGAGGAGGAACAGAAACAAATGTACTGTAAAGCTAAACTGTAAATATGGGAAGTTAAGAGCTTGCCCTGGGGAGTTAAACCACCTGCAGCCACAGGAGAGCCCCGAGGTTCCACAGCAGTGACAGTCCTGTCAAGCCAGATGACCAGTGTGACAGTGTGGGTCTGGACACACCGCAGAGCCTGTCCTACAGTGCCTCTGCTCCTCGCCCTACAGCAAGTCACACAGGCTGGGAGAGAGGCACCCACTTTCCCTACTCAGACCATGGGCAAGCATGTCACCTTCCTTTGACTCTCTGTGTCACTCTTCCTAGGCAATGGCTTTCTTCTGGTCTGCTGGGATTGCTGACATCCTGCTTGCTCCCACTGCATGGGAGACCAGCTATTAAAGTGATGCACACATGCCACTCTCGAGGTTGGCCCATATGGCAGTGTCTATACAGCCCTCTCTGCTCATCCTCATCTTGCACTGGACCACATCACTTTGGTGTAGTTCTGCAAACATAGCCCACACTGAGGTAGACAGAAATTCTGCTCCTGCAGAGCTGGAGGAGAAAAACAAGCCAAGATTTCATGATGCTGCAGTAGCTTCTACAAAACTTAACTGGACCAAAGCTTCAGGTCTCCAGCTTTTATAGTGACCTCGGGATTAAATCAGGTGTTCTTCTAATCATGTTATTCCAGTATAAATTAGTGAGCCAAGTTGTGCTGAATTTGGCTTTGTTCATGGTAATTGCTCTAGCACAGACCATTGAACAAGAGAGGAAAAACTGAGCCACATATTAAAAAGATGTGTTATCAATATCCTGGAGTCTAATAGCAGCCTTTTGGTATCATATTCACAGGTTTGGTTCCTACACAACTGAGCACTAAACTGTTTAGCTCAATTTTTCCAGGTCTCTCAAACCAGTGTGATCAGCAGGTTCTCAAGAGTTGAACAAAGTCCATGTTGATACCAATGCCTGAGAAAGTGGTAGAGGCATTTAAAATCATGGCTCTTCACTGAGCTATAGATCAGATCAGAAGAATTTCAGAAAAAAATGTTTAATTTATCTTCATTTTCTACAAAGAAAGTTTGAGATAAGCTCATATGCACCTGACTAAAGTTTGGTGAAATGGATATTACTGTGGGCTTGTAAAGTAAACCAATTTTAAGTGTAATCAAATTACAAGTAGAAATGGACTAGTGTGGGAAGGGGAAGCTATCTGCTAAAGATACATTTGCATTTTGTTTGATTACACACACTGAAGAGTGAGGGGTTTCATTTATTGCTGAAGTTGCAGTGAGACTCAGAGAAATAAATATTTTTATTTTTTATGCTGTCATACTTCATTTTCTTGAGTCAAAAAGATGTGACATTCTTATTTGGTTTGAAGAGGAATTTTGAAATATTTGAATCCATTTGCTGTAACTAACAGTAGTTAGTAGAATAACTAGTTAACATGATCATTCAAAACTATTCTGCAATTATTAATGATCTAGTAATGACTTACTGTTAGAGGGGTAGGAGATTATTTAAGAGTGGTTTTGGTCCATGTGATTTGCTGCCTCTTCCTTTATGAGTATTTTGGAGTGTGAAAGAAAGGCTTTCAGGTGTCTGTGGGAAATTACAGATTGCTTTTGCAAACAAGGAAATTCTTCAGGCAAAGGAAGGAAACTTTTAATTACCTCATGTAAAAATAGGTAATTTATATTTCTGGGTGACCACATAATCATACTTAGCTCAACATTGGTCCTAACTAGTGTGGAAGATGATTCAGCTGAATGGTAGTGCACCCTGATGAGCTGATGTGTCTGCTAAAACAACATAATTATTTTCTTGCCACTGCTGTTACTTTGTTGTGTGGTCAGCAATTTGCTGTGTAGGTCAGACATCTCTTTCTTAGCTCTCTAGACTGTCTTAACATATGTGCTCCCTGTGGCAGCTCAGTAGGAGGCTGAGCCTCAGGTCACAAAGAGCAATAACAGTCCCTGTGCCTCCTGCGGCGTACAAAAGCCCGGGGCCCATACACCCTTTGGGAAGATGCTGATGGAAGCATTGAGACTATTGCATGGGTTGAGCACTGTGAGCATTCTGAGGTTTATTTCAAACCACAGAAACAGTCATGGATGACACTTTGCTGTTTATATTCATCAAAACACATACTTTAAGGCTGTCTTCTGTAATTATATTGCAGATAATTTTCATGCTGATTACAAGCACTTTACAGTGATTCTTTTATAGTCATTGATATAATTTTTTCAAAATCCGTTGGCATTTTCTTGTGAAAAGCTGTCTGAAGTGCTGATTACAACATCCCCACTCAGCTCTGTAGGGGGGAGAAGTAGAATTGCAGCAGGATTGCAGCCTAATGGACTGCAGAGCCAGAAAAAAAAAGCAGTAAAAAAAAGGAGGGGGGCAGGGAATGGCACAACTAGACAGAGGAAAGCAAAAGGATGAAAATCTACATTCATAATGTCATTGGAAAGATTTCATCAACATCATCCCAGGATGATTTAATGATTCTCTATCATATCCTGGCAGTTGTTCACACTGCCTTCCCCTCATGTAACCTATGCTGCAAAACTGCTGCCTTCTTTCTCATTCAGTTGGTTTCAAGAATAAAAGTTCCCACGATTATCTGGGTGCAAGAGGAATGGACTTGGAGTCCAAATTATCTTGTGTCATGGGCTGACTTCTCATGAAGTATTCACACTTTTACTGTGTAATTAGATGCTTTGGAAATTGAGCACTTACGGGAATGCCCTTGATGTGCACTTGGTGGGAGGAGCACTTTAATCAGGTGCTTCATACCATCTATAGAAGATACCTCAGCCCTGGATTAACTGGAAGCAGTAAGGTACTCTACTTTACTTAGCACTTCATGTAAAAGGGACACAAATATTTACTACATCATGCCCTTATGCTGGTGCTTTCCGTGACAGCTCAGTTTCTGAAGGCAGAAACACAGCAGTGACATACCTTTGTCTGAATATCAATGTGAGCACAATTGTTTAAGGAAACTTGTGGGAATTTTTGTTTTAGTCTACTTTAGTTCCCATTATAATGAGCTTCAGTGTTTGAACTTGAATGTTTCATTTCAAATCAAACCCTTCCAAATCCTCACACAGTGCTGTCACCGTAAGTGACAGCATCAGGAGCACCAGGACAGAGACAACACAGTAATTAAAATGGGCTAATTAATATGAACAGAAAACAGTGGATGGGATTAAGATTAAGTAGTCCAATACATGAAATAAATCTTCTTTTCTACCTACCTTTGTAATTGCTTACTACTGTATTATCTATAAAAACCAAAATAAGAACTGCATTTAAACTTTCCCCTAAACTACCATACTTTATCTACTTATTCTTTCCTACTCTTTTGCTGGTATTTCATTTTGCTGTCAGAACTGCATATAGAAAAATGCTGCAATAATCAGGGAAATTCAGTGTGCAAGTGTCTCAAAGACATTTTTCTGCTGCATGTGCTGTATTTGGCTGTTTTACTGTTTAAAGTTCTCTGCAAGAGCAGGACCAATTCAAATGTTTCTTCTGATATTCAGTAATACACCCAAATAGTACAGATCTAAACCATAATGGATACAAAGTTCATACCAGGAATGTGAACCTTTAAGCAGTTTGTCCAGCTACTGAAATTTCTGCTCTAAACTAATTTCTATGCTGCACCCTCCTTCACTTCGGTTCAGCAGAATAACTCCAACTCCTACAGCACCCTGAATGGATTTTAAAAGCTTTGAAAATGGCATTTTTATGCTCTCAAATGGTAATGAATTTCCTTTGGCTAGTTCCCTTAATTAAAGGGAAGACACAGAGCCAACAGCTGGAAATGAGGGTATGCTGAGGTAGGAATTGCAGTGAATTGCCCGGGCACAAGGAATGTGTGCACAGCATGGGGAGGTGGGGCACTGCTGAGTCCAAAATAGGATTCTTGTTCCACAGTTAGAGGTCTGGAAAAGAGCTATTTCTATATGTAAATTTTAACTCCTTCTGTCAAGCTTTTACCCAGATTGCTAACCATGTCTCTGCCTTCCCTTTGCTGTGCTCCTGAGGTCACAGACTGAGGATGTCTGTGAGAGAAGCCATCTGAGAAAACACGGGGGCAACTGCAAGGTGCAGTGGGTCCAGAATAGGTTCAGGATCAGATGGATGCTGGGAAAGGGGTTAAAAACAGGCCAAAATCATGAGTGGTGTTAGAGAGAAGTGTTGGAAGAGGTTGGTGTCTGAGCTCCAGAGCAGGTAGTTGAACACGTTACTCACTCACTCATCAGGTTTTGGAAACTTTGGTTGCTGCTACTGCAAAGCTCTTTTCTGGCTACCATTCCTCGTGTTCCCCATGAGCTTGTTACCAGGGTAGAGCACAGACCTAATTACACTCTCCTGAGTATGTATCCTTACACTGTGCTGTACTGTGCCAGAGAGATGTACCCTTGAATAACCCCTTCCCCTTCTATAGATATTTGACAGCTACTAATGCAGCAAACCCAGCACAGCAGGGAAGAGGTTATTATTAGCCCTGGTGTGCAGAGAGGGGGAGATGAAATGCAGAAATCAAATTACTTTTCTCAAGTTGCAGAGAGCAAGTGTGTCAGTGTTACTGCTGCACTTGTGAGCTCTGGTTGTGAATTAAGAGGGATTTGGACATGAAGACATGGGTGAAAGTCCTTCTGCAGCTCTGTCCCGTACTGAAGTTGTAGGCTTGTACCAGAGAGTTAGTAAGAAAGAACAACCTTTGGGCTTTCGCTTAGCTCTGACTGCTCCTTGGGAGACAAGAGGGTGGTGGAGACTCTTTTGATGCTGTGTCCTCACCCATGGAATTGCCACGGTTCAGAATTCCTCTAGATAGAAATAATCAGGCAACAATCTTTTTCAAGAGAATCATTTTGAAAAGTAGTCTTAAAAGACAGAGGAAGGGCTGATAACCTTTCAGCAGATTAATTTTCTTACTCTTCTGGCAGGAGGCTTTTCACTAAATGTCAGGTGATGAGTGGGCCTTTGTGGAGCATGGGCATTTCTGTTCTTTGTACATTTCTAAATAAGACATCTGAAATCCCAGTGGTGGTGTAGAATTTACCTCCAAAAGAAAGCAATTAATAAAGAGGACTCCAGCCATAGAGTAACTGCTGCAGCACTAATGGGCTAAACCATGAACTTTACTTCTACCTTTTTTTGGAGTGAATCAGCCATTGTGGCTGGAGTGATGGACTGCCTGTGAGGAACATTGGTGCCTGCAGCTGCCACATGGGTTCAGAAAAGGCTAGGGAAAAGTAGGGTAGGGTATTAGTCTGGCATCTTGCACCAGTTGTGTGTTCTCC
The DNA here is from genome assembly GCF_041296385.1 of Aphelocoma coerulescens. NCBI lineage: Eukaryota > Metazoa > Chordata > Aves > Passeriformes > Corvidae > Aphelocoma > Aphelocoma coerulescens. Next base: position 86,370,725 of record NC_091013.1, read on the forward strand.
AGTCATCATACAAGTATAGATATCAAAGTTGAGAAAAGACTTGATCTGGGATTTCCATTTCACAGGTGTAGGCACAGGTATCTCTGTGCTCTGAAATGAAGGTAAATCACCATTGCACCTGAAGGGTGATCCTTCCTCAGAAGCACTGGTAAGATCCCAGGGTAGTCCTTCCCCTCAAATTTAAAAGGGAAAATGACATTTTTATCATTTTTGTTGTAACATGTAAAGTGCTGAAAGAAGGAGTCAGTCTTGTCTGTGTAAGACTGCGAGGTTTTGCCCGAAGCAAAGTTACAGGATTTATATCCATCTTAATGCAGTTACTGGGAAGCTGAATCTCCATTTTTGGTGAGAACAGAATTGAACTGCAGGCTGGTTTTTAACCCCATAGAGAAGGCAGTGCCTCCAGCATCCAGACTAATAGCAGAAGGAAAATTCTTTTTACTTAGAGTGCAAAGGAAAAAATTGGTTTCTTTAGTACTGTGAAAAGGCAACAAGGGAAGTGCAACAGAATAGAAATATTTAGTAAATTAAATATAAAAAGAAATTCTGTGCTTTAACATCAGCTATTTACTGCTTTGGCTCAGTGATTATTTTATGCAAAAGGCAGTAATTTAACGTACTAACACTCCACAATGTCACAATGAGATTCCTATTTCTAGATCTATTGTTGTGATTAATTACATCTATTTTAGCAAAGAAATGGTATCTTTGAATGAAGATTGTTGTGGTTATTTTTATCTTGACTTTACTGACAGATTGAGACATAATGGTATTTTAAAAGAAATCTATATACAATTCTTGGAGCCTACTCCCAAAATAAATACAAATACTACTTCTGAAGATGATTGGATGTGGTATCTTAGGGAAGCTGCTATGGGTGCTTCAGCAGTTGCATGCACCCTGTAAAGACCACCATCTGCATCCAGCTGTACAGCTAAATAAGTGTGAGTTTCTTCCAATCAATTAATCTTTTTTTCTCTTTACAGTCATCAGAAGAAGGAAGCATCTAAGTCTGCTGGATGGCTGCAAGCTCTTCCTCCTGTAGTCTGGTCTGCATCTGAATATTTGTAGTTTTGTAGGAACTAAGAGCTGCCCCTGGCCTAGGAAACCCATGGATGTCTTCTAGTGTCTTCCTGTAGAGGCAGCAGGAGGTTGTGTGGCAGAGGGAAAGGGCAGTCTAGATGAAGGCAGCCAAGGCTTATCTTTCCTGCAAAAATCTCCTTCTATTGCCAAGAGAAAGAGGAAATTGCTGAAGCTCTATTTCACATTGTTTTATCTTGATGCAACAGCTACTGAAGAAAGGAGCCAAAGGCACATGTTGAGTCAAAAAGCCGTCCTTCAGGGCATCAGAGATGTGACACTGACAAACAACGGGATGCCAGAGACTACAAATGACTGGTGGGAAGCAGAGAGCCTTTATTACCTGTGTTGGAAGGCAGACTCACTTCTACATTGATCGAGGTCAGATCTGGGCAATGCCAAGAACTTCTGCACCTGTATATACTGTGTGACTAAAATGTGACAGATGCAAATATTCACAAAGGGCAACTCTAATGAATTAAATAGCAAAGCCTACCCAGAGCAAGGAAATAAGATGACAGAAAGATGTACAGGATCTCCAGTCTGTGCCTACTGCTTTCTGCAGCAACAGCTTAGACAGAGTTTGTGATGCTAGGGGTGAATCTTCACCCTTTCCAGATGGACAGGAGGTATCCATGCAAAGCTGCCCCAGGGCTACCCCGTGTTCAAGCCAGTCACAGTCCAGTGCTCTCATCAAACCCATCACAGCAGGCTCTGCCCCCATCCATTTGGGGTCTCCGTATTTATTTGCTGCTTTATGGTGATTGATGAGATTTGCTGCCTTATGATTCTTAGCTTGGGGTGAACAGTCACAAGCAGGCTGATGGTAAGGGTGCTGGTTTCTTCTTTATATACTTCTCTATTTTGGGGGTTCTGAGGTTACTTTACACAGCTATTGTTCGACAATATAATATTATGCTTACTCAAAGTCATTTTTCCTTACTCATGGTAATCATCTGGGGTTTTCTGTATATGATAAGGCCAAGTTTTACCACATATACCATGGTAAACCATGATCATACAATTCAGTTAAACTAGATAAAAATAATTCCCCACTGAGACTGAGGGTTGAGGGTCTTGCATAAGGCATCTGGTTAAACTGTAGACACCTGAGTTTTCCTAACGTTGGACTTTAGGTGTCCAGCTCCTTACCAAAGTAACATTCAAAATGAGCTTATGCCAGGATAGATTCTTGCAGTCTGTGCCTCTTACTATCAATGACAAACCCATGTATCCTGGGCCTTACTACAGTGCCAGTGTCTTCAATACATTGGGGTGGAAATTAAACTTTGTATATATCAGTCCAAACACTAAGTACCCATTAGTAGTAGGACTTCCAGACTTGGAAGACCAACTGGAAGCTGTTTTATTTGTCTTTGATTTACAGCTTTCAGAAGGTTGATAATAGCTTTCCAATAACCCCTGGTGGTTTGCTTTTGCTTTCACATGCACATGCACACACAGAAGCCTTCCTCTGATGTCTGAGACTACTGGGATTCATTAGCAGGAGTATTCATCTTGTTAAGCATGCATTAATAGCATCCACTGTAAGTATTAATCTGCTGTTGTCAAGTGATAATTGCAGAGCATGGTGATTGCATCAACCTTCACCAAGCCCAGAAGATGGAAAAGTCCTTGAACCCTTGTTTTAGGCACTTGCAGCTGCAAAGATTATTTTTGTGTTTTCAGTCGGGTTAAAAACCTGTGACACATTTCTGATTACGAAGAACCATGAAACTTTTCTTGCTTCCTAATTTCTGATAAAACTAATTATTTAGAAATTGATCCCATCCAATGCAGGTCTGGTGGGCTAGAATATTCCTAACTACAAAGTAATAGAGGAGAAAAGTCTGGGGTGTCTGTATCCTAACTAACCTTCTACTTTGCAGTCTACAGTGAGAAAGGCTCTCTCAGACCAAGGTCCATCTCATCCTGAAGAAAATAACATCAGTGCTTTGGCTACTGCTGAGCAGTGATCCCACAGCATCAAGATGGCAATCCAACCACCACTGACTCCCAAGCACTGTAACCTGGAGGTAGGCAAGAGGCTGGGAGGGAACATACAGGAAAGATGATCCAAACTAGCCAAAGGGATATTCCATGCCATATTTCTGCTCAGCAATAAAAGATAGGAAAAAGGAGGGAGGCAGTAAGGGGAGTCATTTTTTTATTAAGGCATTTGTCTTTCAAAGCAACCACTGCATGTACCAAGACCATTCTTCCCAGGAGGTGGATGGAAATCACCTGCTGATGAGAAGTAGAGAAGAAATTGAGTTTTCTTTTTTCTGCTTCCACATGTGGTCTTTCCTTTCACTTATTAAATGGCCTTTATCTTGACCCATGAGCTTTTCATCTCATTTTCTCACCTGACCTGCTGAGGAGAGGGAGTAAGAGAGTGGCTTGGTGGGCATCTGGTGGCCAGCCAAGGTTGACCCACCATGAAAAGTCAGATGAATTTTGCCCTAGAAATGCCCATTTCTTCTAGGACAGGAGGAGCACGGGATGAGCAGTTGAGTTATGGGCATTCACAGTAAGGTAAGATGAACACCACGATCCACATCCATTCCATCTTCCTGACTGAGAGCTGAGTATCTTCTCTATCAGCTCCTGTTGAATCATTATATGAACCACCCTTTCTGCAGGCATGGTAGCAAACACACTTAAGTCACAAGGACTGTTCACTTCCTCATAACCACATGAGCTTAACAGCAATGTTGGATCCAGAGAATGGGTCCACTGTTGTGGATAATTAGCGCTCTGTGGTTTAGTTTCCCTGTGTGGAGTAAATGTTGATTCATACTTGCCAAACACTGAAGAAAATGGATGAGAAATTACTCTTAAAAGTCACTCTAAATCTTCCCAGAAAAAATTATCTATGTTTGTCCAAGGCAGAGAATCTTATTTCTTCCAGATATGTTACCGTAAGGCTTTATTCTTGCACATTTTTTGTTTTCTAAAAGCCAAGTAGACTTTTCAGTTAAAGCTTAGGAGGGGGAATACTTCTTTTTCGATAATTCCGACCTGACTGTTATTCCAATTTCTACCTGACATTGTTTCTCAACAGATGAAGCCAGTCTGTCACGATGACCTTACAAAAAAACAGGCAATTACTAATTTCTGGCACTCAAATACAAGCTTTCTTTTAGCTAAACTCCTGAAAAAAAATTAAATACAAAGAAGTAGAGCCTTATATGTCAGCAAACAGAAATCCTATTTATTGACTACTTCCAGGGGCTCTTTGAGCAAAAGAGCAGTACAGGGCCTGGTCTCTGGAGAATGTTTCTGGTGATGCCCAAGCCTGAATAGCATTAAAGGATGGAATTTTGCAATTTCTCTTATGCAGCGAACTGTGAAATTTCCATTTCTAGGTTAGTTTTTTCATCAATTCCGTAATTAAAAGTAATCAGCAGACTGCTAAATATTTTGTTGTCTCATTAGAAACTCACATGCAAATTTAGCATAGAATAGCAATTTCATTCCTTCACTAGGCAATAGTTGCCTTGCAATTTTAGGCTGGGAAGCTCTATCATTGTAGGATTTTACAGGGACACAAAGTAACCTCCTTGCAGGAGTTAAGTACCTTAGACAGGACAGGAAAAATACTGGTAAAAACTTGCTTATATTGCTGCATTTTTATTACATTGAAAATTATCTGAAGCTACACAAGTTGTCACCCTAGAGAGTTAGCTAAGGCTTAAAGTTGGATCTAACTTCTGGTCCCACTTTCATCCATATGCTAAGCCATCTCACCAGAGTTTGATGAAGTTTTAAGTCAGGTTTAATGCCAGAAAACACTTAGAAAGGATATAGGATAAAGGTCCCACTGTTTATTTCACCTGGTATATGCCTGTTTTGAAGTGTAGATAAATTCCCCGGTGACTTATGATGCTCCTCCTCCCCAGAAGAACACAAAGGCGTTCATACACATGCCCAAGTTTCAACACTCAAGAGATCCTTTGGCTGTGTCCTGAGAATCTCTACCAACATGAGGGATGAACCAAGCAAGATGAAAATTTGCAAAATCATGCAGAGATAGTGGCTGGGTTTAACACAGTGTTTCACTCTGCTAACTCTGGTGCCAAGACATAGTTTATAAAAGCACCATATAGGTATTCCCTAGGTTTGGGGGTGCATGACTGGATTTTACCCATATATAAACTCAGGGATTTGAAGAGTTGTTCATAGCAAGTCCCTCTTTCAGAAATGCAGGATGACTACCCACGTAAGGTTTGGTGCTGGAAAAACAGGGGTGTAGGGCTGCCTACTGTGTCTCATAAGGACCATGTCTTGATAACTAAAGAGCAATTGTCTGTTGTCCAGTGCCAAAGCCCACAAACATATTGAACTAAGAACCTGTAAGATATTCTTGTTTGCACATTCCAACTTGTGCTGGACCTTGAACAAAGAACTTTTGGATGAAGTGGTTTTACACTTAGCATATCTGCTATTAAAGCTGAAGCAGGTGGCCAGTGATATTCTGGTTAGCATTTTGAGACATACTTTGTGCTTAGAAGTCTAGCTTCACGTCAGAGAAGAGATTCACCACAACAACAACAACAACAAAATCTAAATTAATTAATTTAAAGCTTTTATTTTTAATGGGGACGTGGAGCCAATATAGGTTGGAAAAGAGGCTATTTCAGGCTATGGAAAAGAGTCATCTCTCTAGTGAAAAAGATAAAACAAATTTTCCAAACCAATTTCCACACCTCTGTCTCCTGCTGTCTCCATAGGGATTGAGAGCTTTTTAAGTTTATCCTGGCTGGAAATCTCACAAGTTGTTCTGAGCAACTCTTGTGTAAATATCTGTCCTCTGACTGAAAGGCTCTTCTAGCATTTCACAGCTCAGCTGACTGAAGAATTCACTTCCATCCTAGATAATTCTTAAGTACATGGTCTCCCACCAATTTGCCCTTTTACATTATCAACCCTCCTCAAGCACTGATGTTTCCAAAGTGAAGTATTTGGACTTCCAGACACCTGACTTGTCTCAAACTGTCCTCAAATTGCTAATGGTCGAAATATGACTGGCCTGGATGAAAATACATGTCTCTAGCATCCCACCACTGTGGCCAAGTGACAAAGGCAGTAGGGAGATTAATTCATGCTTGCTCTGTCTGAAACTCCTGATACTCTGTCAGCCTCAATACTATCAGGATTATGCCTGTACCAGCTTGCAGGAGATAATCAGCATGATCTCATGCAAGCATGCAGAATGTGTTTATCCACTTAAACAGCTTGCTTCCTTCAAAAAATATTTAACCTATGGGAATTGCAGACATATTGCGGAATATTTCCAAAACTAGACTCTTTCTTGCATTCGTGAATCATCAGTTGTCTGTTTCTGTGGTATTACATATTCTATGCAAGAGCAACACATTGTGTGAGTATATACCCCATTTTTGTGCCATAATTGATATTCAAAATTTGGTGGGATACAAACTAAATAAGTTACATCAAATTATGTTAATATTTTAAATTCAGAAAAACATATGCCAATTAATTTATCAGATAAAGACAGAGGAATTTTTCTCCTCAAACATATACAAAATTATTTCTTTATGTAAAATGATCTGTCAGAGGCTGTGATTGAAAAGGACATCTGTTACTCAGGCAGATGAGCACATATTTAAGTTAAGCCACCAGTATTGACTGAATTAAGGGTCTCCACTAATAGGTATGGAGTGTAAGAGAGTGCTTGTTTGCTCAATGAGGCCTGTATTTCCATATAAGTATTTAAAAGGAGCTTTATCCAGGAAAAATGAGTGCCAGTCACAGATGCTACCAAGAATATTCACTCTGTGAGAAAAGCAGCCTGAACAGCCTACAGTTCTAAACCCAAAGTAGAAAAAACTCATTTTAAGTTGTCTAAATTATGGCATTTTTATAATCTGAACTATAGGACTGAAATGTGTGGCCAAAAATCCAAATCTAAATGTATCAAGCTCTCTAGTACCTTCTGGCATGGAAATTACCTTCCTGCTGTTTCTAGGACCATTTCTTAGAATAGCATGATGGATTTGACCACAGGAATACAATTTCTGGCTTTAAAATAATGCTGCACAAATAATTTTGGCTACTTTTGAAAGGAGAAAGAGGAAAAGAAAATATTCTAAGAAATCCTAAACAACTGAGAAAGAGTCAATAAAAGTAGGGGTTGTGGATTTTCCATACTTGGAATTAATCAAAATCCATGTAGATATGGCCCTGACCAGCCTGTTCTAGATATGGGCCTGAGCAGTCTGTTCTTATTTAAGTAGACTTGGTGGATGACTGTCTCCAGGTCCCTTTCAACTTCAGCTATTCTATAATAATATTCTCTTATTACATTCAAGCCTATTTTTTATGCTGATCTGTATTGATTTTCCAAATGATGGAGCAAACAGATGAGAAGGTGTTTCTTGAAACTCAGAATTAAGCACAGCTGAAGGAACCTCAGAACCTCAGTTATGAGTAATTATGAAGTGCCAGTTACAGATTATTTCAAAATCTAGAATACAGGCCATTTAAACCTTTCTAGCCTTTGTGTCTCTTGTTTTCCTTTGTAACTTCAAGAGGAGAAACTTTAATTGTTTATGTTTCCAAAACTTTGAATCCTTTTCTTTGCCTCTGAATCTTGTTTGCACTAGATTGTCCTCTGGTAGGATTTGTTTACCGTAGGGTTTTAGCTATTAAATCCAAAAATATGTCAAATTGCCTTAGGATGAAATCTTTATATGTATTTTTTTACATAACAGAGATTAGGAAGTGTAAAAGAAAAACTCAATAGCACAAGAAATTGTTTGTGCAGTTTGTTTTGACATTTGCTACCATTTAAGATAAGTCTTTTTATAACAAACAGTAGACAACCTGCTGTTATTGATCCCACAAACATCCTGTTTATTATTAGTGGGTTGCATACAAACATAGCATAGCTGAAGGACTGAGGAACAATGACTTGCAGTCTTACAAGGTTTGTCATCAAAAAATGTGTCATATTGCTTCTCTTTCCTAGGGGCAATAGTTGAAAATTATCTGAGCAGGCTATGGGAAATTAAACTTCAAGATGATTAGGGAGATACTTTCATTCCAAACATTCTTGTGAATAGGTTAACTGAGCTTCTGGAAGATTTCCACGGCACTCCTTCAAGGAAATACAGTCATTGGCATGGACAGTCTATAAACAAAGGAACACAAATTCACTGATTCAAGATTGGAGATTTAATGTGGATTACAGGTGGATACTGTCTACTTCAACATCAGCAAGGTTTTCAACACTGTCTCTCACAATGTCCTCATGGGCAAACTCAGGAACTGTGGCTAAGTGGACAGTGAGGAGGGTTGAGAACTGGCTGAACAGCAGACCCCAGAGGGTGGCACAGGGTCTGGTTGGATGCCTGGTTGGGTCACTAGTGGTGTGCCCCAAGTTCAGTATCATTTAACTTACCCATCAATTACTTGGGTGAAGGGGTAGATGACTCCTCAGCAAGTTCACTGGCAGGAGTGGCCAATACCTGATGTAGACAAAGTTCCTCCTGAATATGAGGAAGAACTTAGTTATTGTGTGGGTGACCACACGCTGGAACAGACTGTCCAGAGAGGTTGTGGAGTCTCCCTCACTGGAAAAATTCGAGAACCATTTGGATGCAGTTCTGTGCCATGTACTCTAGGAAGATGCTGCTTGAGCAGGGAGGTTGGACCCGATGACCCTTGTGGTCCCTCCCAACCTTATTCATTCTGTGATTCTGTGATTCTGTGGTTTGTCAAAGTCTACCTGTGCCTCATTAGTAAGACGCTGCAAGTGAAAATCCATCTTAGGCTGTATGTTAATTTGTTCCATCTACATGGACATTCAGCAGCATTTCTGTTGCTAACAGGGATCTCATACATTAGGTAAAGAACTAAAAGACGTGATAGAGCACCAAATCTCTAGGGAAAATGCTAAAAAGACATGATTTGAGCACTTTATTTCCCCAAATGAAAGACTAAAATAAGTCACAGAATCTTTAAGGTTGGAAAAGGCCTCTAGGATCATCAAGTCCAACCACTAAACAAGCATTGAGGTGTCCACTACCAAACCATGACCCTTAGTGTCATATCTACATGATTTTTTTTAACATTTCAAGGGACAGTTATCCTTCCCTGGGCAGCATGTTCCTGTACTTGACCGCCCTTCTGGTGGAGAAATTTTTTCCTAACATCCAACTTGAACCTTCCCTGGCACAACCACAGGCCATTTCCTCATGTTCTGTCACTGGCTACCTGGGAGAAGAGGCTGACCCCCAGCTGGCTACAACCTCTTTTCATTATAAACATCAATAAAGTTTGAGCCTCCTTTTCTCCAAAATAAACAACCTCAGTACCTGCTCCTCATCAGATTTGTGCTCCAGACCCTTCCCCAGCTCCATTGCCCTTCTCTGGACACGCTCCAGCACCTCAATGTCCTTCTTGCAGAGAGGGGCCCAGAACTGAACACAGGAGTTGAGGTGTGGCCTCACCAGTGCTGAGTACAGGGGGACAGTCACTGCCCTGGTCCTGCTGGCCACACTATTGCTGATACAGGCCAGGTGCCATTGGCCTTCTTGGCCACCTGGGCACACCTTGGCTCATGTTCAGCTGCTGTCAACCAGCACCCCCAGGGCCTTTTCCACCAGGCAGGTTTCCGGCTTCTTTGTCCCAAGCCAGTAGCACTGCATGGGGTTTTTGTGACCCAAGTGCAGGAAACACCACTTGGCCTTGTTAAACCTCATACAACTGGCCTCAGATCATGGGCCCGGCTTGTGCAGATCCCTCTGCAGAGCCTTCCTGTCCTCCAGCAGATTAACACTGCAGCCCCACTTAGTGTTGTCTGCAAACTGACTGAAGGTCCACTTAATTCCATCATCCAGAATCCAGAAAACTTTAGCTCAACACTATTTCCAGCTGCAGGAGGTCCAAAATAATTGTGTTTCACTCACAGAATAGACTTTCTAAAATGTCTATTTTTCCCAGTTACAGTGACACAATCTACTGTTTTATTAAAAGCAGGTCTGGGGAAAAAATATTAATTTTTAAGTGTGTTGAAACCCACAGAATTTAAAACAGAGTTAAATTTGACACACTGTTGTGTCTTGCTCGGCATGGAAAATAAACAGCTGCCAAATGCATTCCACCTGGATATCTGTTTGTCTATACCACTTCAATGCCAAGATGAATTGTGGTTTTATTCAAAAAAGGCTAACACAACAAATACTATCATGTAAGGCAGTATAGGAGGAGGAAAATTAGTTCATAGTGTTCATAGATATTAGAATATTGAAGGAATGTCCAGGCTATGGTCTTAGGAGATTTAACACTAGAACACATACTACAATGACAATGAAAATGGGCTTAAAATTAAATTATCTTTTGATGGAAGAAGAAACACCCTTTTTTGTCCTGGAGTGAGACAATATCACCTCTTAAGTGTCAGGTAACAGACTTAAGTATGTGAAAAACACAAATTAGTCATGAAGAAAAAGTACATCAGGTGAATCTAGCCTGGAATAGAGTACCTTGCAGAGAGAGCAGCAGCAATAAGGCTTGCCATGCTATCTCCTGCAACATTCTCAAGGGCGAGCTAAGGCAAAATGACCTGGATGGAATTCTTGTCACACAGAAAACTCATTGTGAACCACAATCAGAGTGTAATTACCAGAAAGTTACACCACTACTTACACCTGACAGATTTATCAAGTGTAGTTTCTTCAGGAGTCTGTCCATGACCTCGTACTAACCATATTTCTGCCCTATCATCCTTGTCATTAAGATGTATAGAGATTGAATTTTCAGCTGATAAAAATGGAAGGAACTGGGACTGAAATTCCACGTGACCCTGACAAACTGAAAAAGTAGCCTAACAACACAGAGCAAAATTCGGAAAAATATTTCTCTCTTCTAGGAATGATTAACTTTACAAGTACCCAACGGGGAAAAAACTGCTTAGGAAACAGTTCTTCAGTGCTGCAGGAACCTGAAAGAACTGCAAGTCACACAAAAGTCAACAATATAATCTGCAGGGCACATGGAGTAATCCTTCTGCTCTCTGTAACTTATCAAAGTTCTCAACAGGAGTTGTGTGTGCAGTTTTAGGCACCACAATGAACCACACCAAGTCCATAAGAAAGCAACAGATGTAATAACTAGAGGACCGTAAAATGTGTCTCAAGAGGAAAAGGTGAAGAGACTGAGATTTTTGATGCAAAGAAGAAAAAGCAGAAGAATCCCACTTTGGAGTAGTTTTAAAATATGTGAATGATATTTGCAAAGAAGGAAACAAATTTTTCAAGTCCATTGAGACAGGGAAAATTGTCAAGATCTAAAACACACAGAAAGGAAAATTTTAAGCTGACAATAAGAAAACTTTGCTAATAAGTAGGACAGTAAAACATTACAAAAAGATGGCCTAAGAAACCTCTGAAATTGAGGGTTTCTGAAAGACATGTTAGACAAACTTCAGTCAAATAGTCCACATAATGATTATTTGAGCTGATGGCTAAATAAAAGAAAGTTTTATGGTGCCTTCCTGCCATATTTTCTCTGATTCTAGGAAGAAAAACTCCTGTTCCTCTTATCTGTCATTTGCCTCTAAGGGTAAACACTCATGGAATACACTCAGTGCACTGCAGGTTCTACCACTAGTACTCGTGTTGTGGGCTACACCTGTGCTATAGTCTCAGAAAACCAAAACAACAAGGTTGGTTATTATATAAGTCCCTTAATTTGTACATCATGGAGGCCTTGACAGAGGAAACATCATTGCTGTCATAAGCAAGATATGAAAATGATGAAAGATGCCCAAAGTCAGTCCCAGAGACAGTGACAGAAAGATGAAGGGACATTAAGTCTCTCAAGTTCTTATCCTCTGGGTAGTGTAATATGGGCTGGTCCATTCACTGACTCATCCATTTAATTCATGATGTATAACTTTGAATTCTATAATTGGACATTTTTTAAACATCATCTCTCCTTTATACCCTATCGTAAGCATACAAAGAAGACCTTTGGTCCCACAAGCATATAAAGAAGACTAATGTTAAGTGAAATTTGGCCTTGTTTCTAGTGGGGGAAGGTGAACCAGAGCATCAAGAATTCTCATCTGGCAACTTAAAATATGCAGTATGTCTATGGTTCTCCAACGAGACAAGAAAACTCCTATATACAGACTCTTGAGTAATAGCATCTTGAATGTACCTCATGAACCTGGCTGAAGCTGGTTTAGAGTGAAGTGGAGGTACTGTGACCCACAATGGCACTCATACACACATTACTACAAATAGAGAGGGAGAAGATGTGCCAGAAAAAGAAGGATGAATTCCAGCACAAACACGCCCTCATCTTTCCTTCTTGAGCCAGGACTAGGTGGATTATCCTGCCTGCAGAGAGAAAATACCACACCATGCCTATCTGTAAAGAGGAACCATCCAGACCAAACAGAGGTACTTGTTTGTAGAATAAACCAGTCTTGGTTATCAAACTCTCATTCTATCTCACTTTCTCTCACTGCTTGGTACTGTAGTTCTACTCTTAACATCTTGCCATCACACCAAACACAGAGTTCTGGCTAAGATCCAAAGAGCTGCTGGACCTGGCCAGATAAGGTTTCATACAAACTCCTGCTGAGCCAAAACCTGAATCCCAGTCTTAGTGACAAAATGTTAACATGGAGGAAAGTTTGTCTAAATAGATTCTTTTTCCCTGAACCCTTCTTTTCTCTCTGCCTTCTTTCAATACTTTTTTTTTTCTTCTGGATTTCAGCTGGGACATGCACAAACAAAAATTACTTATTGAAGTACAAAATAGGTGAATATAGTGACACTTTTTCTCTTGGCATAGAGACAATTGAGCTAGAACAAAATAATAATAATAATAATAATAATAATAATAATAATAATAATAATAATAACAAAGATTGAAGTAAAAATAACAGCAACAAAAACTGCAAGAATATATTTGTCATTTTTTACTTCCCCTCAAAAACTGTCCCTAGCTACTTTGTGTGTTTCTGAAGTGCTCCTCTTATTCCACTTGCCTTGAAAATCCATTGTGCAGGAGGCCTGAATAATCTTATTACAAAGATGCTCACTTGGTGTTGGGTATGTTTCACACAAATAAAAATTCTGTACCTTATAAAGGGGTAAAATAGATTTTTTTTTTTTTTAACTTTTCAGTATTGACAAAAAAGCATTATTTACAATAAGTAGAAGATATGTGGTCCATCAGCACATACCTTCTGTTGTCTATACAAGCATCCAAAATCTCTTGTCTCAAACCATGCCTGCTTAAAATCCACCCTGCCAATTTTTTAGCTGTGGTCAATTAAACACTGTTCTGCCACGGGAGGGATACCATTCCTCACAGAGGCTCAGCCGACTGCAAAACAAAAGCAGGCTGTCACAGACTTGTGGGTGTTTGACAACCTGCCCTGCACAGCTGTGGGCAGAGAATGCAGGACTGAGCACAGTTCAGTCCAGTCCCTGTGATGCATAATTACTTTTATTCTGTTATAATAAAGATGTCATCCTCTCTGTAATTAAATCTATGAATCATTAAATAGTCACTGCTTTACTATTTACAGAAACAGTGAGTTTAATTTCTCATGATACTGTTCTCTGGAAGCTTTTTGATGATCTGACAAATTTTAATTAACTCCAAAATACTGCTTTTCTTTTATCAACTCTGACACAGAGAAGTTCTTACATGTAGTAGGGTAACAACTGCCTGGGACTGCAAGGGATCAGTTCTTATCTGGCCTGTATATTCTCAGCATATCAGAGATATCCATGTTATTTTTTACAGGCTATCAAAAATGACCTATACTCAGGAAAAGCATACTAAGTTTATCCTTCAGCTGCAGTTAGTTCTTCCCACCAGAATGCACCAAAAAAAAAAAATCCAAACAACTAAAATCCTTTCTTCTGATAAACCAGTTTGTGGAGAAAAATTGTGACAGCTGAGGACCAAATTCCAGAGCACTCAGACATGGAGTTTTTGCATTGTTTTTCAATGCAAGGAGGAGGAGAAGCTGTGGTGCAGTTTAAGCCACACATCAAGATATCTTTGACCAGAGCATCCCTTCCTCCTGCTTCATCAGCTGTTCTAAATGTTTCTAAATAATACACATGGGCTGCTCTGACTCTGAAGTATACAGAGAGAGCACAATCTGGCATGTGGCAAACTGGCTTGCCGATGTTGCAATGAGTTTCCCTGACTCTTCAGGCGTAGTTGCAAGCAGTGAAAAACAGTAGTTTAATTCAGTGGAACATGTGTTTGCAGTTTCTATTTGTTTGTCACCAAGGAATACCTCCATAAAAGTAAACCAAGGTTTTTCACCCTTTTAGATCCTGGAAATTACATTTAGGCTCTTATTTAAGTGCTTTGGTGCACCCACAAATTTCACTCTAGTCAAGCTACAGATGCTCAAAACTTGTGGAGCCCTGGATACTTCCATTTGGGTGTTTCCACCCTTCTCACTGCAGCCATTTGTGTGCATGCCTAACACGACCGGAGTTAAGTCAGAAGAGCTGAATTAAGCACCTAAGTAAATACAAGCCAGACTTAGAAGGGGTTTTGACAAGAATATAAAAATGTACCAATCTAATTAAATTGGTAGTGCCCCTTCCCACTCTTCTCCCCACTGCAGTGTGATCCAGCTCTCACCTACCTCCTCATACAAAACATTTGGAGTTTATTTTTGCCCAAGATCCCTTCTATTGTTGTAGAAAATACTGTTAAATGTAAAAGGGTTTTGTAAATAAAGCCAGAAGAAAAAAATTCCTTTTCCTAAATATCAGTCATAGGGATCCAGACTACAGTCAGTGCAATTTGAACCTGTTCATCCCTATCAAACATGAATAAATGCTGGACAGCTTTGCTAGCTGCTCCTGCCAGCCACACAATGCCAGATCAAGGACATAAAAGCTAACAGAAACAAAATGTACACCAGTGCGTTTCATAGATCTTGAGAAGAAACCAAGTGCTGCTAGAAAATGGGTTTATAATTAATGTTTTCAGCTTCTCAAAATTTCATTTCACATCTTGGGATTAATCTGGTTTTCAAAATCTTCCAAATTCTTTATTTACCTAGAATTTTAACTTTCATTGTCTTTGATGCCTAAGGCATCATCTCCTACAGCTTTTTCCTTTTGTTTTAGGAGAAAATATTGATATTTAGAATTAAAAAATCGTACATCAATCTCTCAAACACTGTTAATGACTGCAATGAGATAGTTCATCCAGTCACATTAATTAAACCTGAGGCTCATTACACCCGTTTCTGACAGAAATGGAATTTGGAATTTACACAGGTTATTTGAGATTACCATGAAAAAGAAAGATTGTCCAAAACCTGGAATATTACCCTGCATTTCAGATGACAAAGGTTCAGATCCTCAAAGCACACAGGATTCAGAGAGGTTGACATGAAGGTATTCCAAGAAGGAACTTACTGTCAAAATTAGGAAAAAAGATATTTAGACTTCAGCTGGCCACACTGACCTTCCTAACTGACTCTGGACAGGCTATTTTGCAGTTTTTTAGGCAGCTTTAAAAGAAGACTTCTTCACATGAGCATTTGCACAGATTAGGAGTGTTCACCAATCTTCCAGGGAACACTTTTGCAGTAATTTCATAGGGTGGGATCTCATATAACTAACTCACATATTTGTTTTCCAAACATCTTGTCATATGCTGGTTTTAGGAAAAAAAGAACAAGTATTTTTTGGACATGATTCACTTTACCATTATTTTGCATTAATTGTTTTGCATGAGATCAGGGGAGTACTTTCCTTTCCACTCATAGAATCATAGAATGGTTTGGGTTGAAAGAGACCTTAAAATAATCTAGTTCCAACCCCTCTTCCATGAGCTTTGGCACCTTCCACTAGAGCAGGTTACTCAAAGCCCCATCCAGATTGGCCTTGAGCACTTTCAGGCATGGGGTATCCACAGTGTCTCTGGAAAACATGCACCAGTGCTTCACCACCCTCAAGGTGAAGAATTTCTTCCTTAGATCTAATCTGAACATACTCTCTTTTAGTTTAAAGGGCATTCCACCCTATGCTATCACTACATGCCCTTGTCAAAAGTTCCTCAAGCTCTCTTGTATACCCTCTAGGTACTGGAAGATGCTGGAAGTTCTCTTCTCCAGATTGAACAGACCCAACTCTCTCGGCCTGTCTTAACAGGAGAAGTGCTCCAACATTCTGAGCATCTTCCTGGTCTCCTCTGGACTTGCTCCAACAAGTCCATGTCCTTCTTACGTTGGGGCCCCCAGAGCTGGACACAGCACTCCAGGTGCGATCTCACCAGCGCAAGAGCAGAGGGGCAGAATCCCCTCCCTCACCCTGCTGGCCACGCTGCTTTGGGTGCAGCTCAGGACATGGTTGGCTTTATGAGCTGCTGTTGCACATTGCTGGGAGATATTGAGCTTCTCATCAGCCAACAGCCCTAAGTGCTTCTCCCCAGGGCTGCTCTCAATACCTTCTCCTCCACCCAGCCTGCATGTGTGCTTGGGATTGCTCTGACCCAAGCGCAGGACCTTGCACTTGGCCTTCTACTGCACTGCTGAACTTCATGAGGTTCACACAGGCCCACCTCTCAAGCCTGTCCAGGTCCTTCTGGATGGTACCTCTTCCCTGCAGTGTGTTGACTGCATGACAGAGCTAGGTGTTGTTGGCAAAGTTGCTGAGGCTGCCCTCAATCCACTGTTCATGTCAATGACAAAAACGTTAAAGAGCACCAGTCCAAATATTAATCCCTGAGGAACTCCACTTGTCACTAGTGTCCATTTGCTCATCAAGACATTAAACACAACTCTCTGAGTGTGATTTCTCCTCAGAGAAAGCTGTGTGCTTCTTGCTGTTCCAGTTCGGGAAAGGGTTCTTTAATTCAAAGCAAAATAAGGCACTGTGTCAGTCTTCCAGATCCAAATCCCCAACCATAATGGGCGACACAACCATCCATGCATTTGCACTCTTAAAAAGGCACCAAATAAGCCAGCCCATACTGACTGAACAAGCACAAGGTAAACAGAGGGAGGTTTACTGATCAGTAAGAGAGAGTAAAGAGCAAAGGATGGGAAAAAAACCCTAAGATTACAACTTGTGGTGAAGGGAAATGGGTTATACACTCTGTAAGACAAACTGTATCAATATTGGTCTGTAAAAGACCCTCAAGTCAGTTTGAGAGTCGTGTCTCTTTTATCCTTAACTAAGAAATAATTCCTCTAAGTGTCTCTTCTTTTTTCAATATGTTCAAGAGCTCTTTTGAAACCTGCCTTGGAAGGCAGCCAAGTCTCTGCCACTGTGCAGAGGATCTTCAGCTGAATACCAATTGATTTCACTGTGTAATGCACTGAGGTTTGATCTATGGACCCAACACAGAAGAGAAGAGAGACTGAACTCTGAGTAACTTGCTTTGATAAAGTGAACATCATGAAGTAGAAGATTGGGACTAGTTGATACAAATTATCATTGCCATCCAAATGGCACAACACAGAGGTCCGGACTGAGCTCTGGGAGACTGGGTGTCTTCTGTTCTCCTGATAGTTACAGTGTAGCTCAAACTGGTAAAAAAATTTGTCTTCCACAATCAGAGGGCTGCAATATATAGCCCTTTCTATATGTAGAAAAGATCCTATAGAACATAGGAAACAGTGGACTGTAGGAAACAGGGACAGAGTAGAAAGTCCTTCAGCTACCTTCGTTTCTTCCGTTTATCATGGAAGTTTTCTTGTATGAGCATCCAACTCATCTTCTAGTGATTCTGTCATCTAAGACATAAATGTGCCATGCTGAGACCTCTGGGAATCTTCTCCTTTTGTAAGATCAAGACTTTCTGAATGACTTCTGTCAATTCATACAGAGCCAGGTATCACTCAGCCATTTTCAACCACAGAGTAAGAGGAAACTCAACTGAGCATTCTTTTTCCACTGTATGTTCAATCTACATATGAGCTACATAAAATCTTGCAGCCAGGGGTTGTCTATGAATAAAAATCCAAATGAAAAAGAGAGCATAGAGAAGTAGAATGTCACTCTTAGGTCAACAGACCCAGTCTAAGCTCACAGACCTTTTTGCACCTCAGTTTGGATATCTAAGCATAATATTTCTCCAGCTCAGAAGGGTGCTGGAGTGAGCAGCCCAGAGAATGGTGCAGCTGGAGTGAGGTTCATATAGACAAGCCCTGTTACCTTGAGGACGTCTTAAACAGGAGTTTGACCATTCATTAATCATCATTAGTCTCTGCCAGGGACTTTTTAGTCTCTCAGATTAAGTTTGTTGAATGTCCTGCTAGTATTTGCTCCAAAATCACTAACATACAATTTTCATTTTTAGCATTAGTTGAGCCATGCTCTCTTATCTGCAATTATTTATAAGTCAACAATATCTGCTCATCCTAGAATGTGCTCAGATAATAGTCATTATTCTTGATTAGTTAAAAATCTGATATGTAACTGTCTAAATCTAAACCATCATCCATTTTGCCCATAACAAATGTAAGATGTAATAAAGAAAAGAAATTTGCAGAAATGCACACAGACAATTTCAAACTTCAACCGCAAACATCTTGCAAAAAAAAAAAGAAAAAAGAAAGATAGACAAGAAACTTTACTAAATTGGAAACCTTTAAAAACAAAATGGCAGTTTCAGGAAGCAACTGACACAAGTTCCCAAGGAACAGTAAAGAGCATTCTATCCTATTCTAGATCACTTACAGAAATTCATGAAGTGAGACTCATATTCATGCAACCCCAAGAGTATCCCTGCTCTGCATCATTTCAGTATGCCAGAGTGTTAGGGTGTTTTATGGAAAGTGACTGGCTGACCTGTGCTTTCCTTTGGGTTTATCAACAAATAGGATTTCTTCTTTTTGAGGTTGCCTGAGGTACTTCCTAAGTCACACAGGGGTTTCCCAGTGGCTCAAGTGGAATCCCAGGCAATATTGTCCTGGAGAAAAGAATGTTGGAGGGGAGGTTCACACTGGAACCTTCTCAAAGCTCAAGAGTGGTCCAACCCAACATGCAAAAATCTAGGCAAAAATGTAATAAGAGGCCTGCATGCATGAACAAGGAGCTTCTGACTAAACTTAAACATAGAAGGAAGCATACAAACAGGGTCAGATCAACCAGAAGTAATATACAGATATGGCTCAAAGCCACAGATAAAGATTGAGAAAAGACAAAACCTACCTGGAGTTGAATCTTGCAAGGAACAAGAAGAACAATAAGCAAAGTTTCTACAGCTCTATCAACAGCAGAAGAAAGACTATGGAAAATGTGTGCTCAGAGCTGAATGAGCTGGGGAACTTGGTGAAAAAGGGAAAAGTACTTCTGAATGCTTTCTTTGCTTCAGTATTTACTGGTAGAAGTGGCCTTTGGGAATCTCAGACCCTGGGAGCGGATGAAAAGATAAGGCAAGACCCTAGAGGGGAAACAGGTCAGGTAACAAACTGGACATGCATAAGTCCATGGGAACTAATAATAGCTGAGAAACAGTTTGATGACATTGTGAGGCTCCTTCTTCCATGGTGGTCAGGGCAACTGGGCTAATTTCCTAAGGACTGGCAGAAAGCAAATGTCACTCCTATCTTTAAGAATAGCAACAAGGAGAACCCAGAGAAGTACAGTCAGTCTCAACTTGATCCTTGGGCAGGTGATGGGGCATTTCCAAATTTGTTAAATAGGGGACTGTGAGCTGTCAGCATGAATTTATGAAGGGAAAATCATGCCTGACCAAAGACAGCCTTCCATAAGAAGATGAGCATCTTAATGGATAAGGGGAGAGCAGTGTATGTTCTTCATTTTGATTCTACCAAAGTCTCCCATAACTTAGTCACAAACAGATGAAGAACAGCCTAGACAAACGGACAGCACAGGGGGCAGAAAACTCTTACCAAGTGCCAGGCTGAAAAGGTTATGGTCATCAGGACAATGTCCAGCTGGAGGCCACACACATCCAGTACTGGAGCCAAAACTGCTCACCATCTTCAGGAAAGACCCAGAAAATGGAACAGACTGTATCCTCAGCAGATTTTTAGGGGATTCAAAAGTGGAAGGAGTGTTTGATGCACTGGAACATTGTGCTGCCATACAGAGAGACCTCAACAAGCTGGGGAAATGAGCCAACAGGTAACAGATTGAAATGAAGCTTTGCAGGGGCAAGATGTTGACTATGAGCCAGAATTGGGCAGTTGTGGCAAAGAAGGTCCATAACATAACATGATGCTTTAGTTAGAGCATTGCCAGAAGGTCAAGGGAGGGGGATCCTCCTCTGCTACTCAACACTGGTGAGACATCTGTAGTGCTGGATCCAATGCTGGGCTTCTCAACACAAGAAAGAGCTACTGGAGGGAATCTAGTAAAAGTCTACAAAAATTGTTCAGGGATTGGCACACCTACCATACAAGGAGAGGTCAAGAAAGATGGGACTGTTCAGCCTGAGAAACAGAAGGCTCTGGGGCATCTTTTCAATGTATATAAATACCTGATGGAGTGGAATAATGAAGATGCAGTCAAACTCTTCTCAGTGATGACCAGTTACAGAACAGGAGGCAATGGGTACAAATAAAAGATGAAGAAAATTCAATCTAAGCATAAAAAAATTCTTTTCTTTTTCTTTTTTACTTTGAGGAGAGCCAAACACTAGTGCATGTTTCCCAGACAGTCTGTGTTTGAGTACTTTGGAAATACTCCAATTCTTACTGTACATGACTTTGGCCAACCTGCTCTGGTTGACCTTACCTTGAGCAGGGGGTAGGACTAGACTATGTGCAGAAGTCCCTTCCTACATTAGTGATTTTGTAACTCTGTAATTCTGTATGAAGTCATATTCTTACCACCAGTTTTTCAAGGCATTATGGGTATCTCTAACAACTAAAGGACAGGTAGTTTTCACAAGTACTTGTACAATACAAAACTTGCTGTGCCTTTGGAAAGAACCAGGCTCACATTTCTCCAGAGAGAGGAGGGAACTGAACCCAGCTTTTCCACATCCTCTGTGATTTCCTAACAGATGGGCCAGAAGGTTAGTGCCAATGCAGGAAATGGAACATAACAGAGTTTATTCCCAAGCCTGTTTCTGGGTGCTTACATTAAGAGCTTGTGTCCTTCTAAGTGGAAAGAGCTGGACTCTGGAGGGTGATGGAGAACAATGGGAAACAAACTGTTGTTCTCCATTGCCCTCTGAAAAAAAGTGTATTTTTAAGAATAGTTCTGCTCTGGCCCCAGCAGTACATGAGGTACTCTAATGAGGTTTTCCAAGAGCTATTGTTTCTTCTAAGCTTCATGTCCTACATTTGCATATCCTGGCATTTACAATGCCTTGAAAATTAAGAAATAAAAAGTACTTCCCTTTGCAAATCTTAAATCTAGCTACACACAAACAGCTTTCAGCCTGCAGATCACAGCACCTTCATGGACAGGAACAGCCAAAGACAAGTAGCACCCTGATCATTTAGAGGAGAGGCAGATCTGATGGGCTGCAAGGAAGAATCAGCTTGATGGGCTTTTGGGTGCTGTTGAGCTGATGGATGACAAACTGACTCTACAGCAGAGGCACTAAGGCAGGGGGATTAAGGAAGAGGGAGGAAAGTCTGCAGCATAGACTGTAACCATATTGGTTACTATGCAAAAAAATGTTGGTAGCGATTTCTATAACCTTTTTCTCTTCTCTGACCATAGAAGGTAGAGGAAGGGAAAAAGGAAATGAACTCTTCAGTTATAAATAAAACCAGAAAGGTAGCATGAAGATTACATTACTCCAATGTAAAATTAAATTATCTACCCTGCTCTTACTGAATAGGGTGTTCTAATACAGAGCCCTGACTCAGATTTTAAAAGCAGCATGTACCAAAAAAAAAACTGAAATAGCAGTCAATGATTTTACAAGGTCATTATAAAAAGACTTGAAAATATGATTAAGCTCCAAATGAAAACAAAGAAGTAATTTAGAATATTGCTTTTGTTTCTTGCTATTCTTTTAAATGCATGCCATTGAGAAACCTCATCATGCACTGGCAGTGTTATAAAGGTGATAAGCAGGCCAGATGGATTCAGGTCACTCTGAGGCTTCTGCTGAATTTCACGGGTGCCTGTGAGTAATTCCTTCACTTTCCACAAACCTAGTAACACTTTACCTAAGCTTCATATGTGCTTTTGAGCTCTGCTTTTCCAAAAGAATTTGGATGAGCTGAAGAGATTTTAAAAGAGCTCAGTGAGAATGATCAGTTGGATTGGTCAGTTGTCCTCAAATATATGTGAACGAACCACAGATCATTTGAATTGTTGAATTATAGAATGAATTGTAGAACGATTTGACTCAGAAGGGACCTTAAAGATCATCTGGTTACAGCCCTCTGGCATGGGCAGGGGCACCTTCAACTAAACCAGGCTGCTCAAAACCCCATCCAACTCGGCCTCAAACACTGCCAGGGATGGGGCAGACTCAATTTCCCTAAGCAACCTGTTACACTATTCTCATGGTAGAGAATTTTTTCCTAATATCTAACCTAAATCTACACTCTTTTAGTTTAGGCCTTTCTTAGATGATCTAAGTCTTCACATGCCTATGGATATAACAAAACAATTCTTTTTTCCCTTTCCCCTGTAGGCATTTTCACATGCTACAAAATTTAAAATTAGCATTTAGTTCACAGTCCAGAGAGAAAGCTTCAAAATGCAATTCCGTAAACCAAACCTTAATTTCCATATAATATCTTATTCTACATGTTATCTGTACATGAACCCTGAAAGTAGTCTGATGTTCATTGCTGCTACACCAAGCAGCTGATACCGAGTCAGCTCGATGCCACCAAACACAGTGAACTCAGATAATACACACAGGAAATATTTTTCTATTTTAAATTATGATACAAAAGTTATTCAGATTGTTTTATCCAGTTCTTTGGCAGCATATTTTGGTCTTTTTCACCTCATCTTAATGCATCAAGATTTATATGACTATGAGGAGATTTAAGCTGTTACCAGACCCACAAGACAAATGTTCATTAAGCTGTGGAAGCTTTAAGGCATGGCTATCTTCCATGGACAAAAATGTAACAGGATGATGAATTATCCTGCTCAGGGGTTTGTGTTTGTTTTTCCAATGAATGCACTTTAAATTGCTGGTGGGAGAAGGACTTGCTGAAACAGGTGGGTGACACTAACCTAACAGAGTACAACTGTCACTGGTGGAAATTTGTGTCTTTAACTTTGTACTCTCTTCTTGCATATATGTATAGGGGTTTTTTTCCTCTTTAAGTAGCTGGCAGTTTTAACTCAAATAAGTGTTTTATTAAATAAATATTTTGAAAAGTTGCAGAGAAGTAACGTTAAGAAATTGTTACAGTGGCTTTGGTTTTAACTTCACTGCATTAAAAATTTACCATGGCATCATTTTCCCTATGTAAGATTTAAATTAACTTTACACCACAAAGTGGAAAGGCTCTGCATTTTCAGGAACAAAATAGGGTTTTTGTTCACTTTTTGCAACTAGATTTTTTTTTTTTTTTTTTTTTTTTAATTCCGCTTCTCTTTCTTATAATCCCTTCATTGCCTATGCTGGACAAAGTTCATTTTCACTTCTCAGCCAGACCCTGGCCTGATGCCTCAGGTGCAGCCCCTTGGGCAGCTCACTGGCACCCTCAAAGTGCCTCCCAATATTCCACACAGGTTCAGACTAAGACAATGTGAAGCAACTTCTGTCTCATTAAAAAGGCTGCTGTAAATAATAATGATGCAATTATTGTAACAAAAAATCCTGTAATTATAAATTCGCATGGTGTATCTATTGAAGAATACCTGAAACCTTAAGAAATTTTCTTCTCACCACCTGCCACCAGCTGGGTGTCATTAGCAAACTGCTTTTAAGTCCCTCTGCATGTCTCTTTCTTGCCTGGGTTATTTGAACTATACTCTTCTGATAGGAAAGGTTGTCTCCTACTGTGCTATTTTTCAGTGGCTAGTAAGACAGCCACCTCTATGTGCCACTAGGTTGAACTCTGCATTCACCTGCTCCTTGTCAAGGCACAGCCTACATGTTGAACTGCTACAGCACTGAAATAGGCTCTTTGGTCACTGTACCACAGGGATTAATAAAAACAAACAGAGGCTGAGCCGTCCCCCACAGGGTTTGTGCTTTATGGCTCTATGCATCATTTTCACTAAACTATTGACTGGAAAATATCTCTGAGCCTCCAAGATTCCCTTGACAAGCTGTGTAAAAAATGAACTAACTAGAATTCATGATCTTTCCTCTCAGTGCAAAGCCCTTCACTTTAAAATACAGCCTACGAAACAATATTAGAGGTTACTTTTTTTCAGGTGAGATGTGCAATCAGCTGGGAGATGTGAATTTATTTGACTGGAAGAGTTTGCATCCACCACATACTACACTCAGGTGCAAGCCTGACGGTAGGTCATCTTTAGGATCATATTTTAAAAGTGCTTGAATTTGACTCAGAATTTGGACATCTGTAGCTTTGATAGAATCCAGGAAAACATCCTGTAGTTTACCTAGCAAGAGCTAGAGTCCATGCCATGGCTTGTGGCTGTATTAACCCCTATTCTCCATCCCACATTTTGTTATTCCTTTAAATTGAAAAAGACTCTCAGCTTCAATTGCCCAGTGGAGCAAGACTTGATGAGGATATTACTTCAAGAAAAAAGTGACCCCAAGAAGATCTCTCCATTCTTGAATGGGGGAAGAAGGGGATCCCATAGCTCAAAGAATTTCCTTACAGAATTTTACTCCTGCAGTATAGTAGGTGTGCTGATAGATGATATTTCAAAAGGCATTTAGGCTAACAGCATTCAAAGGCTCCTTTCACTAAACTTAGTAGAATTTATCTCAAGAGTTGATTAGAAAGAAGGATAAATAGACCTTCTGCCCCTCATCATATCAATATTAGATTCACAACACTCTCCATTCCTGTTTGTGGTAGAGTTTGCCCTTACACTCAGTCATAAGTTTAACTATTTGCGGTTAATTAGTTAATTCTTACATGAGAGAGAAAAGAAGACAAGCAGTGCTATGTATTTGGAAAGAAAGGATCTGGATTTTTATACTTCCCAGGTAGCTTGAGCCTTATCCAGAGCAGAAGGCAATTGCTTATGGTTTCATAGTCTGAACAGACCTTTAAATAAGACCAAAACAAGAAGAAATTTTTATTTTACTTCCTCTGTTGTTTCCTAGCAGTAGCATTTTCAAAAGGACCTATTTTTGTTCAGCAGCTCCAAGAACACTGGAAACTCATTCACATTTCTTCTGCTCTTCAGTCATAGTATAGCATCTCCAGTATTACAGAATGCCTTCTATTAAGGCCTTTCTTTCCTTTTAGATCACTGTTTCAAAAAAATAATGTCAAGATGAATTTTTTCCATATCAAAATCTGTAGCCGTGTCCTTAGAGCCACAAAAAGAAGGCCTGGATATCATATGCCACAATTGCAGTGTCAACCCCAAAACTGCAAGGAATCTTGTAACAAAGAAAAAGGGGTGTTATTAACCCCTGAAATGTCATGCTGTGTGTGAGAAGCACTCTCCAAATGATCTGGAGGGCTCTCAATTCCTCCTTGCTCCTGGGAGATAGAAAACATGGGCACTGCTTCATATACACAAAAGAAAAAGCTAGTCTTTTCCAGCAAGGAAGAGAAAATACAAAGCTGCAAAATACAGACAGACAAGGAAACAGAGGTAAAAGGAGAAACCTTATGAGGTACCTTCCTCTTGTTGAGGTGTTCTTCAGACAGCTGAATGGAGAAAGTTCTGCTCACCACCAACCCTTATGTAGGTATCTCCCTGGAGGAGGCCAGGTAGGGCAGCTGGTCACCACAGACAGGATCACTCACCTGTTTCACAGAGCATTTCTCTGTCCTCTACATATGTCTTTTTAAGGTCCTACTCTCTTTTAATCAGCCATGTCCCTGGGATATTGGAAGCTACAGTAGGTACATTGATAATGGAGACTTGCCTTCCTTTCCCCTCACAGTTAAATCCAGTCCTAAACATCTCTTGTATATCCAGGCTGCTAATCCAATCCTTTGCCTGGACTGGACAGCTGTGTAACTGACTTGGGAAGACAAATGTCATAACTCTGAATGTCCCCCCCTTTCCCTTTATTCTTTCCCCGGCTCTATATGCTGAACAGGATGCCATATGGTACAGAGTATCCCTGTGGTCAGCTGTCCCAGCTGTGTCCCCTCCCAACTCCTTGTGCACCCTCAGCCTCCTCACTGCTGGGGTGGGGTGAGGAGCAGAAAAGTCTTTGTCTCCTTGTAAGAACTGCTCAGCAATAATGTAAAAATCCCTGTGTTATCAACACTGTTTCTGACACAAATCCAAATCATAGCTGCATGCAGCTACTATGGAAAAAAAATAACACTATCCCAGCCAAACTAGCACACCGATTAACACTTTTTCCTTAAGTTTGCCATATATATCTTCTCTAGTATTCAGATAGGCATAGGAACGTGGTGAAATGCACATATACTTCCTAACAGCTAGGTAAACTCCGAGACAAGCCAGAAGAACATAAGACCATAAGAACCATAAGACAGAAGCCAGACAATGTTTCTACATCTCTAAGACAAATAGAGTTTTGGAGATCATCTCCTGAAATCAACCTTATCCTTTAAATCTAGTTACAAAAGCAAAGAGAACAAGATTTCTCATGCCAAGATGCACTGAAATTACACAGTGTCCAGCAACTTGAAAAAAGAAAAACAGTTGTGTCTGAATTCTATTCTCTTTACAAGACTAAGCCCTTAAAAATTCCATGAGAAAACACTACCAAATATCTGTGGTGTTTTTAGCCTTACCCTGGTCACTGCAGGCTGTTTCAAAGTAGCACATGTTAAAAACTGTGAGTAGGGAACAGAGGATTAGATCTTCCCTCAGCTCATTCCCACTGAGATGTCCTGGACAGGCAAGTAAAAAGAAATGAGCAGTTTCAGACAGTACAGCTTCAAGTCCACTGAAGGTGGTTCATCAGTTATCAGTACATGGCACTGGTTCAGTCTTTCAAGTTTCTTCACTGTCTCCCCTCAAAATGAAAGAAAAAAAACTTCCCATGACTCACTGGGCTACTACATTGGGATGAGAGGGTTTCTTTGTATATGCCAAGCCTGACCTGAGGGGAAGTGCAAGTAGAACGGTTACTTCTCATTGTTTGGGATTTTGGGTTGTCGCTTGTAGCTCACTTTTTTCAGTCACAGAAGTTGGCCTCAGGCTGATGACAGAACAGGCTTCCTGGACACCTTCTATATGTCTTGGATATATATATATATATATATAAAATATCATCTATTTCTCTTCCTTACAGAAGCATGAAATGCCTGTTTTTGTCACTGGAGGGTTCTGGTAGGCTTTAATCCGTTAAAATGAACCTTGGACTTCACACGAGAGCATTCCATCTGTGTCCCACAGATGGTCCATGGTGCACTGCACCAGTGTTACTGGCGGAGTCATAGATTTGACATTGGCTATTGGAGTAGTCACGGTTTTGCCAGTCCATTTAGCTGGTCCCTCTGCCACTTGATCTGTTACAGTGGGGATACTGCAACACGCCTATATCAAACCAGGAGTCCCGTGGAAAACAAATATATACGGACGGATTCTTGTTAGATGTTTCAGAGATGTTTATTTCCCCAGCCGCATGGCCGGGTGTTGCCAGGCTCTGCCCAGGAGCTCTTACAGTCAGGACCCGAGCTCTTTTGCCCGCGCAGGGGAACACAAACCAACCAATGGGGAACGAGGCTGAGCAGGGGCAGGGAAACCCCGTGCCTCCCCTCAGGGCTCCCAGGGCTACATGGCGGGGGAGGGACCCCAACATTGATCTTACCCTTGCCTCTTCCAGGCACAAAGCACTAAAACAACCATTTTTTATCTCAAGTCAAAACTCATTCCCTGAAGTAGAAAATGTAAAGACTCTTTCCTAGACCGAGGGTCTGGAAAATTGTAGAATTTCAGTTTGTCACTAAGTATCTTTGGAGAAACTTTGATCAGGTGTTGTTATCAGTCACTTTTTAGAGTCAGAGTCATAAAATGGTTTGGGTTGGACAGACCTTAAAGATCATCTAGTTCCAAACTTCCTGCCATAGGCAGGAAGGCCACTCACTAGATCAGGTTGCTAAGGGCCCCATCCAACCTGGCCTTGAACACTCCCAGGGATGCAACATCCAAAACTGTTCCTTTAGATATGGACACAAATTTTCTGCCCTAAAATCCCACCACATTTAGATCAACAGCATTCAGTTTTTCCTCTGTACTTTAAAGGAAATGCTAACATGCAGTAATATAGGGTGCCCTGCAGCAAGACAATGGCATCCATGGGACCTATTTTCCATGGCTCCAACCATGTGCTAAGAAAAGTCATTCCGTTCACTGTAAACCCACCCTGTGAAATCAGGAGTGAAAGCTCATGTCAACACTCCCTACACATTCCAAGGCATCTGGGAAATCATAGGTGCTAACAAACGCCGTAGCAATTGTGTCATTATCACACCATTTGATAGGCTGCGTCTACTGAGCTACACGACAATTTCCAACATAACTGCACCAGCAAGGCTCCTACTGTGTCTCTGCTGTGACTATCCACTCTCCTCAGCTGTTAGCCTTGAATTGTAGTTTGGGGCCACGGCAGCCAACACTCTTCCAGAGATAAGCGGGACAGAGTTTGTGGAGTAGCACTGTACCCACTGGGGAGCTGAGGGGGTTTTATCCTGCTCTGGATAAAAGAGGAATGAGGACTTAGACATGTCATGCCTCTTATTTTCAGGACCTGAGAGAGGATCCTAGTGCATTTCATTTTAAGAACAAGACCATGTGTATATGGACCAAGCATAAAGCTTGGTACATATTGTAACAAGTTTACTCAGTAAGAAAACAGCTACACAGTCCAACCTCAGTACTTCTCCTGTAGCCAAAGAAGGTCATTTCATAAGGTACCTAGAAAAGGAGATTATTTTTCTCAAGAGAAGAACATCAGGAAATACACACCTGACAACCATTTCACCCAGTCACACATCTCTGTTCATACCAGCTGAGGCTCTGCCACATTTTACAAATTACCTTTAAAAAATGAGAACTTCAAGCACTTTGTCACTTGTGACTGGCCATGTTTTATCATCTCTTTACCTCCTTTGTTCCAGAAGAGTTGTCTACAGTGTTTGGTACGCTCCACTTTATTCCTCTCACTATGCAAAAACTATCCAAGACTGAACCTACTCTGGTTATTGACATGGTTATCTGCATGGACAAAGAGGCCTTTTTTCCCAGTCTCTTTTGGAACTGTAGTGGTTTGGTCCAAAATACTCATTACTTACTTATTTACCTTCTGTGAGATAAAAATTAGGAGAAAGCAAACAGGCACAAAACTTAAAAGAGTATAAAGATGTTTATTAGCAGACCTAAAAGAGGAAAAAAATCATACCACACCTTCAGAACACTTCTCCTCCCCCCACCTTTCTCCCTTCACCCACTGACAATGTAAAAAGACAACCCTTGAGATTTTCAGTCTGTTTACCACTTCTATAATAACCTTGTTCAGTTCACTTAGGGGGAGAGGAGTCTCTCTTGCTCATGCTGTGGAGACATCCCCCACAAGAAGTTCTCTCATGGCTTCGGTATCACAGCGAGCTGGCGGCCTGGGTTGGTTCTCTGCTTGCATCATGTAGGAGTCCCTTCCCCCGACTTGCAGCTTTTCCCACAACTGCTTTCGAGGGTTGTCTTGAGCTACTGGGGTACCTTTTTAAGGTTGAGCTGTTCAGAAACAAAAGTTGTCTTCACCCATCTCTGGGAGCATCCTCATCTCTAGGAATAGAGGCCCTCCCCCTTCCCTGGGAGCAAAAAGGGTCCTCATCATCTTCATCTCTAGGACAATCTCTGGGAGCATCTCTAGGAATAGAGGTCTTCTCCTTCCAGTTGGAGCAAGAGTCCTCATCACTTCCATCTCTCCCTGTTCAAACTTCTCATCAAATTACAGCTGCTTCAGCATTTGCTTATTCCAGCACAGGTGCTTTTGCTCACAAGTACAAGTCAAACGCTCCACCCACCACACTTTCGTGAAATTACAACGGGTACTCTGATACATCATAGTCCATCACCACCATAGCTTTACAACAGAATTTCAGCTTTTAAGCATCTCCTCTTTTTCCTCCCTCAGGGTTTCAGCTCTTCTTTCTTTACTTAATGTCTTCAGGCTTCATCTGTTCTGGAGGAAACTCACAGCACTAGAA
This sequence comes from Aphelocoma coerulescens, assembly GCF_041296385.1. Taxonomy (NCBI): domain Eukaryota; kingdom Metazoa; phylum Chordata; class Aves; order Passeriformes; family Corvidae; genus Aphelocoma; species Aphelocoma coerulescens. The sequence continues at coordinate 86,401,035 of NC_091013.1, forward strand.
GGGTTAATCTCACCCAGGCCTTGCAGCTGGAATTCACTCATCGCTGTTGGTCACATGATCTTTGCTGGACAGCAGGGCAGCTTCAGCTGAATCTTCAGCCACACTGGAGAGGGGGGGTGTGTAGAGCTGGGCCACACCTGCATGTAACAGGGCTGGGGGGGACCACGGGTGGAACAGGGCCGCACGTCTCCATGATGTCTGTGTCCCGGCCCGGGCCCACTAGGCCCCGTATGGGCTGAGCCCAGTTACCTGTCCCAAGGCCAAAAGCAAGAGAGAGCTTTCCTGGGGTTTGTCCATTCTTAAATGTGGACCACAGAGGTGGTCAAAAATTTTTAAGTGGCTTAAAAAATTGTCAATATTCAAACTAGCCAATTGATAGGTTCTGTTAGGTCATAGAGGAAGCTGTAAGCACTTCTTTGCAAGAAAATCACTTCTGGAGCTATGCTAACCCATGACAGGAATCAAAACTGAAATTTTGTCAGCTGCAGTCCAGGCCCCTTTATTCCAAAATTTCATTAACAAAAGCTTTCTTAAAAGTGTCCTTTCATGTCCCTACATAGAATCATAGAATAGGCCACACTGGAAGGGACCTTGAAAGATAATTTCATATAATCCTTTGTGGGAAAGGGAGCCTAGTTGAGATTATCTAGTACCTTTTACAATCATGTCTTGAAAAGCTCCAGTGGGACACGAGATAAGCAGGTCATGCTAAATGATCAAAATCTTTCCCCTATCCTTAAAAATATTCTAAATCCCATAAAGCAGGTTTGGGGAGGTTTCCCCACAGAAATTTGGAAATTTGTTGAGATACACTGCAAGATCTCCCAAAGAACTGCTCTGCAATTCAAGGCTGTAGCAAGCCAGGCCCTCGTAGCCTGTCTCTGGAACTGTTTTTTTTCTACCACAGCAACCCAGAACCATGGAAACACAAAATTACCACCTCCCCTTTATTGTCTTTTAGCAGCAGCATAGATTCTGCCTAAATCTCTGCTTACACACAAATCTCCAGAAAAAGAACAGCAGCAAAATATTTATGACTCTATAAAGTTAATTAGCCATTTGTCTGCCAATCTATAACTCCCTGTTTTAACACAATTTAACACAATTTCTTTGGGTGATGATTTGGGACAATATTAACTGGAGAGCCCATAAGCCTTTTGTGAATTATCTGGGCTGCAAGCACTTAGCTAATATGCTTTACCTCTAACTCAGTTATGTCTCCATAGTAATTGCTGTTTACACAGTATGTTTGCTAACCCAGGATAATATTCTTTTCATGTGATTCTTCAAAATTCAGCTAATATAACCAAGATTATTAATTTTCATTGAAATCCAGTGAAAGGGTTATTAAAGTGCTGGTCATCAGCCTAATAGCAATAATATCTATTCCTTTGCTCTCTCAGGATCTGAAGTGGACAAAATGGCCATTGATAATTGATGTTCTATTCAGATGAATAACTGAATGGGGCAGACTTTCAAATACAAGAGAAATCTAAAGTGATACAAGTGTTTTATTCATTACCATAAGGGCTGGATTTCTATCCAAGTGGCACTACTGAAAGGAAGACAGAAACCATTGCCTCCAGCAATGTGATATCCATCTGGATCTGACCTCTGTGGACAAGGAGCTGTACCATCTGACTGCTGCTGAGGTCTGAGGTTCTGAGTACTCGTTTGAGATAAAATATTATCTACTACACAGAGGTTCAGCTGTGGCCTGACCCTACTGCTCAAGACCCTCTACCAGCACAGAGCTGGAATAACTCTTGTCCAGAGGCAACATATTCCCTGCAAAGGTATAAATAGCTTGGACCTCCATCTAGCCTTAGCTGGTTCAAGTTCAATGAAGTTAGTGGTAAATGGATTTATATCCTAATGGTAAGTGTACTTATATCCAAGAATGATCTGGCCCTGAGTATCTTAGAAAGTCACTCACATTCTATCCAAACACAATTAATTATCTGTTGTTCTCAGACATTTTGTTTGATAGGGATTGTTGTGTTCACTCTGCCTTTAGATTAAAAGTTGTTGGGGCAAGGACACAAGGGCTTTACCATCAGTCCAGGCCTATTGAGAGGAAATAAAGCAGCTTATATTTCTAAAGAACAAAATAAAACTGCAAGGGACAAGGCCCAAGTGACTGTATTGTGAGTCTGGACAATGCCTCAAGGGAAAGTTCCAGGGGTGGGACATAGGAAGTCCCAGGGAGGGGACTGGTGTCACTTTCCTTAATTGTCTGGTGCCTCAACCACTCCTGAAACCAGAATGAGAGAAGGCTTCAGAAGTCCTCATTTTCAATAAGCCACATATTTGAATGGAACCTCTTGAAATTACTTTATAGTTCAAGAAGATTGTTTATTTTGATTACTTATATTACTTATATATAAGTATATATATATACTTATATATTACTTATATATAATATGATTACTTATATTATTTATATATACTTATAAGAGCAAATATTTGTTCCTAGTCATATGCTTTCTTTAATGTGCTTTTTCAAACAGTTCTGTAGACACTTGGCCAACTATTATTTTTTTTAATCCTTTGTTTTTAAATGTTTTTATTTATTTTTAAATAAAGGAGTGCAGTTTACAGTAGACTCTGAAAAGTGTGGTTTCACTAGGGTTGTGGGACAACTAAAGCAATAGATTCAATAAGGGTAGAGTGATGAGATACCTACAAGAGTTGCCTTAGGGATCTCTAGGTACAGAAGAAATCTATGGATCTCTATGTCGAAAAAAAGATCAGTTCATTTCATTTTATGATCTCTTTCCAGCTTCATTCTGTTCCCATAGGTACATAGTTAAATGGAAAAGGAATGCTACGTGTAGCAGGGGGGGTCCCAGGAGCAGGGGAATCCAGCCAGAGTCACGATACGAACACCGATCCGATTTGAGCATCGTGCTCCCCTTTTATTGTTCACTTACACCAAGTTATACTTTTTCCCAAAGTTCACTCCCCTTTCCCATGAGAAAGCCTCTAAGCAGCGGGGGAGCTGACCAGTGTATACCTTTTCCCAAGGCTGTTCAAGGCTGCCAGCTAGCAGGTGCCTTGCAAGCCTATTTTCAGCCTGAGGCCCCGTCAGGGGTACTTCTGCAACAGCCCTGGGATGCCCAAGCTCTCCTGGGGTATCCTATATTCCACAAGGAATCCCTCTACAGCTGTGTGACTTAATTTATGGAAGTTATCACATATTTGTCTCTAACATCATCAAGAATGGAATAAGTATACACCTCCCAGGGTGCACCTTTCCTGCAAACACCCAAATTCTCTACAGATTTTCCTTCTCGAGGTCTTTTCACATAAGTAGATTTTCAGATTGTTTCTTTCCTCTTGTGACTTGCCTTAGGCAAAGAGCATTTTCAGGTACTAAGAGGCTTCAACAACAGCACAGAGATTTCCTATTTATTTATTACCATTATAAGCACAGATACATAACCTCAACTCCCCTATCTTAACATCTTGCTTAACCCCTTTTTCTTATTTTAGGGACTCTAATCTACAATCTGAGAAATAACTAGTCCTTCCAGGAACCACTTTCTAAGAAGCTGCACTTTGGAGTTGTATCTCATGTTGCAGTCTCCTTCCAGCTCTACCATGTAGAGTCCTAACACCAACTCTGTGTTCTTTGGCCACACATACATTACTACACTATTGGATTTTCTTCCTCAAAAAAGTCACAACATAAGAAAGCCTGTTTTCAGACAGGGTTTTCTCAAAATTTTATGAAAACTATAAAAATTAACTTCTTAATTTCTAGGAATGCAAAGCAGAGATCAGAATAAGGCCTAGTTCTTCAAAATTGAATTTAAAAAAGGAGAAAAAATTTCCCAACAAATAATTCCCTTGTCACTTTAGATGCTAGTTAAAATGCAGTGTGCAGTTCCAAAGTGTTAGCATTATTTGTAGTTTTTTCCTGTATGAATTCCCTTTAGGCAATTCATTGCAAGGCTTGGTACTCACTTTTTAAAATGCTGTGCCGGTTTATGCTGCCATTATACTAAATGCTGCTATGCAGCTTAAAAAGCATACCTTGAAAGCATGAGAAGTTCTGCCCTACCAGATGCAAGCTAGCAGAAAATGCTACATCGTCTCCCTAAATATCAATTATGCACTAGGCTGCCCTTGGAGACTGCAGCTAAGATGGGCTATATGATCCCCGAGCCTTCCACCTCACAGGCAGTTTTTTCACCTAACAAGCCATTTGTGAAATGTTTGGGGGAAGAGTCTGTCCTTTCCTCTTTTGGCAGCTGTGTTTTGATCTGATTTCAGTTCTAGAGGGTCTTGTGCTTGATGATAGGTGCCTGGTACTTGCTGAGGAAGATGACTGGGTCCAGCTGCAAGGGAGAGACATGCCTCTCCACTTTCCAAAGGTGCTTAGGTAAGTATCTAACCACTCTGGAGCGAGGAACTTTGCTTAAGCATAGGGGAGGATACAATCAAAGAGAAAATTTTCAGATCAGACTGGGAGGTGTGCAGTGATTTTAGAGTACTCACAAAATTAAACAGAAGTTGAGAAGTCTTTCTGTTTCTTTGTCATCAGCTTGGTCATAGACACCTACCTTGTCTTCAGAAACCAGTCCAGCCCTCTGCAGTGCAATTTCAAAGCATCCCTTTGCTTTGAAGTCAAACCCTGAGGGGAAGGGGGCTAAAAAAACCTGCAGACAGAGGAGGTCATCTCTCTCCTTCTTTAGTAGCTCAGCAGTAAGGGAACTTGCCTAGATAAGGATTGTGGTTATTATCTCAGTCAGTCTTCAGGGATTTGAAATTTTCACCTTCTAGGCAACTGTTCTTATCACTGGGATAAACCTTACCTGCAGAATTTGCCAAAACCCTCTAGCAGATTGTTTCACTTTTATGATACCATAAATGCACATTAAAGAGAGAAACTGTGTGGCATAAATTTCACATTTGCTGCATCAGTAAATAAAACCTCGCTTTTTTCTTCCTCCCACCCCCCACAGATGACACCTCTCCACAAGGCAATAGGCTTGTTCATGCTTCTCTATCTCATTAAATATCAAACTACTCTATTAAAGTCAGACAGTTTTTATGGACACGATAGAAAAATTCCCCCTTTGGTGTACAAGGCTGTGACTGTGGTTCAGCTTTCTTGTGATGCTGTTTCCTATCCTCTGAAGCAGGCAAATATCAAAATCACATATTCTCATTATTAATCACTGGGAGAAAATGCCACAACCACCTCCTCTTGCAGCTGCAAGCCTGATTCTGTCTCCCATTATGCATCCAAATCCTTACGAGAGAAATGGATGTCATAGGTACATTTCTCCAGCATCTGGTAGGCTCAAAAATCTTCCTCTTTATGAGGCTGACTCTGGTAAGGTACCATATCTTATCATGCAGCTTCCACTAAATTAAAAGGCTGATGAAAGCAGCACTGTAGTGCTTAGCAAGTTGCAGCATAATTCCCCTCGAAGATATAAGTTCTGTCAGGATCCCTTCTCCATGTCAGTCTTACCAATGAAATCCACAATCTCTTCTAAAAACACCCCAGGTTTTACCAGACCTAATCAATTGTCTGTTTCTGATGTCTAATGCACCTGGTTCATTCCCTTTTCCCTTATCAGGATGCTGTTCTGAATGCTTTTGAGTCCATAAATTTCTTGGAGATACAGATGATTGCATAAAACCATCTGGACTTGCCAGGTGGTATAATATACATTAATCAGCTATAGAGAGTAGCTTCTTTATGACCATTGCCACTTATCAGCAAACTTTAGATTCGTCATATTTTATCAACTAAAATTTCTGTAATTTTCTTCCTTAATCCTAATGTTTAGTCTGAAAGGCCTACAGGCATATTCACAAAAACATCATGAAAGACCAGGATTAAAACTGCCTGTGAAATTGAAATTCATTTCCTTATGACTTTGTTGAGTCTGTAAGATAAAATTTACACTATTTTTGTTCACCTACATCTTATTTGCTATCTACTATGTACAGCACTCCTTGAACAGGTATGCAATGGTTAATTCATTAATGCTTTGCTTTCAGATCACAGAGCACTTCAAACTAAAGAAAAGTGGACTTCTGAGCTGAGTTTGACTAGCTGGGAGATAGAAGAGATGGAGACAGCAGCAGCTTTCCTAGAGGGCAGTGTCAATAAAAAGCAGAAAGCAAGCAGAGCAGGATATTGTATCTCAATAAACATGCCCACAAAGAAAGATGAGGTAAGTTCCCACTTCAGCCTCCTTCATACCTTCTTCTGCTTCAGCCACTGCTTTGACCAGCAGAAGTCAAGAGCATGGGCACTACTGGTAGACAAATCTGCTGGGAATGATGCAAATTTGAAACAGGACCTTCATTATGGAAATCATGGAGCTACAAAGCTGTTTGTACACAGGAGTGCTGCTACCACTCAGGCAAAAAGGTAGAAGCTATTGGTTAGGTAGATCTCTTGACTGCTGGTCTTGATTAGATACCTGGGGGGAGAGGGGGGACGAAACAGCAAACTTTTTTGCTAAACTGAGGACTATCTGAGCTCTCCTTATACAAGTGTTTATGAACAGTTTATTACCTAGCTGTATCCCAGCTATCCACAATACCTTACCTAATGCAAGGCAGTCATTTCTTATTACAGTCTGTAGGAAAATATCCCCCAGTCTTCCTACATTTCTCTGAAAGAGCAAAATCTCAGAAGCAAAAAGGCAAGATGCCACCTCCTCAGCTCCCAGTACAGTTTGCTCAAGGATTGCACACAACCAGCTTCTGCCTGTTTTGTTGCTGTCAGTACTCTGGGACACGTGCGCCAAAAACAGACACGCAAACCTGCAGAAAAAGTTGTGTGTGCCAGGATAGTATGGCTAGGAGCATGTAAGCTGATATTCCTTGATGGCCAGATTCACAAGGCTTCAATTACTGCTGATGATCTGCATGCTCCATTTGCTCCAGCAGGGATCTGCTTACAAATTAATGGCGTTCAGGTTGCCATGGGAAGCAACCTAGAGTAAGGATATGGCACACTGAGTACTCAGACCCCAATTTCCTCTCTACAAGATCATCCTTTTCCTCCATTAGAAACTTCCCTGTTTTGTTCACCTGAATGTGTGTTTTCTCCCAGAAAGAAATATGGAAGAATTATTCCTTTGAGAACTGGTTCTGTTTGAAGAAATCTAAAATTTCTGTTAATCTGACCTGTATGTAACAGGCCAGAAAAGTGAGAAATGCGAACTTAAGATGACTTTGGCCTTTAGAACCCATTGACTTCTGAGGCAACATACTACTGAGAATAAAATTTCTGCTTTGGGTGTTGTGTGTGCCTATTCCCTTGTGCGTGCCATGGGTTTATTGTATCCTTTGACAGCCTTGAGGAAGACTGAACTCCTTTCACCTAATTTCGGATCTAACTGAAACACCATCAGTCCAGAGCCACAGTGAGAACTGGAATGTTTCTGAACTCCTTTCCTGCTGAGTGGCAGGAAAGGCTCAATGAAGGTCTTTGCAAATTCCAAAAGGCAAGACAGTCTGCTCGAAAAGCATAGTTTGCTTGAGATACTGGTTTTGGTTTGAGTTTGTTGGTTTTTTGGGTTTTCTTTTTGCTGCAGCAGACTAGAAAGAGACAAACTTTTCCAGAAGGGAAGTTTTGTCAACAGAAACAATATATTTTATTAAACCAAATGCTACAGCTGGAGAAAAAAATAAGCACATTTCAGGAGTGCAAAGAACTGAAGAAAGTTATGTACCTTAAAGCTTGCCATCTGCTGTAATACAAGGTATTTCATCTCCCTATAATCCTTCTTTTGTTTATAACCTTGGAGCATCATAAATATGCAGAAATTTATATTTATTTGATATGAAAAATCTCTGTCTAATGGAATAGCCAGTAGGCCTCTGGAAAATAAGCTGATTTGATTTATAGAAAAAAAGTTAATGCTTCTTTTTTTTTTTTTTTTTTTTTTTTTTTTTTTTTTTTTTTTACAGAACTATCAGGCTCAGGTTCTAGCTATTTGCTTGGCTGGTTGATATTTTGCAGTGGAGTGCTTGCTTTTTCTATGTTATGAGAGTCAAATCTACTCAAGGTTGGCATGATCTCTCACTAAAAGCTTTGCCACAAAAGTTGCTTTCTCACAAACAGCTGATTTTATGAAATCAACATTTTTCTGACCAAAAGGAATCTCTCAAAAAAAAAAAAAAATTTCATCCAGTTCTTTGTCTGTCTGTGCAAGCAGACAAAAAATAATTAATAATATAAAAAATAACAAAAAGCTGGAGAAAAAATAATGCTAGAAACAAAACATTATGATGTACATAATAGTTTGTGTCAGCCTGGACTTGGGAGTGGGAAGACAGATTTAATAAAAAGCAGAAAAACTGTTCTCATTAGTGAGTAGGCAATTTCCAGAATGAAAGGCTCTTGAAAATAGCTGTGAAGGGTTGACCCTGGCTGGACACCATGTACCCACCAACATCACTCTATCTCTGCTCAGCTCAACGGGGAAAAAAATATAACAAAATTCGCGTGGAATGAGATAAGGGCAGGGAGAGGTCACTCACCAGTTACCATCATGGGCAAAAGGGACTCGACTTTAACTCAATTTGTCGCCAATAATATCAGAGTAAGGTAATGAGGAATAAGAACTAAATCTTAAAAACATCTTTATTAAAAGCTCCCCCCTTCCAGCAGCTCAGGAGCATGAGGAGTGGGGCTGTGTTCAGTTCATCACACATTGTCTCTGCTGCTCCTCCCTCCTCAGGAGGAGGATTCCTCCCACTGTTCCCCTGCTCCAGCCTCGGCTCCCTCCCACAGGAGACAGTCCTCCACCAACGGCTCCAGCGTGAGTCCCACGAGCTTCCCATGGAGTCACAGCCTCCTTTAAGTCTCCACTTGCTCCAGCATGGGATCCTTCAGGGGCTGCAGGTGGATCTCTGCTCCACCCTGCACCTCCATGGGCTGCAGGGGCACAGCTGCCTCACCATGGGCTGCACCAGTGGCTGCAGGGGAATCCCTGCTCTGGTGCCCGGAGCACCTCCTGCCCCTCCTTCTGCACTGACCTTGGTGTCTGTTCTTGTCACATATTCTTGCTTCTCTCTCTTGCTGCTGTTGCCCAGAAGTTTGTCCCCCTTCTTATATCTTTTATTCCAGAGGTGCTTCCACCATTGCTGCTGGCCAGTGGTGGGTCAGTCCTGGATCTGGCTGGCATCAGACATGAGGGAAGCTTCCAGCAGCTCCTCACAGAAGACACTACTGCAGTCACACACTACCAAAACCCAATACACTACCTGGTTTGTGTTAAAAAGGGGGAAAGGAGGATTTAAATCAGATCGTGACAATAGAAGCTCTCTCATAAAGGATATAATTGCATGAGACTGTTGTAAGGTGATCAGAAGTGTAAAAGAGTATTGGTGTTATTTTTAAAATAGACAAAAAACACCAAACAGGAAAAGTGGGGTTTAGCCCTTCAACAGACATCTTAATGAGACTCCAGATTAAGAAATTCCTTTTCCCTGTGGCTCTGAAGTACAATTACACTTTCTTTTCAAGAATCGAGGATATAAAAACTGCACTGTCACACATTCCTTAGATACCTGTGAGGACTCTTTCCATCTGTTGCCAAGTTTTCCCTCATGAGTTGCCTTCATAAATCATCCTCATTTTTCATTTAACTTTTCACCTGTCTGATTGTGACAATAAGCTGCATCTCATTTTATAGCTGCTGCCAGGTGCCACAAAGGTAGAACTGTACCTCTGACTGGGTGGGTAGTAATTTAGGGGTCAGTTGATATGACTAAGCCTTCAAGTCCAGGCAGTTTATTTTAAAAATCCTGTCATTAAAATGAGAATAAGGAATGAAAAAATAAACGTGAGTCAACCAGTGTAGAAATGCTGAAGAGTAAATTATTTCCTTGCAGACCACAAAATTTTAAATAACAATCTATATAAAACAGACCTCAGTCTCCAAATAACATTTTAGCAATGATTTCAGAAGGAATGTAGAAGGGCATGTGCAAACCTGATCTGCTAGTATCAAACCAGAGCACAGCAGCCACCTTTTTCAGCACTCCAGGAAAATACCACCCATGCCAATAACATTAAAAAGAGCAGTTGCTCATAACGTGGTCAAGCTTCCTATACCTTCTGTTGGCAGCAGGGATGAATTCTTTCTCCCATCCCATTCTCTTCCCCATCTCAGTCAGGCCATAAAGCAATTCCAGATTTACCACCAGCTTCTAGACGAAGCAATGCACTTTATTGACTGGCACCACCAACACAGTGCAGCAGACAAGCACCAAAACCACAGCTGGAAAACACATCTCAGTGCCAGAGCCATACACTGTCCACCAGGTCCAAGGATGACTGGATGAACTGTTCAGCTTTCACACGGATCTGCAGAACTGAGCATTCACTCAGTGGTTAAAACTCAGACAGAAATCTAAGATACTTGCCACCTCCACTGCTGAAGCAAGAGGTACTGATAGCAAATTCAAACTAATCAAGCTCAGAAATCTAATTAAAAAGACTATAAACTGGTCTCATGGACTGAGTCTGTCAAGAAGAGCCATGCTCCCAGTAACCTCTCAGCTCAGCTGCACCAGCAGCGCTGTGGTTTCCCGGGAGCAGATCAATAGTGGGGAGTTTGGAATGTCAGCAGGAGCTCTCTGGAATACTGCATGTTTTGGTATGTCCATGCAGTGCACAGAGCCACTTCCCATCTGAGGTCAGGCTGATTCCTTGACACATTTCACAAGAAACCCTCTAATTTCTGAAATTATTTTGATCTGGGTTTTTTTCCAAGTCAGACATCTGTACTTTGGGTATTGATTGGAAAACATTTCAGGAGATTTTTGAGTGGGCATATATTCCCCCCCCCCACCCCCTTTTATTGCTGCCTGAAGTGTAAATGGGATGAAACCCCAGCCTGTCATATAGAGCTCTCTGAGGAACAAGACATCCCAGCTTATCTCTGCTCTCGACTCCTTATCATCTGGCACCCCACAGGCTGGAAGCGTTTTCTGTTATTCCAGTCTATTGTAGAGGATGCATCTTCTTCTTATTTTGACATTTTATCTGCATTAGCCCCCAGCAAGCTAAAACTGGCAAGTTCTTTCTGAGTATAAAAATATGGTATATAAAATAAGCATATGCTTATTTTAACACAATTTTCTTTAAATATTGTTATTTTATTTTTTTATATTTTCCTAATTCTTTTTTTTTTTTTTTTTTTAATTTCATAGGATTCATCCTATCTAACATTACCTGAAACAATACTTCTATAACTTTTCTTTATAGGTAAGGGAGGGAGATGACAAGTTTTTCCATCCAAGCACAGATTCCTGTGCCCTCGCTTATTCTCCATGGATTACAGGGAGAGCTGAGACAGTCAGCTCAGTCTATATGCCTGAATCTCAGACTGCTAATGTGAAGTGCATCTCACTCTCTGCCTGGTAAAACTAATCTCAAAAACTGAAAATTCAACACTTACTAAGTTTTGGGGTTTTTTTTTAAGCTAAATTGTACCTCCACTGGGCTTTTTTATTTTCTTTAGTGCAAGTCTAGGGATGCATATAGATAAGGATTCAATTTGGATGAGCTCTTTGCTTAAGCAGGAGCTTAGATACTATTCCAAGAGAGCCACAAGTACTTGCATAGCTGCAATAGGATGAATATTGTCTCTTTAGCTAGTGCTGATGGAGATCAAGAACACCACTGACTGTTTTTAAAAACAGGCTGCAACCAAAAAAGTAAAGCAGAATAGGTTTACTCATTGTTCCTGTTAACAACACCTAACTGTAACCATCTTCAAAGAGTTAATCAAGGTTGAAACAGCAGTTATGTTCCTTCTACACTTAACAGAGAGATACAGGTATCTCCATGTGACATTTTTCCAGCACTAGTCTTAGGAAGAGATGAAATGGCTCTCGAACACATTTGCTTTTCTCACTTAGCTGTAGAAGGAGGCACAACAGCTTCTTCTGACAAACCATCAAATTTTTAAGTAGATAAAGTTAGATAAGACAAATTTTATTTGATTTAACTAGCAGGCATAGTCCATCAGTTATACTTTCATGACAAAAGTATTTACTTAATTCCCTTAGTGCAGCATCTCAGTAATTGGAATACACTTAACCATTTAGGACAGACATCAGAGCAACAACAAAATGAGAGCTCAGACACCAAACGTGACTGAATGGATTCAGTGGCAATAAAACTCAGAAAATGCCTCTGTACAGCAACCAGTCTGAGGCAGTGACACAGTCCTAGGGTGTTCAGCATCACAGCAATGTCTTGCCCATGTTTCAGCAAGTAAAAATGGGATATTTTAATATCAATGTATTCTATCTAGAAGTGAGAGCACATAAAAGAGCTGATGGTTGGAGCATGTTGCTCAACAATATCTTACCTAACACAGAAGTATTGCTGTGTGGAACACTGCACAAAAATACCTGAGAAGTTGCTGCAGTTTCGAAGGACAGGAGAGAAACCTGCTCTTTTTGGGGAAACTGCGACATCTGCTGGTTTTTAATGACAAAGCCAAAATGCTCCATCGTTACCAGTTTCGGGAGAGGCACACTGTGTGAGGGCACAAATGTGACTTTGGAGAGCCAAATGGTGGTGACAGCGTTGCGATGCATCAAGACAGGAATTGAGTTTTTGGAAACCCAGTGAAGTCATCAAGGGTTAAAAAAAAATTTGAAGATCAGTTTCACAAAAAGGCTTCACAAAACATCAGAGATCTGGACTCTGACAGAATTACACTCAAGATGTTGGAAGTCAATATTCAGAAAGAAAGTTTAAGTTCAATTTTCTGTGTTTCCTGTTGCTCCCCCACAATTTCACACACAAATATAATTTAACACTGCATTCAAAACATAAACTCTTCAGTTCTGCACTGAGAAGCACAAACCTTGCAGGGAGAAGCAACAGAAACCAGCCAGCTGCTAGCAATTTTTGCTAGTAGACATTTACTAATTAGGAAAACAATATCACAATGCACTAGGAGTGCTGGCCCATTCTCAGGTGCCTGTTTTTAAATAAATGCTAAAACCAGAAAAATCATGAATGTGATCTTTAAAGATATGTTACTTTTCACAAGCGAGGGAGTTTGAGTTTGGCATGCTCTGAATTGCTCTGCAGAGCTCTATTCATGGCTAAACACTTCCACATCTCCCAGCAACTGCTGCTTTATTTCAAACGTGTGTGAAGCGCCCTATGCATAAACTGTGTGCACAATCATATTCATGCACCACTTTTGAACATTTACAATGAAAGACAACTCATAAAGACAGGAGGAAGTTGTATTTTTAAGTATGGAAATCAACACTGAAAATAAATTTTTTCCCTTGCCATCGAAGGCCAAAAGTTTGGAGTCATTCTTCTTAGCTTAGAAATAAACTGAAATAATGTTCAGTGCTTTTATGACTTCCAGATTGCTTTATTATTGAAGTATAATATATCAGGCAAAAAAGAATCAGATACAGCCATGGTTGCACGAAAACAGATTATTTTCTCATCCATTCAGGGTATAGTGAACAAAAAAGTATGTTTGTCACTGTCAGCAATATGGCTAAAGGTCCTTAAAGAACAGAAGGCTTCGCTGCAAAATCTGCTACTGTTTAACAGACCTCAGCAGCACTGATTTCTAAACCAGGAAATTAACAGAAGGCTGCAAAGAATTAAATGTCTCCAACTGTATCTTTCAAGCATTCCAATAAATTCATCAGCATATTCTTGACACAGACCAGATAAAACATAAAGTTGACAGTCACAGAGTGCCATCACCTGAGACACCAAAACAGGTTTGTTTCTGCATTCTTGTCATCAGCTTGTTTTAAAAAATCCCAAAAACAGGAGGAGAAAATAAGGAAGACTAGAGAAAAAAACTTTTGAAAATGTCAGTACCCAGAATTATGCCCAAATGTTCAATAGGAAACCAGTCACTGGAAACCTGGAGTTGGCATCATTGTATTTTGATGCACAGCAGAAAGAACACTTCCAAGGCAGATTTGGCAACGGACCAGCATCTGCTACCTGCTAATTAACACTTTAAACACAGCATTGCAGGTGGCTGAAACAGAACAGTGCAAACCTGGAGCGTCCTGGCACGCCAAACCCCGCTCCACTGGGAGGGATCTTGCTCCCTCCCTCCCTCCCTGCTGCAGAAACCATTCCAGAACCGCCTGCAGTCTTCTGCATTTGTCTGCTTCTTCATTGCCTTGACAGCCAGTATTATAGTTATTTAGATGTTGTGTAACTGTATTACTTAATGTTTGCACAGTGCTTTGAATATGTGAATTGCTATCCAGCTATTCAGTGTTATTATTTCCATTAGGATGAACCATAAAAGCATATTGAAAAAGACGGTGCTTAAGCTGAATAACCTCCTTTAAAGAGGAACAGCAAATCCATCAGGTCTTGTCAAGATGTTCCACTACCCCTATATTGCAGAAGGCATGTCTTCATTTGCAATACACACACACACACACACACACACACACACACACACACGTGTATATGCACACTATTTTATTTCAAAGATCATTATACCAGTTTAACTAGTCCTTGGGTTTATTACCATCAAAGAGAAAATATAAAATATTAATATAATAATGATTTGGTTAAAATTTAATAGCATGCCTTAATGACAATATAATGAAAACTAACCTTGGAAATCAAAGTTAATGACATTCTTTGATGTTGCTCTAACTGTCTCAACTTTGTATCTTCTACAGGTCAGACTAGTTTTATCAATTCAGAGAAATTAAGCAGAAAATTTGTACATTGTCCAAATGTAATTATACTACTGACAGTTTAAGGACATAAACTGTAATGTGTGTACTACAACCAGAGTAAAATGACTTTTCCAGTTCCAGGATAACTCTTTAGAAGAGTCATGCCTCTCAGTTTAAAACTAAGCATATGATGAATTGTATCAGTATGACTACAATAGTACAGACTGATAATTTATGTTAGCTTAACTTTCTATATCAAGAATCCTGTAGGTTTGAAAAGCTGCTGAAAAAAAAACAAAAAAAACCCACCCAACATGAAAACCAATCAGTTTTCCAGCTGTAGAGGCATAGATAATTCAATCTTCCTGGAGATTTTATCTCAGAGAGAAAGACTAGCTAGACTAAAATTTCCTAACCTAAAAGTAATCAGGATGGAATTAATTGAAAAGACACTCCAAAGAAGAGTGGTAATAGTTGTGGTAGATATAGAAGTATCTATATTTACACAGAGGATTTCTTTATAATGCATGGAAAAAAAAGAACAAACCTACTTGTTAGGAGCCAGTTCATTTCTTCCAGCTATAGCTTTTCATCTAACAAGTTATCCCTCTCTTTACAATGCACGCTCCATTTAAAAAGATTGATAGATTAATATTACTGAAGTGATAGCTTCAAAGAACATGCCACATTTCATGACAAGGTATGTTTTCTTCAAAGATTAAATCAAATGAAACATTTACTTTTTAACACACAATCTAAGGGTCTCAGTTCACATTTGTTTGTTCAGAGGAAGTCTGGAAGTACCCATAGCGTGAGCATGCTAATGAATTGCCAGGCAAGCTGGAGGTTGTGAAAAAAAGTTGGGTTTCATTAGTATTTGGACTATAGGCTTAGAAAATTAATCAGTGTTTGAGAAAAAGGATTAATCTGAGACTTGTGCAGATGTCTCCATCCTTCTGAAGCAGTCACTAGAGTCTCTGTTACAGCTGATGAAGGAAAATGGGCACTTTTAGAGATCATTTATCCTAATGTAGATTGCAAAATGGAACAGACAGACTTCCATATTGGGAGACTGGAATGAATAGTAAAATTGTGAGACTAATAGATTCCACATTGGCTCCAATACTGTAATCAGTAATTAATTGTCATAATTGTGTGTCTAGAAGAGAAAACAAAATGTCTTGAACATTTTTGTGTTGTCTGCCTCCCACCACCTCAGTTAATAGAAAGAAGAGCCTTAGAAGAGGAAAGGCAGAGATCTTAAATCCCTACATGAGGCTGTCTGGATGGTTGAAGATGTGTTCAGGAAATAGAAACTGCAGTTTAACATCCCATCCCTATTCTTGCCCAGCTGTCCTCACTTAGCTACTTGGCACTTCCCTCAGCCAAGAACCTTTGGGAAACATCCAGGAGAACAGAATGGCTTCTCCTCTTTCTTAATTTTGAAGAAAATAGGGAAAAAAAACATGCCTAAAGGTCAAAACAAAAAAAGTTTAAAAAAAAACCCAAACCCAAACAAATAAAAAAGAGCTCTGTAATGAGCAAAATCTTCAATTTGCTCCTTCAGATCACCTCTGAAGCTTCCCTTCATCACACCAGTGAGGTGGTTGGTACATAAACACCACTGCTGCCTCTGTCCTAGGATGATTTCAGCCTCCATTTGGACCCTCTCCCCAGATTTCATTTCTCTCTGTTTGTTAGAGATGTTCATTTATCACATCCAGAATCAAACACAGAGTGAATCAAGCCTGTGTCACTATGAGACTGTTTCCAGCCATCATTTTCACTCAGCTTGTTCCCTCTGCTTCCTGGACCTCACCATGTGTTTCTTCCCTAATCACTCTGTTGGCTTTGGGCATGGACTGGCTCTCACAAGCGATGTCCATATTTCTAAACAAACGAGTAGAATGGGGAAAACTCAAACTCTGAACCTGTAAACATTTACATCACTTATTACTTATTCCTGATTCTTATCCTCCTTTCAGTAGCAGTGTAGATGTCAGCACAGGGACCACGAAATCCTTACTATGATAGTACAGATTTCTTCATAAACTCTGTCTGAACAAATATGCAATGATGCTTCTCCGTGCAGGGAGCTCTGAAGAGCTCATCCTTTCTTGCAGAGCCTTACACTTTCACTTCTAAATGAAACCCCTGGCAGCCTTGCACAACTGCCTGAAGATCTCTGCACAACACAGAGTACAGTGTGGTTTCCCCCATGGCTGAAGGTCACATCTCAATCAGTTAAGGAAGAGCCTGCATGTTCTTCCAGATGTTTTTCATGCACAATTTCAAATGGGGTGAGGCAACCTCTGTCTTTTCCTTAGACTAAATACTCTGAATCAGCAATAAGGTGTTGAAATTCAAGTCATATCTTCCATCAAAGAGGTGACTTCACTGAGCTCAGAAACACTGTCTGGGGACAGGCAAAAAGAAGAAATATTTCGCTGATCTTCTGGCACCTTTAGGTAGACTAATGAATCCATCATGGGAAGGTCAGAAAAGGCAGCACCACATGACTTCCAAGTCACTGCCACAGGAACACAGGAATTATTTTAATCTCAAAACTTCTCCTTCAGATTTTCAATTTAGCAAGCAGCTGCCTTTGGCAGGAACCATGCAAGAGAGGCTTGGGCTGAAATAATTTAGCTACATGGAAGGATGGAGCAAAGCAAGTGGAGGGAGAAATGGAGGGAGAAGCTGTAGTACATATAAAGTCACAGACTTTATTTCCTCCCCCCCTGTGATGGAGGAAGTTAGAAGGCACATCCTTATTGCAAAGAGAGTTCCTCTGAGAACAGATAATCAGAGAAAGCTGTCATTTATCAAGTCACTCTGGCTGTCACTGCTGCTATTAGCTCTGACTCAGTTCCAGCATTTCTGCATTAAATGGTATTAACACCAGCCTTGTGGAAATTATTATTTCTTTGTTATATCAAAAAGTTATCAAATACGTGTTATTCCTTTTATCTAAATAGTTTCTGCTATGTGATTTAGAAGCAAGCAGGAAATAAAGGAAGCAGGAGACAGTTCTGAGAGCACGGAACTGAAAATGCAAATGTTTATTGTAGAGAGATGCTTAGGCAGAGTGGGCAGGTATGAAAAAAGGTGTCATTTATGAAGGAGCACTGGTGGTCAAGCTGAAGATGCCCTTTGCAGAGGGGTTGGACTAGATGGCCTTTAAAGGTCCCTTCCATCCCAAGCCATGCAAGTATTCTGTGATCAGTTGGGCGGTTCTGAGGCGACCCTGAGGTGGCACATTCTGCAAAGCCCATTTTACTTTTAAGGCAAAATGAAGGAATGGTGTCTAATCACCCTTTTCTACAAGATGTCACTAAGGGGAGTTGTGCATGTGCTTTCAGATTAGAGAAATGTTCTCGACAGCAACATCCAACATTTTCGGGCTCAGTAAAGTGAAATACATTTTGCACTAGGTAACAAACAGTAGGACTGGAATAAATATACCCATTTCTTCTCAGCATGCCTGTGTGCATAAGATAGATTCTGCCTAGATTCCTAATCTGCAATGTATATTAAAACTGTTTAGATGTCATCAGTAACTAATATAAATTTTAAATCAATGATTGGCACAGAGAGCTTTAAAATCTTAACTCATAAAACAGATTATCTCAGCAATTAGCCTAAAAACTTTGTAGTGAAGAATGAGCCAGATATTCTTCCACCTACTGATAAGTTTAAGGTCCAAAGAACACGGTGAAGGATATTGGGGCTTTCTAGTATGGCAGAGTCAAAGTTCAGCTTGCTGAATGACAGCTCTGCAAGCTGTTTTTTACACTAGCTCTGCAGGTGAAAGTACTGGACAAGGTCACTTGGAAGCTATGCATCAGCCAATCTCCTACCTGTGTATACTGCTGCTCAAAATGTCTCACTGGGGTTACTGTTCTTCACTCATTTCCTGTTCTTATTTCCCCAGCCTAGTACCTCTACTTCAACCCTGTCTATCAGCTACAAGAACCAGAGATTTTCAAATTGCAAAATACATCAGAAAGCTGCAATTGTGCAGTATGTCTAGGACTTCTGCCAGTGGAAAAGAAATCAGATTGTGTTTGAATAGCTGCTGGAAGAGAAATACAGTCCTTTATCAATTAGAAATGCACTAAGCTCTCTCCTGGCAGCCCACTGGTTTGCATTCTGTGTTGCATCATTAGTCTTGTCTTCTGGAAACACTGAGAAAGCAATGAGAGTGAATTCCACAGTATCCAAAGGAATTTTGCAGACAAACAATTGACCTGTTATTAGTGAGGATGGCATGGAGCTTCACACCCCACCAGATGTGGCTGTCAGTAGATCTGAGCAAGAGGGAAGCTGCAGTCTTTTTTTTTGGACCTGGCACACCATGTCCTCTCTGGGAGCCCTGAGCCTTCCTTTGCCCCTGAAATAAATCATTTCACTTCTGTCAGATAGTTATGATGAGAAAATCATTAGGAATATTGTGGGTGTTTCACCATATATTTGGTTTTTGTGGGATGCTTCCAGATAGAGGGAAAAACACAGCTTAACATAGAATTTGTAAAGAAAGGTTATATAACCTTCCCACGTATATAGCAGTTCATTTTTTCTATTTTCAGGCTCAAGAGAAATACTTTTGTTCTTTATCATTCATGTCTCTGTATAAATTTGTCAGTGGGAATGTGAGTGTCACTCACTCAAAGGCAGCATTATCTCAAGAAATATTTTGCAAATGTTACATCCCTGAATAAATAAGTACCTGACAACCCCCCACCCTTAAAGAGATCACTTGATGTGTAGAAGCAAAGACAGCTTCCAATGCAATCAGTTGTCTAAGGACTTTTCCAGAAATAAGTCTCACAGAGCCCTGACAATGCTTGGTGCTGTACAGCTGAGGTCTAAGATGTGGTCTCTGTCTAAAAACATTAAGGAACTTTGAGATGAAAGTTGTGTTCAGCACTTAATGCTTCATAGTTCCAGACAATCTCAGTCTCTATGGAATATTTTCATATTTCATTTTGAATGTATTTAATTTATTTTATGGCTGCTGCTTGGTATATGTGAGTATGCATGTATATATGCATATATATATATATATATATGAGTATGTATATAGTGTGTGTGTGTTGATACTGACTACTTACTTGCTGAGAACCCTTCCTGAGAATGTTATGATTTTAGCAAAGACTGTGAAAGAGAGGCAAAAAGATGGAGTCACAAAATCTCAGGTCAAATAATTTGCTTTTGTAGAATTAAAGGACAGGGAGTAGATTATTGTGAAGCCTGGAAACAGAATTAAAAATAAAATAGAACAAAAAGGATGGAAAATTAGATTTTTGGGCTAAATATGTTGTCTCCTTTTCTTTAAAGTCTACCAGAGAAGTTCACAAGATGGATGGTTTATACTTCAGACTTTCTACAATCTCTCCAAAACATACCTCTATCCCAAAGTGTACCTGTTCTCCCTCTACTATCTTAATATGAAACAAAATTGATTCTGACTGCATGAGTAAAAAATTACTCTAGTGAAAATCTCCAGTGACAGTAAAATAGGAACATTTAAGTGTCTCAACATAGTGAACTCAACACTTTCATTTTCTCACAGATTTGAATTAGTCTCTTTGCTATTATTTGTGTTAAAAGAGATTCATGGTCATTTTTCAAGGCAAAAAATGGGTCCATGAGCACTGTTAGTCCATAACCCCAACACGGAAACATTGAAAGAGATTTCTGAAACAGCCAAGTGCCTGCTCAAGGAACTAGCAGAATTAGGACCATAATCCAGGGTGCAGATGATTTTCAATTCTCTAAAAGGTGTAATTTCCATGTCCCTTTCTCCTCTGGTGATCTTAGAACATTTTTAAGGGGGAGTGCCATCCCCCTCTTCACCTTTTATACATCTGGCTACGGTTTAGGGCAGTTTTGCAGAAAGCCAGTCTGCCTGTATCTATATTTCCATGTCCTTTCCTGATATTAAGGGAGGGGAACAACACTTTCTGTATCTTACCCTGGTCCACATCTCCAGTTAAAACCCAAGTATCCAGAAAGAGAACTGTTGGTATAGTTAAACTGCATACAGCAGTAGAGTGGAACTAGCTCCACTAGAAAGATATTCCAGTGAAATTGCTTACTCCCAAATTACTCCTTTGCCCAGAACTGATTTACATTAAATTGGAAAATAACCTGGGGAGATACTTCATAAATGTTATGGTTAAAAAGCTTTATCTTCACTGATGGTGAATTCAAAACTTTAAGAAATATTTGGCTTATACATTTGATAAGAGCTTTAATGCAAGGACCTTTCACATAATGTATTTGAATAACAAAGAGAGAAATGAGGCATTTACAGGTCAAACAATAATACACATTTTTCACTGTACTTACTGTATTTTTAATATTTTTTGTCATTGATTGTAAAACTCACATTTATAGGGCTGTTTCGACAGTTGAACTTTACTCGATGACTTTGTCAACTTCATTTTCTTTCAGCATTATTCAAATATTCTCAATTAATTTTAGAGTAATGAGAATTTTGGAAAGCAAAGATTGTAGTGAATATTTGATGAAGTAATGGTATGTCAACAGTCTAAGCATGGCTTGATTATGGAAATGAAATTTGGGTAGGGAATTAAACTATTAAAGCAGAAAATATCTAATTAAATGGAAACCATGCATTAAACTTCACTTATTCTCTACACAAGAATTCTTTTTCAAGTTTTATTTAAGTAGTATTATACAGCAACATATAATTAAAAATCTAATACAACCTTCAAATCATAAAAGGCATCTCACTTTTAACAGGAAACGGTGGCCCACTTTTAACAGGAAAAAACAGCTTATGTGAGTGATTTCCATTTACTGAAACAATATTTTCACTATCAAAATGTATTTGGTGTTTTATGTTCAGTATACAGAACATGGAGCTGATTTCAAGGACAAAGTAAAAACAATAAGAAAATGCATTCATGAGTGTATGAAGTATTTACACATCTTCTAGATAGTAGAGGAAATGCTGTCAGCTCCTAAATGTTTCATAAACACTAGCATGCATATTCATAGTTCATAAAGTTTATACCCAAAAGCTCATCATCTGCTTATTTACTGGATGTCACTCTCACAGTTAACACATTTCAATAATTCAGTCCCAAATCAGAAACAATTGCACATGATTTGCATTTACAAAAGATCCTGAATAGAAGAAAGTCAGTCTGCAGATAGCACAGGGACTGATGGCAATACTTGCCAGCCCCTACTGCCAGTGACAGGGATGACAGATTGGTCACCTTATTTTCCAGCAGAAAATCATAGAATCACAGAATTGTAGGATCATACAATCCTAGAATGGTTTGGGCTGGAATGGATCTTAAAAATCATCCATTCCATCACCCCTGCCACAGGCAGGGATACCTTTCTCCAGACCAGGTTGGTTGTAGCCCCATCCCGCCTGGCCTTGAACACTCCCAGGGATGGGGCATCCTAAACTTCTCTGGGCAACCTGTACCAGTGCCTCACCACCCTCTGATGGATTCCTCCTGATAGGCATTGCACCCTCCTCTATTTAGGCTCCTTTAGCCTGATGCCAAACTTTGTCCTCAAATGAGACAAACAATTCAAATGTAGTATCAGCAGTCCTGGAGTCACTGTAATATCTCAGAGCCCAAATCACAGTGTAGGGTGGTGGTGTGGCTGATTAAACAAAGAACAGAGACAGGTTTCCCATCTCATCCTCCTAACTGTGTGATCACTGAAAGAAAAACACAACGATAGTTTATTTGGTTAAGAATAACTTTTCCAAGGAGCAAGAATCTTTGTTCACATTTGATAAGTGACTTCAGGTGTAAAAAGATACCTGAAAAAAAAATTATTTATTTCTTCATTTTTAGGTGAAGAAATCTGATTTTTTTTCATTTCAAAACCCTTTTTGAAAATTCTACTTTTGTTACTATGGGTAATTTTATTCTCAAGTGGAAAACTTGACTGCTTGAATATCAAAGTGAAAAATCTGTTAGAATTACATATTTATAGTCTACTTACAATCTGCCCACCACGCAAGCCTCACAATTAACTAAAGATGGGAGACAATAGGCAGTCAGCAATTGCAGCTTCCTAGCAGTTTAAATTCTGCCAAGCTATTTCCAAGCATGCACACAAATGATTGAGAAGATCTTAAGAGTGAGACCTCTGACCAAGTCATGAAGATGTCCTTCCCAAACCTGACATGCCTGAGAGAGAGCTCAGATGAATTTGCTTGAAAATTTAATGCTTTCTGCAAAAAGCTCTTATATTTTTAAGTTACATCAATTCCTCACTGGTTGTTTGGTAATTTCATGCATCATCCTAAATAACCTGACAATATTATATTCCTATAAAAACTACCTGGAAGTCATCCCACAGTACACACAGAAACAAAAACTGATAGCAAATTCTTCTCAGAACACCTGTAAAGTCAGGAACATGAATAACTAAACATCAGAATAGAACAAATACTTTTTAAATTGTCCTAGCTGGCTAGCATAAATACCCATGTCACCCAAACCAATTTTTCCAGTGGAGTTTGCATTTCCAGATCAGCACTAAAGTGCTGAGTACAGCTAACACATTTGGGGCATCAGGGAATTTAAAGACTGAGAAGAGCTGTTGAGGAGAGAAAATAATGGTGGTTAATACCAAATGAGATCAAAAGAAACCCATCAGTATGAAATGGGCTGTGTAGAATATCTCCCAGTATAGCAATTGCATTAATGAGCATGCAGTTTCATGAAGCCAAGTTGTTACAGACACTGGACTGTGACACTAATTACACCCTATGAAATATAAACAACTCATAAACATAGAAAAGCTGCCCTAGATCCTGCAGTTAGCTAACACATAATGTAGATTCTCCAGGAAGATAATGGTGTGAATTTCCTTTCTCCCCAGGTTCTGACACAGGAGAGTTAACATGCATGGATCAACAAGAAAAGGGGGCAGCAAAGTAACATCATGATGGATTGAAGTACAATTGCTAATGTGAGTAAGAGTTCTTCAGCTCTGGAGCAGAAAGCCAGGTCAACCATGCATGATTCAGGACATCTTATGATGGTAAAAGGACCTGAAGACAGGAGATTCAAACCTAGGATTCAGCTAGATACAGGTAGGAACTGCAATTCACTCTCTGCGAGCTATGAGAGATTTTCTGACTCTAAAACCTCGGTATGTGGCCCAGTCTACACCTGTAAAACAAACAAAATGTATCCAAAACTTCTTCTGTGAGTGTAAGACATTTCCAGCAGCACATGGCTGGAAGCTGTTACAGCTGCGCAGCCCCAGCATAGCCAGACTCAGAGCTCTTCTGAGAGCACTGAGAAAAGATTATTATTCCCTTAGACTCTTCTTTAGTGACTCTTCTAAGTCCCAATAGACCTTTGGTCTTGCCCATTAGAGACTTTCAAATGTCTTCTGAGACATATAGGATAGGACAAGGGGGAATGGTTTTAAACCAAAAGAGGGTTGATTTAGATTAGACATGAGGAAGAGGTCTTTTATAATGAGGCTGGCACTGAGTGCCCAGAGAATGCTGGATATGCCATCCCTGAAAATATTCAAGGTCAAGTTGGACTGGGTTTTGAGTAACCTGTTCTAGTTGAAGATGTCTCTGCTCATGGCAGGGGAGTTGATCTACATGGCCTTTAAAGGTCCCTTCCAACCCAAACTGGTTTGTGATTCTATGGTTCTACAATGCTGCAGATCTGTTTTCAGCTGTTTGCGGTCAACAAGTACATAAACATACCACCAGCAGAGCTACAGGATATTCATGACAAGGAGTCAAGACAGAAGAGAACAGGCAAAAAGAAACAAGGATTTCTCTAGAGTTAGAGAATCTTAGGTTCATTCTCACCTAAGGCCACAATTTTCTCCTTATCATTATACTAGTTTTGCTGGTTATTTTTGTGGAGTAAATTTCTTCCTTGCCCATTCAAATAATTGGCATTGTATAAGTAGACTCCATCTCCATTCCCTTCTCCTTTTTGGGAAGGGACACATCATTTGCTTTCTCTTTGCATTGCAACAAAAATGGTGTAGGAAAATGCAAAGGAAAAAGAAGAATCTTCCCTGGATGGATGTCCAGGTTGCATCTTTAATATGACATATTAGCCGTCATGCATGTAATTGATAGTTCTAAAAGCTATCCCTACTTTTCACTATTGTCTTGCTGTTGCCAAGAAGTATTTTTGTAAATATTTGCTTTTGGTAAAATATAGTGACAAAACACTTTACAGGTTTCCATGACTGCTGCAGTGTTTAATTTATTTTGATTCAGTCTGTGTTTACATCTGCTTTCAGTCTTTGTGTCCCCTCCTTTGAGAATCCACCTAGCCTATGCTGATTTCCAAAAAATTGATTGGGAATTTCATGTTACAGTGTTCCTCTAAAAAAAATATATATAAAAAAATAAAAGGCATTTAATTTTTTCATTCTTCCCCCTGAAAGATTTGTGAAGTACAGGATACAAATGTAGCAGATGTGAATAACATCTATGATACACAGATATTTCACTGGGATAAGAAGAGCCTTTCCTTTCATTGCCTCATCGTAGTTTGTTCCAGCTCTTGGCTGGTAATTCCAGCAAACCCCATAGACCCATATGAACCATTGAAACAAAGACACACGTTTTTGACCTCCATTCAGCAAAACACAGCATGCCTTTAATGTTAACAAAATTTAAACATTAATTAATTCCTTTGAACAACTTTCTCAAAGGTATCTTCCCACTTCATAATAGCTTCCCTTGCATATTTGACATTTGACATCCTTTTAGCTGTAGATCTAATTCCAAGTACATGGCTAAAACACTGGGTGTGTCTTTTTAATCATCCTTAGTTATGAATCAGCTGAAAATATTCATACAATGTGTGAACACAAAACTTACACCTGCAAAAATGCATGTTTATTGCAGATTTCCTCATGAACTGTCAAGTGTGTAAGTACAAATCCATGTCAGCAGATGTTGCCCCTGACAGCCATGCAGTTTGAAAGCTGCCTGAGATTTCCTGAAAGCATTTTCTTCAGGGGAAAAATAAAAAGTAGAAGCAAAGAGAAGTCTGTTGTCTTCCTCTTCTGTCTTTTTTCACAGGCAGTGAAACTTGACTATTCCTGCACTGAAGCATAGTAACAAGGAGGCTTCTCCCATCTGGCCTTAGCTGATTCAAACATATCTTTCACTCTTCTGGCTTTTCACCCCAGTTCATGATAAGAGGAGAAGTTGTGCATGTTACTAGCTTTCCACTCTGATTTTCGTGTGAATTATGACAGTGCATGAGGATCTGTCTAGGCTTTATATTTGGTTGGAAAAGTCCATTATCCTTTTAGGAGAACCAGCCTTTGCCCTTTCTGTGCATTTTTACAAGGACTTTTGGGGACATATAATTCAGAGGGAGTCAATCCACTGATTTTTACAAAAATTAACATGTATTCCAAAATTTTCACTGTTTTAAATAAAAGCTGATTTGAAAAGCAAAATATGTATAATTGCAGTGATTTCCGGTTTTTCTCCTTACTGCTTCTGGGTTTCTTCATTTACTGCCCTGTCTCCTCCATTTCCTATGTCCCTCTTTTTAAATATGAAGTTAAATAGTTTCCAGATGCAATTTTACTGCTCCCCTACCCACTGTAGAAAACTCAAAGACACTGTAGAATCCCTGTTGAGGCACCACTATCAGTAAGTTTGGCAAATAACTGCTATAAAGCTTTTTTATTGCTCTGCTGATTTAAAAAGTAAGTCATTGAGAACTGAATGACATGCAATAATGGTTTAATAGTAACAAATTCACATTGGGGGTGTCATGACATGTCTCAAGAACTTTTGTTTAAAATATGCATGAAAATACAGAGGATACAGTTTGGCAAGTGAAACCTTTCATATGCTATAGAGGTAAAGTGAAATTTGTCTGTGGCTCAATCCAGTTACATTTGTGTGCTAAACAAGGCTGCTGAGAAAAATCACACCATGTTTATTCCTAAAGCAAAATAGTTATACAGCTTTACTTTGATTTTCTTTAGCCTTTCAATAAGGCCAGTTCGCACCTTTTTGTTTTATAATAACAAGCAAAAAAAAACCCAAAAACTTCGCGGATTTTTCATTTCATATTGAAGTAAATTTGATGCTTCTGTCAGAGAGTATTTACACCTAGAACTCAGAGTAAAATGACAGGCTCTAGAAGGCTAAATGAAGAAGTTTATCTTTCTAATCCCAAATTTTTAATGTAGGAAAAGTTTAGGATTCAAAGTAACCTATGTGAATTCGTCTAACAAATAGTTAGTTTTTTTCCATGAGGACTTTAGTTCTTCCTTTCAATAAAATAGAAAAGAATTTGGGGTTTTTGGTCCCAACATACTCTATTTTTACTGGATAGTAAATATTCTTTAAGCTTACCTTGGACCAGGAAATGTTTTTGGAAACAGAGTGTGGATCATAATACCAAAATGGATGGAAAATATTAATATCTGTATGCAAAATTTTTCATGTAAGCCCCGTATTTCTGAATGTATTCTTAGAATGGTAACAAGTACACCTGATCAGTGTAAATGAGGTCAGAATTCAGGTCAGCGACTAAACCAGCTCCCTTCAAAACAGGGCAATATCTCAGGATTTACAAAAATGGAGATTATATTGGGCAAGTAATTTTCAAAACAGGGGAGAGTAAGAATGACCAAACCATGAGAGTTTAAAAAGAAAACAAACAAAAAAAAGTAACATTAGTAGAAATCAGTAAATTGGTAAAAAAACATTTAGTAACAACTTCAGCCCTCCTAAAATCCCCATCTGTGTGCACAAGGAAGGGCAGAGGAAGCCAGTTACCTGCCCACAGCTCCTCCTCAGGAAGGTTGCTCTCTAGACCTGCACTCTAGACCTCTTGCCTTGCAGTTTCACCCCAATCAGGATGTGGCAGTCCCTGGGCCTCCAGCTTCACTCATACAAGAGCATATAACCTGAAAATCCAGATTTCTTCCTTTCTCTTCTCTTGGCTCTTCAATTTACTTTCTTCCACACTCAGTCCAGCCTCAGGTCAGTGCAGATTTTGAGCTACTCATTCT
The DNA here is from genome assembly GCF_041296385.1 of Aphelocoma coerulescens. Lineage (NCBI taxonomy): Eukaryota > Metazoa > Chordata > Aves > Passeriformes > Corvidae > Aphelocoma > Aphelocoma coerulescens. Next base: position 86,428,773 of record NC_091013.1, read on the forward strand.
CCAGATGAACACCAACTCTTGCTGTATGACACCAGCTGGATTCTCCCTTGAACAAGACCATGTTACAGCATCCACTCATTTTGTGGTGCAAGTTCAATCAGCACTGGCTTGACCCAAGATGAAACTTGTAGTAAAAACTTGTAGCTATTGTCAGAGGAGAAGCATTTCTGTTACATCAATGCTGCTTTTGCTACTTGTTTTCAGAAAGAATAAAAAAACTGTTCTGTTCACTCTGAAGCCTTTCCCTTCCCTTTTGCTATTACACTCAAGGTTTTTTAAAGAAAGGGCTCCTTTTCATGGGAAACACATTCCCAGCCTCCCCAAACACTCCTGATTTTCTCATTTGCAGTCATTTGAATGAAATTAGCCACTGGTACAGGAATCTTCCAACATCTGGCATTTAAGGAAAATAGCATAGCAGGAGACAGAAAACACTTTTAAAATCTTTTTTAGAGTAGAACACCCTGGTCTTTGAAAGAAGTGCGTACAGTGTTGAAGATCATATGAGGTCTCAGCTTCCAGTACAAGTCTATATCCTTTTCTCTGGGATTATAGAGACCTGTCTAAAAAAAAAAATCTAAATGTTGCCATGGAAACTGTCTACATTCTTTTACTCAGTGGGAAAAATATTCAACAAGAATTTCTGCTCCAAACATATTTTTATTCTATTTCAACCCATTTTTATTCTATTTCAACCCATTGACAAGGCTGTAAAATGGAATTGGTACAGCTGCTTGAGATGGCCATGAGGAGCTGCAGTAGCAGGATGCAATCTGCTTAGGCCATCTCTCATACTGAGATGTGGAGATACATGCATTTTATGACATCATTTTGCATGTAGATGTCTATATGAATGAGTCACTAACAAATTATGTAATTAGAGAAACAGCATTACAAAACACTCGTGGTTTGTAATAAATTACAAAATTCATATGTAGGGCCATAGCAGGTAGAGATTTCCTAATTAGACCATTAAACATGTTTATCCTGATAGTCCCAAGACAGACCACGGTAGAACATATGTGAATTTGTCAGAAAAGAGCACACACACCTTCTCATTTCCCATCCATCAAAGCCCATGAAATTAGAAGAAGTAACATAGTGCAATAGATAAAGGAGTTGTTAATAGTCCAAAAGGGAGAAACTCACATTGCTGAGTGGACAGTTTGGCATACATATTCTTTTCCATAGCTAATTCCTGGGAGCCTGTGAAAAAAGCTATTGACTAGATAGAGATGAAGTATGAATAATTGCATTATGTCACAAATTTATGCTTAGCATCTGGCGATGATTCTGTCTCCAAACTAAGAAACTCAGATATGACAACAATGAACAATGAACCTGATTCTCATCTTCATTAAATTGGAGTTTCATTGCTGTAATTTCAGTCTATTTTTTCTCCTAATATTCAGTCATTCTAATATCAGCTGATTCAGGATGTGAATAGCTAATTAGATTTGCATGATTTCATACATCCCAAAGAAGAAGCTGAAAATTGCCTGAATTCTTCTGAAAAAAAAAAAAGTAATGCTGAAAGAGTCAAGATGTACTTCTCTGTAAATAAAACTGGTTTTCATATTCTAATCAAGTGGAATAGACAGTTTTGTGTCTCCTGAGTAACTTCATGGTTTAGGTTACTGACTGGTTTCATTAAAGGTCAAGAGACAGCTTTCTTTTAGTGGCTCTGAAACATTAGAGAAGTTAATTTGTGAATCAGATGTTCTTTGGTGTGATAGCCTTCATCAACAGACGTGTAGCAGCTAGAAGCGTTATCTTCTACAGCTACTTGTCCAGCTATCCCACTACCCAATTGTATAAAATCTCTTGGCTGCCTTGCTGATCAGGGCCTACTAAAATACTGAGTAATAGTAATTTGAATCAAAATTAAGCATTCAGAGTGACAAAGCAAAGTTGGTTTGGACCTCAAGGCATATTGTAAGTGTTAAATATCACTGCCATTTTGGACAAACAGATGCTTTAATCTACTAACACAAGATATGTCAGTGAACAGGTCAGGTCATACACAGAGCAAGCTTCATTCTATTTCAGTCTCCCTTTCTGAACAGTTTCATGAGTACTTGTTTCCTTTTCCAGCCTATTCACCTCAAAGCTTGTAGTCAAAGCAAGCACAGAGCTCCCAGAAATTTACACTAATTTGCCTTGAAGGGAAAATATTTATTTGAAAACAAAGACTTTTTGGAAACATATTTCATAGAACCATAGGTCCATTAAGTTTGAGAAAGACCTCCAAGACCATAGAGTCCAACCTCTGTTTTCCAAAAACACTGTCTTTCCTTGAGATGGGATAAGGATAAGACATTTGTTCTCTTGGCCACAGACATTAGGATCTGTATCATTGCTAATTTTGTAGACATAAGACCTTCTGCAATCATATTAGCATCATATTTTTAGCTGCTTTGTTCTCACACAGACAACAATCTTATTTTAAGAACAGGTGTTCCAGTTTATGTGATGATACTTCAACATTATTTTGGATTACAGCAAGTAAATCACAATCCTAGTCCTTCCAGTGGCCACAGTGGTACTACCACTGGCAGCAACAAGTCAGCTGAGATCCAAAGTGAATGGCAGAGCCATTGTCCACCTGGCCATCACTTCCAGCAAGAGAGATTTTCATACTCATGCCTAATTAATTTCCTGTAGACAGTTAAACGCTAAGTAGATAAACAAAATGGAAAAGTCCCCAATTCCATTTACTGGTGTGGTTTGAAGGTGAATAGATTGCATTTAAACTGGTGTAAGATCCGTCCAGGGCCCATTTTTTCTGTATTGAATCCCAGGGCCCACAAAATTTTCTTCCTTTCAGGTCATTCATCAAGGTATTTCTCATTACATTGTGCAGTCTCCCTCAGTCTTTGTCCTGCTTACCCTCACATCCGTCTTTCAGCTGGCATTGTCAGAATCACAGCAAGTCCATTAGTAAAAGAAGTTCATTCTTGACACATTCAGGTACTTTCCAGCTTGCTGCTGTTTCCATTTTGTGCACTGAAACTATGCCAGCTAGACTTGTGCAATAAAAATACCAGCATTGAAATGAGGGGGCTTTATCAGCTAGAGAAAGTAGTAATCCGGACTTCAGTTAGGGTTTGTAGAACCTTATGGAAGGACTGAATGGGTCTTTTACTCTGATGTTGGAGGAATCCTTTGTAATACACCCAGACCTGATTTTTTTTGTTGCCTCTATTTTGCTTTGTAAGACAGGGAGAGTCCACTAAATAGATCTGTACTGTTCTGTATTTGTGTTGAGATAAACAATATCAGCTTCCTTTTATGCAGATTGCCCATGATTTTGTTGACAATAAAAACCTTTGACTATCATTAGAAATCTGCTCTGCACATTATATTTGCATTCTGCTGTTGTAGGATGGATGCTCTCAGCTCTTTCCACAGGTACATCAGGTCTCGGTACTCACCAGCAATTTGGTCTTTTATTGACACCACTGACAGGATCAGTCAAAACTGCAGATTCTTCCCTCTCAAAGATTACTGGGAAAGCTGATTTCTTCTGAAGACAGTGAAGACAAAACAAGAAAACACATGCAACAAAAAAAACCCTCACAACACCACAAACAAATAAAAATATGCCTTTAATGCCTTCCTTATTTCAGAGAAATGAAAGCATCTGCAATTCAGTTAAAAGTTAAGTAAGCCACTTCAGTCACAGCCTGGTATCAGCCCTACCTCTCTTTTGGGTGGCTTCATTCAAAGAGTAATTCTCCTCATTTGTGCCTCTTCTAGAAGCTGGTAAGTCTGCTCCTTTACCTGGACTGTTCCCCCTCCACAAGCCTAGCACCTTCTACACCACACAGCTCCTTTTCTTGACATGCAGTGACAAGGGACATATTGTGACAATGTTCCTCAGGCATAGCTGAACTCAGACATCCTGCTGCCCAGGACCATAGGCTGAGCTGTGGCTGACTCTATCTCAGCCTTCCCATATCTGATTTACAGTGCATCCCCTAGGTCTGTAACCTGACAGTCATATATATTTCAGTTTCTAATCACATATCTCTTTCCCTCAGCCATCTGCTTCCCCACATTTCCCCTACCAACAATTGTGCCTGAATTGAAACTACACGTAGCTGTAATGCTAATGTCACTTCAGACTAACCTCAGTCCATTCCCCAGAGATCTTGCTTGTTCATTCCCTGTCAAGGTTCACATTACAGAAAAATGGTGGGCCTGAATTAGACTGAAGGTTCATCTCTCTGACACTGTGACAGGTATGTAGCCTTCAACAGTCTCTCAGATTTTTTGAGACACACTGGGATGGTATTCAGGTTCCTAAATATAAGTGCCTGCTGCTATTTCAGATCCCTGTGTATAACTTTCTTGGCAACCAGCTGTTTCTCCTGTTTCTCTCACAGGTCTTCCTGATGGAAGATCCTGTGGCATACCTGCCAACTCCAGGCAGATGTGTCATGTATTTTAAAATACCTCTTTCTGGCAATAAATCCCAGAAATAATGTCTTTATGTTCAACATTCTTTGATAAATTTCTGGTCTATGTACCTGCCTACTCTAATTACACAGTTTTGGCTCTAAGAAAATCTTATGACGGGGAGGTTCACAAGTTTTAGGAGAAACTGCATGCTTTCATTGGTTATGAACGTGCCATTTGCAGTTAACCTGCAGCTGAAGCAGAGGCTGCTTGCAGCCATACGATAGATGCACACAGGTATAGTTAGTATTGCTTGCTTGCCTTAAACCCATGCCTAAGCACAAAAATACCATCATCATCATCATCAAAGCATATTGTCTCATAGCAGTGTATTATAAGGTAATTTAAGCTTTAAATAATAGCCATAACTGCAAAACACAAACGGTGACTTGAGATATGTCTTCAACAATGGAGTGCACAAAAAAACATGTGCAAGTACTAAAATCTGTGAGAGGAGAACTAGGGATGTACAGCGGGCAGGAAGGGTATCTGATAGAACTAGAATTCCTGTACAATAAGCAAAACCACTACAAGACCTGATCCCAAAACCAAAACATCAAGAAGAGAGGATCACCCTTTTTGTTTTGGTCATGGGACAGAAGAACAATAAACTTCAAGGATGAATGAGAAAAAATAGGAAATACAGCCCATTTTAGTTCTGGCTTCCCACATCAGAGAGCTTTGAGGATTGGGCAGCTCAGGCTCAGAGGCTGAGGACTATCAGACACCACAGCAATCAATCCTAACTGAAACATCTGTTCCACATGTATTCTCACAGCTAGCTCAGAAAAAGTTCAATTGTTCTAGATGTGCTGATAATGAAATTATTTTCAATGTCATTCATGATTTTACAGACCTCCAACAATTCCCACTCCTATGTGCTTAAAGAGCCCTTGCCTATTTATTTGTTCAAAATATGGAAGACAATTTTTAACTTTAAACATCTGTAACCTTTTTCTAAACATTTTTCAGTTCTGCTACAGCCCTTCAAGATGGAGGAAATAGAATTACTAAAATTTCGACTCACCACAGCCCAAGTGGAGACATAACATGCATAGCTATCCATTTCCTTACTAACTCCTAACAGTTCACATGCCGTTCTGGCTGCTGCTGCTATTTCTTGTGGGTATGGCAGAACAGGCCTTCCTGTCTGGTATCATGAAGTGTTATTTAATTGCTGCCATTTCACAGGGTTTGTGTATCACATTGCATGGACTTCTCCAATTTACAGATGAAGTTAAGATTGTATTTACCTAGTGTAGGATTAACACTTTCAGTTGCAAGTAACTTAAAACAGGAATTTTGCCTAGCTGAATCACTAGCACAGTTATTCTCCCTTAACTTGACTATATCAGTGGGAGAAATATCCAGAGATATCCAGAAAGGAGCATAACTTTTTCAGAGTGTTCATATAATACTATAGAGAAAAAGGGGCTTGTGGTTTTTTAATATAATTCTGGCTGTACATTGGGATACAAACTGTACCATATCCCCTTACAATGAAAAAGTAATTCATGTAAGTGAGACCGAGAGGTGTATTTATGTTCCTTTTCACTGCTGGTTTTAATACTCAGTTCCTTTTGGGGTTTGCTTGGTTTCTTTGAGTCTTAGTTCTCCACAGCCTTCCCAGGACTCAGCACTCTGTTATTGCTTATTCTATTCTTCCCACTGCTCTGCTGGCTGTAGGAGTTCAATACTGTTACGTTCCAAATCATTGTTCATTATGGAAAACGTGTGAAGAGGAAAAAAAAAAAAAAAAAAAAAGGAGAACTGATTGCAACAGAGTTTATGGAATACTGTATGCACAACCCATTAATTCCATGACTGTTCAAGAGATTATAGTGTATTCTTGCCCTTGATAGCCACCATGATATCAAGTTATTCTGGGTTTCCTTCTGCTCCTGTGTCTTTGCAATATTATAGGTTGATTTAGAGTTCCAAATATCTCGAATTGGGATTTTTTTTCTACCTTTATGCTTCTGCAGAACTAAGAAATATTGGTACCTTGTGCTTAAGTTAATTTTAGATATTCTGAAGGTTTATTTAGGAACAGTAATAAGAAGGTATATATAGATATGTCATGATTGTAATCAAACATTAGGAATACTTATGAGTGCAGAGATTTTATGGATTAACTGACATAAATATAAAAATATATAATAAGAGGAGACTGTGGAAATTGAGTTTAAACTGCCTGTTGCTCCTAGAGCACAAATTGCTGCTATTAAAGATGAATAAAAAAAGAAGATATCTATCTCTAATGAATAAATTCATCAGTTACTCAGGATCTTATTGTCACAATTTAAGTCTCAATTCCATGAGATACTTAAGGAAGATTTCGATAAAATATCACACAGAATGTCCCCTCAAATTTTAATATTTCTATAATATTTGTTTTGCTTCTCCTTACCAGAGATGAAAATCAGTTTATCTGCAATATTTGAGTGGAGTAGTCTGTCACCTTGCTCCCTGAGCCAGACAGCCACTGACATTCTCATTTTCATTTTCCCACAGCTAACAATAATTTACCACATTTGTCACCCTCATTGATTTTACTAGCCATGGATCCAACATTTCCACTTTGATATGAGCAGTATTCCTCCAGATCCCCCAAGTAATGGCTGATAAACAGAGTCCTACATAACTTCAGGCATAAACAGGATTTTCTTCTATAAATAGTCATATATATATACATATATAGTCATATATATATACATATATATATATGTCCCCTTATTTTATTGGAAATAGGCATTTTTCTCCTATGTACCTATTTCACTACCAATCAGTCTCCTAGCTACAACAAACCAATTCCCTTTGTCTTCTAGCATTTGTTCTTAGGGGCACAGAGCAGCTCTGTGTTACTGAGAGTACACAGATGTGTTGGCAACGTGTGCATTTACCTCCACTCAGCACAGTCAGTGTAGCTCAGCTGGGTGTCCTGTGCCTTGAGCAGCCCAGAGCACACAGCAAGAACTTCAGCCATTGTCTCAGAGTTTGATTATTTTCTTGACCTTTTTTGGTGCCTGGAAGAAAGCTCTTTGATTTGGGAGATGAGGGGGAATGCGTGGAGTGCTGCCAAGGGATGGGCCATGAGGCAGCTTTTATTCTGCCAGAATGGGCAAGCCCTGGTGCAAGTTGCCTAGAGAGATTGTGGAGTCTCCATCCTTGGAGGTACTCAGAACCTGTCAAGACACAGCTCTGTATGACCCTACTTTGAGCAGAGGGTTTGGACTAGACAATCTGAAGAAGTTCTGCATCAAATATTGTGTAATTCTACTAAATATCCTACAAGAGCCATCCCCAAAAGAGCTACTGTACCATGAAGTACACTCTGGAACAAGGGCTTATATTCCTATCCTTACTCCCAGGAAGGGAAAACATCTGATGGAGCTTGATGGAAGAAGAACCACAAAACTACACCAGGTGCTGTTGAAGACTGATCACTATTGTAACTCAGACTACAGTAATTTTCTTCAGAGTAGTGAGATTTTTCAAGCAATTCAGGATCTGACTCTGATTGAAAGCAGCAGGAAGAAAGTTCTTTCCTCTTTGGTAATCAGTTCTCACTATATAATAGAGTGAGTGGAAACATTTCAGATCAGGTTGCAAACACCTAATAGGTCTTAGTCTCACCTCTGTGAGACTTTATCCTGTGTCTTTATTCTTACACCTATGCAACACTTCTAAGACAAAAGGAGCTCTGAACAATGTGGTCTTTGCTGGATGACAGAAGAACAGTGGATTTTTCTGCTCTGAAGTGCTGCAGTCCCGTTCTGCAGCCCTATACAATATTCATCTCATTTCTGAACAGCACCTCACCCAATCCAAAATGATGTCAGCTAAAAAACCATGATTTTTGAACAATCAACATCTACCCAAGGTCTGTTCACAACCTCTTCTCCTCTCCAAACTGGACTTTTTCACATTAACACAGAAGCAGGACACTTGGAACTATCTACCAGCAACAACTGCTGTTACCCTAGAGATGCTGTATTATGATAGCAACATAAATGTGTCACAACACTAATGAGACCCCCGCCCTTCAGTCATATCTTTATAGATAGGTCTATGTTCACATGCAATCCCAAAGATGTTCTGGTGATAAAATCATGCCATTGGGTTTCTTACTGAAACCTGAGTTCATGTATGCAGCAGCCACTGACACGATTTCCATAGCTCTGGCTTTGTCTCAGCACTCTGTCTATATACAAGAAAGTCATTTCAGTAATGTCAATGAAATGCCTTCACAGTTCAGAAAGCTGGGAGGATTTGGAGAACCCTGAGCTCTCTCTTGCTTCTGCTTTTGTGGCTGGTTGGTGCAGGTAAAGTGAGAGGAACTCCTTCACCACGCCTTTCATGGGTAAGCTATTTCCCCTTTATGCTACCAGGAACTGAGGTACCAAGCGAAGGAAAACTTGTCTCTCTCGTTTACGGATGAACAACACATGCACATCCTGTGTTTGAGTATTTTCAAGCTCTTTGCAAAAATAAGTGATAAAACAAAACAGCTTGCTTGCTTGCCTTAAGATTAGACACAGGCGCAGCCAGAATTTCACAAAAAATTATTCATACCATCAATTTTTAACTGAGATTAATTGACCTTTCAGTACTGTGAACTAATAAGGCTTTCAAGGAATGGTACAGTATTAATTAGAAAGGGGAGCTCTCAATGGTTGCTAAGAAACAAGCATATATTTGTAATCACTTTTTTACCCTTGGCAGCGATGCCTTGTCATAGACTCAAGAATGTTTCTCTTGGAACAAATCCCTGTCGTTTTCAATTAGCAGGCTAAGAATTTAAAATCTAGTTGCTGATTAGTGTAATGAGACAGGAGAAGGTATGTCTGTTGAAATGAAGATAGAGAATCACAAGTAGTATCTATATTAAAGGCCTAAATATGACATGCAGGTCTGGGCATGCTGAATTAGCAGGTCCATAGCATGATTTTCATCTAGGTCAACTAACAATCTCTCAGGGAAAAGTCAGGCGTGGTTATGAGGATACCATGACCAGGCAGCTCTTCCAGCATGCAAGTTAGATGCAGCCACCCTCCCCTAGGACATCCAAGACACAGCTTTGCCATGCTGGTTGGCTTCAGGGCTAGCAATGGTCCCCAGCCTGCTTTATCTGCAGCTATAGGATAGCCAGAGAAACCTGAAAAAATCAAAGAATAGATAACAATTAAAAACCAAAAAGACTGTTGAAAGAAGGGACACTTTAACACCTTGCAATTTTCCTTCAAAAACCACTCTTAATGTTTCTTAAATGACATCTCAGATGTGATTAGCTTTGTGATGCGTAATTGCATTCCTTTATTTTAAGTATTCCCTTGTCTGTTGCAATATGTGCCTTGGAAAACAACCCACTAAAATCCTGCACAGCATTCTGTTTATGTGAATTGTTGCCTTTACTACCATGTGGCCACTTCCCATGGGTGAAGTTAGGAATGTGCTGAAACATTTACAGAACTTAATGGACTACATAGGAATATGGGGAAATCAACTGCATCCAGAGCACTTCCAAAACATGAAGAATAATAAAACCAAAAACCCTAAAGATTTTTTTATTTATTTTCCCTGGAAAGGCTTACTAGTAACAGCAGAACAAGATTTTTAAAAAACCCCTGACATTCACAGTAACATTCCTTTTAAAACAGTGTCTGCATATAAAGAATGACCTTCAGCTTTTACAAAAGATATTTTTACAGGGCCCTGCACAGATTGGTTTTTGGTACAAAGACAAAAATCCAAAGTTTGAAACTAAACTGAAAATAAGCAAGTTTTAAATCACAGAGGAACATGGTGAGAGAAAAGTACCTGGATCATTTGGGAAGCTGGTCTTCAAGAATCACAGAGCTTGAGAACAACCTAAAGACTAATTCAGGACCTCACTCTGGTTAACTTATCAATAAAAATACTAAAGAGATTAATTCCTTAATTGGAGGCTGGGAAAGTTTGTATTTTTAAATTACTGGAATTTCTAAAGGTGATTGAAAAAGTTTTGTTATTGTCTACTGATTGCATTTGGGGGTTTTATGTATTTACATAATGGATTTATTCTTGTCTCAATGCCCAGATTATTCTCAGGAATGGAAGAGAGGTGTTGCCTTCCTCTGAAGCAACAGAAGAAGGAGCATAATTAGTTATGCTGAGATGGATCACAGCTAGGAATAAGGGATTTTGTCTCAGCAGAAAGTCTTGTCCCAAGGTTAAACACTCTATCAGATCTGTCAGGAGTGAATTTTTACTTGAATAAGTCTGGGAGGTTGTTTTTTTAGGATTTCTTCTAAAGCACAGGATCTAGCTCATCTTGAAGGCTCTATTTATTTGTTTTGCATAAATGCCATTGAGGGAGGATCACTGATCTTGGTCTTTCTTGCTGCCTTCCTCTTTGATTTACAGTAAGCAGGATACTTTATGTGCTCTGTGAGATCTCCATCTATGATACAGTTCCCAAAGATCATGGAGATCTGAATTTGCTAATCCAGGAATAATTTCCCATCCCATACTTTCTTTTTCTTGAGTATGTGGGAATAGGACATTGACTCTTCAATATAACAGAAAAATTCTGCTTCAGTGGGTAAAATGGAAAGTAAACTATTTCAGATTAGAATTAAGAATTTTTTCTTAATATAAGAACACTTAACCTATTGGAACACCTTTCCCTGGACTGTTATAGATACCATTTTTTAGTCATCTTTTTACATATAATCTTTTAAAACTTCAAGAGAAGAGAACTTAGGGTGGCTGTCCTAGCTGTGCATGGCAAGCCAAGCTGACAACAGCCACCTATTCTGCCTTTATAGCATCTCGCATTTTTACCTTGTGAAATCACAGGTGTAACAAACCCATCCCAGGCCTAGGGGAAGGTGTAAAATACACACTCTTTTTTTGCATTCTCTCACCTCTTCCAATATCTTCTTATAAAACCAGGCAATGTCAAGGCATAAATAAACTATAGTTTTTCTGGTTTAGTCAGACACTCAAGTCAGGCACATGGTTTGCAGAGCAGCATCTTCCAGCAGCAGCAGTCACTTCCCAGCTTCACTACTACCCCAATGTCTTATACCTGGTACTTCTGCACAAAAGTCTAGCTATTTTTTTTATGCTATCCTATGCAATTTGTCTTCTTTGAAGATAAATATTAGCAATTATTTATGTTACAAAATTTCTGCAAACTTATTGTTTTGTGGTCAAAGATTGGCCAAGACAAATATTAAACACCATCTATTATTATCTCAGAGTATGACTTCTCTTTCATCATTAGGAACTTGGAAACTGGCCTGTACTATTTAATTAGACCTCCTCTATTATCCTACCACCATACGGACATGGTATTAATCTGAGCAGTGGCAACGACTATTATCTACTACCTCAACTGATTAATCTTTGCTTATGTAAGAGAAGCTTAAAGGAAACATATTGCTAATTTTGGAGAAAAACTGACTAGTTACATTTTTGTCCTTTTAAAGGGAAGGTTCTATTAAACACGGTCATTCCTCATCTATCTCATTATTTCATTCTCCTTGTGAAGAACATCTTGACCAGTTAAGGAAAATGTGAGCCAATTAAAGTAAGTATGTTTACGGATGGGATACCTAACTCACCTGTGTAATTAAGACCAGATGTTTATTTTTCAGCTTCTAATGTAACCCAGAAAAGCATCCTTGAAGCTTTCTGCTACCAGGAATGAGCAGACTGCAACTTTGTCCTTTGTGTAAGTTTTTATTTTCCATTTAAGCTCTGAACCTTCTCCAAGCATTTCTTCTGGATCCTTCCCATTCCTATCTCAGTGAAAATCCTCAAAGAATAATCTTTAACTACTGGGATACTGGACACTCTTTTTTTAAACTAAGTTCTCTTACCCAGGTGCCATTTCTCCTCACTGCTCCCCTTGGCCACCTTCTTGAGTCACAGGGCAGCTGACACTCAAGGATGCAGAGTAGTCAGGGATATACAGGGAGTACAATGTCTCAGACACAGCAAATCACTCCTAAGCATGCACATCAAAGGGAGACCAGAGAGGAGCAGTGAAAAGCCAGCACCAAGGTTATACTCGAGTTCAAGGGAACGGTGATAATTGTTAGTCTCTCAACACCCAAAGCAGAAGCTAATCAAATGCAGCCTTGGTCTGGACAGTGTGGCATGTCCCATTCACAGTCTGTGGGATGCTGGTGGCACACTGGGTAGTCACTGGAGCAGACCCTGCACCTGCTCCTGTGTGTCCAGAGCAGGAATTGTGAGTCTATCCTTTGTCCCTGTTGTGAGTACGTGCTTGTCCAGGGTGTGAGTACACCCTTTTTCCCACTGCTGAGTGTTCATGAGTCTCACAACCTCATGCAGGAAAGCAAATAGAGTGTGGGCAACTCTTTTTTGCTGCAGCTTCTGCTGCACTCCAGAACATTTGTCTGGCACCTGGAGCTGACAAAGAGATGCTGTTTCTGGTCATCTTTTTTTCTTTGTTTTGCCAAGGAAGACCTAACAGCCGAGTCAGACCCTGACTCCTACACACTGACGGCCAGGTCACTTTCTGGTCCAAATCACAAGGACCATAACCTTCTCTTAGAAAGTCCCTAGATGCATGCAAGACACCCACAATTATGCACATGAGGTTCTATCTCCAGGATGCCCCTATTCTTGTGACACTCAATGAACAGTTATTGACAAGAAAAGCCTGTAGTGAGAGGTTTGCCATACATGCCATGACAGCCATGTCACAGCTACACCACTGCTTTATGGGAGCAGCCATCATCACTCTGTAGATATACAAGGCCAAGGTATTGTTAGGTCACTGTCTTCATGACACCACAAGTAAGGTAGTCCATGAAATTCTGTCTTGGCTTTCCTACCCTCTGTTCCTGAGGGTCTATTCAAAAGCAGTTCTTGAAATACTTGGTTTTTGCCAGAATCAAAGGACAGCCTTTCCCAAAGACATAGTGTATAGCTTTTATATGAATGTTAGAGTGTCTCAGGTCACCACAAAAAAGGTTACAGCAAATCATTCTCTGATTTTGGTGTTCAACCTACTAAATATCGCAGATGTTATACTAAAAATTTAGAAACCCTGTTATATTAATATTGCAGTTATCTTAAAGCAGAAGCATACTGAAAGTAATACTGAAATGCAGAGAAATTTTTTAAAAGCATCCTACTTTGTACTGCATTTATTACACCCTTTTCAGTTTTGTGGAACTTACAGTCAATACTAATGCAGAGTTTTGTCTTTTTTCTAAAGCTCTGTCATGGTTTAGGAATAGCACTCCCCAGTTCAGTGCCCCCACCAAAACTCTCACCAACCAGATGTCACTTGCTCACTCCCTCCTCCTTCCCTTCCCACTCCATGGATGGGGTTGAGATTTGGAGTCATAACAGTGAAAATTACTGGCTGAGATAAGAACAATTTGCTGGAAACAGCAGTGAGATAAGAAAAGGGAGAGTAACAGCAGCAATACTAATAACAAAAGGTATAAGACAAAGAAACAATTTACATGGAAATAAAACAATATCCTTTCACCTCCCAGCCTCCCATGATTTCTTCAGAGAAGATGGCCTTACAACCCTGGCAAGTGATGAAATGGTATCAAATAACAGCAGGGTCTGGCCATGACCCCTTCCCAGTTACTGTAAAAAACTAACCCTGTCCTGGGCAAAACCAGGACGTGCTCATTAAATATGCTGACAAAATTGTTATTAACCAGCACAACAGGAGAAAAAACAGGTACAACAAGGTGAACTTTAAAAAATGGCTGTCATCCTCTCTCCTCTAACTAATCTTTCCCATGCCCTTACCAAATTCAGCAGCAAATTCAGCAGAGAGGGTGAAGTAGATATGGATAGGCAGGTATTAAGATCTGTGTAAACCATCTACAAAACTGCTGTAAAATACCGTGACTACAGCTATTATTTTGTTGTTTTAGCAGTAACTGAGTGGGAAAGTCATTTGCTAGCAATCAACGAACATAACTCTGCAAGAACAATCAATCACTGTCCCAGAATCCATTATTTAGGAGGGGAAAGGTTTACTAGAAAAATCCTGTAAGTGGTTTGGAAGCTAAACTGAGAAGTTGCCAAGGGCCTTCTTTACAATGCATATGTATGATCCAGTTAGGAAGCCCGTGGCTCAGCATCACCTTATACCAGCTGAGATTAGAGATGCATAGGCTGAAAAACTGACAAAAACCCTCTCCCTGCCACAGGGACAATGGTCCATCACAGGCATTTAACCTAACAACCTATAACTTCTCTATAAAATATGGATTTCCCTTGGAGTTATTCACCAAGTTTCTAACATTTTTACATTACCTCACATATAAATCTGCATTCCTGTCAAAGTGAAGTGTACTTCAAAGGCCAGAATTAGATTTTTTGTTACTGAAACACAAAACTTACTATCCAGGTAAGTCTCTTATTCTCACAGGGCAGCATTTTTATCCCAAAAAAGCCACAATGAATGTGCAAAATCTACAAAAAAAAAAAAGTAGATGCGAAATAAGGACCCAGAAGTGATGTGTTATTCCATAATGCCATACTTAGAAGTCAAGTATTGAACTCAGAAGTCAGGTGTCCAGTTAGCATTAGAGGTTGTACAGCTGAGTTAGACACCCTGAACACTGTGCATCGGAAGGAAAGGCACTGATATCCCACCCACCCGCATTGGGATGCCCTCACACCTGAGAGAAAACATCAGAGAAACACAAACCCGTCAGGTAGACACACATCTTCAAAACTGGGCCTAGGTACCTCTGCAATATAGCAATTTAGTGCCTCAAATTATGTTTACCTCCTTATCAGTACATTAGTGGTACAATACTTTGCCAGGAAGAGAGAGCTTAAAGAAGGATTCAGAGTACCAAATTGCTCCATTAAAATATTCCACTGTCTTCAGCAGAGAAGGGCAACAGAGTGGAGACTCTTGTAAGTAGTGTGCACAATACAGCTTTGCAAATGTTCAGTGAAATATTAAAATGGCTTTCCTGGATCGTCTCTCCCTGTTCTTTCATATCACAGGCAGCCACAATGTATAATCTTTCACATATAGTCATAGAACTTGCACAAATTAAACAAAATCTGTCCTTAACAGAGTATCTTATTCTCTTTACCACAAGAAAGTTGTAAAACCTTAAACCTTGTACTATCTAAACCAAAAACCAAATTAATGGAAAATTAGGTTATACTCGTTTGTTCTTGTGCCAAGATTGGCCTTTAACTGAAACATCTACACTCACTAGGAGATGCTTTTACTCCTGCAGTACTTGTTAAGAGAATATATCTTCTCTTAATCCTGGCTGTGCTCGAGTGATTAAGTCAAAATCTGCTGTGTGAGGAGACATGAATGTCTCCTTCCTTTCTGTGGAACTTGGAGTTACTCTCTTTGTAAGACTTTCAGCTTTAAAGCTCTTTTTTCTTGATGGTAATTCTTTTAACTGTATCCCTTAGGCAAGCTGCTCAGGACCTTACACATTTTCTACCTAAAGTCCCTCTGCTCACATGCCCCGAACTCACATTTGCCTTTTTCACAGTTTATTTCTATTGATGCCATAGTCATTCTGTTACAAGGAGATTTTTATTTCTTTTTTCCTTTCCACTATTTCTTTCAGCTGATAAGTTCCCATTTTTGGTTCATAATTGTTTTGTTACCTCAGCCCAGGTGTCCTATTCTAACCCTGCTCACCATACACTTCTTTGTGTGTGACAGCCTGGATTCCGTGTACTTCCAACAGCTTCATGACAGATTAGCTACTGAATTCTAGCAAGATTTGAGGCATTGCACTTCCACTGACTTCATGCTCCAGCTGTACCTGTGTAGAAGGGTACAAAATCATGACATATTTAATCATGATAAAGGGGGCACATACTGCTTACAACAAGTGTTAAGCTTTTTTTTTTCCCTTCCTTTGTTTTCTGCAGTTCCATTAGGAATTTTCTAATTTTATGATATTTCAATTTCTGTCTTTTTGCCTAACTGTGGGATAATTGAGCCCACTCCAGACATTCACAGTTGTGGGGCAAACTGGAGTCACTCATAGAACAGTTATGCAGAGGGGGAAAATCACACAAGAAAAAATAGAGAAGACAATAAAAGGAAAACATGAGTAACACCTTGAAAAGTGGCGCATCATGACATGGAAAATGGAACAATATTAATGATATATTTTCTTAATTTCTTGTTGCACATGCCAGTCTGGCTCAAGAATTTAAAACAAGGCCTATTACCACTTGAGCTGAACGGAAAGAAAAATGGCTTAGCATTCAAAGGTTCTTCATAATTTAGGACTAAGGGCAAAGGGCTTAACTCGATACACATAGAAAAACTCTTATACCCCAAAACATGCTGGCTGTATCCATGCTGCTTTCTGGAGGACAGTCATAGGCCCAGATTATGCCTTAATTTCTCATGGTTTTGAACCCTGCCAATAACTGTGCTAGTGACTAAACCAGTGCCTGCCAGTCTTTTGTCTGCATTTTTTACTGACACTGTTACAATCTGGTTTAGGCCCAGGAAAGCAAAGCAAGCTAAGTCTCTGTGCATAAACCAGAAAGAACTTAGAAGGTTCAAAATATTCCCAGAAACAATATTAAAACCAAACAAGGTTAGATGTATTTTATTTAATAGTAAAAGAGGCAAAGAGAAGGAAAGAGAAAAGAAAGAAAGAAATGGAAAAAAGAAGTGTGCATGGGGGATGGGGGAACAGGGAGAAGTGACAGGGGTTAGGTGGAAGCACATCACCCATCTGAGGGCCACACGCCGCCACACGCCAAAGAGTACAGAATTCCTTGGATTAATATACGCTTTGGGCCAGGTGGGAATGCCCACGTGCCTCTCTTGCAGGGGCCACCTTGACACTGTCCCTTGCAACACTGAGGGTCTTTTGCATCATCTCAGGGGCTCTGGTGCAGGGTCTGGGGACCCCTTTGAGGGGGGCCACTGTGATGGGCCATGTCACCCCCTCCTGCTGTGGATAAGCTGCTCCCCCTGGTGAGGATCCCTCAGCTGGGCTCCTCTGCACAGTGGAGGATGGGCAGCCACTGCATCTCTGACCAGAGGCTTTTCCAAGATACCCAAAGCCTCTCCTCCCCCCACCCTTTGGTGTAAGGGTCTGTGCAAACCTGGCAGCTGATAGCCCTGGGGCTGTGGTCTCCACCTTGGAGGTGTTAAGCCTATGCTCAGTGAATGTCCCCAGCCCCGTTACTTTATCTTATCTTCATCAGTGAGCAGTGTCAGGCCTCAGTCAGGGCCCCATCCAGAGTGCAGTAGTCTTCTCTGCAGATTTTGTAATACAGTTTTAGTCCTTCAAGAAAATGTTTAAGTCATAGACTATAATATTTCAGTCTCTGACAGACACAGAGTAAGGAATCCATTCTGTTCCTGGCTCTGCTTCATATTCCTGCAAATTCAGGGGTAAATTGCTCCAGAGCTGACTCTGCTCCATTAAAATCCCTTTGATTTTAGTGAAGATGAGCTCTCCACATCTCAGTTCTCTAGCTGTAAAACGGCAGCTGTTGGGAGGAATGGATTAGAAGTGGAAGACTGGCAAGGAGGACTGTAAATCAGTTGAGTGACCTTGCAGCTGGGAGTAACTCTTGATAAGCCTGTGTGAACAGCAGGCCAGACACGGACCAGCTTTAATGGTGACCGTGTCTCCGCTTGTGTACTCCTGTCCATGTGTTGCTTTGGGGGTCAGCTGCTTAGCAAGGTAACAGAAATAAATTCACTCCATGTTCTACACACAAGGTTGTGGTTGTCCCAGCTGTCTGCCTGTGTCAACTCATACAGTAACCATTATTCTAGTGTTTGAGATGAAAAAAGATAATAGAAAACCTTTAAAACATAAGATGTCCCTTTTTCTAGGGGATGGTGAGGGAAGGTGAATTTATTTTTTCTGCACTTCACATTCTGTTTCTAAACAAGTCTTGAACACTTCAGAGTTAAAGATTCCCTTCTGGTACACCTATGAGCATAAAAACAACTTAGGTATAAGCCAGTGAGTAAATCTGTATCACATTTGTTTCTTTTTGCTTTTTATCCTACTTCTTTCAATTCCTATTTATGAAGATCTTATTTTTCACCTGAGACTCAAAAAGGCCATTTCCACTATAAAATGCAGATAGGAGGTGGCATTCATCCTTGTGTTAGCTCTGGTTTTCATTTGCAAGTACTGACCATCTGTCCAAACTGGCTGGAGTTAGAATATAGAATGAAAACTTGCAAATTAAAGTCATCCCAATGTCAAAATGTAATCAAATTTTGAAGAGTCAGGAATATTGTAAAGCACTAACAATTTTTTTAGAGATATTTTACTCAGCAGTCTAGTCTTTTACAAAGCAGTGTGGTGCTTGCATGCACATATCTCTGACATTTACTCCCTCCCCCCATTGATTTGCACATTTGGCAATCAATAATCCATGTCAGATGAAACTTTGAGTAATCGAGGCTTTTTCTCATAGCAAGCAATTCCAGAATGCCAAAAGGTTTTATATTAAAAAAAAAAAAAGTAACAAAACTGAGAAAAACTGTTTTTCAAAATTAAAGAAAAAAAAAATAAAAGGAAATTGCAGTATCTGAGGAAAAGTAAAACTTCATATACTACTTTTTCCCCACTGTCTGTACCCTCACAGACGGGTGGCCTCCTCCTGCACTTGGTTGCAGCCAGTTAAGTGCATCTGGCAGCAAATTCCAATCAGTCCCCATTGGTACTAAAAAACTCTCTGTGATCACATCTGTATCCTGGTTGCTTACTCCCCATTTTTGGCTGGGCTCTGGTTGGGTCTACATCAGCTCCACCCTGTTGTCCTCTTCCCCACTCATTTCACACCCTCTGAAACCTGTTCAACCTCAGCAGCTCCCTGAGGCAGGACACAATTACCCCTCCAGAAGTCTCCTCGTGGCCCAGACACCTAAAGGAAGATGTACATTTTTGGGAGGAAAGAAGCAAGATCAATCTGTTATGGACATGTAGCTATGTTTTACCTTTCCTGAACAGTGAGCAGTTGTGCCTGTGCTGTTTCACCCCCACTGGTGCTACAAATAAATATCACAGAATGTCACAGAATACTCTGGGCTGGAAGGGACCCACAAGGATCTTCAAGTCAAACTCTTAAGTGAATGGCCCATATGGGGATTGAACCCATAACCTTGGTGATCTTAGCACCAAGCACTAACCAACTGAGCTAAAAGTTTTCTCTATCCAACCCAGAAATTGGCTGATGCGATGGTTTGTTCTGGGATTTCTGCAGAGAACATGTTTCCCAAAGTCCAAAACATTTCTTTGGTGTGCTGAAATTCTGAGATCCTCATCTGCCTAATTCCCTAAGAAAAGAAGGAGAGCTCTTCAGACCTGACGCATCCTCAGAGCTGCCCTTTGATACTACCCCAGCCCTTGCCAAAGGTTTCTTTCCAGCCTGCCTCCAAGCTGCCCACAAAGCTATCTGCTGTGGTGACAGGCAGCCCCAGGATCCCACTAAACAGCAGGAATTCCTCCAGAGCGAAATTTGCAGAAGGAACATGACTTAGACACACAAATTGCCTGTTGGAGGATATTTTCTCTCTCCATTGACTATGTGAGGAGCCTGGGGAGATCAGCCTTCTGACTCAAATACTGCATTTAGATGCTTGAAGTTCAGTAATGTAATTCACAGGATTGCTAAGCATATATAACTTTCTAGGTTTGCAACAGATAAGAGATGTAACTACATTTTGATGCCTGTGATAAAATCCTGGAGGTAGAGGGAGGCCCTAATCAGTCATCAAGTAGTTCCATCACCAAAACTGGATTTTCATTTAATTGGAAAATTTTGTTACATTTCCCATATAAGCCCTTCTACTGATAAAGGAACTAGAGGAGACAGTGGGTTTGTGTCTGCTACGGACCAGCAGGACGATTTCTGGAGCTGTGTACAGAACCACAACAAATTATTTGCATATGTCTGTACAAGAAGCCAGATTGTCCCAAGGACCTTGGGGAAAGCCTTTACAGAGACATAAGGGACAGGCAGCTACCAAATGTTCCCAATCCAGTGCTTGATTAGTGCAGTCATACAGCACTGAACACAGAGCTGAGCATTAAAATCTCCTCGAGAAAAGAAAGAAATTTAGTCCTCCTATACCCAAATGAAAATTCTTACCTATCAGTCAGATCAAACACCCTTCTCCTTCTCAGCTCTGGAAAGGCTCCAGCTGCCTGTGAAAACCTGCTGCTACTTTGCTTTATCAAGTTGCTGCCCAGTGCAGCAGTGCCCAAAGCGTTGTGTGTCCCAGATGAGTGGCACTCTGGAGCAAAGGAGCTGGTTCAGCTCTTAAAACTAATTCCCACTTGACAGGAGTGGAAGGTAGAAAGAAAAGGCTCTGACAGCTCCCAGCCAAGTACAAAACAAAAAAAAAATTCCCTGCATACTCAGATCTTCATAGGTTAGCTAATAAAGATAGTGAGCACTATGTTGTCAGCAAAAGGGATGATTTTCAGCTACCCGAAGCAGAAAAAGTACATGTGTTTCTGCTCAGCCACAGAAGTCTTTAACACGATGATGGCTTGTTTTCACCTTCTTTTTTTTCACACCTCAATGCTATAATTCCACAAGGACCTTATGACAATCGAGGTGTGTTTTGCAGTGACTAGTGTCGTTGCATAATTGTGAACAAAATGACACATATTTCCTTTATCTCATTATCTTAATCTGAGTAGACCAAGTGAGTCACAGAGACAAGAATACATGCTAACATCCGAGAAAAAAAAGATAATTTTAGGTATGATAAAAAAGAAAAGGATGACTCTGAGTGCATCCACGTACAAACACAGAGTTTTATATCCTCCTGTGCCCCAGATACAGGTACAGACCCAAAATACCACAAGTTCCCCAACAACAGACCAGGCTAAAGAACCTGCCACCCTCTGTCACAGATATGCAGCCCCACAAAAAAAATATAAAGACATCAGGGAAGCCTAGCATACATGCTGGCCCTCAGTGAAATAAACAACTGGCAGGAGGGAGCAAGCAGCAAACTCACTGAATACTTCATTACCCATTTCAATTCTTTTGTTCCCTAAGGGAGTTAGTAGAGCAAACCACTCTTACACTTCTCCAATCTCAAACTTACAACCACTCTGAGATAGGAAAGGGAATTTGCAGGGAGCTCATGGTAACTGACTCGCATCTCCCAGTGACTTTATGCACTTGGCCAGCTTGCTTCTGGTGAAGGCAGGAACCCTGTGTGGATTTATATGGCACAAGGATCTGCCTCCATTAGCATCATGTCTCCAAGGGTGGTATCAGTCACCAAGAACCACACACTTGAAATGGCACCATTAGACAGTTGAAGCCCAATAAATAGTACTAAACAGAAAGAAAAAAGGGACAGCTTCTTCTCCTTGCATAAGTGAAGGAGTGAAGGGGAACTTCCCTAAGAACAGTATCTCAACCCCAAGAAAAGGGCTTTGGTTCCCTTCAGTCTATCCTCTGTGCCAGTCCGTGGCTTCTCTTGTTCTGGAAAGCTGCTCTAAGCATTTTGGCACCTCAACTAACAGGCACAACCTGACAGCAGAGTAAGTCTGATGTTCTGCTACTACATTCAGTGAAGTTACTCAAGACAAAAATAACCCCTTCTCCAGTCATCAGCCACCCAGGGGATTGGAATATGCAGAGTCTGGTCCTGTCCCTCCCCTTCTCATCCCTGAGGGAACCACTGAAGAGATTAAAACCACAGCTGTATCCTATCCCAGAAGAAAACAAATGCTCACCACTCTTCTCCAACCAGTCTTTCTTCATCCTGGGGATATTCAGTGGGCAGGAAATGGTATTCATGATTCTCTACAAAAAATAAACAGGAATCCCCAGATGCACCAGGTTCCAACAGTGTGTCTGCTCCTACAAGAGTGAATCCAATGCTCAAAAGTCTGTGCCAGAAGTAGGGATGCTGGCTGGGTAAGAATGGGCCTCATGGGCAGAAGGCAAGCAGGGAAAAAAGACATATGGGAGTGGACTCATGCGTTTCTCTCAAGAAGATCTTGTGAGAAAAGGAAAAATAAAATATTGATAAGGGAGAGAAACAAATTAAACTAACAGAAAGTAATGTGGTAAATGTGAGAAAGATGCTGTGCAAACATCCAGGCTGTGGGTGGGGTGTCAAGAGTCCAGAGAAAAATACACAAGAGGTTCAGTGGGAGGGTGAGGACTCAGAGTCTCTGAGAGCATCTGCAAGCCAAGCTTAGCAGCTGGGAAAGCCCATCAGGACTGAGAGAGAAACAGCAATGTTATGTCTCTCCTGAACATGAAGTAAGGACCCAAACTACAATGTTATGAAGATCAAAAAGAAGATACGTGGACAGACTGTACAGCAGAGAAGTAAATATCTCTGATACACCAAATGTTTGAGGACATGATTATTCCATTTAGAACAGAGCTCTGTTCCCTGACTTAGGGTTTCATCAAGATAAGCCCTCTGATGAGGTATAGACATTCTTCTTTCCTGGTTTTCTTGCCAACTATTTTGTGTTACTTTAAGTGAGAAGGGAATGTAACCATTGAAATTTTATGAACTCTCCAGGGGATGCCCTTGCCAGAACAGAATTTACTGCAAGCATCCTTAGCTTCCACAAGACAGAAATACTTATTAGATCAGTATGGATGAGAGAATTTTCAAATCTAACACCACGGTATAAAAATTTTGTCCATAAAAAAGGCAAATTGAGTTTTTGCTCTGGAGAGAAACATTCATAAATCAATCAGTGGATGGTATAATGCAGAATGTAATGTGAAGCAAGAGGCTCAAGAAAAAAGAGAAATTAAGACAATAATTTCAGAAAACTGAAATATAAATAGTAATATGGATTATCAAGTTTAAAATCCAATAACTTGTTTAGCATAAAAAGTGGGGGTGGTGTGGGGAGGGGGAATTTTTAAGACTCAAAGAGGCCACTGGTTTTCAGGAGAAGCTACAGCTGTTTTGAATACCCAGCAGTAACCACGTGGGAGAACAGAAAGTTCAGCTTCCCTCCTGGAAACCTGCTTGTTTGATGTTAATATGAAGTATAAAGAAATGTCACAGAGGCTGGTTTTCTGCAAAATTCTATTATTCCTTATAATTTAAAAACAAGCTAAATGGTCTTTAAGATGTTTGTTTAGGGTTGACATTTAAAAGTAGGATTTATTATTTATATGGTTCTTCAGACAGTTTGTCCTTTAGCTGTACTTGAGGGATATGGCTTCAAAACATAAGTCATGGTTAAATAAGATTGCTGTGGAAAAGAAAGAGATAAGACAGCAGATAATTCAGGAGTGTCTCTTCAAGAGCAATTCTTGGTCATGGTACGAGCATGAAAACAATGTGACTTTAAAACATTAACAAGCAGGAGCTCCATGCCTTTTGGTACTAACCATCTTTTACGTCCATACCACTGCCTTTAACTGGCATTGAGGATATTTATCAATTTTCAAGATAAGTCCTGTAAATTACTAGCCACTTGTAGTGTCACATGAAAACATCAAGCCATAATTTAATACCTACTGTGACGCAGGAAAATCCTGTGAATTTCTTTCAAGGTGGATTTCAACTTTTTATTCCAATTTTGTAAAAAAATTACCATGTTTCCTCAGAAAAACAAGAATAATGGATTTTTCCCAGTTTGCTTTTAGATGGCAAAGCTGCTGGATTCAATTTCCAGTCAGTTTTTCCTAAGACTTTACATTGAAGGCAGGGTTATATGGAAATCAGTGGTAATGCTGTTTGAACAAGGACTAGAGGAGTAAGCTGTACATTGTGTTAATTTAAGGGATTTTTCTTCCAAGGAGACAAATTGATAGACTCCATGAACATCAGTGTTAGTTTTTCAAACCATTCTTAAAATTAGTTATCTGGTTCAGGCCAATTAAACAGTGTGCATAGCTAGCATATGTGATTGTAAGCAATATTGTATCCACCCTGCCAGATCATGGGACCATAAAGGAAAGAAGTTGGAAATTTAGGTCACTTAGGTCTTAAAAAGAAAAATCTCCCTATCTCCTCATAGTACAAGTTATTACTCTAGCTAATTAGCTACCCAGTTTTTTCCAGTCTATTGAAATGCTATTGCTTCAAACCGCGTTTTCTGTTCTCAACGACAACCCATTGCTGATAGAGGTAGATCTATGAGGTATCATTGCTTGAACACAGGAAGAAAAGGCTTTGCAGAAATGAGACAAGAGCACATATTCATGAATATGATGAAGACCAGGACAAGTGGCATCACATATTCCTTTTGCACACAGGCTACACATTTGTTCCACAGATTCCTCATGTCCCATAATTAAGTCCTTTTAAAGGCTGTTGATGTGATTTGCCTTAGGACAAGGCTCACATACGGTCATTTACTGCATTTCACTTGTGGATCATTAATAACAAAGTGTGATATCTCTGCTGCTTGGAATTGAGCACAACATACGAGAAAAAAAGGAATAATTCCACAACATTTGTCTTTTGGTAACTTGTTCACAAAGTATTAATCTTCATTTGGAGCAGTGGGATCAATGTTCAAAGAATCATGTCCTGTAAGAATGAATTCATTCCAAGACTTCATAATCTGCTCTAGTATATTCCCAAAAGAGCAAAACCTTCTGAAACAGATTATTCTGCCTGTTTTTTCCAAAGATTTAGAACAAATTCTTTACAAGTACCAAATCATTCTGCACTGTCATACCACTCTTTTTCTACAAGGTGTTTGTGGCTGGTCTAATTCCACCATGAAGGTCACATATGCTTTATTCTGAGAACCACAGGGATCACTTCAAATGATGGAATAAAAGAACATATATTCATAATGAATGCTGTTAGAAGGATACAATTTTGACAAGCTTCAGGCAGATTCCACTCTCCTAAGGCATGGCTGAGTGCCCTGCTCTCTTGAAAGCACAAATAAGGGGTCTGGTTTTCAGGCATCAGTGGTCGTGTACATTTTTATGAATGATCTTGGCAAATTTGGTGAGAGCTTTTTGTGTTGCAATTCAGCAGTGCCACTGTCAGGCCCCGGGAAACTGAGTTCTGCAACAGGGACCAGGGCCTCACTCCAGCCCTTAGGCCAGCCAGGAGAGCTGGGTGAGCTGTGCCATGTGAGCTGTGTGCTTTCTGCTGCTCTACATGGTATTTCACATGTCTCACCCTTGTAGCCATCTTCTATCCACATGGCCATGACTGCTCAGTCTGAATACTGATGCTGGGGTCCTGAGTCCTTGTTTCAGAGTGACCAGCCAATATCCAAGGTTTACACTTTAAGACAGAACACCTGGCTTTTGTCTGGACCCACTGCTCTCTCCTGTTTTCCATGGTGTTCTGACTGCCAAGATTTTGGTCACTCAACTTTCCCACAAGCCACCAATTTAAAAACGGCATTAATTTTTCTGACTTCAAGCCCTGGCTTGTATTTCTTACAATACCTGACTGCCATCCTCATCCTGGAGTCCAGCCTGGCACTAGTCACTGTGTGGGATTTCCCCTGTCCCTGGTGTGTTCCTAGTGGCTGCAGCTACAGAACGTCCTACATTGCTCTGACTGTTAAGGATTTTGTTTATTTAAACCATGAAAATGTACAGTGCCAGCAAATTTTCAGGTGTTTAAATATTAAGAACAAGACCCCAAGCATGAGTATTTTGACAGATGTTCTGACTAATGATAACATTATTCTTTTTCTCAGTGATTCCGCTCTTTCTACCACTAGTATTTTCCCTTTTTATTGACTTTAAAGAACAGTGAGTCTGAGAAACAGCAGATGCCAATGCTCCCTGAGTGCTCCCTAGTATAACGCTGTGGGCCATTATCAACCCTTTAACCAACCCATGAAAGCGGCGCTACCCTCAGTCCTCCTCCTTTTCATGACTTACTGATAGGCAAGTCTTCCTTTCAAACTTGTCTTTCCTCTATTATTTAAAGTGTTTTGTTATTTTCAGCATGTCTAGAAGCAAAGAAGTCTCTCCTCGGTGGTGTCTGCAAAGTAGATGTGTGTACCTGAGATTGTCATATACACCATCTCTGTATTCTGATAAACAGGTTCTTCCAAACTTGGATATCTACCTAAGGATTAAAACCCTGGAACTTAAACTGTACTCATGTCTACTCTCTAGCACCTGATACTAAGAGAGATGAAGATTGCCTGAAGCCTGTCCGGAAACATTAACAAAGTAATGGAAGATTCCTCACAAGCAGTAAACCTCACTTTTGAAAATGCATAAACTCACCTTCACCAACATAACAGTTGTGAGTTACTGGTCTCTGTCTAAAGACCTTCATGCTCCTTGTTGCCAGAAGCATCTGGGAATGTTGATATGGTTCACATAGATTATGCATTTAACTAATGTCAATATATGTTATGGCTAATTGAGACCACAGGGGCAAGAGATTTTCCTATAAACCAGGTGGCAAAAGTGCAGAGGGCAGCATCAGGACACGGTGTGAACTGACTCTTCTGTTAGCCTGTGCAGACAGGCTTATGGAATAAGCATTTCTTGTCCAAGATGGAAAGAGCAGCTATTGCCAGCTGTGGTTGTTTGTTTTAGAGATCTCTCTGACACATAAAGATTTGCCAACAGAGCAGAAGACTTGGCTTCTGTGAGCAACTCTTCCAGGACCGTGGGGAATCTGCCTCCTTCTTGTGCTGGTGAGTGAATCCACTTCTTTCAGAACATATTCACGAGGTGATCAAAGATGCTGGAAAAACTAGGAACAATAGGAAACAACACAATGTAAAACACCTCTGAGGCATGGGGTTTGCCATCCTAATATCTGTGAAAACTGTTATCGGTGCAGAATGAGTGTGAAAGACAACAGATGTAAGTTTTGAACAAAGTATGAGCACATATCCATTAGAAAGGGGGAACAGAGATGAGATGGGGGGAATATATCTTTTACAAAGTCTGTTTACATGCTTGAATCTCCTGTTGAAAGCCACTCCAAAGTCTCCTACACCACTCGCTTCCTCTGGACTGAAGAGAATATGCATTCACTGCAGATGTCCTACTCCACCATTTAAAATTATTTCTTATCTTTAACTTTAGAAGGTTGATTCTATTAATCAGAACAAAGGAGAGTGTGACAGCTAGAAGGGAAACTAGTGGAAAGATGGGAATATTTATTGCAGCCTTTTGGGGCTCAAGGTATCCAAGTCTTATTTAATATTTTGACACATTGAACACTAAGCAATTTTTTTGTCATCACCACTCAGCTCTGATACATAAATACAGGCATCTATTAATTATACTGGCAGATAATGTATATGGAGGTGCCTACTTAGCTTCCACTAATGAGAAAATGCATTATGCTCATCAGGGCTGCCCCAAGGGCATGAATGACTTGTCCTTGTGAAGACATGCTTGTCCCCCCAGTTAAAATCCTGAGCAGAAAGCACCCACCTTTCTCATGAGGCAGCTACTTCTGACAGGCATCAAAAAGTACCTTTCCTTAGCCTCAGGGTATAGGAGACAGAACAAGTCAAGAATTAAAACACTGTAATGCAAGTGGATTTTCACTGCTGATGAAGATATTTCCTGCATAGTAAATACAGATGTTACTTGCTATGCAGCAGTCAGAGCGAGGATTGTCTCTTAAGATGGAATATTAAAATGGCAGCACAGTAGCAAACACCCTCCTTTCCAAGCCCAGGGGCCCAGTACATCAGGAGCAAACAGGGACATACTGGACTCACAACCTGATGCATAGCTATAAAATAATGTCTTGGAACTGGGTGGGGCAGGGATCCAGTAGGCTTCCCTAAGATGTACTGGGAGACCAAAACCCACTTCATGTGTGTGAACTTGTCCTTGTTCACTTTTTTTCTGACTAACTGCTGCCTACAGCTTTTTCAAACTGAGGAATCTGACCCCAAGTAAGACTCATCTCATGGCCTGAAATTGAAGTCTCTGAATGATTATTGCTACCATAGTTAAGAAGTTAGACTAGTCTAAGAAGCTGACCCACAGCAGCTCGATGATTTCTGGTCCTGGCTATTACCATGTACTCTGCTCTGCACAAAACTGGTCTGAAGGGAGCTACGTGGTATTTTCCCATGTAAGGCACTGATACGGAAGGTGAGACATAGTAACCACTTATCTAAGGGGGATTTTAACCTATTTCCAAGCCTGAAGAGCAGCAAATCAGATCTCTCAGTGGTTAAAATCAGAGTGTGTTGACTGGCTTCACTCAAGCTTGGCCAGGCCCTGGTTGTACCCTTTTCTTTCTATGAAAACTCTTCTAAGACTTCCTAGAGGCAATTTAGGCCTTAAGTAGATAATGATTTAATTTTGGAAAAAACCTTTGAAGACCCACTTCCCCCCCCCAGAAGGAAAACAGCAGTGAAAAGAAGCTCATCCATGCCTGTTCTAGTGGTTAATATGGTCTTATTATTAATTTTTAATTCAATTTCTCATGAATCAAAATTGAAATTCAGATCATGGATCTCAGAGTAACATATTCTGCTGGTCTGGTAGTCATCTCTTACCAATTTTTCTTCCCCAAGCAACTACTTTTCAGAGTATTGAATTCACAATTTGTTCATATTCTGTGCTTAAAGCGATTTGCAAAGGGATGAGATATGAAATATGTAAGGACAAGATCTTTTTTTCAAGTGTTCACAAATGAATTTTGAGAGTGAATTTTTTCTGCTAGAGTCTACAATAGTCTGGGTGTCTGTGGGAGACAGAGGAGTAGAAACTCCTGCAATTAAAGGAGGCTTTGATTTACAACCCTGGAAGAGACTAGGTCTGGCTTAATTGAGAGAGATTTATAGATCTTAAGCAAAAGGATTACAAGCCTGTGTTCCTATAGTTATAAGTAAAATTGTACACTGGGTGTTCTGGTGGAGGGTTTTAAAATATAATAGTGTGATTTTATATAGTTTAAGTTAAGAATGTAGATGGTATAAGAGAGACATCTGTGTGTACGTGACATGAGAAGTGATTGGTCAGGACAGAGCTGCATTGCAGTGAGAAGTGCCACAGGTGATAGGTCATAAATCCAAAACAAAGTGTCCTTTTAAGTGTCTATTGGATTAGAAAATTATAAATTATGATGTAACTCTAAATCTTGTGATTAGTTGCCATTATTCAGCGGTATTGTAAAATCTCACGCCTCGACTGATGTGTTTGTTATTTTAAACAATAAATCCGTGTAATCGCGTAGTCCCATCCCTGAAAGTTATTTTCTCTGATGAGTGAAAACGTGGGAAATTCAACAGGTGTCAAATTACAAAAAAAGCTATCAACAGGTGAGTCCAGTTGATCTATTCTGCTGCATATACTAAGTTTATTTTTTATGGTAAATAGAACTTTTGAATTGGTGGTACGAGTTGGAATAGACTTTTCAAAGTCAAATACGACCTGGCTTTACAGTCTTAGTATCAGAAGAGATGATAAGCAGCAACTATATTAATAATAAATACTCTAAAAATTGAGATTCAGAACCTGAGTGCAGAACGAAATACAGCTTGCCTCAATACACATATCTGTAGAAATCTAATCAAGACTGATCTTATATGCAGAGCCTGAGTGTCTCAGGTGGACTGAAGGCAGGAAAATGGCAACAAGCTGTCACTTCTTGTAATCCTGGGAAAGGATAAGAGAATGAATGATTAAATTCTCCTTACTCAACAAGGAACCAAAGAAAATGTCAAAATAGCAATGCAGAAGACCTCTTTAAAAAGAAAACAAACTCTGTCCCTGAAGTCACCACTGTTTTGTGTACAACATGAAATATTTAGATGCCAAAGAATTGAAAACTGAATTCTGATGGAGTTCATAGTTGACTCACTTGCCCTAAGAAATTCATCCTCATATTTTCCACAAGTACTTGCCTACAACCAGGACGATGCTTGCTGTAGACATCATCTCTTTATATCCATCATTTATTTATACAGCCATGAAATAGGAGCCATGTCTGTACCTCCCTGACTCTGTATCACAGGATATAGAACACCATGAGAATCCCTACATGGGACTTTTGGAAGTTCACTGAAGTTTTAAGGAGAGAGAAATAAAGAGAGAGAGATGATCTTTTTACAGTACTAAAGATTCCCAGAAATTAGGGTTTTACTCTACAGTCTTCTGATTATACTTCCCCCATTCGATCAATGTCAGAGAATAACTGGATACAACAGTAGATTGTGTGACCCATACTGATTTAATTACTTTTCTTCATATTTTGACTTCTCCAGAACTGATCATTGCTCTGTTTTGCTAAGAACTCAGTTTGGCACCCAATCAATCACTCACATTTCCTTGGTTCAGGCAGACTGGCCACAAGCAAAGCAGCAGAACACTGTCCAACAACAGCTAGTGAGGCACTCAGCCAAACTTACCATCTCTCCTTTCTTTCTGCATACTTCATGTTCTAATACATCATGTTATATCTGTCACATGTCACAAACAATTTCTGTATGGATGGGTGGATGCACATGTGTGTATATACACACAGACTTTTCCCCACCTCTCCCTTTTCATCCTGTACAATTGCCATGCAGACCAGGGACCTGACAAGTACATTCTTGCTGTTGGGGACTAATTAGTGTATTTGTCATTACGACCAAGTCCAGCTCGATTTGGAGAAATTAGAGGCTTCTGTCAACTGCTACCGACCTCTTAGTATTCCAGAAGTATTTACCAGTACCCACCTCAACACAGATTTACAGCAGCTGACAGCTTCTTTCACTAGTTGTCACTCACACATTTGCTGAATCTGCCCCAGGCCTGCCTCATTACCTGTATTTTCAAAGAACATCTCGTACAAAACACAAGCAAAGCCATCTCACTCTGCAGAAGGTGTCATCTTTCAGCAGCCATTTGTTACAGATGCAGGCAAATGCCCTTCCACGGTCTCCCACATCACCTTTCACTGAGAGAAGCTTCTCATAGCCCCCCAAACCTGCTCAGACTGAATTCCTCCAAAATCTGCTGTGCTTAGACATTCTGGGACTCTGTCGTGTTAGTGACATGTGCCATCATCTCACTGCTGTTTTGCTCTCCTCCCACCTTCCTTCCTCTAGGCTTATACTGAGCTTTCTGTAGTGGCCACAGTACCAGCTGGAGTCTCACACTTGAAAATGCAGGAAGGGGCACTCTCAAGGTCTATTTGGGATTTTCTTTCCATTGAGTTTGACATCTTTGACCAATAATAATAAAAATCTCCAAGTGGATTCTAAGTAAAGAAATGATACACACCAACAACAATTTTGTTAAAACGTGGAACTTTGCCAGACTCAGGAAGATCTGCAGCGCTTGGCAGCAGACTGAAATATATAACTGCAACCAGGGAAATATTGTGAGTTTACTATCCTCAAAAAGTTTACTGTCCTGGAAAATTGTTATTGTGCAAAACACATGCCAAGTTAATATTGTAATGGATTTTATGGCTTGGAACAGCAGTTAGCTAGTGCTTGTAGCCAGAGGGCTACATCCTCAAACGGCGTAAAATAAGTGAATGTGGAGGAAATCACAGATTTATCAGGAACAGACTTTTAAGTGTGGTACAGCTGGCCTGAGAATAAACCTGTGGTTGCAAACCTTCTCTTACAAAAGTTAATTCAGTGATTTTCTGTGGCTGTGAACATAAGAAATGTATAACATCTAATAAATCTAGAGGAAGAGAGGTGTGTAAAATCTTGAAGACAGATGTATTAAATCTAATAAAGCAGTCTAAGATTTTTTCTAATAATAGAAGACAATTATTCCTTGCTTTTGCACATGGAACTATTGTGCCTGTGGTTATGATCACCTGAACCCACTCAAAAAAACCTTTGTTGCTCCTACCTGCTTCTTGCAGAGGTGGTGGAGGAGGTAAGAACACAGCTGGAGTGGAGAGAGAAGGGCAGGCACCAAGCTGTTTCAGAATGCCTTCACCTCGTCTTGCTCAGGACCTTTTCTTTGCAGTTCTGTAGTCTGTCTTCCCCTTGCAGGTCTGTTACCTTTCAGCAAAGCTGCTACAGTGTTTTAACCTGTTCTCCTGCTGTTGTTTTCATGCTATTATTCTCATGGTGTTGCACCTGCAAACCCTGACATTATTCTTATCTCTGATTTCTCATGGGAAGAAACTGTCACCCGAGTAAGAAAGACTCCTTGCTTCCCCTTGCTCTTCCCCACCCTTTCTTTTATAGCTCGAAGTTTACATTAAATGAAAAGCATAAATGAGTCAATAACATAGTGAATAAGAGAGACTTAAATCTCCAGTTAGACATGATACCTACCTAAGGTCACTGTGAAACACTTGGGCTCATTCAGAGCAAGCAGTGTTTTAAGCAGGAGTATACAGAAGGGAGTTTGAACACGTCACAAGGAAAGGCATATGGACTCTGTGGAAAAACATGGTAGAAAATTATTATCATCGTTAGCATCACCCAGAGAGGATCACCAGAAGATACCTTCATTGGAGACTCTGTTGCACCTCTTCTTGGCCATCCATGGGTGAAAGTTTTTGCTTGCCCTGTTTTCTTTCTTCCTCTCCTTTGTATTTTTCCCAACAGTAATTTTAGAGCAGGTGTGTGCCATCAGCTACAGATTCCATGAACAAAACTTTAAACATTTAAGTCTGTCTCAGCATCCTTTGTGTGACAACAATATCATATGACCAACCTTACCTCTTGCCTAAGGCTGAAAAAGCTTCCTTTTGTGCCGAGCTTGACATTGACTTAGCAGGT
Organism: Aphelocoma coerulescens; assembly: GCF_041296385.1. Lineage (NCBI taxonomy): Eukaryota > Metazoa > Chordata > Aves > Passeriformes > Corvidae > Aphelocoma > Aphelocoma coerulescens. The sequence continues at coordinate 86,461,874 of NC_091013.1, forward strand.
AACTTTTTGCATGTTATCCCAGCCTAGGTGCAGACTCCCACTGCAGTGATGTGGTTGTAGCAACTAAGCCAGGAGTTCTATCCCATCTCATCAAAGGAGAAGATCACAGTGCAACCCAGCCATGGCCTGAGTGGACTTCAGTCTCCCTCTACAAACATCTCTATCTTGGTATGTATGAACTCTCCTCTGGATTCTTCTACAGCTTTATCTAACACAGAGACAACCTGAAAATTGCTTTCTGAGTTAAAGCTTAAAGTAGCTGTGTGTAGGAATCTGTGCTTTATTTCCCCCGTACCTCAGTTCCTCAGCTGTAAAGAACCCTGTGGTGTGGACTCCATATCCCACAACACCAAAGCTTTTTCAGAGGATTACATGAAATTATGGCACAAATTGCATCAATGTATTCAGTAATGGCACATCTGGACACTACAGCTATATCTGTATTTGTAAGTTAAACAATTACAAGGAAGGCTCAGCAATGGAAATTATTTGTCTGCACCATAAATTTGCAATATTAAATTAATCCATTGCAGTTTGGACCATGTCAAATGGCTTTGGCCCTCTCCAAAATACTATCTGGAAGAGCTAGACTGCTAGAATGTGCCAAGGACAGTAACAGCAGGCAGTTTGTATGTAACCTCTATTTCGGAGGGTCATAGAGTTTAATAACACATTTTGGGACAGTTCTGTAACAGCCGGTCCCACTGCTACTGGGTGAAAACAACCCTGGAGAACTAAATGACAGTATGTAGTCCAATTAATTGTGCTTATACAACACATTCAATCCCCAAAGATTCCATTCCACATTCTGAAGGGTAAAACCACTTTCAGAAAGATCATTAATGCATAAAAGAATGTACCCAGCATTATTAGTTTGAAATGTCAAATCTTTCCTGCTTACAGAGAGGTTTCAGAATCAATATTCAGTTTCTTCAGCAGATATGGTTTAAGCTCTCATTATTGTTAACCACCTGCAGCCCTTGCACCCCAGACTTTGAAAGAGATCAAAACTTCTGAAAAAGAGGACACTTTAGTCAGCTCCTGAATAATGGAACTGAAACAGAGGAGACCAATCCCCTTCAATTTTCTAAGCATGGTAATGAAGGAAACTCTTCTTCTAAGCAATGATGTCACTTGAAGGCAAATCTGACCACTGTGCTTTCAGAATTGATGCTCACCCACTAAGATTCCTTAGCTTTTTTGCATGGAAATACAAAAATGAAACATTGCATTCTCATTATTGAAGGAACGATGAAGTCGTGAAAAGAAGCAAAATTTTTTTATAATCAATTCTTCCTGCTGGCTTTGGAATAATCTGAAATAGCTAGAAATGATATGTTTGTATGACTTGTCAATACCATGCAAGGCTGATTAAATGAGTTCATCAAATAGAAAGATAGACTCATAAAATGGTTTAGGTTGGAAAAGGCCTCTAAGATCATTGAGTCCAACCATTAATCCAGCACTGTTAAGTCCACCACTAAACCATGTCTATAAGCACCTACCTGCACATCCTTGAAACACCTGCAGGGATGATAACTCCACCACTTCCCTAGGACAGCCTCTTCCAGTGCTTGACAGCCCTGCAGGAATGAAATTTTTCTGAATGTCCAATTTAAACCTCTTCTGGCACAACTTGAGACCATTTCCTCTTGTCTTATTTTTTATTACTTGGGATAAGAGACCTCCTCCCATCTTGATACCTCTTCAGGTAGTTGTAGAGAGTGAGAACAAATCATCACAGACCCAAGAGAAATTTTCCTCAGTAAGTTTGAAAACTTCAAAATGAACATGAATGAAAAGAAATCAAAGGAATAAAACAGAAATTTTAGCCTTCAGAGGAACCAGGGCTTTCATGACACCAGAAAATGTTCACACAACAAACACTGAACGGAAAATCAGTGCAGGAAAGGTTCAAAGACTGTTCAGCAATGTGCATTCTGAGGCAGTTGAAAATATACAAAAACACAAGTAACCATGTGGATGAACTATATGCTATGGACTTGCACTTGAATTGAGTTTCCTATTTTTTCTATATTTATTTGCTCCAATTCTGCATAGCATCATAACCACGTCCCATTTCCTCTCCAACAACGAGCTTTAGGTGTGTTTAGAATAATGAAGAATATGCATGTCATATTCAGATTTCAACTCTGTAGCTAAGCACCAGAATGCATGTAGTCTGTGAAAGGACCAGCAAAAAAAATACACAAATATATACATATATAATATAAACAACACCATTTTTCTACTGTCTCTGCTTTAATGTCCTCCAAGAGATTATTGTATCTCTATTCACACAGACTAGTGTGAATTGTAGTCCTATTCACACACTTTGTTTCTCTTCAAACAGCCTCACTGATTTTAAGGTGCTATGAGGGAGAGTCAAACTTTATTCAACATACGTAGGAGACCCTTGTGGGCACAGTGGAAGAACAGGGTTTTCACAAGACATGTGAAGGAGGAAGGTGTTTAATGCAAAACATTTGGTCAGTTCTCATCTGAAACATGAAGAGCATTTTAATAAATGTTTAGCAATAGCCTTTGTCCTTCTCTTGTATCTATTAAAATGAGAACCCAGGCTCAACAAATATATTCCAGGGAATATTAGAAGATAAAGAACACTGATTTTTTAGGGCATTTTTGGGGGGAAGTTCTTTTGGGGTCCTTTGTAGGGGTTTTTCAAATTTAATCTCAGTAAGGCTTTTTAACAGCATATATAAAATTATTCTTAATGTCTAGTTTTTGTGGACTAAAGATTTAATTCTGTGCAAGTTTCTACTGCAGCTGCCACTAAAAAAATTCAGGATTAGATACATTTTTAACTACATTTCTTGCCTTCCCACTTTAGAACAAAATTTGATACTAAACTGAATTTTATCTGTGATAATATTAGAATCATAACTTCCTATCAGGGACATTAAACAGTAGTAGATTTGTAAGTGAGCCATATTTTGTTAGTTAATGTCCAACCTAAATCCTAATGACATCCTAAAATTCATATTAATTCTCTGTTTTATGTTGGGCATGCTTGGTTTACGGGCTTGATCTTCCTGCTTGTTCAGCACCCTGCAAGACTGACTCCATTTAGCTAAATGTTATTATACTGTGTTATAAAGCCCTGTGCGAATCCTTGCCTTTTTAAAACATCTTGCAACGACAATTGGCTTTCTTTTTTGTTCACTGATACATCAGAGTTATGAAGCTCCACAGTGGCACATTAAGCATTGGGTTTTCTTCCATTTTACTTCACAGAGTTGAGCATTATCAGAGAAGGATTGAGCGTAAAGAATTGAATACACTGTACTGACACACTGACAGGAAAAGTGATCTATCAGTACAGGGTCTTTTTCCCCCTTTTTAATTTGATGAAACATGCACTGCTGTCAATTCTGCAGCCCTTCTGTGAGCAGGACTCTCCACATCAACAGATGTGGATATTGAATGATTACAAGATTATACCACCCAAATGAAAAATTTATTTGATCCCTAAAGTTTTTATTCTACAGTGGAAAAACTGTTCTTTCTCTGCAGCAAACAGCCATTCACCAGTCTCAGTTTTCCTTTAATTATACATTTCTACAGTTTTCCAGGATCTTGGAGCTTTTTTTTGTTTTCTCTTGTAGAAGATCCTTACTTTTACTCCCAGTGTTCACAACCTGATAATATTCATCTAAGCTAGAACAAAAGTTTACAAAGCATCTGTTTAAAGCATGGCTGGGAAGGGCACATCACTGAACTTCATGGGAGCAACAGGAGCTAGTTGCTTCACTCTTTGTAACAATAGTCCCACCATCTGCTTCGTGTCCTGAACTGGCACTCTGAGGTCTGCTTGTAGAGGTCCTGAGCCTTAGTTCAAGTCATCTCTACTTACTCCCATAAAGACAAAAATTCTGCAGAAAGTAAAGCCCCAAGAATTCAAATATATTATTTTACCAAAAGCACGTCTGTTAGATGGTCTAGCCCCAGAGACAATTTCAACTAAAGAAAAGCTTCTTGTAGTAGAGCTGGATAAGGTATGTGCCATTATTTTTCAGGCTATAAAATTTCATTCTAAAGACTTCAGTTATACTGAAAAGGCACAGAATTTGTTACCTTCTCTAATACAATACTAGAATTTACTGAAATAAGGAAGTCAAGATATTTTTGTGTTCAGCCCAGTCTTCATGTTCTAGATTGTCACTTCCCCAGCCCTGAAATAGCCTTAAAGAGATATAGAGACAAAGAGGAACCAGAGGCAGTTTCTCCATACTAACCTTCCAAAAGACTGAACTGGTAGAGATGGGAAAAGTTTGAAGAGAAAGGGAATGACTCCTGCTGTTTCAGGATAAGTTGAGCAAACAGGGACTCTTGGCTACTACAGCTGGCTATGAGGAGCGATTACTGAGCCAGGTGATTATTTCTAGGGAAGAGCACTGGCTTCGTTCAGTCACCCTCTGAAATAGCTAACATCTGGCAGACACTTGCATTCTAACAGCAGGGAGACTTCCCTCCCTCCTTTCATTGCTCTACACAGAAAAGTCAGTCAGGGTTGGCTGAAGTATGCTCTGGAGAATGCCTCCACCCCTGGGGTTCACTGCTGAATGCAGAAGGATGAGTTGAAGGAATTTATGAGGTTGGCTCATTTTGTGTGGGAGGGAAAGTGTCACTACCACCCCTGGGTTTGGGAAACAACCAGGACTTCTGGAGTGGTGATGATAGCTTCTCTCTGTTCTATGGGGTGCAAGGAAGATGGTTTCCAGCACTTCTTTGTCATGAGCATCCTACCTCAGAGAGAAAACAGTGTGGTAGGAATCTTCTTATTTCCCTTCCCTGTGTCAATGTTTAAATGAAAGGTCAAAGAGCACTACTTAAAAAACAAACCATGCTTACCATGTATTCTTGTTGTGCCAGGAAAGGACACACAGTCTGTCTCTAAGGTGGTCAGATTTATTCGGTCCCCAAACCTCTGTTTACATAAGGAGTCGATGTTGTTCAGTGGAGGCTGCAGTCCTGTTGACATTTACTGGTTCCACTGTGGTCTCAGTAGATCTCAAGATTTCAGATAATAGCTTCAGTCTCACTGGTAAGTAGTGCTCATGTGAAGCCAAGCAACACCTCATTAATATTTATGTTGACAGATAGATTCACTCCATAAAGCTTTTTATTTTTCTGATAAAATCTATTACACCCACTAAGGAATGGTGAACAGCCTCATGAAAATTTTTTCCAGGTATGAGGCAGATCTTTGATTATACAAGGAAAGACCCCACCAGTTGCAAAACACTGATGCTATTCCCAGGCACTGGGAACACTGTCCTTTGCATCACAGGGTTATGCTCCAGTACCCACCCATAAGCAGATGCTGAAACACTCTTATTTTCATTACTTCAAATACACCTCACTTTGCTTATAAGTCAGACCTCAATGAAAAGAGACAAAATGTCAACAGGCAATTTTGGCAACCATTAAGAACACCCAGGAGGAACAAAATTTGTTGTTGAAGCTTTAATAAGAACCCAGAAAACTGCAACAGACTGAACTAAACCTTCTTCCTGTATTTCATTTTATTCTCTTCAGCTATCAAACACAGATCCTTCCATAATTATTGTCCAAGCAAGCCTCCTGTAAATCCTGCTGTATTAAGTTTACCTGGTTGTATCTGCTCTTGGAATGAATACCTTGTATTTAGCAAAAAGGTTGCTCATGTTTGGCTAAATCAGGCTTCCTGGGAGGACAGTGAAAGATATATCAAATGATGGTTAATCTGCCATCACTGAAAGACTGATATTTTGTTTTGTCACTTGAATTATCTTGCTTCCACTTCTGATCCTTACATTCTTCTTTTCCTCCTGAAGGGCTCTTATAGTGCCTGTTGTCTCCTTCCCATGGAGGCACTTGCCCACCATAACAAAGCCAACCTTCAGCCTTTCTTTTCAAACAGATTGAACTGGGAAATCCACTCACCCTGGAGTATTTTCCTCAGCTTTCATGTAATTCCATAAATTCACAGGCTAGCTGAGGTGGGAAGGCATCTCTGGAGACCATCTGCTCAAAACAGGGTCACCCAGAGAATGCTGTTCAGGTCTGTGTCTAAATGAGTTTGGAATAAATATCAAATAATAACATAAATAAATAATTATTCAAGTTGCATGGATCTATGTTCAGTATTCCAGTCAGAGGGGTGGAATGGTAAAATGGAGTTGGTTGAAAGGGATCTGCAGTGATCTGCTCCATTTCCCCACATTCAATGCAAATGCAGCACCGAGTGGGATCATATTGCTCCAGTCAGGTTTTGAAAATTTCTGAGAATGTCCCCATAAGTTCAGTGGGGTGCTGTTGCAAAGTTTCAGCACCCTTGTGGTGAAGACTTTATTTCTTGTGTCCAGGTGTAATTTACCTGGCCTCATGTCTTCCTTGTATTTGCTGTCTGGGCACTGCTGCATTCCAATACTCCATCACCTCTGGAACTTTTTAAGCCCACTATAGTCATATGCATTCTTGCTTTTTAAAGGAAATACAAATATTTTAAAAGTAGTTTGATTTATGTGTTCATCCAAGCTAGCTATAATCACCTAGGAGACAAATAAATAGAGTTTCCACACTTGAATGCTATAAAAACCACAGAACTCACACCAAAGTGTTAGCCAAGAGCTTCATAAATACCAGTAAAATGTGACTTTTTAAAAATTATGTTCTAATCAGCTTTTAACCAAGATTCACTCTTTCCAGCACAACAGGCAGGCCGTCTGGAATAAAACTTCAGATCAACAATTCATCTTGATACAGAACTAGATTTCTGGAGGAATAGTCTAAGAACAACTAGAATATAGAATTTGAGATCAAAAGTGATTAAAAGCTTCGGTTTCACCCTATTTTGCTATTCTTGACTCCAATATGGGTTTTGGGCCTTGCAGTAAGAGCCTGTCCTGCCAGGGTTGTTACCTACAGCCACGGAGAGGTGTTGAAGAACCTGTATGTCCATGCCACATCTTTTCATCTTTTAGCTCCTCCCCTCCACCTGAACATCTCTGCCCAAGTCCCATCCATCTCCTCAGGTAACGTTCAGTGGCTACAGTGCCACAGAATGTCCTTCAAAAAAGCAATTCAGATGCAGCAGCTGAGCCAGAACACACTCAGAGGCAGGGAGCTGACAAGTGCTCAAAATTTCCAGGTGCGGAAAGCCGTGAGGCAGAAGAAGCTTCAAGGGTGTACAAGACATCCATAAGATTTATATGCATATCTTCATATAATCTGTTACATTTAAGGTCCCTATAATAGATTTGGGAAGGATACTTACAAAAGTATTTTCCCTACCATCATCATTTAGGGAGCAAAGTATTAAACATTTTTCTACGGCTTACAAATTGCTGTGCATGGGGAATTTCAGTATCTGACATCTGTTAGGAGCATGTAACATACATTGAGTAAGGAACCTGATCCCTGGATAGCTCATTTACTTAATTAGTAGAGGCACAGACTTTACTCATTTCCTCCTGCTACAGCACCGAAATGGCAACCTCACTACTCAGCTACCCAAACAAAGCTTTTAACCCTTAGCCCCGAGGCCAGCACAGAGGCATTGAATTTTCTGTTTAGCTGGCTCTGTACTAGTTCAGCCTCACTGTGGAGTGTACTTCCCTGTGTTGTGCCAGGTTATCCCTGTGTTGTGCTGGGCTATCTCTGAGCACCATGCTTATGCTCAGAGAACAACCTCATTAATAATGTCATATTATTCAGAAGTCACCCTTGTGCATCATGTCATTCACAGTGTGTTTTGGCAACTGAAAAATAGCCTGTCTAAAGATGCATTCATTCTTGAAATGGAGAAGGATGTATAATTCTAGCACACCTCATTCCAGACATGCAGAAGTAACCACTGAAGCTTGATGATTTAAACAGAAAAGTAAGGAATCAAAGAAACATAGAACCATAGAATGGTTGGCTTGGAAGAGACCTTAAAAATCCTCTTGTTCCAACCCCCTGCCATGGGCAGGGACACATTCCACTAGAACAGGGTGCTCAAAGCCCCATCAAAGCCTTGAACACTCCCAGCAATGGGGCATCCACAGCTTCTCTGTGCAACCTGTGCCAGTGCCTCACCATGTTCACAGTAAATAATTTCTTCCTAATATCCAATCTAAACCTACTCTCTTTCAGTTTATATGTGTGTGTATATGCATATATATACACACTATATGTATATAGTCCTGCTTTGGAAGCAATCCCATTCATCTGAATTGCTGCACTTACCCATTAGCCACTCCAGCCCACAGCTGAGCAATATGCCCTGGAAAAGCAATTATTCTGTCCCTACAGGTTGTGTGCACCCCTTTTAAAAGGAATAGATTTTAAAATTAGGGCAAAATGTTGCCCAGAACTGACTTGGATCCAGGAACACAATTATATGAATATTCAACTATAAAATTGCACACTGTAGTACAGCCACTTATTAACTGTACCTCTGCAGAGCTACCAGCAAGCCACCAATGTATTTCTCTCTGGGTAATTTAGCTATGTAAGGCACATCCATACTCTATTAAAGAAATCAAGAAAGTATATTGAGAAAGCTTGTATGGATAAACAGATGCCAGAACCTGAACTGCAGCAACTTTACTGTGGAACAACTTGGAGGAGATCTCTGTTAGGCAGCCACTTATATCTCCCGAGCATGTTGGAAATATAAATCAAAATGAACTAATTATTTCATGGAAGTTAAGTAACTCCATTTCTCAGCAGTACGCCATGGGGCCACACTAACTCATTTTCTTGCAGACATATGTACACGCTATTAAACTGCAAATCTTTGAGGGTTAGAAGAATATAAAACTATCTCCACGAAATAAAAACAATAAAATATATGTTGAAAAAGAAAACTCCAAGGTATGCTGTCAGTAATAGATAATAAATAAAACAGTATTTGGGAATTAGCATGAATTATTGATGTTATTATTTTTAATAATAATAATAATAATTCTAAAACTCAAAAAACACCACTGTAAATAAAATAAAGGCAAAATTTTGACCAAGAAAATAATCACCAGGTAAGAAGGAAATGATTGTGTTTCTGTAGAAATTATTGCTGTAGATGGAAAAGTTTCGTATTACTGAAGACCTTGCTTTAGAAAAAAAAAGTGTTTTCTGGCTTTTCTCATTCCAAGACTGACACTCCTGTGGCAAATACTCTGATGAGATTTCCTGTGGAGGTGGGTAGAGAGGGAGTAAGGTAAACAATCAAAGGATGAAGTGTTGTCCCACAGCACACAGCTGGACATTGCAAACTAAGGAAATCTGACAAGCATTTGATCATATAAATTATATCCCAGAGATCTGCAGGAAGCCACAAGGGACAACAGAAAGCCTTAGGAGGAGTCTTTTTTACATAATGTTTTGCATGGAGGAGGAGGAATTAAGTAACAGAGCCGAGCATAATTTGGATTTGGTAAAATTCTAGCAGAAGGTTGAAAAAGCAGCTACACATGGAGAGGGAGGAACAAGTGCCATAGTAAGGAGGTTACCTCAAACTTACTTGTGTTTCTTAGCCCTTAACCTGAGTGAGGCATTCATGCCTTGAGTTTCTTGAGCAACAATGGCCTGAAGTAGAGACTGAGTAGTTATAAATAAAAATCTGCAATTACCCAAATGGCTGTCCCTGCTGAAGTTGTGCATTTCAGTTCTCTGGTCAGCAACACAAAGATGGGCACTAAGCAGGCAGGGACACAGAAGCAATACATCCGTGATGATGACAATGACATCAAACTTCAGATGCTGCTCTGCCTAGAAAGTTCATAATTAGAACTGTTGCCTTATCCTGGTCTTAAAATCAAGACTCACACATGGTTAGAAGGGGGAAAGGGATTTTACCTTGGTATTTATTTTAAGGATCCTTAGGTGTACACGTCCAGGTCATATGCATCGAGATGCACCCTACCAAGTCTATCTATATCTCTCTCTTTTTTTCTCTGTTCCCCCTCCCCAACATTGGGTATAACATTATAGGTCTTACTAATTAGCATATCTATCAAAGACTCCCCAATGAGAGGCTCAAGTGAGCCCCTCCCTCCCCAAGGAACCTTCCCCTGGATGGTTCTATCTTGGTTTACAGAATGTGTTCTGGAGAGGACCTTGGGGTCTGGGGCACACTGATCTCTGGCTACGAAGCTTCTAAAATGTTTAGTCTCTTAGCTTAACAAACAAGTCCAAGAATGTAGGCAAAAGCACTAGGAATACAGAAGTTGTAAAAAGGTATAACAGGGGTATAAAAGAAAAGGAAAAATCTTCATGGCATCAGAACGAGGATTGCAGGACATCCTGATGCAGACCACCATGGCGTGGTGGACTAGGCTGGAGGAAGAGACAAGAGACAGACTCCCCTCTTTTGGCAAGCCCATGCATCATGTCGAGATATGAGATATCAGCCCGAAGAAGAGAAGGTTCCAGGAAGACCTTCTAGCAACCTTCCAGAACCTAAAAAGGTCTACAAGTAACTTGGAGATGTACTTTTTGCAAAGGCATGGAGTGATAGGACCAGGGACAACAGTTTCACACAGAAAGAGGGTAGTTTTAGATTCGATATTAGGAATAAATCCTTAAATGTGAAGATGCTAAGGCACTGGAATAGGTTGCCTAGACTTCCATGTCTAGACTTCCTGGAAGTGGTCAAGGCCAGTCTGGATGGGGCATGGAGCAGCTTGGTCTAGTGGGAAATGTCCCTGCCCATGGCGGGGGGTGGTTTGGAGCTAGGTGGTCTTTGAGGTCCCTTCCAAAACAACCCATACTATGATTTTGGATTCAAAGGCACATGGGGTAAAGAACAGGGTTTTGACAGAAAAGGACAGGTTTTGGCAAGCTGGAAAAGAGAACAGAATTAAGAACTTCCTTAAGGACACCATCAGGGTCTGCAATGATGTTGAGAGGCAGCCAAGCACTCCTTGAGATGAGACATAGATGCCTGGGGAATAATGCACTGCTGATAACACCAATATTCCTAGAGTCCAATACAGGAACTGTCTTTTGTGATTTACATGGGAAAAGTGTGCTCAATATTTGGCATAAATTGAGCCCTCAAGGAATTATTGCTCTGGTCTCCACATGTCCTCTGGCTGCTCCCAGCATGATGCACAGCAAATCTGACAGAACAACAGAGAAAAATGTTGATGACTTTGAGGATAAATACCCTATGCCACATGTGGACACTGCATGACTTCTCAAACAATGCAAGCTAGCCCAGACCCAGCTAATTTAAGAATTTATTCATCATTCATTCCTCTGTCTGAAATAATTTGGTGAGCTAAAAAAGGACACAATTTTTAAACACAGCAATTACATTCATTTGGGAGAGGTTTTTTACCTTTCAATTTCTTCCTTATTTTTAGCTAAATATGCATCTAGTTTTATCTGAGCAATGTCCAAATCTCTTCTAATGAAATTTGCTTAGTGCAGGTCACAAGCCAGGTTTCAGCACTGTCTGTAATCAGAATTCAAGCTGACCAAATGCATGCTGAAGGGCAGCCAGCATAAAAATGGTCTTAATATTTTCATTTTAAATGGAATTAAGAGTGCATAGACCTTACTTTATCAGAACAGCTACTATTTTCTCCTGAGAAAACCTATATGTTATTTTTGTAAGGTTAAACATCTTTTTTGCTCAGCTCTAGGAAGGTAAGTGAAAACAGTTGGACTGAACCCAAACATCTACAGGATCTTGGAGAACTCTGGTGTTTATGCCTCTGGGCTCCCATCTTCTAACACATACATGTGCCTTGTCAATCACAGTGGATTGCATGCAAAATTTTACAGGGCAAGGCCAGTTTTGCACAAGAACATTTTAGGCTTAAATACCTAAAATTTTCACAGTGGGCACAAGCAATAAGCACTCCTAAATGATTTGCTTAACTGACACTCTGCCTGCTGCTCTGAAAATCCAGCTGGTTTATTCTAATTGTCCTCAGAATACTGAAAAGCACTCAGCAGCCATCCATTTTGCTCAGGCCAGCAGCAGTGAAATCCCATTTCCCTTCAAATATAATTTTTCATCTTGTTTACAAAGTCTTCCAAGTTCCCAAAGAATTAAGGTCTTACTCAGCTTTGCCCTGATTGCAAACAGATAGGGAAGAACCCAGGCAGCAAGGAGTCCATATCAGTTTGCATCAAAAGTTTTTGTGTGGGCACAGAATATCAAGAGGTTTCTTCACTCATCCATCCAATCACTTGAGTCTGAAAGATGCACTCTGTCCATGCTGCAAGGGCAGAGGAGAATTTTTAGCAGTGACCATCTCTACTGATGCTTCCACTTGAGTGACACTGGGATAAACTTCTTTGGTGAGTGAATTCAACAAACCTAAGTAACTAGCAGGGGTGCTCAGAAGATTTTCTACTTTGGAATATATATTTCATACACGCATACACATGTGTGTGTACATACATATATTTACATATATAAATCAGAATGCCATTTGGATTTCGAATTTTTGAGGAAAATTTGTCAAGCAACCATCAACTGCCTAGAGCCATAGAAGAGTGAGTTACAGTAATAATAGATTGTTCTCCACTGTGTTAAAACTCCTCTTAAACTGTATCTTACCAGGCACCATGGTAGATCATTAGGGGACTTTTATCTGTGAAATCTCCCTTCACACACAGCAGCCTGACAGAAACAGAATAATAATTTTGTTGGTTCTTCCAACTCCTTCTGTCATTTTAGACTGTATTTATCAAAAAGGAACAGTCTTTCTGCCAAAGGTAATATTAACACAAGTTAACATGAATTCTTGCAATTAAATCTCCCTGAGAAACACTGCAAAGAAACATCCTTCTTCAGTGTTTTTAATCCAAAACACAGACATCTTAAATCAAATCTGACTGCAAAGAAAGGTGACAAACCACTTGGTTTCCATTCTCTGAAGAGGGAAAACAGCATTAAGTAATTATGAAGTTGGTCCACCCGAAGAGAATGGAAAAGGAAAGAAAACTTAAATACTTACTCAGTGATGATACACTGAGGGGACGGAGGGTTTTGTATCTGGTGAAGGCAAGGGCAGGTTGCTCGTGGATCTGCAGGTGAGGCTAAGGTTCACCAACAAACAGCCAACCTACACCAGCTTCCCAGAACACCTATTTTTTATCTGGGGAGAAGGCAATTGACATCCCATCTCCCAGTCAAGAAGGTTGTTTTTACTTGTATTAAAATCAAATTATAAAATAAAGCCCCAGCCAAAACCACAAAACTCTCCTGGTTTTGTGTTACAACTGGATGAAAACTCCACTCAGCTTTACATGGTTTCCACACAAAAATATAAATTATACACAGGTTTGGCAACAGGAAGAACATTCTCCCCATTCAGGGTTACAAGTGAATGAAAGCTACATATTTATGGACTTCTTCATAAAGCTTTTCCACTGCTGTATCTGTTTTATAAATAGAACCAGTCAAATTAGTTGTACAGTAATATCCATTACAAAAACAGTTCTTCTGTATTTTTCCACCAATTCATCCTATTTTTTTTCATAAAAATTGACTCTTTGTTTGGAAGGTTTTTGTCAATATCTTGTTTGAGCACTCATACAGTAAAATCCTGGACTCTTTCGAAATTGCCAATGTGATTATTCATTATTTTTTGCGTGTCAGTAGCTACAAAATCATGAAGTATTGTCTCCACTCTGTGAGTGGCAATGGAAGCACCAGAAGCTAAAGAACACTAGGCTATGAACACTTTTCTAGGGTGACTTTCTGGATGAATTATTCATGAAAAAATCCATAAAACTTCCAGGACTTTTAGATCTTTTAAACGCTACAAAGCAGTTTTTCCAGTCGTCACAAATACAAATAATTTTTTAAGCCAATCTTGGCATTATTATTTGGAAGATACTAAGCTATTCTTTCTACTATCAAATTAATCCTAAACACAATTGTGTTTATTCCCTAAGCCTTAAAAATTATTGCACTGTATCCTCTGACAGTTACAGTACTATAAAAGTTCTTTTAAAGTTTTTTATAATACTCCTTCAAACTGTAATTGCAAATAGACAGAATGAAGGAACAGGGGGATAGGGCTTTTTAGCCAAAAATAGCAGAAATAGGGGAATAGCAAGAGATTCAGCAAGTTGACCTAGAAACCAAGCAACTACACTGCTCTCAAGCTGAATAATGTAACCACCTGCTACACAGAGCTGAAGTTTGAGGTGAGGACCTCAGCGCTGCATTAGCCTTGAGCTCACCCATTTCTCTCTCTAAGTGACAGGAAAGGTGGAGAAAACAGCTCCTACTCACAGGGGATCAGCCAAAAGGCCACATGGATGCCTCCAGATCTCACAATGACTGCTAGAGCAAGGATCTTCCTGCTCAGTTCAGATGAGATACCAGACCTTGAGATCCCTTGATTGCAGGCCATAGGAGAAATGTATCAGTGTCAAGGAGAGAAACCAGCATTTACTGAAAATATGTAGAGACCTAAGTGAGACAGCACCTTCTTAGAGCCAGCATAACCCAGCCCCAGAGCCAGTATTTTTCTTTCTTTGCAAGAAAGAGGTGTAAGTTAGTCTCCAGGTACAAAAGCCAAAGGAGTTACCCAAATAAAGCAACAGAGGAAGGACATTCCAAGCGATCCCAAAATGCCTCACTCACTCACAAACAATGAGACAGGGAAGGGATTAAACCTTGGAAAACCAGAACAAAACGAACAAAAAAAAACAACCAAACAAAAAAAGGCAGATTAAATAGGTCCTTTCTGTTTGCTGTAATAACAAAGCTTGCCGAGCCATGATTTGATTTGCTCTCCATATAGCCACAGCTATTTAACAGCCCAGGTTGTCACACTGCAAGTTCAACAGATGCAGAGTAATGGAGTGTTCATAGGCCTTGCACAGAGTTGATTAAATGCTCAAGAAATTAATAATGACTGAGAGAACTACCATAATCTTCCAGGATAGCAACAGCTGTGGAAATGACATTTCTGTAACATGCTCCCCATAAAACTATTTGATGGAAAAGTTGAAATATTCCCATATAAATTTTTTCCCAAAAAATATTCTCCAAGGTCTAAGCTCCTACACAGGAGTTGAATAACCTTAGAGGTCAGCACAACAGGTCTGTGAAGTCTACAAAGAGAGGAATTTTTATCCTGTCTCTGGGTCACATTCTATCTATAGTGTTGTCTGTGGTGTCTGCTACCAGAGAAAAACTCCACCAGAGAGAGTTCAGTGCTCAGGAACACCAAGGAGAGGTGGCTGCTGCCAGGAACAGCTCCTACCAGTAAAGCATTGAGTGCCTCCATGGTGAGATGAAGGATCACCAAGCCAGCAGAGCAGCAATGGCCATAAATGAGGCGAGAACCAAGTAAGAGAAAAGGGTTTGGTGAGAGACCACCAGCTCAAGCCAGAGGTGGGTGAAAAAGGACACCCACCAGTGGGTAGCACTCACACGTGTTGTGGAGTGCACACAGAGGGCACAGCAGAGCAGTTGTTCATAATGGGCTATGACTAATTATTTTCATTCACCAGCACATTTGGAACCATATTTCTCAAACAGTAACTTTGTGAACGGTAACGAGACCCCAGGGTATTTACCACACCACTTATCTGTTATTAGAGCACACCACTAATGTGTCTGTGGGAAGCTGAATATTAGCTGAGGGGCTGGAATAAAAGGGCATTCAGATGCCAAGGAAAATTAATTATATAAAAGCACAAAACAGTGATGAATCAATCAAGCACCAGCGCACTAACAGAGACAAGATAGGCAGGTCAGCCGCAGCAGGCATCCACCCTTCAAAAAATGTCTGGATCTAAGGATCAGAATTAAACTCCTGCTCCCTAGGGTCCTCTCTGTCTGAGTCCTCTCTCTCACATGATGCAATGGCATGCTGTGCTGCCATGGTTTAAGAGATTACAGTCCCAGCACGTCCCTGGCCACTTGCCCCCACCTTCCCCCCCCCACTACGTTTGATGCCAGTTACTATCCTTCCATAACCCCTAGCAAAAACTATGCTCGTATCCAGGGTTACCTAAGACTTTTTAGTGCATTTTGTTTGTTCATTTCTTTCAAGAGGACATTTTGACAGCCTGAAGCTTGGAAAAACTGCATCAGCAGAACTTAGGAGGAGGTGAGGAGGACAGGTCATCAGGATGGTGGGCTAAGCACTTTTACACCAGCTGAGCTATGGCCAGATCAACCTGATGGATTGCACATGAAAACAGGAAAGCTCTCCTCACAGCATTGGCCAAGGGAAGTGACACATGCATCTTTTTTTCAGGATTTAGGCCAAATTCTGCCCAACAAGGGATGCAGATCATTTCACCGTTACTGCACCAGACATGTCAACACTCTTCTTCTTCCATTCCTCCCAACTAAAGGAAGGCATGGAATTTGGTGGGCTTTGAGTGGACGTACAAGCAGTGAGATATCTTGCATTGAAATCCAGGTGAAGAGGCAGTCTCAAGCTGTGGTATACACAGGTTGTACTTGTGATGTGGAGACTGTGCAGTACAGAAGGGGATCTCCTCTACAGCCACAAATGTCCTTCACTGATCAAAATCACCCAAAGAAGATCCCAGCTGGGAAGCACCATGCCAAAGTCAGGACAGTGTGACAGGGCTGTCAAAGCTGCTACACAAGGCATGGTAGCCCTTGAGCTACAGCTGCAAGCTGTGAGACACTCTCTTGTATTCCATTCCAGCACATGAAAAATAAACCCATAAGCAGAACTAGCTATGAGCAGAGGGCATACAACATCAGAAATGATTGTTTGGGATCTGCCATGCTGATCCTGGGGGATAGGAAACTGTGTCTGTGCCAGCCTCCTGGGAGGACTAATATCACCCAGAAATCAGGACAAATGTGCTGGCAGAACCCAGGCAGAACATGAACCTGCTGCAATGCACCATGTGGTCAGGACTGCTGCAGGGAGCTCAGCACCACACACAGATTTCTGTGGGCACTTGCATATCATACAACCCACAGAAGGCCCTGAGAAGGCTCTATTTTGCATGGTAAAAGTGTCAAACGTTTTCACAGCATGTTAAAGAGGACTGGATGTTTGATTTGAAGAATGGTACCTTCAGTGACTAAAATATTACTATGCTTTATCTAATCACACTCAGAAAAATGCTCTCTCTACTGATAATTGGTGATTTGGTCCAAAACCGAAAATGTCAAAATGAAAATATCCCCCAGATCACCAGCAACTTTGGTTTTATCTGATGAACTAGAAATTTGCTGCAGAAAAGATCAGTGATGTGCTTATGGATTTGCAGTGCTCCATGATATCCAGTAGAGTTGGCTAGATATAATACTTATGCCTTGCCATGGGCAGCTCCCGTTCTCATCTTGTATTATCCCCTCTGAAACTCACACATTCCTGTTTCCTTAACTGATACTCACAGAAAAACAGAGTTCAGTGCTGTGCATATGAAGGAAAGCTGCAAAAGCATTTGCAGTCAACCAGCTGTTTCCAGCACAAATCCAAACCACAGCCTAATACCAGGCACTATGAAGAAAATTAACTGTATCCAAGCCAAAACCAATACAAGCCTAGGTAAGATTTACAGCATTTTTACAGCAATCTCATCAGAAAGTTGCTTGTTATTTATTCATTTCTTGCATGTTAAATCCAGGAGGAAATATGACACTGAGAGGTCTGGGACCATGAGGGCTACTCAACAGGCCAAGGTTCCCTCTTTAGAAATTGTGTGAAAAATTCCGTCATCAATCCTGAAAACAAGGCTGATAATTTTTTCTTCTATGTGCCAAAGGAAATTAATTTTAAATGAACAGTTTAAAAATGTTGTAGAGCACTCTCACTTTCCTTGCTAGAGTTTCTACCCCTTACATCAGTTGCAGCTTCAGTTTTTGACTCAGTTCAGGAGGTAAAATATTTCCTGGAGGGCAGAGATAGAATAAATGACCAATGGTAGGAAAAAGAGGGAAAAAGGTTGGGAGATCTGCAGGTTTGTGCAAGGACTCTGTTCCTCAAATAGCAACTGTGGTTTGGGAGGTTTTTGCCCTGCAACTTTCCTTCTCTGCTCTTCAGTCATACCAAGGGCCAGAGAGCTGTTTCTGTGCTGTTGCAGCAACGTGACAATTGCAAGAGAAAAAGCAACCTCTTAAAACATTACTGACAAACTATTTCAGCTATTAGTTGTGAAAAAAAAAAAAAAAAAAAAGGCACGAAGCTGGTTACCATGTACCAGCTTTATCTCAAAGTAAACTGAGGAAAAGGAAAATATATCCATGAACATTCATGAATTATTATTTTGCTTGATGAGCAGGCAATACATAGGTGTCGGCTCAAAACAGCCCTAGGAGACTCTGTATCCTTTTCTAAGAAAGGAATCACTTATTGCAGTTAAAGACAAGAGTTTAAGACCCTCAAAAAAAGATTAAAAAAAAATCCCACAGGCAGAAAGGAATCCAAATTTGCCATATAAATTATTTACTGTAAATTTTTGTCTCAGCTCTGCAACTCAGATTAGAACTCAACCCAGCAGTCACCTTCCATGTGTCTGAAATCACGTGATGCTTGTTCTTGTCAGTGCAATGCAATAATCACTGACTTTCAGGTTGACCAAATAATTTCCACAGTTGCTGAGAACAGATGTTGCACCATTCCCTCTGGCTATGAAAGATAGAAATAATTGGTCTTTGTGCTAATATACTTCTACTGCCCCATGATTTCAACATTCTCTCATATCCCTACTGTCTCCTATGAAATAGGAACAATAATCCATTAACACAGCAAAACAGGATGTATTGGCCAAAAATGCATTAGGAGAGGACAGGCAAACACAGGAAACTTTTCCTTGGCCAGTTCAATTGCTAATGTCTGTTAATCCTTGCAGCATTCAACTTTCCTCCAGAGAGCATAAGACTGAATTAAGCTTTCAAAGTAAAACAATAAAAAATAATTAGACTGTTTTACAGGGTTCAACTTAACTACATTTTTTTTATATTTTGGTTTCTTTATTTTCATCTTGTGAAAAACATACTGTAAATCACCACTTATCACAGCCACTTTTCTAAAACCATTGAATTGCTTTAAAGAGTTTGCTTTGTTTAAAGCTGAACTAAAATAAACAATCTCACAAAACGGTGAGTTACAACACTGATACAGATAGCCATTTATTTCTTTAATTTTTTTTTTTTTTTTAAATCTTGGAACATGTATTTGAAAGATAACAAAATTGGCCATGAGGAAAATAACCCTTATTTTAAAAGAAATAACTTCTACCAGTTCTATTCCCTAAAAGTTTCGAGAAGATCACTTTTGCTTTTGCATTGCCCCTGTAAACCTCCTCCCATATGAGCAGGACCATCAAAATGGCTTGGTCGCCTCTGTAGGTACCTCAGGGTAAGCTGGGATGGTTTTCTCCCAACACATTGCAAATTTCTAGCTGCAATCCACATGCTTGTTTGTTTGGGTTGCATGGATCTACAGTGGGATCTACAGTCCCAGGAAGCCTGCTGCTGTAAGTGTGTAAAGACAAATAAATTCCCCATGTTTAGCAGCAGTATTACTAATATGGCATGGCAGATCAGTTATCAGCCACACTGCTGCATTAGCCACAAAACCTTAAAATATTTCTTGCGTGAAATCAGCCCAGTATAAGAAGTTTCAGTCCAAGTATGAGAAGGGTATTAAATGCCTAAAGCCATTTTTTGACTCTTACACACTCCAGCATTACCAAATATTTATATGCCAGCCTATAGCTATAAACACAGCTCTGACCATAACCAAAATGAGATTTTCCCCAAAATGAGACTGCATACATCTGCCACTTGCCTCCCAAGTTTGGAGGCAGTCCTGCAGGACACAGATAACTCTGTGCTGTCCAAAATCTTTACAGACTCTCATGCAATTGGAGGCTTGAGCTACAAGCTCAACCCTAAGTGAGGCCAGCAGAGAAGGTGCTGTTCACAAAAATCACAGAATATTTGAGATAGGAAGGGATGTCTTGGAGATTGTTTAGTTCAAGCCCCTGCTCAAAGCAGGGTCATCAAGAGCAGGTTGCTTGGGACCAATTACAGCTGGATTTTTAGTATCTTCATGGACTTCATGCTGGTGCTCACAACGCTTTTACCCCCACAGTTCAGTCAGTTTTCAGTCCACCTCCTTGTCTATTTATCTGCCCTATACTTCATCAGTTTCCCTATGAGGATGCCACAGAACAGAGTGTCAAAAGCCATATGGTCCCTCCTCATCCACCAAGCTCATCATTTCTTTCTAAAAGGCTCTTGGTTTGGTCTGGCAAATCTCCCCTTTCTCTAACCTTTAACTACTCCCAATCACCTTCTTGAACTTAATGTGTTTGGAAATGGTTTTCAGGAGTATTGCCTTCTCAAGGTGAGGCTGAGGCACCTCTAGTTCTCAAATCCAACTTCTTGCTCATCTGAAGTGACACTGGGTGAAAGAAATACAAAAACTTAACCGACAGAACATGACTAGCCGAGGGATCCATCCTGTTTTCCTCATCATCAAGGTTTGCTGCTGACCTTTCTCATTACTGTAAAAATAAGAACTGTCCCAGATAAGCAAGGTAAAGTCTATTCCTGCAGGTTTTCTTTTTCCCTGCACTGGACACAGCTGGACACAGCTGTGCACTGATGTCTGCTTAGGACACCTACAATTCATCTGTCTGCTGATTGTTCCTCCAGGAGACATCAAGGTACTTAAAGTTTCCAATGAAGATCAGGACCTGTGAATGTGAGACTTCTTCCAGCTGTCTGAGGAAGGTCTCAACTAGTTTTACCTGATTAGGTGGTCTGTAGCAGAAATCTGCAACAACAACACCTTCTAATCCTGACCCATAAACTCTCAGTTTATGGCTTATCACTCATGTCAAGGCAGAGCTCAACGTGTTCCCAGTGCTGTCTCTCATATAAGGCAGTTCCCTCTCCTTACCTCCTTCCTATGGAGCTTGTAGCCAACCTTCAGAGCACTCCAGTCGTGTGAAATATCTCACCAAGATCCTAAAGAGGTTGTAGCCCTGCTACTGCACAGAGACCTTGAATTCCTTCTGCTTGCTGTGCTACACTGTTGGAGTGCCGGCACTTCAGAGAGGTGTCCAGTCATAATCATTTCCCAGAAAAGACATGAGAACTTTCCTAATTTCTGACCAGGTTGTTGAAGGCTCCAGTGTATTGACTCCAGTCAGTTTTGCATGGGTTCATCAGAGCCCATTTCCCCTGTAGCAGTCGAGCTGATAAATTTCCCCAAGACCTGAATCTGCCCAGGAGGGCTGAGCAATGAGGAGGATTTGTTTTCCTGCCCTGTACCCTTTATTAAGCACTAGTCCAAGTTCAGAACAGATGTGAAATTTTGCCACTTCCAAGAAAGTTTCCCCTGATGCCTTTAAAGCCTTGCATCTTTCTGCACACTCCAGTTTTGCCAAGGTGGACATGATCCTACTGAGTGATTTCACACTTCAGACATCCCAAAATCTCCCACCATTTACAAACCAGGTTCATTGCCCCCTTGACATGTGTGACCTACCAACATCCTCTTGTTTGGTATTATCAGTATTTCAATCCCATTTACAAAAGTGGGGTGATCATGCAGTCCTGATATGATCCTTCAGAGGCATAACCTACCTCACAATTGTTCATAAAAACAAGGAGGTGAAATTTATTTCAGAAGAGGAATGCTGAATGGAGATTCACAGAAACTCATTGGCCACCTTGGGACAGAACCAGTCATACTGTAAGCTGCTCACAAAAGATAAGTAGCCATGAGGCTTGAATAGATTCTTATTTATTATCTAGAAGATGCTGTTGTTCAGGAATAAATACTATATGTAAATAAAAGACAGATTGTGACCTGTAGATTTTCAGTAGCAGATAAAACCATAAAGCGCTGCTTATCACTGGACTACTCCATGCATTCCAGAAATGTTAAATCTCAGACTACAATGACCAAAGAACAAAAATTAGTGAACAAATCCCACATATTTCAATGAGATTTTCATACCTTACAACTCCTCTGAAACAGAAAAAGTGCAGGACTTAATATGTATTTATACAATGCCACCTAGTGTCGTATTCATCAACATTTTTTGATCCAGAGACCACCCAGTATATTTAAAAAATTAAATTAAAAACATTTGCTGGCACATTTTCACCAAAATGTTTTTCAAATACTGAAAACCAGCAGTAAGATTACATGGTCAGAGTTCATTCTTTATCTCAATTTTTCCCGTGTTGTTTTTTACAGTGCATGCAAGAATGTGACTTAATTCTTACTGTTCCTAATTTGCAGCTATTTTATAAGCCCTGAGGTCACACACAAACAAACAAAAAAAAAAAAAAAAAAAAAAAAAAAAAGAAAAGAAAAATTGTATAACTTTCCTGTATCTAGAACAGCTTTGCAGTCACTGGAGAAAACCAGGCACTTTGAGGGACTATGGTATATCGCCCTAAAACCAATACATGAGATAGGGCAGAAGAATTACAGTCCCAAAGTCCCTCTTTCTCTGCTGGCTGTCTCCACTATCCTGCAGTAGAGAAGCAGGCAGTGTCTACCTGCCACCAGTAAGGTAAGCAAAACTTCTGGAGAAGGGGAGGAGTGGAAGCCAGTGGATTTGTCATCAGGGTGAAGGCTTCTGCCTCACCTAAGGGCTTACAGCTGCAAAATGGATTCACCATCATCGAAGATGAAGGGGAACCAGATGTAACTACAAGTAAAAGGCTTGGTCCACTCAGCCTTAAATCCTGCAAGACTATCAGAAAGAAACAGCCTGCGGTGGGGGGGACAGAGGAACCCATCTGCCAACCTGATCAAACATTTCTAGATCCTTGCTGCTTGCCATGGGCCAGGATCCAGGTGTTGTGGAGGGACTGCCAGAACTCCTCTGGTCCTCTGACCACTATCTCCTGGTGTTATTCCATGCAGGCACAAACAATACTGCCAGGGGAAACCTGGACAATATCAAAAAGTGACTGCAGAGCTCTGTGGACCGTAGGCAAGGGCATGGGGACCCTATGGTGCTGTCCTCAGTCCTGCTGGGGAGGGGAAAGGATATGAGAAGGGTGCCAATAGGACAAGTTGGTAACTGGCTGTGGATCAGAATCACAGAGTCACAGAAGATGCTGAGTTGGAAGGGGTCCATGAGGTTCATGGAGTACAACTCCTGGCCCTGCACAGGACCATCCCCAATACCTGAGAGCGTTGTTCCAATGCTTCTTGAACTCCGCCAGCTGGGTGCTGTGACCACTTCCCTGGGGAGCCTGTTCCAGTGCCCAACCACACCCAGGGTGAAGAACCTTTTCCTGATATCCAACCTAAATCTCCCCTGGCACAGCTTCAGGCCATTCCCTGGGGTCCTGTCACGGGTCACCAGAGAGAAGGGATCGCTGTCTGCTTCCCCTCTTCCCCTCATGATGAATTTGTAGCTGCAATGAGGTCTCCTCTCAGTCTCTTCTTTTCCAGGCTGAACAGACCAAGTGCCCTCAGCCACTCCTCATACGACTTCCCCTCAAAGCCCTTCACCATCCTCATTGCCTTCCTTTGCACAATCTCTAATGTCTTTCCTATATTGTGGTCCCCAAAACTGCACACAATGTTCCAGGTGAGACAATCCCCTCCCTTGCCCGGCTGGCGATGCTGTGCCTGATACCCCCCAGGACACACCTGGCCCTCCTGGCTGCCAGGGCACTGCTGACTCATGTTCAACTTGCCATTGACCAGGACCCTTTCTTTGGCACTGCTTTCCAACTTCTCATTCCCCAGTCTGTACACATAACCTGGGTTGCCCCATCTCAAGTACCGAAGGAAGGGACCACAAAGTTAGCAAAATGAGGTTTAAGGGGGATCTCCAGTATGTGAGCAAGGAAGGGCCTGGAAGACACCGTTATGGAGAAATCCTCCAAACCATCTCCAGAAACTCAGGGTTCTGAGGAACCTCCATGAAGTGCCTGTACAGTCATGCTGTAGTATGGGGCACACACAGAAACACACGAGGTACTGCCTGAACATCAGGAGACACTTTGTTCGTGTGAGGGAGCACTGGCCCAGGTTGCCCAGAGTGGTTGTGGTCTCCATCCTCCAAGATAGTCAAAAGCCATCTAGACAGGGACCTGGACAACTGGTAGCCCTGTGTGAGCAGCAGGGCTGGTTAAGATGACCTCCAGGGGTCCCTTCCAACCCCAACCATTCTGTGATTCTGTAAAGAGAGCAAGAGTGCCTTGATCAGACTTTCACACTGCACACCTCCAAGGTTCTGTATAGTAAAGAAGAATGCTGGCAAAAAAAACCTTATCTGTTGAAAGAGGCGATAAAAGATCTTGCTGCCCACCGGCTCACTGTTTAGGCCTATGTGTGCAATATCTCGGAACAGACTTGCAAGGAAAGGATAATTAAAGTCAAGAGGTAAAACCGTGTCTTATCTAAGGTATATTATAAGGGACATAGCATTCAGGGAACTGGACTTCTCTCAGGAGATAATGCACTTCTTAGGTAAGTATAATGCAGAGCAAATACTCTGTCTCTTTTTAAACAAATATTGGATGTAGTGCTTCATGTCCTAGAACAGGGTCTCCTGAACGAGGAGTCACCAGGCTAACAATAGGTTGTTAGTGCTGTTTCTCAATATTCAATTTGGGCACCAAGCCCATTTAATGCTTCTTTTTCACTGTTGCCCTGTATCCCATTAAATTCGGGATTGACATTGCTATAAAAGACTACAGGCTTCATTCTTTCTCTGCAAGGCCTCAGGACTTGCCAGGCTTTGTTCAAACGTGTCTTGGCTTGCCTAAAGTTTTGCTTTATCTTGCTCAGCTCTAAGAGCAGTTTTTCTAGAGACTATGGTCATTATTGCCTCATTTGTTTTCTTTGTTATAATAATGTGGTAAAACTGTATTTTTTTATATAGACAATACTTATTCTACACTTAAATGAAATATTTATGACCCCGGGATAATGATACATTGTATGGGGAAAGCAAGGCTGATATGATAGCAGAGGCCTTGGGGATGGGGACAGGGGTGCAGTGCAAGCAGGCAGGGGGTGATAGAGAAGAGACATTCATCAACACTGGAGACCCAACCCTCCAAATCGGCTGTTAAAGAAGTGCACACCTGTAGCTGAGCAAAACAGCTTTAAGGGCAACAAGAAGACCAAAGAAGTTGTCTTTGCAATGGAGATGCATTGATAGCTGGAATTCTCACCAGCTGTCCTGGGCATTGATCTAATAAAGCTGTTAAGCCTATGCTTAACTTGAAAGAGCACTAATGGAACTCAAAGCTTGAAGCAAACAGGATTTAAGCTGAAGTTAAAGTAGCTGTCTGGACTGAATGGGTGGTTTATATAAAAGTATTACAGCTCTGTGAAGCTGAACAAAGTTTTCCAGTTTCCTCATGATGAAGTAGTATTACAAATACAAGAAGAATTACGTTCTCGAAATGTATGTATATTTGTGAGCACAGACTTACAAACAGTTTTTTATATATTCAGAGAATGATCTGTCTTCAATGTTACACTCTTTCCTATATACCTACTCAAAATTTTATGGTCTTAATCTAAATGTTTATGATTTAAAAATCACATGCTTAAAACATTAGTGACAAGGGCAAGCTAGTATTTTAGAGAAATTTGATCTCAAACCAGATTTTTTTCTTTTTCCTGAGGATTTATTGATTTCTATAGTTGGGGGGTTTCTTCTTTGAAAAATGGGCCGTTCTCTCCCCCACCCTTATCAGTACAGCTGTGTAACTTCACCAATTTGAACCATGGTCTTGCAGCAGGCACTGCCCCATTTAAATGCTGCTAAAGTCAGTATTTATGGGTGTGAATTGCATAGAAATTAGGTGAGAATCTGACTGATTTCAGTAGCTCTGATCTACTGAAAACTACAGGGAAATCGGGCTGCAGTTTTCTAAGCCTTCATGTAAAGATAACCAGCATCAAGTTGTCTCCTGTGCTCAGACACAGAGTGTTCACCTCAAAAATTCCCGATTTTTACCTGCTGAGAGTTGGGTCCAGAGACACTAATGTCCTATGACAACAAAAGGGGCCACAGATCCATCTGGCTGATTCATTGCTGATTGTCTTAACTGTAAATTCACAGAATCATGCAATAGTTTGGATCAGAAGGGACCTTTTAAAGGTCATCTAGTCCAGTTCTCCCTCCTGTGAGCAGGGATATCTTCAAAAAGAACAGGTTGCTCAAAACTCCATCCAACCTGACCTTGAACACTTGCAGGGATGGGGTGTCCACAACTTCCCTGGTCAACATGTTCCAGTGTTTCACCACCGTCACTTTAAAAAAAATTAGTTCTTATAAGTAATCTAAATCAGCACACCTTAAGTTTAAAGCCATTACCCCTTGTCCTGCTAAAAAGTTACTCCCCATCTTTCTTGTAGGCTCCCTTCAAGTACTGAAAGTCCACGAATTCAGCTGTTACAGGATTGGAATGGTGGTGGGTGGGGAGGGAATGGGGCAGGAGGGCATCCTTTGGGGCTTTTTCCCATCTCGGTGTTAATTACGCACTACTAACCTTTGAGCTCTTTCTGGTAATCATCTACCAATAGAAGAAATCTTGGTCTTCTGCCATTCTGGATGATGTAATTTCAATGCACCCATTACCAGTGGGCTGCCAATGACCAAAAAACTCTTCTCTCACAGGCCAGGGATGAACTCTATATAGCAGACCAAGCAAGAAAAGTGGATCAATTCTGTCTAGGCCATATTAAAAACACGTCAATCCTTATTAACTGTGTTTGGCTTTGACTACACTATGACTTCCACTACCATCCTTCTCCCAATCTCAAAAATATCTACTTCAACTTGCACAAAGTAAAGGAGACTAAAGCACAGAAAAGTCTAACCGGAAACAAAGCAGAACATTTATTCCCACTGGTATAATCTCATGGTCATCCAATGACCAGATCTGGGCAGGGAGCAGGGCCTGACAGCAGAACCTTCTCCTGTAGTACAACTGCAGATTGAAAGATCATCTTTATTCAAAACCAGCTCTCATTGTCTGATCCAAACCCCACATGTTTACAGTTAAAATGAAGCATCCTTTTTTTCATTCAAAACAGTCCCAGACAGGATGTGATGGACATTGAGTGAAAGAGGAAACAACAGAAAGACATTGAACAGCTTTGCCCAATGTCATAGAATAGACTGAAAGCAGAAATGGAAATAAAACACTGTGTATGAGTCCAAATAAAGAAAGAAATGGGAGTTTTGAATCACTAAATCAAGGAAGATCAAGAAACATGACTGCTGAGGAGGGAAGATTTCCAGAAATAGCATGCTGCATGCAACAATTATTCCCTAATGCTGCCTTCCAGACATGTGTCCAAAATCCCCTCAAAATCCCCATCTCCCCTGAGACAAAGGCTGTGCCTTCATGACTAATCGTGGCTTAAGACCTCGACACATCTTGCAGAACTCAGAGATAGGCCTGGCTGGGGGGAAAACCCGCCTGGCTGGGGGGAAAACCCACCTGACTGCTCATCAAGCCAAAAGGGGAGAAAGGGGCCCATATGTTGCTAACTTGAATGAATTTCACTGCTTTAGTTTAGGATACTCCAGGATACTCTGGAGAGTTGATCTGGTGACCATGTTCACTTCAGTAAGCAGAGGAGGAGCTATGCCTGCTCCCTGTGGCTCCTCTTCCAGCAGCTGCATTTCCATAACATCCAAGAGCCCCAGCAGCCTGCTCAAAGACACTCATGCCCACCTCGACCCTGAGGGAGTCCAGTGCCTCCCAGCACCACCAGCAACACAGGGCAGGCTGGATTTTAAGACAACATGCACTATGAGTGCTTCAAATCTACTGTGGCAGGCCTGCATCGCTGGCTTGCCACATCTCCATGGGCACTACGCTGTGGGCAACCAGTCACCATCATGTGGGCTTCCAGAGCAGGGGGATTCGACATGGAATGTGGTGGGTTGATCCTGGTTCCCACCAAAGCTGCTCTATCCCTCCCCTTCTCAGCTGGGCAGTGGAGAACTGTCAACTTGGCTCACTTCTCTTTCATGATGTGAAGATGTTTGGTGTTGCTGCTTGCCCAGGTACCTGTAATAAATATCTCATTACACCTGATTTTTTTTAAAAAAGTAATTACCCAAAAAGTTTTCCATTTCTAAACTTTGCAACCTCTGGGACAAAAAAAGAAAAAAGGTGCAAAATTACGGCTTTTTTAAAAAGTTGTTTCAGCAGAAATAATGAAAAAAGAGCTGGAGCCCTTCCAAAGAAGAAGATGAGACAAGGAACTGTCAGGAAGCCTCGTGCAGTTTCCCATGGTCCTATGACTCACAGGACTGCTGTCCCCATGATCTGGGGGATGTTCTTCTCAACTGTCATCTGTGATCCTCTCACCTGCTACAGTGCAAGAACATTTATTCCATAAACATTCACAGAGAGAAATGTGTCAAACACCTCAAAACAAAACAAATGCATCAAACAGCAACGCCCACACAGGAAAACACAGCTGTGTCAGTCCTGCAAGTGGAAGCTGTTCTGCTTTCTGACAGGGCACAGCACTTCTCAGGTGCTGCAGGGTATAACTTGGGTTTCTCCTGGTTCAACAGCATCCTAAGGAGGAGAGCAAGGATGCCTGGAACAGGCTAAAATAGACAAGTCAGCTCAGCTGCTCTTCCAGCCCACATGCTCCCAGGCTGGGCTGCTGTAACCTGGCACTCAGGGTCTTCTCAGAATAGATGCTACTGACAACAGCAGGCACAGAGTATCCCAGCTCACATTCCCATGGGAACCAGGAAATAATATATTTCCAATTCTTTCCAGGCCATATTGACTTTTTATTCAGTGATTTAAAAAAAAAGTCGCTCTGCAGGCTTTGGTTTGTCACAGTGCTAGAGCTGCTGAACATTTGTCCACATTGATTGGCACCTAAATAAATACAATTTACTTCTGTTTCTCCCCTCTCTGTCAGCAGCAGGCTTGCTCACTTCTGGCCCATCTGGTCTTGCTCTTCAAACACAGAGAGCAAAGAAGAGCTCTATTTCTCTTTCATTCCTGCCAGTTATTTCTAATTCTTTCTTCTTTTCCTTCCTGTAGCAAGACGTGCCTGCCTCCTCTCTGCCACAGATGGTTGGTGCATATGTAAGAGATAACACAGGCCCAGCGTGGAATCATCTCTGGTGCCAAAAGGGCTCAGGCCCCAGCTAAGAATCAATATCTTAGTCTGGAAAGTAAATGTGCGGAGATATAAACAAGAAATAAATAATCTTGACCAAAAGACATGGTTCTCATGTCTACAAAAGCCCACACTGTCATCATGGAGACAGAAGCCTTCCACACACATGCCCTGAAGGTGCATGAGACTTCTTCCCAGAGTCTAGACACAAATTCCATGGTTACTTTCCTGGGAACTGAGGGAAATTATTTTGATGTGTGCTCCATCAGGAATTGGATGGTAAGAAACACTGGATCCTAAGTTATATTATTTCTTCACTAGCTGCAAAATTGATACTACCTTTAACCCCACGTGTAATACTAGTTGTCTCTTTTTATTTTATTCCTGTGCAGTAATAGTCTGTTTTAAGTCTTATGTCTGTTAGTTTTATGTCTATTAAATAAATAGTTCATTCTATAATAGACCGAATCAGCCATTATTAAAGAACTTGTGGGTCTTGGGGTGCTGGCCACCTCAGTAAAGCTATTGCCTGCTGCCAGAGGCCTGGGCAAAAGGCAGGGACTTATCTAAACCCACATCATCCATTCATAACACTACCTCCTTTACTACGGTCAGATGAACACAATCCAGGTGTGCCCAGGTGGCCAAGAAGGCCAATGGCACTTGGCCTGTATCAGCAATAGTGTGGCCAGCAGGACCAGGGCAGTGACTGTCCCCCTGTACTCAGCACTGGTGAGGCCACACCTCAACTCCTGTGTTCAGTTCTGGGCCCCTCTCTGCAAGAAGGACATTGAGGTGCTGGAGCGTGTCCAGAGAAGGGCAACGGAGCTGGGGAAGGGGCTGGGCACAAGTGTGGTGAGGAGTGGCTGAGGGAGCTGGGAGTGATTAGTCTGGAGAAGAGGAGGCTCAGGGGGGACCTTCTCACTCTCTACAACTCCCTGAAAGGAGGCTGCAGCCGGGTGGGGTTGGTTTCTTCTCCCAAGTGACAAATTATAGGACAAGAAGAAAAGGCCTCAAGCTGTATAAGGGAAGGTTTAGACTGGATATTAACAAAAATGTGTCACCTGAAATTGTGGTCATACATTGCAACAAGCTGACCAGAAAAGTGGTGGAGTTACCATCCATGGAAATGTTCAAAATCACGAGGATGTGGCACTTGTGGATGTGGTTTAGTGGTGTACATGGTGGTGCTGGATTGATGGTTGGATTTGATGATCTTAGAAGTCTTTTTGAATCTAAACAATTCAATGTTTCAATGATATCATAAAGAATTTTATAGGCATTTCCAGCTGTGCATAAAGGTTCAGGGTATTTTATTGGCTGGTTCTTGACTTGAGATCTTCTTGGGGAGCCTGTTTTCAAGCTGGGAGGAAATAGCACTGGTTGCTCCATTCGTTTTATAAAAGGTCACCCTTGGATTTGTAGGAAATGGTAAAGGAAACCTTCCAGAGGGTTGGGGTGGGATGTCTTGTATCTTGCTTGTTGACTTTTTTCTTAATGTAAGTTCAGCTCTATGAGTACCTTTTGCTCATTAGCTGCCTAATTTTGAAGGAGGCTAAGGCAGCACAAATTGTAAAAGACTCTTTTCATTGACTTCTCCCACCTCAGCTCCAGGTATGTTCTTGAACGGTGCAGACAGTTCTTCAGGATGTGTGTAACTACTGATGCTCCTGGAAGAAGTTGCAAAAGAGTCTCTGCCCTCTGGATCATTATCACAGCTGTGTCTCCGTTAGGGTCTATGCACTGCTCAGCAAGCTGGGGCACTTTGGGCCAGCTGCATCCCTGGAGGGATGGACCAGACCCCAGATGTGTCCTGCAGAGGACCCAGTTTATTCAGAATGCAGGAGAGTCAGCTCTGGGAAGCTCAGGCTCAGCATGTGGGCCTGAGCACATGCTTAAACCCTTTGTGGAGCAGTCCCTGTGTCAGGGCTTGAGTTTGCCTTAGCACTCTGTTCTGATGAAGCAAGGAAAGATCACCTTTTACCAAAACCTCACAAATGAAGTGTGGCATAGCAGATCCAGACCCCAGAAATATTTCTTGGGTACTTTTTTTCCCATATGAGCTCCAGCTCAGGGGTCCATCCCTCAAAAGCAAGAGACAACTCCTCTCCCTCCTCTGAAGATGACACTATACCTTTGGATCAGTGCATCTTTGCCATGGGCAACCCAGGGCTTATCGACTCCAGTGGTGGTGGCTCACTTCCATCTGGGGGCTCAGGGAGACAAAACATGGTACTCACTGCACCGAAAAATCAAAGATCAAATCCACCTGCACCTGTAGAGGGATTCCTTGTGGAACAGGGGCATATGATACCCCAGGAAAGTCTGGCCAACCCAGGGCTGCTGAGGAAGAACACCTTAATTGGCCCCTGGCTGCAGGCAGGCCTGGAAGACACCTGGCAGCAGGCAGCCTTGAAAATCCTTGGCAAAGTTATACACTGGTCAGCTCCCCTGCTGCTTAGAGGCTGTCTCGTGGGAATAGGGTGTGAATCTTTGCAAAGTAGATATAAGTTAGTGAAAGTAAACAATAAAGTGGAGCACAATGCTCAAATCATATCAGTGTTCATGTCGTGACTCTGGCTGGCTCCCCTGCACTCGGGACCCCCCCCTGCAAAAAGCACCCACTTGCACCCCAGTATCTTCTGGTGGGAAACCATCTGGTGAGAGCCTCTGCTCTGCCCCCGAAAGCACTCACTGACAAACTGCATGCAGGCAAGTCACCTGAAAATGAGCACAGGCATCAAATTAGATCTCTGCTTCTTGGTGTGTTATCAACAGCTGAAAATTGTGAGGGGTTTTATGGCCATCACAGAGAGAGAATGAAGATTTCTAAAGTGACTTGTGGGCTCCAGGCGCAGCTCATGCACATGATGGAATCCAGCTCCTTCTGGAGTGAAGTCTTTTGCAGCTGCATCAGGCTAAGCTGGATCCAGAGCAAAACCTGTTTCAGACTTCTTTGCTCATCTAGAGACAACCCAAAAATCAGAAGGTAAAATTTTGGCCCCAGGGAATTCAAATACTTCAATAGGAAAGGACTTCCTGCAAAAAAAAAACTGCAAAGAAGGGACAAGGAACTGTGTATTGATGGAAAAAATTAGTTTGACCACAATATATTTGTCAGATATAATTTAGCTCAATAGTTTTATTTTCTATGGTTCATTTGTAATGAAAGTACCATTATCAGAAAAAGGACTGGCATCAACCCTCAGCAATGGAGATTTTATAAAGCATTTATAGGAGAGCAGTAGATACACACTGTCTCTATTAAAATGTTTTCTTTGTATTCTCCTTTGGTTAAAAAAGGAAATCAAATGTCCCTTCTCACTGTAACATCAAATTAAACCACATGAAACAAAACTAAGCAAAGTCCCACACCTTTTGTACCCTGTTCTGTGTTCATATGAGCATGTGTGTGTTCCTGGGGGTGTATTTTTATATCTGCCTAAGTCATCTCATGGCATCAGGGCAATTAGGGATGTGAGGGATTCCTGGGTGCCGAGTTTTGGAAACATGTTTATTGATAGGGAGGTATTTCTCGCTTTGGCATCTGAGCACAAGAGAACTCCTTGTCTTCCATGGCAGAAGCCCAAGCAGGAATCAGGGCTGGATCTGAGTGTACATGACAGTCACGTAGGCAAGGGCTGTGTGGCTGGAGAGTACAAGCAACTGTGTCTGTAATAAGAAACGGTACTTTCTTCAGTTCTCTAAAACCTCTAAAAGGAGATGAGAGCAGAGGACAAACCCCATGGCACATTGCAGGCTTGTTGCAGGTTTGATGGGTGACTCTCCTCTCCTCCCAAAGGCTCTGGATGAGACACGAGTGATTCCTCTAAAAAGCGGCAATTTCTCAGACACAGGAATGGCAGGAGAGTAGGAAGAGAGGCCCCACGATCTGCTCAAAAGGTGCCATATTCATGTGCTGATGTCCCCATCTCTCCTAGAGGAGCAGAGCTGCTTGGTTCCACACTCACTGCCTACCCTTTAAAACTGATCCACTTTTTTATGCACAATGTTATTGGAAAGACTAAAATTAAACCTGAGGAGTAGCATTTCATCTGCTTCATGTGCCCCTGCACAAGGAGGAACTTCAGCCAGTTCAAGAGATATTAGAAATGGCAAATGCCTACAGCAACATGCAGCTGGACTCTCCTCTCCCCTCCCCTCCCCTCCCCTCCCCTCCCCTCCCCTCCTCTCCTCTCCTCTCCTCCCTCCCTTCCTCTCCCCTCCCCTTAAGTTTTACTGCCTCATGGCTTTGTTGGCACAACATGTGCTGTCTTCCCTGTGGAGTTTGACACAGATCCACATAGCTTTTCAGAAATTTCATATATGTCATGAGGGGCTCCTTTCCCTCACATGGTAGTTACTTGTTTTCCTCCTTCATTTCTTGACTTCAAAGGCAAAAGAAGGTATTTTGTTTAAAGAAGCAGTAAAAGGATGTTGAGGAAAGCAGAGTGCGTCCTCTCAGCAAGGTTTTTCCCCTGGAACATGAAAATGCTCCTTCTGTGTTACAG
This sequence comes from Aphelocoma coerulescens, assembly GCF_041296385.1. Classification (NCBI taxonomy): domain Eukaryota; kingdom Metazoa; phylum Chordata; class Aves; order Passeriformes; family Corvidae; genus Aphelocoma; species Aphelocoma coerulescens. The sequence goes on from NC_091013.1 coordinate 86,495,460, forward strand.
GATGCACCTGTACCCTCAGTATCACCTCTAGGAAGGTCTTCTCTGGCCAAGGAGGGAGGACAGAGATGCAGCACAGCAGCCCGGGGCTGGGCCTGCCTGGGACACGCTGGCTGCTCTGCCCCGAAGCCTGGCTGCAGCGGGACCACAGACAGCGTGGGCCTGTTGGCAAAACACACGTCAGCCTGTGCACCTCCTGGTGAATTGACAGTGATTTCCAGGGAATGGACCAAGGGGGGAGCGAGAGGAAACAGGCACATCCATCTCTGGTTTCCCCTCCTGCTTTGTCCGTGCAGTAAATTATGGAGGTTAAAGCTATAAAATGCGTGTCACCCTGTCTGACCCCGGCCCTTGGCAAAGCAGCACCGCTCCCTCCCACAATGATTGCCCACAGGAGAAATGTGTTTATGTGCATTACTGGTTCAGGCAATTAACTTGCAGCCACGATAATGAATCTGAGACCTCTTTGCCTCATTTCTCCCTCACTGCCAGGCGCTCGGCTGTCTGGGCAGAGCCCCTGGTAAGTAATTTCCCTGCATATCTCCTCAGGCCAATAGGAAACTCCATGAGTCACTTTCCTCCCATTTAACAGCAGTAAGCGACAACTGGGAATCAGAAACTTCCTGTGAAAACAAAGGCACAAAGCCTTGCCTGGACAATTCTAAATCACAACGAAATCTTTGCCAATCCTCCAGCTAAGGTTGCCATGCCTCTCTGCTCTGTGCAGCAGCAGCCCCTGGAGCAGCAGCAGGCACTGCTGGAGGTTTGGGAAGCTTGGCCCCTCCCCGTAGAATCATGTAATGATTAAGGTTGGAAAAGACCACCAGGATCATCGAGTCCAACAGTAAAGCCAGCACTGCCAGGTCCACCAATAAACCATGTCCCTAAGCAACGCACCAACAGCTTTTTGAACACTTCCAGGGACAGTGATTCATTCCACCACTTTCTTGGGCAGTCTGTTCCAATGCTTGACCACCCTTTCTGTGAAGAAATTTTTGCAAATATCCAATCTAAACTTCCCCTGGTGCCACTTGAGGCTATTTCTTCTTGTTCTATAGCTTGTTACCTGTAAGAAGAGACTGACCCCTGCCAGGCTACAGCCTCCTTTCAGGCAGCTGTAGAAAGTGAAAAGTTTTCCCCGAGCCTCCTTTTCTCCAGGATAAACACTCCCAGCTCCCTCAGCCACTCCTCATCAGACTTGTGCTCCAGCCCCTTCCCCAGCTCCGTTGCCCTTCTCTGGACACGCTCCAGCCCCTCAATGTCTTTCTGGTAGTGAGGGGCCCAGAACTGAACACAAGATTGGAGGTGTAGTCTCACCTACAGGGGGACAGTCACTGCCCTGGTCCTGCTGGCCACACTATTGCTGATACAGGCCAGGTGCCATTGGCCTTCTTGGCCACCTGGGCACACGCTGGATCATGTTCAGCTGCTGTTGTCCAGCACCCGCAGATCTTTTTCTGGTGGGTGCCTTTCCAGCCATGCATCAATGCTGCATCCATACCTCTGAACTGAAGGGCGCCAGGAGACACTGCTGGGAAAGAAAAGGTGGGCTCTCAGGGCTAATTTGTTTGTGAGCTCCTTGACATTTGTTGGCCAGGACCAACCAGTACACAGCCAGCGGGTCCTGGGGCCTGTCCAGGAGTTTACATGGGCCAGACCTCATTCCCTCTGGCCAGTTGTTGCCCCAGAGGACTGGCGTCAGCAAAGGGACCCTTGCATTCCTATTGACATGTGGGAGGCAGAAGGCTTGCCAGCATTATCACAGCTGAGGAAATCCATGCAGGAGAAGTGGCAGCACAGAAGGTCCTTGGAAGTTTTCACATCTGAAAGGAGTACACTACTGTCAAGTTAAACTGAAGCTGGGGTGGATTTTCAGAATCATGATTTGAGGCTGAACCTCCAAAAATGGAGAATAATACTCCTAAATCACTTAGGAATCTAGTCTGTGCTCTCACCTACTGCAGGAGGGAGCATGCAGGAGAAGAGGGAGATCTTGCTTATACAGCATAAAGTGCTTTAATTGTCAAGTCTTGGGCAACATTGACCAACACAGCAAGGAAAAGGTCACTCTTTCCTTATCAAACAGAAAACTCTTTAGAATGAAGAGCTCAAAGATTTTTTCCAAGGATCTGAGCTAATGTCTGAAAACATGGCCTCAGCTCCCCCAGGTTCCCAGGAAAATCATTTTGCATTTCTACATACACTGTTTTGTTTGGACTCACTCTCTTCTCTGTGAGAATATTCTCCTCCCACTCCAACTTATTAAAGCAAAATAATTTAAAACTAACTCATGGAATCAAAAATTAATCCCATGCTGAGTGGTATTATGATTGCTGGAGCAAGCAGTAATTCCTGCCCAGCATCCTTGTCTGTGTACAGATCAAAGACAGCATTACAGCCAAACATCCTCAGCTGAGAAGGGCAGCTCCACTACCGCTGTTCCCAGCTGAGCAAAAAGGCTGAGCTGGCCCTGTTGGATCATCGTTGGATTTTTCATGCCTCAGAGCTGGGATGCAGATGATCTTCAACAGCTGTAGGTTACCGTGGGGTTGAATGAGGACCGTGAGGCTGAAGGGGGACAGACAGGTGAGCAGAAACTCCAGCTGAGTGGAGCAAGACTTCAGCATTCGGCTTCCCACAGGAGGACTGTGAAGGCTGTTTTCCAGGCTCCCTCTCTTTCCCAGAAGCACATGAAGCCTGAGGTCATGCTCACAAACAGCTGACCAGCAGAGACTGCATGGAGCTGAGTTCCCAGGCAGGCCAGCATGTGAAGGGCACTATCAAAGGGGAGGTTTTCCATCAGAGCAGCTTTGTTCTGTGTGATGCACATCGCTGGGAGCCGCTGGGCACAGCTCTGACGGCAGCGGCCAGTCTGGCTCAGTCCCCTTTGCTGGGACTGGTCTAATCTGCCCAGTCCCTGGCTGACTCCAGTAGTGCCTTGAGAAACAGGCTCCAAGCCATCGGAGGAAGCCTGCGGTGGTGAGTGGCCTTGGGTTTAACAATCCCGAGTTTGTTCTTTTGGCCACTGGTTTCCTGCCCGGGTTCCAGCAGGCTGTGCTTGGGCAGATGAAACTGGTCCATACAGAAAAATCCATATGAAAGGTGATGTCTTTTGATCCTTGTAAGCCTGCAAGCATGAAGTAAAGCTATCAGGGCACATACCAGCTTTTTTGCTTCCTGACATCCCCTGCATGAGCAACACTGCTTTGCTTTTGGGACCCACAGCAGTCTGTGCTTCACTGACAGTTGTGGGGCAGAGCATCCGACTGAACAGGACACCTGTTGATTTCCAGGATACCTCCTGGCTGTCACTGTGACCTTGCAGAGGATTAAGCTGTACTGTTATAGAAACCAGCTGGATTTCTTCATCCCCCCTGGTACATGAGCTGGGAAATCAAGGCCATGTGCCTTCAAAGATGACTTTTGTCCAAGTGACTGTTCCTCCTTGCACACTACCCAGAGCTCCTCTAGGTGAACATTATGCACTGATAATACTGTCTCAAACCCACATAGCGGTGATGGCAATGGGGTAAGAACTGCACCACATGAGCCAATGTCTTTTTTAAGCCTTTGGATGTAGTTAGAGCTGACATTTTGGTCACTTTTTCAATGCCTGTAAATGGTCACAGGAAAGGAGTTTCCCAGTTGAGTTACATGTCATGGTGAGGGGGAAAGTTTCTTTTATTTTTCATTTGTTTTACAGCCAATAGACAAAGAGCAAACCAACATTTCTGGGTTCTTTAGAACTAGGGTTTTTATGTTTGTTAGTGCAGTGCAATCAGCAGCACTTTAAGGTGGGACTCTCACACCAGATCTGTTCACCCCAGTTTTTTCTTGCAAGTTTTTACTGCATGTAATGGGAAAGCAGGTTTTCACTCTAAAATACTAGGAAAACACAGTAAAAAAGCCTTGCCTTTGTCCTGACCTGTGTGATTAGGTCTTCTGTAAACTTCAAGCAGTCCTGGGAACTATCCCATCAACTCCTGCTCCAAATAGTCATGGCAGCATTTTTTATGTCTCTGTTGTGGCAGCTGAGGGGGAAAAAAACATCAATTGGATTCCACCAGCACGAGAAGATTAGTCATTCGCCTGGATTTCCAACCAGACTCTTCCACCCTGGGTAAAATCTTGGCATTAAGGTTTAAAACTTCTGACTGTTCTCCATTTTAATTAGCAAGTGAAAATCTCCCTGGCCTGTGCCAGGGGGAAAAAAAAGTCCTTGAGATCAAAGTGGGCTCTAATTCCCATTTCTGCTTGCCACATTCAAAGTAGCATGTTGGTAAAGCAAGCGTCCTGTTTGATGGAGATGGAAGGACATAGTCCACCAGCTGCAAATGGTGAGTGCTGTGTCCTGAGTGAAGTGATCCCATTTCAGTGTGGCTAAAGGCGAGGGAGAGCACTGGGTGGTTTTGCCAGTATATCCACAATGGCAGTTTTAGGCTTCTTATGGGGGAAACATTAGTCTTAAGTATTACTGTTAATATATCTACAGGATAAATAAACATCCAGGATCTGCTACTAAATAATAAGAAAATCCATGAAACTGTGTAGCTCAAGGAAAAATGTCAAAGTTTTCTGTTGCATTCCCAAAGGTGTGAGAGAAAATGTATTGGTTTTGTCAAAGAAGGCAACCTGTGAGACACCCTCCTCCTGCAAACTGACAGAGAAACTAATCTGGAAATGGAAACCTCCAGACCAATATTTAGCTACAAAGCTACAGCCACCAATGTGACTTTGCTGACCCCAACTGCATTTTGCTACATCCTCCTAGTCCTGTGCTTTTGCACCACAGCAAGGACTCACAACCCTGATGTAGAATCACTTAAGTTGATAAAGACATCTAAAACCATTGAGTCCAACCATACAGAGCCTGGGCCCTGCCTCCCCTCCCCATGTTAAATGTAGTTGTGGGGAAAAAAAAATCTTAAAAAAAGTAAAAGCTCAGTATAATCACCACTGATTTTCTGGCTACCTTTTTGTGCCTTGTCAGTGCACACACACCCAAAGACCACTTGTCCAGAAATATTTTCCTCTGACAAACTTGGAAATTGAAGCTGGTCACAAGCTGCTCTGAATTGGAGCTAAGTCTGGGCTCAGACCACAGCAGACTCTTCTACCTGGAATCTCACCAGGTATCTGGAAAAAAACTTTTCCCATGTCCTCAAACATAGGCAAAAGCACAGTGGCCTGGGAAAAAGGAAGGGAAACTCGCAGAGGGGAATGACTCAAAACCAGGATGAGCAGAGGTGAAGGAGGGATGAAGAACTAGGCCATAGGCCATGCTTGTTTCTGGGAGCCACGGATGAGGCAGCAGCCTCCTGAGATGCCTGCAGGGAGCCAAACACTATTGCCCTGAGCAGACTCCCTAAGAATACCCAAACTTCTACTGCAGAACTGTGACATTTCAGGTTGACCCACCACTTCCCACCAACTCCACCGCCTAACCCTGTATTCCTCTTTGCAAAATAAACTTCTGACACCCATCCTATGATCAGAAACATGGGCAGGCAGAAAGCACTGGCCTTTCAGTCACACACAGCCCAGCTGCCTGGCCACGTGGCAGGAGGAGCTCAGGGTGTGCAGCTCTTCCCTGCCAGCAGATCCGGAGCTGTGCTTTGCTCTGTTTGAAAAAGGAACAGTAACATCAACTCACGTTCCCCAAGTACCCACGGAAGCGCAGAGCTGAAGCCGCCAGCTGAGCTGCTCCGGTGTCACCTCTCCACTGACATTGCACTAAGACTTTATTTTGCAATAAATTTAAATGCTTGGTCACATTCCCAGCATTCCTTCACCACCAAGAATCACTTCCAGGGCTAATGCCTGCAAACTGAAAGAGGACCCACTTGGATTAGATATAAGAAAGAAGCTTTTTATAAGGAGGGTGGTGAGGCGCTGGCAGAGGTTGCCCAGAGAAGCTGTGGATGCCCCATCCCTGCAAGTGTTCAATGCCAGGCTGGATGGGGCTCTGAGCAAGCTCTGGTCTAATGGAAGGTGTCCCTGCCCATGGCAGGGAGGTTTGGAACAAGATGGCCTTTAAAAGGTCCCCATGATCCGATGACTCCATTTCACTTACAGCTCCAGAGAGCTTATTAACAACATGGCCAAAAAAGTCACTTTTTCAAGCAGCAACTGTTTATTATTGGGAAGAACATTAGGACTTTATTTTCTTTTTTTCTTACATATATTCAATTTGAATAAAAATAATTTAAAAATGTTTAACTTCTCTTTATATTACATGAAAATACCTTGAAACAAGAACTGTGAATTTTGGAAGCAAGAAACATAGACAAAACTGTTGTTTAGCTGCTGAGATGTAGTTCTTGGGGTTTTTTCCCCCAAAAAACCCCTCAAATAGAGAAACAATCACAATTGTCATTCCAGTGGAGAAACTTATTCCATCTATAAAATATCTTTGAGAATGGTATATAGTTACAGTAGAAAGTATCATAATATAGCGTGTGAGTTCTAATATACCACCTAAAATATATAACTTCTCAGAGTTCATAAGGTCAAATATTTTAGACCATATTCCAGTGGAAAAACACTACAAATCTCTTACAATCCTTTTAAAGTTCCTGTTGAATTAACTTTTATTTCCTTTTGAGGAATTTTAATATAATTCCAAGCAACAAAATATTGCATACAAACTAGCTTGCAGAACTTTATTCACACTAAATTGGACAACCAATGTTTAAAAGGATGAAGCACCTTTAGTAACAGTGACAAAACATCACTGTTAGTGTAGCTGATGAGGAAGCAGACTTTGAGCACAGATTGGTAAAATTTTCATGAGAATAAATCTAATAAAAATTCCTGTATATTCAGTATTAAGAAATTCAGCTAATTGGAATTAAAATATGCTTATGGCCGGGGTAGGATTACAGTGTTACAAGACAAAGAGTCTACTAATTAGTCCAATTCATATTATCTGATAAAGACTCCCAATAAAACACTGATTTCTTCTTTTTTTATTTTTAAAATACATGCAACCTACTGAAATTTCCCTGGCTTATCTCATCTCTTTTCATTTTTTTCTGTTGAATGTGAATATAGTTTATCTTTTCATTAACTTCTAGGGTAATGAACACCATTCAGGATCACCTGAATGGGTTATAATTTAAAAAAGCCCTAAAAAGCAAAGGAAATAAAAAGCAATTAGCATGTCAAGGTCCCACTTCAGAACACAAATCTGCAGAAATACATACAGTAAAAATGAGATGGACTTTGTGTAGGTAGTTATTTGCATTGAGTTCCATATCAAATTTAATGTAACTGTGCCAGTCGTGAGACTGATGGCCTGATGGAAAACCACTCTTCACCACTTACAAGGAGAAAAGACTATTAATATGATTGTCAAAACTCTTCCCTTGTAACAGCTTAACCTCAGGGGTCAGCTCTCCTCCAAAGAAATGCTTGAAACGCTGGCTGGTGCTGCAGCCTGACAAACAAGCCAATGCCATCTAAGGCGACAATGTCAAACCCTTTCAAAAATAAACATTTTGCTTCAGTATATTTTAGTTGGGGAGGGGGGTGGTGGGTGTCTGTTTTGCTTTGTTTTGTTTTGTTCTTGGCTTTTTTATTTTTGTAACTGTCTGCTGTTTCCAGCACCATCTCAGAGGCTGGAATGTTTCATTCCTTCCTCTGCCAGTTGTGTCCTTTTCCCCTTGGCAGATGCTGCCCACCACACCCGCCGCTCCTTGGCGCGCAGCAGCCACTGGTACCGCCTTCTTGTTTTCCTTGTCTGTTATCTGTGTCATCAGTGGAATTTACAGCTCTGGAATGTGATTTCTGAATCAGTATGCATTTTCTTTTCCTAAAGAATGCCTCATTTTGCAACCACAGCTGTATAAAAATACCCTAATTTTAACTAATGAGGAGGTGGTGGCTCTTTTGAGACAAATCAGTGACACAATTTAGAACACCAGGGAGGCATTCCACCAGACTGGAATATTCTTAAGATCAGGTAAAATTTTGGACCTAAACTGTGTCAATTGTCTTCCTTTCTAAATTAAGAATTACTTTTAGTTTTACCAAGAAATATTCTACTGGTATGAACTATGGAATTTTTGAAATTATGAAGCATGTTTATGTTTTACTTCTCTTCTCTAAATATATTACTCATTTGTTTAATTATTCAGGATTCTACCATACTGTCAACCAACTAGAGTAATCCAGAAATGTTTTCTGCTTATGGAAGGGGCTTAATCACTAAGCCACACCTCCCTGCAAAGCTTCAGTATTTCTGATTGGTAAAAAGCATTTCTCATTGAAGTAATACTGAAGTGGAGCCCTAGCCCTCCTCCATATATACGACTGTCAAGTTAATTAACTTTTCAGGACAAAATGCTGATCACATTCAATGACGACCCACACTGTCGTGTTCAAGACAGCTCCAGAGGTAGCTCTGGTGGCACAACTGTGTATCTTGGGTCAAGCTTAGGTGTGAAATCCTTGAAGTTCTTAGATGCTTCAGTACCAAACACATCTAAAACTTTTCTGTTCATGAGAGCAAACCTGAAAAAGAAAAGACAAAAAACATGAATGCATGACACATTTACTTACAAAAAATAAAATTATTTCATGTCATGAAAGATTATCAAAATCTCTGAAATACAGGCTTCAACCTGCACTGTTCAGAGTTTGAAAGTTTTTCACCTCAGGCAATAAAGATTTAAAAAAAAATGCATTTGAAAAATGTGGCTAATAGTGTTTGTGTAAGTATACTTCAAATAATGCAGCTTGTGAAAAAGGGGAAGAGTCCCCTTCTACTTTTAATTCCACAAAAAAAAGGTCAAACCAAAATATACTACTGTTCTCATTCCAGCAGAGCAAACTGTGGCCCTGCCTGCCCAAGCCTGGATGTCAATTTTATGGGTGTTACACCCTATTTCCATTTTGTTGTTCCTCACAATTATAGACTGAAAAGTGTACGAAATGTCAAAAGAAATTGCCTTTATGGACAGAGTGACAAAATTACTATTACAGAGATTTGCTTCAGATAAAATAAATGAGCAGAACAGAGTTTCTCTTCCTTCCTCTCTTTCAACTAAGGCAAGTTTAGGATTAGGACAAAATGAAAAGATGCAGCCGAAATTGGACATCTGCACTGACATCATTCCCTGTATCATGTTTGTATGGCCCCAGAGGTTGCCTGAGGACTGCCTCCAGGCATCCCAAGGAAAGCTTCTTGCTATATTGTGCAATGTATTCAATCACCTCATGTGTGTACTGTGCCATGGGGAGTGTACATTCAACATGCTCCAGGGACTGGCCTCTGATTTCACTTCTATTTTTACAGCCCGGAGAGCTCGCTGTTGCTACAGACGTTACCTTTTATAATCCCGTTCATAAACTGATCTGCATCAAGATTTGGATGCCTTGTTCCTGCCACACACTGCACCAGTGCAACAGTCTACACTTCACTAACCTGTATTTTTTTAAGTCAGTTACAGCAAAATCTATTTTTAAAAGAAAGTTTTTTAGATTCCTGCAGCAAACAGAAGAAATATCCAGTAAGATATTACAGTGTATATTTATGATTATAATCAGTGAAAATTTTTCAATAGCTTTCCATGAAAAAAAAATCCTTTCCCAACTGAAAGTTATAAAAAAGTACTGAAACTTTCAAGTATTCTTAAAAGATATTCTGATATTTCTATTAATGCTTTTAAATCCACAGTAATACCATGTTGTCAATCACTGTACATACTAAGTGATTTCTTCAACATGTATAGTTGTTTACTGGATTCTTCATGTTCCAATGGAATCTGAAAGCATCCCACCCTCCAAGTGAACTAAATAGGCTTCAAGTAAAACACTCATCTGCTGAATAGTCTTTACTAGAGTTAAGTCTGCTCCTGTCATTACACTAAACCCAGCAATGTCACTTCAGCAGCAAAGAACTTCAAGAGTACTGCAAACCGTTTGAAAAGCAAAGTAAATCCAAAGGAAATTAGCCCCTATGTACTTCTAGGGCTCTGCTGTTGACAGTGAATGACACAGAAAGCTGAGTGTGATCAATGACAGGTTTAGACAAGCCATAACACACCCCTGAGTACATACCTGCCTTTTGTTAGTCGCAAAAGAAATTTCCAGTATGAAGGTCTCAGGTTCTGAACTTCCATGACAGCCTGCAAGGAGAGGATTCTGTCAGAGCCAGCTGACACTGTCAGGCAAAAGCTTCATCTGCTACATTAGGTTGCCAAAATTAGCAAAAGGATTGTTATGGAACTCATTTTTCCTGCTCTCTGCTGAATTCAGGGCTCTGTATGACCACCGCCAGCACAGACTGATATCCCCAGAATACAATCTTTTCACCAGTGGTGACAATTAACTTACATCTCATTGCAGCGAAAGCAACAACAATCATTATTCCTATATACATGACTTTGGACTGGTGGATGCCAAATTTACCTGCTACTTTATCCCCTACCCACTCTGCATTTTGTGATCCACCATTTCTTGTAGTCATATTTATATTTCATGTTACATTATCTTAAATAATGTCATATAGCCAAAATCCATGTTTTCTCTCTATTTCATTACTTTTCTGGGTCACTAAGAAATGTAGTGAATAACAAACACCTCAGCGTAGATGCTTTTACTAATTTCTCCTTCCTTCTTCCTGCTAAACGTAGCAATTTATTTCTAGCCTTAGATTCGTTTTCCAATTAGTTATTAAGTAACAAAAAAAACAATTCCTTCTTTTTTCATATGAACCTTATGTCTGTTAGTCTCACATGATTACTCCTGACAGCAGCATTTTGGAGACCTTCAGGCACATCCCAAGCACTAAAATATCAATTCACTTTGATACTAGACTTAGAGATATTCCCAAGAACATGGGAACAATGAGGAGGAGAGTGTCTCTTAACTGTCCTGTTAAGCACAAGACAGCAGAAGATTGCTTTAGGGTCATTTTATATACTCTTTATTGGGGAGCACAAAAAATACACATAGTTATGGAGGTCCAGAGAACATGCAGTTCATGCAGGGATGTTTCAGCAGAAGGTCTAGAAATGGTGAGATGCAGTAGAATAGTAGAGCTATTTGGGTAGCACTGAAAAGTTGCTTTTCTAGCTGATGCAGATGATAAAAGGACTGAGGGTAAAGGCATGTAGCTGACTTGAGAAGTGCAAAGGATGGTAACTACAGCTTGTTTCAAATGTAACACTTCAGGGTTTTTACTACTTTTTCCCAGATTTTTTCAACTAGGCAACATTAATTCAAGTCAGCTGACAGTGAAAACTTTCAGTTGATTTAAAAAACCATAAAATATTGTATCGTATTGTTTGCTTCCTTGAGAAACTGTCCTTTCACATGCTTACAGAAGTTCATACACTAATGTTCATCTTCTGGGTCAGTGCATTTTAAGATCCTTTCCAAAGAATTCAATCTTGGCATATTCAGCTACAAGCACAGGAGAAACTGAGTCCTAGAAATGACCTTCCCACAGTGACACTCAAAACCAGGATGCAGGAGCCCCAGGATGCAGGAGTCCCAGGAGGCAAGAGCAAGATGCTGTGAATCATTACATCTCACCATCTTTTCTATACAACTGTCTCTTGTGCTCCTCATTTCATTCAACACTTGATTTAAAGAACTTCATGTTCTGTTAGAGAACATACTTACTGCCTGAAAGCATATCGACGTAGAAATGGCATAGATGATGCTGTCTGCATGAGGAAAATAGGGAACCTTCCCTGCTTCAATGCCTTTGAAGTATACAGTCTATAAAAATAAACAAAAAAAGCTGAATGCAACAAAATCAAAGTACCTTTTTTTGTTTTACCTTTTCAAAAAAGCATGTCGACATCATGATATATTTTTTATACGCCCACAAATGTGACATTGGTTAGGATAGATTATAGAGGTTGTCCTAGATCAATCTAATAAGAGGCTATTAATGCACAGAACAGGACTAGCAACAGCTTGGGTGTTACAGATCCTACAGATAAAAAAAGGGAAAGTTTGCTCTGTTAAATTCTTCATTTTAAAAAAGCAAGAACAGTGCAATAACTATTCCAACAAAGTGAATATTCACTCTTCTTAAACAGCTTGAAATCACATACTTTACTTTCTGAGAAAACATGTACAGTTTATTTTCCTGAGCACAGCCTGACCTTGCAAAGCAGCACACGCCTCTTTGGTCAGTTACCCTTGGCTTGCGCAAGATGATAAAAGTAGTAAAAAAAAAAAAGAAAGAAAGAACGAACACACAGCGCTTTTCTTATTTCACTGTAGCCTTGATGTCTCAAAGTCCAGAGAAAACCATCAGCAATACAAGATAATATTGGTTTTTTACAAGTGGTGCTTTAGAAGTCAATACGGGTAACGCAGATTCGCCTTTATATGACCAATATGTGAACTGCTTCAGAGCTTGGTCAAGGAGTAGGAACAGAAAGTATCTTTCCTTTTTATATTTAGTCTTACACATAACAAAAAAAAGTTCCTTCTTTTTATGTTCTTTAAAATGAATTCTGCTCTGGTAATGGAGGTAGATAAATATTGCTAGAGGCCAAGCCTCTCAAGGTCTGCAGGAGAAATATGTGATTTGGGGATGATGCACAGTGAGAGAACATTATCAACTCATTCCAGTGGTGGTGTTGGGGAATTAACCAAGACTAAGTCTCAATTTTATGGAAAAATTACAGTAAGAAATCAAATGCTGGTTAGAAAGTATAATCAACATACCCAAACTATGTAACTATTTTTTTTTCCTAGGCTCCTAATTTTAACAAGTTCAGAGAAATAATTCAAGCCTGAAGAATAGCAATTAGAACAAAGTTCATTCCAAAGCTAGGAATTCAATCAGTTGAAGTACACTGACAAACAACTTCAGCTATAGACTAAAACCTAAGCTATTTTGAGTTATCTTAGACTGTTGAATGCCAAAATTAGGGAACAAAGGCAGGAAGTTAAGCTGTAGCTTTTGGCAATAAATCTGCAATTAAGGACTAAGTCTGATTTATGTTTCTGGCAGAACAGACGTTCTTGGAACTTTCAGATTTAAAAAATCTGCAAAAACTACAAAGCAAAGGGTTGTCAGGAGATTAAAAAAATTCATGGAGAATATACATAAAGACCAGTGGATAAGGGACATTTAAAATGAGTCAAAAAATAGAAAGTAAGAAAGATATGAGACTACATGGCAGCACTGCCTCTTGGCACACATATACTGAAACACCATCACAACACAACTTTGTATTTTATTGCAATTGCCTGACAAAGCCTCTGAAGTTCATTCTTCTGCCTTGAAAAAAAAATATGAAATGAAGATCTCTGTTAGTAGGTTAATAACTTACCTCTACTAATTTGGACACCAGATACATAGAGATAGTTGTACTTTTGTAAAACATCATAGAAATTCCTGCTAGACACCCTGTAACAATTAGAAAAGAAAAGCATTGTTAAGGTTGTTATTTGCATTGTTAAGGTCACTGCTGTGGTGTGTCAGCCCAACAAACACTGCACAGGACTATTTATTTCTGTTGTTAGTTCAGTGATGCTCTTTTGCTGCCCATCCAAGTATGGTTTATATCACTAAAGAGAGAATGTTTTAAAATGCTGAAACAAATCTGTACTTCAGTGCTCAGGAGCACAGTATCAAATTTCTGTTCTTTGTGGGATGAGAGACCTCTGCAGCTCCAACATGTGACAGATGCACATGAGGGAAGGCCCTCACCACCACAAGAATTTCATGGCAAAAGGGTCTTTCTTTGGACCCGGTGGAGCACAACGTGTATTCTGTCACATATGGAAGAGTCAGTATTTTCATCTCACATCTCTACAGCTGCAAATTAAAGGACAAGTTTATATTTGTGCACACAGTAATATACTGTCCTTGGAGATGACCATAAACTCCACATTTGACTGAATTTGCCTTACAATTTTAATTGCAACTCTTTCTTTGACACTACTTGAAACATCAATTTAACACAGCCTTGATGTACAGTCCTATTTTCATCACAGAAGCCTGAAAAGGGAATGGGAGGACAGACAAGAGGAATACTTACAGAGTCCCAACACAGGCAACACAAACTTTTCATGGACTCACCAGCTACAAGTGCATGAAGCTCATCATCTAGGTTTCGGACCCAGCGCAGGAAGCAACTTGTACCCTGTGTAGGAGAACAGAAAGCTGGCTTAGCCCTACTTATTTCTGGTAACACACAGACTGGAGGTATTCCTTATAAACTGGTAATATAGTGCACAGTAGGAATTAAGAGTGTAGTGTGATAATACCCATAATCACAGAATCATAACATGGTTTGGGCTGGAAGGGACCTTAAAGATCATCTCGTTCCATCTCCCCTGCCATGGGTAGGGACACCTTCCACTAGACCAGGTTGCTCCGAGCCCCACCCAGCCATGGAGCACTTCCAGGGATAACACATTCTTCTACTTGGTAAGGTCGTTCCAATAAAGGCAATTTAATTGATACTTGAGGAGGCAACTTTCCCATTATAAGACTCTGTAAAGGGAAAGGTAAAATCACATTGTAATTTCTTAAGAGCTGTAGAAACTTTCATTACTGGGACATGTTATGTCTGATTAGGCAATCTTTACCACATCACGAGACAGTAAATTACATCAACAAACCACAAGAAATCAACACAACTAAAGAACAAGCTTTTTAAAACACCGGTGATACTAAAGTCCAGAGAGTTGGACATAGTACCCGAAACATTGCAGTGTTTTAATTTACAATTCACTGCTGCCATTTCTTTCAAAATCAGAGAGCAGATTACTCTAATTTGAATTCCAATCTAATACCAAAGCTAATCTTGAATTAATGTCATCCTCATTTGCTGTACCCGTCTAGACTCTTTCCCATGATAAGGTTTTTTTCAACTACATACCAAACCTCCTGAGATTTTTTCATGAATCCAATAAATTCTGGAACTAGGAAAATACATTCATCTAAAAACACAGAACTGCATTTTGGATCCAAAATGCAACAAGCATTTCACTTTTTTTTTTGCCATGGTCCAATTTTTTTGAGTGACTAAAATCTTTGTTGCCCTACATGCCTATTTAAACTGGAAGAAAAATATAATGCAACCCAAATTTGTGTAAGTTATGAAATGCAAACAATAACATATAGTAAAATCATAGAATTAGAGGATCATTTAGCCTGGAAAGGACATTTAAGATTATCAAGTCCAACTGTTAACCTAGCATCCACCAAGTCCACCACTAACCCACATCCCCAAGTGCCTCATCCACACACCTCTTGAACACTCCCAGAGATGGCAATGCCACCACTTCCCTGGGCATCATGTTCCAGTGCTTGACAAGCCTTTCAGTGAAGGAAGATTTCCTACTATCCAATGTAAACCTCCCCTGGACAACTTGAGGCCATTTCCTCTTGTGCTATCCCTTGTTACTCGGGAGAAGAGACCAACCCCCACCCGGCTGCACCCTCCTTTCAGGCAGTTGTAGAGAGTGAGAAGGTCATCCCTGAGCCTCCTTTTCTCCCAGATAAACACCCCTAGCTCCTTCAGCCACTCCTCACCACACTTGTGCTCCAGCCCCTTCCCCAGCTCCGTTGCCCTTCTCTGGACATGCTCCAGTCCCTCAACGTCCTTCTTGCAGTGAGGGGCCCAAAAGTGAACACAAAACTGAACACAGGATTGGAGGTGTGGCCTCACCACTGCTGAGGGCATACTCAAAAAATAGTAAATAAAGGTCAAAATATGTCACCCTCATAAAATGAGTATCTACTGGACTAAATTGCACCTCTCAATTGGAGCTTTTAAACTCATCAAAATCTTTTTAGCTTTTGCAATTTAAATACTTTTCTTCTCTAAAGGCTCTTTTCTTACAGTTTGAGCAAAAATATTTTCAAGCAAACTCTGAACACATTTGCGCTTTGCTATCAAAAATTTTAGACTTTGTAACCTTACAAATTGTCGTCTCTCAATTTAATTACTAATCAAGGGAAATGCTGTTTGCTTACATGTATGACTTCCTTCTTTTATTTTTCAGTAAATAATATTTACCTTCAATAATACAGCATGATCTTGAATTTGCAGAGCAAGTAAAGTGGCAGCTGAAAAATGCCATGTGATTAAGAATACAAAAGTGCAAAAGACACTTCAGCACTGCACTGTGCAATGTATTCTGCACTGGGGCGTGTGCTTTGCCACAGTCTCTTTTGGCATAAATAAACATAATTTGATTAATTCCAACAACGCTGTATGAATGTGTATCAGTTCACAATCTGTCATCTTATAAGGGGGTAGATAGACTTCCAAGCAGACAGTGCAGTGTCTCCTCAGCTACACACTGTATGCTCTGCAGTCTCCTGCTATTTAGTGTCAAGTAAGAATTCCAGATATGTGAGCCAACAAGATCTGCCCATGGCTTCTCTCTGGCAACACAGATGCTACTGCAGTCACTACTTGTGCCTGCATTAAAACGTACCAGCAAATCCCTTTGAAATCTGAATTCATTTTCTCTGAAGTACTCTCTATCTCCTGATCTTGAAACCAAGCTGGTTTATTTGGAAATTATAGAAAAAACACACAGAATGAAAGAATAACTTTCTGTTTTCAATTTGATTACTGCAATAGTATAAAATTTGTCAGTGACATGCTGCAGCAAACAGTATCGGTACTATTAAGCAGCTTGACTTTTCAGCTCTTTGTGATATTCTGAAAAGTGAAATAAAAAACACAGCATTTGTCATTTCTGTATGCTATAAACTCACTTTGTATATACTGACAAAAGATCCCAGAAAAGCTCCAAGCTGGAAATTTTCCTTGTTGTAGAAAAGGGAAAATAGCCGTGATGGTTGTGTAAGCAGATGCCGGAAGGTGGAAGGAATCCGAAGGCAACACTGGATCAGGTAACCGATGCTAAACATTCTAATGAAGCCCTAGAGAAAAGAAAGAGAGATTTTGTGGTAAGAAACCACAAATTCTGAAAAAGAAAAAGCAAAAGCTTCTACAGAAGGACTTAATTTTGACATTGAATAGTTTAAAACCCGCTCTGCAGGTAATACGTAAAATGCATAAATGTATCCCCACCTTCAAACTCAAGACTTTTCTTTTTCCCAGTTACCCTATAAAATAGCAAAAGCAGTAAAACCACAGACAATTAAGTCTTCTTTAATTTCTATGAATTTCTGAAAGGTCTCAAGAGAGAGCCTTCTCTTCTACTCCAAAATTCTGTCCTTTGAAATAATCCTGAGGACTTCATTTCCAGGTTACTGACCAGCTTTTAACCACAAAGGGGTTTATAGAGGAAAGCACTGCAGTGGAAAAAAAAGAGCACTTCTACACTCACATGCCTGCAGAAAACAGTAAGGAGGAATAAGTCCACCAAAAATAAATTTCAGAAAGTGTGAGAATTAGAAGTTAACCCTGGTGGCTTGGCACATCTCATGGACTTTGCCTCAGCCAAACATGAGGTTGTGGGATGCCTGCAGCAAGGGGAAGGGCAAAACTGGAAGGAAGTTCATGTGCAGAGCTAATGAGAAAAGATAAAATGGGTTACAAAGAATTTACTTACTGTTCCACCTTGGATACAGACCTGGGTTTTTTTTAACATGACACAAAACCACACTGACTTGTTTTTCCAAATTATTCTCCCCAGTTTCTTCTAACTTCCTCCAATGTTTCCTATCATTATTCTTACCCTCAGGCTGAACTTTTCTAATAATTCTGAATAAATTTTACCCAGTTTTTGCTTGGAACATATTTTATGTGAAAACTATCTCTGCACTCATCTGCAATTCAGGCAAGCACCTTATTCAGTTACAGTGACAGGGACACAATTCCAGTGACAAGGATATCTGGCAGAGGGTTTGACTGAGCAACCTTTCAGACTCAGAACTCAAACCATTTTTGCCTCCTAAAGAACTTCATAATGCATCATAAAGCTTGTAAAATTTTATTGTGGTTAAACATCCAGTAATAAACTCTTCCTGAATTCTGAAGCAATTACTCTTCCTGCTACTCAAGAAGTGGTTTATGAGAATCAAGTGAAAGAAAATAAGTCATCCAATGATCCAACAGCATTTCTTTGAATGAAAAATTTCCGTTCCTTCATGCCATCATACAAAATAAAATAAAAGTCCTAAACCCAGCAGTTATGAACAAAGCCCAAAACAAGAAACAACAGAACAGTGTGTTTGACGTTTTTATCCAGGAAAGGGGACTTCAGTGGGGTGAGGAAACATCTAAATTACAACTGGAAACACTCAAACACATCCCTGATTTTATTCCTATTAGTAGCCAAATTAGAAGTGCTGAACCAAAGAACTGAAGTTTAGTGCTGATGTGCATGAAATATCAAGCATTGCACAAAATCTCTCTATTTATCTCATTACTTCAACCAGGTGAAATCATATCACACCTACAGGTGTTTTTTCACAGTCACAGGAAGTATTATATCTTACAATCAATGTACAGTATTGTAACTTTCATCTTCCATAAAAAGACCTCCAATGAGAATGGATACACAGTATGCAGCAGAGCATATGCAGGACACTATAATAAACATAAGTGAGCAAAGAAAACTGCTAAGAGCCATTTCTCCACAGAGATTTTGAGTTGGAGCTCAAATCAGCCAGAAGTAGCAGCACAGTGTAATGATGTATCTCCACAATTTGCTGAATAAACCTTTTTTCCTGCTTTTGAGAAACAAATTTCTTAATAACACATTCAAGATATTTGCTGTAACTCAAATTCAGAAAAGCACATGTGCACATAGACAGAGTTCAGAAACATACCAAAAACTCAGCCAACCTGTTGCAATATATTAGGAATTAGTTAGGATAGTTAAAATCAATTAATTAAGGTATTTAATATTTATTCTGGGTATAGTAGCCTATGTTTCTTCAAGAGACAGAACGTTGAGACTACAATCATAAGAAAATACTCTCAGAAAGTTGTGGACAGCTCAATCCTGGAACCGCTCAAGGTCAGGCTGGATGGGGCTTTGAGCAACCTGATTTGTGCAAGGTGTCCCTGCCCACAGCAGGGGGTTGGAACAAGATGGTCTTTAAGGTCCCTTCCAACCCAAACCATTCTATGATTCTATGACCTTCTTTGAGGTCACTCTATCCACCAGTAAATCTGGAGGGTTAGCTGGTCCTGTCTGCAGCACCAGCAGAAAAAAACAGACAACTGGACTTCTACTGTTGGCTAATGGGTCCTCACTGTAAACAGGAGGAAACCAAAAGAGGAAAAATATTGTTCCATTGCTACTGCTACAGCTCTTTTCAGACATTTACAAGCATAAAGCATTTCAAGTATTTAAAGTCTGAAGGGAAGTCAATGAACTCAGGTGGTGTGACACTACTGAATGTTACGTAAAAGCCATGATGATGTCAATGAGCTAATGTGCATTTAAATGTGAAGCAGGAGAAAAAGAGCATGCAAGGACTGTTAAAGCACAGATGTATTAATGAGAAGACCAGTTGTTCAAGGGTAAGGGAAAAAAACACTGAATGGAAATTTTGGCAATGAGCAGCTCATCACATCATTATCAGATCTGAAAGCTCCGTTATGGATAAGGAATTGTAAAAACATGCTCAAATCATATCAGCTGACAGTTGTTACTGATCAACTCCAGGAACAGTCGTAGAGAGAACTGAACTTAAAGAATTTTGGATCTTTAGAAATCAAAATACATAAAAACAAAAATTTTTCCTCATGTTTTAACTTTAAAAAAAGGTCACAGAAAATACAGGAAAGTAAAAGATCTGACTGCCACTTCAGCAATATCTCCCTCATTAGATTGTTGCAGTCAAGAATAATTTATACCAAAATACTACAGAGGATGGGTCCAAGAATGAAATATATTTCAAATGCACAATTGTCTTCCCCAAAGAGAGAACAGCCTTAAATTTTTTTTTTTAATTTGTTTTGTCAGGTCAAGACTTTATTCAGCTCTATTATCAGCCAGGCTTTTTCTTCCCTCATTCCATTTAAGGATATATATAGCACAAACAGAATGATGCTGAATAAACAAGTGAAGAGGATGAGTACTCATGAATATCCACCTTCCTCCCCAACCTCAGGTTCTTTTAATAATTCACATCTCCCCCATCACCTAAGAAAGGACAGAGAGAGTAGTGTGGGTCTAGGTTACTGTAATTTGCAAAACCCAAACCCTGCAATCAGATTTGGGTCTCTCAACTAGAATAATTGAACACAAGACTAACTCCTATTTCTTCATCACCCTTCTGTTTTAAAATCTCTTTCAAGCTTATTACATCCCATTATGGTCAGATCATCTACCTCTAGCTACAAAGTCTCACACACACAATCATTCTTCCAGCTTTTATGGGTTTTCCATGGAGAAGCAGAATTCCATGATGAGTACTCTTAACAGAAATCCCTACTTGTTTGGTCTAACTGTGCTTGTAAAATAATATGGTGTTATGACAGTACTTACACATTTGAATGCTGAGCATGCATTACAGAATACATAAGGATTTTGTGTGGTATTAATAAAAAGCTCTGAAAGCAAGTCTGGACTAACTGTAGTTAAGAGCTAATTATAAAAATTGTAAAATATGCCTAAGTGATGAAAGACAGCACTTCTACTATGTAAAAGTGCAGCAGACCAAAGTTAGAGTGAAGTACCCATGAAAAAAACATGCACACCAGGAGATGCTACCATCAGCAGAGAGATGGATGTGCAACATATCAAATCTGCATAAAATCACTTCAGCCTAACTTTAATATTTGTTCTGAATACAATATTCACTGCAATCTTGAACGTTGATTCTGAAGGCCAGAGACTTGATATCTATGGGGAAAACACAGAAAACTCTGCAGACAAAGGCATGGGAATGATTGCTCCTCAGAGGATGCTGACCTGACCAAACATAAGCCCAGTCAGGAGATGGGAGGCAAAGCAAGCCAGGAGGCACTGAACAGCAAACACACTGGGCAAGACACTGAAGCAGCACAGAGCAAATGGAAAGTCTGTGCTGCCACAGATATTTTGCCTTGAAGAAAAGAGCACATGAATGAAACATAAAGTGGACAGTGCTGACAGGTTGTAAAAGTGTAATTTTAATCTGGGTCTATACATCTACGTATATGTCATACCTACAACACAGGTGACATATAAAAAGTGAAAAGACTATCTTGAGCTATTCATCAATGTTGTACTGAGTATTCTCATTGCAATAAGCAGAACACTTAAGCCCCATCGGCAATTCTATCAAATCTAGCACAATTTATACCTATGTTACACCACGGTATGCTGCTAATATACTGCAGGGCAAAAAACGTGTTAACACAACAAAAATGTTGTTAGTAAACATGCATGAATAAATGTTGTGCTAGATCTCTTCTCATGCCAAAGTTAAGTGTGGCTTTTCTGAGATAATATTAACTATATGTACAATTTTAATTCTAAAAAGTTATTTTTGAAAGTAATATACATTAAAAGCATCTGAAGATACTCAAATCCATTTTTGCTGCTCCATATATAAAACCAGGTCAACTACTAAGGGATCGAGATCTTCTGGAGTCTTACCAACTCCCAAAACAGGCATAGCAGGTGGTACCACCTGTGCCAACCCAATGCCAGCCAACACAAATTTCTGCACAGTACTTCTCTGAAAAAAAATGTGCTGATCACATTAATAATGGAGGATGAATTATACCACCGGAGATAAACAGCTCTTCCTGGGCGTAGCAACTGTGACCAATCTCTCATTACCCCGAGCCCTTAAAATAAATGACTGGAGGAGAGCACCCAGTGCCCAGCAGCGACGTTCCAGAGCCGTGCAGCTGCACGGGAACCGCGGCCGCCTGCCACAGCAGCACATTCCAGGTGCTTTATTTAGGGGGGAGTCACAAGTGGTCTCAGCCGTGAAGTGCATCACATAGTTAAACAAGCTCCTTGCTTGCCAGTCCGTTTTTTCCCACACATTTTATGTTACTCATTCACTACAGCTAATCTGAAAGACCAGAGAACTTTAACCCCACCACCGCCCCGTCCTAAATTGAGAAAATCTGTTTTCTGGCTTGTCACATTTTCAATAGAAGAGGAATGAGTAACAGGCTCATTTCTCACTTCCTAAGCATATGCTTTTCCTGACTACAGAATTTTACCCCCTCTTTGCCAGAGTTTGTCAATCGAACTTTTTCTGCACTTACTTTAATACAGTATGAGATGCAATTATCTCCATAGTGTTTACAGCATCTATGCCTTGGGCCATGTTTGCACCTGCAAAAAGCATAATGAAACACATATTAACTCATAGCTGTTTTCAGCGTCAGCGACAGGAGACTTCATAAATTTTTCTTGCCTAAAAATACATAAAGTGCTATTTGCCCAGCACTCATTCTCCCCATTACCCACTGAAGGGCACTGTGAACTTTTATGATGCCATAAAAGGACAATAAAAACTAACAATACTTTAGTTGTACACCAAGAAAAAAGTGTCTGCACACTTATTTGGATCTAACCTCTTGCCATGCTACACATAAAATGCAAAATTAAAGAACAAATTTTCTGTTGTGGTCAACAAGGAGGAGTGATGTGACCTTCCCTGGTTTCTCTCTGCTCCATAGTTCTGGAAGGATATTTGAGCAAGCATCTGTTAATTGTGTCCTTTCATCTTTCACACCACTGTAAGGGTCACGGAAGGGCAATGCAGATCATACAAATGCACAGAAACACCCTGTGACACTTCTCTCAATTACAAGCCTCTCACTTTTGGGCTATTTCTTCTGCAGTGTAGATTTTTATGTAGCTCTTCCTTTGGACTGAGAATTTGACCTTGAGTATTTAAAAGAGACTGGCTTGGGATGGTGGGATGTGTGGATTGTACAGTTTCTAGCCCTGCATTATGTAGAATTAAAATAAGTAATGTCATACCGGGCCTGAACATTATATTTTGCTATATCCAAGTATTTAAGCTTTAATGTAAACTAAATTACACAATTTATATACTATGTCAAATCCCTTGGAAGTTTTGAATCGTGTACTCTAAAGTCTAATGGCCATAAATCATCTGTGAGGTCAGTTTATGTAGCAAAAATTGTAATGAGAATGTGCTCAGGTTACAGGCATTTAGACTCAATTATATTGAAAAGAACCATATGGAAGAGAAACCAGTGAGAGCATAAAAACTCCATATTGAAAGTTTTCAGAATGTCTGAATTGGAAGTTTCAAAACCTTAAAGAAAAAATGTTCTTCTCCATCTTCAATCCTTGCATTTAACCAACAACAGAAGAGCTATGAACTATCTCTAGCAAACTGAATAACAGGTATTTAAGACAAAACAGGCATAAGCAATTCAGCTAAAAGAATTTGATTATGGCTGGAGCTGTCTTATCCTTGTAGGTCTTTTGCTGTCTAATACAGTCATGACTGAAAAACCACTGACAACTTCCCTCACATTTTTCAACTAAAACCCACAACAAATCACAGAAAGTCACCATGTGATGGCGATCACATCATGCTTGTTCATCATCGGAGCAAAGTAAAATAAGCCACTACTTTGAGAACACAATGTACTTGGAAAACTCTCTCCTGCCTGTCAGCAGGTAGAGATTTGGTCATAAAACTGCCCTTGAAGAGGTCAGTGGAAGTGAAGATTCAGTCATGTGAACCTACCCCTAATCCATTTTTTACTCTATTGTCCCTGTAAATTAATGACTCCTTGTGGTATCCAACATGCCTGAAGCAGACGAATCAGTCATAGCAGAAGTAAATCATCATCTGACCATATCAGACTGAAAAGACCACTGCTCTCACTTCTTTAAGTTCATACTGAAAGGCAATGAATTGGATCCTGTACACAGGGGGGCACCTACCTTGCCTAACTTCAGATGTCTAGACCTGACCTTGTGCAAGACAGTTCTAGACTCACTCTGCTTTGCAATTTCCTATCTCCCGACAGCAGAGGCAGCCCATGTGCCATCAATCCTATTTTTAGGTAGTTCTTCTTTATGCAATACACAGATGTTGGTCCCCCAAAAGACTATGTTATGGTCACTTACAGTGACAGAAGTAAGGTCTGCTGCTGTGCAATTTTTCTTCTTAACATTACCACTAGTTCCAGCAGAACTATGCCATTAACTGGTTCTGCTGAAAACTGCAGAAAAGGTAACCACCATCCTGCACTCACCATGGACTGAATTTACTCTCCCTTGTTAGACAACTGCATGTTGCAAGTCATACCTATGACATACAGGTCTTAACTTTTGCTTTCACTAGAGTGCATAATTTGCCACTATTAACTACCTAGGTAAAAATGAAATAGAAAACCACTGAAATGCAAGGCAGAAGTATTATAAAACATTGTCAAATACAACATAACAGACATTAAAGTGCTCTATGCAACAATGATTCATTTTGTTTTGTTTTTGTTTTGGGTTTTTTTTACTCACACTTTGTCCATGAGCTTTTTTGTTAGCGCCAGTATGTTCATTGGCTGTGATACTTTTTCACTATGCTTGATTTTTCTATCTGTTTTTGAAAATGCTGCTTCAGGTGAAAAAGAATGGGTGGGAATTTCTTCTTTCCCTACAATGAACCTGAAAGAAAAAAGCAAAACAGAACAAACCAATTACATAAATAACTCAGACAAATACATGAAGCCCTGTATAAGCCTCTAAGTCTTAGACCAGTTTAATTTTTACAGACTCACAGGTCTGTAAACACCCATCTTATACAGCTACCAGACCTCGTACTTCTTCAGAGAGGATCACTCCACTGACATATATTTAAAGATATATTTCAGCTAGAGGATACAATTGATGCCAGGAATTTTTTAAAACTAAAAAGAAAAACATTAATAGGGAAGTCCATCTGTCATACAAGGGAAGAACACTAAATAAGAATACAAAAAGGCACTTGAAATATCTCAATTATCTCCAGCAAAATGGGGTCACGTAAAGGTTGATAATTACTACAATATTTTTATAAAATATCTATTTTGCAGAATCTCCAAAATGTTTTTGCTCCCACTGAAAGCAACAGCTTGTTTTGCTTGGCCTAATCTTCAGCCTTCTTTCTTCACCAAGTTGATATTGTCAATATATTGGCTCATCTTAGGTCTAGAATTACTGTGTGTCAAGGGCAAGGGAGGACACAATGGCAAGATGTTTCCTAACACAATGCACTATAATCCAAGTCACACTGTACCATGGCAGTCTTGCTGTGGGTAATGAAGGTATAAAAACTTTGTCATTCTGTAATGTAGCAAATAACCTCCAGATAAAAACACAGCAGCCATTTGCTTCCAGGAAAACATGGGTTATCATGAATCCCAGTTGTAGGAACTTTTTTTTTTCAAGTTTTAGAAGGAGATTAGCACTCCTTCAAAAACATGCAATCATATGTCTGAGTTTCCTTGAACAACAATCCCAAATACAAAGGGATTTCTCTCTTTCTAGAACACAAGAGGAAACTGCCTCAAGTTGCACCAGAGGAGGTTTAGATTGGATATTAGAAAGATTGCTCCACTGAAATGATTGTCAGGCATTGGAACAGGCTGTCCTGGAAGTGGTGGAGTCACCGTTCCTGGAGGTATTGAAAAGACATGTAGATGTGGTATGTGGGGACATGGTTTAGTGGTGGACCTGGTAGTGTTGGGTTAAAGGCTGGACTGGATGACATTACAAGTCTTTTCCAACCCAAATGATTCTATGATTATGCCTTCTTCAAAATATGTTGTATACCTGAAAGTTGGAAAAATTTTAGAGCAGCATGATATTTCTTAGGAATACTCTTCTTACAATGCAGCTGCCCCTGTGCATGATTCCTCAAAATCTTACATAGTCACAGAAACTTTACTTACTTTAGTGCAGAGTATGTAAACCCTTTCAAGCCATCTTTGCACCTGAAAGATAAAACCAACAGATTTCTCTATAATGGCTGTTGGCAATATAAAGTTTTACAGATTAAATATCACATAGAAGGGCTGCAGAGGAACACCAGCTTTTCATTAACAAAAACCAGCACATTTGCAGCAACTCTGTGGCTATCCTTGATTCCCAGTTGTCACCACAGCCTTGGGACATCTCTGAAACAAAGGATACAGCATCAAATGCCAGTGCTTCTCTTTTTTATCCAAACCAACAGGGGATAAACTTTTAAAGGATGGTGACAGAACCACTAGGGTGACAATGCAAGATGACAAAGAACTGTTGCTTTATGGAAAAGTAGTCATGATGAGTTTAACAAAACAGAAGTTTTTCTGCAAGGAGAGAAAGGAGGGATGGATCTCAATGAAACACCCACCCTCTTGTGAAAAGCTGCAGGGAATAGATTTTCTGACTTTGAGATAAATTGTTGTACTTTGCAAAGCGCTGATCTCTGCAGCTCCTTACTTTAAGATTACTTAATCTCTAAGGCTCAGTTTTTCAATTACACAGTGGTTGCTCTGATTCTGAGCTTGATTATATATATGTATCTGTTCTTACCAACTATAGGGTTCCTTGTGTGATGAATGATGACAACAAGGAGCCCATATTTGGCTATGAAAGATTTAGGTTATTGACTTTTTTTCTGTCCAGGATACAATGAGAAGAGCTGAAGCTTGCAGCTGTTACTGATTCCTCCTGAAAAGCCATTTTCGTAGCATAGGAGAGAGAAGATACTTGTGTTTTTTCCCCTTTTCTTTTTATAGAATTGCATGGGGAATACATGATGGTAACAATGCATTCCTGACACAATACACAAAGCACAAACTAGTAAATTATCAACACCGCTATTTCAAGAGGACACCTACTCTAAGGGGACACAGGCCAACAGTCACAAAAGCTTTGCAAACACAAGCAGATGAAGAAAATCCTTTGCCTTCCACCTGCAGAGACCACGTTGTCCCTGGAAGTGCTGTGCCCACACCCTCCTAGAGCAGGTGACACCACCTCTCAGAAGGCTCCATGAGTGGTCAACATGTACTACCAATGGCTGGATATACACAAACAGCAGGAAAAACGTAACGAGATCAAAGATGTTCACAAATGAAGGGGAGTGTCTGCTGCAGAGCTGGTAAGACATCACAGCACTAAACACTCCTGGGAAACTCTTCCCAAGGGTATGACCTTCAACACGTATGGTTCCAAGGACTTGGTTTTGTCAACATGTGCACAATAAGTATCAGGCACAGTTGCACACAGCATCAAAAAATTCATGGCAAAGACTTTGTCTTTTAAAATTACAGCAGTTAAAATATTGGTCACATACTTTGATCTCTAGGGGTTCAAGGTAAATACATACAAATAAAATTGCTCACTGTATCTTTAATTAACATAGAACTTTGAAACCAAAGATACGTAGTAATTGTATTTTTTATGATTCTTTACCCATACACACAGTTCAAAAGCTGAAGCATTATCACAGCACTCTTACAGAAAGATGGACTCAAAAATGGGTTGAAAATTAAGTGATGGACTGAAGCAACGGAAATCAGTTTAGCCCAGAGATCACAGTGAATCACTGGCAGAAGTACCGAGTCCAAATGCACAGGTTTAACATAGACCCCACTCCATCCACAGAACCACAGTCCAGTTTCCTAAGTCTGATTTTAAACCTGCAGCGCACTGTAGGTTAAATGCCCTTTGAGTGAAGGGAGTCTGACACATTATGCCTGCATGCCGCCAGCTCAAGAACAGGGCTTTAGTTTCTACTTTTCCAGTAAATTAAAACCATACACAAACCACAATCTAAACATGCATGTAAGTGTTTGTAGAATAATACTGGAACAGAAAAGTAATCACAGTATGACCATAATTATGTTTTTTTCCTTAATCATTCCAGTGCAACTGCACTTCCAGTTGCAAGTGTTCAATGATTCCTTTACTGCACCACCAGATGTCCCTGCCCAGCTGTGCTCAAAGCACCCTGATGGATGCTACCCTACAATTCATTTCCTTTGAATTGACCTCAAAGAAAATTTCTTCACTAATATTGGAAATCAGAAGACATCTGAATCACCAAAAGAGAAACTAGCACTCCAACCCCCTACTTTTTTTCTCCAAGAAACAAAAAATATTTCTAATGCCTATTCTAATTACACAATAAAAGTCAATTCTATGCAGCAACTATTTAGTATATTGGATCTTTATTAGCTATGCTTACTTTTCTTATTTTTTTAGTTTTTCTGTGTATTTATAGAGCTACAGCCATGAATCTCCCTGAAAAATTAATTAGTTAAATATGTAGTTCAATAAGGAAGTGATGCTAAAGACACAATTAGAAATTTTTCCCCCTTAACTTCCTATTTAATTTTTAAAAAGTAAAAAGTGCAATTAAGCTCTTCGATAGAATTTAATTAATGTTGCTTGCTGTCTAAACTGTCTTCTGTAAAGTCATTCTGCATTAACTAACGGGTGTGTGGAAATACTGCTTATTATGCTGTTCTATAAACAGGAGTCCTAGAGAAACAATATTTGCAGTCAAGAGTAATTTGTACTGCAACTCCCCTTCTCTGGCATGGCCATTTTGTTCTGATGAATGAAGCAGCAACCAACAACAAAACTGGAATTCTAATTTTTTTGCTTTACATCATGAATCATGAATTCACTATATTAAAGGTTTCAGAATGCCAGTCTAGAGATTGAAATGACCTTTTTTATTCACTCACTAGGTACACAACACTGGCAGCAACCAAAAAAACCTATGCACTGATGTCAAACACACTTCTTTTGGGGGGCAGGGGGTGTGTGTGACAACCCCCTTGCAGAGAGACATCACAGATTCAGTGACTGGCCTCAGCAGTGACTGCTGAGGTACAACACTGGCTGCACATGGCACGTTTCATGAACACCTGGCTGCTAATAACTGAACTAAGAGTAATGATTTGCTTCATACAGCCACTAATTGGTAATAATAATGCCACCACTAATTGGTTATAATAACTTTTACTCAATGCTTCATTGCTCAAGGGGTGAAAAAGCCTGCACTCTGCTGCTGACCCCCATGAGCCACTCAAGCTTCAAATGAGCCTAGTACAACGCATTACATGTGCCCAGCACTGCAGACACCGCTGGGATGGGAAAAATCTTAAACAGTGAATTGTAAGGGGCTTTTTTAGGGTACTATTCCACTTGCCAAGCCTGGGATAACAGAGTTGTATGGCATCAGAAGAACTCAGCGTAGCTCACCTACCTTTCTGCAAGGGCACGTGGCGATAGGACAAGGGGGAAAGGATTCACACTGAGAGGACAGGTTTAGATTAGGTATTAGGAAGAAATTCTTCACAGTGAGGGTGATGAGGCACACACCGCCCAGAGAAGCCGTGGGATGCCCCACCCCTGGCAGTGTTCAAGGCCAGGTTGGACTGGTCTTTGAACAACCTCATCTAGTGGAAGGTGTCCTGGCCTATGCCGATCGTTAAGGTTCCTTCCAAACCAAACCATTCTACTACTCTGTGTTTCCCACCACTCTGAAAGTCCCAGAGACCAAATCCCATGCTGCAGGAGATCAACACTGGTTTTTGCCCAGCAAGCAGTAATTTAAATGGTGCATAATTTGGTTACATTTTCCCATCAGAGGGGATTGTCCCTGGTACAAAGCCAAGAGCACCAGTGACTTTGCCAGCTGTCCCTGCTGGCAGAATGTACCTGATCACACAGCAGAAATGCTCTACTCTGTTCCAGCTTTTGTTTGGCCAGAGCCCTGGTTGGAGCTGAAGGAGCAGAAGAATCAAGGAGCCAAAGCAATAAATTTGGGTTCTCAAAATTCCCCTGCTGGGACTATTCTGGCACATGAGCAAATAGGGTCGATTTTAATCATGCATATTTATAAGATAAATTTAACTTACGGCCACACACATTTATTTTTTCATAAAGAAAACAGCAAAAGTGGAATAGAGCCAAGGCTTGATACAAGCTATACTTCCAACAAGACACGAACTAACTGTAATTATGTTTGTATATGTAAAGAGGTGCTGTACACGAGTTAACTGTACTCTCCCTCCATCCTGCAGGAAGAATTTCCCACACTGAACTTTAAGGCTGGATGCCAGCAATTATGATTTGGGTTTTTTTATTAGTATGTCTGTTTTGGGTTTTTTTATTAATATGTCTTGTCATAGCTCTTCTCAAGATTTTCTCTGTGACCAATTGACATACACTGCACCAGAAACCTTCTGAGGGAACATCACTTTTCACCCACGGAACTGGTAAGCAGAAAGTAATAGTAGTAACAACACAGTTGTCACAGTAGTAACAACATGCCATGTTTAACAACATCCCCACAGTGCTTATGTTATCCTTCAGGGTAAGAGCAAATTAGAAACTCCTATATGCAGAGCTCTCATTATGGCCATGTGGGAAGGAAGCACTTCAAGCACAGGACATGTGTTAGCATATTACTGCAACACCTCTGCCCGTGAAGACTGGTTGGGGGTCCAGGTTTCCAGTGTCTTCTTTATGGAAGAGGGAGAATCATAGTGATGAAATGTGACTGTCTGGACACGCCAGCTATAGCCCTTGCTATTAAATCCCTTTCTTTTAGGAATTAAAGGCTATCTACAGTATTTTGTGACCTATGCTGATCTCTAGAGGATAATCCATTTTCTGTTTTAAGTTGCTTAGAGAGGTTATTATACCTCTCTCCTGTTTTTCAGTTGGATTCCATGATCTTAAATGATTCATTTCTCATTCTCTCCCCAGTGTTAAAAGTCAACTGCAACAGGTGCCATTTTTCTGAGGTACCTTCTATATCCATTTCTCTTCTTTCTTTTCCATCTTTTGTCCTTTCTTCCTACAAGTTGAGCTCCTCTTTTTTATTTTCCCCCAACTGTCCTTTAAATGTTATTCTCAAAAGCTCATTTCTTTTTCTTAAAAAATAATTCATCAACGCTTCCTCATGTACTGACACCATGCTAATCAAGTGGGTTGTGGCTACAAGACTCAAAGCACAGAGCAAGCACCACTGAAAAACAGGATTATAAATAAATTCAAGACTCAGACACACATGCTTAATCATCCTGAATCACAGAAATGAAAGAATTAGTTCAAGCTCAGCTCTAAGCAGTTTTGAGACTAATTTGTTTATGTGATGACTGCAACATAAAATCACATTTTCGAAATACTAGTTTCCCAAAAGGCTCTGAGATCCAAGAACAATTCTAAACCAGTCAGACTTCCCTCAGTGATGTAACTATGTAGAAAAATATTACTTTAAAATGAAGTATTTTATATCTCTGGATATAAAATAAGAGCTAATACAGTCCAATCCGGTATGACAAAGAAAACCAAAACCAAAGGTTGTTCAGAAATGTGTATCACTAGTATTTTGCCCAGTGGAGGAACACACATTTACACTTTAAAGTAGAAAATCTTATTTCTAAGCATTATGATTGGACACACTACAAAATCTATTTTGACTTGTCCTTATTTAGTTGTGGTGAACTTTCCAGCTGTCTGAAGACTATCTAGATCCTTCTCAGCAACCAAAGAACAACTTGATTTTTGTGCTAATCTCAATGTCTAAATGCGTCAGGATGTCAGTGGTTTATGATGAGGATGCAGGGAGACATTTTTTTCCTAATTAAAATAAATCTGTGGGAAACTGAATCCTAAAAATCTCTGTAGATATGGTTATACAAGAGTATTCTGACTTCAGGAATTATTTATATTGTTCACATTACATTAAAAAAGAAAGACTACCTTGCTTATATATTTTCTCATCAGAAATAAAGTGCACCAAATCTAAGATTGCAGCACCCTACTTGGGAAACAGAGAGGTACTTAGATGCAATTCTTTCAGATAAAAAACACTCCTTGCAGTTGACTAGCACATAAGCACAAAGGAGCTTCCTTTCTAGATCTATGTGAGGCACAGGAGATCAAATCACAGTAAGCTTCCATCACAGATGGTGGTGTGGTTTAACCTGGCAGTCAGCTACACACCACACAGCTGCTTGCTCAACCCCCATGCTTCTCTCTTCCTCTACTCTCACAGGACTGGGATGGAAAAACTGATGGAAAACCTTTTCTTCCCCTCCTCCCTCCCAGGGTCAGGAAGGAGGCCCCACCACACTGGACCACATCACCCCAGGAGAACCAACTCCAGCTACAGGCAGAGAACATCACCACTGCACCAACAGCTGCCTCCTCCAAGACTCAGTAGCATCCTGAGGCACAACTTGCACAGAGGCAATCCAGAGGCAAATTTACGGGAAAGAAACTACCCATACCCAGATTCTCTCTCCTCTGAATTTCCCCATTTCTGGATTAAACATATATTTTCTTTTTATCTTTACACACAGGTCTTACCTATTCAAGCCAGAACTATGAAAAAATTATAAGGTGCAATTATAAGCAAAATTAAAATAAATTATTAAAATTTAATTAAAATAATTATAAGCAAAATTTTATAAGCAAAATCTAATCTTGTACCCCATGGAGAACATGCAGCTTTTGGAAAACATGTCAGAAGTCACATTAAAAATAACTGAAATCAGAAGAGCTGTAGTTTATAAAAATTATACTTCAAACTTTTAAATGTGCAAATGTAGCCAGGATCAAAATTCAGTCAAAAGTCTCATAACTTGTGTTTCCAAATCAGATAGTTAATTTTTGCATGTTTAAATAAAACATTAAAGAATGTATCCATGGCATTTCTGTTAGTTGTGCCTGAAGTATAAAATGATCTTTTGAAAAGGCCATGGTTTTGCAACCATTAGACACAGTGAATATAAAACCATATTTTATAAAAAAGTAAATGAACAAAGAAAGAATAAGTAGGGACAACATTCAATGAGAATGGTGAGATTAGCACCGTGCAGGACGTACATTATTTTTTTCTTGACCTAAGTTGAATGCATCATTTTCAGTCACTTGGAAAGGAAAGGTGCATGGAAATGACAAACCATGTAGTCAACAGTGAACTATGGTCCCACAAGCTCGCATGTAAATCCAGGGAATTACATTTTAGAAGAAAAATTCTGTAATTCTGTGAAGAATGTGACACTGCAATTGAAAAGAAAGCTGCTTTTATTGTAGTTAAATTACAATACTGGATTCAGGGTTGTAAACCAAAGCTGCTATCAATCAACACTTCACATCTGACTGTTAATCAAGTTTTCTGTTTTATTGTCAAATTGAAATCAGATTTCTAGTGATGTTAATTATCCTCCTACTTACAATGCTCTCATTTCTTCAGAGATTAGCACTTTCTGAAATGTGCAAGTAACTGCAATTCCAGTAAGTGGAATTTCTCTTAAAAGGTCTTAAAAACAACCAAAAAAATTTTGTTATTTTAGCTGGATGCAGACATTCCGTATCTCTGTGTACCAAAAATGCTGCGCTGTGGGCTCAGGAGCAGCAACTGAATCATTCAGGTGGCCATGTTCCCATCTCAAGATCCTTCATGAAAGCCCCTGCCTCACACAGCTAACAGAAGAAGCCAACAGAGAACCATAGAACATATGGGGGGAAGGGACCTTTAAAGAGCCTCTAGTCCAACACCCCCGCCAGGGGCAGGGACACCCTCAACTGGATCAGGTTGCTCAGAACTGCATCCAGCCTGGCTTCGAATGTTTTCAGGGATGGGATACCTACCACCTGTCAGGGCAACTTCTGCCAGTTCACCACCTTTATAATAAAAAAAATTATCTTTTATATCCAGTCTAAATCTACCCTTTTAGTTTAAAACCATTAACCCTTGTCCTGTCACTACAGATTCTATTAAAAAGTCTGTTGCCACCCTTCTTATAAATCCCCTTTAGGTACTGGAAGGTGCTCTGTGGTCTCCCAGGAGCCCTCTCTTCTCCAGGCTGAGCAACCCCAACTCAGGAAAGGTGTTCCAGCCCTCTGATCATCTTCCTGGCCTCCTCTGAACCTGCTCCAACAGGTCCATGTCTTTCCTGTGCTGAGGACTTCAGAGCTGAATACAGTTCTCCAAGCAATTAAAAAAGCTGACTAAACAATGAAGTTAAGGATTTAACTACTTAGTTCAATTGATTTGTTGAATTTTGCAAAGTGATGTAATTTTTCCAGTATCCAATTTTGACCTTTTTCTTACAAGTGCTTTATCAAAACACAGTAACCTTCTGTTACAGCAAAACCCAAACACTCTTTCCAAATCAGGCACAGAACAAAAATAGGAAATGTAAAAAACTCCTGGAGACATGAAGATGGAAAGTCAAATTGTCTCTAGAGGCACGAGGACACAGAGAAATGTACCTCAACACGTGTACAAACCCACATCCACCTCTGGAACCAGGGCTGCACTGATGCTGGCTCATTGTTGTTAGAACAATGAGTCAGTCACTAAAGGGACATGCTGTTATGAGATTAAAAAACAAATAATCTCAAACCAACAACGCGTTTTGCTCATTATCAAATAATGGAGGCACCTGCAGTGATTCTATCTTAGAAGGGGACCTGTGCTAAATTTATCTACTGCCAAATTTTCCTCTGGCTTTTTCTACCAGCTCTCTGCAATTGGAAAAAAAGAAAAAAAGAGAAAAGAAAAAATAAGAGGTTAAATTTGTTGAAACTGTTTTCTGTAAACATACTTAATGCTATTTGCAGATAATTAAAAATTTCAGTGAGCTAAACCTCTCCTATTGAATGATTAATTCAAGCATTCGAGAGAAATGGATACAACATTTGATTTTCCTAAATGATCCTGTAATTGGATTTGAGGGAAAGGTTTGGCTGTTTGCTTTGTTTCAATTTGGGGGAAACGTGATTAAAAGGAGAAAATCCATTTATATTTTTATACTTATTAACCCTATCACTGACATTTAATAAAATATATGATCCAAATAAATTTATAATGAAATGAAAAGCTATAAAAATATTCTAAAGAAATTAGCAATCATTCTAAACGTGCCACGCCATTGCTGAGCTAGGATAGAGAGTGAAGATCAGTGAGTTATTTTTAATACATTGACTTGAATTGAGATCTTCACTCTATTACTCAGAAATATTCTTAATTCCATATAATGCAGAATGTTGCCAAAATCATCGAGACTGTTACAAGTATTTAGCCATAAGCATTAGGACAACATCAGCAGGTTGTTACACACAAACTAAATGAGCATTTCAAAGTTTGTTGAAATTCAACTTCTGTTTCCTTGTGAGGATAACTGTCCCATACAGATTTACCTAGAGTTTACACCCACATCTCCAGCTTGAATGCTGTGGTTATTTGCTTCTGATGTTTGTAAGTACCATAAGAAGTCTTGTAAAGACATTAAAATGTAAAATCTGTGCTGGAAGAACCACAGAGTGAATAAAATGTTTGTGCACAGCCTCAAGAAAACACTATTTTGAAAACCAAATTTCAGTGCAACCACAGAAATTCACTCCTGAGTAACTCCCTTGCTGGCTTATACTTTAGCAACAGACCACATTTTACTCTAACGTAACAGTTTTATTTTAAATTACTACCGTGCTGATCAGTTAGGTCATATTTTTAGTGCTGCACATCCAGGTGCAGTATTTGGAATAGAAAGTTGCATCACCAAAAAAACCCCAAACAAACCAAAAAGACCAACTTGAGAGACTGGCCATGAGACCTAGAGTGACCTGACACATAGGCCAAGCCTACAGGTCACAGTCAGAGGGAGTATGAGTCACTTCTGTGATGGACAATTCTTGTCCTTTCTTCTTCTAATAATCACATAAATGTGGCTTCTAAACATCTGTACTGCTTCCAATCTTGATTTTTTGAAAAAACAATTTTTAAGAAAACATGAACTCCATACCAAGAAAGTATATACTCATCCCGATAAAACACATTTCCTCAGAAATATGAAGAAAAATAAAACTTATTATACAGAATACTTTCTGAAGTTAACTAATTTAAGCAAGAGCACAGTATTTTTGAAAATAATCTTCCAAAAATTATTGCTGGGAAGTTAAATGCTGTTGGTATCCTATAAGAGATCAATAAAATCACCCACAATTATTTCACTTTGTAAATACACCACATCTGCTTTGGTCAACTACAAAATACTTACCATAATCTGAATTTTCCCAGTATTCCTAGAGAAGGCCAGGCACAGACTGATTGTGAGCCACCAAAGTGACCTCTTAAGTGGCTTAAAAAGTTGCCAATATTCAAACTAGCCAGTTGATAGGTTCTGTCAGGTCATAGAGGAAACTGCAAGCACCTCTTTGCAAGAGAATCACTTCTGTAGCGATGGAGCCTTCTTAACTAAAAAACTAAACTATGCTAAACCATGACAGAAAGCTACATAACTTTGGGATGTTTAGTTATTTTTAGAAAAGACAGTGCTAAACACCAACTATGGTACTGTCTGGGAAAGGAGGAATTAGACAAAACTGCAATTCAGCTGGCTTCCTAAGGAGGAAGGTCATACGTAAACAGACACTGTAAGCACCTGGAAGACAACCACAAGGACATGACTAACAATGAACACACACTTATCAAAAAAAAATACTTGTAACACTGGGTCTCATTTAATGACTAGGAATGCAAAGCAATGTGTCATATGCTATTGACTTAATTCAGGCTTCAGACCTAGAGCATGTGACATTTCCTTTTAAAAACAACCACAGATATCTAGAATGAATACAAAGCTGGTTAGACAAGAGTAGTGAGAGAGCAGTTGTCAACGGCTTCCTGAAAAACTGGAAGGACATACTAAGTGGTACTCCACAAGTCCAGTCCAGGATGTCTGCTACTCAGTAATTTCAGCAGTGAGAGTGGTGACAGAGAAAAAAGTACATGCCTATTAAATCTGCAGATAATACTGAGCAGAAAAAGGCTACAAGGGCTATTAAGACAGGCTGAGAGAGTTGGGGTTGTTCAGCCTGGAGAAGACTTTGGGGAAACCTTGTATCACCTTCTAATACCTAAAGAGATTGCAAGAGAGCCAGAGTGGGACTTTTTAGACAGACATTTAGGCTAGGACAAGAGGTAGAGAATTTAAACCAAGAGTAGGTTTAGATTAAATATTGGGAAAAAATTCTTTACTGTGAGTGTGGTGAGACACTGTTACAGGTTGCCCAGAGAAGCTGTGGATGCCCCATCCCTGGAAGTGTTCAAGGCCGGGTTGGATGCGGCTTTGAGCAACCTGCGCTAGTGGAGGATGTCCCTGCCCATGGCAGGGAGGCAGGAACTAGATGATCTTTAAGGCTCTTTCCAACCCAAACCATTCACCATTCTATGATTTTATGAAGTGGAAGAGATTGGCTCAGAAAAAAACAGGATGCTATTCATCAACTGCATGTGCATTATATGTATGCAGAAACAATCAACTACACAAATACAGGGCAAGAACTGTGAGGCATCAAAAAGCAAAATCTGATCTGGGATGCAAAAGAAAGGCTACAACCTGCAAAACACTGAATTGTCTTACTCTATCATATTTATAAAGCTTTACCAGCTGAAATAAATTGTCTTGTGCATCACAAAGGGGAACAGGGTAAAGGGAGACAGGGGGGAGGGGGGGCGGAGAATATAGCAGATAGCAGTATGTGATGAAGTCTTTGCCATGAAAGTTTGCTACAAAGTAAAGCAAATAATCTGTTTCCTCATGTTTGTGGATGGGAGAAGAAGGAATAGACCAAAATTGTATCAAGGTTTATTCAATCAGACTCTGTAAAAATCTTATCTGAAAATATGGCTAAGAATAGATTGCTTAAGGATGTCATGGACTCTCCATTACAGAAGACTTAAAAAAAATTGAAAAGTCAGATATTTTAACATGAATGGGAGGCAAACAGGACAATCTCTCATGACTTCAAGTACTTTTATTCTACATTAAAAGTCTGAAAAATAGACCCAACACTTCACTTAAATGTCCTCAAATAGCCAAAAATTAAACCAACTGCATAACCTTATTAAGGGGGGAAGGGAAAGTGGAGATTCTCCAGAGCTGTTCTGAAGGTTTCTTTGCCCTTGATAACAAAGTATCACTGCAGTAAATGACGAACCAGAAGGATCAGGCCGCAGCCAGCCCTTGGTTCCTTTAGCTGAAAAAACCCTCAAAAAATAGTAAACAAGAGCAAGAAAATAAGTTTTAAACTTTGAATTCACCTGTTTCTTATTAGAATTTTCATTAACTGATCATTAATGTTCAAGTCACAAATGCAACCATTTGTCCTCCTAGAATAAAATTGATCTTGCCCTCATTTTACACTCAGCCAGCAAGCTCAATGCACTTTGTTGTTGTTGAAAATATTAAGTCATATAAAAATGGTGTGGCAAACAAACCTTCATGTGGCTGCAATCCCAGTAGATCTGGGAATGGAAGGCATTACAGTGTATTTGTTATCCAAAAGCAAAGGTCAGTTCTGGAGCTTAACTTCATGATGAAAAAGTAAAGGTGTTATCCAGTGCTTCTCAGTTATCCACCAGAAAAGAGGCATAGCCAGGTAAATAAATCTGTGTGGACACAATCCACAGCTGGAGAAGGGACATGACTGGCTTGGCTGTGGAACACAACTGTGACACAGCTGTAGGAGGGCCAGAAAGCACATCTGCCACTACTTCTGTGCTTGATACAAATGTGCAGCCAACAGGAATTAACTGTTCTACTGGTCTGTGCCAGGCGCTTTTTTCCAAGTCAACATTTTGTAAGAAACAGTGTCAATTGTGACTGGTAGACCAAGGACTCAATATGAAGCTGTGGGCAGTACATGTACCCCCATCCAGTTAAGCTGGCCATCCTTTCTCTCCTTTTCCTGTGAGTTTTCTTATACAGAGTGCTTCAAGAGAGATCTTATGTCTCTGTCTTGCTTCTGAGATGTGCTCCATTTATAGGGCTTTAGTAAGAATAAACAAACAGGAATTGCCGGTGACACGTCCCTTTAATTCCAACAGAAGCACCAAACTAAATATGGCAGAGTTTAATATGCAAAGGAAATTTTTGGCCCACTTGACCTGCTAATACTACACATTTTAACAGGAAAGGAAGAAATCAGCAGACAAAAGATTTACACCACGAACTATTCCTTCAACTCTGACAGCTTTCCAATGAAAAAGTTTAGAGTAATAGCCAGGATACTTGGACTGTTTTCTTCAGGGGATTACATTCCTCCATCTATCTCTTCCCAAGCCAGAACGTGTCTTTTTTTCTAACTGCACCTGATGCTGACTCATGGACTGCTCTGGATGCTGCAAAGCCATGAAAGCAGATTAGAGAAGGCTGCTTAATTTTTAATTTGCAGTCATTAGACGGAGAGGAATACAAGTTCTAGTGGCATGTTTTTGGCAGTTTTTTACTGCTTTAATATATTCATCAATGTTATGTGAATAGTGTTCCCAACTTCATATGGCAGATGGTAATTCTTGGACCTATATCATTTTAATTGTTTATTATAAAGTTATAAAATCTAGCCAGCTGTGAGAAAGATTATTATGGTTTCAGAATTTTACTTGTAATCCGGCAAGAAACTACAGCAAAAGTTTTACTTTAGTATGGCAACCACAGGACAACAAAATTACATTGAAGTCAAGTAAGTTATTAACAAGTATGTAAACCAGGCACAACGTAGCAGCTGCGTGGTCTTTCATTCTACTCATTACTTGCTAAAGTTTAATTAAATTAATTATTTTCCACCGGCTAGTAGAATACAAAATTGTTTAAAAACAGTAGTATTTTACATGCTTCACCCAAAATACACTGACAGTTGAAGGCAAAAAGTATAAGTACTAGTAAAAGTGAAAGAAACTGAAGGTTTATGAAATTAGGCAGCTGCATGAATGTGCAGATTCATGGTAAATTTTACTATATGCACAGAAGACAAGTTTTTAAATAACTGAAAATAAACTACTCTTCAACAGGATTTAGGAAACTCCCAGCACTTGTGAAAAGAGACAATTAGAACTGTATTCAACCAAGAGCTGACATTTAAAAAAAAAAAGTGAAGAAGCCATGTTTTGAATTGATGTGTTTCAGTCTACGATGCAGAGAATAAGGAAAGGATTCATGGCAAGGATTAGGATGCTACAAATCATATGGAACATATGAATAGGAGTCTGTTTCTGTGTATCAATAGGGGTTTAATTTCTGAATGAGAAGCTTAAGCAAGGGCACATACTTTTGTAAAATATCCCACGGGTTTCCTTGAGTACACAGATGTAGTGACATCCTCACTTCTAACTTTATTCAATAGGTTCTTATAAATCCATGATTAACATTTCATTTAGTGCTTAAAAAAGTAACATATTGGAAATTTTTTTTTAGAAAGATAATAAAAATAGAAATAAAGTTCATGATAGAAAATTAAATTCTCTCATCCTAAGAAGAAATATTTATTAAAAAGAACTTCTTGTAACTTCTTAAAGTTTGCTGCTCTGGCTGCTATCTGAAACTGTGATTTCCCAGGGAAGAAAAACCCCAAACCAAACCAGCTGGAACACATCCTAGAGATACAAAATAAATCACTTGCAAGTGAATTCCACACTCAAAAGCCCTAATCAGTACTCCATACAAACAACAAAACAAACAAAGCCCAGAAGGAGCATTAACATCCCTGGTAACTGGTGTCTACTAATTGCAGAGCATCAGGACAACTTCAGTGGAAAAGCAGAGCCTGAATAGGATTGTCTGATAAATCTACTACCCTCAAACACTCCACATAGTATTCTTGACCCTGTAGGTCGCAACCTTTTGCTCCCAAGTCACTCATGCCAAGGGGAATAAAGAGGTTTATCCCATTCTGTTAAATCCTTGTAATTATTTGTTACAGTTTTAAGTCATCCAGCATTATGTCCATAGCAATTTGGTGAATCACACATGCTCTTTTCAAATGAAAATTCAATAGACAAAATGGATGCAGTTTAAAAACTTTTAAGGTAGCCCAAAACTTTATAAGTTTAATTATTTTATATTTAGCTTGTAAGAATTCTATGTAGTGAACAATTTGTAGTAGACAAATCAGATATAATAGCCTTCAAATATGTCTAAACCAAACCAATGTGAATTAATTTACAAGAGAAGGACGTTAGAAGTTTATCTAAAGCCTAAATTCAAAAAGATGGGAAAAACACATACTGACCTCAGTTGGGTCAGAAAAACAGGGTACCATCAGAGAGCAGCATAGTCATAAGTAAGTCTTCAGACAGTTTTCATTCTCAAATTTCACATCGCTAACACTTTGCTGTCAAATATAATATTTCTTTTATGGTGTAATTTGGCTGGAGTCTGCCAAGTGCAGTGTATAAAAATGATTACTTCACCTTATGAATCACTTTTCATCAACATACTTTTAAATACAGCTGTGAAACTTTTGTTCTAGACAAAAACAACAATTTTACATTGTTGATTTATCTATGATGGAGCAAAGGGTGGAGTCTGGGGATTTAGGATGTTTTGGTGTTTTTTATGTTCACTTATTTGTTCTGTATTTTAAGTGTAACTATTTCTTTCATAAATACATTTCAAAATACATAAAAATATGTGCATTGTTAGCTTGTAAAACAACATTATATGGCATTCGGTGATGAATGTGTTTCATAATGTGCTTGCGAAAAATTGACCTGTGGAATGCAGCCAAGTGAGTTTTGGGGGTCACACTGCAGTCTGGAATATCAGTTTGGACTTCACTTGGAAGAACATTTTAGCCATATTGCTAATCCTACTAGTAATGGTAAGGTCTAAATGCCTAGAGCCATGTCCTTTTTAAGGGTCACATCTTGCAGAACAGGCAGATGTATGTAAAACTGGCAGTTTGAAAGGACAAAGTAACCAATGCCTGTCACACTCATGTCAAATCCCAGTAAGAGCACTTCAGTAATTCTTTTCTCATTTTTAGATTCCTGATGTATCCCTATGGGCCAGAAGAAAATGTGCAAGAAAATTTAGTATATAAGGAGCAAAGGAAAGTTTATTACAAGCAATCTGCACCAGGAATACCATAAATGCTTTCAGTGGTGTTTCAGGAAAAGTTCCTGTGGAAGTTTTTTTGGTGTTTGTTTATAATACTGACAGAATTACCCATATTTAAGGGATCTTCTCTGGAAGGTTATCCTCCAAAATGTTGTGTATTCCTATTATCAGGGCAAATACTCCAGAATTAAGACATCTTGACAGAGGCAAGCCACACTGATGCCCAGCTGACTAATGAACACTGTAGCTACAACCTTGGCAAAGCAGCACATGCTGTGAAGCTTCAGAATATTTATGTGGTCAGGTCACAGAGGCTCCACAGAGCCCTTGGTCACATACATTTCAGCTCTCTCTTGATAAAATAAAATGATACAGCTTGATCTAGACTCTGTCCCAGACCTTCTTATGCCTTGCACATGGGTAACGGGGGCTGCGGAACACCTCACACAAAAGGCTCATGAAGATGCAAGAGGCTCTGTAGAGGTGGTGTCAAATAAAAAGACAGAGTAATGCTGCACCTCTTCATTAAACCTACTGGTTTGCCAGGAGAGGTTTTCACAGAAGAGCAGTGTGCATACAAATCTGCTGGTGTTTTGTATACTGAAGCTGGAGAGAGAGACAATGGAGAAAAGAAAGACACCTTTTATCTTTTCAGATTTATCTTGCCCTCCTGGAGGACTCAGACTCTCTTATCAGACTCTTAACCCAGTTTGGTTTTTTTGAGGTTTGTACACATTTTTTTCCCTGTTGTTCCACCAATACAGAATTTGCATGGTTACAAACAGTAATTTAACTTTAAAAAGTATACTGAAATTGTGTCCCAAATTAATTGAAACTAAGAATTAACAATCATGCAATTAAAGAACAGCTTCTATCAGAAGCTTATCTAGTTCATACTTCTCTATTATAGGCAGGGACACCTTCCACTAAACAAGGTTGCTCAAAGCCCCATTTAACCTGGCCTTCAACACTTCCAGGGACGGGGAATCCATAGCATCTCTGGGAAACCTGTGCCACTGCCTCACCACTCTCATAAGAAATAATTTCTTCCCAATATCTAACTAAATCCGTTCTCTTTCAGTGTAAAGCCATTCCCCCTTGTTCTACCATTACATGCCCTTGTAAAAAGTCCCTGGCAGGTGCTATAAGGTCTCCCTGGAGCCCTCTCTTCTCCAGGCTGAACAACCCCAGCTCCCTCAGCCTGTCTTCACAGGAGAGGTGCTCCAGCTCTCTGGTCATCTTCATGACTCTTCTCTGGACCCACTCCAACAGGTCCACATCTTGCCTGTGCTGGGACCCCAGAGCTGGATGCAGCACTGCAGGTGAGGTCTCACCAGAGCAGAGGGGCAGAATCCCCTCCCTGGCCCTGCTGGCCACACTGCTTTGGATGCAGCCCAGGACAGGGTTGGCTTTCTGGGCTCTGAGTGCACATTGCCAGGACATGTTGAGCTTCTTGTCAAACAATATTAATCAACTTTTTGTACTGGTACATCAAAGTCATGTCTTACACAACTCAGATTTTCAGTATCTGCACACAGTGAGCATTTTTATTGCTACTTTATCTAACTTGCCAGCACATCAAACCAGATCTTGTTGAACTTCTCTCCCTTCCAGTTTCTTTTTCCAGTAATGAAGTTTTTCTTTTTTTACTACTAATAGTTAAAAAAAAAAAAAAATCTGTACTGAGAAGGGTGCAGATAAACAGTAATCCTTTCAGTGACATGAAAAATACCAAGATTTTTAAATGCCCTTTATTATTGACTCTACAGGGCTTTTTTTTTTTATCATCCCCATTCAACTTCAACAGGAGAGTGGCATAGTTGTTTAAAACCAGTTAGGTTAAATAAATTTTGTTTTTTTCATGAACAGTTAAACCAACGATTTCTTCCACGAGCAAAAGAATCCACAGAGCCTGATTTCCAGCAAAATGTGCACAGCAAGCATACTCCATGAGTGCAACACCCTCATGCGCTTCTCTGAGGTCTACAAAGAACTGGGCTCATCCAGGAGCCTGGGATCACCAGCACAGCTGTCTTGTCTGCACAGCTGCTTATTGTTATGAAAAAAGCAGAATTTTCTCCATCTTTAGGGCTTTTATGCTTTTACAAATATGACTAAAACTGGCTCTAGGGTTCAAAGCCTCCTTAGGAAAGAGACCAGCAGAAACACAAGGGAGTGCTGTGGCAAACATCCTTCCTCCTTTAAAAACCAGGCGAACCACAGTCAGGATTTCACTTGACTAATACACAGTTTTACAGTTATCTCCCCTGACAGAAATTATGTCTGTTAAAAGGCTAACCTGAAAAAGCTACACTTAAGAAAAAGAAACTCTGCCTGAGTCTTATCTTTTTCACATCTTGTCATCTGTTTTTGTGGGAAGTTTCTATTAACATATGTTCACAATATGAATTTCAAAAGTCCCATATTAAATTCAATCCATTATATTTTGAAATGGAGATTCTCATAAATCATTTTTTACCCTTTTTTCCCCTCAGATTGCCTCATTCTGCCAGCATAAAGCAGCTCAAATTTAAATCCACAATGAGTTTGAAAATGCACCATTTTTTGCTTAAAAACCTCATTAAACCAGCAGCTTTAAAACTTACATAAGCCATTTTTCTAAACAGATATACCACAGCTTCAGTGTCTCCTCTTTTGCAAAACTTTCAAGGAAATACCACAAAATTATATGAAGCCACAAGAAACTACCAGTTTATTTGCCACAGCTTTTCTTAATCAATGCTTTAATGAATTGTAATTATTTGAGCTGTAAGTGCTTTACAAAAAATAACCCCACACTCCGTAATACATTTATACAAAAATCTAACTGTGGATGTTTATATAAACTAAATATAATGTACATTATAAATTACTCTTCAGAACCCAGTGTTAGTTAAAAAACTGAAATATTGCACCAGCTTGCACATCAATGTCTAGAAGTATAAATTCATATATGCATATCAAAAGAATTATTCACTTTACTGGCAAAAACTGACTTATTTCTCCAAGATGGGTCTCAATAAAATTTCAGAAAATATGACGGGACGGAAAATTTGCTGTTGGATGTTGGTTCTTTGGTATCATTTGGATAAAGGATTTTTCTCAAGGTTAGCTGAGAAAGAGCTTGTCAGTGACTGCAGCCATCACAACATAAAAGCAAACATTATGAAGACCATAATTCATT
Source organism: Aphelocoma coerulescens (assembly GCF_041296385.1). Lineage (NCBI taxonomy): Eukaryota > Metazoa > Chordata > Aves > Passeriformes > Corvidae > Aphelocoma > Aphelocoma coerulescens. The sequence goes on from NC_091013.1 coordinate 86,540,394, forward strand.
TGTGGATAAGAGCAGAATGAAACAGTAAAGCATTACAATTTGGGACGTTCACATTTTTCTCATCCTTAAATGAGGTTCCCAATATCAGAGAAACCTACTTTTTTTCCCTGTTGATATTTTTTAAAATGGAGCTTTATAAACTGGAGAACATCTGGTGGGCCACCCTACCATTCAACATGGCATGCCAGAAAGCTGTGGAATTTCACTGAATTCTGTCAAATTTCTTCCTATATATAATATACACACACACACTTTTTTGTCTTGTCCTCTAGTAGAGGTACCTGTCCTCAGGGATTCAATTTGTTAGATGCTGTGCCCATACTGTGGCAACACAGAGACATGGCTGGAAGGAGACTACTACAGGATCATGCCCATTACCAAGAGTAAGCAAACCTAATTCTCAACAAAGAGCACTGCACTTCTGACAAGCAAATCTTATTCCTTATTCCAGAAACTCATCAGACTTATTTGCTGTGAAGCCTTTCACTAAGGAATTATGAAAAGAAGGAGAAATTAAAAGGTGGATTTTCCTTTCCTAAGTGTTCCACTGGCCTCGGGCAGGCAGCTCAATGCTCAGTTGAATCTACTTAGATTTAAGAGACATAAAACATCGCTTCTGATCTGGGTGGTCTGTGTAATGTCCAAGAATATATGAATTGGCTCACCTTCAAAATAATATTTTGCTGCTTTCTTTTCCTCAAACAATAAATTATATCCACTTCTGCAATAAAATCACGGGGTAGTGTCTGGCAATACTGTTCCTCCATGTCTGCTGCTGGGTGTGTATCACTGACATCCACCTTGTCTCTTCAATTTAAAATAGCAGGATCACTTCAGTAAAACTTTTATTACAACTGGATGAGCAGATAAAAAGTCAGAAGGCGCTGGTTTTATACAGTTTCCTAAACAGATCAAAAGCATTTTTTCATCATGCCCTAAGAAAACAAAAAAAAGGCAGTTCTCCCTCTGCAAAATTAGCTATGTGCAAAGTGCAGCCAGAACTCTGCTGAAGCCAGGAAAAATCTGACAAGGAAGAAAAGAGCTGTAAAACTGAATCATGCCATAAATTGCTGAAAAAATCAATGTATGACGCTATTACCTTCTGTAAGACATTTTCTGTCATAAAATCATATTTTCAATAATATGAACATCTGTATAGTGCTTCAATCACCTTCACAGCACCTCAGGCTTATTTAACACTACATGAGTTCCTAAGTGTAATCCAAAATTAACATTCCATCCAACCCAATCTTGTAAAGTCATACCACACCCCTGATTATGTGTCTTATAAATATATTGGTTTGAATTTTTATTTTGTATTTCATAGTTCCCAATTATAACTGATTTTTACACAGGAAACAATTGTGAAGTCCTAGTAAGCATTAGGAGAATACTTTTTCTTTCTGTATTACTGGTATTTCAACAGTCAATCTGCTAAATACAGTATTTAATTTTCTGAGACCACAACCCACATTATCTCACCTTTAACTATGTGGTAATTATCCATATTAAACTCTTAAAACCCCATGCCACCTGACAAACACCAAACATCATATTTAAAGGAACACTGTCATAGACATATCGTTTAAAAAAATAATAATTGGAAGAATGGGGAGAGAATTAACCTAAAACCTGGTATTTTCTACAAGCATGTCAACAACACATATTACTTGTGCTGCATCTTTCCACCAGCATTCACTAACAGGTTATTTCAGCCTATGCCTTTCAAGCAGGTTTGAAACCCAAACAACTTCAATTTAGATGAACCAGAACAGCGCCTGCTCTGAGATCCCTAACACCACACATCCAGCAATAGTACTGCTGGATATTCACCAAACATGCCATTGCCAGAGACCACAGCAGGACATGTGCTGTTGCAACGGGCTCCAGTTGAGACTCACAGAGGACTCTGTGGATGCCATGACCTCCACTCAGATCACCAACAACACTCACTTCTTCTTCAATAGTGAGCAATTTCCCACCCCTGAAAGGGATAGGGTAGCCCTGCAGGAAGGCTTCTACATGGTTTCCTCTGTATTTCCTCAATCTATGACAGTCAGGCTTTAAGTAAGTCAATCACGTTTTCCCCTAATTGCTTCGAAGACGGAAAGGGAAATTCCTTCTCTTCCATTCCCCACAGAAGGATTCAGAACCCTCACACTTTAGACTACTCAGCAACCTGCTATGTCACATTGGAATAGATGCTACATCAAACTGAAGATCCTTTGTGTATCTCTTTGTAAGCTCTCTTTGTAACCCAACTATTAGCAGACTGGTTTACATGTGCATCATATGAAGACTGCTCCTGTTTCTTGTGGCTACAGCAAATCTGTGGGGGTTGGTTTGCACCTTCACAAGACACACTTCACCCTGTAAGTGCCACACTCTGCCATTCAAAAGTAACCACTTGAGCATCTTCCTCTGAGGAACAGGGCAAATGCTTGTTTATTAGCAGAACTGAAACACATAATGACCTTAACAAAACAGTAGTTTGATCCACGTTGTCTCCCTGCCCCCAACTACACAAGCTATCATTTTTCCATCTTACAAGACTTTGTGCAGATAGGAGAATGAGGAACTATGTCCTTGGTTCCTGGGGAAGGCAGGCAGGTCAGTACAGAAGGCCTGTGGCGCAGACCTGGCTCTGCTGGGCACCCCCACCACACAGTCCCACCTTGCACGTACAGAGCAAGAGCTCTTCCGGGAGGCCACTGCTCCGTGATGGATTTTTCTGCAAGTACCTTCTAGCACTGAGACTTTAACTCAATGAAGGAACAACACCTCCTGTGGGGCAGGAAGATGGAGGTGAGGGAAGATCAGTCACCCATGATTTGCACTCTGCTGCCAGGTCTCCAGCTGGGTTAAGCATTGCGTGACAGACCTGAAATCCTGATCAAGTCCTTGATTTATGTTTTGGCATGCTTCACCAGTGCTTCTCAGCAGGACTAGATGAATCATTGATCTGTTCCAGTACAATAATTTCTATGTATGTTAATAACTTGGAAGAATCTGCGTAAAATTTTTTAGAAAATACAAATTTTTTAGAAAAAATACAGTCATCTCTTAGATCTTAATTTAGGTTTGGATTCAAACATTTTGTGAGATAAATAGTTCATAAATTAACTCTATTAGACAATGTTAATCTTATAAAATCCTTGACCACAGAAAAGCTTGATTTAATTACTGAATAAAATAAATGTAGAAAGAGAGACAGCTAATCCTTGAGCATTATTCCTGAATTCTGTCTGAAAGAAGCTTGTGCAGGTCAGACACAGACAGAGTCATACACAAATGAAAGCAACTACAACTGCCAGTGTTCAGAGAGCTCGAATAACTCTCTACCATTCCACAGCCAGGAGCCCACTGACATCACTTTTTAAAACAAATGCAAAGAAAAAAAATTATAACAATCTAAAGAAATTTCCTGTTATTCTGCACAAGAGAAAACCCCCATTCTGTGTCCTTCACATATGGTGGAAACCATCAGCATTTTCCAGGCTCAGGACTCAGGGCATATTTCTTTAATGAGCATTACAGACAGATTTCCAAAGCTGTAACTTATGAGGCTTTGGAGCACCAGGAGCTCCAGGCTCCTTGGGGGTGCCTGACCTCCTCTGCACAGGTGGGTGCCACAAGGCCGAGGACTAGAGCAGCTCTGCTTCTCACCTGCCACCTCACTGGCTCTGAAAAGACTGAGTCTGCAGCCCTACCTTCCCTTTGGTTTTCCTCAAATTAAACTCAATTTGATCCTTACAGCTCCTTTTCATGTCTAATGCAACACCTTGAGCAACTCTGGCAATTAGTATAAAGGAGAGACAATTATCTGGTCACAGAAATACCACACACAATGCAAACAATTCTTTCCTCTGTATATCCAAGAATGCCTGAGGTTTTATAGGGTGTTACTTAGGAAATATTCATTACAAAATTATGCAAAGAAAACAATATTTTGTTTTACTGAGTCTTGCTCAAGCTGGGGGGCACCAATGTATTCACCATCAACTACCAACTTAATTGATAGTGAAAACTAAGCAATTTCTTCCTGTTTGTTAGATGTCCACATCAGAAACCATCTGAGATTATATTAGACTAAAAATCCAATTCCCAAGTGTTACTTTTAATACATTAGGCAAAATAATTCAGGCAATATTCCACTTAAATAATTTTTTTAATCAATGAATCTGAAAAAGTGCTTATCTATTATTCTAACAACAGTAAAGAATACTTTAAAAAGAAAATTAAAATAATTATTTCTCTTCCCACATCTTTTTTTTTTTAGTTGCTAGTATACTCAATATCAAAAGTAAAAAGTTCTTAAAAATCAGGAAATGTCATTGAGGAACTACAGCATCTGGTGTTTAAAAAAAAAGGAATTTACCATTAATTCTTAAAAAGCCCTAAATGAACTTTAAGTGGCAATGCCTTCTGAAGCACAAATGCAATGGCACTTCAGACATGGTTTATTAAACTTTCTTTTTCTTTTATCTATCTTTATCTTTTAAGCTGTAATTCCCACACAGCATGAAATAAAACACATGAAAATTTCTACTTAGAAAGGACATTTGAGTGCACATTTTAAAATAACAGAACTTGACAGGAGGAGTACTTCTCCTCTTAGGTAAAGAGGAGATTTCTGGAAAACCTTTGTCAATATAAAAATGCAGATGAGGTTATCTATCTTCTACCTACTGAGATATCTGAAACGGGGTATCTGCACCAAATTAGATCTGACATAAGATGAAAAGAGCAAAGCACAGGAGAAGGGATGCTAAGCAGAACAGGGAAGGTGTTGGGTTCTTGAGATGAATGTCAAGTATGCCAGGTAATCTTTTCCAGCTAAGTGAAAAAAAGAGAGAAAAAAAAACTCTATTACTGAGCAGATGGCTACTGAAAGAGAAATCCTCCAAAAGCTCACTCTATGTGTTGGCAGAGTAAGAGCTACGTCCAAATACCACACTGAGGTTTATCAGCAGTCTAGTGGCACAACAATATGACAAAGAGCACTTATGGAAGTGAAAATTATCCTACCTTGCACACACCTTAAAGCCCTTCAGACCTGAATCAATTTTATCCCTCCATTATCAGACAGCTTCTGAAATGCTGAAGAAGGGTGTGTGGGTTTTTCCTTCATTCCCTGCTTTTGAAAATAAAATAAAATGGCAGAAAAATCACAAGCCTAGCAGACTGTCTCATTTGGGGAAAGGAAACCTCCAGGACTGACCTAATGGGCATAGGTTAGGATATCCTGGACAGAATTGAGGGTTAAATATTTCCAGTTTCCTAAGAAGAAAAGCCCCTCTAAACAGATTACTTCTTTATGTGTAACAGATAGAAGAGAGAAGAATAGACTGGAAAAAACAAGACCTCAAACTTAAGTATTTGCAAATCTCATCTTGGTGCTCTGACAATCTAAAGCACCAGATCTTCCCTAATATGAAATCTTCAGTTATTTCACATAATAGAGAGCTTCTGAATATAGATATATATATACTCAAAATACAGTACGTATATGCAAACTTTTTTTGCTCAAAGAATAGTTTCAGCTGAAGTAGTACTTTACAAGGAGGAATAAAGAGCTACCAATTAGAGGGCAAATAACAGAAATGCACATTTTAAATTTAATTAAGGGGAAGGCAGTCAACCAAATAGTTCCTAGATCCTAAAACATGCCATCATAGTTTTGGTTGTTTTCCAAAGTCTCGTATACGTTATATTAAATTAATATAGTAGTATAAATTAAAGCTTTAAAATGCATTTGTAGATCCAATGCCAGATGACTTCTTTAAAATCAGAATTGAAACGAACTGAAAGTGCAGGCATTTTCACCTATGAGTACATTATTTAATGACACTTTAACAATATTCAAAAGAAAACTGTCTTTATATTCATTTTCTCCTTCCTGAGAAATGCTGCATTTTTCTTCAATGCCTCTCATTGAAACCTAGATAACTGCTTGTCAACGGATACATGTGAGTGCAAATGTGCATATCAGTCACAGTGTTATCTATAATTCTGAGTACCAGGTGGCATGTTCAATATACTTCTATTAATTACTGCTATGCAATTTGATTGCGGGGCACTTTAAAGAGGGATTTGTATGGAATTACACATAAAATTAGTCTTTTGTATTTTAAAATTAATAGCAGTTGTCTGTGAATCAAATGTGACTGAAATAAGGATGTGCTGAGAGGCTGAGAGAGCAACAAAGAACCCCCAGACTGCTTTGGTAAATTACAAGAATAACTCCTGGGTAAGTCACTCTATACTTCCCAAAGACAACTGACAGCAGATTAACAGTGAGCCTACTGTAAAATGATCACATCTTCAGCTTATCAAACTTGTAATGCAGGCAAATGTTTCTTATACTCCCAAAGACAAAAGCATGGACATTGGTTAAGAAACCCAAAGCTTTTATTCCTGCACTTTCCCTTTATATTCATCACTTATTCAAACATACTCAAGCACTTTATAACACACGATAAACAATTTTGATAGTGGTCTAGAGCAGCCAGTGGTTTTACATTTTAATCAATATGATTTACATTGTATTCCCAACATGACTCTTTAGACTAGAACTGCTTGGGTGGGTTGTGCTGATGTAACTCAAACTGACACTGCCCTGCCACCTACTCACAGCACACTCAGTATAGTGAAAACTTCACACTCTTATCAGAAGCCACAAATAAAGCTCCAAACCTCTTAAATGATTTGAAAGCTTGGCTTTCAGCATAAGGTTTACCCTCTGTCCCTGTGAGAAGAGGTGTATCAGCAAGAAATTATCAGCAACCTGTCAGTCTTTGTTACAGAGTGACAAGAGAGGATAAGTTACATTCCAATTCCATTAAGTCAGCTTTGGAAGGCGACAAATCTCGAAAACCTAATAGTGCTACCTTTTAGCTGGGCATACTATTTTTCAAAAGGACAGGGACAAATCAAATCACTTTCTTGTCTTATTTTATCAACTGATCTTTACAAAATCAGAACAATGAACTCAAAACAGAATTCCAGAAAGAAGTTTTTCCATTTATTTACACATTCTGGTTTCAAGCATTTTATGACTTTAGTTTTTCCTCAAGTGCTATAAGCAGTTATCTCTTGAGTTAATTCTTCATGAACCAACAGAAAAAGATACTCCAACCAGGAAATGAATAACTGGAAAAACCTTAAGCTCCTTGGTATTTCCATCATACAGCTGATGAGATTTCAAGAGTGGCAAGATTTCAAACAGCCTTCTACAGCAGCTGCTAAATAAAGATCCGTGCTACAATCATGTATCCTTTCTTTCTTCAGGAGACCTTGCACTCCTGGAAGAAATGCACACAAGCATGTACTAGAGACCCAGCCTATGACAGCTACCATGCATGTTTACATTGCATTAAGTCACAAAGGTGTTCCAGCTACTCCTCAACACATCATCTTCCTCTTTACAGCTGATCTCTGTTGCTTCGGTGACACACTGATTTTGCCAGCAGTCCTTCCTCAGAAATTCTACCACTAAATACCATCTACTGCTCTTTGGCACCTAGGTGACACATACAAAACGTAGCATTTCCAATAGATTCTCTTTTAGGAGGTTCACATCTTATGAAGGAATAGTTCCTGCAGGGAACAGGAATTATTATTTTTTTAAAATACAATATAAATACCAAAATTTCCATGTTAGCTCGATAGCAGCCATTTAGCCTCCATATATGAATGCCTGCCCACTCGAGTTCTACTGCACTTAGAATCAACATGCACTCTCAGAGACAGAATCATAATCACACTTGAACTTAGACCACAAGTTATACAGAATAATCACATAAAGTTACAGAAGAAATTTCAAATAGTCGCTTCTCCATCAAAAACAAGGACAGCAGCTCTACCCTTCATGTCAACCCTGGTCAAACTGGCCCTCACTATCTGGTGAGTATTAATACTAGAAAGTTTCTCAAATGTAATTATTTCTAACCCTGCAATTTTAGACTATTATTTCTTTTATTTTTTACCCAAGAGAGAGTTCATTATTCTTATCCTCATTACAGAAGTACTGCACACAAGAGACTATTACCAGCTTATATTATCTACTTTTTGTAGAGTAAACAAAACATTTCATAAACAAAAAAGTAATTTCAAGTTCCTCAAACAATATGGTCTGTAAGTGATCACTCCTATTCTGCTCTGGGCTCTGCACAATGTGTCCATGTATAAATTTTGTTACTGCAGCTAGCATTATTGACACTAAGGAGAGATCAGTGGTAACTTCACATGCTTTGTACGCTGTAGTCTTATTTATATCATCACAGAATCTGAGAATGGTTTGGGCTGGAAGGGACTTTCAAAGATCGTCTAGTTCCAACCTCGCTGCCATGGGAAGGGACATCTTCAATTAGACCAGGCTGGTCAAAGTCCCATCCAGCCTGGCCTTGGAACACTTCCAGGGATGGAAGTGCACTCTCACTGTCTGTGTCATTGATGAAGATAGTGAGGAGTACTAACAGAGCCATGTGGGACACCACTCATCACCAGCCTCCACCTGGACACAGAGTCATTGACCACAACTCTCTGGCTGTGTCCATCCAGCCATCAGCCATGTACACCCAATTACAATTGCTGTTTTCTGCAACCCAGTACTCTGACTTGTGTTCAGGTTGCTATCTAAGTCCTACACACTGCTATGAATAATTGTGACCTACAAAGTTCCAAATTCCCCAACTGCACAGTTCTTTCTTCTGAAGTGCAGAACCATCCATCAATTTGCATTGTATATTTTGGGAGTATTTTCCAACTTACCAAATTGTTCTGAATGATGCATTTATTAAATCTATGGATAAAGCCAGACATCTTGAAAGACAGGCTTGGTCTTGCTGTTCAACAACTTCAATAATGACCAGGATGATTACTTAGAATTTGATATTAAATCTGTGGATGGAACCAATTATCCCTGGATGATACTTCCAATCCAATGGTAAACTCAGTACTCGAGTTTTTCATCCTTAAGTAGGAGGGTTTTTTCTACAGGCCTTTCCTATGAGAATGTCACATGAGAGTCTGTCTAAAGATTTACTGAAGATATATGATATCCTCTATTAATTCTGAATCAACGAAGCCTCTAATCTTCACAGAGGGAAGCCAGATTGACTGGACACAATTAATTCTTCACCAATAACTGTGCACACTATTACTCACCTCCTTGTTTCTTCTAAGTGTCTTCAAAGAGTGTATTTGAGGAATCATGCCAGAATTTTTGACATTTGCCTGATGCTGGGCTAAACACTACTATAATGTCTCACTAAAAAAAATTAAATTTCATTCAAATTTATAGAGAAAAAAACCTCAGGCACATCAGAAAATTACTATTTAAAACACCTAAGGTATTTGTTGGGGTTTTACTTTAGTCCTAGTTTTTTTTTCTGTTAAAGGAATTTTTTCCCATAGCATGTTGCTAGGAGATAAATGGCCATACTTGAGAGGAGATAGCCATACTTAAGAAAGACAAAAGGGCCCGGCCAGGCTTTTGTTCTCACCTGGCGGGCAGTTCAGTTCGCTCTCAGCGTCTGGAGAGAGAAGCCGCGGAGAGAAGAGCTGCTGGTTCCCGTTTTCGGCGTCTTTCCTTTCTGCTGGAAACAACACCGGGATCCCAAGGCTGCTTTCCCTGCCCTGCTAGAGGCTGGGGCTGGGGCCGCCCTGCACCGCTGCTGTTTCGAGCCTTCGCTACGCTGTAGCCGTGCTTACCCTGCCTGCCTGGAGCCCCGGGGGGTTCCCCTTTTGGATACATCTCGTCTGCCACCCGGGATTTGTGTTTGTGCCTGCAGCTCCGGCCTGCCAGTCCAGCCTGCGGTTCCGGGAGTCCAGGACCGGCTGACCAGCCGGGATTTGTGAAGTTTTTTTTGTTCCATCCTTCCCCGGGATCCCAGGGCACCAAAGCAGCCGCGGGAGAACCATCGCACCTGCCCTGCTCACCGGGAGCCGCCAGCGATCCCTGTCGGCTGCGAGCGGAACTGCACCCGAGGGGAAATAGCCTGACAGCCGAGAAGGCTGGGACTGGGTTTGTGTTTGCTGTTACTGTCATAGTTGTTGTTGTTTTGTTCGACTGGTTATATATCTACCTATCTATCTATCTATATATATATATAGTAAAGAACTGTTATTCCTATTTCCCACATCTTTGCCTAAAGACCCTTGATTCCAAAATCATAACTCAGAGGGAAAGGGGTTACATCTGCCACTCCAAGGGAGGCTTCTGCCTTCCTTAGCAGACACCTGTCTTTCAAACCGAGACAGTATTCTACCTATTTTAAAAAACATAGACTTAAATCTAAAAGGCACTAATCTTACTCTTTTGAGCAAATACTCAATATGACTGTAATAATTCAAAAATTTTTCAGGTTTTTCCTCACTTTCTGTTTACTTATAACAATTATCTTATTCACACCAGAAGTAAAATCCAAGTTTTTTTACAAATCAAATAAAATTAACCATAGCTTAATCATCTCATCATCTACCTGATGATAAGAACCATGGTTTGCTATTATAGTGAGTAAGAGTAGAGTCAGATTCCAAGTTAGAGATTGTTACTATATTAATCAGATGTGGTTAGTTCATGGTAAGGTTTATTTAGGCAAAAAATGTAATACTAGAAACCTTTCCTCAGTATGGTTTCTAGTCAATATATCAAACATATGAAAGAGAATAAAGAATGTTTCATTCTTCAGAATACTTGAAATGGCCCATAAAGTCTCAGTTTCACAGAAGGAACTGGGGTTTTTTGCAGCAGTTTCTTTCTCTGTGAAATTGAGACTTTACGAACTGAAGCATGTCTGTGAAAATCATCTATGACATAATTTATACTCTTCCAACCAAATAAGCAGATGGTAGAATGAAGAACTATGTAAATCAATGTTTATAAAGTAGCAGACATTTCACAGGCTTCAAATTATGTCCAGGGTACACTGATAGATGCCATTATCCATTACTGTGCTTTCCTTGACATTTTATCTAAGGGCCAAAAGCCAAAAGAAAGACCACAAGCATCTAACCACAAAGTAGCTCTTATTTTCCTATTCTAGTCAGCAATTAGCTCACAGGAACAGAATTTCAAGTATTTCCAATGCCTGTAGTTAAAAATATGCCTTTTTCTAAAATGAAATACAAATGTCATATGGTAGAAGTCATATTTGGGACGGCAGTCTTTGGACTACAAATATATATTCAATTTGCACAGTAGTTACATGTAAAATATTTGATCATGTGTAACCCTTACATAAACAGAAAGACTATTTATTTTTAAAATACATACCAAAACATGTAGATTCTAATGTAATGTAATTGCCTTCTGCTTTTCATGAAACGGAGATTTTCTGCCCTGTCTGCTATCAAATCAGAAACATGTGATGAGTGCAAGATACCAGTTCAGGACTTGTATTTCATGACCACGCTGGTGTCTGCAACCGCTCAGTTTCACCACAAAGGACTGCAGCAATCAAACAGACACAGGTAACATTCAAGTGACAAGCAGGGATTTCTGAACTCCAAATCCACCTTCTAAGAATTACAGTTCATTTCTTGGTGTGACTGTCCTTTCATTGGTGAATTTTGTAAATACGTAGATGGTTCTTAAATTTTTCCTGACTGCTTTTCAAAGGGATCTCTTCTTTCCTTTTTTAATGTCAGGAGAATGTTTTTCTTTTCTAATTTAAACAAGCAACTACACAGACCCTCAGCTCAGCAAAACTAGGTAACTATTTCTAAGAGAGCAGCAGCAAAACAAAAGGAAAAACTGACATGCAACAGATGGCCAAAAGAAACTAAGCCAAGGAGCTGGGACAGCAAAGAAAAGAGAAATAAAGAGTACAGAATGTGTTGATGATAACTTCCTTCTGCAAGTGATAGAGGAGCCAACGAGGACAGGAGCTATGCTGCACTGTTCTCACCAAGACCGGGCTGGTGGGGAATGTGAAGCTCAAGGGCAGCCTGGGCTGCTGTGACCATGAAGTAGTGGGGTTCAAGATCCTCACAGCAGCAAGGATGACACACGGCAAGGTTAATACTCCTCAGGAGAGCAGATGTTGGCCTCTTCAGGGATCTGTTTGGTATAGTACCATGGGATAAAGCCCTGGAGAGAAAAAGGGCTCAAGAAATCTGGTTGATACTCAAGGATCACATCCTTCAAGTTCAGGAGTGATGCATCCCAAAGAGGAAGTTCAGCAAAAATGCCTGGAGGTCTCCATGGATGGGCAAACTCAAACAAAAAAAGAGAAGCCTAGGTAGGATGGCACGCAAGGAAGGTAGCCTGGAAGAAATACAGAGGGATTGCCTGAGCAGCCAGGGATGAGGTTAGGAAAGCTAAAACCCTTAGAGAATTAGATCTGGCCAGGGACACCAGGGGCAACACGAAAAGCTTCTGTAGCTACACTGGTGATAAAAAGCAAACAAGGAAAAACATGGGCCCAGTCTAGAAGGAAATAAGAGACATGGTTACCTGGGATATGGAGAAAGCTGAGGTACTCAATGACCTTTTCTGCCTTAGTCTTTGTCATCAAGTGATCCAGCAACACTGTCTGAGTTGCACAAGGCAAAGTCAGGGACTGGGAGATGGAAGAGCCATCTGGTATAGAAAAAGATCAAGTTCAAGACCATCTCCAGAACATGAAGGTGCACAAATGCATAGAAACTGAGGAGATGCATCCACAGATCCTGAGGGAACTGGCAAATGAATCCTATCTGAGAAGTTGTGGCAGGTCAGTGAAGCTCTCAATGAATGGAAAAGGGGAAACAAAATTCCCACTTTTAAAAAAGAAGAAAAGGAAGACCCAGGGAACACAGGCCAGCCAGTCTTGCCTCTGAGCCTGGCAAGATCATGGAGCAGATCCTCCAGGAAACTGTGCTAAGGTACATGGAAAACAAAGAGGTGATAGCCAACATGGCTTCACTAATGGCAAATTGTACCTGACAATTCTGGTGGCCTTTTACAGTGGTGGTAGATAAAGAAAGAGTGAATTATGTCACCTGCCTGGACTTGTGCAAAGTACTTAACACTGTCCTGCATAACATCCTTGTCTCTTGCCTCTTTCTGTGATTCTATATAGGCTGTTTATATACTACTTCCTACCTAATTCTCTGGCAGCATTTCTGTACCATGCCCCATTTTTCAAAGTTAAATTATGCCCTGTAACAGGAATGCAGGAGAGATAGCCTTGTGATTTAAGAACTGGACTGGAACTCTATGGCTCAATGGCACACAAATTTTGTCTCTGACCTTTGGCAGGGTACTTAAATCTTCTCCCTTAGTACACTGTATGTAAACTGTAAAGTGCCTCAAATGTATGTGAAAGGGTAAGTCAATTAGCTGCCAAATCTTTACTATGCAGTACACTATACTATAGTATACTATAAGTAAGAAAAATCTTACAGAAAAATAATTTTAAATAAGGAAGAAAAAAACCTAGCTGCTTGTAGTGTTGGCAATAAACACAGACAAAATACATATAACAGTTTTGAAATCCTGCAAAAATACAATCTAATCCCTACATCCTGTGAATGGATCTTTTTAGCAGTGGTATTAAAGCGACCAGAAATCTTGTCTGCACTATACTTCCACTCACAGAGCTTGGTACTTTAATGCCAAGATCAAAGACAGAAATCGAATCTGTGAACCTCAATTGCTTTTTCATCATCTGACTTGTAATATCAGCCTTGTTCTGGCCAGTGCCTGGGAGCTACAGGGGTGATGTGAAGCATCCCCACAGAAGGCATTCCAGGGCAGCTGGGACGGCGAGGTCCCCAGCAGCCACAAGCAGTTTATTCTCAAAGCCTGAGAATCAGAAGCTATTTCCTTTCTTTTATTTTGCGTTTAAGGATGACAGGAAGATGATAAACAGCCAAAGCCCAGACACATCAATATGCTAGCAGTTCAAAAGCCCTTTGTGACTGACTGACAAAAACCTAAAGAAGGGGAGGAGACCCTCTTTTTCTTCCATTGGGGATGGCTCTGGACAGAGACGCCTGAAATTTTAGCCCTCAAAAGCTTCTCCTGTTACCACGAGATCACCTTGCAGGTAAACACTTTCCTGGTTCATTGAGTCTCTGTTACATATCTGAAAAAGAATCTCCACTGAAAAGTGATAATGGTGGAAAAATACTCCCTATTGTACAGCAGTAATTCTTGTACCACTTGTCTGCAGGCAACGCATTTCCTCTCTTGAGGAGGCTGTGCAACTGGATCCAGCTACACGTAAAGCAATCTGTTAAAATGAGGACAAGATTTACTGTTGGAAAGAAAAAGTTTAAATACATTCCAGGACCCTATGTACCATATGGCTAAAAGTGACCAAACACGGTAAATTAAATTTAATCTCTTCACATTACATTCAAAAGTTTGTATTTTCTATACAAGAGTAAACTTATTGATATAGCAAATGCAATGAAGGACTGGTAACAACTGGCATTACATTTTAAGTCCTAAAGAAACACATTGTTTCTGTAGGCTATTTAGTTACACTTTTAATAGTGTATGCACAGTACTAAAATCCCTATTTCAGTTATTTCCTACCATGAAAATTGGCACATGTACCTTGCAATGTGGCAATGGAAACCATGATACTTTTATCAAATTTTATTCCTTTCTTCCCCTATAGCTGTAAAATCATTGGTACTACTTAATCCGCAGGAAGCAATTAAGCAGGACATCTGAACTTAGTGTAAAAGGGGTTTTGTTTCTTTTTAAAAGCAGTGAAGCCCAACAAAAGAGAAGTCACATGCTTTAAAGATGCTGTAAAGCATCTTCTTGACTTTTGACATGTGTATTACCATTAAACAGATGTACCAGCATATCTCAATATGAAAAACTACAACCACGAATAAAGATAGGAAAGACAGGAACTAAACAGAACATAATTTTCCCCCCTTGCTGGCAGCTGAAAAAGCCTACTCTGCAGCCTTTTTGCAGACTGCAGGAATCAGGAGCAGCATGATTTAACATGGGGAAAATGAAAACTAACCCAAGTTCAGCCCACACATTTAATACTTCCAATTTGGACTTGACCTTATCACAGCTCATGCCTTCAAGAAGAGAGCTAGTTTGAAGACAATGGCATAATATGACAATAAAATACCCATCTACTCATTTCAATATACTATGAACTTTTCAACTTGAAAGACAAAGTGAAAAATAGTATGTACTGGGGCTGGCAAACTTCCTGTAACAAGAAAGGTGGTTCAAGGGATTGGAGGCAGTATCTGTCTTTATTTAAAATGCTGAAAGGACAATGATCACCTTCATTCTGGGCTATCATTTGATACAGGTAACATTTAGGTACTGCTCAAGCATATAAAAACAGAGTTGTAGACAGCATGCTGCAAAAGCATGTAATGTTTCTCTGTCAGATCAAGAGGCAGAAACAAAAAAAGGAAAAAAAATGACCTGATGACTTGCATATTAGTTATTTTGATGATCCACTATGCTTTTAAGTGAGTACTTTATCTGAAGAGCTTTGGTAAACCCAAAGACAAAATCCTGCACTATAGCCCTAATAATGCAACCACCCATGTTCCCCCACTCCTTTAATTAGAGCTGACTCATGGCTGGTTAAAACCCTGTCCTGCTTGGCCTCTTACCCCTTCACTGAGGATACCGTCCCACCTCTCCTCCTCCCGTTTCTCTTTTCTTCTCTGGTCAATCAGTGCATCAGATAACAGGAGCAGGTCAAGGGGAAGCAGCCAATTCTGGAACTCAGTGTAACCCATCAGTCAACGTCAAGAGGATCCAAAGAAAAAAATATTTTGAAAGGCATTCAAGAGGAGCATTTGCTTTCCCACCACACACAGCCCCATACGGAGCCTCCTCCCAGTCCCTTCCCTCTCCTTGGCTCCCACCACCACTCCTCACAATCGATCCCAACTCTGGGAAAGCGATGCTAATCATCTGTCTCTGCTGATAGTGACACTGCCACTGTGACTATCTCACCTTTCCTCCACTCTCACCTGCTGCTCAGGAGACTGCGGAGCTGCCGGCTCGGACAGGGGGAGGCAGAGATGACACCTGCACGACTCAGCACCAGGTAACAGTTGCTTTGATCTTACTACCAGAAGGAGTGTTTAAAATGTTGTAAATTTATTTATGCTTATCCCTTTGAACACCTAAATCTTGCAGTACAGGCTCTCAGATTTGGTTTAGTTTCCTATGGTGTATATGGACTCTGCACCTCTTCTGGGGGTATGCATGGACATGGTGACACTGCTTGGCTTGGTGTGACAGCCCTACCACAGCTGACCATAAAGTAACGAGTGCAAGGATTAAAGGCCGATGTGGTGTGTACCTCCTTGGGAGAAACTGTAAATGCAACAGGCGTCACGCGATCAACGATCATCATTAAAATGTCAGAAGTTTTCTCTCAGAGTATTTTCAGGAAATTAGTCCAATAACTCCTGGTATCTCAAGACTAAGACTGCTCTAGTAACATTTCAATATCACAAACACATATATTCAGAAGGCAAACACGAATATTAAATGCTACATTCTAATCACCAAACTTAAACACTAAATATTTTGTTAACACATTCTTTCTCAAGAAAAGGTACTAGAAAAAAACTTCATAAAATGAACATTACATGACAAATCTCTAATTTAAAGTAATATTTTAAATACTGTTACCAAATTGGCATGTACTTTCCGAAAGACAGAAATAAATATTGGCAAATTTAAACCTTTCCAGTTCCAAAGATGCATCTCCAGGACACAAAAAAAAGTATAAATACTTTAACTTTTCCCCTTGAGAAGGATCTAAAGAGATCACAGTTTACTGCAGTTTTGAACTTTATATTACTGTAAAAATTGCAATAATTTTATTCAGAACTCAGAAGGAGATTTTCAAATGTTTCACATATTTTTTCCAAGCAGGAGAGCAGTTTGTTCTATGATGTCTTTTTTCTGTAATTTCCATCCAAAAACTTTGGCAACAACCCATAAAAAAATCAATACTTAAATACTTTAGTATACATGTCCCTTTAGGTTTTTTGCTCTTATTAGGAGAACACAAGGTAATTTTTTTTTCATATTAAAGCCAAAAATGGGTCCAAGAAATGGAAAGATAATATGGGCCATGTATGCAGAATAGGTTAGAAAAAAAAAACATGGTATCTCAGCATTTCATTAATTTTAAACACTTACCATCCCTCAGAATAATTTTAATATGGTCTCTAGGTAACTTTAGAGAAAAATGTTAGCTTAGATGTATTCCACCTAGAACTATGCAAGTTAAGTTTGGTGCACAATCCCCTGTATCATCAGTTAGAGAGAGGAAGCTCTGCAACAGAAGTTAAACCTACACAAGATGGGAACTGCCCTCTTGATGTGCCCACTTTTCCCCCCTATTTCCTAACTTAAATATCTCAAATAGGTGCCTAAAGATGAAGATTAGTCTTGGAAACAGGCCCTAGAGACATGTTAAAGATCTAATTGTTTGTAAGGTTCTCTTAATGCTAGTTTGGGGATCAAAATTGATTTCTTCTCCTTTTATGGATACTACTGTTGTCCTCTTCCTCCAGTACTACCCAAATGAATAGGTGAGAAATAATCATTTGCAGTTGTAAATATAAGAACACAGAAATAGCAAAAGTGGGATTTGCTCATGGATATTGTATAGCAGCCACTCCTAACAATGAAGGTGCAAGAGTATCAGGAGAGGCTCACAAACCAACTAAAGATGCTTCTCTTAATCCTACTGGACAGTACCATTTTCCACCCTAAATACACATTTTCTTTGTAAAATCTCTAGGTCCAGATATTCTTCTTACCTGTATGAAAATCTGAAAATCTCGAATTCTTGCACTAATAAAATATGCTGAAAATACATCTTTAACATTTCTGAACTACAGATGTGTGTCCAGCATTAGCTTGAGGGGATCAGTCTCCCTCTCCTGTGAATGGAGCAGAAAGCTCGGACCAGAGCTCCGCAAAACTCAGCAATCCACAAAACCTCCCTTCAAACCAAACCCAAAAGTACCATATGGCACAGCAAGTTTTAAGAGACAAAACAAAAGAACTAAAATGCAGTGAAAGTCTCCTAAAAGACTACGAGAGAACAAAAAAGATGTTTCATGAAAAGAAAAAAAGTAAAAATCATTTTTCACTTTTTATTCTATTGGTACATAAACAGAACATGGATTATCTCACCTTTTACCCACATTTATATTTGAACCCAGTCTGTGCAAGTCCAGCAGCAGGTCTCTGCCAGAAGTGCCCGAGTTAACCCAGAAGGTTATCTTCTCATCCCCAACCCTCTCCTGCAATCCGTGTTCTACTTTTGCTCACACTAAATAAAGCAAACTGATATTTATAGCATTTCTTAGGAGGCTGAATGTTTTCATCTACTCACCAGGTCATCCAAAATATCTCAGAAATCAAGTTTCATGACAGTTACCAAAACAACGCTTTGAGTCACTAACTTTGAGATGTTTATGTAAGGACAGTAAAAATCATACATAAACATGGAAAAAATCCTCATCTGTTTTTTTCTTCTGATTTATTACCTAATAATTCAACAGCAGAGGACTTTTAATGCAGTCCTGTAATTCTACAGCAATTGGAAAAGGCTCCAAAATAATCTTTATAAGAAAGGGGAAGATTATTTGATATTAAATCCATATAATAGCAACTCCAACTGTTAAGCTTGATGATTCTACTGTAGAAGGAAAGTAGAATTATAAAGCAAAAATATCTTTCAAGCAGTTTAGGTGATGAAACGAGACTAACAAGGCACTGGTACCACACATTTTTAAAAGAAAATACAGGCACTTTGAAATATCATGTCAAAAATACTGAATAAATTACAGGATATGTGTTTCACAGAGAAAGAAGAGCAAATAGCTGTAATTTGGGAGGCTAGAATTTCCTCAATGAGATAGCATAAAGGGCCCTGTGAACAAAAGGACCTTTCTCAAAGGTTTTCAGTGACTTACACAAGTTTCAGTACTCTACTTTAGTAGCAGTATATGACACTGCATCTGCATTTCTTAGATGTTCTTTTCATTAACCATTTTTAATCAGCACATAAATATAAATGACATTAAAAGATCAAGAGCTTTCTGTTGTGAGCTATGCAAATCCTGAGTTATGCAAAACATGATGTCCTGCTTTGTGAAATCACAGCAGTAACTTCAGATTGTCTGAAATTACTGTTTTAGAAAATAACACTTTAGCATTTACCTCTAGAGAAGGCAGCCTTCATCCTCAACTTACAATCAATCAATCATCAGAAACATCCAGCTTCCCTTAATAGATGGTTTCAGCTCACAGGTGGAGCTTTGCTTTCTAAGGTTCAGAGCATTTTAAGGTTCAGATGAATTAACATGTGCATATTATAAGCTGGTAGTATATGGTCTAAGGATTAACTGCTATAGCAACCAGTACTGTAGTCTGCCAACACATCATTGGATTTTCTAAGTTTATATGGATAGGATTTACATGTAGGTGTTCATTTATTGTACAGGGATTGCAGGTTTTATATTATGTGGATTTCTTCAAGCACGAAAATGCACAGCCATTGCACCAGTCTTCCAAAAAAAATCCCTTGTGTAATATTCAAAATGAAACCTCTACTAAAACAACAATTTCACCGTGTTTTACAAATATTTATTTTACACACTGTAGGACCCCTCCTGCTTCTCCATTTCATTCTATCCCATTACTCTAGAAGAGTATTCTGGACAGTACCAGGAATTATTCAAACTGAAATACGATGGCATGAAACCATGGTATAATCAAAACCTTTCTGCCCACAACCTTAATTACTTGCAAACTTCAATTTAAAAAAAAAAAATTAGAAGCATTAAAGAAAAGCATACTTTTATTACAAGACACTTTAAGAATGGTCTCTGGGGACTGATCAAGTGACCTCTCTGCCGTCTCTTCTCCCTGAAGGGAACTAGAGTTGGCCAGACTCTGTGCATATCCAGAGGTATTTTTACCCAGACACCTCAATACCTGGTTTCTTTAGGAAAGTAGCACACTGTGAAGAAGTCCTACTCACAACACATCAGCTGACACAATGACATCAGATCACACCACAAACTACTGGGGTTTTTGAGTAAGCGGTGAATACTCAGAGCCAGTGGAGTTCAATAGCACCTAAAAATTAATTCCTTCAGATAATATCCTACAGATATGAGAACATTCCTCTCCCCAGACACACTTCTGCATGTAAGATTCTTGGGCAAAAATGGGTGGAAGGGGAACAATCCTGTTTCAACTGTGGTTGCCTATATGTGTGAATTAAGTATACATATGTCAGATTCCACCATACTGTGTATACTACAGCTATCCACAAATGAATAATACATCTTAATTTCATCACTTCCAGTGGAGAGGAGCAGAAGCATTTTGAGAAAAAACAGAGGTCCAAGATAGGAGAAAAGTACCACAAGACGAGGATGGAAGAGAAGAAACAAAAAAATAACTGCACTAAAATATGCTTCCTCTGTCTGTAAATATAACTCTGTTGCTTGTAAACCTATCATCTGCATTTCAGCCGCTTTTTTCCTAGTATATTCTTCTATATTTTGTCCTGTCTCCTGACATGACCTTTTTTCTTTCTTCTTCAGTCACTCTCTCCTTCTTTCTTCCTAATGTCTTCCTTTCTGTATTTCTCTTCTGAATTTACCTTTGACTCTGTTCTCACTTTATCTATTCTGGAGTAATTATTCCTGGCTTTTCCTTCTACCATTTCGGTTCTGTAACCTCACTCTTTAACACCTGAGATTTAGCACCTTCTTTTCTTGTCCTGTAGCAGATGCAATAGCATTTGAACAGTCCAACAGAATTTGGGGGAAACTCTAGTGATGAATATCAGGGCTGCTCAGTGAAGTTTTCAACTAGCATGAAACCTGGCTCATCTTTACAGGATGATTACAGAATTTTTAGAATTATTACATTATTACAGAATTGGTTAGAAAATAATATAAGATAGACATTATAATGAGATTCTGAAGAAAATCATGATACTAGAAAAGGAAATATTCAAATAAATCAAGAAGAACAATATATATACTTCCATAGACCAAGATTCATACATCTGTTACATCAGTATTTCCTGTAAGAGTAGGAGTGGGCAGGAAGACACCCACCCCAAGGAAGAGGTAAAATCATGTTGCAATTATGTCCCATATTGGTCTTTTTCCTCTTTTAATGGGTAACTATCAACCAGAGCACTGGGCTTCCAGAAGCAACCCTAAGCAAACTCAACTTTACAGGCTGCTATTAACACAGCAACCTAGAAGATACCCTGGAAGCTGCGTGATGCATAGAACATATCTCAATTCTTCCATGAAGAAAGCAGTTTGGAACCTTCCAACACAAACAACTTTTTATCTCCTAGATTCAGCAAAGATCACCTTAAGTCATGTTGGTATGCAGTTACTTAAGAATGACCATGAAAGTCCATGTGAATGCTGTGGAGCATCCCTGCTTTCCACGCTGTCCCAATCAGAACCACTGGCTCAGTGCCGATGCAGCTCCCGTGCATCATGGTACAAGCTGCGCAAGGAAAATTATTCACCTCAAAACTACCCAGAGCAGAAATAGTAGCCAAATTTAGTTGAATCTGGAGCTGTCAGGAATGCAGTGCCAACCAGGGCTACCTATTGGTAACAGTAATCATTTTTAAGATCAGAACCTGATAACCTCAGGTAAGGCAGTTTATATGAACTCAAAAAATGACTACTTTGCTTTTATTCCATGCAACATTTGACTCCCAAGCATCACTCAGACTTTCATAGCGCAGAGGTAGATTTATATTAAGTCTCTTTTCAGACATGCTTTAAGCTTCAAATTACACCATATAGATACTAGAATTTTATCTTCAATAATGAAAGAGATGATATATGATATTGGTGACTGCTACTGCTCTCAGTACCTTGGCTGACATTTTAGTTGGGTGGAGAGGATAAAACAGCCACTCCGGGAACAGATTCAGAACAATGCAAAAGAGAATTTTCTGGTTTTCAGGTAAGAGTAAACAGTGTTTTATAGTCACTGGGAATATATTCTACAAGCCAAACAGATCTGACTTTGAATAAGGTGTTAATTCCAAAAGTATGAATGTGATTTTGTCAGTTTGGTCCACTTATGATTAAGAAAAAAGCTGAAGTGATTTTGAGCCATTAAATAGGAAATGTAATTTAACGACTCTCCCAATTATTTTCTGCTTTAGATGGCAACAGAGACAGGAAGACTGCCTTCCCTGGGACTCCACACAGGATTTTTCCGAGGGCTGTCCGAAATCTTACTGAAGGGGATCAATGGTTAATTCCCTTATGGATTCAGACAGCAACCAACTCACAGTCTCAGCCAGTCCAGAAAAATGGACAATTCTGAGGCCTGATTAAGTGACCTCTCTGCTGTCTTTTCTCCCTGAGCAGTTGACCAGACTGTGCATACCCAGAGGTATTTTCACCCAGATCCCTCTAAACCTGGTTTCTTTAGAAAAGTAGCACACTGTGAAGAAGTCCTACTCACAATATTGATTACACCAAGAAAGGAAAAAAAACCCACCTCAGAAACCAGTCTGTGCTAATTATTTTTGACAAATTTACCTTGTCTTAGCACATTCATTGGTGTTTACAAATAGATGTTTTTCCCCAAGAATTAAACTAAATCTGATCACCTATTTTAATTCCTCTGTTAAAATACAAAGACAAAAGGAATTAGATGTTGTTGATGATTGCTCAACCGGATATTCCATCAGCCTTGGCATGGAGTCACTATTTTAGAAGAGAAAGTGGTTTGGAGCCCATTCAACTGCCAGTGTTTCTGTGTCAGGTCAGTGAAAAATACACCAAATACGTCTGGGCTCTGTGTCAGTTCTCACCTCTAAAGAGGCTACAGGAAAGCTGGAGAGGGACTTTTTACAAGTGCATGTAGTGACAGGACGAGGTATTGGCCTCAAACTGAAAGAGGGTTGGCTTCAATTTGATATTAAGAAGAAATTCTTTACTGTGGCATACCCTGTGGTGGTGAGTCACTGGAACGATTTCCCTGACAAGCCCCGTCTCTGGAAGTGTTCAAGGCCAGGTTGGATGGGCCTTTGAGCACTGGTCCAGGGAAGATGTCCCTGCTCATGGCAGGGGGGTTAGAACTAGATGACCTTGAAGCTCCCTTTCAGACAAAACTATTTGAGGATTCTGTGATTTTTGCAGATCTCTCTGCAGACCTGTGATTGCAGGTTCTCTCTAAAACTAGAGAGAAAACTTTGGTTCACTACCAAAGACATAAATAGGAGACAACTAGCTTCCTCCAAGATCATACAATATTTATAGTTTTGACCAGAATTTTAGTGCTCTGAGCTCATTCAATCAGCATTCATGCAGGCAGGTGTTTAACCTGAACCTTACAAGTCAAATTCTCTGAGGCTGTTATGGTTTAACTCTGGGACCTAGAAGAAAATAAAGCAAGAAGACTGCCAATGCAAGGTTCTTAATGGGTTATAAATGAAAGGAGGAATGCTTCTTCGAATCCCCTAAATTAACAGCCCTCTTCTATCCACAGACTGTTCTTGGCCAATATCCGTAAGTAATGAAATTATGAAAAACAAGCTGCAGCTTCCAGAGTTTTGCAATTACCAGGGGATCATACTTGAAGAACCATAGATGGCTGCATGCTGCAGAAAATTCTAAGTCAAAGGTTTGTAGTCAAAAGTTACTTTAAAAAGCAACTTTCCAACTTGAGATATAATGAAGAAAATTTGAGAGGTCTGGTATTTAAAGGGAAACAAGATAAATGACATACATATATATTGCAAACTAAGAGAGAAACAAGTCATTAAAATGAGTGTCTCATCCATCTCCCACTACTGTGAGTTTTAAAACAGGAATACAATTCAAAGCTTGTGAAAACATGTGAAACAAGTTTACTCTAAAATCGAAAGAAGATAGTTACACCTGCATGCATTTTTTTAATAATATCAAATACTTGATATTATTAAAAAATAAATAATATCAAATATTTGATATTATTTAAGACCAAAAAATTTGATTTTCCTGTTCTCTATTTTTACCAGAAGAGAAAATGTGATCTTCCTGCCATGAGCTCTTGAAAAGAGTCATGAAAGGCACATTTCAGTTGTTTTTACACTGTTAGATCTCCAGGGTCATACTTAGGAGATGAAACTCCTTAAGTAATCAGTACATTCTCCAGAAGACTTGGCATTTCCCTTTTTAGCCCAATTATGTTCACAGAAGTGGGTGATGCCACAGAAGCACTCCACTCAACTCCGCTTGAGTGAAGAATATACCATATACACATGAATACCAAAAAACAGTAAACTCTAAGAAACACTGTTCTAAACAATTTTTACCACATAAACAGATATACCAGTGACATACCTGAAGAAGAACATGAACAGAGCAGCTGTGATGCAGAACAAAAGGACCTGCAAGAAGGAGAAAGAGTGTTACTACATAACACACTACTACTGCATGTTCTGGATCATGAAGATTTTATAACTTTTACTATAAAACTACACTTTATTTACGTGCTTGAGGGGCCAGAATGAAAGCTTGTCTGAGTCCACCCAAAAGGATTGCCTAGTTTCTAGTGGACTTTGAGCGATTCCTGTAGAAGCTAAAAAATTGAAATACACGCTGAGGTAGTGGGACAACAGACACAGCAAATGGCACCACTTAAAAGCGTCTGTAATAAAAGACCAAGTAATAAAATAAGTACAAAACAACAGAATTTAAACAATAAAATATTAGAACTGAAATTTAAACATCATATTTTACCTGTCTTTGCTTTAGTGATTTATTCAAATATCATATTGTTGCAGTTTAAAAGGCATGGTGTTTAAAATGTCTGCATAATCAGCTCCTTCTGCTGAACTGCTTTCCAGCCAGTTTGAGAGCAGTTAATTCTATTCCAAATCAAGAGTATCCTTTACAGTAGTTTACCTTAGTGCTAAACCCACAGGGAACAATCCTGTCTCGCTCTACATTATCAATGTTATCATACAAGAGTCAATGAGCAAACTCAGCAGCTCTCCAGCACTGAGAGGGGAATGTCCTTCTTCCTTCTGCCATCTTCTCTGCTGGGGCTTAGAGCTGTTACCTCCTCCTTACCACCCACAGAAGAACTCAGAGATGCTGAAGAAAACCTGCCTTAATCCACTCCATTTTTGTTAGGTACAGCTCACAAGTGAGAAGATATTGTTTTGTTCTATATATACTGGCCCATACTCATACCATCATTTAGGAGGCAAAATCCTTACAGAAATATTGCAAGTCTTTCAGAAAGTATCTGCACCTATTTTCAAGGGTTGAAGAAGTTTTGATCATGAAACCATACAGACATCTCATGTGAGAAGAAATGAAAGAGGTGGCAGAGGTGCAAATTAGAAGGTTATAAACCTGTAGAACAGGAGGCTGCTGTGTGTTAAAACAGATCAGAAAGCGTGACAAAAATTTGCACAGGAAATCTTTACAATGACTTTCAGAACAAAAAAAAAAACTTACAAA
This sequence comes from Aphelocoma coerulescens, assembly GCF_041296385.1. Taxonomy (NCBI): domain Eukaryota; kingdom Metazoa; phylum Chordata; class Aves; order Passeriformes; family Corvidae; genus Aphelocoma; species Aphelocoma coerulescens. The sequence goes on from NC_091013.1 coordinate 86,565,876, forward strand.
TGACACCATTTCCCTTTTATAAATCTTCTGGCAGGTGACTAAAAACTAGGTCACACAAGACACTGTAACATCTGCTTTGTAAACTACCCATTTTTTCCTTTTCCTTCATCAGAACTATCATATTTTATTTATCTGCATCAAGAATGTGAACATCTGAAATCATTTTATATGAAATCATTAGGGCAAAGGTGTATTTAATGAGGGTAATGGTATATTTCATTTCAAACCAGCAGCAAAAGCAGACTTGTTTTCAAACACAAATTCTACTCAAAAAAATCTGCCCTAATCCTCTAAAGTTCAAAATGTATTTAATCAATCAAACAACAGCTATCAATTCTCTTGAGGTTTTTCTGGAGACACAGGGAGAAGAAGGCTTGACAGCCTGAGCAACAATGTTGGGAAGTAAGTGAGAAATGGCAAAGAACCAGTTTTCTGGAGGACGGGGGGGGAGGCGGGGGGGGGGGAGAGGGGGCAGGGGACAACAAAACGAAACAAAATTTGAAAAAAATATGTATGCCTTTGCATACTAAAAACACTCAGTTCACTAAATAGTATTTTTCTTGCCCTTTTTTCTTTTATTCTTTTTTTACCTTTTTTTTTTCCCAGTAAGTTTGATAATAATCTAACAAGTATTTATATGCATCATTAAGATGCCCTCAGAGCTTTCTTCTCCAGGTTAAAGCATCCCAGCTTTCTCAGCTTGGGAAAGCCAGCACTGAACACACCACTATGGATGTGTCTCAGCAGCACTGAGTAGAAGGGAAAGATCACCTTGTTCAGCCTGCTGGCAGTGGCCTCCTGTGCTGGAAGGGCCCTTTGCTGGCTCATGATCAGCTTGGTGTCCACCAGGACCCCCAATTCTTTTTTGCAAAGCTGCTTTCCAATGCCCTCAGCCTACTGGTGACAGCAATTGACCCAGTAACAGCAGCAGCAGCAGCTCACAAATGACTTGCCCTCGCTGCCAGATAAAAATCTTGGCCCAAAGAAAGGAAAAATAACAATGTTAAAACTATCAAAACTACTTGAGTCTTGTGTATTCAGGCTTTTCCCGCACATTACCCAATCCTGAGGTTATGTGCATTTTCTTTAAGCATTTCCATTATAGTCAGATTTCCTGGGGTACAAAAGGTCTCTGATTGGAGGCTGCTGGTTCTTCCATACATCCAGAAAAAAGAGGAGGACTGAAGCCTGTGATAAAGTAACACAGACCTTGTAATTAAAAGGAAAAGCACTGGGAGTACACATAATATATTTAATGAAGACAGGAGGAGGTAAATGGGCAGATCCATGATATTAGCTGGTAGAAGCACCCAGAGTGTTGGAGCTACACTTCCAACACTGCAGTGCTACTACTAGCTCACAGAAGACCTAAGGCAGCTTCAACCACTGGCACATGACACTTGACTTCCAGTATATTCATAAAGCCTGAAAACCATCACCTTCCTGATCAACCACTTTGCAATGAATGCGAGAGCTACGGCTACACTTGATAAAAACAAAGTAACCATTCCTAGATCCTGAAGGCTGCGTGCTACAGAAAACTGAACTGCCAGCTACAATCTGTCTGAGGGAAGGTTTAGTGGTAAAAACCATGGAAAATTAAAAACCCAGTTTAAATAAGCCCCTTCAGTAATTAGTACTTCAGCCAATTTCTTCCAAAGTTAGAAGCTATATAACTGGGATATATATAACTAGGAGCTTCGTACAGCTGGTTAAAAATTTTTACTCTTAAAATATATGATGCAGAAAACCCCAACTATTTTGCATATTTTTTATTCCTTAAAATAAGACATTCATCCACAGAAGAGATTACTGCTGTCTCTGCTGCTAGAGATTATAAGCCCCCTCTCACCTTTACATTCACACACAGTTGAATAGCAGCATGGTAGTTGCATTACCTTTTATTATATCAGCTATTATTACCAGGGATCATGTTAGATACTCCATGGGACTTTTGACCTCACAGTCCATTTTTCTAATTTACCCCTACTTCAGACATGAAGAATGATCTGTTGTACCCAAAAGCCACTCTGTTTTTTTCCATACATATTAATTGGTCTAATAAAAAAAAATATACATCATCACTAACAGTAACCACCCAAAGCTACACTTGCTTGTGGTTCCTAGATTTTATTTCAAGATGTGTTATTGCCCTTATTAAAATATTTTATATGGTTCTTATCATTAAGATTATCTCTTAAGCAAACTCCCTTCTAACAAACCCAAAACAAAACAAATTAAAATAATGGAACTAGCCATGCAGATTAATGTAATGCTCTTGTACTCCATGGCACAGGAAATACATATGTATGGAATATCTCTTTTCCACCTGCACAGTATGTAACATCCTAATCAATGAACTGTCTTTATGAAATATATTTGTTAATCTTTTCCAAGAAAAAAATAGCTAGTTTAAAAAGCACACAATTTTCTGTCATTTTCTAGTCGTTAAAAGGGATGGAAATCACAGCCTTTCTGAGTAATTAAAGATACCAGAAGTCATATAAAAGACACCAAAGACACCAAAAGCTGTACAAAGAGAACTTACATGAAAGCAGAAGCCACATCACTTTACATTCAGCCTCTTAAAATCTGATCTGATGACCACTCTTACTAATATAAATAGTTATTTTTCACCACTATTTAATGCCGCAGGCAAGAAATTACCACAGTAAACCATTACCTGATGGAATTAGTCACCATTAGCTGAGACAGCAGCTCTTACGTGACAGCTACATCGTCACCTATATGGGACTAAAAGGGAGAACTTCAGCCCAAAACCCAGGAGGTGCCAAGAGCATCAGCTATACCTCTGAGATTGCTGCCATGAATGGCACTTACACAGTGCAAAGGAAGGCTGATACAGCCACTTAACACTAGATGACATCAGCCATGGGTTTGGCAAGGGGTTTTCTTTTCCTGAGCACTGAACTAGTTCTCCTGCTCTCCACACCACTTATCTATTTACTGTCCCAAGTAAGTAATGATCACTCGCATCCCTCATCACTCTTCCACCACTTCTCAGACTGATGCTCTTTTTGGGCAAGTACAGTAGATTCTCCGGAGCACAACTCTACTCTCACCAGTTAGTGAGCTAAACCACCCCAGGAGAGAGAGATACAAAAAGCAACTCAACGCCCATGTTACATTATTGCTATAAAACTAAAGTTGTTGCCAGTATGTTAATGCCTGCCGCTTATTCAAGAGAAGACAGGAAGGAAGCTGGAGTACCAGCCTGCAGGAGTAAAAACTATTCCTTAATTTGGTAGAAAAAAATTGCAAATGACAGCTAGAACCTGAAGTCTTGTCAAATTCAGACTAGTAAAATGGCAACTTTTTCTCTGGTTACCAAGATTAATTAATGCAATGTGATTAGACTGGTTTGTGTACACTTGATGCAGTGTGGTGAGATTCACCAGCCAGTATTGATCAGTATCCAACTAAATGATTTTATGGTGTCTTGTCACATCAGCATTCATAACAATAGGATTACTGACGCATGTCTTTAAAACAAATGCATTACCAATAATAAAATATGCATATGTACACTTCAGCAAAAGCTTCTGAATTTGTTACTTTTATTTAAATTTCACTATTGAATAAAATGTCAAATAAAACTATATACTTCAGGTCTGTCAAATGACTTACTAAAGGTGTAGTGAAAATACTGTGAAGACTGAAGGGAAAACATACTCCCAAATCCTGCAGCAGCTCCAGCCCTACTGTAACCATCCAGCTTTTTGTGTCTCTGGGTCCCTTGCTCCTTTCTCCAAGGCCAGTGCTGTCCCACAGATGGCACCTTAGAGCACCAAGCAGTGCTTTAGACAAGGCTAGGATGTTTTCAACCATCTCTACATTTAACCACAAGCTCCTTGTTTTTCAATCCCCCAGGGAGAGAGAAGGAGCCAAGGGGGAATGCAAAGCACTCTGAGTTTCCTCAAGCACGTACAGATCTGGAATAACCAAGACTCCAAGATCCAACAGCTGTAACCAAACATGTGCAACCATCATCAAACATTACTGTCTGTACCTGCTGGGTTGGCACTGTCTCATTCCTGTGAAGTCATATAACATCTCTTCTCTTTTACACACTAATCAAAAATTGTGATTTACTTATTTTTTTAATTTCCATTTAAATATCTTTATAACATCCCTTATTTTTCTATTAGGAACACTCCTCAATTCCTAAGTATTGCTGCAGGCAGCAAAAATGAGCTATTCCAATTCTCAGTGTTGCCACTGCTTATTAAAGAAGTCACACAGTTCCTGTACAGAAATGTCATTAATGAAGTTTTTAAAATAAAGATATTTTACACTGAAAATGGGTTATTTGGTTTTGTATGAAAGCATAAGGAGTTAAGAGAAAATGGTGGTTGTCCTTCACCAAGCTCAAACTTCCAATAATCCCAAAAGACACATGCCAATTGGAAATCCTGAAATGGAGCCACATCTCTCTGGTCATTTCAAGGAATGCCGTCTTTTATCTTCTTTCTATAGTCAAGCCTGTCAAATCAAAATCTTTATAACATCTTCTCTCCTTCTCTAATTGAAATGCAGCATATCTGGGGAGAACTTAATGAGCTATCAAAAGCAATGGTGAAAACTCTTGTCATACCTGTGGTCAACCACGTGATTATTTTTCTAGTTGAAATTAAGTAACTTTTGAAGCAACTTTTGAAGCAACATTGCTGCTGCTTTAAAATTTATAGGCTTTATGAAAATGCAGAAAACAATTTGTCAGATACTTATTGGGCACAGGGCCAGTTCAGCTACACCTACAACACTCAGCTGTTAGAGGCTCCTGATTTTTTTCTGCCAGCAAGTCTGAAGCAATCTCTGGGCTGATAAGATCAAAAGAAACACTAGTATGTGTTATTAAACAAGAGATTATATAGGTTCTTGTTAAAGCACTGTTGTTGGATCGTGATTAAAAGGTTACAATTGGCAAATGCAGACAGTAACTGAGCCAAGACTGGGAGCACCTGCCAGTCCCAGAAGAACAGCAAAGAATAAAAAAAAATTAAACCCTCAATTTTCTAGTTCACAAATTCCGTGTAGATATATACACACACACACGTACCTATAACTAAGCATTTCAGAATTCTTCATTTGTTTCCTCAACACTTGTCAAGTTTCTTCCCCCATTTTTCATATTCTATTAGCCACAGCAAACAGAGCTACAACATACAGTGACACAGCCACAGAATATCCATTCTGGAAGCTTCTGAGGAGAATCCACTGCTTTCAAGCATGCACAAGGCTTGAGAGACTGAAGCACAAAAAGTAGTTGCCAAATGAAACTGCAGTTTCATCACCAACACAAGCAAAAGTTTTGTATTATACCACTGGAGTGTACTGAGTTCAATTTAAAAATCTACACTTCAAATACATATTTTAAAATCTAAGATTGGGTCACTACGATCTTCCTACAACCTGACACGTTCCTCATGATGGCTACACATCTTGCTGTGCAGGTTTGCCCATTGCTGGGCCATGCACACAGCTCAAGTTGAAACTACACAAAGCTCTTTCAGGCAACATCAGCTTATGCAGTCATCACTCCTCCTCCAGCAACTTTTCTTTGCTGATTATTCCATGTGTCTTCTGCTGGCACAGAGATGCACAGAAAAACAAGTCATAGACATGACCCACCAGAAAGCAACTATTTTCTGTTCTCAAGGACTAATAGGGGCAGGGTCAGACAGCTTAAGCCACACCCAGATTAAATCATAGCCTGATACTAACAACATAGTCAATTCAACCAGCATGATTTGAACCTCCCTTCATTATAATTTTGACAAATAAACGTGAATTAGCTGTGAAGTGTTCAAATTATATTGAGAAGGCAGAATTAGTGATATACTTGAAATACCACACCACAAATGAAAACTAACTAACATCTCTAAGTATTAAATCCATATGTAAGCTGAAATTTAAATCTGGTTACTTATCCTACAAGAGCTTTACAAATGTAGTAAATACTAAAAACCCAATGTATTTTCTTAGTAGTCTGTACAGATGTCTTGTATTAGGCTTCTGAACATAACTGCTTAGCTCATGTTACAAATATCATCCAAGATTTCATCTCCACCATGAGAATTTCTGCTTATCTGTCTCTTCTTCTTCCAGAGCTCACAATCACTGAAGAATTAGAAGGTTTAATATTACCTTAGTATCCAAAAAGGAACTGCAAGTTATTTGTCTTTAAAAGCTTACAGGTGTTGAAATAATTTTGTTGCTGTGAAGCACATGTATTAAAATATTATAAGCACAGCACTTTGCAAGGCAGCATCATGAAAGCCACTGTATCCAGTAATGATTCATACTGGTGAAATTTCTGAAAAGTAGCAGAATGTGATGAATTTCAGATAAGCATTAACAGCTAGTAAAAGGACAGGGTTAAAGAGGTAGAAATAAATTATCTATTTTGATAACTGGGACATTAAAAGCAGGGTTTCCCCACTATTGCAACCATTTAACTATTATGTTAAGTGGTGTATTTGATAATTGAAGTCAGCTAGATCGACAAATTTTAAAATTACTAAAAATTTTGGCATGCTCAGATTTATTGTAATTTGGCTACAATAGTCATCTTTTGTGCTCAAGAGCTTCCTGCCCCGCATGCCCATGCCCATAGCTGCCCCCTCTGTTCTGCCAGTTGAGATGCTGGGCAGGGCAAAGAAGAGGCTGAGGAAACCAGTGGAGCCAAGAGAAATGCACATTAAGGAATGTGCTCAGGAACTGTGCATTTCTTTTCTTAAAAATGCTGTGCAACCAGCAGACACGTAAAACAAATGCTATTTCTGTATATACATATACAGCAGCATTTTGGTGTTTCCTAAGTGAGGAAAAATATTTTAAAATTATGATAATTATTTATGTTTGTGCATAAATCCTGGCACCTTTTATATGATGTCATTTAACATGACTATTCCTGTATCTCTCCACAATTTTGTCAGAGTTTTCATTAACATTGTGAACTACATGCATTGCTTTGCAAGTAGGAGTCCCCTTGAGAACATGAGGAGGGGGAACAGCTAAACTGATAAGCTAAAATGCCTCTCACATTTCCCCAGACAGGAGCCTCCACATTGTACAGCTGACACTGGCTGTCAGCATAAGACACAGTCAGCTCCTCAGGGGAACAGGGCTCTCAGTAAGCAGTACTTATGTGAGCATGCTAGGAAAGAGAATCAGAACTGACTGGAGGGGGCGAAAGCACAGAGTGTGTTATCTGTTGAACCAAGGAGTTCATGCTGCGATGGAATTAGTTTCCAGTGAATTTTCCTGAGAAAGTACAGATACTCTTGTGGCACGTGAAAGGAAGGACATGAGTTCTCACCACAGATGTCTACTCCATCCCAGTGCTGGAGGTTCCTTCTCACTCTGCATCCCCATCACTGCAGTAAGCCAGGGAAGGGGCTCAGGCTGCTTCAGAGAGCAACTAGTTTTGCTTTGAAGAGCCCCTCCAGTGGTCCTTTTAACCACCTCCTACATGGAGACTGAGTGGAAAGAAGAGATGCTAAGCAGAAGCTATGAAGCACTATTATAAACCATTCTAGCTCGATTCACATGGCCTTCCCTATCTCTTTATTAAGCTGTAATATTCTTAGAACTAAGAAATAGAAGCTCAAAACTGATACAGAAATCAGTGGAAAAATAATGGTGTTTTACTGAAGTACTTAATTTTAAAAGATTACACAGCAAAGGCCCACACATCAGCAAACACCCACTCTTCCTCCATTACAGAACTTTATTACACCTTGATTAGGATAAACGGTATAGGTTATATTATACTCTTCTTTCTCCCAGCAGTTGTAATTTTGTCTTGTTTGTTTTACCATCAATCACTTAAATGTTAGAAGATCTGTCACCCACTTCCGCACACAACACCTACAGGTTCAGGAAAAAGTCTTGGCACTAGCAGAGAATGCTACTAATAAGGCAGATTAATTTTTATTCTTTCTGCTATTGTTACTCCCATCACAACAGAGAAAAAAATACGATCAAAACAACATAAGCGAAGTGCAACAAGGTTAATAAAAGGTTATGCCCTTTGGTCATTGTTTAAATATTCTCTCAGATATTTAGAAGTAGGTATGAGTGTTTATTCATGCCTAGAGGCATTTCTTTTTTGCTGATCCCAAAACAGAACACAACATTTCAAAACAACTAAAAACATCAAAATTTCCATTATATTACATCCCTGCCATATTCTGCTCTGCACCCCTACCTCTCTCACCCTTTGCTGTTCTCTGGGAAGGTAGGATGGCTGTCTGCACACAGCTTCACCAGCTGGGAGCAGGGGAAGAAGGGCTGCCACAAAGGCTGTCCCAGACCTTCAAATTACATCTTGAACAGCATCCATCATGGTGGATAAAATTCCCAATGGCAAACTGCATCTATACAGTGGTATCAGACCAGTAGGAAAAGGCAGAGAGGAGAGAAAAGGGAAGGGACAGATAATGTGGGCTACCTGGTTTACCAAATCTCCCGAGTCTGTTCCTGGAGAACTTCAGAAGTACTGTGGCACTTGGTAATACTGTGATTTTTATTTTTTATAACTTTTTAAAAATATAAATGAGGACACATTCAAACAGTATCACAACTGTACACAAAACACCTCAAAGAAAGAGGTCACCTGGATAAAGAGAGTTTAAAAACTCATGAAAAGGATATAATTAGCTAAGAGCTGGTTATCAAGATCTAAACCAATTCATCTGCAAATATTATTTTCATTTCCAATCGTTACTACAAAAATTAATGAGAATCTGATTCCAGAAAATAGCTGTGCAATCCACTGAAATAACTGCAGACAGCACCCATGTCCAAGACTATGGTGGAGTACCCTGAGAATTACCAGGAACCTGAGAAAGTCACAACAGGGAGATTAGCTGCATTTGTAACTGGTCACCAAGTTCACCACACAGCTAAATTTAATATGATCTTGACATTACTGCAGTATCTCCACACTCAGTTGTTTCAAATTTCTGGACACATTTCAGGAAGCTACTCAAAAATTTCAAGTTCTTCATTATTTTACACAAATAATGAAAAATACTACGTGATAGGGAACACACCTTATCTCATGTCAACTAAGGGGCTATGGATTTACCTTAAGCTCTCCTTCATCTAGACTCTCTCTACTCAGTAAGGAGAGACTCAGCAAGCACCCGAGTGATAAAGCAACAAGTTCAAATGAGAAACCTTCCAGCAGCTAAACCTGAGAGAGAAGCCTGATCTTTCTTGCAACAACTTTCTCTCACTCCTATCTTTTCCAGTCTACACCACAGAGCCATCAAGCACAGTATCACTGCTTTTTTCACATACAAAATGCATTAACTAATGGCTAAATATAGTGTTAGAGACCATAACACAAACAAGATGTTTAAACAAAATTTTGAACTGCTGCTAATTGTGGACTTTTTTACCTGTTTCACACTTAATTTTGCTGCAGAAACACAGCTAACATTGAGTAAAAGTACCAGGTCTACACAGAGCACACAGTACAACATGGCGTGAGTTCAACTGTTTTCTAGTATGCATGTTCCAAATTTCAATGTAGCCCAAAATAATTATCCCATGAGAAAAACCTACATCTGAGAAATGTCTTACTCCACTAATAACTTAAAAAAAAAAAATTTAATTAATTTTTTTTTTACAGAAAAATTAACTAAGTTATTTAAATTATTTTTTTAAATGTTAAGGCTTATCATACATATGATTTTTACCTACAGGAGAAAAAAGATTATTTAAACACTTCTGCTAATGAAACATCTGCATTTAATACAGTTGATTACTCCTCTAAAACTATACATCGATTATATTCTTTCCTGTAAAATTACTCCTATAAATTGGAATCTTCAAAACCATCATATTTTCAAAGTGGTATGAGATTCCCCTTACACCCTCAAATACTGCATTCAAATAATTCTCAGCACCAAATTAGTCCAAAATGTCACCAGAGTCTACCTCACCTTGGCTTGCCTGGGGAGCCACAACACAAGTACATTTGGAAGACTTGTCTGGTTTGGTTTACAGGAAAGGATGAACAACAAGTGCAAAGATTTCTTGTGATAAAGTGAAAACATGAAGGAAAGCACATCATGAGATCACTCAATTCACTGAACTGTGTAAAATGACTCAACATGAATATCTTCAAATACAACAGCAAAGAGCTTGACTGATTTCTTGCTGCTCTCCAGAACACACCTGCTGCCCTTTTGAACTGTCTCATTAAGTATCACTCTAAAGCACACGGACCAGCTTTAGCTAGTGAAGATTACAGGGCTCCACACATCGCTCTGTCAGGAAATAATTTAATTCTCTGTCTTCTGCACCTGTAAGTGCACCACAAATGGTGCAGAAGATCAGATGATTTGATTAAGATCCTGCTGTTAAAGGCTTTTTGATTGTAGGACAGGCATTCTGAAAGCAGTACAGCAAAAGGTGAAATGTATCCATAGGTGATCATGAAATATTTGCTCCATTAAACTGACTCAAGAAACTCTGGACTTCCCAAGCCGAGGTGTAGGTAGATGAACTGCCAGCTAATGAAATAAAATGGCATTCAAAATGGAATTGTACAAAAAAAAATTACTATCTAAACTTTGAAGACGGTGGATGATTATAAAGTAAATCAAACAACCCAAACCTCCTTGGGTTCAGGGATGACCAGTTGAAAACACCTTTTCATCTCTCAGCTACTCCCAGACAAGCGCTGTAAAAACAGGACTAGGAACACATTGTGGGGTCAGTTCCCTACTGCACCAAAACATGCTATTTTACTTGTATTCAACAGCATAAATGAGCTATGAGAACATCTAAATGCAATGCAACACCAGAATAATCTCTTTCGAACCACAATTTTATCATTTTATCGCTGAAAATAAGAGCTAAACAAAATGTCACAACTACGATTACCACAAGGGGTTAACAAATTCAATCCCAGAAAAATGTAAACTCAAGGTAGAATTTCTTTCCTGCAAATTGCAGCAATGGAATTGAAATTAAACTGCATTTAGTTTAAATCCTATTATCACTGGAAACTCTTTTTTAAAAGTCAGCAGTTTTGGCATAATTATGTTTCTGGCCTGCTTCCTCAACGGTCTCAGAAGATTTTCCTGTAAAACAGCTTAAGTGCACATCCTACTCTGTAAAATGACAGAGTGCATAATATCAGGGTATCCATCACATATAGATGTGATTTTTTTTCCCAACAGAGCATGTAAGAACAAATCAATCAAACAAAAGATTTTAGCATATCTAGCGAAAGTATCCCGAAACAAAGGCCTCTTTCTGCTAACTTAATAACAAAGACAACTGAAGTAAAAGAAGACATATAAGGTTATCTCATCAAATTTCATTATTCCATATTTAAGGGAATGCTTCCACAAATGCTCCTGAAATCTTTGAGTAAACTGTTATATCACAATTTCCTGGGATTTCAGGTATTTTAGTAATTTCTCTGTATCCAAGGCAGAAACAAAAGGATTTCATCTTTGTTTCTTTAACAGTAGCCACAACAGCCCAGCAGTACCCAGCACCACAACCCCCAGCACTCATCTTTGCATGGCCAAAGGGATCTCTGGGGGAGGCCAAGAGGTCCTTATATTCCACCAGCCAACAACAGCTGTTCAGAGTATAAGCAGAAGCCTATAATCTTACAATTTAGAATAGGCTTATTAAAAAGCTGAAAAAAAGAGCGAGTTTTGTTGTTGCTGTTGATATTGCCTGCCTTGCTACCTTCTAGCACCGTTACTAGTAATACTGAATTACTTTTTAGCATCAGCTGGTGGAGAGAGAAATTCTTTTGAGCTTTCAAATCACTCAGATGTATACATCACTTCCTAGTTTGCAAAAGGTATTTTAGCCTAGAGCCATCTCTTCTTTTTGGAACCCGTAAGAAAATATTTTGTGTTCCCTCCATGTGGTCCCCCTGTCACTAGGGACTAAAATTATTCCTTAGCTGGACCAGTTTCCTTTCATGCTACCCAAGTTCAGGTGGTGGTTAAATAGAAACAGCTTTGTCAACACAACACCACTAAAAGTAAAGAAATAAAATACATACAAAACATGAAAAAAGAGAAACTCAGAGAGAGAAGATCCCCAAACATGCTCAACTTCAAGGATTTTTTTTAAAAAGAAAAAAAAAAAAACAGGGTTGGGAACAGGAAGATATTTAGGGATTCAAATCTGAACCTAAAGATAACCAAACTCGGTGCAGCATCCTTGCAGGCTACTCACAAATCACCAGCCTCTAAATTAAATACAGGAAAACACCATGTAACCCCCCCATATTTGTCATTATTTGCACTATTGTCGCTATCTGCAAGGTATGGTTGACCTCACATGAACCTTAATGTTCATGAACTGCAGGGAATCATTACAGAAGTGAAAACCAGGGAGACAAAAGCAGAGCGGAGTCAAGCAGGCAGCACATGCCCCAGAACAGCCAAAATTCAGACAAACAGATCAGGTTACACGTACTCGAGCAAGTAAACACCAGTGTAAAATAGGAACCAATAGTTTCAGCTATCAAATTACAGAAAAAAAACCCTTGTAGAAATGCAATACCAATATAGACAAAATGTTAATCTGGACAATATTTAACAGATTAATACATAAGAGATTACTCACATTATAGATATTTGGTTGAAAGTTTGGAAATAAATACAATAGTTCTGGTAAACAAAAATGAGCTATTGTGCTCACACTATTTTTAAATAAACATCTTGCAAATAATAATTTAAGATACTTTATTCATGCAATCAAAATTATGCTATCACATAATAACAGTGGGTATTAATGTTTTTGACACTTTAGATTACCTACTTGGTATCAATTTCAGTCCCCATAGAGAGCAAAAGAAATATTGAAAAAAACCTTCAACATATTTAAAATAGAAGCAGGTAAGACCTGGGTATACTCTCTTTGTTGAAATGATACTGTCCATAGATACACAAAAGGATTCACACAGAGAAGAGGCACAAAGTAAAGTAAAAGCACCAGCCTTTCCAGGTTTGAAACTTTCTGGAGGGAGGATTAAAAAACAACTTCCTTCCCAGCAGGATTGGACTCTTCTCCCACAGAAAAAGCAATAGAACAAGAGCAAACAGCCTTAAGCTGTAGCCAAGGGAGGTTTGTTTTAGATATTAGGAAAATATTCTTCACCTAAAGGGTTGCTAAGCATTGGAAGAAGCTGCCCAGAGAAGTGGTGGAGTCATCATCCCTGGAAGGATTTAAAAGATGAGTGGAAGTGGCAGTTGGGGAGATAGTTTAGTGGTGGACCTGGCAGTGCTGAGTTAGGGTCAATCTTAGAGGTCTTTTCCAACTTTAATCATTCTGTGATTCTTCTCCACTTTTTTGATGGCTGCATCCAATTTCTGCAGTGACCAGGGCCTGAATAACATCTAGTGTTCACCATTACAAAGATATTTGAGAAGTCAGCTAAGGGGAATATAACATGCTATTATTTCAGTTCATGAGTTTGCGTCTTTGAGGTATTTTCTCCTGTCATACTTGATGTGCACCCATATGCTCTATCATGTTTCTGGCTTTTTTTCTGAACATCAGAACACCGCTTCTTTGAGTAAAGTGCTATTTTCAGACCAAACACTGTAATTTTCCATTTCAGCTGTAGTAATGACAAAGCTTTCAAGTGGGAGACTGCTTCACAGAGTCTGGAGCAGCAGGTGAGTTCCGAACACACCCACGGCTGTCCTCTTGCACAGCTTACTGCATTTGCTGCACTCACTGATGCCATTTTGGTCTTGTGTAATTCAGTTGCCTCTGTTACAAGGACAACAGAGCTTGGACAGAAGTCTGCTCATCGTGACACCAGTTCATGAAGACTCAGTAAAATACATGAACTATTCTGATTCACGGAGAAATTCTGTTGTCCCATTATCTAAGTTTTCTTCCTCTACCTACTCACGCAGGAGTAGGTTTGTTGGGTTTTTTTAGCTAGGAATATCCCCTCCTCACTTTTCTGTTCCCTACCTCCTTATCACTTGCCATAAATTAAATGCTGTTGCAGAATTATGCTATTCAGCCCCTGGAAAAAGTGAAATTGATAATCTGCATCTTTGCATGTTCCTTGAGAAATAAGCAAGCAGAGCAGTACACAACCAGAAGTTATTTATCAGATGAGATGAATCACTCAGTAGTGGGATAATAACAGCATAGCTCTTATACAAAACACTGAAGGAGGCAACAGCAAAAGGTTGACAGGCAGGCAGAAAAGGAGTTCAATTTTTGTGGAAATTATAAAAGACGATCATTTTGGTAAGCGGTTTGGTCTTTGTATTAATCGGCTGCTCCCTTGCTCACGAGTGACATGAAAGATGTGTTCCCTGAAGCAAAGGGGGAAAAGGAAATAACAATGAAAACATTGATGGAGACAATATGGAAAAGTTCAGCATGCTGAGTTATTTTAAGTTTAGAAAAAATGCCAGGAATCCAGGAAAAAAAAATACTACAGGAGGGAGGCAATTTTACTTTAATCTTTTTAAATGTGTTGGAAAGAAAGTTATAATCTAAATCTATAAGGAAATATTGCAGCCAGTAAAACTGATTTAAACCCTCCAAATTGCAGACAGGATGATGACTGAGGAATTTTAAAAATATCCACAAGAATCAAAGGAAATGTCTTATTGGCTTATCTACAATTAAGTAAAACACAGGTTACCTGTGGAAGAATAATTCACTACTATGTCTCACAAAAAAAATGAAACTAAATGGAAAGAACAGTTTTACCACTGTCCCATCATCAATGAAACTGGTCAATTTTGAGCTAGTCATCAGTCTATTCACTGATACTTAGGAATAATTAAACCTGTCAGGACAAGGAAAAGGAATAAATTAGTACACCATTAAGAGTCCTTTTCAACCCTAATTACTAGCTGCCTTTCTGAAAAAAAAAAAAAAATCCAACAACAAAAAACATATTAGGGGTTTTCTGTTGCTGCTTTTGTGTTCAAGAGCTTTACTTTAAACTGCAAAAACAAGAAACTAAACTGAGCCTTGTACAGGGTCCTTAGCTTGGTACCCCTGTACAAATATCCCAACATCAAAGCAATTCTCCGATTGCTTCCAGAACTTCTGGCAGTGTTTCATACTATTCCTAGAACACCTCCTTCACTACTGGGGCAATGAAATGCCTCTTCAAATGCTGACCAATACTGTGCTTATTACCAAGGGAGAAGCACACACAAAAATATTGTCTGGGGGAAAAATCACAGACCCTTATTACCACTTGGTTTCTTAAAAAATTAAACTCATGACACATACATATCACATTAAAACTGAATGAGGGCTGAATACTAGCAGATTTAATGTAAGAAGCCTTTATGAATCTGACCTGAGGTCCCTATGCTTTTGAGCAGAAACAAATCCAAGACAGAAAATTAAACTACAGAAAAATTAAACAATTGAAAAATAAAAAAGAAATACTTAAGAATTAAATTCTGTTATCTTCTGGTTTCTCTTGAAAATGTGTCTTCTATTGGAAAGCTTTGCTATAAAAATTAGGAGCTTTCTCAGGTCTTACCTATAATACGTACTGAATCTCTAGCAAAGAGCTTTTGCTTCCAATTAAAAACCAAATGTTCACACCTGAAAGGTTTTGATTAATAATAAGACAGCCTTACACAACTGGATAAACATTCCTGCATACTCTGAAAGGGTATAATTTTGCTAAACCTATAGACACTAAAGAAAAAATTGTTAAATTAAAAAAAAACTTTTAAAGCATTTTCTCTCCCCCAAATATAGCACCATTTTTATCTGCTTGTTAGGTTACCTGAGCAGAAACTACTTTAGAATCATGTAACACATGACAGATCAGGCCTTATCTTCAAAGGTGGTGGTGGGAAAACCCAAAGGAATTTCAAACTCCTGAGATACCAACAAAGAATTTAATTATTAAGTGATTTACTACAGTATTTTGATACTATAATCTGCCTACAATACAGAAATGGGTCAAAGAAAAATTGAAGCAACCCTGGTTCATTACTATATCTTCAAATGCTTAATGTGTATATTTTCAAATGTTTAATATAATGCCAGATAAGAATATCAGGCACAGAAACACAATTCTTCCTCTTTTTTAGAGATCTTTCATAGAATTTCTTAAAATACCCTGAGTGAATTAATAGAGCCAAATCTGAACTCCCATCTATACTGCGAAAATGACTGAATGAAGTATTCCAGCAATAAAAGCAGCTTTGTCTAAGTTTAGCTCTCCCAAAATCCCTACTTAGGGAACCTTTCACATTCAGTGCTGTGGGACTGAAGACATCTTAATAGCAGGCAGCACGAAATTATGTTGTAACTCACAGACAACCTTTCCCACAGTCTTCTGATCAGATGGTGAGACCAGTCCAAAGAGTCCCCCTTCAACAGGCTGGCCCAGTTCTCCCAGTACCACTCCAGCAAGGCTTGTACTCTCTTAACCACATTGCTCTGCCATAGCTCTCACTTTGGGGATGAAGCTGTAGAAGCAGAAATCTTGTGGGCTCCTTCTACTTATTATAAGAAAAGACTTTGTCTTGATAGCACCTTAAAAAAAACCAACTGTTGAATACTGGAGAAAACAAAAATACAGAAGGGTGAAGATGCCAGGAGATAACTTTCAAATGCACAAACTGTTCTCTCTGCTTCAGACATAAGTACAGCATTTGAAATGCTAAACAGGTGTCACTTTTCACTCCAGAATTAGTAGTGTAACCTCAAATTGTATTTTTTTTTTTGCATAAAAATGCCTTGAGATAAGGGACCAAGGGAGGAACCTTTTCTTAGTCAGCTATGTGTGACCATGTCCATTGCTGAGCAGCACTTTAATAGCTTTAAAATCATGTACTGATATTTTAATATATGCCAAAATATTTATTAGTCAATAGAATTAAGTATCTTTATTTCTGTCTTTTGTATACAAAGTTCCACTACCTAGAACAGTATTTCCCATATTACTGACATATTAAAATAATCAAAATATTTTGTGCCTCTTGATGCCAAATGCTGTTTGTAGAAACTACATACACTGGAACTGCAATAATTTATATTGGGAGAAGGAAAAATGCTCATTTAAGCCAGTTTCACAAGTACAGTTCACTGCTGGAAAATGCTTTGGAAAATAAGATATCTCACACAGAAATTATTTCTTTATACCCACCACCTCTACCAGATCACATTGGTCACCAGCTGCTACTTTTAAATGGCTCTGTTACTCAAGACTAAACAAGAGAATGAACTTTAAGATCTTTGGTGGCTACCAAGAGCATAGAAAGAGATATTAGTCAATCTTTCCTTTCAACATCATCACTACCACTCAAATGTCCAGTGAAGGGCACTTTCTTTAAGTCTGATAAACAGCTCCAGGGTCAGATCTCATTACATAAAAGTTCTGAGTTTCAGCAACTTAAAAAGAGCTTTTTTTTAAAAAAAAAAAACAACTCACATTTTATTAAACATATGTGCACATTTCCAAATGTCAGGAATTCCAAGCACTTTCCTTATGACTGGAAAATTATACCCACTCATGGTCTCTTCACACAGTCATTTCAAAGTGAAACTGAGTTCAAGGGCATGCAGATGACACAGGGAAATTTATTTGTCTACATTTTTGTCCTGAATTTACACAAAGTCCAATGAGCTGTAATGAATGCCACAGAAAGGAGTACACTGTGTACAAAATAATCTTACTGAAAAGAAATATTTCCACATCTGCCTCTGTTCGGTTCCATCCTGCACAGAATGCAAAATGACACAGCTCAGAGCGAATTCAGACAAGTAAATTATAAATGAATGTTGAACTCTTACAAACAAGTTAACAGAGATTTAAAATCCAACATGCAAGGGAGTGAAAGCACCTGCCAGAAAGGAGCTTAGTAAAGAACACAGTGCATCTCTCCCTTTGTTATAAACACTTCAGCAATGAACAAAAGGAGGCAGTAAGGCTGTTAGTGTTAACGCAATAAAACATTTTCTTCTAATTAGGAGTGAAGCTTAGCTTCCAAACTTTAGTGAAATTCAAGAGATAAGCAAAGAGTATGATATATCCTATATCCCAACAATATTATTAGTCCTAAATTTTTAGCACGAAGTTTCCAGGGCAACCTGAGCATCACCTTGTATCACTGAATAGTTGCAAACACCAGAGGTTGCCAAGCCACTGGGACCCAGCTCCAACAGAACCTAAAATGCAGGAGATCACATGGGTTACCAAGACCATGTTACACTGCAGGGAACCCCATTAATTAGTTTATTATAGGAATTAAGTATATCTATTGCATGACCTATTGCAAAATAAGCAGTGGCATTTTGCCCACATAATGAAGAGAGCAAAAGCTTACTTTTCACATGTACTTGGAGGACTCCGAGTCAATCACTTACCTACCCCAAGCCTCTCAAGGAGAAGTTAATACTAAACTTTTTCCCAGCCTTTTCCCAAGCTTATTCAGATAGTCAGCTGTTCAAGGCAGGTCTCGTCCCTGACTAAGTTCTTGTAGCTCCTGATACACATTGCTGGTGCAACTGCAATTCAGGTCTCTGGTCGGTCTTTCATTACTTTGCCACATGATGGATTTCGTGAAAGCCCTCGTGCGCCTCCTTTGTGAAAGGAGGGAAACTGACATTGCATAGGGAAGATGGGGAGCACCATCATTATCACCTCTGAAAATGTCAGCCTAAGCAGCTCAAATTTTAAAAAGTATATGGGATATATATAATACAATATAGTAAATAGAAGCCGGGGCTGGTAACTATTCCCGGGATCCTAAATGTAAGGCTAAAACAGTGTTCATTCCAATGAGTCATTCAATGCTCTGACCTAAAAAAAAAAAAAAAAATTAAAAAGAAATAATAAAAAAAACCCCTTCAAGTACATGCTTAAATTATTATTTCCCATCTAGCAAAAAGCTTAAGTCACTTGTTTGGTTAAATACTGTTAAAATCAAGGGGACCTATACACTCTCTTAAATTCACTCCCTACCGAGTAAAGCACAAGAGCATGTGCTAAACATGCCTTTGGGAATTAGTGTCTCATGTTGCACACCCTCACAAATACTTAGGCACATTTTTAGTTTTGTCACCATGAATATTTCCATTGATAAACATGTCCATAGCTGTTAACAGGAAAAAGACCTGAAGCATACTAAGGAGGAAATTTATCAAACAAATTACAACCACAATATTGCTTCTTTTTGTAAATTACAATCCCAGAGGTAAATGAGAAATTTCTCTATATGAAGAGATAGAGTAAGGGGGTCAAAACTGTTAAGGGGAAAAATATACTACAGAAGTAAAGCAAGTTATTGCCATAGCTAACAGAAAAGTAAACTTTCTTTGCTCCGCTTCCACATCTTTTCCATACTCACAGTTCTTTAATAGGGCATGTAAATCCAAAACAGCACAGTATTTGCATTTTTAATCCCATATAATTACTGAGCACTTTTCCCTCCTACTTCAGTCAGAACCCCCATATAGGAAAATATAAGCCAATTGATGCCATATGTCTCTCTGACTTGTTATTCCAGATGTATTCCTTGTATTCCTTGGAGTCATAGAATTGAAGTTCCTGTTTCCTTGAAAAATAACACATTCCTAAAAACTCAAATGAAGCAATTTTGAGTATAAAGTAGTTTATTAATACAATTCATTTTTTTGGTAATGTTCATTTCCTTCAGCATTTTTTCCTGTAACCTAAGTACAAAATAAAGGAATAATTTACCTATAACATATTAAATTGTCAAGAAGAACAAATGCACTTAGCTTTAGCTTTTAGCTTGAGATTTCTCTGGCCAGAATGGCTACCTAGCACTTAGACGGACATTTGAGAACTAATTTTTAAGTTTTCATTTCCTTTAGCACAGAAAAACTCCACCCATAGTCTGAAGCGGTGGGATTTGATCAGAATTCTTGCTTTTAAAACACTGCAATGTTTCATTATCTTTTTCTTTGGCCTTGTAACAAAGAAAGAAATAAAAATGCACCATTTTTGTGGGAATATTTGCTTAACTGAAGGTTAACTGTGCTTTAAGTACTGCAAACAGAAAATCAGAAGTGGGGAATGGAGTTGCAGCAATAGCTTTCCCACACTGCCCTGCCAACAACCTCAACTTTGTTGGGCCATTTTCTCTAAGGGCTAGAAGTAATTAAGTTTCATTGCTAAATCAGTCTTGAGGCTGTCTTGAGCAGAAAAATCACTTATGCTTAATTGCATGCGGTGATGTGGTGAGCAGTCCATTAGGCAGACTGCAGATACCAGTTTACTTTTTGCAGCTCTGCAGGATACTTATAAATGAAAGGTCATTATTTTATCCAGGCAGTCACTTGTATAATACATATTTCCTACAGAAAACAGTGCCACTTCAAAAAAGGCTCATATTTGAGTTTTTGTTACATAGTTCTACTAAATATTATTTTGAGGGTTGTTGGATTTAAAAACTTGAGCTTCTGAAATTCAGAAACAATAAAACTGAGTATTTATTCTACCATAACAGACATATTTAATAATTATAATTTTATCGATTGTAGTACATTTTTAAAAACAATATATTTAAAAAACCTGAACTGCCCAGCATTTTTAATATAAGAAGACGCATCTGTAACATAAATATGTATAGCTACACACACGTGAACACATGCATATGGCCAGAGGAATGTTCTCCATGACCAAGAAACTCTACAGACTGTTTGCTAATCAGAACCACATATTTTTCACCTGATTCCACCAACAAAGAATTAGTTTCCATTAAATTGTAACCAACAGGAGCACATTGGTTTCATGGTTCAGAGTGGGAGAATTGTTCCAGCAGTTCATGCACCCTAACATTCCTGCTGCTGGCAGACCAGGTCTTCACTTATCACCATCACCCTGCACTGAGATATCAGTCGAGAAAGACAATATAATCCTTCCTAAGTGATTAAATATTGTAAAAATATTACAGCAAATTATTACAACAAACCCATGCAGACTGTTACTACAGAACTTTAGCAATGTTTATTTCCATTGACATCCACTATTCCTGATTCTTGAGTACCCAGAATGTACTCAGTGAGCAACAGCACTTGATCTTGCTCGTAACAATAACTTGCTTAACATTTGTAAAGGTACCTAAATATCTGAGGCTAGACTGTTCTCCTAAACATGCTGTTATTTAGGTATAGGGTTGGCTTCTCAGGGTGAATGCATAGAAGTTCTTTAAAAGAAGGAAGAACATCAAAGATTTTTAAGTTTGAAATTATTTCAGATCACTGGAGTGTAGTACCAGTCTTACAGTGTCCAAAAAAGCTAGCTGTGCTCACCCAGTAAGAATCACTACCTGTCACGTGATAGAAATGTTCTAGAGTCTCTTCCCCCAGCACCAAATAATGTCACACCAGAAATACTTCACCCTGCATTTGGTATCAGTTCCCAATCCAAGTAGTCAACCTCCCTATCAAGAGTATTTTCCCATACCTTCAGGTTTTTGCAAAGAATAATAAAACCCTTAGCCTTTATAACCAGGAACTGCTTACCTTAGATACTGCCATTTGATTTTTCTACAGAATAAGAGAAATTCATGTAAATTTTAACTTTTATATAATATTAATCAAGTATACGCCCAATAAAGGATTATTCTAGCTTTATATCTACTGAAAAATGTTTGAAAATTTAGGTGCTTAAACACAAAGAGTAGCACACAGAATCACAACATGATTGTTGAAGTTGGATGGAATGGAAAAAGCTTTCTCACTGACTGTAGGCACATTCACCCTTTTTTCAGAAACCCAAAAAAAGACATTTCAAACTGCATTTTGACTTATGCAATCTCTTAACATACAGGACAATTAAAAGTTACCAAAGATTACTACTATTTCTTCTTTGTGTTCAACAATACTTTACTAATTCAAACACATGGACAAGAAGAATAAAATAACTTGAATTGAATGAGAACACTGTTTTCCAAAAGGAATATTACATTTAATTAGCTGAAAATCACTGAATGTAACATGTACACTGACATTAAGACACCCTTTCTTCAAAGTGACTGTTCAGCCTGGAGAAGAAAAGGTTGCATGGAGAC
This sequence comes from Aphelocoma coerulescens, assembly GCF_041296385.1. Classification (NCBI taxonomy): domain Eukaryota; kingdom Metazoa; phylum Chordata; class Aves; order Passeriformes; family Corvidae; genus Aphelocoma; species Aphelocoma coerulescens. The sequence goes on from NC_091013.1 coordinate 86,587,943, forward strand.
CTCACAGCAACCATCCAGCACCTGAAGGGGGCCTACAGGGAAGCCAAGAGGGATTTCTTCATCAGGCACTGTAGTGACAGGACAAGGGGCAATGGCTTCAAACTGAGAGTACATTTGGATTAGTTTTCAGAAAGAAATTCTTTACTGTGAGGGTGGTGAGGCACTGGCACAGGTTGCCCAGAGAAGCTGTGGACACCCAATCCCAGGAAGTGCTCAAGGTCAGGGTGGATGGGGCTCTGAGCAAGCTGGTCTAGGGGAAGGTGTCCCTGCCCATGATGAGGGGGAGATGGAACTAGATGTTCCTCAAGGTCCCTTCCAACCCAAACCATTCCATGATTCTGTGACTGTACATAAAGCAGTGATTTAGTTGACACGCACATATTTACACTGCGAAGCGTTAGCAAAGATCGTGTGCACTCATACACTGGCAAGGCTGTTCTTCCAATAACTTGAATCAAAGAACTTGCACAGAAACTGAAGATCAGTTGAGTGTATGCTTTAGCACCACTCAGCATTCTTAAATGCCTAGAGGAATGTGAACCAATTCTTAGCTTTATCAGGTTAAGTATCTTCTTACAGTTGCCTATTTCTTTAACTCCACGAAAGAATTAACATAAATCATTATCAACACCACCAAAATGAGAAAGAAGCATTATTACAGCATGAAGCTCCAGTAGCACCTACTCTGCCTTTCCTCATGTACAGGAGTAAAAATTACAGCATGAAGCTCCAGTAGCACCTACTCTGCCTTTCCCCCTGCACATGATCTTTACTCTAGCAGAAATGGAGTTGCAGGGGGCAATTTTGCAGGCAGGTTTAAGGATAAAGCAAATGACAGCTCCATTCCAAGGCCACAACATAGAAGACCAAAAAACTAGATTGAGAGATAAATATATTTCCTTACATTTAGCTTTGTTGCCATAATTTTTTATTGTCTACCTTTACCACGCACTCACTGCTTTGCTGATGGAAAAGAGTAAGAAATCTGAAATACATAGGCAAAGTATTAAGGAAAAAAAAAGAGAAGTCTTTCAAATAGGTAATTCCCTCCTTACTTTACTCCTTGCCAATACTTTCTTGGTGAAACACACCTGGCAAATACCCCTGAGCATAATTTAATTTACTTTTTAGCCTTGTGTTTCACTTCATAAAGGGAAGTTATGACTATTCTAAGATAAATACATACCATGAGCTTGCACTGAAGAAAATTACAGTAACAATAATGGTTAGCATGGTATGTCAAATGCCTGAAGTACTAAATCCCATTGTTCCACTCCATGAAAAATAGACAGACTACATTTTCCATGCGCTTAAAAGAAAAATACAAAGCGTGAGTCACCTAGATATTATTTCACTTCTGTTTTGAAAGTTAAGTTCTCCAAGTTTCTAAACTTGAGTGTTACCTTTCTTCAGTGGTACCCCTCCATATGCTGAAATATGCAGCCACAATCCTACTTTCAGACCCTTCTACCTTAAATTTACACCAGACAATGTGATTCCTACAGTGCATTAATTTTTCACATTCCCTAAAAAATTAATTCCATCACAACACTTTAAAATTATTTCGAGCAGATCAATACTTTATCAAGGCTTGAGACAATTTTTAGTAAGGAACAGACTATCCTCAGGCAAATGGCATATTAAAAGAGCAGAAAAGTTCTTTATATTCAGCTATGCTTTTGAGACAAATTTTCTTTCCTCTTCATGATTAAAAATTATTTAAAAATCTATAGACCACTTAAAATGCTAACTCAGGGCAACCTAGACAAATAACACCTTCACACAACTGAATACATGGCAAAAACAGCACTGGAACACTGCACACTGGAACACCTCAAAGGCAATCTGGTGGTTTCCCTCCCCAGGGTTCAATGGTTTTCTCAATCTCTCTCTCTCTCTCTCTCCAATCAAGCTTTAGTTTTCACTACATTTAATCAGAAGAATTACTTTTGACTTACTTCCAGATAACATAGATAAGGTATGCCAGTCTTTGGCAATTAAGTTACCTTTGAACCGTTAACCATTGTGACCTGCCAAAGGGATTTTCCAGATCCCAGTACTATTTTAAAATACTTCTGACACATTTGTCCCAAAACAAAACCTGAAGCCAGAGGACTACAAAACAGTTCTATTCTTGTGGATATGCTTTATCCATTTGCTCCTGCTTTATAAGAAGTTATAAAAGAGATTCCATACTACTTCCAAAATAGATTTCACTAATGAGAAAGCAATAACTATGTATGCCAATAATTTAAGTGAGTTGTTAATTGATGGTTCAGAACACTGTTATAGGATACCTTTTTATTTTTAATTTTTTTAAAACACCTTTTTTTTTTTTTGAGTTAGCTAAAAATTAAAGTACAGATTATTTTCTTATGACAGAGAGAAGGGACCTCCCTTGTACTCAGACCTGCCTGCAAGCAACTCTTTTCTTTTAGTTTTGCAAATATTTTTCAAATATAAGTGGGTAATTATAAGAGAAATTAATACTGAAACCTACTGGCATTTTGGATCTTACATGACATTCAGAAATACGATTTGGTTAAATTAAATTTACACTGGTTTACAACACATTCAATTCTAAAAATACACTTGTTTTCCATGTGCCAGCAACCCTTAACCAGGACAGGAAAAACCCAGAGGACAAGATCCAAGAGACTGAAAATCCTACTTGAAGGCAGAAACAGCCCATGGAAGCTGTGACACGGCCACAAAATATTTAAGTTTCCTTGTACCAAGTCTGGTTTGCTAGGAATCATATCCCTGCAGTGAGAACAAATACAGCTCACTCTGACCAACAGTGCTGCCTTTTAAACATGCCCTTGGCTAAAGACAGACACTTAAGAAATCAAGCACCTTCAGGACTTTGGTGTCTCTACCACAGTGTCTCTACTGCTGCAAGATTTATGTAAGTCTGAGAAAACATCTTTCCTCACATATTAACAGGACAGTACCAAAGTATTCAAGAAAAAAGCATGGAAACCAGAGATGCTGGGGGAGCCTGTGACAGCAGAACTTTTGAATCCTGGATAATAAAGACATCTTTGTGATTGGAAGGCACAAGGGTGAGGGGGATCAGATGTCCACTGTCCAACTGCAATTCAGTTTCTAATGTGCCTGTAAGTGATTATTCCTGGTATGCCCCTGAGCTAAAACCACAGGAAACTGTGCACCCAAAGGAATTTTATTTAAATGAAAATTAATCTCAAACTATTCTTGGTACTTCTTCAAAACCTGCAACATGATCATTTATGAAGTATTCCTGGGTTTCATGTATTACAAATGAAACTGGCCAAAAGCACAAGCAAAAATATCATTGTGACAAAGCCCAAAATTTAGGAATCAAATGCAGAATCCCTTTATATGGAAAAGAGATTATCATTTAATGAATACTTAGTTCCATGTCATCTCCACATTACACAACTAAATATGATGACAGGTGTCATAATATCTCTTTTGAATCACTCCATTGGCAAGAAAAATTAAGAAGTTCTTCCTCACACAAAAAGTCATCAGAGTTACTGTTAATAATACAAAAGATTGATGTCTATATGACTTGAATTCCACAGGTGAGTTTACAAGACTCTACACTGCACTCTGCTATGGCATAGTGGACTGGGAAGAAAGAGGGCAAGGAAAACCTGAGCTGGCAGTAATGTCACTTCAACCTTTCCAAGGTTCTTTTAGTATGTCTGTGGAACGAAAAGCAGTGCTGCATGAAGGAGCATTTCATATTGCTGCTCCCACTGTTACGTATTCACTTGTAAAAATATTAAAGAAACCCCATTTTAAAGATACTTACTAATCCCCTTGTTCTACGTTTAGCTAAACGTGGTATCACAAATATATCACCGGTATTAACTATGAACACAAATCCACAGAAATTACTTTTTACAGCTATCTGGGCTAAATTCATAAAACTTCGTGCTTCACATTACTGAATTTACAGAAAGCACACAGAATGGTGAAATCTGTTAAAAATGGCTTTAAACAAAAACAAAGACTTGTCTTCTTCCAACGAAGTGCACTTTCAAGCATGGGTATGTACTGCCATAGCAATGCATATGGTTACATGTATTACACTGCAGGGCCATAAGCCATTTTAGGCTAGAAAAACTTACATTTTTCTATATATTTATACTTCAAGTTTGGTTGACAATGATACTTTCATAGCTACAAATGCTCCAGCCTCATTATTTATGAGAGCACTGGTTTGATAACTGGTTTGGTAAGTTCTCTCTGTGTATAGCCACCAAACTTAATCTTAGCTTGTACCAAATGTATTCCATGTTGCCACTGTGCACCCAGCAACTCCTCACAGCCCACTGCTGCCAACCCTTGCTTCTCCTTACGGCTCTCCCTTGGCGTTCAGCACACAGCAGTAGAGGCTCCAGGGAATGCAAAACTGGAAAGCACAATCAGCTCTGAAGAAGAAGCCTCCTTGTATTCCTCTTCTCACTCATTTCAGCAGGCATGCTGTTGCTGCTCCTGTTTCCTCAACCCCATCACTGCTGCCACATCAGCCAGCACCCACAGAGCTGGCAGGCTTGTCTGGAAGAGACTGGACACTGTGAGGAACAGATGGCAGCAGATCTGAGCCTCCTGCATGAAGACTAGAAGCAGAAGAAACAGCTGGAGATGCTCCCTAGGTGGTGCCAGGTCCAGGCTCCCCAAATGCACAGCTCTCAGCTGCGCCAATCACCAGCTCTCAGCTTTGTGTCATTAATGAAATGCATCCTAAGATTTCCTTTCAGAAGCACAGCCATGGGATTTGGTGTGATCATATGTGCACCACAGTTTTTGGATCATTTGGGAATCGGCTAGAAGTGCTAACAGAAATGAATGTTAGGCTCTGCCTCATGCCCCATCCCCACAACAACATAACTGACAGAAATAACTAATTAACATGAAAACTAATTAACATGAACAACAACATACTGACTCCTGAGAATAAATTATGCTTCTGGGTTTGATTCTTTCTCATGGAGGCTGCTACACTTAAACCCAACCAGGAGCAAGAGAACCACTGCAAAGATTCTTCAGGAACCTCTATGACTAATATTCCACAGTTAGGAAATTTTTGGCACTATGCACCCAATTTTGATAACTGGTTTTGGCAGCACAATTATCTAAACTCTCAACAGCAACTTTATAAACCACATTCAAAAGTAGAAAGACCAAACCTGTACAACCTCATTTTTCAATTTCTTCAAGGATAATAAATGAAAAACATAAAAATTCTATATGCATAAAGGCCTGATAAGGCCAAATGAATGAGGAAATGTTGAAAGGAGAAATAAAAGGGACTGCCAGTGGACATTCAATATAATAATTTATAAATCCACCTGGTGATGACAACTGGATCATAATGGACAACTTTTCATGTATCCTGTTTTGCCTGTAGAAGAAACGTTTCCACATTAATCTGTTCAGTGGTACAGACAGAATACTGTTTGGTTTTTTTAATTAATTTTAAAAAAACAGGTATGACTTTTGCCTTCTAATAGTGGACAGGTTTACCCTCTCTCAAATTTTAAATGGTGTTACATTTTTAAGCTCTGATGTGAAAGTTGAACAGCACTATTGCACATTTGGACTGCTGCCTCCATATTTTGAAATTTCCGTTTAAAAAGGTTTCTCTGTTTTGATTTTCACTGCCAAATTCACACTTCTCAAACAGAATACAGTCAACTTTAGTTCATATTCAACTTTTTTTCTGGCTCCCTTTCTAATTTCGCACTGTGCAAACATCCAGCAATTTCTTGGAAAAGCAAAAAAAAATTTTAGTATGACTCTAGATAATTATATGTTTCTTCTGGAAAAATTAGTTTCATCTGAATAATGTAATTTCTCATTTTCAGACTAAGTAAATTATATTTACACAATGGAATTTAATGAAAAGATCTCCCTTGAGCAAAAACATTTTTCTACCTCATCAGTGAGCTGAACTGGCTCAACATAAGATGTATCAGATTCAGAAATTACTAATATTCACAATTACGTATGTAGTTGTCCCAGTATTTTGCATTGCAAACAGTACAATTAGTTACTCTTTTAAAAAAAACCCTATAATTTTATTTTTCCATAATTCACACCATTCACTGGGTAACTACACAAACTTTTTGGGCAACCTGGTCATTAAAACATCGAAAATTAAGTACCCTTCACTGAAAAAATAAACCTAACCAGGGAATTTGGAAGGGATGCATATATTCAGTAACTAACACTTCTGGAAATGGCATTATGCTCCTCTTTAGAAAGCAGCAGTACACAAAATACATAAAGGATCCATATATTCAGAAAAGCCAAAATTACGAACAATGACAGGACATGAAATCTCAGGTACATCTTTAGACACTGATGCAGAGATACATTATTTTGTCACAAAAGAGAAATTAAGGCAACCTCATCAGCATAAGGAACATTTTACAGCATAGCTGGGATTCCACGGTCAGTGTAGGCCAAGATTCCAGATTAAATGCTAAGAATTTTTCACAAGCTTATTAGGAATTTGATCAAAATCATATTACCATGAAAAAACACTGAGATTTCTAACACTGAAAAACCCTACACACTGTAGCATCCAGCTGTGGCAATGCCCAGATCAATCCTCACTTCCAGTGTCATGACTGACTGTAGTATTTTATTTTTTAAATGAAATTCAATCTAAGTATAAATTGCACCAACCCATATTGGAACTATCACTGACGTTCAAAACAATTTTTACCTCATATAAAACCATACAAAGAAGGAAAACAATGCTGACCACGAACAGAAGCATGTATGAGTAAGGTAATATTCAAATACATTTATCCTCTTTGGAATAATTAATGTACTAATACTTCGTATATTATATTTCTTGAAAGGAACAAAGGATGAAGTAACCTCTCAACAGCCACCCAGTAACAAATATTGACCTCATGTGAATTTCTCTAGATTTGACATCTTTAATAGAGAAAACTCAGTGAAAAACTGGATCCCAGCTCTTGGCAAAGCAGATGAAAGGCCATTCTCTTGAGTCACTTCTATCATATGGCTAAGTTATGATTGAAGCAAAGAGAAAAATAGAGCGTTCTTTGAAAAATATTTCATTTCTGACTGGGCAAGATTTAAATTTCCATTCTCCTTTAAAAAGATACTGAAATGTAGGTATGCAAGTTATATATAGTCCAGCTCTCTTCACTTACCTGAAGACAGTACATCTTCCAGGAATTTATAAAGCACTATAATAATAAAGCATTATATCACACATAAATAAGGAACAAAAAAATACGGATATATTCAGCCTTACTTCTCCATGTCTTAAAGGTGTGATAGCTCCTCTTGCTACCGCCATTCGGAACAATGTTTCTGTGGCCTGCACCAACAAATACACAGACAAATTCATATTAAAAAACAGACAACACAGCTCATGATGATTTGTCTCAAGTTTTATAGCATGTTTTATATTTTCTGCTACCTTTTAGCACCTATTTTACAGTTGAATTGCTCCAGTAACTCCTTTAAAACAATGTGCGCAGCTTAGGCAAGTGTTTATTGCAAGGTGAGACATGTATTGAGGATTTTGGTCTCAGCATAAGTAACCACCTAAGCAGTAGGTGATCCCTCAGGCAACACCACAGCTGTTCCAGAAGACTCTCTGAGCAGGTCAGAGATGCTCAGCCCCAGATAACTGTCCTCCAGAGGTTCTCAGGTAAAAGTGCAGTACTGTGGAAAAAACAGCTATATGGTATTTCACGACTCATGAAACTTATTTTTTAAATTGCTCTTTAATAATATACACTTAAATTGACAAATGAGTATGAAAAATTAGTATGATGCAGCACTTTTCCTAAAAGCACCTGAGCCCCTCTTAACTCTCTGTAATGGTGGGATTACAGAACAGAACACAACACTGTCATGTGCAAATAGCAGGGAACACAACTTTGGGGAAATTTTTAATCTTTAATTAGTTGAATACCTTTCTGTGTTAGTTGGCCCGTCCTTTCTTTAATCCAGTGGGACAATTGGCACATACTTCTGATACAGAGATAGGTTACTGGCTTAATACAGACTGTAATAGGTTCTGCACCACCTATCTTTCTACAAACTGGTTGGAAAAAGTCATGAAAAAAATTCACAAGTTTCATAAATTCACAGATTGGCACATCAGTGTACACATGAACAGATTTGCTTTGAAAACTTGTTTCCATAGCAAACAGTGAAGCTGGTTTCAATTTCAACTGTAAAAAACCATGTTTTTAATATCTGGTTCTAATTAAAAGAATACCCTGACATTTAAGGATCTATGTTAAGGAGTAGTTAGAAGGCTGCTTGGAAAACAAAACCAACAAAACAACCACATTTAGAAAGCTTATAAATAAAAGCAGTTTGCAGTAGCTGATCATCTTTCTGAACAGTGATTTTTTAAAAAAAGCATCTCAGTGCTTCCATGCCTGCATGACTTGCTGCGTTCCCACTACCACTACCTCAAGACAGCTGTATCTCAACAAATGTAATATCAAAGACATCTCCTGAGATTAACTCCTCAGTCTTCCTAGACACAGATTAAGTGGGGTTTACTCTTTTCTAAATTATTTTCTGCAGAAAATAACTTAATAAAAGATCTTTTAATTACCTTATGTTCTCCCCACACACCTGTAAATGAATGTGTGAACTCTAGAACAAGAGGCTGCAAAATATATTACTTCATTTACACCCACAAAGATGCAGAGCAGTGCTCCACTGTGATCCTGCTTCTCAAACCTTTCTTCTCTGAGAGATGAAGTGAAGCTCACACAACCTTTTGTCTTTCACAAAATTGGCTTCTTTCACCAACATTTTTAGGGATGTTTCAACCAAATTGAGCATTCTGTCAATACAGTTAAGCTGCTTTTGTTTCTTTTGAAAACCACTGGTGTGTGTGACTTTCTTTTCACATCTACTACTAGAAGATCTCTCCTTAGTACACTTGTACTCACCTCGTTAATGCCAGATGTCAAAACCATTCAGAAACAAGGAAAAATCACAGCAATAGCAAATGCAACACCACAGATGTCCTCCCTTCACTAAGGGTGGGCCACCCTTCACTAAGAAGATTAGCACTACAATCACAGCTTCCCACAGAAACTGCATGGTGGGGATGAGGCCACCTATGGCCATTGACTGACAATGACAAGGCTGGAGAAAACTACTGGGGGTTTTGGCATGCAAAATCCAAGAGGAAGCTTACAGAAGTTCATCTTTCTAAACAGTAATCAGCCCAATCTTACTGCTGGTGCAAGCTTTAAGATGAAGGAGGTGGATACCGGCAGTAAATATTTCAGGTCTGCATCCTTTTGACAAAGCAAACGAGGTGTGAACATGCAGAGATTTGAGTAAGGCAATGTCTTACAAGGAAGAAGAGTATGATGTAACCATTCAGAGTTTTCTAATACCTTCACAGGGCTACAACATCACAGAGACTAATGATAAAAGTAAGCAGCTAGCAAAATTTTGCCAGTCATAAAACCTAAATTTATCTGCAACACTTCTTTTTTTTCCAAAGCTTTCACACTGTCTTCAATTTATATCTTTTTCCCTTCTGCCCTGCAAATGCAGAAACAAACAGAATTGTACTGGAGCATGTCCAAGGAAGGGCAGCAGCCCTGGGAAAGGGTCTGGAGCACAAGTCTCATGAGGAGCAGCTGAAAGAGCTGGGGGTGATTAGCCTGGGGAAAAGAAGGCTCAGAGGAGCCCTTATCACTCTCTGCAACTGCCTGAAAGGAGGTTGTAACCAGGTGGGGGTCAGTCTCTTCTCCCAGCTAACAAGTGACAGGACAAGAAGAAATGGCTTCAAATTGCACTGGGGGAGGGGCTTAGATTGGATATTAGGAAAAATTTCTTCCTGGAAAGGGTTGTAAAGCACTTGAACACAGCCTGCCCTAGGAAGTGTTTCAGTCACCATCCCTGGAGGTATTTAAAAGATGTGCTGAGGTGGCACTGAGGGACATGGTTTAGTGGGGGACTTGGCAGTGCTGGGTTAATGGATGGAGACTCTATGACCTTAAAGGCCTTTCCCAACCTAAACAATTCTATGATTCTGTCTGGTCCTGCTCAGGTTCCTTGGACTAGCTTTGTCTAGGCCCATTTTCAGCATCTCTAAGATTGGAGGTCCTACAACCTCTCTGATCAACCTGTTTCAGTATTTCACAACAATATTTTAAGTGATAAGTCCACAAAAAAATGCAATTTATGGATGACCCGTAAATTTCTTCTGCTTCCCAAAGAAACACAGCCCAGTTCCTCAAATTCTCTCTAAGTGGTGGAAATGCTTTGTGCCAGCCAAGTGGAAGGCCATCCTGCAGGCATTCGAGTTGTACATGTTGGATATGGAAGAATAAGCCTAAGGGTGGGAAAAGTCAAAATATACATGTACTACATTTTTTTAAAATGTTAGAGACAAACTCCATCATACTTAATTCTCCATAAAGAATACAGGGAAAAAAAGCTGCATGAAGAATCCCACAACAGCAAGGTAAAAATAACAATATTCTCATATACTCAGCTCATATACTTTCTGAAATTCTATATATGATAATATCTTGCTGAGAGCAAAAGGATCCCCCTACAGGACATCAAATCTACTTTGACTAAAAATCTAGTTTATTGAACATATCTTGCCTGTTGGCATGTTCTTGGTATGTAATTTCAAATCTCCCAAAGTTACCAGTATAATAATAGTCAATATTCAGGCTGCCAAATATCTGCATACAACTTGCTTCAATACTTAGTTTAAATCCTTTGAACTCAAATGTCTTTAATAATTTTAAATAATGTGTTAAAAGTTATTAAGTATATTGAAATGGCAGGTTTATTTCATTGTGTTAAATCTGCTAAAAATATGCAGAGTACTGCTCTGTTGCAAATCAAACAAGGCATAACTGTCCATTTAAGAAATAATTATACTATTCTCAAAGAAACTGCTGACTAGGAATCTAACTAATTTTTAACTAATAATCAGATTTTTTAGAAAGCTGTAAAAACTTGAGATTTATTTGCATTCAATTCACTGTGAATAAGCCATCTACTCAGCGACAGGAGTCAGAGGTTTGTAAGAAAGCAAACTATCAACACATGGTTTTAGTGATCTCAGTGTGAAACAAATGTGTTGCAAGATGTAACAAGATGATTGTTACTGAATCCTAAACTTGTTGGTCATTATAAAGAATGTGTAGTATGTTACATTAGATGTGAGGTGAAACGGCAGCCTACCGTACCCTACCACTCTGTAACACCGTGCAAGCTCTAATGTCATCTCCAGACAAAGATGACCAACTGTTCTCACTCCAACAAAGCAGTTGCTTCCGATCAAATTCTTTGCAAGTGGGTTAAAAAAAAAAAAAAAAGAGAAACCACTTGTATGAACCAGAACTAAAGTGGAAGATAATTGTGCATTATTGATAGAAGTGGTAGAAAAAAACAGAAACACTGCTTAAGATTCCAGATGTTTTGGATTTTCTAGGTATTCACAAAAATAAAATGGTCTCACATAATACTTCATCAGAATAGTTACTGTTTTACCAAAGTTAAAACTGCAAATGCAAGCAGTGAGGAGATTGATCATGCAAGTTAATGAATTTAGAAATGTATACTTTTTAATCACCTGACAATTTTTGGCATCTATTTCTAAACGTGCATTAAAAAACCCAAAACAAAACAGAAAAAAAACCCCAACTGAATTAAAATTAAAATGGTGCAAATTGCTCATAAGGATAAAAAAGGATGGAATACCACAAAAGACATTTTTTCACTCCTATTAGGTTTTCTGATCTTGGATACAACAGCTAGCTGACAGCTCTTGCCTGTAAAATTTGTGCTTCCTCATGAAAAGCAAATTACATGAAAAAAGAGTTTTGACAGTCTATCCAAAATCATTAATAACAATCTTTCAACTTGATTATATATGAACTATTGTTATAGCCCTTAGTAGCTAACCATCACACAACTTTTGAAAACAAGAATGATTGCTATCAAAAAAAGATCTGGTAAGATTTAGAAGCAACAATGAATAGGAAAACATAGAAGTTTCTCAATTTTTTTCCCTGAATTCTGTCCACAAAAAGTGTAAAGCAACTGTCTGCATCTAAACCTTACTCCAGATGACAGATTTAACTGAGGAGCTTAATTATTGTTACAACTTTTGATTAAATTACCACAATACCAATATAGAATGTGTTGCTATTCTATATACTTTATAGATTTAAAATATTTTTTAAATATGTTAAAATACAATACTGAAGCTAAACTGAAGCTTTTAAAAAGACAGATATGTAAATTCCTAGTCTCTGAAAAACCACAGAAAATTCAATTAATTCCATCGTACAGATGTGAATTCCATGTACCTCCATCTTTTACTTTGTTGAATGACTTTGAATGTCTCTGCTTTCATTATTGAACTATTGGAACCTTATTTGTACAATAAGTAGATCAGCCTACATTTGACTCCTGCAAGACACAAGCTCTTTCCAGTCACCAATTAACAGATCAAATAATTTCTTGCCTTTACCTTCAATAAAAGCAACTTAACTGTGAACTCTCTGAAGACTAAACAATTTAAACCCCATGATAAAGCATATTTTACAGAGTTCATGAAAGCCTTGTATCCATTTTCCAAAACATCTCTAATTTTTTCCCAAATTCAGGTTTCAGAATATGTTGCACCAAACATGCACCTCTGCATTCCACAAAACTTTATTTCCCTCTCCTCTGGTTACTTACTCAATCTTTGTGCAAACAAAGCACACACCTGGCCATGTATCTTATAAAGAAAAGTACTATATGTAAACATTCTTCTTTCTTAAATAATAAATGTGTGTTGATTCCCTAACTAGAAGTTTGGAGATGTGCAAAACTCACCACTAATATAGCATAAATAAACCAGTATTAAAACTAACAAGACTAATAGCATAGTAACTTTTTTTGAGTTGTCTTGCTCACTTCGGAGAGCATTTGCAGATTTGTCATGTAAACGTAGGCTCAAATTTACACACAGTTCAGTGTAATTTCAATTCCATTTACAAATTCCGTTTGCTCATTGACCTAAATGTGCACTTTCAGGGTTAATAAACTACCTTATGAACTAATTTACCTCTACCCTCTACCTAACTAAACTATCCTGATCTTCCTCCACACTGCAGGGCTGCTCAGGAACCTCAGTCTCTCCTTGAAAGAGCTTTATAATTTAAAGTTGCAGAACACATGCTTAACAAATGAACCAAGCAAGGAAATAATCACACAATATGTGCTGCTAGGAGGATGAAATAAAAGCATTTGTCTATATTTATCTTAATCTGAACCCAGTAGTCTGCAGTTGTGGTATTTGTAACACTTGCCAAGATCATGATAACTGCTTTTCTTCCTGATTTCTCCTCTACCTGCTCTTTTCCCTTTCCTTCCTCCCAGCCCCCTCCCAAAAAATGCTTGGTATTTACATTGGGATTCCTGGTCCCAGCCTGTAACTGACTTTCACCTTTTTCTAGCTTTCTCTTCACAAAGGATTGAACGGCTCAACACTGCAATTAACTAAGTATCAGGAAGCCAGAAAAAAAAAAAAATCCAGCAGTATAATGGTCATGAACTGAACTACCCACAAATCAGGCCAGCAGCCAGCATGGGAAACTGGAGAAATAGGTCATTTAATCTCCTCTGCCTTGACAGAAATGCCAGAGAAAAGAGGTCCAAGCAAGCCTGCCCCACCATCATCATGGAGCAGAGGTTTCTGCATCTGAGAAATGATCCACTGAAGCCAACTAAAACCTTCCTTCTTTCCAATCACACAGCAGAAGGACAGCAAACAGCTGCAAGCCAGCCTGCAGAAAGCACATGACAACTGTCAAACCTGGTTTCGATTAGTAATGCTGCCAGATAGCAGAAAAAATAATGGCTGAAAGACCAGTCTGGCCAGACCAGGAATATACAAGCACATTTGCTTGTATAGTCAGTGCCCCCCACCCAGGATTTAGGGGCAGCAAAATCTTCATTTGCAGCTCCAGAATGCTGAGAAGGAGCACTCATCATGCTCCATCTCTATCCCATTTGAAACTGATTCATGGAGAACTTTGCTGCTGCCTGGCCAAAGGCTGCTGGAGAAACAACATACAGCAGGTCTGACAGGGCTTGATGTAGTCACCAAATTTTCAGAATAAAAGGGCAACACTGCCCTGAGTTCAGAGCTGTAATGAACTCCAACACTATACAGAATCATTGAATGGTTTGGTTTGGACAGGACCTCTAAAGACCATCTAGTCCAGCTCCCCTGCCATGAGCAGGAACACCTTCCACTGGACTAGATTCCTCAAAGTCCCATCCAACCTGGCCTTAAAGACTTCGATGAGATGGAGCAGCCACATCATCTCAGGACAAACTGTTCCAGTGCCTCACCATCCTCACAGCAAAGAATTTCTTTCTTGCATCTAATCTAAACCTGCCCTCTATCAGTTTAAAACCACTGACCCTAGTCCTGTCACCACAGATGCTTGTAAAATGTTTGTCCCCATCTTTGTCTTAAGTCTTACTGGAAGGCTGCAGTGAGGTCTCCCTGGAGTCTTCTCCAGGCTGAACAACCACACCTCTCCCAGTCTGTCTTCATAAGAGGTGCTCCAGCCCTCCCATCATTGTGGACATGCTCCAACAGGTCCATTTCCTTTTTATGCTGGGGACTCCACAGCTGGACACAGCACTCCAGGAAGGGTCTCACCAGAGCAGAGCAGAGGGGCAGAATCCCCTCCCTCACCCTGCTGGCCACGCTGCTTTGGGTGCAGCCCAGGATGAGGCTGGCTTTCTGGGCTGTAAGCTCACATTCCCAGGTCATGTTGAGCATATCATCCACCACAAGCCCCAAGGTCTTCTCTCCAGGGCTGCTCTCAATCCATTCTCTGCTCAGTCTGTATTTGTGCTTGGGACTGCCCCAACCCACAGGCAGGACAATGCACTTGGCCTTGTTGATCATCCTACACTTATTGCTACATCTTTGCCTGTTCATCCATTTTGACTCTTTGCCGTGATTTTGTAGCACCTCACCCTCCTCATCTTAAGAGCACTGGTGAAGGAAAGCCAACAGACGAGAAGACAGTGTGTGACATGGCAACAAGGATGTTCCTGTAGAATTCATTCCCAAGCTATTATAAAAAAGTGAAGCCAAACTCTTCTGCCACACAAGTTAAAGAAGACTGAGGCGAGCTTTCATGGTCCACCTGCAGTTCCTCAGTGAGTTATTGGGACAACAGAGAGCAAAATCGAAAGATCCTTGGATCCCTATTCTCCATTCTAACCCCTGTAAAACGGCAGAGATTTAAACACCAGCAAGCTATTCCAGCAGCCTCGGATCTTGTAACAGACATTCACTATAACCAGTAAATTAATGAGAGCTGCATATTTAGACAGCTTTATTTCATATTATCCAAGCACATGTTCTGGAATTCCAGACTAATTTAAACAGTCATTTACAATTCTTTTATCTGCCTTCATTGACCAGAATTTCTTGTTAGCGTGAACTCTGAGCGGGTTCAATTCAGTACTTCAGTACATTCCCTACAAGTTTTACAAGATTTACATTTAATGTGTTTCACAACCAGGGCTCTTTTTCTTTAGGGGATTACCTCACCTTTTACATTTCCCACTGGTAGCAATTTTAAGTAGTAGCTCTCTGTATTTGCAAATGGAACAAAAATTTCTTTGTCTCAATTGGTTTGTTTCCATGCATTGTAATTTACCCACAGTGTTATGAGCTAAACTAATACAAATTAAATCCAAAAAACATTTTCAAACTAGTGATTTATCATGACCACGGTGTAAACAGTACTATAGATTACACTGACTTTGAATGAGACACTCAACTCACCTCCCAAGCTTATTGTTTAATGCATATATGTCACACAATGTTTCAGAACTAATTAGAAACAGAATACACAGGTTAACTCTACTTCATTTTTGGGGCAGCTTATAAAAATGCCTCCCTACTCTGCCTAGAAAAGTTTTACTGATGCTAGACAACAGCTAAATTGCTTTTGAGGAAGAATACATTCTGGTAATGACCTAACAAAAAATTGGGATTTTTTTTATCACACACTCTTATCTTTAACTGTAAAAACAGTTAACTAAATCAGATGCTGATTGTGATTAAAACCAGTTAATACAAAATAATCAGCAAGAAAACTCAGAAAGCTGTATACTATATAGGGAATGGTAATTAACTACAAATGTAATGTAGAACTCAGAATCATTTTTTAATCAACATTTTTTTTCTTTTAAGGAGAGCTAAAAATTTCATCACTTAGAACAGTATTTTGAGAACTGGCAGAAGCACTGGTTGAATGCCTCCTGTTCTCAAGAAAGCTGTTCTTATTTTGGCCCTGAGCAACTAATAGAAACCCTCACTCACAGGCTGCACAATACTCAGAGTTTGCAAGTGAAGCCATTTCAGACAAACTGAACCAGCAAGAATTCTTCTTCCCAAGCACTTTTTCCTCAAAATTGACACAACAGTCCCTCCAGCATCTAAGAATCGCCCTTCTCTACCAAGCAGTACAAGGCCCATAGCAAAGCATGCATGCATGCCGTTTGCTCTTTTTAAGAAAAGCAGGGAGCTTTTATCGCAAGACCAATCTCAGGAGGAAGCCACACTTCTCCTTCACATACACTATCAGAAGGGCAGTGTCTCAACACTAAGGCTGTTGACAGAGGCCATGGTGCAGTTGTACTCCACAAGCCCTGCTTTTAAATAAATCAAGGTTTGAAGTAACACCCATCCACAATCATTAAAGCATTGTGCACATGTACAACAGCAAAAAGTAGTAAAATCTGTCAAATCTGCTTGAACAAAAGGTATGAGAACTCACCACACCTAATTTTGTAGCTTAAGAATTCTAAATTTACAAATTTGCAGTATTTACCCATGTACTGCATAAGTCTAAAACACTTCCCTTCTGCTTCTCTGTCATGCCAGATGGATACTCCTCCTTCTTGCTCTTGAATGTTTTCCACGAAGTCAAGGTAGCTGGCCTGACCCTGCAACAGATGAATTACTACATCCAGCCCAGTTGCAGGACCAGAGGACAAACAACAAATGTCAAAGCAGAAGAAAGCACCTCCAGCAAGATGAACTAGTAAAATGCCCTTAAAAAACAAGGCATGAGTCAGACTCGGACTCAAGCCACCCAAAATGAAGTTGGCTACAACCTTCATGTCCTGAAACACATTAGATACAGAGAGGCTTTCAGTCAGAATTGCTTGATGACATTGCAGTCACCAAAATTACTGTAGTGAATTGACTTCAATACTATGCAATATTCTTGCCTGGTGTACAATGATTTGGTAATTGCTGCCAACTAACTCTGTCATCCTAACAATTATTGGGCATGGTTTTGTATAGGGAAAAAAGTTTAGCCCACTCTAATTCAAGAAATATGGGACTTGATTTCTACTTTCATGTATGGGTTGTCTCAGGGGATATAAGACTTTCATCAAAATTCAGATGGTTGCTAGACAGTAGTAAAAGGAGGAAATGAAGCTACATGGCAATCAATGCCGGGTCTGTAAAACCCCTCTCCTTCTTTCTCTAAAACTTGGGAGGCAAATCACAAGGAAACACAATGAAATTATTGGTAAAACGAGTGGAGTGCACACAGGAGGGCCAGATTCTAGCTTTTGTTTTTCTTATCTGACATCAGGCAAGACAACTGAAACACAGAGGATTCTTCTGTAACTAGGTAGTGTGGTCTTCTTTCCCAAGGGTGGGAGACCCTCAATGAAGAGATCCTAAAAATCCACTCCTGATGGTACTACCATGGCAATTCCTCATCCAAAAGAGGAAAAATACTTTTCACTTTCCTCCCAAAAGTCATAAAGAATAATGACTTAGTTATTTCCATACATTGCCTTGAGAACATACAGAACAATTACAATTCCAATGTGGTAAAGAAATGTAACCCAAGAAATTTGGAAGCAGTCAAGGACAAATACCTAACACTGAATCAAACCAAGTTATTGAATACTTTTTGAACACCATCCAAATAAATAATTCTATTATTTTACTTCTCATGCAAAAAATGGTTACCATATTTGCCACTTAAGGGTTAACTCATGAGAATAAAAAAAAAAGAGACTGTGAAGTATTTAGAGACTGCAGCTGAGGACCATCCGAGAAAAGCCAATGGAGGAACTGATAACCTGTATTTTACAGAAGTTTTAAACACACCAATAGTTACAGTTATGAAACTGAGCAGCTGCTAATCTGCAAGACATCTATAATCTTTTATTGGCAATGAGCAATGTTCCCAAGGAAAAGACAGTGATCGCACAGTTAAAGGCCACTGATTCAGATCACACAGGAGCCACTACCAGTACATCTACTGATAGATTTACCAAATTCAGAAACTGCAGCATGGCCCTAAGCTACTCCAAGTGATGTAGAGCTGTATCACAACAATGGAAAGGTAATGAGGAGGCTTAAATTTCAATTCAAATATAGCTCAAAGTCTTGCTTGCTTCCCACCTCAGGGATAGACAAACAGAATCCCTTCACCAGACCAGTTTATTCACTCTACATTTACCTATTCTCTTTATTTAGAAAATGTAATGAACTTAAAAAAACTATAGAGAGTTTAAAATTTACAGCAAACACTTTAACCAAGTACAAAATAACAAGAGAGAGGATCTTTTACCAGGAACAAGACGTACAGTTATTCCTGGCAAGGTTTAATGGTACCAAATACATGTAGTGGGTCTGTTCCATAAACTGTACTGGACTGCATGGATAGGCATGTTCATTTAACCACCCTGTACATTAGCACAGCCAAATAACAGCTCACGCTTCTTGAGGGAAAAGTACATAAATTACAACAAGTACACAATTACAGAACAAGGAATTGTCTAAGGAATGTAGCAATGCTGAAAACAATTTAGAAACCACAGCAGACAATCAACTGACCTTAAAACACACTGTGCTCCCCATCAAATGAACAAATTAATCCCAATAAGTGTAAAAACCTCAAATGAAAACATAAATCAGACACTTTCAGTTGGGCTAACTCTTCAGAAAGCTTTCAAACCATGGCTGAAAAAAGGATGCCTCTGTTTTGCAAACGTTCAAGAGTAGCTAGCAACATGATAGGTTAAACTACCACGTATCAGGTCAGGTCTTCACTACAAGTTCTTCCCTCTCATCTATCAGATGTTTAAAGTCTCACCTCTTCACTGACCGAATGTACAGAAAAAAACCCTGGTGTTAAAATGGAAGGGCTTCATTGGCATTTAAATGACCTGCATAATCAAAACATCAGAAAAACAGTCAACAGCTCCTCCAAGACAGCTCTGTTCCAGCCTTTATGCTTACACAAGCATCTATACAGGATCACTTTCTGGTAGCAGCCAACTCCTTCACTCAGTAGAAAGACAGAAGGATGAATTACCATTACCATGAAGGATACCAGCCAGAAGCATCCAAAAAAGGCTAATGGGAAAGGTTTGTCATCAAGCTGAAAGAGGGCTATCATCAATCTAGCTACTAATGGCTAAAATCATAACGGCTAGTACAGGCTGCAAGTAAATCCTATTCCAAAAATTGATCCATAGCCTTCATAACTAATAAAGGCTCTCCATGGCAGGAGTCAGAATAATTTAAAATAAAACATAAAATGTCACCTCCTTTTTCAGGAAGGAAGTGTGTGTGTGTGTGTGTGTGTGTGTGTGTGTGTGTGTGTGTGTGTGTTTGTAGAAAGGGCTGAAGAGTCTTTCTCAATCCTTTCCTATGCACCAAGGTCTCATTTCCAGAATATACTACAGATGGGAGGCGGAGCAACACAAGGTCATAAACAGCCAGACCCCATTATAGGTTCCAAAAGGCAAGTGCCACAGAAACATGGAGAAGTGACTCAGGATTAGGCTTCAGAAATTGCTGGAGTCTCTGTGGCTGGCACCCACAGAGCCAGAAACGCAGAATGAATGGATCCCTCAGTGGTTTATAGTAATTAGGCACATTTCTGAAACTGGTGCTGCGATTGCTTCGTCTGCACTAATTGAGCACAATGCAAAGCACTGCTCTGAAATGCCAAATGGCACATTTAACAACCTTATAAAGGAGCCAGGAATACAGATTCCTTCTCTTTTTTCTTAATAAATAAAAAAAAAGCACTGGCCTAACTTGTCACTGCACAATACAGAGAGCTGGAAAGTGTCCAAAATTGCTCCGTAAGTGTTGTTTTATTAGCCTGAGACTGTTAATAAATATATTGTAAACGAACTTATACTTGCTTGGGTGAATATAAAGAAAGAATTGTATCACTATTCTTACAATGTTTGCAATTTACTCTAGTTCTTCACTTTTTTTATCCTAGTTACACTGTTTCTATACTAGTTTACCGTAGCAACTGACATTTATTTGGGCCATAAATTACCCTAATGCAGTGTAGTACTCCTTCATAAATTTTACTAACACAGCACTTACAGAACATAGACTTGTATTAATTAAACCCATGCCTACACAAATCTAACATTTCCTTTCAACGTTTTTACTTACTGCTAATTCTGGAAAACATACAAAAGGACAAAGGCTTTCTCTTCCCTTTCACCAGGTGTGGTTTTAAAGTTTAAATATACATATAAATGTGGGGGTTTGAATGTGTATCTTATTACCAGTGTGTCACAGCTGATAACTCACAATCTCTAAGAAGAAAAATACTGGCTTCCAAGAACTTGGCATACCGAGCTACAAATTGGATCCTTTCATTAAGAGAAACTTAATTAACTCTTAGCAATTTCCACTTTTGACTTTGCCACTGCAAGACTTTCATTACTTGTCAGAAACAGCTTTAGGCATTTCTAACCCTAGATGTTAAAAGCCTTTCAAGATTAAAACTTGAGACCTGTAATGGAAGTTTAAGAAATCTGAAAAAAGGCTTGCTCCTATAGGAACAAAAAAAGGTTTGAGGTACATATTGATAAGATAGGTACAGTAAATACTAAGGTAAGTTTGGTTTAGGAATGTTTTTCATGCCCAAGTTTAATTTTAAAATGGAAAAAACAAAGGTAGTGTTATACAATATCAGCATATGAATATTCAACAAATATACTGAATAAACACAGCAATAGCAGTAGAGCCCACTACAGTACAGGAAGACACATATGACATATATATGACAATTGTGTAATATGCACTTAGATGCTACTTAGCCACACTTGTGTCCTGTTTGCAAATATTTGAAAAAGTCCTGTATTTTGTACAGAAAATACATCATACCAAATCATAAGCAGAACAACCTGAGGTGCTGCACACCCTGCCCTGGGCTCCTGCCTCCCTCAGGCAAAGCCCCTGGGCTCCTGACACACTTGAGGTGAGCAGCAAAGCCATCCCATCACTGACCCATACTCAAGACCTCACGGAATGCCTACAACCACAAAGCACTCAGACAGACTGCCCTGTGTAAGGCAGCATCTGCTGTACTGGAAGTAGAGCATGAAACCCCAGGTCTTGTGTTTTAGCCTGCTCTGGTCACTCACCACGAGAGCAGGGGCAGGTCTGTGTCCCCCAGCCACACACACACACCAATCCCACACCAGACAGCAGGAAGCATTGCTCCCAGGCACACATAAACTCTACACAGGCATTTAAACCAACATGACATATTTGTGAACAATTTAAGTTAACACAGCAGCACTTACGCCACAGTAAAACCTTAGAGATACGAGAAATAATTTACAAGAGCAGTGCAGTCACCACCAGTGTTTGTTTTCTCAGTGGTCTTTATTAAACCAAATCACTGGGACTAAAGCTACTACAACAAAAACTGGAGACAGACATGAGTGGGTTGACAACTTTTCTGTTTGTTTAAGCCGCCTTACTGAGAAGACTCGAGTTAAATATGACCAGAAATAAATTTGTCACAATACAATTTTAATTCTCAAATATCTGGAACCAATTAACTTTGGGAAAGTTTCAAAAGGGCCACCCAGTAATAAACACAAAATCATTTGTGTCTGCTGTCTTGTTTGTGATAATTTTTTTTATTGCTACCTCAGTTTCAAATGTCAGAGTAATGACTTCCACATTCCGATAAAAATGTGAATTGAATCCATATGGAAAAGATGCTCAAGCCCATCAAAATCAAAAGAACTCCCTTATTTCTAAGTTCTTATACAAAGAAGTTTATAATGCCTAACATTTTCACCATTCTCAATTAAAATCAGGAAACTTTTAATACTGTTACCAAAGAATCAGATATGTCACGGAAAGATGAATCTATTACTTAAGGGAAACGTTAACATAATATATTTTATTTTAAAGTCTCTCGCTAAAATTAGCATTTAACCTTTTGAAAGATGTAGCAGCCCTAACTGCCAAATGATTCCATTTCATGTTAAAATTATTTAGGAAATGCATATTATTATGATTAAAAAATGTTCCATACTTTCAGACATTTACATCAAAAATAAATATGCATATACAGCATATTTATCTTCCCACTGGAAAGTAACCTGAGGAAATTGCCAAGATTCAAAAGCACCATAAAAGAAGCTATCTCCTCCTTTTTTCAGTCACAAAGTCAACGTCCTTTCCATCCTTCCAGCCTGAAAAAAGAAATACCCCTCCAGAAGGTTTGTTTCTCACTAGATAATGGAGAATAAACAGAGTTAAAGGCAGAACTCACAGTTGTATATACAGTTCTCTAAAACCATCCAGTATTTCTCTATGTTTCTTCTTGAAAAGTATCACTCCTGCCTATATTTTCTATGACAAATAAGGAGTCCAAGTGCTTTTAAACTAGTGAGGTAGGAAGGGGAAGAGATCTGCTTTATTTGACAAAGTAAAGCAAAACTATGGAATCAATGTTATAGAAGTCTTACTAATCACAGCGCTAAAAACTCGCCCACGTCCATCCACTGGGACAGAGACTCCCACATTTGTCAGGGACACAAGCTCAGCCGAAGAGAGTACTTTCCCCATTCATATGCACTAACAGAGGATTTGGTAAGATAAGCTACATCTCCCCAAGCATGCACCATCTCTGTGTAACTGGGTGCCAGCAAAAGACACACAGTTTGTCCAGGGATTCCACCACATAGGCTCCAAAGTACCGAAAGCCATGTGGCTTCCCTGCATTTTCTTTAGTGCTTGTTTTGCCTGGGGTTTTTACTTAAGGTAAGAAGAATTAAGAATTAAGCATAGAGAGAAAATCCTGCTTATGTATGCTCAATTAATTATTCCATGGATAGCTAGGATAATGAAAAATAAATATGCAGGTAAGAGCCTACACACCAAGAGGCAGTGGGAAGGGGAGAGATGTGCTTCAGCAAGCTCTGCAACGGACTCCTGGAGGTCCAGCAGGTCACCCAGCTAACAGTGGTAATCGTTCCTCAGCTTACACAGATGGCAAAATGCCTTCCTGCTGTTGGAGCTGAACTGGCAAAACGGGCAAGACTTGCCTCTCCAGATGTAGATATATATAAAGTCTTTGAATTCCCACTCCACAGGCCAAAGGAAAAATACCTGCATTAGACCCCAGAGCACAGAAGTGGCCATACCAGAAGAGGTCCACAACACAGCCACCTCAATTCCTGGTTTTGAAAAACCACTAGCAACAAGTACCTGAAAAATACTTTCTCTGCTATACACTGAAGCAAATTCCAGGGCACAGCTGCAAGAACAACATATAGGATCTCCACATTTGATTGCCTTCATGTATTATTTTTCCCACAATTTCTCCTGCAGCCCACAAGAAAGCTTTTGGCATCCTAATTGTCCGGTGTAGCTTTGCATGTGTGTGCCTCAGTTTATTTTGAACTGCTAACAATTTTCTTTGGCATCCCTTCATTCCTGCATTACAAGTAAATAATTCATCACAAATCCTGCTCTTCACACAAACACAATTTTACATTACTTGTCTCCTACTTATTCTCCCCCAGGCCAGGTTTACCGAATTTAGCTTCTCCACTTACACATGTTCTTCAACACCTTTGCATCTTTATTTTTCCACGAGGTACTTTCCCTATTTCTATTACACTTTAAAGAGGACCAGAACTGCAGACAGCAGTAAACCTGTCAGCGCACTCATGATTTACATAGTGGCATGATAATGATTTTTCAGTTTTATCCTCTACTCCTTTCTCAATCACCCTTAATATTAAATTGAAGGGAGTAGGGGAAATGGGGGTGTTTAATAGTTACAAAATGTAGAACTGACATTTTCCTCATATTTTCAACTTCCTAAGTGAAAAATTATATTCCAACACTGTATATATAAAAGAGGAGTTTTCTCCCCACATGCATTGCATTACTGCCACTTCATCAATGGAACAGTGTCATGAGGCTTCTGCAAACTTTAGAACCAGCTCTCATTTTTACAATCTTAGACAAACTATAAATAGCAAAAACCTGTCTTCTCCGTTTCCTCTTTCCCAGAGGGTTTATGACAATGACAATAGGTGCTCTTCCCCATTACCTGGTCTTTAGCCATATCTGCACGAACTTCACTTTTGCAGTGCCAATCTAAAATTCTGTGGCTGAATTTGAAGAACAAAAAATGGAGCTAGTGAACATGGATGCATAAAAATTATCAATATGAAGAAATTAAAGAAATACAAGATTCTGTGCTTCTAAGTTCATCATAAAGATATATACAATTTCTCAGTTTTCTACCTGCAGGACAGGAATATTTTATCAATTTTTTAATCAAGCAATCTTGGTATTCTCATTGTGAATTATTCCCCTTTTTCTGACCAATCTATTTTTCCAGTTTTCTTCTGATGACACATCTTATGAGTCTTTAAACTTTCCAGATTGCTTTATAAAAGGAAAATCTATCCATATTAAAAAATCCTAAATGCTGGGTTTTTTTAAATAAAAGCCCCAAGTTTTTAAGATAAGCACACAAAGTACAATATGCTTTACCCTTTTCCTTTTTTCTCATCTTCTATTTTCTTCCTTAACCACTACACAAGACGTTGGAAAATTCACAGGCTTCTGTTTCTGCTTGTTTTCGCTTTTCTGTCACCTATGCCACTGCTGACCAACCCAGCAACAAAGGGAGTCAACTACCAGCTTTGCTCAGTGAAAATTGGTACAGAAAAGCAGCTCCCCTTCTCTTGTTGTAGCCTCACCACCTCCAGCAGTGTCCAGAATCTCAGAATATATGTACAACAGTCTGCATCTTGTTGGGAGTTGCAGATGGTTGTAAACAATTAAGCTGCTATTGAAGACTTGAATGTTGATCTCAAGGATCATCATACATGATTATCTAAACATCCATAAATCTAATTTCAATAGCCAGGCTAAAAATGCCTCATGAGAAAATAAAATGGCACAGAAGCTGTCAAGAGTTAATGTGTTTTAGTGAGATGAACTTCTTCGCATTGTTTTATTAATCTAATACATATTGGGTGATTATTTAAAAATATTCCAGGAGAGCTTCCTCAAAATTCAGTATTAACACTGTTACCAAACCTGCCAAGTATTTTTTCTCCAAATCACCTGTTCAAGTGACCTGTAAACTCCTGGTTAACCCATAAAAGTTTAATGGGTTTTACAGGTAATGCAAATCTACTCTGCAAACTTGCTTTCATTAACAAAAAAAGACCTCTAATCAGGGAGACTTCCTATTTATCTTATTTTTCTTATTTGAGCAACAGGTAAGTACTATTGAAGTAACAGGTTAATTAATTCCCTGCATTTGAAATTACAAGTCCAAATTTAAAGCAATGCTTTGAACACTGCTACAAGATAAATACTATGCAACTGAGTACGTAACAACAATGACCACAGACCAGTGGAGAATTATTACATGTGCAAATTTTTGCAAATACTTCAATACAGTGCACTGAAGCCAGTGCAGAAGATCTGGCAGGTTGAAAAAAGTGAAAAGAACCACATCTGTATTACAGCTAAAAAAAGATACATGGTCTTATGACTTAATTTAGATATGCCCATAGTGTGAGACCCACATGTACAATGAGCTCAGGTGGTCAGAACATGGTGCTAATAACATCAAGGCTGTGAGTTGAATCCCTGTATGGGCAATTCACTGAAGGGTTGGACTCTATGATCCTGGTGGGTCCCCTCCAACTCAGAGCATTCTGTGAATCTGTTGATGATTTTGCACATAAGATAACCCACAAACCGAAAAAATATGTTAAAAATACAAACATGAACATAAACTACCAGTTTTGTTTCTTAGGATATTGCAAAACACCAACTTGCTCATTTTCTTCATTTTAGTGCCTAATAGTTTCTTTGATCTTATGTAATCAGTAAGTCCCAAGTAATCGATCATCTACTTTTGCTGAAGGTCACGATGCTTACCAACAGACTGTTATGCTGGCCCTTCCTCTTAACTCAGTGGTAAAATTCCTGTAGCTGGAGTTTTCTAATACTGCTCCACACACCACCTTTGTATTTTCAATTCACTGCACAGGTTTAAGGTTTTCCATACCCCTGACCTGTGTCTGAGGCTTCCTTCCAACCCCCCTCTAACATGAGCGAATACTGTTTAACATAATTCAATCTAACTTTGCTTTGAGCTACTGCTCGAACTACAGACTGCGGTAACTCCATTCAGTAAAGTTCCAAATATAATCCTTCTGGCTTGGCACACATTCTTTGAGTCTCTACATGCAGAATACACAGGCTACATTACACATAAGCTGGAATTCTGAGAGAAAAATTACCTATTTGTGCCCATTAGTGCCCTTTCTTCGCAAATCAGTAAGAAGCCTTATTCTAAAATTTGTCAAAACAGAAACATCTTCAACTTCTGGTTCATCCAGATTCATAAATGCCATACAAGCAGGCAGTCAGACAATCCAGTAGAAAACTATAGAGATTTGCTTTTGGGAAGAGGGGGGAGGTGTCCAAGAGCTTCATTGTTTATGACCATGGCGAAGTTCTCCAACAAGGTTATTTACATCAGTGAATTCTCATTACATCTTGCTTTGCCTAAGGCCACTGACATAGTGTGATTTGCAAGCATTAGCAAACAATGCCCATATTCAAGTTCACTGTATCCATTTTGACACAAAATGGTTGATATTGTGCACAGGGTCCTGGCTCAGGACTCAAGGGGCCAGTTTGCACAGCTTAACATGCTCAGGAACCTAGTTCAGCTTCCAGCAGTCTTAATTAGGCCCGGAATAAGTAAGAGACATGGTGAATATCGGGGTTTAAATGTAAAGCTAAAGGGTTATTCAAGAAGTCATTTCTTGCACAGCAGATAATTGCAGTGTGTTAGAACTGTTGTCACCAAAAACAACCTTATATTTTTTATCTGGGATAATGACCATAATTTGTAAAGCTCCTGCTAATTAATAAAAACAGAAAGAGAAAAATAGAAACAAAGACAGCACATGCATGGATGTACGTGTGTGTCTGTGTGTCAGGAAGCCGGGAAGGTTTTTGTACTTCTTTGACAAAAACATTCCTATACAAGCATCTAAAGAATTTTAAATTTTCAAATATTCAAAACAAATACAATTGTTTATAAAGTATTTATAAACAGCTAGTGGGGCAGGAGCTTACACATACAAAAAGCATGTATTTCCAATCCAACAGTAGTAGAATCCACTCTTTGAAAATTTTTGTAATGTGACTGATATT
This sequence comes from Aphelocoma coerulescens, assembly GCF_041296385.1. Taxonomy (NCBI): domain Eukaryota; kingdom Metazoa; phylum Chordata; class Aves; order Passeriformes; family Corvidae; genus Aphelocoma; species Aphelocoma coerulescens. Next base: position 86,615,541 of record NC_091013.1, read on the forward strand.
TAAAGACCTTTTTTTCAACATACTGATCTGCAAAACACATCAAATTATGTAAGTTAAATGTTCCAAATAGAATTTTGTCTCAGAAATTGTACCAGCAAATTTGAGTAAGAGTGAAGCCAACAGTTACTTTATCCAAGGTTACTGACATGAATGATTTTATATAAACAAGACCACAACTTTTCAAGATTAGGAAATTTGCAATTGAAAAATAGTATAATCACTAACACTTTAAAATATCCAAAGGTGACAATTTATTAAGTTTGATTTTGGAGGAGTGTTAAGCAAATTCAGGACATTTTAAATGAAGTTATTGACTTTCTATGAATTTTAAATCTAATACATCTTAATGAAACCAATACCTGTAATTTTTTTAACCCAAATTATGGTAGGTACACTTTACAAAATTCAGAAACATGTGAAATACTGGTATATATGCCAGTTTATCGAATGTTCTGTCAACACAAACCAGGTATTAAATAGAGAAACTTATGTTCTTAAATAGATGGCATTCAGCCCCTCTTTCTGATTCCCACTTCAGATCATTCTTTTCCCTAGAAATACTGAACAGGGCATTTCCATTTCCAGACTTATTTCAGTTGAGTCTGCAAAAATCTCCTGCAGTCTTCAAGATCTGAGGAGAGCAGCAGCTATTGAGGCACCCCACTGCAGCTGAGCTGAGAGGGAAAGGTTACTGAACCAGAAAGAAACTCCTTAAAGAATCACACTACTCACATTACAAAAACATTAATAGTTCATATGGAAGCGACCACATGAGATCAATCTCAAACGATGCAGCTCCTCGGAAATAGCCCCATTCAGCAGAATGCTGTAGTAAGATATGGTTGTGATGCACTACTGAAATTTCCATAGTCACTAATGGTCTGATTTACTGATCCATTGTGTGGAAAGGGTAGAAAAGAGAGAGAAGCAGATTCAGAAAGTGTTCTACTGTCACACTCATTGCTGGATTTTCCTTTAAAAATGCTATGAAAGTCACTTTGTCTTCCAAAGACAGAACCAGTCTTAAAGACAGGACACTAGCTGGCAAGTTTCGCACCTGAACAGGACTCAAACCAAGATAAAAATCTGCTTTATGAAAACCAGTCAGATGTAGATAAAACAAATCTTATTCTTTCTTTAACTTTCCTCACATTTAAAAAATGTAGATTGATACTTTAGAATTACTTACTTCTGCTTTACCAAGAAATTCTACATTTTCTTTACCAATTTTTCCTTGTTAGAGCTCAGCTTCGAGGATGGATTTTTTCTATTTTCCGACACCAATACGGTTTTCAAGCTGACCTGTCTTCCATCCAGACTGACATTTACAAGCTGTGCTAGAAGTTGTCCTCCTCCACTTTTCTAACCTTATTAGAGGCATAAGGAGCATATCACAGAGACAAGATTTCAAATGAACCACCTCCCCCTGAATGCCAAACCAGTGACTGTTTAAACAACCAAAAAACTTAGTCTCAGCATTGTTTAAAAATCTACATATCCTGTAACAGCATCATTTAAAGAACTTTAGCAGCCACGTGTTAACATTTGCCATACACCAGACATCTATTATATCTGACTATAAACATAACCAAAAACATTTACTCTTTCACAAAAAGACTTTTAAAACCATTTTATACATAGCATGAGAAACACTTTTTAACACAGAAAATACTTCAACATGCAGAAGTTAAAATAAGAATGTTATTTCAGATTATATGTGCAAAGGTGCAGTTTTTGTTTTGCATCACAGAAACAGTGAAAACGGAGAAGCTAACTGCAATATTTTTGAAAACAACTTGTTTTTGTACAAGAAAAAAGCTTGTTGTAATTTTCAGTCCAAACTGGTTTTGCTCCAAAACTTTCTGTGGAACTCTATTTAAGGAATTCAAATGCACAACTGACTTTTATTCTGACAGCTCAGAGTTTCAAAAGGAGCAGAATCATTTCTGGGCTGAAATTGCTGCTCTGTTTAATTATCATTATCCTATAAATGACGTCAGGAACAGTATCAGACTAGAACTGGCACTAATATACTACAGGTGGATAAAGGCAATTAAAACATGAAGGATTTAATTTCAACTGAAACATATGGAGCACAGAAAATAATAATTAACTGTAATATATAGTTAATCAGAAAGAATGTCTGCTCATTCCACTGGCCAGTTCTATGGCAAGATTAATGCTGTGCTTAAAAAAAAACAGATCAAATCACAAACCAGCAGAATAAACTTAAACTTTGCACACTGTTGTTTTCATAGAAACATCTTCATTCTGCATCTTTAGAACACAGAAACAAAGATTCCTTCTTCTACAAAATGAAATCTGTACTCCAGGACTAGTTTACGTAATACTTAAACCATCTGAGAAGCCATCAAGAAGCAGTCTGTCAACAACTCTCATCAACACAATAACTGAACAATTTTAAGTAGGACTGCTGAAACCTCAAAAAATAAAGATTCCACAATTCTATACATTACAGTTTTTGTTACAAGGCAGTCGAGAGACAGAGTGGATGTTTACGGATTTAGCCAATGCACTCAGTTAGCAGCTCTGCTGATCCACCAACCTCTGTACCTTTGACTACACACAAACACCTTCACACAAACACCTTTACCCCATTTCCTTTGTGCTCCAACAAGAGGAAGCTGCATAAAGTTTAGCGTGTTCCTGGTAAATCTGGTGCCTGACACTACGTCGCTACAACTCTTCCCCAAAACTGGTCCCCATCAGGAGCTTGCAAAGAATGCAGTTCAAGAACTTTTCCTTTATTTTTCATGCCTCAGCTCACCATTTGACAAAGTAGAAATATTAATAACCCTCTGCCTCAAACACGGTCTTGCCATGCCCCGCTCCAATGGACTCTGATGGGGCAGGGCAGGAGTGACAAGCCTGCAGCATTTCACCTGCTTCACTGAACACTCAGAGCATTCCCTCCTGCAGCAGCACCTGGATCCTGAGCATAGTTCTGAAGCAGATGGACATGTAAATGGGAAATACTGCTGGAAATGGAAAAAATCCCTCCCTTCCAAAGAAAGTTTCCTTATCTACACCTTACCACATACAGAATGAGAAAGCATTAGTTTTGCTTGAGGTCCCAACTTTTTCAGTCCTCAGATAGCATCTTCCCCCCATTTCTCCCAGAGCAGGGCCACTTCCCCTTCTTCCCAAACCTGACAAACTTAGAAGCACGAGAGGGCAGCAGAAACTGCCAGGTAACAGCGACTGAAGCTGGAAAAAGGAGGATAATGCCTGTGTTTTTCAAAGGCCTGAGGAAGAAAATAGGACTGCCTGACAATGTGAAGATCTGACAGAAGGGAAGAAGACTGCTAAAATTGTCATGAAATAGAAAAAACAGGAGATTCTTGCTCTCACACGCTTTTACCAGAAGACCTCTGAAAATCCCTTCCTCCCACCAGGAAAATCCTCAACCATCTTGAAACACTACTTGGATTTGCCCTGCTGGCAAGTCTTGAATTCTCTCTTGACCCATCTTTCTCATCTATCAAATCATTGCCCACAGCAATTCTCATAATCAGAAACGCTACTAGAGATGGGTGTCTGGAGCTCTTCAGAATCTGAAGCTAAGCATTACTTTCATCTCTACTACTGACTAGCAAGGAGTTAACTGTAAAAGTCAACTACTTAGTGTATTTCTTACAGGAAAATCTGCATAAGCTATCAGCTGTGGCTGAGAGATAAGCCTCGAAACTGATTTGTAATATTGACACTTTTGCTAATTATAGAAGGTCAAATGGATAGCTATTCATTATAAAACATCATGTTAAAGGAGAATAATGATAAGTATTATATTGCGTTCCTAATGAGACACACAGGAAAGTTCAAAATGCAAAGCAGCTTTGCACAGAAAGCAAGAGACAAAGTATTAAATGTTTTCTCTAACTCTTGCCAAAAGTCCTGCTCTGAAGTGATGGCTGAGGTTTCCTGAGGCTAAGATGTCAAAGCCAATTAGCCATGTCAATCCACAAGAATGCCAGCTGCCAGGATCTAACTTTATTACAGTATTACTTAAAAGTGAAGACATCAGCAATGTTTAAGTTCACATGACTCCTAATTTTAAAACATGCCTTCTTTAGATTTAGGGTGGGGGCAGTGACAATGACCTTAAATTTCAACCTATTAAAATCCTCACAGAGTGCCATGATTACGCATAATTTAATTATGTAAAGGATTCTGTTAATCAAATTAGACTACATTATGCTCTATTCAAAAGAAAGTAAGACTTCAGCTTATTTCCCTCCTCATATGAATTCTATGTAATGTTTATATTTAAAAGTAGCAATTTATTTCAATAGTGCCTGTTTAAGTTGCCAGACTGCCTATCCCACAGAACATGATATGTGTAAAGTATATAGCTTACCCATTTATGGCATCTAATTCTGAATTCCAAAATGAAATTTTTGGAAAGTTTCTTGAGTATTTGTCGACTAGAATAAAGCATGTCCAAGTCTTTGATTATTTGAAAACATCTGCATTTCATTTCTAAGTAAGGAGTATGGAAATGTTGATCTTACAATACACTTCCTTGCACAGTCACCACAATAAACTCAATCGTTTCATGAAAGGGTAAAATTTTTCTTCTGTTTGGGTGCCTCTGAAACAAATCTGAACATTACTGTCAAGCAATAAAAAGCACCCATTTCTTTTGAATAGTGTCCATATTCCTCCAAACTACTCAGAAAACTGTACTTCAAGTAGTCTATATTAACTTTATTGACATCTTAATTGAAAGCTTGGCTTTTTGCTACTACTACATTTACACTGCCTTTACCACCCTAGTATACAACTGGCAGCTCTTGAACTCTTCTGTACCTCAAGGATGCTGAGAGAATGAGACAAAAGCAGACATACAACAAGGTTAAAGAACAGTTACAAGTTTTCTGAGAAGAGAAAGCAAGCTTTCTTCTTCTAGATTCTTATTCAAAACTGGACTTAGTTAGTTTTACTTATTCCTTGCCTAGAGTTTTTGTTTCTGCAGACACATGCCTATATACACCTAGATATACAGCAAATAAAAACCATTAGTAAGAGCTTAAAATTAATAAAAGCTAGTTCTCAGCTCTCAGTTTAACCTGTCAAAGGAAAAAGAGATCAGAATGAGTGACCAGCATATTCTAGTTATGCAGATCTTTGACTCCGTAAATCCTCTTTTATTATGATTTATTTCCTTCCTTTAAGATATTTCTGAAAGGTAAGTTCATAATGTAAGTGCCATCAAGTGTCCAAGAATGCTGTATTTTATTGCCATTTACAGAGCATTAAGGATTGCCTACTGAAATGACATGAAAAAACAAACCCCATTTCTCACTCCAGCACACTGTCTTCAAGTGTAAACTAACGTGATCAGCTTTTTTCTTTAAGATTTGCCCTTTAAAATCTAAAGGATAAAAATCCATTGATCTCAGTTCTTGTTCCTGAGTTTCGTAAGCCAGATTACTGTCACTGTCACCAAGTGCATCTGTATTCCTGACCATCCATGCTGTGACACCAGCCATATCCCAAGTGTCACTTTGAGAACAAGGGGCTGACTCTGCCTGGCTTTAAACCATGAGGCAGCGCAAAGGTGAAGGCCACATTTAAAGAACAAACGTTGCATGAGCTCCATCTGAGTATGCCTTCCATGAAATGGGAAAGATGAAAGCTCTTTGCTTTCTACCTTATTTTACCACTAAGATCCAGGCAGTAATGAAGCAGAAGCTACAGAAGATTCTCTCCTCCTAAACCCAGATGACAAAATAGGAGAAAAAAGCCATCCCACAACAGGAGGCAGGACTTACCAAGGAATATCACATGACCTGATAGAAGAAGAAGCAAACAAAATCTTAACAAAATCCAATGCTACAATGTAGGCCAAAACAGTTGCAAAAATGCCACTATTAGAAGCAGGGATTCAGGACTCTCCATTGATCTTCAAACTTGAAATGTGTTACATTAGAACTGTAGCTCCAGGAAAAACACTACTGAGTTGATTTCAGTGTCTAAATTGATACCAGACAAGACTTGTTTCTTGTTGGCACTAAAATTAAAGGCTTAACTTGTGACAGAATTACAAAAATTATCAACTACAGCAAATGGCAAGACATCACCTGAGAGAGTTTGTCCATGCAAAAGCAGAAATTCTGCTGTAAGTGAGTACTTCCAACTTCTTTCAGGACTAAATTCTGTCTTTTTTGCTCTTCCCTCACCCAGGCAGCAATGACTGGGTGCTGGATGCTTCCCTGGGGAAATCAGGACATGCTTCAGAACATCATCCCAAAATAGGGCTTTGCCCTCCACAAGACAGGAAGCACTTTACAATCCTAAGCTTCAGTTCAATGCAGCTTCCAAGAAGGAAAATCCTTCTCTCTGAGTTTTCAAATGGCATTTTCACAGAATCACAGATGTTTCGGCTGCGAAAGGCCCTTAAGGTTATCAACTAAACCAGCACTGCCAAGTCCACCACTAAAGCATGTCCCTAAGTGCCACATCCACACACCTTTTAAATTCCTCCAGGGCTGGTGATTCCACCACGTTCCTGGGCAGCCTGTTCCTGTGCTTGCCAACCTTTTCTGTAAAGAAATTTTTCTTAGTATCCAATCTAAACTAAGTATCAAGGCACTTCTGCTGTTCCAACAGTAACTTAAAAAAAACCAAGAAAATAAAACCACTTACTATTCTAACAAAAAAAGTAGCCTGGTACTCACGGCTTTTTGGCTTGAGAGAAGGAACTAAGCAACAGTTTTACCTTAACTAGCACACTGTCAACTTAAAAGGTGACAAAACACAAGGAACAAAAGGAGAATCTGGACACCCTTAGACAATAAATACACATTTCCTGCCAGCTGCTGCTGTAATCAAAGCCACGGTCACCCCAGAAGTGGGGTACAAGTAAGAGTGACAAAGCAATCCTGGAAAACAAGTGTTTCAAGCATTTACTTGATGCATTTTCAGTGATGAAGATTACTTCTGAAATGTTAGAAAAATAAAAAAAATCGAATTATTCCTAACTTCACTAATATGCTAAAAGAATAGCACAATTCTTACATCCTGGCAGTCCTCGTATAATATTAGTACTCAGGATTACATGAAAGCACACAACAAAATTTTAATTATCTAAAAAGACAAGGAAGGAGTGGTCAAATTCATTTTACTACAACTGAAAGGTTCAAAGGATTTAAAATGTGAATTTGCTAAATGTAAATTCACCTGTCCTTCATCATTTTGGATTGCCTCCATCTTTTGACTAAGATGAAACTGTTCCCAATGGAGAAGAAAAGGTGGCAGCTGGTCCAGTTTATGAAATGTCAGTTGAGTAAGCTCAAACAGAAAACACTTTTTTGTGCTATGATGAATAAACTATGCAGCCAAATATAATGCTTTGCTGAAACAAATGAGATGTGTTAAATACCTATTACTTCACAGAATTACAAACGAAGACACGACAATGACTTCTTTTTCACTTTAAAGGATATTTTTGAATTGGTACACAATGTTTTATAAAATGTAACAGCACTGGGTGATAAGTTCTCAGAGTTGCAAGTTATGTTAATGACAAAGGATTGCACATTACTCTAAAAACCCCACAAAGCAAAAACACCCTCCAACCTACATTATTCATAGTATCCTCCCTCATTTAATTGCAACTGGCACAAGGTATTTCTTGAGACATCTGTAACAACTCAGATACATCAGCAATTTTGTACAGAAAGCATTTGATAAGCTGGTGAGAAAAATCACTTAGGAATGCTCAGCGTCAGAGCATTTCTTGCATGCAAGTACCTTCCTTTACAATATTACCAGTTTGCCTTCAGCAAAAAGTTAAAACTAAAGGATCAGCAAAAGCACAGATCAAAAGTGCCTTTCTGTTGTTGTTTCTTCTCTTGCCACAGCAAGTCTCACTCCTCTTTCTTTCATCCATCCACCTATCACTCTCACAAAGCATGAAACAATAACAAATTTAGTGTATATGGAAAGTGATATTGGAGGGGTCTTGGCATCAAATATTTGAACCATGTTCTATACTGTGCCATATCTCTGCCAAGCTTGGTATCTACTTTGCTCTCTGCGTGTGCCAGATATCTGAAATAAGGCTAATAGCTTCGAGGTTTTTTAAATATTGCACAGCATGAAGACTTCGTGATATTTTGAATCACTATGACTTCCACCCTGTAAAGAAAAATCATACAAATATCTGGAGTTAAAGTTGACTGAAGAGCACTGGATACTCATTTCTCCATTAGATCCTGAGGGATTTCTTTCTGAGTCTGTGTTTCAGCATTTTTGCATGCTCCTAGACCAAATATTTCAAGCTTTAGGAGTGCAACTTACATGCAACCTTCACACTTGACTAGTAGGAATAAACAATGATACAGCCAAAATAAACCCAGATTTAGCTGGTTTATGCAACTGAAAAACAATTCAACTATGAAACCGCTTGGACTACTTTAAAACAGCAAAAAACTGTGCTCAGCTGTGTTACTTTATCACATAGAGAAGCAGAGCACCACTCACTGGAATGCCACTATCAACTTGTTCAGCATTTGTTTAAATAGTATCTCTTTCTCTGCGTATGAGGATCTGTCTCCAGTATTTCACAAATAGCAGATGCACCGATGACCCAACATCAGCACAGGAATAAATAAGATCCAGAATCCTCAAATTGCTGTGTAAACTTTGTCCAGATGCACTTGCTGAAAGTTTCTCCAACTTCCAGGACACCAATAACATCATCTCTCTGTTTCTCCTTCTGGGCTCTTCCTAGAATTTTCTTTAAATTAATTAATCATTAAATTAATCCAATCCTTTCATGGCAAACCCATAATTTTCTTTATCACCTGCTCTCTGCTTTAACTAGAATAAACTATACATTTTCTCATCTTTTTCCCACTTGTTTTACCTCTAACACTCCCACACACCAATTCCTGTTATGTCAATCCAGCTCCATGTCCCTTACCACAATAAATTTTCGATTTTTACCTATAGGTTATGCTTCTCTACTTCCTTTTCTTTCTATCTTCCAAATTTATAACTTTCCACTCAGTAATGCTTTCTCTATGGCTGGGACATACTCCTACACTTCTTCCTCCCATCACTCTCAAGAAACAGCCCTTTTGCATCCAGCTGCTTCACCTTATGCTTGAACTTTATATCATTTAATCCATGACCTTCAAGAGACTCTTATTAATACTAACATTTCCAATTTTGTAAGCAGCCCACCATACATGAGAAGTCCTAGAACAGAACAAATAAAGACTTTGATGTAGTGATGCACAGTTTGAATTACAAACATAGCATGTAGCTCAGCACATGCTAGGATAACACTGCCTCCCGTCTGGTGTAGCATTTCAGTGACAACACAGAAATTTTTCCAAAGTTTTGTTTCTCAAAAAAGCTTTCAAACCAGTCCTGGTTCAGATTAGTCTCTTCCTATCTTGCATATTGAAGGCAGCCTTTGTTTGTTTTGTTTTCAACACTAGAAAAACCAAATCCTAATCCCAAAATACAGTTTCTTCAATGTAAAAGAAACAACTGTTGAGCTGTTCTCAACAAAGTATGCCTTAACTGTTTGGAAACATAAGAGCTATAGGTCGTCTTCATGGACAGTCATTAATATGATCTACTGTTCCAGATAAAAATAACTGAAAGATTACATTTCACTTTCCACCTTTTGCTGGAATCTTGGGGTTCCTTTTGATCTCAAATTATCCATGAAGGATCATCTTGTATGTTCACTACCAACGCATCTCTTATGATCCTAGAAATTTCATTACTTTAATACATGCAATCCAAAATAGAACTTGAAAGCTCCATGGTTCTGTGTGGTCCACAGCACTGATTACCACTACTCTCTTCTGGGCTATTACAGAAACTTTAGGTCTCAAAAATACACGTTCAACAACGTTAGGACTTAGGCATACTAGTTTACTTGTAAAAACTTCAAATTACTTCCAGGGAGAAGCTCAGAAGTTGATTTTAGATTCTGCACATTAAAATTAAAGCTACATATGTTTCAGTCTGTATGCTTATTTCTACATTCTTATATAGCTTCAATTTAGCAGCAAGCTAGTCTGAAAAAACATTTTTATTTTATTTTTCCATAGAGCATATATAGCCTAAACATCATCTAAATATCTTATTTTTAATCTGTCATGTTATCATGTAAGTAGTAAGGAAATGCAGCTAGGGAGTTCAGGTTCACATAAATCTATAACCACTGACTTATTTAAAATGAACCAGGACACTTATTCACATGTTTCCATTCACAAGTTTCTAGTAGCTCCAGACTAAAAAAACAATAAAAATGTCACCTTTAGAACAAGAGTCCTTAGACCCCACTGCCTTTCATGTTCTACTGCATTTCACTCACTGAAATGAGAAACAGCAGCCATGCATAAAGATTTAACAAACCTTTCCCCTTTCCACTGAGCAAATTCATCTCCGACGACAAATTATCACATACTGCCAACAGGACAGTAGGAATAAAATTTTCTGATTTAAAAGCCCTAATCTGGCTATAAAAATTCACTGCAGCACCAGTCATGACAATCACTTATAATAACCAACAGTAATTACAGTTACCTCCTGCCTACCTGGGCAAAGGCACACATGAAGAATCCCACAAAAAGCCTTAATTGTTATTGCTCAGGCTGCAAAACACAGTGTAGCAAAATGTGGAACAAAACAAAAGAATACATTTAGTTCCATTAACATCTTACAGGTCTTGACACGAGTTTTACAGAATGCAAGAAATGCAGGCTAATTTCACAATCTATCTGCCATCACCAACGATTAAAATGTGCCAGCTTTCAAAATGGGGTATGCTGCAATCTAAAGCTGACAGAAATAAATGTTTTAAAGGCTTAGTAAATTTATAAGTGAAGCTTATCAAAGCATATAAAGTTCTAAGACAAAGACAAGCAACACAAATAGGGAAACATTTACTGTGATTACAGGGCTTGATAACAAGGTACGTATGACATGATCACAGGCAGTTTACAGAAGCAAACCCTGGCAGCCCTGGCTTCACCAAAGATTTGTGACTAAGCCATTATGCTGAAGAGAATATGGACGATGAATGGCATCCATAAAATGTAACTGCATGGCTTGGCTTCTCCCTTACAACTCCATCCAACAGCAGGTGAACTGTGTGGCATTTCAGCCTTAGAGCCATGAACACAATGATAGCTTTCTCAGATTTGGGATACTCGGAGGTGCTGCTTTTTAAGCACACCTATTGCCCCCTTCTCTTGGAAAGTCCATTCCAAAGGAGTGATGGTATGTCCAACTAAATAACCTCTAAATGTCCCCATAACCTCTATTTCTTGAATGAGAAGTTTCTGCACAGTTGCCCTTCTGAATTCAAGGAAAACTTCCAAGGTTAAGATTTCCTTGCAGGAATCAAGCCTTGTTCCCATGCACTACTAGGAGTCTGAACATCTAAATAATTAAATTTCAAAAGGAGAATTTGTCATCTTTTCAAATTAGATTTAAAAACTTCATAAAGAAAAGGAATCCTAAAGGACAGAGTATGAGCCATACAAGTCAAGAAGCTATAAAAGTTAAAATGGTACTTTGACAATAATAAAGTGAAAGGCAAAAATTACTTTATTCTTTTCTGAAGTCTGTAAGTTCCCCTCATGGGTCTGTCTGTAAAGATAGAGTCTACGAATACAGAACAAGCAAAGAAACAATTTCTGCCTAAAAGAAACTGTTAAGCACCAGAATTTGAGAGAGAACTATGTAACAGGTTTGGTAAATGCATAAAGGGACTTTCCAGGATATTTACCTGCTAACACATGTCATGATACCACCTCCTTCCAAAAGTTCTGCCCCTACAAAATACTCAGAATTACAAGTCATCAACAGTGACTTTACAAGGACGGAAGAGAACATATCAATTTTATCACCCTAATCTGTGCTATAATACATTGCCTTTGTCTCATCCTTTTAGTCATTAATCTTATCATCACCATCAGAGTTCAACTCATGCATGACTCTACTGAGGCCCCAGTAAACTCTCTCAGTAGTCTGAACACAATTCTTAAGTTGTCTTCTTTTTTGTAGTTTCTGTGAGTATTTATGCAACTCAAACTGTACAAAAACTTTACATAATTCCTTTGGCAAAACAAAATCTTTCCTAAAGGAGTATGACCAAGTTAACAGAAGCACTGTATATTTGGAAGAAAGTTAATGCACAAAGCATCATTTAGACAAATGTTATTTATTTGAAGGAGAATATAAGAAATATGACACAAAATTTAAATTGATACAACCATGTGGTAAAAATGTTTACATGCACAACAGCTGATACAAGTTTGAGAAACTATTAATTACAAAACTGAAGTATATGGTGCTGGATTTCTCATAGCAAAATAATGATCATTTAAGTACCAGTGCCATTCTATTATGGCGGAGAAATACAAAATTACCATCTTCTTGGGGCTATGACACATGAAATTTTTAGCATAGTACAATGAACCACATTTCAGCCTCTGCTTTACAGCTCCCTCAAAAAGGCCTCTGATCACAATTTTTTCTTATGACAGTTTTAGTTACTTAATCATGCATAATTCTTAAAGAAAAATCCTGCAACGATTAAAAAAAAGACAATGAATCTCAGCATCCATCAACTTTAAACAAGACATTTCCAATGGACCCTACATGTTTTTATTCTTGAAATAAAGGACTACTTACTTGATTGGCCATGTAGATTGTGAGAAGACCTCTCCTATAAACAGAAAAGATAAAACTAGTGAATGAATCAAATATTTTTTTCAGACTGAAGAAAAACATTTTAATCATTAAGAATATTTTATTAAAGAAGAGATGGAGGGTGAATCATTACCACCTTATAAAAAAATAAGTACAAACCCAAAAATAGCATCTTGATAGCACAGTACCCAAAGCAGTGAGGAATTACAGGAACCAAGTTATACATAGTAACTGGCTACTCCACATGAGTCCTGAAGCTGTCACAAGGGGCAAGGCACCTTGAATTACACACAGCACTTATCACAAAATAAGCTTACACATGAGCCACTAACAGAAGCATGCACACAATGACCTAAGCCTAAGTGAAATTGTAAATTTGCAGCAAAATGCTTGTGTGCTAACTTCTGGTTTTCAGTGCTATGTAAGTCGAGGCACCTTAGCCCTTCTGCCTACAGTATCAGGAAAAGTTTTCTACTGAGACTGATGATGCACTAATCTTGGCTCAAGCCAGTTGAAAGTCACAGTGCCAACAGTGCCCTGGAACAGTGGCCACTGTCTTCTCTTCTAACCTTTATCTACTTTTTTCCACTTCTATTTTTTGATCTCAGCCCATAACTCACACTGCTCTTCAGGAAAAGTATAATCTTGAGCTCATGCTCTCACGTTTTTGTTTGTCCTACTGCAGCACAAGACCAAAACTGAACTCAACTACGCAGATGTGAGCTGCTCCAGCAACTGACTGCACTTTAGGGTCCAAATGAAATAAAAGTTAATTTTCTGTACATCAGTCACAAGCCACTATCGCCCTTAAGAAAGTGGAAGACACTACCACTGCAGGTTTGCTTTCCCCTCAATTATTCCACCTCTTCTGCAAAGATTTTGTTACAGTCTGTGGCCAAATATTGGAACACTCAGTTTCAGCATTTCTTACTGGACTGGTGTTCTTAATTTCTTAAGTTTACCTACCATCAGCCTTGTAGTATTTGGGATTTTTCTTATTGTACCCACTGGTCTTACATACAAAACTTGATCATTTTTGTGAAGGCACCACACGTTCAACCATTAAAGTTTCTCAACAGGGATGTGAGTTTATAACCTGACTCCATTTTTGTCTTCACGTCATTTAGGATTTTTATTATACTGCTATTACAGAAGGTAATATATAACAGAAGGTCTAACCCAGGCTTGTATGTTCCATTTTGTCGTGACATTTTAAGTTTCCAAGCATTCATAGAATGTTAAGAGAGCCGTGTGTTAACAGAACATATCTTGCCATCAGTTCAGTTGAAGGAGCGAACAAAACAAAAGCACAGACAGCAGGAAATAAAGAAATCTCTATCACACAGCTCCCAAGCTTGATTCATCCAAAAAGTTTATTCAGTATTTTCTAACTCCCATGTTTACATGTCCATAACATTGTCACGTTACGCATCCAGATGAAGATTTTTCACAGCAGCCATCTAAGCTACAGGGATACATTCCACTTGGAAATTTTACTGCTTCCACATCAGAACTGAATTTGTGGAAAGCAATAACACAGCATCCTGACTTCCATAAGTTGCTCTCTGCTCACAAAGAAGATTCAAATTTGGCTTAAGTTCAAAACTTTAAATAGTTTTGAACTACTTTGTTCAAAATCAGTTTCTTTCATGTTTTTTTTTTTTTAAAGCAGAATTACAAATTTACTCTCTGTATACCTTCTCTACCCAGTACCACCCTGTGCCAGATAGCAGAAACAAGACTCTAGCATGGAAATCTAAGAAAAAAAAAGCCTGAATTTAAAGATTTGGTGAGGATGAGGCACACAAGAAACAAGAAGACAAAAGACAGGGAATAGGGTCCGTGAGTATTTAAGCAAAATAGCCCCTACAACTTGCAATAAAGCATCAAAATATTCTATGACATATCTGAACAGAAAGGGGTAAAAATTCACCTGATGCAATAGATAAATTCAACTCTCAGGCTGGTCTGCAAACATTCACCTGGTCCTTCAGCTGGCTAGTTCAAGTAATAAAACAATACTGGTGACCCAACCCTCCTGAATAGCAAACTGCCAGCTGATACAGTTCTGTGTACTACAAATCTTATTTTAATTTGTTCTCAAGAAAAAATACTGGATATTTCTCATTTCTTAGATGATTATTTTACCCCTGTAATAGCATTAAAAATTTATGATAAACATCCAGACAGCTTTTTGGAAACACAGAAATAAACGTACCCATGAGGGCTAACCTGGTAACTCAATCCACTTTGAGTACTCTGGAAAATGTCAGAACACCAATAACATCCTGCAGTAACACACCTGTGAGAAGCCTCAACCAGCAACTGAGTGACAGACACAGCTTTCAGAGTATACTCAGTGTATTCACACTTATAGTACATACAGTGTGTACAAAGCAGGATGATCGTTGTATGTGCTCGTAATTTATTTAGTGGATTCTCCCCTGCAGTCTGTCATGCAGGCAGGGTTTTTTAGCCTCCCCCTGAAATTTGTTTAATTTTTTTTAAAACACTAACAAACTAAGAATTAAATGAGTTTTAGTTTCTGCTGTAGTCCCTTTGGGGATAAAATGCAACTCACCAACCACAAAGAAAGGAAAAGGGACTAGAGAAGAGGAAGGAAATTAGAAGCTGTAGTGCAGCTGCAGCAAGACCAGTGTGAGAAGTAGGTGGTTGGGACGAGGCAAAATGTGCAGACAAAAAATTTGTGCGAGGAAGTAACTTCCAGAACTGAAAATACAGCAAGTTGTTAGATGACGTCATCTCCAATTGCCTGCAACAAGCCCGTCTGTGAGGCCCTGGCTAACTCCAAGCAGAAAGAGTTTTCTTACTCCAAATTAATTCTGTGACTGTTTTTAAAATAAATAGCCCCATGTTTCCAGGGAAAAGGGAAAAAAAAAGGGAGGAGGGGGAAGGGGCATTCTTCCTCGCCCTGTGCAAATGTGATCCAACAAGCCTAACCCAAACCTGAACTCTGCTGTGAAAAAGCAGTTGGAAGTCCAGAAAATCTTGCACTATTTTGTGGCAATGACAGCTGACAGAAAACAGGACAGAAAGATGGAGGTAGGCCAAGTAAAAGGGTCACTGGTACAAACCAAGGACTGTATTAAAACTGCAGCTGGTAAATAAGAGGAGAACATAATTGGGAAATGGTATTAGGAGAGCAGGAAATGATTAAACAATAAAAATAATTAGTCAGCCATGTCTAACTACATGCTTTGGGGAGGTTTAAAGAGACTAATAAACAGCTTACATTTCACTCCTAAAGTGCATGAACCACTGCTGAATGCTAATCTTGGCAACACCAACATCAACAGGTGGCTACAGCAGTGACGGTCTGGCAAGGTCACTGCGGGAAAGCCCAAGCACACACACACAGATCCTTACTGCCTGCTCCTCCTCCGTGGTTTCTGTCTTAGGCCATTTTCTCCAAAGCCTTCTTTCATAAATATCTTCATTGTGGCTTCTCACTGCCTCCCAGTCACCTCTTCAATTGACAGTATCACTCATACCCAGCTCTGTTTCTAATGACATCTGTGATCTTTAACTCAGGAAGGAAAAACACGAGCTAGGGGTAACCTTAAATTCATGAGCAGCAGACCAAGATCCACCCTACCAGTTGCTTGTGTTAAATTAAACAGCCAAAAAAAGACTTGGCTGAAAAAGTCTTAACAAGACAGGTCTCCTTCACCTGATAAAGGAGGCTTGCATGAAAGTAATCATGTTTTAATTGCCCTTTAATTCAAGTCTCAATGAGCAGTAGTATTTAGTATACTTTACACCTTGTTTCTCCTTCTTCTTCCTAATTCACACTTTTAAATGAACTTTCTTACAAGCTTGTTAGAGAAGTGAGTAGGCAAAGTCCCAGAGTTTAGTTATCCAGCACAGGTCACATTTATCTACAGTTGAGTAATTCCAATCTTGCAGATTCCATGTTTAATGTTTAAATTACAACGGACCACAGCCTTCTAGAAGATAATTCTCTTGTTCATTTATACTTTCCTCAAAGAAAAGTTTAACTCGGTAAAACTTGCTTTTCGGACAACTTGGTAACATTCAGACCAAATTATAACAGCAATAGCTCTTAAACTATGGCCTATAAACCTCAACAGAGAACCACATATCTTTGTTATTGCACTGCCCAGAGGAAAGAGTCTAAAATAACTGCTAAAAACCCCAGAAAGCTACAGGATAAAAATAACAAGGAAACCTAGCAGTGTACTGAGCTGTAATACCAGAAGTTTAGGTAGGAGGTCAAGAGAAATGATTAATCCCATTTTCTTGGCACTCACAACACCACAGAGTCCCGTGCCCAGTTCTGGTCCCCAGTATAGGCAGGCATTGATCAGCTGGCACAGAGGACCAGCAGTACGGCTGGGCAGACTTTGACCTGACCCAAGGAAACAGCATTTTCTCCAGCAGACAGGAGAACAATGGAACAGGGACTCAAGAGGGGCCGTTGGACCTCTGTCCCCAGAGGTTTGCAAGGCTGACCACACAAATCCCCAGGCAAGCTGGATTGAATTCAGTGCCAGCCCTGCTCCAAGCAGGAAGCTGCACTAGCTGAATTCCCAAGACTTACCTGAACAATTCTATTATTCTACAGAAAAAAAAGGTGGAAAGCAACTTCAAGATATCATAAATAATTTTTTTTCAGAGATTATAAAATCAGAAGAGATTACAGTGATAAACAATCTGTCTCCCTAACAAATACAAAACATGAACTCTTCTTTAATGAATTATCCATTTACTCAAAGAGATCAAATTTGTCTTTTAAGTATTTCCAATCATCACAATCACTGATATGTTATTTTATGGATACTTATCTTTGCGATTTGCACCCTAAGACAAGATATAGTCTGGTCTCTGAAAACAGTTACATCTTTACCTCCCCTGTAACACTACCCCCCTCCAACCAAGTCACCTCCATACCATTTCTTGAACAAGAACTGAATTCCTTCTGTTTTTCCACTATGTTCCCTAAGTTTTTAATCATACTTATAGCTCTTTACTGAAACTGTCCCAGTTTTTCATCTTCAGGACTTCAAATGAAAATATAGGAAATACAAAACAGATTAAAGTTCTCGTATCCTTTGTTTAACCAAAAGTATTTTAAAGTCAAAGGTATCACTAAGTGGGTCTCTCAGACTTTGAATTCATTTGCCTGTGAGCAAGGTATTCATATCTTCTTGTAAGTGCTATAAACTCTGGAAAACTTATTTGATTGAGGCTAAAGTGCAATTTCCCTTACACGTGAGTAAAAAATCCTATTTGTGCCAATAGGAGCAGCAACTGTCCAAATCTGCATGCCAACATATTGTTTGTGGAACAGTTTGCTGAAGAATGTTTTTTTGCTTGGCTTGATGTGCTAAAAAATTCAAAAAATAACTCTACTTTCACAAGGAGCATAAGCTTTTGCTTCATATAACAGTAAATCATACAAAATACCAATCTTTAAATACAACCAAGATTGTTTTTTCCTACAAAACTCATTGCCAGTTCTCTCTCATTTATGGTTTTCCTTCAATGTATTTATGGTTTCCCTTAAATACAGAGTTGTTGCTAAGCTAAAAAAAATAAAAAACAAAACAGTACCATCAGCACACAAAAAAAACTCCCAACCAACCTTGCCTGAAAGGTGGGATGAATACTTAGAACGTACTTATGCTCACAGAAATTTTACCATAAATTAATTATTGTAACCACAGCAGCCCTCAAAGAAAATTTCCAGCAGAAAGCAACACCTCTTTCTCTAAATAGCCACAGAAGAGAGGTAGGACCTGCCATTTTTAAGTTGTATCCTCAATATTCATTCCTTCTTCTGAATATTTATTTCTTTCATACATTTGACCTTGCCCTGCCCATCTTTTGTGTCTAATAGCAGCCCTCCAGTCCCTAGAATTCCCTCATCAAAACCTTTTTTTGGTGATACGAAGTTTAAAGAATTGTTTTCTCTATTGCCTTGTTTCAGTTAAACCACAAACCTTTCTGAGCAGACATCCTGAAATCTAAACGTTCTCTGCAATTAATTAAACTTATTCGAACTACTATAATTGTTCTTTTTTACCAGTACTGCATTTTTTATGATCACATTTTTTTGTCTTACTCAAAACTAAAGGGGAAATAAGTTAACAAGCCAGAAATAACAGGAAATAACTACAGCAAGATGAATGCCACTGTGTACAGAATCAACATAAATTGACTGAACAGGCACCTCCTTCAGTGAGAACAGCCCTAGGTGTGAGCTGTGAGAGGGAGCCCCTAAATTCACGCCCCAGGGCGAGGGACACACCAGGGCAGGTACACCCACACCCCATTCCCTGTGAGAGCTCCTGGAACCCAGCATACAGCAGCAGTCAGCAGCATAGGCAGATAGGAGCCCAAAGATGGATACAGCAGCATGTTAAAAATCTTTATGCATGCAATTAAGAGAACACGTTCTCTGATTAAGCATCTAATTAATGGGTTATGTTTCTCCACATATGTAATAAATTTAAACAGCTGGAGGGGAAAACAACCACAAAAGAAAAATATCTAACTTACTGCTAAGACAAGAGCAGTTTTAGCTTTGCTATAAAGCTTTCTAACTTCATCACCAGTCCAAAACTTCAGATTCCTGCTATTTGCTTTCCCAAAAACTCTTAGTGTGGTCAAACCAACAAGACTTGACCCAAGAACAAACAAGTACTAGAAACTCACCTTTCCTTGTGACATGTACAACAAAATCTGAACTACACATGACTTTTATAACCATTTTTTTTTTCATAAATTCCTTATATTAGTTTCCTACAAAATCAAGTTTGAATTTTATATGAATGCCACTGTTCTTGAATCTGCTGCATATTCTGACACTATCACTGTATTTTAACTGATATTCTTTTTTTTTGATTCTTTACAAGTCTAAGGAATCACAAATAAAACTCCTTTTATAGGAATCACTGCATTCAAAGGCAAATAGGTGGTGGAATGTTAAAAAAGGTAAAGAGCACAAAACTTATCCTGTAATGACTTGTTACAGCAAAACAGTAATTTTTACTAATAAATATGTTCATATATATGTATATATCATATATACACATGTATATAATAATTATATTTATATTTATTTTAGTAAATAGAAAAATTTCAGAACATTTGTTCTTTTTAAATTTAAAAGAAAAAGAAAGATTCAAGAAGAGTTAATTCTGGCATTAATTTCTGAACATGAACTAAGAAGCTAACATAATAGTTTGTAATGGCTCCCCAGACAGGACTCATGGTCTGCAAAAACAGGAAGAATTCCTCCTGTCAGCTCCAACCCCTCCCCACCACTGTAAAACACACCACTTTATAACCTGCAGAATTAAATCAAACACACAAATCACAGGTTTCCTCTGAAATGAAAGAGGTTAAAATGAAGAGGTAAGAGGTAGCGTTTTTTCTGCTTTACAGCAGCTTGACACCACAAGCGAACCAAGTATAGATGTGGAGTTGTGATTGCATCCCTGTAAAAACACAAGCACTACAGATTATGTTTAGGGTATCGTTAATCTCTCACACCCACCAATTTCCTACTGACAGCTGGAGGTCAGAGCAAAGTCCTGGTGCAAAAGTTCACTTAAAATCAGCAGGAACAGACAAGCTTTCAAAATAATGCAGAAAATTATGAAAACAGACCTAAGCAGTAAGTTTTCCAAAAAAAGAACATGGTAACTTTTTAGCTTAGTTAAGACCAATAGCAAGTCTTTAGTGCAAAACTAATGTCCAGAACTTCATATGAAAAATATACAGTTTAAGGACTCATGACCCACTGCCTCTTTAAACGAATTTCCTATCTCAATATTTTGGGTTGTTTAAAGTCGGAAATGGACACTTCACAGGCTGGAGAAACTGAAATTGCTCAAAACTGCAAATCAGTAATTCTTGCTTGGAGCACATTACATGGTAAGAAAAATGGTTTTATGCAAATATTCAGAATTTGTTGCTCTTAAAAGGAAATAAAATAAACTCAACATGTTCTGTGATTTGAACACATGCCAAAGAAAGGGTATGAGAAAACTGGAAAGGGAGAGAAGCCAAAAATAAAATATATCTACAGTAATACTTTCCAGTTAAATTAGTACCAATAATTCTTACAGAGTTTTCAGCTAGTGCAACACAAGATAACATCTATAGTTCAATTTTTTTAAACTCCTTTGTAGTCTATTTTATACCGATTTTCTTTCACCATTCCCTCCCTCCTCCTTCTCTCCCAGTTTCTCTATGGTATCTACAGAGCAAAAAAAAATGCTGACCTACAGAGGGGAAAAAACCTCTTAATTAAAGTGTGATTTAACCTCACAAGATTCTGTGAAGAGATAAAAAGATTCCAAAAAGCTTATTAGTATTATCGAATGACTGAATGGGAGATAGCAGAAGAAAAACAAATTAATCAAACCTCAGGAAAAGAAATGAAGGATTTCCAGGGATTTTTTAAATTATTCACATTCTTGGTATAGAAGGTCTATCTAGTGTTAAGTAAGGCCCCAAATAACAATTTCTTTGAATTGTTGATAGTAACACAGAACTGTTTTTAATCAGCTCAGTCAATCACAAAGAAAACACTCAGTTCTTTCTGGGCATGGGCTGCTTGGCCACTCTGTCTGGAAGGCATGAGCACAGGGCACAAAAGCAAATACTTTTGAGCAAGCATACTGTTTTGGAGACTCCCAGCAGCAGCAGGTCATTGTTTCAATGTATTCTGTTGGCAATCACTACCACTCCAAAGCAAAATAGGACACTATGGACAAAACTGTTAATAAAAACTAGGAAGAGCAGAACAGGGCATGGAAAAAATTCAGAGTTGAAAATATGTCCAGTATTCACGGGCCTTGGACATATACTCAGTGTATTTTAAGAGTGAGAAGGCAGGAAGGAGAGAAAATTTGTCATATAAGGTTACTCCTTCAGCTGACAGCTTGGGGCTGTCCCAATCCCCACGGAAATTCATCCAGTATTTGACCTGTTCTCCTCAACCTCTACCCTCCAGGCTTCTCAAATTAAGAGCCCTTCAACCACACCCTACCTCCACATCCCAAACCCATCTTACAGCAGCTCAGCAAGAAGCAGTTTCAGAGGCTTCCCAAGAAGCCCCTTGGAACAGCTGGCCTTCCCTCTCCAACTCATATTCTGTGCCCAGTTTGAGAAAACCCATTCCACAACACAAGTTTTTTGATAAGCTACTCAAATCATCAGTTACTTCATCTATTTCAAAAGACTTAAGCAGCCTGATACTTTTTTTCTAGTCTGTCACATTAATAGCTTTGTAGTGTTTGCATGTTTAGAACTAATTTTCTCTTTAGACTCATAATGTTTTAATGATACATTTGGGATTGAATTACAGTTTACAAAGCACCTGAAGCAATATGTAAAAAAAAGCAGCTCATTTGACAAATCAATCCAACTCAAACAGGGAACTACTGCAGCTTTTCACATGGTGTGACTAACTTCTAAATAACCTTGTATTCAGCAACAGCAGACTAGCACTTCCAAGGGAAGGAGTGTGTGGAGTTAGACTTGTCAACATACAGTGACATTTGCTTTTTTACCTCCCCTTTAGACCCTCTAATGACAGCCTATTAAGTCATATTAAAAATAGACTTTAAATCCAGTTAGGAACTATTCATTTAATCACTCAGAAGACAGATGAATGCTATTAACAGTGTGCCTACATCTATAATTGGGGTCCCAGAAGGGGTCCCAAGGGACAGCAGTGACAGAAATCAATGTGAACCTTCTCTAGAAAGGGAGACAAACAAACCATACTAAAAGTTTGACTGAATGTCATTTCAATACATCCCCATTGACTAAGAAGCCAGTTTCTGGCAGGACATCAGTACTGGATGATGAACTGTGCCAGATACTACAGACAGATGTTAATGAGATATTTCACCTACTGAAGACAGAAATAAGCTATTGCCAAGTCCAGTTTGAACCTATTATTTTCTGGCATTAAGCTCAAACATTCAAATTGCCAACGGTTGATGTTAGAACACTTTTGCTAGTTCCTCAGTCCGTTGATCATGAGGAATGAGTAACAGACACTGAAGAGCTTAAAAGGAAAAACATATCACTGAAGCAGCAAGATGGAGCCCATATAAATTCCTTCACATAGACCAAATTATGCTGTACTACCAGGCAGCCCATACTGTTTCAGCCTTTCACCAAAGCTGGAGCAGTCTGGATTGTGATGACAGGTACTGGCCCAAATTCATGAGACCTGTTTCTTGTCTTTAAAGCCATGGACACTGTTTCTGCTTCTTAGACAGACTGTCTTTAGGAGAAGGTTTTAACAGCATACAGTTACTTTATCAAAAAATATTCAATCTGGAGTGGAGGCCATCAGATTACAAGAAACACTATGACACACAGTTCTTTATTTCCTTACCAAAGGAAATAAAAACATGCCATTTTCTGTCCCAAGACATGGTGGGGAGAGGGCAGGAAGGGGAAGTAAGATGTGTGACCTAAGTATACTGCTGTAATCTTTGCCACAGAAAAACTGTGCGTGATTAAATACAGCAAATCATTACCATTCTAAGTCTCCACCTTCACACTTTTCCTGCTGCAGGAGCTAGCAACAACCTTAGTTCCTTGGGAACAACGAGGCTCCAGGAAAGAACCACTTCATTTACAGAGGGCTTCTAAGTGCCGCTCGCATGGAAACAAATACTTAAGCTGCTCTCATCTGTAGTGTCTAAAAACAGTATCCTCCAAGCAGACCTGAGGAACACAGCACTGAAAAGTTCCCTCTAAGACTTCCAGCCCTTGCATCAGAGGCATGCTAGGCATGGATGTTATCTTGCCAGGTAAATGTCAGCACTCAAGCCAGCTCACATAAGCAGCATCTGAAGTTTATTCTATACTAGCAGAGTATTTATTATTCCCCCTCTGGGAGCTGCATGTTACACACAAGCATTCAGACACAGAAGATGTATTAAGTGTTTGCTTAAGCCAAGGAAGTCCAAATGAGTGTGTCCTGGATGCTAGTGCTGAGCAGACAGGACAGAGTAATTAATCCAGTCTTTGTGCCACTTGAATCCAAGTTAGACTTGCAGAATAGTCCAGTGGTCAGCAGCAGTCTGAATCTTAACATTTTATCTGTCAGCATTTCAACAGGACTGTAAGTTTTACAAGGGGTTTTAGTGGGTTTTTTATGCTTAATGATGAAAAACAGAATACAAAATTATACTGCTATGCAGATGACTAAATCATTTTTACTTGTTTTCAGCCTACTAAGTGAACATTTCAGAAACAGATTTGCCAAAAGTGGTCCTTGAAATAATTTTTAAAAATTAAACTTTAACTATAATGAAGTCTCAATTATTCATGGAACCATGCAGGAAGAGAGGAAGGTATCTGCACAGTCACCTGGGATCTATCAGAGCTTGCTGCTTGACCTTGGCACTGCCCTTTGCTCACCCAGGCTGGCCCCACATGCACTGATAGAGTAGGCCAGAGTTTAATGGGTGCTGCCCGAGATGCCTTTACATTCATGAAGCAGCCACATGGCTGGTGCTGTGCCTAAGCTGGTAAATCTCCCTGAAACTCAGAGATCTGGAGACCACTGAGCAATTGCAACCAAATAGTTCTGCAAGATCCATCTCAGCCCTGACTCTAACAACACAGAGAGAAAATAAACCAAGTCTCTATAGACTCAGCCAGATGCTGCAACTCATTCTGCAGCGTCTCCAGAATCACAGGTATGTATTTCACACAGGATCTTCCAATATTCTTATTTTGTCTGCCTGTGTTATCCCAGAAAAGGGACTGTCAACTATAAAGCTGTTGCTCCTCTCCTGCTCTTCATCTTGTGCAAGACTTCAATTGCCACACGAGAAAGCTTAACCAAATTTTTCCAGCACTCAAATGCTGCAGCCTGCATCTTCAACTTGGTTGCTGAATACTTTTGCAGACACAGTAGAGTTTTCAGAATCCTGATTAGTTTATAACCTGGACTGACTGACTACAGATGTGTGTAACTGTAGTCACTGATTCCCCATAAACCTTCTTACTCTGTACACAAGTACAAAATTGTCCTTGCCAAACTTTTGCCATCTCAAGCAGATGAAATCTACTTTAAGACAGTTTTCTAGACTCTAACTCCGACACAGAATGGTGAATCACACAACTGATTGGAAAGAAATGACTGGTATGAAATAGAAACACACATTTCAGACAGTTAAGAAAGCCCAAGTGTTGACTGTAACCACTTCCTTTACCCAGAAGTATAAGGATTATACCTGCATCTTATGTGCATACACAGAATTACAAGGAGTAAAGGGCAGGAATGAAGGATAGACTTACTAGAGGAGTAATTAAGAACACCATATGAGAGAGAAGATCTTTCTCCCATAATAAACCAAGTGCCAGTCACACAGCATCTTTCTATAACCCACAGAGGACATCCTTCTCTGTCACACAGGACAGCTTCACAATATGGCTACGATTTAAATGACAGCCTTCCCTTCATCCACTACGTGGATGACCTGGTCAGAGAAGGACAAATAAGTTAAACAGGACTTTCTCTTTGTGAACCCATGTTAACTGTGCCTGGTGATCATGTTGTTTCTTTAAATGCCTTTCAATATTACCCAAAGTAATCTTCAGAATGTTTCCAGGAACTGAGGTCAGACCAACAGGTCTGTAGCAACATCCAACAGCTCCCTCAGAACTCTGGTGTGAATCCCATCAGGCCCCATGAACATCCAGCTGATAGAGCTGGTTCTTAACAATTTCAGTGTCTGCAAATGGATTGTGCTGACCATGTGGTCCCCTAGATCAAAGAACTGAGCAGTCCAAGGCCTATCAGTTCTATTAAAGATGGAAGCAAAAACAGCCTCTGCTCTTTCTACATCTGTTATTAGTCAGGTGACCACCTTCAACAAGTATCAATGTGTTTTCTTTAGACTTCCCCTTGCTATTCATCTACTTTAAAAAGCCCTTCCCTGTTGCCAGATACAGCACTGACCAGTTTCAACTCTAATTGAGTTTTTGGCCATTCAAATCTTCTGCATATGCAAACCACAGCTCTGTACTCTTCCCATGATGCTTGACCTCGCTTCCAGAGATCACACAGTTTCTTCTTCCTTTTGAGCTCCACAAGGAGTTCGCTGTTCATCCAAACTGGTCTTCTGGCCTACTTGCTTGACTTAGAACACACTGGAATGACCTGCTCCCGTGCTTAGAAAAGACAGTTCTTAAAAACTGACTTTATTAATATTGAATTAACTGAACAGTTTAAAAAAACTCCAGAAACTGTTTCTAGGATTAACACATGATGCAATACTAGCAAGACAAACAGAAAACTCTCTGAATATATCAATAAAGTTATGACTGCCAGGGATATACCTTAGAGAGAGCATTAATCCTTCTAGCATAAAATACCAGCTTATCGCAGGTTTTTCCATGAAAAATAGTCCCAAGAGCTGCCTATCCTGAGCTACCTGCCATTCACAATGTTGCCACCATCATAGCATCTTCTGGATTGACTTTTGCACTCCCAACCTTGAATGATCAGTTTTCCCTTCTTCTGATAACTGCTAAAGCAATCTGTTTTTGTGGAAGGTGTCCCTGGCCATGGCAGGGGTGTTGGAACTAGACGAGCTTTTAGGTCCCTTCCAACCCAAAACATTTTATGAGATGGTTCTGTAACTACAGCACAGTAGCAGCCCTCAAAGCATGCAGCAAAACATGTTCAAATGTTTATGCACTGTTACTATAAAAACATAAATCCTCAAACACTGGCTCTCACCAAGGCAGTTGCTGAAGTACAATGGAATTTAACATATTTTGGTTTAGAAACAAAAAGCTTTCCCAGTAACTTCTACAGCCTGGCTCCGTATTTCACAGCAATAATCAGTCTAGAGGAGTGCAATTCCAAAATAATTTGTTTCCCAGCTAGCTCTCCGTACCAGATTACACCACAAAATACTCATGTCAGTGATCCAAATTTGAGAGTTTTCACTACAATGCAAAGAATACGTAAAAAATCATCCCACAGTATAGCTTGCTTTCTCAATTTCTTAACTGTAGCAAGTAAGACTAAAGCTTGCAAAAATACTTGCTGTGTTAAAAGAGTTTGTTCACTGGTTTTGATTACTCACCCCACCATACTGGCAATTTATCTGTTTCCCTAAAATATAGTGTCAAACTGAATAACCATAAAACATTTTTGAGAAAGGAAGTTGTCATCTCAAGTCTAAATATACCACACTACTATAAAGAAATATATACCAACAAATTTGTATTTGAATGAACAAACTTACGAAATTGATGCATTTCTTTACAGTGTATACTTTTTACCATTATTGTGCTGCCATATTCCTCCTTTATAATGTGTTTAGACTAATGGTATTTATGGCAAGCAAATAACCCTAACAGCACTGAATGTTTAATGAGAACAAACATACAGTCTAAAAATTCTACATTGTTTTTACACAAATGTTTCTGTCACTTTTCCAAGCAATGCATAGTAATACTTTTGTTTCCAAGAACACAAAATATATGTGCATATATATTGATGTCCTCTGTAACATCCACTGTTGCACTGTTCCACTTTTTAAATGCATGTGGTTTAAATATTTTTCTAAGAGTCCAGTACTGAATTTTTTTTATGAAAAACACCCAAAGTTTTCAATGAAAAACATATTACAAATAGTTGCCCAGAGCAAGATTTTACAACCAAATTATAAAAGCCCTAAATCTCAAGTTTTATAATACCATCAGTGACAGAGTCGTAACTGTAGTGACGAGACAGGCGCCGCTATAATGTTAACAGCCAGTATGTAAACATTAATGCAGCCTAAGGGGCAGCCCCAAAAGTGTCCCTTCACAGCTGACACAGAAATTTTAGGTGGCTGTAGTTAACACTTCTCTGGCTTAATTAGCTACAAAAGGCAGGGGTAAAAAAAAAAAACCAAAACAGCCAGGCAGCAAGACAAATAATTTCATTAAAACTGGAATTGTGTCCCCTCTTAAAGCTTTATAGTTCTTGAAATTCATTAATACATGATTTCTTGAGCAAGAGTCCAATAAAATTAAGTTTGCCATTCAGCTACCAGCAAAACACAACTTAAGTGGTTTTGAAACATCAGCACAGTTACAAAACACTTAAGAGAAAACAATTTTTTCCTAGAAAGTAATCACAGAGGTCTTAAATACAGGCTCTCCACCAAGCTATGAGACTCCTTTGTCTTAGAAGTCAGCAAGGTGCAGCTGATCTAATCACACTTCCAGTAACAGGCTGGCTTCAGCCAAGTCTCAGATCACATTTCAACAGCTTGATTCACAATAATTTTAACAAGTATATTCAGTTACTTCCTTGCTTTCTAACAGTCTCAGTACTTCTAGAACAAGGCAGTGCCATGTCTTTCAGTCCAAGCTGCATATCTCCTCCTTACTATATGTTCAATTCTTGGTCATAACATTTAACAGATGTTGAAAAAAACGACAGGAGACTGTAACTTGGAATTACAAACACAAGCCAAAAGACATAAGCAAAATATTCTTTTTTCAAAATTATAAATAAAATTGCTTCTTATCACCAGTTGGAAACAACACCTGTAGGAGCCAACAAGGATTGTATGGTTAAACAACTCCATACAAAGGTTAATAAAAAGAATGCAATGGTTTCCTAAGGAAGTTCAATGAAATTAATGGCACTGAGTCATCTCTCTATTTTTGAGGAGACATTAACACAGCTTTTAATGTCTAACACTACAAAACTGAATTCTGTGACAAAACAATTGCACATTTTCCTTTAATAGAAGATGTAAAACAGGTGAAACTGCAAAGAACTTTATATTCTTTTAAGTATAATCGTGCAAGGGCACCTACTAGAAGCTTGCTTACTTATTGTCATATAGCCATAGCTATTATGACAATATATACATTCAGTATGACTAAAATGTTGGCAATTAAAACAAATTAGAGCCAGTAAAGATGCTTCTTCCTAATTCTAAGAGGCAATCCACAAAGCTTGAGAGCACCAGAATAAGGGAAAAATTCTGAGTTCCTCCCACTGGAGTAAGGAACGAAAGGCATAGAATACATGTCTGCAATCAGAACATTTATGGATACATATACAAAAAAGTTAAGAACTGTTTTTATTCCTTGGCCCTTTCCACAAATCCTGATTAACTAGTTTTCATAGACAGGACAACCATATTTTATAGTCACCAAATAGAACACACATGGATATATTAATGTGCCATTAATATCTTTATAGACCTGTAAAAGCATAATACAGTGCAGATCATTTCCTGAGTCTGTTTGAAGTTTCTATGCAATGTCATCTCCCCTCCTCATTGCCAGTGCCATGCAAATCTGTAATTACATATTACACAGAAAGAAACTACAATCAAACTAATTCTGTAACACATAGAAAACATGTTCCTCCTCAGGATTATAATGCACCTAGCCAAGCTATCCATTTCTTTTTCCCATTCTTCCATAAGAACTACACAGTACAAAGCTGGCACACGTGAACAGCAACACTTGGAAGAAAATCTGATCTATAAGCCTGCTGTTCCCAAGTTCAGGACTGACAGGGATGCTGTGCAAGCAAATGCCAGTGAGGTACTTAAAATAGGGTATCCACTTGGGAAGAGATTAAGTGATTAAGTTCAATGTTGCTGCCAGCTGCTAGTAGCAATTTGAAGGGCTAAAGATATGTTTATGAACTCAAATCAGGACTTTTTCCCACCTCACTGATTTTTCACTACAATTTGTTCTAAGCTGCTCAGCAGATAACTGAAAATGCCCCTGTGTCTCCATGTGAAACGTCAGTTTCCTAAGGGACTATGAGTCTATTAAAATTTGATTTTGCCTGTAACAGAAGCTAACAGGCAAACAGATGTGAAATCAGAAAGTCGTATTTCACTGTCAGTAGCAGCATTTTGCACATTATACATAGTTGCCATCTGAGAACATACCACACAACTTTGTATTTAAAAAAAACCCCTTAACCTTCAAATACCTTCTGACATCCTTTAACCATTTTTTTCACTAAGAACAATGGCCCCCCATTTCCATACACATTGTACTCCAATACCAACACTTCCTTCTTTCCTTTAACTGATCCAACATAATGTGAACTTTTAGGCAAAATATCTTAGGTCACACATCATGTATTCTGACAGAAAAGGGAATAACCCTCCAGGAAATAAGTATTCTAGCATTATTCACTGCATACATGCTGTACCAATCTACTTTTGTCATGTCCACATACCTCTATTTCAAGTTCCATTTCTTTCAAATTTCAGATGCTGAACAGAATCCTGTTAACACGTCAGAGCTTTCACACATTGCCACTAAGAAGTCTAGAAAAACCCATTTAATATAAAATTTGTTTGCCTACTCTTTTTGTTACTCTTAACAAGTGTAGCTTTGCAACTTTCTCATAGTTGTTTTGCTGTTATAAAAAAACATTGTAAGGCTTTGGACTCATAAACACTTTCAACTCTCCACTCACAAATACTCTGAAAGCTACAAGAAGTTCACAGATTGACAACCAGCCTGATTTCTTCCTCTTTAATGTTATCTAGAAATATTGGGAGTCTGGCACGGAAAAGCCTCACATTGTAACAAGTCTGTAGGAAAAGTTAAGCTGGTGTTATCACTGATCAAAGGGAGAAAATGCATTTGCTCTCACCCCAAAATGAAACTCTGATGCCAACAGCAGTGCTGGTGTCTAAGTAACTAGACAAAGTTCTACTAAAATGTATCCAACTTCTTAAAAAGTAATTACAGTAAGATGAAAATCAGTCAGCTGGAGAGGACATTAAAAAGATAATTAACTTATTTGGTAACTTGATTACGATTATTTTCTCTATAGCTACATTAAAGAAAGTGATTTAGAAGTGCTCCCACATTTCCAGAAGCCCGTACACATCCTAAATCTTCAAAAACACTGGCTAATGCATTCTTTTAAAAGGACAGAACTTTGACATACATAAAACTTGGCATGGGATTTGCTTAATCCACAGTTGAAGTTCAGGAATGGGACCTGACAGTGAGTCAACAACATAACAATATATATTTGCCATTATTTTTAAATGATTGCTTAAGGAAGCTTCATATATTCACAGTAATCAAAAGTGCATTCACACCACCTCTAATACCTCCTTCATGATCTTTTTAAAAAGAGTAACCCCTTACCTTACCCTTCTGTCACCTTCTCTTCTTTAAATTAAACCTACTAACTAGATGACTAAAGCATCTCACTCCATAGTAAATTAAGAAAGTATTATAACTGCCACTATTTATACAAGATACCAACATAAGTTGAATTTCAAACAAGAAAACCTTACAAGCCAGGATTTCACCTGCCATCTTCCTGTGGCCACATTACAAATGGCAGCCTTGGGCTATCCCTGGATTACTCAGAGATTTCTTCCCCCCGCTTCATGCTTTCATAATGAACTTGTAGCTGAACTTCAGCACCTCTCCTTAAGTGAAAGGCTTTGCCTTCTGTACCATTACATTTCATCCAACTTGAATTATTTCAGCTCATCCACAGTTTTCTCCACGACATCCTGTAACTCCTCTATCTTAACTAATGTCATGTTGTTAACTCAAGTCATCAGCACTCTCCCTCTCTGTGACTAATTGCAAACATTGCTCAAATTATATTTTAAAAAACAAACAAGAATGAAACCATCATTTCATTAGGAAGCCCTAAGCAACCCAGCTTTATCAGGCAATCCTGAGCAAACCAATTGCCCATTAAACAAGACAAACAAACCACAAATATGAAACTGAATGTTTGTAACATGTTTTTTCACGGTAGCTTTCTAGATTTAAACTCAAGGTTGCAAAAGACACTATTTCAAATGAACTATTATTTCTAGCACTGAAAACCACTGAATTGTCAAATGTCAATCATCAAACGACCAAAACATGAAACATTACTATATTAAGCTGAAAATCCATAAACACAAACCCTACCTGCTTTTCCTTTCGATGAGAATAGCCATGTAAGAAGCAGGTAAAGCTGCACCAAAGCCAGGGGACCAGAAGTAGAATTTTCCAAGTATCTTCCTGAAAAAGTAATTTGTACACGTATTACATGCAAACAGAACATTAATGAACCATACCATATTTTATCTGTTTTATAAAATTACAAATGATTTATTAATTTTGTCTTCTCACATTAATCTGTACTTACTAATAAACAGTAATCATTATATTTTCACAGTTGGATAATTTCCAAGAAGAGTTCCCACAGTGCTTCACAAACATTAAACACCTGAAACACTTCAATAATGTATTCATTTCATTTAAATGGCTACTTTTCTTCCAGGAGAGCAGAGTTTTCAAGATATACTTTTGAAAAGATGCAGATACTAATTACAGAAAAATCTTCTAAAAGATCTTATAGCCACTCATCTCTTTGTTACTTGTCCAAATACATCTTCAGGAAGATCTGCCTTGTGGAATGCAGCCATGCAATCAGGTAAGACAGAAATCAAATCAAATCATTATAATATATGCCACGCTCCAGACAACCCACTGATGCTAAAAACAGGAAAATACACATTTACAGTAAGCCAAGGAATCAGTATGTACATTACAAGTGGAAGCAACAGTGAATTCCCAGTCCTATTAAGCTGGGAAAGCTCTCATTTTTTGCAGCTAGATCTGGATTTCTTTTAGAGTCCACACAATTTCAACTATCAAAATTCTTTCAACAAAAAGAGTTGAAGAAAAAGAGTTACACAACTGACAATATCTAAGAAAATCTTTCTATAAATTGGTCACTATTAAAGGAAGAAAGCCAAACTGCATGTCAGACACAGTGTCACCCACCATGCTTGGTCTGTTCAGGAGACCTGCACCTTCAAACTTATACAGGCTGATCACAAAGGCAAACAACAGTCAGAGTGTCGTGACATTTGGTAGCATGATAATAAACATACTTCAATTATACCAATGCTGCTCAGCTGACAAGCTTATCGGTGGGAAAACAAAATGTTACAATGAAGTCTACCCTTCTAAAAACACAGCAAACAAAATAAACAAAATGGCAAACACATACAGGGTAGAAGAGGACATTTTCTTAGATAAAATTTCATGCTGACAACACAGAAGAGAGAACAAAGATAATTAATCAACACCATCTGATTAGCTCACTTTCATTCTTGCCGTCAAAGGCATAAGCAGCCTCATTTCATACTCCTGCAAAAATAACATTACCAGTGAGCAATGCCAGCTTATGTTCGTAAGTGAAAAGAGAGCCAGTGTATCAGCAGCAAGTGATGTAATGGCAATTACACACACTGCTCATTCCCACGGCTGCAAAAGGATAATTTCTCAGGATGACAATGCCAAATGCTGCAGGAGCTAAAGTTCATTATTACGACTCTCTCGGAAAGTAATTACTGTATGAAGTTTCAGAGAAGTCATTTTAAGCATCTTAATAAGTATGAACACATCTTACCAGACACACCTGTTAAGTAACAGAACAAATGCCTTTTCTGTGGGAAAGAAACAGTAATTTGTTCTTTTGGCATGGTTCAGAATCCTTTTACAAATGCTTGCATGTTTGGTTTGACAAGATTTCAGAAACAACAGTAACGCATTTTACGTAATAAAGTCTAGTGGAAATAAAAATGTACAGTCACTAACTGAAACATTTAAACTTCTCCTAAAGTAAATGAAAATTAGATTTTGTTATTATTTGCATGGTTATTTTCACATGTTCTGTGGATAGAAATTGGAATAAGAACTAGGAGTTCTTTCAGGTCATGCATCTAATTCCTCAGTGTACAAGCTGTACATGGATAAACTTAATTACTCTAGTTGCTAGACTAAGAGAATCATGTCTTTGTGAGGTTTTACAAGTAATTAAACCATAAGCCTAAAAATCACACCTTTCATTAACAGATGCAATGAGTGTCAACACAGGAACCCAGCACTTCCATCTGAAGCCCAGACAGATGAAGTCTTTTGGATGTCACCAGCAGAAGAGATTACAACCCCCAGCTGGACTGTCACATATCCGTAACAGAGATCATCACCCTCACTGCTCTGCCAACAGAGCAGCTTGTACACAGACCCTAATTCACCACACCAAAAAACCAGGAGCTAAAAAAAAGTCAGTCAAGTTCTCTCGGCAATCCTTCTAAAACAAGAAGATCTATCCACTGCCTAAGTCATTGCTGACACCAGATTTAGGTATTTTTGAAATTTTACCCACCTGTGAAATTATGAAAGTTTTAAACAATGCCTGAAATTATTTTAATTCCACATTCTTGCCTAAAGTTTTACATCCTTGAGAATATCTGCATCAGTTTCAAATTTGGTAGTTTTTCCTAGCTAAAAGGAAGAAACTACCATATATATGAGTTTATATGTCCAGCTATAAACCCTTTAATCCATTGCTTAGGTCTAAAACTCCGAGAGGGTAAGAGCAATCAACTGCATGGGGCTTGCAGGACAATTCTGCTTCCGAGTTACTGCTGCTGCTATAATATACCTTTCAATCAAAAACAGATACAAAAACTGCAGCATATATCCTACTGCACAAGTCTCTCATCCAATCTCTCATCACTATCTAGAACCAGACAGAGAGCACTAGGTCTTCACAGTCTCAGACAATCTCTTTCCATGGCTGCAAATCAAGTCCAGAAATACCCGGGCCAGTTATACAGAAACAGAGATACTGGTATTTCCTTGATGGTTTAAAATGTGCAACACCAAATCATATTCTGGCGGGGATAATCACATACCATTAGTCTCAGGGGCTACTGAAGGAAGTACACTGTATCACACAGCAATAAATTCAAATAATACAACTTCAATCAAAACATTAAAAAAACAAAAATATTAAAAAATACACAAATTGGTTAAAAATAAAGAAATGAAGTCTCACATTTGCATCCTCCATCAACCACCCAAGAGCAGGTGAGAGAAACAAGCTTGTCTCAAGCTGCAAGACAAGTATATTAAATATGAGATATTAAGTACATTTCAACTGAATGACTTTTCAACACTATGATCTTAAGAGAAACTCTTAAAAAGGCATACAGTACTCATGTAAAGGTGTCATGTATTCATTCAGCTTCCTGGTCTGTTCTCATTTTTTCTCCAAACAACACTCATTCGGGTCCTTGACCATATTCAAGTGCTGAAGTGACTTGTTCAAATAACCTACCCATGATGATCTTCAAACACCTTCCTGATTAATCACAGCTGGTTTAAAGCCCATCCCTCAAGTGAGGACAGAGCTGCTTTGCTCCTTCCCAATGCATTACTTTGCACTTTTCTCTATCAAATTGCATAAGTGATTTTAATCAACAGATCTTTCTGAAATGGATGGGAGTCAATTTTAGATTTCTGGACCCTAAATAATCTTATACAATCTCTCATACTAGTCTTCACCCTAAATAATCTTATATAATCTCTCATACTAGTCTTCAGCTCCTTTTCCAGATTCCTTAGGTATATCCAAAACAAAGGACATAGCAGGAACTTCAGTGGTAATCTCTTTCTACTATGAAAACAAATGATTTATGTCTTGTTTCATATATATTAACTACTTGCTAATCATTTACTAATTCCTGGAATACAGAGGACCTTTCTTCTTGAAGAGTCCTGGCAATCACTCTTGTCAAAGGCACTTGGGAATTCATGTAAAAGCACCAAGTGCATCATCACCAGGTATGTACTCATTCTTCAAAGTATACAAGTACGTTTCTTCTCTGATAATCATGTTATCCATTGTTTTCTGAAACGTCATTTAATAGCTCTCACATATCCTAGTCACTTAATTGCTAAGGCTCTGAATTTCATTTTGTACAGAAAAGCTGCAAAATTCTCATTATAATTGGACATTCATGTACTTCAACAGGCACCATTCCCATGGCTGCCTTAAATACTTGTTCTACCTCTATTAGTGATTTTAGTTCAACAGTTTCAATCAGCACTCTAGCCAACAACTTTTAAGTTGCACGTCCTGCAACTGCAGGTGGTGGGCAGTGTGCAGAGACTCTGCCAGCAAGGATTCTGCTGCAGCTGTTTATTCCACATGGGCATCTCTTTGTAAGAGAAGAAGCACGTACACCTCCCAAGATGCTGGCTGGTAACTGTGCAGCACAGCTTAAGCACCTACATGTATCCCCTGTCACATTTAATCATTGGAATCATCCTTTGCATGGTTCTGACTAGGTAAACCCAAACAATGCTTCAAGGAGACTTGGAGGGTACCTGGACTAGGCAGCATTTCCATTACCCAGTCTGCATCTGGCCATGCTGTTCCAGAGGTCAGAACAGCTTTAGACAGCTATGCTCCACATAGGTGAAAGGGATGCCATACCAACTGGCTTCAGAGCAAGACACTCATCCCTTACCTGCTTCAGTAACTAGTACAGGCACACATCTGCTAGATGGCGAATATCCTCTGTAACGGGAACTGCTGAAAACCATAAAACTTAAAGCCATACCAGCTTAATTTAGAGAATAACATTTAACTACACCACTGGGGTAAAGGACTGCAGATTTACAGGCAAATACATGGCAGAATAAGGAAGGGCATCTATAGTTCAGAGGAATAAAGAAATCGGTATTAATACAACCTAGATTGCTAGAAAACATCATATTCTTTAGAGCTCATTACTTATAGATTCACTTTGAACTTTGAAAATTATTTACTTGAAAAGCATTCCATGGCTCCTCAGCCAGTTCCTCTTCTTTTCTGCCTTCTCCTTCAGCTTTGAAGGAAAGTTTAGAGGCTTCTAAGTAGATTTAGAAGTAGGGCATAATGGGTTTATCTTTTAGAAGGGCTGTCAAGTGTGCTGTCAGTTAACTTTCAAACACTCATAGCTACTGTAGGCTTTACTTGTCTATGTGTAACATCTCCTACAATAAATGCATAATCATATTAATAAACAGCAACTTTTAATTTTTAACTATCCTGATAGTTACTGGAAATATATGCTGGAAACAGAATACAGAAGTGCCCTTTATGCTCACTTTTCAGAGCAAGTCTTTATCTTACAGAATCCCAGAAGCTGTGCTGGGATTTCCTTCATTTATGACCACAAAGAAAGTACAAACTTGGATGGCTGGATAAAGTTCAGGATAATTAAAAGTTATCACAGCCTCTGCATCAGGAAAATAGAAACCAATATCAAATTACATCAATTATTTCTAGGAAAGAAAGAGTAGGCCTTTTTAATTCCCCTCTAGAATCTATTTGAATTTCCTGCGACAATATATTTTGAATCAATAAAACAGAGAAAAATAAGCAAAGTGGATACCTTGACCTGTTTACTCATTTAAAAGATTACAAAAATGAGAATAAAATAACTTTAAAAAGCGAAGTTTCATATTCAAATGGTAAGATCAGAAATGAAGATGATTGCTGTAGCTTTTTTTACTCCAAAACATTACAAACAAGCCTGTTACAAAAAGAGACAAATGATAATACAAATTGAAAAGCTGCACAAAAAGTAGCTTTACTATGTTTTATTTTTAGGACAGTATACCAACCTTAGAATGCAAAAGCAAGCAATATACAAGGTCCCATTTGCTGTCAGAAAGGAAGTTGACTGCAAGATCTCAGGTAGCAGTTTGTACAAATAATAGTCAAGTTTTCGTTTTCTGAGAATAGCTGCAATCTGAGGGAGAAGGGAAGAAAAAGAATGGGGGACAAACTTTAATTCAGTTAGGCACTTTTTTGCACATCATAAAGAAAAATAAAAAGAAAAACAGAAAATGAGACCATGCCCATTTAGGCAGTAAAACCAAGCCTCTTAAATTTTATGATCAATACCACAAAGATTTCCTTTGAACTTGTTCCAGCCGTTACAATATTTATACCAGGAAATACATCAAGCAATCTGAAATGGGAAGTAGAAGAGGAATTTTATTACCTTGTTACCTTTGGCCATAATTGGCAGAAACATCATCTGCCAGATATCAAAACTTTTAAGATGCAATATATCTACAGAGTTTTGTCTTCAAGACAATTGGACTATCACATAATGATGGTCAGAATATCACTAAAGTAATCCAAATAAAGGCCTTACACAGTGTCTGTGAAGTGGTGATGTATTTTTAAAAGTTTTCTGCTCCAATTAAATTACTGCAAGTCCTCAAAAAATGTTCACCATCTCCTGGAAGAACAACACATTCCTGACATATTATATAGAATTGGTCTATTATCTAAACAACTGTCTATGGCAGAAAAGAGTCTCAATCTACAAAATAAACATTCTTTTTGGTCAGTTTAATGTATGTCCCATGTATTACAAAGAATAGCTTATTTAATGACTCAAACACTAAAAGTCCTCAAACTTTTTTTAGTCCACAGAAATTCTGCAATTAGCTAATGGGAAGATGTAAAAAACAAGGCCTGTCTCAGAGGTACCCAGGGCTAAGACAAGAGGCAACAGACAAGCTCAAGTATGGGAAACTCTGCTTAGACCTAACAAAGAAAAATTTTCATTTGAGGGTGGCTGAATATTGGAGCAGGTTGCCCAAAGTGATTGTGGACTCTCCATCACTGGAGACCCTTGAAACTTAACAAGAAAATTCCTTGAGCAATCTCTGGGCCTCCCAAGGTCCCTTCAGCCTTTGTACTCCTACAACTCCATGAAACTCTATTTTGAGTGCACCATGAGACAGATTCTATTATTTTTTCATTCTAATAGCATTATTATCTTTATCTGCACTGATCCCCCCAGGAGTCTCAAAACTGGCAGGAGTTTTTGGTCAATGCTTAGAGAAGTTCCAAACAGACTAAGCTTCATATTGCTGGTGCTGATAAGAAGAAAGAAAGGCATCCTGTCAAATCCATAGTGCCAACACCTCCCGAAGTCTTGGTTGTGAGAGGGAGCTGTTCTGCTGAAACACTGTCCACTGAATAGCAAGTAGATGTTTTAGAATCAGAGCTGGGATGAGGATTCTGCTAAAACTAACCACGGGAAAATTCTGCCAAAGTCTTGTTTCCAAAATGAAGCTTGAATTAAGGATTAAGAAGAAATCCATGCATGAATCGACCTCTGATAACAGATGTACACATTGCTTAATCAAGTGTCAAGACTGCTTTAAGCATAATGGATTAGGCAATAATGCAATCCAGATAATCTTTATGTTGAAGGAAAGTCTTAATGTAGTCTAAATGCTGGATAACTAGTTGCTACCCACTCAGCTATTTCTAGCATACTGTAGGAAGGACATGAACACTGGAACAAAATAACAATTTTTTGTTTTAAGAACACAGCCCTTATACCTAAGACCAAAGTGCCAGAAGTGCAACACTCAAAGACTGGTATCTTACAAATTAATGTCAAATCAAAGTAAAAAATTTATTTCTGTAATGTCTCCAGCAAGTTTTATATTAATGTAAATTTCTGCTTTCTCTTCTCTGTACTATCCTACTCCCAAGTGAAAAACAGAAAAGAACCAGAAACAATAACACACAAACAATTCCACAGAAAATTGCTCACCCAGATTGAAAGAGATATATGTGTGACAGCAATAGAGTTTCATGAACACCCATCAAAAAAAAAAAAAAGCTTATAAAAGCTGATAATTTTCTAACTGCTTTATAGACATCTATGAAGCTAAATGTTGTGTAGAGCTAAAAGCAGGCAAGAGCAGACTATAGAGTTCCTCTCCTCTACCGCCAGTGGTGATTACATGGAAAAAATACCAGATATTTCTGGATACCCTTCTGCTGTCCCTATCAGTTCCATACATTTCAGAAAAGTATTATTAAAGTGCAGAGAGATTATGAAATCTGATGTCAGAATGCAGCAGTTCTTCGCCGCCACTGGGATATACTTCACTCAAGTCAGCTGGGAAGACTTTATGATGAAAACCAAATTCTTATAATAAATGCACTGCTCAAGGCTTAGCAGTGGATGTCAGTAGCAGAAAGAATGGAAAGAGGAATCAGGACACCCAGCAGGTACTTCCTTGGCAAAATAATAACCTCCATGAAGAGGCTAACAGATGCATTGGAAAAAAAGCCTGGTCAGTATTAATAAAGAAACAGACAGAAAAAAAATATTTTCTAGCATTAACTATAGAATTCATACAACTGCATTTTGACTCCTTAACATAAAAAATGTAATTATAAAAAAATCAGTCCACCAGTTTCAGGATACCTCAGTTTGTGGAATATCATTACTCAAGTCCTTTTTCTAACTTAGTCTTTATATACAAATGTTAAGCCCCATAGAACTAAAAAAAAAATCAGAATTTATTTATTCTGTCCTAACCATGGAAAGAATATATGCATTTCCAACACCATCCCTAAACAACAGCTACATAGTCTACTGCAAGATTTGAGCTAGGCTATTGGTGTTCCAGTGGAAAAGGAACACGAGACTCAAACCCAGGCTTTGCCATGATTTGAGGAACCAGCCAGGCCTGATTATTTTCATGATGTGTCATGTAACACCTACAAGTATTCATCATCCAACCACAATAACCTCAGATTCACCTCCAGTATCCTCAACCCTCACCTATATCCCTGAACTATGGATTCCACAAGAGGCACTGCACCCAAAGGATGGTTTCACTTAATTAATGTACTAATTGGCTGACCAATGTAGAGTCTGACAGGTTAGCCAGCAGGCTAAAAAAAACACAGGCTTTCTGCCAACTCTGTTGTCATGTGTAGAACATTTCTCTCTCCCTCCTCCATCCTCCCTCCTTAACCTTAAGTTTGTACAAAGTGTATGACTTTAAGGACTACTCCTCCATCAAAATTTAGTGGAATTAGACAACACATACAACACTGACTGATGGAAAATGGAAACAAGCACTACCATCTCTCATTTCTTCAAAACATCCAGATGAAATCAACCACATCATAACAAACTTTTATTTCAAAAAAGAGGAAAAAAAAGAGAAAATAAGAAAAATTTTTAAAAAAACCCTACAGAAATATGCAGACACTTAGCCAAATCTTTAGGAAAGCAGAGTTCAATAGCATTTATAACCACAACTATCAGACATGTCCAGGCACTTTAAAATGCAAATTTAGAGATGACCAATACAACTGTGCACATGGTTTATAAAATCCATATGCTGCAAGACATTAAAAACCCAAGGAAAATTTTATAAATTAAGTCACATGAATCTAAAAGCAAAGCAATCCCCAGTATTTAAAATAATTAAGGAAATACATCAGATTACTCAGATGGCAGGCAGAGCTACAAAGAGATGTCAGATTTCTTTCACAATTACATTCAATTATTTTTATGTTCTTTTATAATCATTTGCAAATTTTTACAAATTTTACAAGAACATTATTCCTTTGTTTCATAAAAATTATTTTTAACTGCTTTGGAGTAACTGAATCTCAAAATGCCCTCAGGTAACACTTGGGTTTTGAAAGACACTTGTTCAAATAAGCAATTTCTTTCTCATGCGTCCTCTGAAACACTCAGATTTGTTTTTCCTCAATTAGCTCATCCCTTCCTGATTTCACTGATTACAAAACCTGGCTTCCAGATTGTTTAATTTCATAACTCCGTTCCTGCAATACTCTGAGGAAGAGTGTGTGCCTCCTGCTCTCTCAGTTGCCCTGTCTCGTGTGAGATGTTCTATGAGGATCACCATCACTGGGCTGGGTTGTTTTGATTTGGATTTTTCAAAATTTTCCGTATCACCCAACCAGCTAAAAAAAGAAAGAAACAGTACTCACATACTCTTTGAATGACATTTAAATTACCTTCAAGCCTGGAATCACTCTCATTCCATGACAACTTATCTTTACTATTTGTTTTCCTTCTACTGAAATGAGTAGGAGACTATATTTCATTCCCCTTAAAATGTCTAACTCAGCATAATTTTCAAGGATTGTCCTCCTACCCTGAAATTCTTGCACTCTAAAGCTGTAACAAGTTAAGAGAACAGGTTGATTCCTTGATAAACAGTCCCTTTAATGATTTTTGCTAGTTCCCAGGATTTGTAGTGTCTTTACCAAGATCTTTGCTCAGTCAGTCAAGGCTGAGGCTTTCCCTGATTTCCAACATTACCATGATGCAGGCTCCTGGTTACCCCTTGCATCTTTGAGTATAAATTCTTCGGTTCACCTGAATTCATTATATGACTCTTTTTAAATTCTCAGCATCTCAGCAAAAGACAATTTTTGTTTATTTTCAATTTATGAAAGAACTTTATAGCATGGGCCAAAAGCCACCTGAACAGAGCGAAATGATCACAGCGTGGAATGAAGAAGTCACAGGTTCTTACTTTAATAACATTTAGGCTAATTTTAGTAATATTTAAGCCAGCCTCCATAAGAGTCTAAAGACAAGAAGACAGTGACCTTCGTGTCATTCATAACACAGCAGAGAGATACAGGACACTGCACAGTACTAAGATGAACAGATATCCAAAAGAAGGCAATCACACACCACCATCACAGTAATTCTAGGTACTGGATCCGACAGAGGAGAGATTACTGACAGCCTAACCCAGAGACCCAAGTTGGCATACAGAAGCATATTCCAGAGTAACATCCTCCCTAGTCTCCCCACCCTACTTCCAAACACACAATGGTTTGCAGCACAAACAATGAAAAAATCACATTTTAATATACCCAGCAACTCTAGAGTAATTTAGAATACAATCTGGCCGGTGCAGCCTTCTTGCACACTTCATAAAGATGATACATGACGACTCTATCTATGTTGGTGGGTAAGAGAGGATCCACTTCAGTGCCCTTTAGTTGGCTTCCCAGCTTTGTCCAGGACCAGTTCAAACAGCTTTCCCAAGGGAAGCTGCATGTGAAGCAAGCCTGAAGCAGCAGCACAGCCAGTGTGCACTATCCATCCCTGGGAACAACCTCTGGCCCAATCCTACAGCAATGTGCATACAGCCAGGAAAGTGATGTGAGACTCACACTTCACCTTGATCTTTTGGCTGGCGATTCTGTCTTACCTGTAACAGTTTTCAAAATAATTCATTAGCACAATGAGAGTTGTTCTTGCTGTTGTTATCTCCAGTGTCTTGGGGTGTCAAACAATGATTTACCTGTGAAGTGACCTGCCAGCTGCCACTGCAGCTCCCTGGCCCATGCTGTACTCATACCAATGTCCTCCCACTGATGGTGCACAGGAAGAAAAAAACAGCTTATATTTTTACAATAGCTGATAGCATTTGTGTCTCTGAGAGTATGATACACAATGCTGTCCTGTTCCTAGAGAGGTTACAGAATAAATAATGCAGATTAAGATACAGAATACAGATATTGATGGGTCAAACAGGGCTCAGAAAGACAACAGCACTGGAATCCTAAGTAGAAAAAAAAACCCTTTCTGACACAGAGAGAGAAGAAGCAATTGGCATCTAAGAACCTGAAGGTTATTCTAGGCACAGGAAGAAGCAGATATGGCACAAGTATGAAGAAATATTAGAAGTGAAACCAAAATGAGACTCAAAAGTAAGGAAATGAGCATGAAAAGAGTATGAGAAGAAATTAAGAAAGAAAAATAATCAATAAAATACAGCAGGTGCTGAGGATCATTAAAATCTGTACTGGAGCAGCAGACTCTGGTTACATCTGTTCTAAAGAGATGATTGAACCATCCCTCAGTTCAGAGGACATCTGAAACAGACCCATTGGCACTCACACTG
Source organism: Aphelocoma coerulescens (assembly GCF_041296385.1). Classification (NCBI taxonomy): domain Eukaryota; kingdom Metazoa; phylum Chordata; class Aves; order Passeriformes; family Corvidae; genus Aphelocoma; species Aphelocoma coerulescens. The sequence goes on from NC_091013.1 coordinate 86,658,867, forward strand.
CTTAGGCCTGCTGCTCCTCTCCTCTCTGCCAGCAGATCTTTGTGGGAGAGGTGTCTGGAGTCAGAGCCAGGAGTAAGCCAAGAGTCAACCCAGGCCAGTGCTCAAGCTGTGCTCTGGCTGTGCCCTTTAGCAGCAGGAAGGAAGGGCAGCAGATACAGAGTAGGAAGGAGCTGGTGCTGGAGAGAAAGGGCAGAAGATGTAGGTGGGGAGAGGAAGACCTGTCTTTGAAAGGAAAAGGGGCAGGACAGAAGTTAGGTTGGAAAGTGAGGGAGGGAACCTGTCTTAAATTAGGTGAAGAGAGTAGATGATCAGACTAAGAGAACACAAAGGTAAATGGCATTAATGACTCTTGCCATCCCACTGGCAAAAGGTTAGAAGAATGAGCTCTAGATCTGCTACTACAATGTAGCAAACAAACAATTTTTACCTTATTTAAATTAGGTGAAAATGTTATCTGATCAGATTATCTCTGGTACACTATAAAGACTTCATAAAAATAACTAAGCACATTTATCTACTGCAAAATGTGCACTATCAGCAAACAAATGTCTAAAACTTAAAAATCCCCAGGAAATAGAGGCCTTTGCTCTAATGCATGTGATAAATAGCACTTTTCCCATGTGAAATCAACAGAATCTTGGGAAATGGAAGCTGAGACAACTCAAAGCCAGTATTCCAGCCTTTTTATTCCCAGCTTCATGCAATTTCCCTGTTGAATCATTCTCTTCTCCTCACCTCTGTGAATTTCTAGAAGTCTGACTTCTTCAGCTTTGAAAATACAAGATGACACCTTCACATTTTGTTTAGCTTTGACTAATGTAAAAACAAAGTATACATGGAAGAAAGTACAGCATATTATGAGGAAGGACTTTTTCATTGAAGTTTTAAGATATCAAGGCAGATAGTTTTCAAAAAGTACAATTACAATGTTTATGAAAAATTGTTTAGAGTTTCTTCTGCAGGTAGAGATGCTAAGTCACTTTTTTTTTTTTTAAGTGGGTCTCATAAGATTTGCTCACCAGGACACTTGGTTTGTGAAAACACAAGCAGCCTTACTTAAAAAATAGGCATTCCTGTCAGCCACTTCATATGGGGAGGAACAATTCAATTTAGATGTGAAATCTATTTTCACTAAAGCAATCCATTTGTACTGGAGCAAAAATAACGACGGTGCAAGTATGGTGTCTCAAGGCTAT